>NC_085139.1:52205613-54605613 GCF_024139115.2 Armigeres subalbatus | reverse complement strand
AAGATACTTCGTGGAAAGCCAGAACCGCCACGAAATCTATCGCGCTGTGTGTGAAGCTGACCACGGATTCAGTGCCCTGCATCTGGCGCAGGAGGACTATCAGCTGAATTGCGACATCAAATCTGTCGACGAGATGATCGCATCGTGGAAGCAGAAGGAGTTACATGGGACGCACCCCCATCAACTGGAGCTGGAATATATCGACAAAGCGGCGTCGAATACGTGGCTGGTGCGGGGTGAACTCTTCTCGGAAACAGAAGGATTCATGGTAGCCATCCAGGACCGGGTAATTGCGACGAAGAACTATCGGCACTATATATTGCACGAAAACGTGGAGGACCGCTGCAGGAAGTGCAATTCAGTAGGAGAGACGATCGAACATATCGTGTCCGGGTGTTCAGCCTTAGCTGATTCAGCCTATCTCGGTCGTCATAACGAAGTAGCCAAGATTGTGCACCAACAGCTTGCTTTAAAGCACAACTTGGTTAACCAGTTTGTCGCCTACTACAAATATGTGCCTGTCCCGGTTCTGGAAAATAGTTTCGTGAAGCTGTACTGGGATCGCGAGATCATAACGGATGTCCTCATTCGTGCCAATCGGCCCGATATTGTGGTCTACGACAAAAGGATGAAGCGGGTAACCCTCATCGACATTGCTGTACCGCTAGACCATAATGTCCAAACAACATTCTCCAACAAGATAACGAAGTACCACGACTTGGCGGAGGAGTTGAAGCAGATGTGGCACCTGGAGGACGTGCGTATAATTCCGGTTGTTATCTCAGCAACCGGAATCGTCCTGAAATCTCTTCTGAGATCCTTAGGAGAGCTGGAACTATCTCATAACCTCCATAGCATCCAAAAGACAGTGGTTCTTGGAACTTGCAGCATCGTAAGAAGATTCCTGAACCACCATAACTAATACATCCGGTGCAAACGTTTATTATAGGATTTTAAGTCAACCGGCGAATGAGATCCACAGAGCCTAATCCCCTTTGGCATTCAGATTGCCCGGGGTAGGTGAAAATTCCCAGCACGCTTGCTGAGGAAGTGCCAAAACTCTATAACAATAAATTTAAAGTTTATAGGGAAAATTCCAATAATTCACATTCAAATAAGATGGAAGAAAACTCCTCTACAAGTATGCACAAGCTTAATATTTGTATTCCGGCACATGAAAGGGTGCCAATTATACGTACGAGCGATCATCAATTTTTATTGGCCCTCAAAGCAATGGGCAATCCCAATCGTAAAATGAATTTTTTGATAGATACTGGTGCTTGTTGTAACTTGATGAGATGGGACGTAGCTGCTAATATGGGGCAAACTGAAGTAAATTTGTCCGACAAATTGAATATGACTGGATTCAATTCAACGCAAACGTTAACATTAGGATCAGTAGAAATAAATATGATAATGGGGAATTCGCAATATAAAATTAAATTCCATTTAATAAAAGAATTATGTGTACCGGGAATTTTAGGAGCAGAATTTCTTAAGCAACATACATTATATATTGATCAGCAATTTGCGTATATCATTTTGCGCAAACCAGATATTATTATGAACACTACTAAAAATAAATCAAAAAGGAGAACAAATGGCGTCAACTCATTAGCTGGAAAAATCAGTGAAGGAAACACAAGTAATCGGAATTACGTATTATTTAGTGACATGGCTTGTCAAACAGAGACAACAGATAACGAAGATTTTGCATTTAAAGAAGCTGAACATATTATTGACAAAAGATATCGAACTAATAATCAAACTATTGATATAGATCATTTTTCTAAGGATACTTATATGAAACAACATACGGATTTAAATTGTTTTGCAGAAAATAATTATGACAAACAGGAACAAACCAACCAACTCGAAGACAATTATTCGCTTAAGGTTCAAGAAAACCAGGAATCAGACGAAATGAAAAATGAAGGTATTAGACACCCCATAAAATTTACCTACGATCATCGATTCTGTTTGGAACTTGCCACACTTGAAAATCCAAACGAATTAACAAAATATCTTTTAGACACTGGGGCTCAAATGAATATAATCAGCGCCAAAAGAGCAATCAGAGTAGGGGCAAAATCCATTAATACGAAAGATCAAATGACAGTTCAAGGAGTGACTAAAAATTCGATTTTATCAATAGGATCTATTTGGATACATTTGAAGATTGGAGAGAAAATATTTCCCACAAAATTTTATGTGGTTAAAAATCTAACCGTCCCAGCAATAATTGGAGCGAATTTTATCAAAAAACACGTTCATGCCATCGAAGATAATTTTAAAATTGGAATTTTCAAAACTAATGCAGAGGCTAAGAAGCCATATATGGAAAATAATCGAATACGATGGAACATAGTAGACTACGTCTTAAGGGATATTGAAGACCAAGACAGTTTAAAGAAACATGTTGATGAAAATGAAGAAGAACCAGAGGAAACAGATCCAGATGATATATACACAGACGAAGAAGAATACTTTGCGAATACTATTGTAAATGACGACCTTGCCAAACTTAACAGAAAAATGGGAGAAGTTTTTACATCAGAGGCTATGGTAGATGAACCATCCGAGGAAATTTATGGGTTCGAAAATTTAGATCAAAAACTGGATTGCAGCCTTGTAGAAAACAACTTTCATGAACAATTGCACGGAAATATTAGAACAAGTGAATTAATGAAATTACTAGAAATGAAACATTTGAAAACAGATGATTTTAATACAATGGCCCAAATTATGGTTAATTACCAAGATGTGTTTTTTCTCCAAGGAGATCACCTTACAGTAACTAATGCGGCTGTTCATGAGATCGAGACTACAACCAATGTTCCAATCAACAAACGACAATATCGATTTCCAGAGAAAACCAAAATTCAAATTAATAAAGAGATAGAGGAAATGGAGCGGCAAGGGATCATTAGACCGAGTAAAAGTCCATGGAATGCACCAGTCTTGTGTATTCCGAAGAAAGACTTGGATACAGACGGCAATAAGAAATATCGCATTGTAGTAGACTTCAGAGCTCTAAATCTTATCACAAAACCTTTTGTGTACCCAATTCCCATAATTGACGAAATTTTAGATAGCCTTGGTGATAGCAAATACTTTTCAACAATCGATTTGAAATCAGGATTTTATCAGGTTGCTATTCATCCGAAAGACGCTCCAAAAACAGCTTTCTCCACCCCAACAGGACATCTCGAATTTACGAGAATGCCTATGGGACTCAGAAATAGCCCATCAACATTTCAAAGATTGATGAACACTGTGTTATACGAACTAAGAGGCATAAAAGCATTCGTTTATTTAGATGACATAATAGTTTCAGGAAGTACAATTGAAGAACACAACAAAACTTGTCAAAGGTATTGGGGGCTCTTCGTAAGCATAATTTGAAAATTGAACCATCAAAATGCCAAATTTTAAGGACAGAATTGAAATTTTTGGGACACATCGTGAATAAAAGCGGAATTCATCCTGTAACGGACAATATAACAGCAATTCAAAAATGCCAACACCAAAAACAGTAAAAGATGTTCGTTCGTTTCTAGGAACAGTTAATTTCTATGGAAAATTCATACCAAGAATAGCCGAAATACGAAAACCAATTGGACCAACGAATGCCAACAAGCATTTTCAAAACTGAAAAACTTTCTAACTTCAGATACCTTATTAGTAAGGCCGAATTACAATGATACATTTGTTTTAACTACAGACGCTAGTGATTTTGCGATCGGAGCAGTACTTTCAAATGAAAAATCTATAAACAGACCTATTGCATTCGCCAGTAGGAGTCTTGTTGGCGCTGAACGTAAATATCATACAATTGAGAAGGAATTACTTGCAATCGTATGGGCGGTAAACTATTTTAAACATTATATTTATCAACAGCGGTTTATAGTCTACACTGATCATAGACCACTGATTTCGCTATGGCACTTGAAGGAAACCTCTCCAACCTTGACCAGATTAAGATTGAAATTGCAGGGATTGGAAATTGATATTCGATACAAACAAGGAAAGGATAACGTTGTAGCGGACTTCTTATCTAGACTGCAGCAGCCGGATAATGAGAAGGAAAGTAGCCCAAACCATATTGCAGTCGTTACCAGACGACAAAGAAGGCAAATACAACAGCAAGAAAAGGAAAAGACCAACGCAAACAATGCAAACACAAAAGCCTTCAATGGAAAATCGAGTAAAAATTGGAGCGCAGATATGGATGGGATGGATAACATTGATTTAAGCTTCAACATAGATGACGATCAATGTCATGAGAATGTATACGAAGAATTTGAAAACGCTGAACGAGATGGTAAAATTGATTTCAAATTTTTAAACTTTTCTAAAGAAAGAATTCCAGAAAATAAAATTGATGCAACGTTTGTTATTCTTAACAGCAGATCAGCATACAAAGAGTTGAGCGAATTGGCTAAGCTGCCTCATGGCCTGAAAGATTATTTGAATGGAAGCATATTTTCAATACCAGATCACAAAATGTGGGGCATTATATTGAACGGATCCAAGCAATCAAAAGAAGACCCGAAAACATTATTTCAGGAATTGACGAATGGATTTAGCAAACATCCTGTATTCGCAGATAAAGCGAAAAATATTCAAATAATTTCGTTTAGAAACCTCCAAGCTCCTATATATGCAAACATGCTACGATTTATTGCAGAAAAACTGAATAAGAAATTCACGTTGTTTGCCCCAAACAAAGAGAGGATGTGGGTGCCACATGAAGAAAGAGATACAGTACTTAAGGAATTTCACGACTGCCCATTGGGTGGACATGTTGGGGGTAAACGTATGTTTCAGCGGATAAGCCCAATGTTCATATGGGAAAATATGCGAAAAGATATTGAAAACTATGTCAAGCAGTGTGACTCTTGCCAAAAGAACAAAATTAGTGCCTCAAACAAAATTCCAATGAAGATTACCACTACATCTACTGAACCATTCGATAAAATATTTATGGATATTGTAGTACTACCTGAATCTAATAATGGCAACAAATATGGCCTGGTCATACAGGATGACTTAACCAGATATCTAACAGTTGCGGCAATGGAAAATTAAGAAAGCGAAACTGTAGCGAAAACTTTCGTAGATAACTTTATTTGTAAATTTGGAACACCCAAGGAACTAGTAACAGATCAAGGTGCAAATTTCGTGAGCAACCTCATGAAAAATGTTTGTAAAGTTTTAAAAATAAAAAAGATAACAACAACAGCATATCATCCTCAGGCAAATCTTGTGGAACGATCCAACAGAGAATTAAAAATTTACTTACGCCAATTTATAGGAGGAGATCCACAAACCTGGGATAAGCTTTTACCCCATTTTACATTCCAGTATAACACTACAATTAATTCATCGACTGGTTTCACGCCTTTCGAATTACTCTATGGCAGAAAAGCAAGAATTCCTAATTCAATATACAGAATGAGAGATATGGAATTTACCTATGGAGACTATTCCAACGAATTGAAAGTCACTCTAAAATATATTCACGACACGGCTAGAGAAAACTTGATAGTATCGAAGGAGAAACGGAAGGAATATTTCGACAAAACAGCTAAAGATTGGCAACCAATGTGGGGAGATATGGTTTTAGTGAAAGCCAACCCCACAGGTACAGGACAGAAATTGCAATCTTTATGGAGAGGTTCATATGAAGTAGTTAGTCTTCCAAGTGCACAAACTACAATAATCAAAAACGGGAAAAGACTTGAAAAAGTGCATAATAACAGACTAAAGAAATACAACGACTGAAAAGTAAAGCTTAGTATCGAGCATGGTGAGTCTACATAGTAGGCTTAAGGATTATCATTATAAGGATAAGCATAAGTAATGTAAATAGATAGAACATAGTTAAAATAAGTTTTAAACTTAGTTAGAATAAGTATTGATTTAAGTTCTGTACATAATATATTGACTTAAACTATTTTTGATATCTTTACATTTTAATTTACATTATACAAGTTATATATATATACAATCAATAAGTACGATTTAGCAAATGAATATAAATATAATAAATTTAAAACAATATGAAATCTAGTTAAGCGCATAACTATTATGATTGGAGACAAACTAAAATATTAGCAAGCATGATGAAAAAAAAACATTTATTTAAATAGTATACAAAATAGTCAATAAATTCAACTAAAATAAGTTCAAAGAATGGAATGATGACAACAAGTAAAGTTAAAAAAAATATATATGTAATATGGAAGAAGCCGAATAAATTATAATCGATGGAAATTCGTAAAGTTTGTAAGTATAACGGAAATGTAAAAATATGATTCTAGAAGAACGATATATGAAAGTGATTTTTTTAAAACTAATTAATATGAGTATGAGAAACTAGTTTTGGGTACCGAGAGAGATTTGCGCGATGGAATCTCTTGTATTAAACATATCATTAAGAAGGAATATGTGACAGAGTATGACAACAAATGAAAAATTTTGTTTGAGTGCTTGATAGTATGAAGGTGAACAGTTATTTGAATGGACAAGAGGAGACGTCCTCGGAATGTGTGAATATGGCACTTGTTGTATTGAATGAATATGTAACAAATAGTGACTGAGAAAATGAACAAAACGAAAATCATGAAATATGTGAGAAGAGACAATGTGGTTAAAATGGGGATGAAAAAAATTCAAAGTGGAGCGAATCTAAGTGAAATCTAGGGAAAATCAATATCAAATTGAATTAAAAAAAAAATAGGGCTTTAGACAATTGAAAAATTTGAGAATTGAAATTAAAAAAAAAAAGGTAAAACAAATAAATGGGGGAAGGTAATCATGGTTATACTAAATAACATTTTTCAAATTACTATAGTAAGACTCGTGAAAAGAAAGAGAATTCGGAAATGGTTGATATTATTATAATTATCGAGGTATTACAAACAAGCTGGGTTACTGTTAAATTAATAATTAAAAAAAAAAAAAAAAGAATCTGAGAATTTTGCTTTTTGTTCAAATATGCTTTTTGTTAAATTATCGCCTAAATATGAAATATAAACTAAACACGAGGTCTAAGTCTCATTTCAGAAACACGCCAAAAGCCAGAAACGGTAGAGGGGAGCAGTTGCAGCAATTAACCATCAAGGCCAACCTAAACAAAAAACCAATAAGGTATAATATGGAATATGTGGCAGAAAGTATTTCGCAGAAAATTATATTATCTTTAGATATATCTGTACAAAAACCTGCAGAATACATTCTTTGCTTCAACTCAATTTTTTTTTCACGGGGATAATTCAGCGAGAATAACATAATCAGATGAAGTAATACAATCAATTATTTTTTTATTATCGAACGATAAATTCAAAAGGAGGCAAGGCCCAATAAGTAGAATCAAATTCATAAAAATAGTAACATAGCACTGAAGATGTAATCATTATCC
The DNA here is from genome assembly GCF_024139115.2 of Armigeres subalbatus. Classification (NCBI taxonomy): domain Eukaryota; kingdom Metazoa; phylum Arthropoda; class Insecta; order Diptera; family Culicidae; genus Armigeres; species Armigeres subalbatus. The sequence goes on along the minus strand of NC_085139.1, from coordinate 54,598,187 downwards.
GGTAATCAAAAAAAACCAAAAACAGTGTAGAGTAGTAAAAGACAGTAAAATAGTTCACAATTATTTTCCAAATGTAAATGTGCACAATAACTTACTCGAGAGGCAAACGGGCGAAAGAACATCCAGCGAAGACGAACAGACAACATCCGATGGCGAAGGAAGACATCGAGAATCGAACGAAGGAAGACATCGTGTATCGAGAAATACATACCAGAGTTAATTGGTATCACCAGAACGACAGGTCATACGGAAGGTTGAAGATAAAGAGTGTGGGGGTATCAAGACGGATTCAACGGGACGAAATCTTTGGAGGAACATCAGGAGTAGAAATTTTCGGAGGAACATTAGGAAAAGGTGAATTATACAAGGCGATATGAAAGAAGATTTAACCAGGCGAAATAACACAATAACTCCGAGATAAGCAGAAACAGATAAACCATGAAGACTAAACTCCCACGATAGAAGACAAGTTATGAAGAGGATCAACCCAAGGCGAATTATCAAACGAGCAAAATTTTATCAATAACAACTAATTTGCATCACACAACAAAAGATGCGAATGTCTCACAACAAAACTGAGCAGCGTATACACGGCAATTCACCACAACTTACGTATCAACGGAGAATCAACTGAAAACTATTGGAGATACACTATAATAGCTACAAATTTTTGCTATAAGGCAAGCAGTAAATTCATGAACTACAACCAGAGGAAAGCAACATATACATTCGGAGATGGCACGTCAAATTATTACTAGTGAACGGTACGATCAAATTTTACGCACCCAGCAAACGATAGACATCATATATCAAAAACTTCACCACGGAGATCCAATATTACGTTACAAGTTCAAACAACCAAGCAACATACCAGCGGTATACCCTGCACTCGGAATCTGAAACCGACCAAGTGATCTACACGAGATATGATGAAGAAACGAGCATCAGCAAGCAGACGCTAGGCGAGTTAAGAAGGCATCATCAGGTAAGACACTCTCGAGGAAGTATATGTGTAGAGGGATTAAGCGAAAATATTTAAAAAAAAAAGTTATAGCAAAATTAATTTGAGGAATCAGAAAATTGCACGAAAATAGTATCAAGGAATTTCAAAGATATACACTGCTTGAAAATTTGTATTTTTTAATGATCAGAGGACAACTTTTGAATATTTCATGAATATGTTTGAACTATAGCTTCAGGAGAACCGTAAAGTTTTGAAACGAAACCATCAACTATCCACTTGAAATGATAATTTACAATTCTAATTTCAAGCTCAGTGGGTTGGAAGAGATGTAGCGACCCTAAACGCCATGCAATAATCATCATTTTTCTTCTATATTTAAAGTATGTCATATAAACGAACAAAAGGAAAGATTGGACAGGTTGGAACCTGTCCATTTATGTTTATTAAATAGCAACCGCTGTTGAAAATAAACAACGGATATTTAAGTATAAGCAAAACTTGGCGAATAAGCTGGTCTAGAAATAGTAGCTGACTCAATTGTTCAATAATTGTTTATTTAGAGAGTACGAATGCTCTCGGAGCAGAATGTCACATGAGAGTAAATGTAGGTAGCATGCAACATTCTGCAACATTATTGAAAATGAGAGAAAAATTGTAAACAATAGCCAGTAATTATAAATAACGTTTTTGTAAATAAAGGAGAGAGTCGGATTTTGGACTTGGAGTTAGCAAGTCACATCAGAATTTTTCGTGTGTTTTATTTTTCAAATTGTGATGACTGTTTTCCCGAAAACTAACCGCTCGAGTTCGTGCAGTTGCCTATGGGACAGTTCAAAATTTTAACATTTTGAATGGCATTTTTGCCCTTTCACATATATACAGAAACACGCTTACTATTTACAAATTTTTTAACTTTCCAAGGGGGGGGGGGGAGGGATTTGAAAATGGATTTTTTTTTGCGCAGCATAATTAATAGATCTCTGCTATTTACTGTTTGTTTTTCTATTGAAATCTAAAAATGTACTCACGTTTTTTTGTTGAATCCCAGACGATGTAAGTTGTATTTGCATGTCAGCAAATTAATAACGACTTATTTTGTTTCCAACAGTAAGACTCGAACGAAGCCAAACTTTTGCGCATCCAGCTTTCCCAAGGTTTGTCGATGGCACCTTCATCATTGCGACGATTTCTGTAATAAAATTTTATGTATTCTTCCAGTTATTTTTCTTCGTCTTCGTGATTCGAATAAACTTACAAGTTGTAAGATTTTCTTGTAGAGATATTACTCCATGCCCATGCTGTGATTGTTCCAGCTTTTGCGTGATGTAAATTCATTTGAATGAACCTATTGGTATGCTGTTCATCACTAACATGGCGATTATTTTACTCTTCGCCAGAGTTGAGATTATCTGCTGGTAATATCTTATGGTCCTAACTTTTATAGTGTGTTGAGTGCTTCTCTCCTATGTGATGGATTTCTTTACCATTCTAAAATATTAAAATCGCACCTATTGTCCAATCAATATGCACAATCTACCCTTAAGTGCTTGTGTGCCCTTTTAATGTGTTTTGTTTAGATGATTTTACGGTGTCCTTATATCTAAAGATATAATACCTACATTGTAGCTTTACTGCTACAATTCTCATGCAGTCTAATGTGTCTAGTCCACCCGTTCTTATATTCCGTATCCCAACATTCAATTGCAGTTCCCGTAGGGCTAAATATCTAAGGGTATTCCAACTTCAGCTTCATCTAACTTAAGTATCATAATGATGCATCTGAACTTCCCACTAGCATTAATCTGGAACTCAAGTAATCGAAACACATTCATCACACCACTCATCACACTCAACTCGAAACGAAATCTTTCTAGAAACACGTCGATCGTCAGGTAAAACATCAACATTGTTGAAAATCCTTATAATAAATTAGTCCCTTTCCAGGCGAAGAAGCGCGTATGGTTCACAACTGACTTAAATAAGCATAAACTCGCACCCAGCTACCTTCCGCTTTACCGCTGAATGATGAAGGCCTTCGAGTCCATCGGACAGAAGCTGATATCGTCCGCTGGGAGGGGTTCCTGTTTGCGGAGCAGCGTAAGGGCCGACCCGTAGATCTCGTGCCCGTCGTCCAGGTCAAGCAGTTTTTTTATGTTCAACTGTGAATACAAAAATGTTCAAATGTTGAGCAAACATATGGCAAAACAAATCCGAAGTACGAATTAATTTAACTTGTCATAAGACGAGCTCGTACTTTCCCATTCAATTCGTATTTTACTTGACTTAGTACGAACTCGTTCTAAGACTAGTGCTGTGCTGGTCACCCCTGTCACTTACATTGCCTTCTCCGCTGGCCTCCGAACCACAGTCTTCGAAATTGGTTCGATGCACCACCAGCCCGATGCAGGGCCGCTTGTCCTTTCCGACACGCACGTGCGGTAGATTGCGCATTGCCACCACCTCCATACCCTTTTCCAAGGGTTCATGATCGGCCCCGAAGCTAGGCAGCAGTCCCGTCCATTCGTTCTCGTTGAAAATGAGCTTCTCCAATGGGTGTAGCAGCGACCGAAGTTCTCCGTACGCCGTCGGTGTAAGGAATCCAGCTGGATAGCCCGGGTCCAATTTGGTACACGATTCACGGCTTTCCAGTACCAATCGGAAGAGGTGCAGCACCGGCTGGTTGTCGAGCACTCCGTGACCCAGACCTCGATCGTCATCTTGAGAAAGTCGTCTGTCTTGCATAATTTCCATCTGCGATTGGTTTAATCATAGAATAGAATTTAAAAATATTGTTTCATCCTACTAAACCTACCTCGCCCGCCTTCAGTGACGCACCACCCAGAGGCTGCCCGCTCAAAATCGTTAACCGCCAACTATCGTCTTGAATATACATCGACGACGGCACCGGATAGTAGTTGGCTTGCAACGGCAACTTGTCGAATCTCTTCCTCTTAATAATCTGTAGCCCATTCAGATCCGTGTAGAAGTACTCTCCACTTTCGATATTGGTCGATACCCGCATCACAATCTCCGTGTTCTCCCTTGAGCCAATGTCTACCAAGTTTCGAATCTCCACAGCCCCGTCCTCGCGCAAAACCGTCTGATGTGTGGCAAATGGCAACCCAGTGGTGATGCTGGACTCTAGCGGTCCCTCCACCACCAACACCACGGGATCGTCCGACCTCATTTTTGTGGCCGGACCATCCGGATGGAACAGATATGCCCCACTCTTGCCAGAAGAAACACGCATACCGTACTTGAGGAATTCAAAATGCACTGGCACCGATATAGAATCAATGGAGATCGACTTCAGCAACCCATTGGAGTTGAAGGACGCTCCTGGACCCACGTCACCTACTTTCAGCGAAATCTTACGTGGTTGACCAAACTTTGGCTCTTCCGGGTACCCGTTCAAATTAACTGTAAAAGGAGCCGGTGCCATGATAGAGATTTTGGCATACGTCACACGGCTGCTGTGCTCTGCCTTATTTCGGGAATTGATGGTGTACACAACTAGCCCCATCGGCGGGACGGATGCCTTGAACAGCAGTCGGAACTTTGTGTTAGAAGCTTGCGGGGCGCTGCTTCCATCCGGTCGCATATGCCATGACCACACCGGAGCAATCTGCGCGGGGACGGTTTGCCCAGTGCGGGCATCCTGCACCGTTACGAACGGCTTTCCAATATAGACTTCGACTAGTTCCTGCCGCTGGTAGGGAAGCGAATTGTGCACTACCACGTGCTTGATCGGCAGCTCATCGCCAATGATGATCGTGGGACGGAAGGTGTCACCGCCGTCCACTGTCCGTGATTCGTCGATGCTCAGGTAGCTGAAGGCCGGGTCCGCTTGATAGACCGATGGTTTCGTGAGTAGTCTGTGGGAAATATGAAAACATGATATGACTTGTTGTTAAGAGTCTTTGATAATGCAAGAAAAGTTTGTAAAATAAGTAAACAGTTATTGTCACCATTTCAGAAACTACGAACTGCACAAATCGGTCTGAATTTTCCTGGAACATTGATTCAAGTATAATCCTTATCGTGTAAATCTTCACCGCATGAGCTTAGGGTTTCTTTGTTGTCGTTGCCCATTATTTCATTTTATTTATTTAGCTTACATCTAAACAGATAACAATCAACAATTTGACACCACAATACACGGTTCGAGGCCGCATCTCTCCATCCTAGAATGCGCCCCACCCTCGCCAAGTCGTTTTGCACCTGGTCTGCCCACCTTGCTCGATGCGCTCCACGCCGTCTCGTACCTTCCGGATCGGAAGCGAACACCATCTTTGCAGGGTTGCTGTCCGGCATTCTTGCAACATGCCCTGCCCATCGTACCCTTCCGGCTTTAGCTACCTTCTGGATACTGGGTTCGCCGTAGAGCTGGGCGAGCTCGTGGTTCATTCTTCGCCGCCACACACCGTCTTCTTGTACACCGCCAAAGATGGTCCTAAGCACCCGTCTCTCGAATACTCCGAGTGCTTGCAAGTCCTCCTCGAGCATTGTCCATGTTTCATGTCCGTAGAGGACTACCGGTCTTATCAGCGTCTTGTACATGACATATTTGGTGCGGTGGCGAATCTTCTTTGACCACAGTTTCTTCTGGAGCCCGTAGTAGGCCCGACTTCCACAGATGATGCGCCTTCGTATTTCACGGCTAACATTGTTATAAGCCGTTAGCAAGGATCCAAGGTAGACGAATTCCTCGACCACCTCGAAGGTATCCCCGTCTATCGTAACACTACCTCCCAGGCGGTCTTCGAAGCATTCACCACCAGTCCAACTTTTGTTGCTTCACGTTTCAGGCGGGTGTACACCCAAGTAACCAAAAGTTCCTTTAAGAGTACGTTTTTTGTTTAAGCAGCTCTGTGTGCATGTCATCCACGAAAAAAAAAATTGACTGGATCTGTTGAAAATCGTACCCCGTCTGTTACACCCGGCTCTCCGCATGACACCTTCTAGCGCAATGTTGAACAACAGGCACGAAAGTCCATCAACTTGTCTTAGACCCCGGCGCGATTCGAACAAACTGGAGTGTTTGCCCGAAATCTTCACACAGTTTTGCATAGCTCTACGCGGTCTATACTGTCGTATGCCGCCTTGAAATCAACGAACAGATGGTGCGTTGGGACCTGGTATTCACGGCATTTTTGAAGGATTTGCCGTACAGTAAAGATCTGGGCCGTTGTCGAGCGGCCGTCAACGAAGCCGGCTTGATAACTTCCCACGAACTCATTCACTAATGGTGACAGACGACGGAAGATGATCTGGGATATCACTTTGTAGGCGGCATTAAGGATGGTGATCGGTCGAAAGTTCTCACACTCCAGTTTGTCGCCTTTCTTGTAGATGGGGCATATAACCCCTTCCTTCCACTCCTCCGGTAGCTGTTCGGTTTCCCAGATTCTGACTATCAGTTTGTGCAGGCAAGTGGCCAGCTTTTCCGGGGCCATCTTGATGAGCTCAGCTCCGATACCATCCTTACCAGCTGCTTTATTGGTCTTTAGCTGTTGAATGGCATCCTTAACTTCCCTCAAGGTGGGGGCTGGTTGGCTTCCATCGTCCGCTGAACTGACGTAGTCATCTCCTCCGCTGTCTTGACTTCCACTGCCTGTACTCTCAGCGCCATTCAGATGTTCCTCGTAGTGCTGCTTCCACCTTTCGATCACCACACGTTCGTCCGTCAAGATGCTCCCATCCTTATCCCGGCACATTTCGGCTCGCGGCACGAAGCCTTTGCGGGATGCGTTGAGCTTCTGATAGAACTTGCGTTTATCTTGAGAACGGCACAGCTGTTCCATCTCCTCGCACTCCGCTTCTTCCAGGCAGCGTTTCTTTTCCTGAAAAAGGCGGGTCTGCTGTCTCCGCTTCCGTCTATAACGTTCCACGTTCTGCCGGGAACCTTGCTGCAGCGCGACCGCCCGCGCTGCGTCCTTCTCCTCCAGAATCTGTCTGCACTCTTCGTCGAACCAATCGTTCCGTCGACTTCGACCCATATACCCGACGTTGATCTCCGCTGCGTCGTTAATGGCTGCTTTGACTGTATTCCAGCAGTCCTCAAGAGGGGCCCCATCGAGCTCACCCTCTTCCGGCAACGCTGCCTCGAGATGCTGCGTGAATGCAGTGGCGACATCAGATTGCTTCAATCGCTCTAGGTCGTACCGCGGCGGTCGTCGGTACCGAACATTGTTGATGACGGATAGTTTTGGGCGCAGTTTAACCATCACCAGATAGTGGTCAGAGTCGATGTTAGCGCCACGATATGTCCTGACGTCGATAATGTCGGAGAAGTGCCGTCCATCAATCAGAACGTGGTCGATTTGTGATTCTGTCTGCAGTGGTGATCTACAGGTGTACCGATACGGGAGGCTGTGTTGGAAGTAGGTGATGCGAATGGCCATATTCTTGGAGGCGGCGAAATCAATTAGTCGTAGGCCGTTTTCGTTCGTCAGCCGGTGAGCGCTGAACTTTCCAATAGTCGGTCTAAACTCCTCCTCTTGGCCAACCTGAGCGTTCATATCTCCTATGATGATTTTGACGTCGTGGCTTGGGCAGCTGTCGTACTCACGTTCCAGCTACGCGTAGAATGCGTCCTTATCATCATCAGTGCTTCCGGAGTGTGGGCTATGGACGTTGATTATGCTGAAGTTGATGAACCGGCCTTTGATCCTCAACCTGCACATTCTTTCATTGATCGGCCATCACTATGAAAGCTGTTCCCAGCTCGTAATCTTGTAAACTAGGGTCGGTGTACCAATTGTCGCCATACATAAGAACAACTATTTTTAAAAAAAATAAGTAAAATGCATGTGGGTGGACTTTATATATCAAGCGAAAGGTTTTACATCCTGCTCCTTAGAACAGCTGTGAAAACCACAATAAAATCTGTTATTATTCTCAAAATTGATTAATCCATAATAGGAACGCATGCACCAGTTGTGGCACTATTCTTAATTTTGGTTCCTTATTTGGCAAATCCCATTGTTTTCTTATGGGACTGTCCAAATTGGGACCACTAGTGCCACAACTGGTGCAAAGGACGTTAAAAATTAAGCAAAATCAATTTTTACAATTATGCTTTGCTTGTTTTGGAGGAAATCAAAGGTGTTATCGTGTCATATGAATATGCTTTATCGATATGAACTTAGTTTGATTGGTCATTTGGCATATAAAGCACTAGTGCGACAACTGGTGCTATAGCCACAACTGGTACACCTAGCCTATATACGTAAAAAATGCGAAATTATTGAACTAAACCTATCGTAAGTACGGATGAAATGAAATCACAGTGAAGTTAAAATTACATGCTTTTGTTTGTTAGATTAACGATAATTAAAGCGAAAAGCCACATCAATCCACTACCACTTCTAAACAGTGCCCTCTTCTTTTTGCACAGAGAAGAACCAGTCCAGGGCTGATATTCTCTTGAATAAAGAACAAAATTCCCCGTATTGCTGCTTCCACCTTTTGTCCGTCATCCTTATCCCTGCACATCTCGGCTCGCGGCACGAAGCCTTTGCGCGATGCGTTGAGCTTCTGATAGAACTTGCGTGTTTCTTTAGAAAGGCGCAGCTGCTCCATCTTCTCGCACTCTGCTTCTTCCATGCGGCGTTTCTTTTCCTATAAAGGCGGGTCTACTGTCTCCACTTCCTTCTATAACGTTCCACGTTCTGCCGGGTACCTTGCTGCAGCGCGACCGCCTGCGCTACGTCCCACAATGGCGGAAATTTGTTTGTTTGTTCTGTTTAGCGATGCACCATGTTTTTACCTGGCAGCCACTTCAGTTTCATCTGTCAGCAAATTCCCTTCTTGGTCGTTGCACATGATGGGAGATGGCGCTGTCTCCCTTCGCACGCCGCTGACAGTCGCATAAAACCTCTGTATATCGTTCTGCTCCATCCTTTCCTGCGCCTCACTAATTACTTGTTCTTCGTACTCTTTTTTTTTCCTGCAGTAGGTTCGTTTTTCGGCTGCCCTGGCTTCCTTGTACCGATTTCTATTCGACTGGGTACCCGACTCCAACATCTGGATTCTTGGAATCTCCACATGACACAATGGCGCGATTTCTTCTTCGTTTAACAAAGCATAATTCAGTGTGCTGCACCATTCAACGGTTTTACGAAAGGTTGTTGATGGAGCTATGAATCCAACCCATAACCATTCACTTATAAAGCGAGCATGTAGCCAACTACCCTACGAGACCCCCAGATACAAGTTTGAAATTGTGTAGTAATTTGAAATCGGATATTGTTGCGTTTCACCGAGAAACTGCCCCAACACTTACCTATAAACGGCCTGCTGCATCACAAACTTGCAGTTCTCAATTGCCGTTGCCATCCTGTTGGCATAGTCGACCACCACGTGATTCTCTGCCGTACCCGTGATTCCGTCATGGTGCTGAAACAGCGCCAACTGCTGCCTGGCATACTCCATCTTGTCCGCCAATGATTGCCAGTCCTTATCCTCCCACAGGTTCCACGCATACAGCATATCGGCCGAGCGGATGTAGTTCATCAGGATGCGATCCTGTCGCTTGTGGTATGGCCGCGAAGTGTAGTACCCACTCCAGTAGTCCTCATTCACGTCCGCATAGGTGAAGAAATCGCCACTGAGCGATGGGAAGTCCTCAAATTTGCTGGCCGATCGAATGGAATCGAAGTACTCCTGCAACGTGCCAAATTTGGCTTCCACATTTAGGGATGGATCGTTGTTGATGTACTCAAACAGTTTTTCATAGTTGACGCGTTGCGCCTCCCATTCTTTGCTCTGCGTGTATCGGAAGTCATCGCCAAGTGGAATCAGGACGCTCCGAGTTTTGTACAGAACGGACTTTTTACGCCACTGATCGACAATCAGTTCGGCTCGTTTGGCAACGTTCTCGTCGGTGATTGGCTGCGGCGGAACTCGCCACGGACAGTACACTCCGAAGTGGGGTAGCCGTTTGAAATCGAACTGACAGCAGATTTTGGGATCCGGGCCACACGTGTGCGGAACGTCGTACGAATAGAATGGCATCATGTGGGTCAGGAGATCGGTTTCGCCGGTGGTGTCCCATAACTGACGCCAGCGAAATTCGAGCTGCTTTTTGAGGGCCAGGTTTTTCTTCACGATATAGTGAGTTCGTTGAATCAAAAGATTGTCGAAGCCGGAATATTTCAGGATGTACGTCAAGGACGGAGACTCGCCGAAGGGATCAATAGACCACGACGATGTAGGGGTAACGTTAAGACGCGTTTTCAACCAAGTCTGCCCTTCGGTAAGTTGTAGTAAAGCCGAATACCAATGAGAATTAGCTTCATCGGGCATAACCCAGCCCCCAGTTACAAATTCTAATTGACGATTTTTTAGTAATCTGGAAAAGAAATAACAACGTCAATAAAACAATAAACATGCCGAAGCAAGTCGTGCTTACTTCTTTACAATATCCTTCTGTTCATTAGCCAGCTTGTCGTACCATCGCGCGAAGTAGCTTACCTCCGCCCAAATAAACTTCATTCCGGGATTCTCTTCCAGATGCCTCAACATGTTGGCAAATATACCCTTCGTCTGTCGTTCGTAATACTCCTCGAACGTATAAATCCACCCAGGATCATTATGTGAATGTGGTACCACAAACACCTTCAATTTGTGGTGTTGATTCCACTGTTTCTCATCGTACGTCACCTTCCAGCCCTGCTTCCACGGTCCACCGTCAATGTTATCAAATGGAACCTTGTCATACAAATCCAACATCTGTATGTCAGGCTGGGGAATGATATCGGTTCGTAGGGAGCAAGTCCCTCCCGTGTCGCGATTTGGACTTATTACTGAATCTTTGATCATTTCGCGATTTCCCAAAAGAGGAGCGGCCACTGCCGGTACCTTATCCAATCGAGATTCCTCGCCGTATTCGTCCCCATCCACGGAGTTCGATCGGTGTCCATTTGATCGGATCGTGTCAAATTGGTGTTTCATTGCGCCGAATTCTCGCCGGTGTTTGTTCAGCCCTGACTCCAGCTGTTTGATTTTATCCTCCAACATCATGAAACCGTTCTAAAAAGAGATCATTATTCCTATATTTTTTTTCCAAAACCATTTGTTGTTCTCCAGAATGTACTATGGGTGCATTCTCGTGTATGCAAAACTATTACGACTTACCGGTTTTTGCGATTGAATCGAGTGGTTCAGAATGATGTACAGGAACAGAAACGCAAGAAGCGTTACCCCGGACATAATCAGCACAAACTTCCGCCGAATCCGTACCATAGCTGGCCTATATATTTTTTGTCTTCCAAGTGAAAAAAAAAATGTTCCTATTTGCTTATCTTCCCCCTTTAAGGCTGGTTTACAGTTCGGAAAACGTGTCTCGGGATTTGGTCTCCCATGTAATTTAAATGGGAGCGGGATTTGCATTTACCGTGACAGGATCCGAAGTCTACACGAAAAAATATTTTCCTGAAGTGTAAACCCAATCGCGGAAAAAGTGTTCGGTTAAAAATCCCATGTGTAGAGATGCAAATCCCGCGAGGGAACAATTCCGTTTGAATTGATTCCGCACGGAAAATGTGTAATCTATGACGGAAATTTATTATGGGAAGAATTTAGTGAAGTGGATAGTGAAAATTAAGAAATCTGAGAAGTGTGAAGAGAAAACTAACTAATGATAAGCGAGAAATGAAAAAAATGAGTAAGTAAGCAATGATCAATGAGTAGTGAGAATAAGAAGTAAGAAGTGTAAAATTAGAAGTGAGAGTTGAGTAGTGTAATGAGTAGTGAGAATGAGGCGCGAGAAGTGAAGAGTATGAAGAGAAAACTAACGAATGATAAGCGAGAAATGAAAAAAATGGATAAGTAAGCAATGAGCAATGAGTAGTGAGAATAAGAAGTAAGAAGTATAAAATTAGAAGTGAGAGTTGAGTAGTGTAGTGAGAACTGAAGAGTATGAACTGAAGAGTGAGAAAAGAAAAGTGAAAAGTGACTAACGAGAAGTGAGATATGAAGAATGATAGGTGAAAAAATGAGTTGTGAGAAGTGAAATGAATAGTGAGAAGTGGGAATTGAGAAGAGTAAAGTGAGAAATGATTACTAAGAAGTGAGAAGTGCAAAGTGAGCAGAGATAATTGAGAAATAGTGCATAGTGAGACTCGCTCTAACTCATTCTCACTCACTCGCTCTAAGTCATTTTCACTCACTCGCTTTAAGTTATTCTCACTCACTCGCTCTAACTCATTCTCACTTATTCGCTCTAACTCATTCTCACTTATTCGCTCTAAATCATTCTCATTCACACGCTCTAACTCATTCTCACTCACTCGCTCTAACTCATTCTCACTCACTCGCTCTAACTCATTCTCACTCACTCGCTCTAACTCATTCTCACTGACTCGCTCTAACTCATTCTCACTCACCTTCTCTCACTCATTCACTCTCTCATTCACTCACTCAATCTCACTCATATACACACATTCTCACTCACTCGCTCAATCTCACTCACTCACTCACATTCACTAACTCTGGCTCACTCACTTATTCACTCTCACTAACTGTTTCTCACTCACTCTCGCTCATTCACGTACTTTCACACACTCATTCTCACTCACACACTTATTCTCACTTACTCACGAATTTTCACTCACTCGCTTTCACTCAATCACTCGTTCACTCACTCACTCACTTTGACTTACTCACCCACTCTCACTTCCTCATTTTCACTCACTCGCTCACTCATTTCCTCTTTCTCTCCTACTCAATCGCTCTCTCTCTCTCACTCATTCTCTCCCTTTCTCTCGCTATATCTCCCTCTTCTCGTTATCTTTCCAACTCTTGTATAAAAAAATCCGAACCAAAACCCCGAAATGTAAACTCAAGCACGGGCGAGGATACGCAGATTCTCAATTCCCGAAGCAAAATCCTGAAGTGTAAACCCAATCACGGAAAATGTTTTGACAGTGGAGACTTATCGGCGGAAAATTTTCCCTGGCAAAACCCGGAGCAAAATTCCGTAACAAATCCCGCGGACACGTTTTCCGAACTGTAAACCAGCCTTTAAGGCGAATACCACGCAAGCATTGAATCGACGACGTTGGTCATTGAATGATTTTTTACTTGTTCAATGAGAGACAATACGTGTATTGTTATCAATTGGTTAGCCGAAATCCCAACAGAACAACCAACACCATTGTAATTTGCAATTTACACTTTGCACAATGATGACATTAGCTCACTCTACCCTAAACCGAGTTTTCTTCTCATTAGCTAATTTTAGGGATTACATCCGCTCGCCCCAAAGCGCTTTATAACGCACTAGTTTCAGTTCCAAACACTCACTCGCATAAAGGGGTTAACGTTTTCACTTTTTCACTCAAGGAAAACATGGAAAAACACCTTTTTCACCCGTATTTTATGAAAATTAATCCAACAATATTTCGCGAACCCGACTGTACCGAACGCGAGAAAAACACTCGAAAATGTCAAAAAACTGTAAACCAGAGTCGAATTCTCGAATTTTCCTATCAACAAAATAAAAACAAACACACACGAGGGGAACGCTGATTGCATTCGGTTTCACACATTGAATGTAATTGAACAAATAAATTGAATAAGGGTCTGTTCAAATATTACGTAACGCAATAGGGGGTGGGGGGTTGTTTTATTTTTGTTACGATTTGTTACGCAAAATATAGGGGGTGGGGGCCCTTCGAGAAATTGTTACGCGTAACAATTGAAAAAAATATTTAAATTTTTCAAAAAATAGTTGTTGTCTTCAAAATAACATAAAACATATACAAAAAATCTAGACTGCTTTTTGAATAGGTCGTATGTAACAAAAATGGACAAATCTCGCTTAACTTTTCAAAAGGACCTAAGTAACATTTTTTTCATGAATTAATTTGAATAGCGCAATCAACAGAAAAACATGTAAGCTTTTGATTGCAGTACTCAAATTAATTCATGAAAAAAATATTACTTAGGTCCTTTTGAAAAGTTAAGCGAGAAATCTAGTTAGTTACATCAGTAGATAGAGTATGTATACTTCTATCTGTATAAAAAAATTATTACTGAATTTTATTTTTGCATTATGCTATTTTATTAATAAAATTCGACCTAAATGACAATTATTCCTTTAAAATAACGAAAATCGATCATTCGCGAAAAAGGTCGTTTATTGCAAAAAATGGGTTAATTTAATATTCCGTGTATTCGACCTTATGTCAACAAAAGGTCCGATGTACAGAATCTGTCAAATTGAGAAAAAGTGGACATACCATTGACGAATACATAGACGGAGGGGTGGCCATTTTTTCGGGCACCACTATATACCCCTGGGGAGTGACGGATTACAATTATTACAATCACTCGACCATTGAGAAGCCCCTCAATTCTAATCACGTCAGTTTGACAACAGTTGTCAGTTGTCAGCTTATTTGTTTATTTCTCGGGTACTTTTTCAAATCGGCGTATGTAACATTTTGATCAAGCTGAGAAAATGGGCTTGGAAGTTTTCAGATTTTATTTTTATTCCTATTTAGAAACTAAACATTTTTATAGCAAATGAATTCACCTCAACGATATTGTGCATTTAGACCAAAACTGTTTATATGACGCTGATGAACTGGCAGCAAGGCCCACTTCGGACGAGATTCTCACGGAAAAATAAAATAAATATGCACCACTGCACGGTGTCATCTGTCACAAAATCGAGCTTGTTTTGTCGCTGACAACGTCGCTGGCACCAAATTGAGGTTCGGAAGTCGATTTCCACACTTCTGAAAGCTCTTCCGACAATGTTTTGATAGCAAATTCAAATTTTGTTCTGACGTTCATGATGTCGGAAGTAAGTTCGGAAGTAAAACGTCGGAAGTCGGAATACAATTTAGTGCTGGCGACACAATACATTATGAAAATGTTCATCGTCACTGGCTTTGAAATATACACTACGTGTGAACATTTCAGTTATTTTGATAAAAATATATGTTACAACGTTCTGCAACAGATAAATCACATATGTCGTTTTGATATGTCAGCATGACCGAGGTCATGCTACTTTCGTCGAAATGTTACGCTGCTCTGTATACGCTGTATTGTTGATACGTCGAAATGTTGCGTCAAGTTGAAACGTTTCACACGCATGCGACAAAAAAATTGCAACACTTACAACACGATGTAACAACATTTACTGCAAAAAAAACAACGTAAAATATTTTTCTTAAGGGAAATCAAAAAAATCAAGCAACAAGCTTAATTTTGAAACCAGAGATGCAAAAGTACAAG
This sequence comes from Armigeres subalbatus, assembly GCF_024139115.2. Lineage (NCBI taxonomy): Eukaryota > Metazoa > Arthropoda > Insecta > Diptera > Culicidae > Armigeres > Armigeres subalbatus. The sequence goes on along the minus strand of NC_085139.1, from coordinate 54,582,970 downwards.
CAGACGCACGTTTTAAACTATTTAGTTGTTCGAAAAAACTTTTTAAAGCACATTTTCTGCTAAGCGATGTATGTGCAATATTTTCAACAATGATGTTACATCGTTTTGAAAAAAAAAAAGATTTACATTTTTAATTTTCATGTAGCTTTGAAGATATACACATTTTTAGTTGAATTTGATGCCAACGGGTTGAATTTGATGTTGAAAACGGGTTTGTTTACAATTTGCGACATACGACCTGTTTGTTGGCAGCCTGAAACTTATTCCTTGACGATATATTTTTATTTTTCCAATTTACCTATGTATGTATTGTCGCCAAGAGGTGTCTCACAGCCATCGATGGCAGCGAATTTCAATCGAAATAAAGTCGATTTTTATCAGACGGTACTATTTGATCAATACTGCAACACATCTTCTACGACACTGAACTGTAATTTTTGTCTAAGCAACCATGAATTTTGCACGTTACCAATGACATCAAATGCGTTGTTTATTTTTCCATCAACAAATCAGTGGGCATGATTCCTGATTCATCCATTATTTTTTGCACTAATTATTAATTAACTGTTTCTTTATTTCAGTATTTTGTTACAAAAGTACCTATTCTTCAAGACGGCATCATCGCATTCGCTTGGTTGAATTGTTAAAACAAATACGTGTTGAATATACTATTCCATACATGTTTAGCTGCCGGCGGCTGCAAATATGATATTTTTTTTTATCCGATTCTCAATAAGTATATATACAATTTCTGAATTCCGAATATGTTCTTCATTGTTCCATTGTGGAAACATTTCCATATTCTAAATCGCTGCACGAAGATATATTTTTTTATTTTCGGATTACCAGGATCGTGGGTATTTCGACAGCAGTTCAGTTTGGTCTGAGAGTAATGTAGGATTCAGAGACAAAGTTGCTCAAGATGACTACAGCGTCTGGCGCTTAAACACTCACTTAAAGCCGAGCTAAAAGCATCAATTTGGGACTGTGGATGTCAGTTGATAATACAACTGACTCAAACATTTCTCATAGTTCACGGGGAGAGATGGCATTGAGACAATTTCAACCCAAATAAAATGATTTCTCAACTCTCTATCATTCCATTGAGTAACGACCACTTCAGTTCCATACAATTAATTACAGGAAGCAGACCAAGATATTTGGAAGCGTTGCTACTGTCCATTTTACGGTTGAGAGCCAAAATCCATGTATTTCGTTACGGAAAAACATGACCTTGCTTGGATAGCTCTATGCCTTCTCTCGGTTCCAGCTTCAAAAAGTCTAGCAATTGCAGGCGTTTCCACATTCAATACGGTACTTCGGCAATCACTGTCACTGTTCGATTTGACAGGTGGTATATTTTGGTATAATCGTCGCGTTGCTAAAATCAGCTATAGGTCTTGGAATAAATTCGATTTACATCGAAATAAAGTCACTTCGGTTGCTTGGTTCATTTCCAGAAAATAAATTCAATTTATTCTATGTGAGACACCCCTTGATTGTCGCGCTCTTCTTAAACGCTCAGTTCTTCGCGGTGGTAACGCGCAAGCAAAGATTGCGCAGCAGCGCGTCCATAAGCTTTTGCATAGGGTGCGAGTCTATGCTGTTAAATTTAATCAGCCGCCGAATGGGATTGCCATAGCTGAATAGCCGCCGTGTGTAAAGTAAATGGGCGCGCTCCAGCGCAATTCAACGGAGGCTGGTTGGGATGATCACGATCTGAGTGTTTATCTTGGGATGCATAATACATACAGTCAATAAATTAAACAAAAGAAATTATGGTAAGTATTCAAATTTATCACATTTTGCTTCCTAATAATTCACGCATAAATCATACAGATAATTTCAACAGCATTTTTCAATTTTGAATTTACAGATGGAATGCAACTCCGAGTACATGGACCATTACAGGATCCGTCAGAGATAGATCCCTTATCTCATCAAGCCCTTTCAAGCTGGCGAGCCACCTAAGATGTATGATGTAGGCTGCTGCTCCTTCAAGTCCGCAGATGTTTTCACATAGTGCCAGCTCTGTGATAGTGTGCTTGTGCCATCGAGAAGATGTGGATATTCCGACTGTTGCCACTAAGGGAGTCGAATTCGGTTCGAACAAGTTCCGGACTGTGCGCCGTTGATGGCATTCTGTGTTCTGATTTGACACACACTGCCATCGTGCCATTAGATTTTGTCAAGCATCATATGAAGGCCAGTGCTGATGAATACAAGATTCTGCTCCACGGGTTCAAGGTCGCTGTTGCTCAAGAGAGCATCCACGGTGAGGCCAAGGATGGGCTCCAATGTTCTTCGAATACTAGGTACAGGATCCCGGATAAAAATTTACAGTAACTTGTATGACATAACCCATTGAAATACAATAGATTGTGTGGCAAACAATACAAACTATTGTACGCCTATTGTAAAATGTTCATGGTTGTAAAAGATCTTTATTGTACGTCCATTAAAATTACAATATATTTAAATGTTACCGATTCATTCTATTATATTTTTATTGTTTGCTTATGTTTATTATTGCTCATCCAAAAACTAAACAAATTTTAAAAGTATTCGGTTTGGATGATCTGGAAATCCGTCTAATGTAATTGTATTAATATAATTTTGGAATATTTCATGGATTTATTATATTGATGAAATAACAATTGAAAACAATAAAATTACAATAGCTTCTCAATTGAATAAAAATGTTATACCGATTCTCAAGTATATATTTTCATATTGCAGGTCTAGAAATGTTATGCAATAAAAAAAATTAATTCAAAAAATGAAAGGGAACAAAAACTTTTGCTTATCATTTTACTCGGAGAATGGCTGAATTCATTTGAGCATGTACAGTTTTGTTTATTGCAGGTTGCAGTGGAATGTCAAAATGCATGCAATCTGGCTAGCAAATGTTGAGGAACGCCTGAACATCTTGCAACCAGTGTTGTTGGCAATTAAGATAAAAATGTTTTTGAACTTCGTAAAACAATATTTTTCAGTCTTGGAGGAGTTAAATAAAATCTTTGGTTTTTAGCCACGCTATATTCCAAGAAATGTTCAATTTTCAAAACAGTAAAATACTTGTTTGAACAAGACAAATTTCACTTCAAAAGCATATTTTTTGATTGTCGTAATTATATAATTAAAATCATTCCTGAAAGTCTGGCATCACTGTTTTTGGCGCGCATCGAATAGAAAAGCTCGACGAAAACAAACGGACAGCTTTCAGCTGACGTCTAATCGTCCTTCTCTTTCAAGCTCATAGGAAGGATAGGATTTGACACAAAAAGTTGACAGCTCGCTGCTTGCATTTTGGTCGGAAACTTCTTGCAAGATCTTTGCATTTCGCGTTTTGGAAGAAATTTGCAATATAATTAGTGAAGAGATGAAAATAATTAAACTCTATGGTGCAGAAAGTGTTTTTTTCATTATTGCGCATAAGCCCCAAAATTTTATTCCCACCTTTGGGTTTCCGCGCCGAGCACTCAGCGCCAGACGCGGCGACAAGGAGATAGTGGTCAAGTTGGTACTCCTGATTTTTTGACAACTGATGTCGATTGGTTGTGTGAGTGCACCGGTGTCAAAAAATAGAGCTTTTAGCTGAAAATTTAGTTGTCAAATGCACATTTTGACAGAAATATACACTGAGCTGATTTACCATCTAAATTTTATGTGCAATGCACATATATTTTTGCAATCAAGCTTTGCATATAATTTTTATTGGTTCTGCCCATAAAACTGGAGATTATTTTTCCTGTTGAATTTATGTGCAATGCATACACAAAATAATTGTACAGTTAATGTATTTCAAATGAGTTCTTTCAATATTTTTTATGTGCGGCTGCAGATATTATTTATATGCATTTATTTAACCTAAATGGATTCTGATTATTTTTTTTCAACTGGAAATCAGACAAAAATAAAACATCATCTGCAAACAAAAACTTGCTGTTACTTTTATTGCATTTATTCTTGAAGTAAACATAATTTAATCCAGAAAATCGTATACGAAGATAGGAATATGCGATACTGCACACACGCCGCTTTCAATGCAATCTCCCGGGTATGATGTCATCATTATTTCAAAGCACAACCAGCGAGATAACCTGCATGTCCTGCATCAGATGGGGTAACCAAACACTTTTCACATCTCCTGCATCGGATGGGGATAACATTTTTCACAGATTGGCGACAGATTCAAGTCACCATATGATCCTCCATTGCTAAACTCACGGAGTCTTTTGAACTCCCAATAGCATCGAACTGCCGTATCGTTCAACGCATGAAACGAGTGAAATTTTTTTCCATTTGAATGGCATTTGCTCTGTAGCGCTTTAGCGATAAATTGGCACCGCATAAATGTTTCAAATACATGGCCGTTCATCCAGTACACGTTGATCTGATAAAGTTGAAGCTGAAAATGAAGATGAAAGGCCATGAATATCAATTCATCATTAATTTAAACTGCTTACCTTTTTTGTCCAGATGGAAATAAGTTTGTTCAAGCCGAGTCGAGCCATCACCAGGCAGCCATTTTGATGTTTGGAAAAAATGAGCTTTTCATTGTGCGCTCTTAAATTTTATGTGCGGGAAATGATATTTATCAACTATATGTCGGTGCAGATAAAATTTATTGGCAAGTTTGATAAACTATAAATGAATTACTCTTATATTGTATAAGTTTTGATATTGTATATCAATGTTGGCAAACGAAATTCAAATGCTGCACATATAATTGAGCTAAAGCTAGTCGAATCTATTCTATATGATTAACGCACATAAAATATAATTGCGATTTGATCTCAGTGTAGATGTATGAGTGAATAAAATGTGCAAATGCTCTATCGCGGAAGCAGTCGCTGAAGACAAGTGTCAATGGTTTCAGTGACGAAACGAAAAGTTTTAATGAAAAAAGCAATACAGTTTCTGCTGCTGGGCAAGCGGTAGATCCGTATAGTGATCTACCATTGACGAATACATAGATACAATGACTAAACGGCTTCTGTAACGTGGTAAGTATTTAAAGTGTTAGTGCGCGTTAGAACATCATTACTGGGAGCGAGTATTTTGATCAGTGCTGTCATTTTAGATTAGTCACTCTTTTTCGCATCGGTCACTAATTTCGGTTATCATTTTGGTGGCTGCATTCCGTACCGGTGACGTTCGACGTTTGATAGTTCATCAAATAGCAGCGCTGTTAAATTTGGTCACCTGTCAGCTGCGCTACTGTTTTAGCAGCGCGTTTAGTAGCGATCGGTAAAGTGTCAAGTAATGATATTGCGCTGACAAACGGTTTATACTCACCACCGGTAATCGTAATCTTAGGGTGCGGCCAGAGTAGACGCGAAGTGCGATGCGAAGCGAAGCGTCCATATGATTTGACAGCTCCTTATTTTTGATTGTTATTCCCTTGCGTACAATTTTCGCGCGGCGTCGCGTAGACGCGTCTACTCTGGCAGGCCCCTTATAAATACTACATTCAAAAGTTCAATCTACACAATGCACGCAGTGGTTCATCCCGAACAAAAATTAATAAATAAATTATCTTCATAATACCTGATGACATACCTGGTAACATGTATCCTTGTTCCTTTACAGAAATGAAGCTTATGATAAATAAAATACTGCTGCTTGCTGTTCACTGATTCAAGATCGTTCAGTGGCTACCATTGGCCAATCTTACCAACGGGATATAATAAGAACTGATGCAGGTATTTTTTTCTTTTCTTCTCGACGTACTTCTAATAAAACTGACATTCTTTAATAATTTACATTTTTCACAGGTTTATGCACCCGTAGCCAAGTAACAGCAATGCGAGTTAAAATGAGTTAAAATCAAGTTTTAACTGAATTAAAATTAATTTGAAAATAAAAAAATTGTAAAACAATTAATTGTATTGTATTTTTATTGTAATATTGGAGTATAATGTATTCTAAATCCTGTTGTATTTCTATTGTAAAACAATAGAAACAGTAATTGAAAACATTTAAAACACAATGTTTTCTATTGTTTTGTCGCTCGAAATCATCCCATTGAAGAACCGTAAAATCAATTGTTTTGCTCCGAATTTTGTATGGAAATTTTTTGATTTCTTTATTGTAAAGATATATAACAACCCCTTTTTAATTGTAAAAGTCCCATTTACCATTCATTTTATCGTGGAAAACCATTATTTCTCATGTGATTTTATTGTCAAAATTCCATTATATTCAATGGTAAAAATAATGTTTTAAATGGTGTTGTAACAATAAAATTTATGATATTTTAATGATATTTTTTATCCGGGATGCTATTAATTTTGATCTGTGTGAATTATTTAAAATTCAGTACGCCAATATGATGAACAATGTGTATTTGACTGGATTCTTCACCGACATTGCCCTGTCGCCATTGAAAGCTGCTTAAATCAAGATTCAGACAACTCGGCTATGCCGACTGCACCAAGCGAGAACAATAATTGATGGTCACATTTGCCGCACAACCCGGCTAAGAGATCCAGCACTATCAATGTGGCCATGAAGCTCAGTTTCATAGGCATGTGGAATGTTCTGATGCCGCACATCATCATGACACAATGGTGCCAACACTCCCCACCCACCACCAACAGAGAAACCCATTACTGGAAAAGAAGCTAGGAGTTAAATAAGTGTATATGTAGTGAATGGTTGAAGCAAATTGTGATTTGGAACCTGTCGTCGAAGCTGTGAAGTGTAATGGGAGTGAGGCGAAACGTGTATCGTGCAAACCGGAAGTTAAACTTTTGTAAGGTAATACAATAATACGTAATAAAAATAATACGGAAAAGTGTACTTGAGTTACTCGTCATCATTTGAACATATAATGACATCACGATTCCGTAACTAATATGTGATTATGTATTATATTAAAAAGCATTACAAGTAGGAAAACATTCGTATACTTATTTAAGCATAACGCAGTTTCCTCTCTTAGTCTTAGAATTATCCCAAGTAACCACGAAGCATTAATTCATGCATGTAATCAATCACAGATCAGCATATTAAATGCTAATTGCATTAGATCAGTTTTACCGATGTAAAGATGCATTTATTCATCGCCTGTCAAGCAGTTCAGCGTTACGAATGCAGCGATGCATTACATATGTTTTATTTCAACATGTCAAAGTAATAAGGCATTATTTCGGTCGTAAAAGGGCCTTTTTCCACTTTAAGTCAACTGTAATGGCTGTATCCAGCTTTTTATTATAGCAACGGGTCAACTATGGTAATTCATTTTGACATCTGCTGTGTACGGATTTTATAGTATTTATCATCCTAGTAACCTTCGTAGATTGCTCGGGATTAGCTGAACAAGTAAAACGTCAAAAAATTGACTTTGTTTTGAAACCTAATGACCACCTATTTTAACAATTATTCATATTTTTTTATATTTTGCCGCGTATTGACTATTTCTTTTTTAGATCGATGATCATTCGAAGCTTGAGCCGAAGCCAGGTTAGCCGGAGCATGGTGAAATTGATGGAATTAAACCATAAGGGCAAACCGTAAAGGGAAAAGAAAAGAGGACATTCATATGGCTGCTCAAATTTCTGGATTGAGTGCCAAAACAGTCCTCTGACTGAAAACAGTAACTACTTTCCATTTTTTTCCGGTTGTAAAAAATATCCACAAATTTTAATCATTTTAAATTGAGTTCCACCATCCCTCTGCTTTTTTTCACGATCCCTAATTCTAGATGACTAGATTCATTTCACCTCCAGATAATCATATTGAAACAGACAGCCTACCGTTTTTCCGTTTCACTTTGTAGATTGGAGTTATCCAGTACTAGTGTTACCTCTGAACTTGAACGTCTTTCGGAAGCTGTTACTATACAAATGGGGGACATTCTGACAAACTCGCTGAGATAAGTTCAAGATCCAACTTTTAAAACAAGCTTGTAGTTAAAGGATACGACATCGACCATAATTATTAATTATAATAATCTCTGAGGACCTATTTAGTCCATTACCAGTAGCTTAGGAAGGCATGAACGAGAACACAATGGATGTATATCTATCTTAATGACATGGGAATAGCTGGTAGCTTTGCCCACCATATTTCAGCATTCATAATTGGTTAGACTCAAACAATCTCCAGTTCCTTGCCGTTCTACTATTACTCGCCACAAAACCTCATGAATAAACCCACGTGAATAAGTTCGAAGTGGTAGTTTATTTAGAGACCATAGCCCTAAAGGTAGCCCCACACTTCGGGACATTTTTACCGAATTTTGGTCCAATTTTCCGTGACGGTATTACGTGCATCCCCCCCTTTTCAAAATACATTGGAATAAAATTCGTGGATCAGCTTAAGATGTGGAGTTACCTTTATCAGGTAACGCTTTTCCTGTAAAACGCCAGCGAAACACCAATGACAAATTGAGTGTATCGTAAAACAGCTCTCGTCCAATGAACGTATCCTTAATCTGAGATGTGAGACACGTCTACTTCAAACGAACTCGAGATCCCAAATCCTTGACCTTACGAGTTATATACCCAGTCAGTAAAACCATTTTGCTGATTGTAGTACACCTAAAATAACAAAAACAAAGATAAATGCATGCCAAAATAATTAATTAATTAAGGACGGCTTGTTAGGTTCCAATTAGGATACTTTTCCAAATAAACATGCAGAAAATTTTCGCCTCGTAAACAGTTTTGAACGAAACCTAGGCAACAATAATTGTACCATAAGAATTGTACACAGCTAGTGTCAAATCTTTATTACCATAGTTGATTTATGGCCAGCGTAAAAAGCTGGATTATTTGCAAGCATATATAGCTCCATGGTTACTTGGGATGTATCAAACATTGAAATATATTACGGCGGTTACAGTACTAAGGTCGGAGGAACTCAGTTGTCCTAATGGGAAATACAAAACAAAATCAGTAGAAAAGTTATTCTTACAGAAGTGGGAGGATCTATCGAGCGTTTTTTTTGGCGGAAAAAGTCAACTGTCGGAACAGTTGATTGTAGGTAACTATAATATTAATAAATATAGGAACCCTTGATTGGTGTTTATTTTATATACACCAAATGTAAATCAGAACAGTTACTAATAAGGCATTCAGTCTACGAATTGTATCATGTTATATAGAGTAATTGTACCGATTTGTCCACGGCTCCTAATTTGGAAGTTTTGCGCATAACTTCGAAAATGAATCACCTATATATACACCCCCCAACGCAGTGGAAAGGAACAACGACGGTAATGGTAGAATTTGATAGTTAGTCCATTCCATCTAGTTTCTGTCAAATATTGCCGTTACTGTCACCAATCCATTCGATTGGATTTTTAACTTCTCTGCTGAAAATGATCGATCACATATTGTTTTTGATAGGTATTTGTAGTTAATTGTAGTTTATTGATATGAAACGCTAGTGATGGTAAGATGTGTGCACTGCGAGATTTAGATATTATTTATTGAATTTAATCAAGAATGTGATAGAATGATAGCAGATGGCATAGCAGAAAACTTGTACATCAAATCTAATCAAAGTTTAAAGTATAATGTATGTATCAATTCTCAAAACCACTTCCAAAGTTAGATTTAATTTGCAAATTTGGTGGAAGATCAAACATTTTTATCGACTAACCAGGTTTTCATCTGAGGCAAATTCAAACTTATTTTATACAGTAATTTTGTATGGATATGGGTTCGTTCCGGGGTTCCAGAACTGCCCAGTATTCTAAGTGAGCAGCTTGGGTGTTATCTGAGAGGTGTAATGACTTCGCTGCTGTTGTGTGCTTGAGGAGCTTCAAGTTAGTTGGGGTGTTCCTTTTGGCAGGGTTCTTGGGAGCACACTTGCCGCAGTACTGGCAGGAACTATTAGTTCCTGGTACTGGAATTATTAGTTCCTGGTACTGGGATCAGTATTTATACGATAGGTCTTATGTTCAACGGCATCTGTCAACCGGTCCGATGTACATTGACGAATGTACATGTCAAATGGAAAACAGTCGTAGCAGCGTAGTCGAAAGTAACATGGTGCTTGGTATAAGGTCGCATCGTTTAGGTCGAATGTATAGTACATTTTTTCAAAACGACGCAAAATAATTTTATGATCAAAATATTAGTTTCTTGTGAAAAAATCATGATGAACTTATAATAGTTCAATAAAACGATTTTATTTGAAATTTTACGTGACAAATTTTGACAGATTTGATTTATTTTAGTTAAATAACATTTAATTTTCCCTTTGGAAACATTGTCAATCGTTTTCTCCGAATGTTCTAAGTTGCACATTCGACCTATTCAAAAAGCAGTCTAGAAATATGCGATTAACATATTAGTTCAGCAATGTTGCTTAAAAGACCACAGCATTATTTTCCCGTGTAGCTGTTGTTGATTTCGTTAGAAAAAACTAGTTCGGTAGAAACAAAATGTTCCTTGTTCAGTTGTTTTTCTGAACTTTCTACTTACTTTTTGTACTTAAAATCATTGGTAAGTAATGAAATTTGTGTAATCCATTCAAATGGTGTTAAATAACAATTTTTTTCTTCAATTCTCAACAGTTATGGTTGCGAAAAAGTGTGGAAGAAGAGCTCCCTTAGTTCCAAAATTACGTGATATTGGTAAGTATTTTGTTAATAAGATACTCTGCATATTATAGTGTAGGGATTTTCCTCCTACGTGTTTTGTAGGTAAATTTCGGATTCTTTTGCATGCAGCTTCCCGGATGCCCAAAGAAAAAGCAAAGACAAAGCTGGCTCAATTTTACTTTGCGCATATTTTTTTTCAAGGAGATCAAAATATATATCTTACAAATAAATAACTAAGTTGTATATGGTTGTATGTTGTATTCTTTTTTTGTGAGAGAAAATGATAACTAATTTCCCTTTACTATAGGTAAGGTAAGGGATACGGTGTGCCGATTTTTTGTCATATAATTCTACTATTTGCATACTATATTTCATATTGTTCTCACCTCAAACACGGATTATAACTGGACCATGCCACATGTTGTATTATGAAATTAATGTACTGAAAAATGCCCTTTTTTAAGGCCAGTATCGACTTAAAAAGTAGAGAGGTTACGGAATTTTGGTCAATATTACCAAGAGGAATTTCGACAACTCATCTGCATGGAGCAAATTGTCACCTTTACTTAGGGATCGTACACTTATTACGTAAGCAATTTTTCTGGGTTTTTCGACCCCCTTCCCCCCATGTAAGATTTTTTTCATACAAATGATTTTTTATTTATATGGAGCGTAAGATATTGACCGACCCCCCCTCCCCCCATAAGTGCTTACGTAATATGTGTACGGCCCCTTACGGAATAATCGAGCAGAATATTTTTCCGAAAGTAAAGTGACCGCTCCCATTACTTTGCGTGGGAACCTTACAAATGCCAATTTTGTGTTTTGTTCTTTTCATGTGGATACTACCGTAAGAATTTTGTTTCGATTCTTTACTTTTCCGATTCAGTGAACGGAATTTAACATGTGCTTGAGATTGAAAAAGAAATTTCTTTTGAACACGATACCAACCTTTATACTGTAATTATACTTAACCGCCCATTACTCGTATGGTCGATTTGCCAATAACAACATACCATACTGTGAATATCATTTATGGTGAGGTTGGTGTATCTTTAGTATAAATAACAACCAGAACAGTAGAGGTAAAGTTATTTATAGTCATGAACGTTTTGAGGAATAATCCACATATGGTTCATGATTATGCGGGTTGCTGGTTTTGGGCAAATGGTTCCAAAAAGGGACAGCGAGATGTCTTATCTCATCTCAGATTCTGGCAACTGCTGGAAAAATGTAATCACATCATCGCTTCGCCCCTCGTCGACAACAGTTCGATGTGGCAACCCGAACTGTCAAAGTCGCGGTCTCTCGCAAACCGAGGAGTCCACACACAAAAAACGAATACGTCGCGAAAAGTAGCAACCGAGTAGTGAGAAGAGCCACACACAAAAGTCCTGTGCGCTGATTGCTGAAGTGGAAGATTAGGGCTGAGAAGAAAAATTTTCCATCGCGTTTTTCACCGATTTCCTGTGCTAAAATTCACCCGTCGCGTATCGCAAAATGTTGACCGCGGTCGGTCCGGTTCGAATTCGGTTGCGCTGCCGCTGATCACGTTCGCTTTGGCCGGTAAAAGTGCTCTTCTTTCTGGGTCATCGTCGTCGCCGAGAAAGAACCTAAAGTTTTTTTTTTTTTCCTCCTGGCTGCTATACGACGGGTCGAGAGACAGGAAGAAAGAATACACACTCAAAAAATCGGTGAGGAGAGGGCTGACTGCTACAACAGTCTGGCAGCGAACCCCAGTGCGATACGCAATCCGAACTGTACGGTGGCGACATCTGCGAGCGCGAAAAGTGTAAACATACAGTTTCATGATGTTTATTCGGTTCTACATTATTTTGAAATTTAATTGTATCGCATCTCAAAGTTGGTACATTGGCGCGGTGTAGCTTGTCTTTGCATTTGCACAATATTTACAATTTGATGTGCATATGCATGGTGGTCAATACCCGGGAATATAGGCAATTAACTTTGATTGAACCTACAATCTTAAGTCAAATTACCATTTCTGCATTTTTATGTCATCAAAAGCTTAAACTCATTCACCTTCCATAGTCAACAGTCTGTTTTAAAGCTAAATACGAAAATAGACAGCATCAATTTTCACTAATTGGGCCAAAGTGTTCGATTTTGGAAGCCTAGTGCTCACTAATAATATCTCGTATCTGTCAAATGGATCGTATGAATCTCACCAAATCATAGATGAGCCTTTTTTCCAACTGTCTAAGACGAGTTTAGTACTTTCCATTTAATTTAGCTACTTTTTGTTATCTTTACAGACTCGACTCGAAGTCGAAGAATTTTTAAATTATCATTAGTTGGTGTCGATGAATCTACCAAAATTTCAACCTTCGGAAATGAACATTTTCATAATTTTGGAAAGTGCAACATGTTTGAGATCTCCAACTGTATACATTTTGGTTACCACCATAATTTCATGTTTAAAGTTAAACTTGCAAGCTGCGCTGATCAATTGAACTAAAAATTATCTTTCGATTGGCATGCACCCATCTGAAGAATTCTGCGTTTTAAATTCACAATGTTACCACCATATCAATAGTCGAGTCGTGGGTTTGAATCTACCCGAAGATTGTAGTTTTTCTCTAATACTTTAGCTAAAAATATTTTAAATATATATATATTTTTTTTCCTTGACTTAATGTACAGTGTAAACTAAAAAGTTGTCGTACCCAATAAAAATTACAATTACAAATTTAGTATATTTTGATTCAGACATATCAAATCAGATCAGATGCAATTGCTTTAGAAATGTGAGCCAAGAAACAACTTGCATGATGCAACGATGCAACTGTTGTGTTTACATTTTTTTCTCTATCATGTCTCCCATTTTTAACTGACAGTTCCGCTTTCCTATCGCAGTGTAGTGCAAAATTTGTAGTGTGCGTGTGTCTCCTCCATCGGTGAGCCCGTGTGCGCGTGTGTGTGCCCTCAGATAGCACCACAAAACAAGAAGAAAGAAGAAGGAGGAGGCGAACACTAGTTTTTACCACCCCCCGGGTCCGGCGCCCGCTACAAACTGCTGCTGGCTGACACTTCGGTTCGGTGTTCGCGATTTTGGGAAACCAAGTTACTGGTGCGAGCCGGTTTCATTCGTAAGCAGTGTTTGAGCCAATTACGGCCGGAGCTGCGAACCTGTGTGGTGGTGGTTACTGCAGAGCTCGGAACCCGGCTCCGACGGAAAAATGTGCGATGTTTGTTCGGGATTCCTGAATCTTCTGGGGTCATGTAAGTATATTGCAGGAGGGCACTGATGTTGTACCAACACATGCTTGGCTTGGGGTGTAGAATGAGTCGCGGGTTTGCGTGTATTTGTTGGCCATCTTTGAAAATTAGGGGTTTTCTATTACAATAATAAAGATGAGGGCTTAGATTTTCGATGCGATGATACGTTAACTTTGTATTAAATTTTGGGACCATTCAAACATTTTGCAATTTTCTGAACAGCTTGAGAATGTTTATTTTAAAATCTATTATATGTTTCTAAACCGTTATTGGAAATCTTGTAGATTAAAAGCAGTCCTAATACCTCACTGGTTAACGTGGCACCTTCTAACTTGGGATCTAGGATAGACATGGGCTAGTTCAGTTCTAGATATTGTTATTCAATTGAAAAATCAAGCTCTTCTAGAAAAAAAGGCTAAAAATGATTTAACTATGTACAATATTTCATAAATGCTGGGATTGCTTTTTACGCGGTTTGTGTTTGTCTATTTCTGGCCTTTGGATTCATCAAAACATTGAGTTGAGCCAACGAAAAAATCGAATTAAAAATCAGGTGGTATTTGTAAAGATGTGGGTATTAATGTAAACTAAAAAATTTATAAAACTCATCCGCATCAAAAGCGACCCCAGTGTATTCTCATTTGGATAGATCACCTTTCTCTTTTTTAGGAGGGAATAAGTTAAAACTGAATCCAAGCTTCTTCTTTTCGACCCTCTGTAGTATGTACGTTCTGCTAACTGAAATGTTCTTCGTATTCAGTCTTTGCTACTGATAACAGTTGAAGCATTAATATTACTTTGCCTTCGCGGATGGCTGCAAAACTCGAAATAAACTTAAACGTATGCATGGATTTAAATTTATGGCGGTTGATTCACAACCTTAGTATTATTAACTACAGCTTAGACTAAACATTCAGTGTTAAAAAGAACAAATTTTGATTTAGGTAACTCTTCGGGAACTGATCTCACTGGTCGTTCAAGGAATAAGCTCGTTTATTATTGTAACTGAACATCTTTTCTAGTTTCCAGAACATTGTAAATTAATGTCCAAGTCGGGTGGTCGGTACCTATTTTCCGGGTATGGCAATCAACTTTGATTGAGCTGATCTTTTCTAGTTTCAAAATGGTTTTGTAGTGCTATGCACCAAGCTGGGCAAAAGAATAGAAGATTCCAACATAACAGCCATATTCAATGTCGTTCGCAAGTTTGCTGTTCGTCAGTCTGAGCCTACCAAAAAAAAAGAACTTAGGAAAAGAAAGTTTGTTGTGCCAACTACAGCCAAAGTCACACAACGAACAACAACAAGGCTGTCCTACTCATTTCAAGCACCTGCAGGACTATGACTATGAGACTGCCCCAGGCACAATGGTGAGAGTGTCTGCAGTACCTGCCCCAGAGCTTCAAGGAAACAAAATAAACCCGATACTCTCCTACTACCAAACTATCCAGGAAAAACTCTCACCCTAGATCGTCAACTTTGTTCACCGCTGAGGAGATTTTGTTAATCGTATGGTTTCGCACCGATGACGGATTTCACGAATATTTGCCGTATCAACTGTTGATGGTAATATAGAGGACTATCATGATTGCAACGGGTAACAGGAAATCAGGGTTAGATTCCGGAGAGAGCCTGAGTAATGCCTACCACATCCAAAAAAGGGCGCCAGGCGCGTTAAGTCCCTAATCCCGACACGGAGAGTTAGTGACGAGAAATAACGATGTAGGCCTCTTTTATGACGTCTTATAATTCGAGAGCAAGTCTTGTGCCAGCATCCGTGATTCGAGCTTCACTAGCGTTTATCAAAATCGTTGTGGTTAAAATATTCAAAGTTCATTCTTGTCCAACACGAGTGCTGCTCCAAATGATGGCAGTATAGATCACTGGATTGCTGCGACTATAATACTGGGAGCGTCTTCATAAGACTAGAATAGAATAAACTGTGCCACTTGGCAATTGGAAGACGCTACATTTCGGTGCTCTCCGTAGCTTCCGGGAAACTAAGATTTGGTTCCGGTGGTAGTAGAGTAGCAAATTGGACCCTGCGGTCTAATTAGATTTAACTCGGAAAAACCATGTCCATAGTTATTGAAGTAAGACAGATTAATAGCTCAGTCACATTAAGGGTCTGTCTCAATTGGATAATTAAACTGAAATTAAACTTAAAAGTGACATTTCAATAATTATCGAATAACCCTGCTTCCAGAGCAAGATTACTTTTGACAGATATCGAATCATTTTCCATCGATGTCCTATTGGAATTGCTGGGTAGCACCAGCCATTCTTATAACGGGGTGATTTTTTAATTTTTTAACTGTCACTTTTAAGTTTAATTCTCCAAATGAGACAGATCCTAAAGGTAGTGGTGCATGACTGTTCTTAGTTTGTGGAATGATTTGTCCGGTTAATTCCGATAACGAACGTGACCAAACTATACTCACTCAAAGCTGCTCAACAATTTGTTGTTCCACAAAAACTGCACTAGTTTAAGAGTGAATGAAAACTCGACGAAGGAGGAGGAGTGACAATTCTGGTGAGAGATCGAATGAGTAACGGTAATAAGCCACCGGAACAAAATTATCCTCACTGAAAGCACAGAGCACCGATTCATGCACTTTGGATCGATGCTAAAGAACGTGGACAATCAATGGCAAAACATATTCTGGAAGCTTGCCCCCAGGCTACAGAACACGCTCAAGTCGACGGTACTGCAGTCCACCACAGAAAGTAGACGATCATCTTGCAGTGAGCCCACCACAACGAAGAAAGTTACTTCGGTTCGTTTTGCAGAAATAGGGTAATTCGCCAAATGTTGAACGGCTAATTTCTTCGCCTATTGTTGAACGCACGTGCATTTCTTATGGGCGTTCAACAATAGGCAAGAATTTTAGTCGTTCAACATTTGGCGGTTTCCCCTAAGTGTAAAGTGTGTGAGGATGTCGGAAGAAGCACAGAATGAACACTACCATGTTCCGTTGTTCAATGGCATGCTGATATCTTTGGAGGATGCTCGCAAGCGAAGTGATTGGAAAGCGGTTGTTAATGAAGAAATGGATTCGTTACTGAAGACTTGGTCGTTGGTCGAACTTCCCCCGAGCCGTTCGCCGATCTCTAGCAAGTGGGTCAGAAATACGGTTTCGATTACAGAGAGACCTATTCGCCGGTAGCGAAACTGGATACGCTGCGGACAGTGCTGGCCTTGGGGATGGCGGTCCACCAAATGGACGTCAGGACGGCTTTCCTGAACGGGATTTTAAAAGAAGAGATATTTTTGTCACTACCGGAAGATTTCCAGCAGGAGGGGAACTGCGTCTGTCGTCCAATGAAATCAATCGGGCATGGAACGAGCGTTTCGATATGTTTGTGCAGGATCGCCTCGGTTTTAAGCGAAGTCAGAACGATCAATGTTTGTATATACGCGGGATTGGAAAGTACAAAGTGATTCTCGTGCTGTATGTCGATGACATTCTGATTATTGTCAGTTCTTCGTTGCGAGCGTTGGAGATTGTTAAGGCCTGTCTGTCCAGAGAGTTTGAGATGACGAATTTGGGCGAAGTGTTTCTTAGGAATGCAAATTGACCGTGACATGAAGAATGGTGTTCTGCGTATCAATCAACGGAAATATCCTAAGAAACATCTGCAGCGGTTTGCGATGACCGACTGTAGCCGGTCGCAACTCCTATGGAGACTCGATTGAAGCTGATGAAGGGTCAAAAGACTGCCCAGACAGAGAAGCCCTACCGGGAATTGATTGGCTGTCTGACATACGTTTCTGTGACATCAAGACCGGATTTGGCTTCGACTGTTAATTTTTACAGCCAGTTCCAAAGTTGTCCGACCGATACACACTGGGTGTACTTAAAAAGAATGATGCGCTACATACGAGGAACGCTCGACCTAGGGCTGGTATATCTGGCTAAGGAGAAGGCGCTGATAGCTGAAGTGCATACCGACAGGAGATCCGTTAGTGCTACCATCTACAAACTGTCGGTTGGATGACTCGCAAACAACAGACAGTTGCTCTTTCATCTACCGAGGCTGAATTGAATGCACTTTGCAATGCGGCCTGCCATGAGATTTGGCTGGTACGTCTTTTAGTTGAATTAGGTGTCGAACAGGCTGGAACCGTCTCGTTTTTCGAAGACAATCAGTCGACGATTCGTATCATTGAAGAACCCAAAGATTTCGGGCGTCTGAAACACGTGGACGTGAAGTATCGTTTTCTTCGAGATTAGGTAAACCAAGGGAGGATCTGTTTGAAGCACCTTGAGACAACTCGTCAACAAGCGGACATGATGGTTGAGGAGTGTTTATCCATCATCCTCAATCCTAATTCTGCGTGTGACCTCTCTGTCTAATTGTCCATTAAATAATTACTAAAAGTGCTTTTTCCATCTGCTCGGTCGGTCAATAAAGAGGTTACGGATGGGAAAGAACGATTAAACCGGAGAAAATACGGAATAAAAGATAAAGCACATGTATTCAGTTCGGTTTGTTTACATGGAATGAATTTTGATATTCTTGACAGTTGAGTTTGTCGATCGGACATTAGTCCGCACACGAGTGTGGCTGGGTTGCTAGATTAGTTGTTGTACCATTAACACCCCTCCTCAACCACTAGATCACACCAGCCCAATGCTTGCACGATGTTGTTGAAACGCCTTTGCCGGTAGCCCCTTGGTCATCATGTCCGCTTGTTGACGAGTTGTCTCCATGTACTTCAAGCAGATTCTCCCTTGGTTTACCTAATTTCGAAGAAAACGATACTTCACGTCTACGTGTTTCAGATGCCAGAAATCCTTGGGATCTTTGAGGATACGAATCGTCGATTGATTGTCCTCGAAAAACGTCACGAATTCAGCCACCTAATTCAACTAAGAGACGTACCAGCCAAATCACTAATACTTGACGAAATGAGAAAAGCTGTTCGAGAGCTAAATAACGGTAAGGTCGCTGGGAAGGATGGAATCCCGACCGAGCTACTAAATGATGGGAGTGAGCAGCTGAACGAAGTGATTAAAATGATTTGGGAGAGAGAAGAAATGTCTTCAAGCTGACCATCAAAGCCTCATATGTTCTATCTACAAAAAAGGGTACAGATTCGGACCAGATGTTTACTTTGCGACAAATCCCTAATAAATTTCCTGAATACAACCTGTGGACTCATCATCTGTTTATGATTTCAAGACAGCGTATGACTCAGTGAAACAGAAGGAACTGTGGCATATAATGCTAGAATATGGCTTTCCGGCAAAGCTTATTAAGCTGATCCGTGCGACGCTGCATGGATCCAAATCAAGCGTCAAAATATGTGGTGAGTCATCCGGTTCGTTCGTGACGTTAGATGGATTAAAGCAGGCGATGCTATTCAACATAGCTCTGGAAGGTGCAATTCAAAGACCTGCTGTACAAAGAAATGGAACCATCATCAACAAGTCTTACATGCTGCTTGGTTTTGCGGATTACAAATTACAGAGAGACCAGAAAAAGTCATGTTTAGCAGAGAACCTGGAAGGCAAAAAAATGCTTTGGATGTATCCGAGGTTACGGATTTCACACTACTGTCATTGAACAGGCAAGCGTATCCTCTGGGAGAAAGAATCCCAAGTAGGAGCTTGTGCATGACTTTGAACATAAGCGAAAAATCGCGAAGCAAGGCAGTCATTCGAACGCACTCGATCTGTTAGCGATGGGGAGGGTCATTTGATCAGAAATTGCGATTAGTTCCGGCGAATGAATATCGTCGAGAGGCTGAAAGAGATAGAGAGGCAGGAACTGTGCGGAGTCTATCTAAACAAACTCGGTAGTCGTCGGTGGATCAGGAACATCAACCGCTACGAAAACGAGTTCCGTTGTGTAGAGTTGCTAATGTCCGCAAAGTGCTTGAAGGAGATGTTTCCGCTGTTGAACACTTCTCGGACAGTATCGGAGTTGCAAATACCCTAACCGAATGTTCGATACGTGGAGATATTCAAGCGGTACACTCATCTTGTTGGGTGGGGTACCAGTGAAGCATTTCCCGTCAGGGTTGCCAACCATCCTTGTCGGTTCGTATAACCTGCATCAGTTTGCGGGGATGTATTCGCGTGTTGTTAGGTCAAACGAACCGATCGCCGGCGCCGTGCGATCGAAGATAGGCTGGACGATATATGGATCCGAGAAGCTAAGAGCCCGTTTCTGAATCTCCACTCTATCCTGCCTTTGAGTAATCAGAAGCTCCTTGATTGGATGAGGAAGCAGTATGTGCTTGATGAGGAGCCGGCTGCATCGTTCACTGTTCCAGAACTGGCGGAAAGGAAGCGTACTAGAAAAAAAATTTGAGGCGACAACAACGCTAGTGAACCATCGTGGTGTCTACCCCTGAATCTGTACAAGCCTCGCAAAGTGCGTCTGGTATGTGATGCAACAGCATCGATGATTGGCACTTTTAATTTTTTGATTCTTTATTAGAGAGGTTTTTAGCCCTTGAGTGCTTCACCTCTTTTGATTGGCATTTCCCAGCATTCGGAGCTGCTCAAAGGTCCAGATATGTGAGTTTTCCTTTCAAGTGTCATCTCCCAACAAACAACGCCAAGCTACAAATAAGCATCTAAGTCGAATAATTGTTTATTTGTATTATTCATGCTGAATAAAATGGATGCTGAATAATTCGCTAGACAGATTTCATCTCAGCATTTGATTCAACTAATATTCGACTTGGCCTATTTAGGTATTTGTTTACAACCTTTACTTGAGGTCGAACTAACGTTTTAGTTTTATCACATTTCAGCACATTGGGGAAGTTCATCAATGTGCTGAACTAATGATTTTCAAAATTCTCTGTTCGACTATGATGTGATGCTCTAAAAGGGTGGTGGAACTGAGTTTGAATATTAGATTAATAAGCAAGCATTAGACATCCTTCTTAACCGTTGTTCTTCTTAACCATTGGATTTCACCTTTATCGGATCTATCGCACAGTGGGAGAAAACATGATAATAGTTTATGCTTTTTCCGTTTGAAAGAAAACCGTGATGGCTTGAATTGATAATATAATAATTTAATTTATTTATTTCTGTTATAGATTTCCTATATATTAGTTGTTTTTATATGTAAATAAATATCAATATAAGTAGTTATTTACTCGCTGCATGGGTGGTATTGATGGCGGAATAATAGCGCAACCGGTTATTCAGAGTATCCGAGAAAGGTCGAACATAAATTCATTAAATTTTCATAAACTCCATCATTGGAGACGAATTTTATTTTATTGTTTTGACATTATTTTCTTATATTTGTTCCCAGTGTTGAATGGTTATGACTGGCTGAACAATAGTTGAAATAAAAATCTTGTACAGTTATTAACAAACTGTAGTTTGACAGATTGACTTGTTGATTAAGAGTCCAATTATGATTCATATTCAGCCATACGATTATTTATGTTTTGCGTTGAGTAAGCCATAACTTACAAATCAAGGATGGCGCGGATGGCAACGTTACCGGCAGATAATCAAATGTCAGCAGTTCGAGACCCGATTTAGGAAAATTTTAAAATGATTATATGAAAATATCAATTGCAATACGTTTTATGGAGATCTTGATCATGTTACTCTCAATGCGTTATTATTTTCGAAGAATTTACATGTAGCTGAATTAAGGCTGAGTAAAATGCTTATTAAAGGTTTAACGAATCAGGTAATAAAGTTGTTTTTCAAAATGAGATGTTGTAGCTGTATAACTTCTCCAAAATTGTGTGAACAAAGCCTGAACAGAAGTTGCGATAAGAAATAGTACAGACATAATTCAACACAGTGCTGAACTGAATCATCACGTTAATGTTAGTTAAACTAGTGAATGTTTGTTGGGCTGCCTTTTCCGAGAATGTCCGATCGCTCTTGGAGGCGATATCTGGGATAGGTACCACCAAATTCGCATCAGATCGAGGGACTAGCAAGCGCAGACATTCCTATTTAGAACATGAAGCAATGAAGCTTCGCAAATATTCATGTTGCTTGCTCCAATTGGTACCATCATGGGTAAAATGTTTGTGCAAGATCTGTGGAGAACAGGAATGATGCGGTGCATGACCTGTCAATAAAAAAGTGGACGTATTGGATGAGTATATTGGCGAACGTTCAGGCCAAAAAGTTCCAGTTATCACTCAGCTACTTTGCCACTGCGAGGTCCGAAGAAATCCGTGACGTACATCTGCATATTTTCGTGGACGCGGGCGGGTATGTATGTGTGGCATATTTTCGAGCCGTGGTGTGTGGAGAGGTGAAGTGCGGGCTGTAGAGAATAAGGCATGATCAATGAATACAACATCATTCCAATTGATACATCATTTCGTTCAACAATAAAAAAATGTAAATCCGCCACTCTATGATATTTTCGGTGTTTGCATCACAATTTTCAGAAGTTTGACTCGATGCATCATGGTAGGCGTGGTTATGCATAACAAACAACACATTACCGTTGCCAACGCCAAACTGTATAAAAGGCGGGTGTAAACGGGGCAAGATGTCATTCTTACAACGGATGGCATGACGAACGCATCAAATTAGAACAAAAGGAGAAGAACACGAAGAAGTTTTCAAGAACCCAAAACTGAAAAAGGGACAAAATGACAGACTCATCGTTTGATTTGGGAACCACTTAGAAGGATTTGGCGAATCAAGGACCATGAATCACGACACGGGCTAGCGATGAGCCGTGGAAGATCGTTTGCAAATTGATGTTTTGGATGGATGCAGAGGTGGTACTATCATGGATTAGATCCGGTCAACACCGCTACGAACAGTTTGTAGTTTGTTGTTTTCTGCATCAGAGAACTTACCGCATCCTGAACTTATCGAGACCTACAGGGTACCGACAAGGCTAAACGTTGCAAACCTACTGGGAAAAGATTTCAAAGCTGCATCCCAGCAGTTCATGAGTATGAGTCCTACACTAAAGTTTCTGAACGACCTGGAGGATGAATGGCCGAGGTAGAGTTTGCCATCGGCAAATGTAAATTAAGAACTTTGGGTTCATCTGTTGCTACACGACGCGACGTAAAGGTATAAAAGGTTTTGGTGGACGCGAGGCGTTTCTCACCATGGACGATCCTGGTTCAAACGATAGCGTGTATATTACGATTCGTATCCAACTGTAGTGAAGTCAGTGGCTCGCATACGGTGTACGGTACATCGCAATGCTCCGCTGATTACCAGTACAACGCATTACGTGGAATCTTTGTCTGTTAAGCTACGTGGGCGTCGTTGCCGAACACAGGCGGTGAATAGCACCGTTCACCTGCATGGTGCTACAAGCGGTACAGTTGGAGATAGCACAAGAACAGACAACTCAGTACTGTTGAATGGCGATCAACCGGTTTGTCGTTCGCCGGGTCTGGACGGTAGAGTTTTTCTCCGACACCGAGCCGTATCTGCGAGGGACTAGCAATAAAGTGGTAGAGGCTGTACAAGGCATCAGAGATGACTCTGAATACCACTTTACGAACGCAGGGACGATTGTAATCCTCCCGTCGCGTCTCATATCGGGGCGTTTGGGAGCAGTTCGTGCGTTCCTCGTAGAAGGTTAACGCGGTATCAGAAAAAGAAAAGGGGACTGAAATAGTGTTTCTAAATTCTAAGGGAAAATTAGTTAAAATGCCCATTATAAGGCCGGAACAAATATGCATGCCTTCTTTTGTCATGTTGGTCTTTGGATAACAAAGGGGGTGGTATATATAAAAATAAAGGGATAACTTGATAAAATCGTAAAACTCATCAGTTTTCTTAAGGAATTTTCCGGAAAAGTTCAATATTTTATTTATTTTTCCAATCAAATTTTGAATTCCCCCTCACAGTGGCGTAGCCACGGGGGTGGTTTTGGACATAAAACACCCCCCAGAGACAAAATTTTTATAAGAATTTTTTTTTTCGAAAAAAAAAGAAATGTTCAGAAAACCCCCAGGTTAAATTTCTGGCTACGCCACTGCCCCCTCAAATAATAAAATAAAGCCACAAAAATTGAGGGGGCGGTGACAGAAGGAGAATATAATATTTGTTACGGCTAATCGCTGGCAGTAATATTTTAAGAGTAAGACATGTCCTTGTTTTGCATGCTACCAAAACAAGGCCGGCCGAATTCGAAAAATATTGGGAATTGATGCACACGTAAACGAGAGAAAATATTTCAGAAAAGCTATAATAGGATAATAACACTTAGTACTAAATTATACACAGTCTATATTGGGAAAACGTTTTCGGGCTTCGGGTTCTTCTGCTCATATACACATAAATATCAACGCCCGTTCAATAGGAGAAACTAATTACATTTCCTTCCCTTTCTCCTCCAGACGAATCTCGACTCGCCAACAATGAAACGGAACATCCGGTATTTCTCGCCAAGCGAGAAATCGAAATCGTCATCGGCTACATCCAGTGTTGGCCGGCGCGGCAGTGCATGTGCTGCTACCGGGACCCGAAAAACTTCGAACGCTTCAATCTGGTAGTGCAAGCCATCGTCTACTTTACGGTGTACCAGCTGAAGAACATCAAAGGTCTTCTCGATCGTGAGCAGGAGAAAATTGCTGCCGCGGCAGCGGCGGCTCCTCCAGCGCAAGGGTCGGCCTCATCGTCATCGCTATCATCGACGACGTCATCTTCGGCGTCCTCATCTTCGTCGAACAGTGGAAAGGACGATGAGAAGCAAGCGGAGAAAGATGTCAATGCGAAGGAAGAACCACCCGTTCAAGATTCCGAGAAAAAGGAACAGTCCGAACCGGAAGATCTAAAAAATATAAAACTGCAGCAGGATTCGGTTCCAACTTTAGACGACTGCTGGACTCTACTGGATGTGGAAAAGCTTTTGCTGCTCTCATCGAAGGCTTTTTTGCTGAACTTCCCTCTATATGTCGCCTACAAACATGGCGTCCACGCCCGGATGGACGAAATTTCTCCGCAGGAAGCGCAAACGTTGAGTATCTTCTGCGATCTGCACGACAACGAAATCCCGGCTTTCCTACTGCGGAATGTTTCCCTATTTTGCACCTCCGGTGGATTTGATGCTATGATGGCCAGCTTCGAGCATCCGAATCTGCCCGTTCCTATTGCTCACGCAATCACGGCGGCCATTTCCAATCTAAAACTGTGGATCAACTATCGATCCATAATCCAGTTGTTTATTCCAATACGAGTGAAAATTTTGCAGTACATGTGTAAGCTGTCGGATCAGGATCTGCGCTCCCCGGCCACCAAATCGATGGCGGATTTCATGTGGACCGCTATCAAAGACCCTCTTGATTCGCAGATAACCTTCGACACCGAAGGCCTAGCATTGGCATTCAAATATTTTACCAGTTCTACGTTGACGATGCGATTGGCCGGGATGGCTCAAATCAACGCTCACATAAATCTGTTCAATGAAATCTGCACCACGGAAACCGTAGCCGAGGTGGAAGTCGTCGGCCAGAAACTCGCCGATTGGCTGACCGAAAATCAAATTATATCTCACCTATTCGGGCCGAACCTGCATGTGGAGGTCATCAAGCAGAGTCACATTGTGCTCAACTTCCTGGCAGTTGAGAATCAAATCAGCGAAGATCACATCACCCTCATATGGCAGGCAGCCCAGCTCAAGCATTGTTCTAAACCCATTTACGATATTTTACCCTCGCTTGTTAAAAACCTGGCCCCGCGACCAGCGTCACATCTTTACTCATTACTTTCCCGACTAGATCCAAAAGAGCACACTGAACAGTCCATTTATATTGCGTCCGCTTTGACGAAGCTAATCTGGGCCAGGGATTGTTCCCGTTTGACGCTGATGGATCTGGCAAAAAACAACGTGCTACGAGAGGCAGCGGCAGTGGCAGCAGCTGCTGCTGCAGCCGCTCGTGAAGCAGAATTGCCTTCAAGTTCCGAGAACTCAGTTTCCGTGGATGGAAGCAATAGCGAGGACGAACCGCAAGAGGAGGACAGCTCCGATCCAGATCACCCGGGTACTGCGGCCGAAGCCGCGGTAGCTGCTGCCAAGTGTATCGCTGTAGCAGGTCGATCACATCGGATACCACCTGTTGTGGTCGCAGCTGCGGCCGCTGCGTCACCGGTCGTAGCTGGACCTTCGTCATCGTCGTCGTCGTCGGGAGGTGTGGCAGCCGCAGCCGCTGCCGTAGCCTCTGGTGGTGTGAAGAGTACTGCTGCCCTTGCTGCAGCGGCGGTGGCGGCGACCAATCTAATGGATGCGGACGAGTCGGATTCTGGGGTGGCGGTACCGCCTCCCTGCAAACAAGCCAGACACAAGAACTGCTGTGACGAGACTACTGACGGTGAGTTGTGGGACAGGTTGCAGGGTGCGTCTGTTACTAAACAAAGGTTGTTTTCAATTACAGATAGTATCAAAGTAGAACAGGATATTTATGACGTCGATCAGCGACTTAAGGAAAAAATGTGAGTATTTCAAAATAATTAATGTTTCAAACGAGTTCCATGTATATGTTTGGTTTATCTCCATAATCATAGGCGCATTCCCTTGGTGAGCCGTTCGTTGGTGACTACCTCCGGCTTTGTTGAAGATGCTGGCACAAGCAGTGAAGAGGACTGCCTTGACATGAGCGAAGCATTCTCAGCCATGCGAAAAAAGATGCTACGCAAAAAGCGCAAAAAGATCAGTGGATTAACTCGTAAAGAACTGCAGGAAATGGCCGAAAGCGTATCGGACGTGGAAGACAGTGACCTGCTGGCCGCTATGCTTCCGGATAGCGATTGCAGCGATACGAATCTACAAAGCTCGGTGCTAAGGCACATGGGTGCCCATCACGGCGCAATGGGTCCCGTAGGTCCCGAACCGGGACCCAGTGGGGTCCATCCGGTAGGACAAGACGTTCCACCATTCATGGGTGCGATGAGCGAAGGTCACTTGATAAACTTCCTGAATGCTACCGAAAACGATGGCAGCTGCTCGTCTCCTTTAAGCAATAAGTCCGAGAAAAACATGGGAGATTTTGACGACGAGGACTCGCCATGTGAAGAAGAGCTTGTCGAGCTGGCAGCTCGAGCGCAATGTTTACATCAACAGTTCCCTCTACCGCGGCCACGATCATTAGGGCCTGGAATGTCACACGGATCCCCTCAGGCTCGAACCAATACTCCAAACATAACCCTGTCGCGGGCACATCACGATCGGCTCTCGAGTTCTGGCGGAAGCATTGGCCCAATGACGCATCCTATGACTCCCAGTGTTTCGAGCGGTGGAACTCCACCATCAAGCGGTGGCAAGGGGAAAACGAATCCAGCGGTGACTCCATTGACAATGGGGGGAAAGACTCCGTTGGTGGCTTCTAAGGATATGTTGATTGCTGCCGGTGCAAGTGGATGCATAAGTAACAGCGGAGGACTGGGGGTTGCTTCATCACCTAACTTTAGATTTCCGGACGTTTGTCAACCGGGGAATACGCTGCTGTGGGATTTACTTCAGGACGATAAGATTGTAGGTTCCACCGCACGTACGTTTGAATTGAATAATGATTTAATTTTCTTCCGTAGGGTCAATTGGGCGAGTCACTCGCCTTGGAAGCGGAGAAAGTCCTTGGAACCTTGCTCTGCTTCCACACGGATAAAATTATCAGAACCCGCTTTATCGAAGGATGTCTTCAGAACTTGTCAGAAAATCGAAGCGTGGTAACCAGTCTGCGGTTACTTCCGAAGCTGTTTGCATCATTCCAGCAGTTTAGGGACGTCACAACCCACCAGGTCGTACTATGGGCTGAACGTCATCATCGGATGATGCACCATTTCTTCAACAATCTCAAACATTACACCAACGGAACGGGACGCAGTGGGCGACAATCTGAGTCGCCAACGATAGTATTAAATCAGAATGGCTTCCCGCTATACTCACACGTGACGCAAATCCAGGTTCGGCTGCAGTTCCTATCGTCCGTCTTCAGTGACGTAGGATCACCGAGAAATTTCAAGCTAACGCTCAGTCAGGTTGATACTCTGTGGGCTTGTTTGGCAAACGATTCTGAATGCAGTGATTGCCTGTTTGCATGGCTACAGGGACAGGTGAAAGGTGGGGATACTCACGCCCTTGGAATCAATGCGGTTCAGCATCTGTACTTGAAGAGGCTATCGGAATTGAAGCCGGAGGGAATCTCAATGGTGGCACTGGGCTTGTTCCAGCAATTGTTTACCTTGGGACGCGAAGAGATCATCAGTCATCCCAGTGAGAGTCAAGAATCGAGTGACTCGGTTGGAATGGAGCACCTATGGAAAATTGCTCTGAGGGCGCACAATACGGACGTTTCCTTGACCGCGATTCAGTATATCAACACCTATTATATGGAGAAACAGCTGAAGTATGAGAATCAATTTGTGGCCCAGTGTATGAACCATCTAACGCAAGCTGTGGAGGAACTGGATCGCCAAGGTCCTGGTTCGGAGAATGCGCTAATGTGTGTCCAACGAGCCTTGATGCTTTTGAATACCCACTTGGAAACATTCCGACGAAGATACGCATACCACCTTAGACGATGGGCCCTTGAGGGAAAAGAAGTCGGAATGCATAGTGCTTTGCGAAGTGAAGGTCCAGGTCCTCCGATACGAATCGTCCTACAACCCGCTGGAGTACCAGAAAAGTCTGTACTTCATCTACACGCAACGGATTTGGTAGCAGATCTCAAAGCCGAGATTGCCAAATGGTGGGAAAGTATCCAAGGGTCTGTCAAAACTGCTCATAACGAAAGTGCGGCACGGACCGGATCCGGGGCGGTACTCGGTCTTTTGCTTAGTGAAGGACCATTGCGAATAATCACCCAAGGTCAGGAAATCACTGCCGAATACGACGAACGTAGTCTGGCCGATGTCGGATTCAAAGATAATCAAATGGTGTACGTCTCTATGGGAAGCCGCGGTGGACGTCGTCGAGACCATCACGATCACCCCTCGATGCAACCGCCGCCGCCAAAGGATTGTCTCCCAACACTCTTACTGCTCAAAAGTCCATACTTCGAACAACTTTTCAAACTGATGCAAACTCTAGGTGATATGAAGTTAATCGGTCCTGGTGGTCGCATTCAACCTAACACGAAAGCCCAGTTGCTATCCCGAAGAGTATGGGACATCCTTGCCATGCTTCCAACGGCTCCAACCTTCCTGAGCACGCTAAAAAACTTGTCTTTCAAAGAACCAAACTCGGAACCAACGATAGATATGGATTGTCCTGACACTCCGACGTACACTCTCCGGGAAATCCTGGAGCCACGCAACCTACAGAAGTTCATGTACTCTCTTCACATCGTGGAGAGCCTCTGCAAGTCGAAGTTCATAAGCAGTTGCTGTGGTGGCGGTGGTTCCGGCAGTGCCCCAGTCAATCCGGGTCCCATTGGTGTGCCGATCGCTGCCACCACTTCCGGTATGCCGGGTGGATCGCGATCGGCAATCGGACCCAGTGCCAGCAGTGCGAAAAGTCTGTCGGTTAAGAATCAGCTGAAGTTGAAAATTTCCACTTCCAAGTCGTTGAAGCTACAGAACCAGAAGCTGGCCAAACAGCAAGCCCACGTGCTGGGAGTAAGCAATAGCAACGGTGCGGGGATTATTTCTCCCGGCAAGAAGAGCGTTTCGCCTTCCGGGGAACGGAAGATGGAAGTTTGTGAAGGGGTTGGGACGGTGAGTGAAATGGAGAACAAAGAAAATAAGGGCGAGGAAAGTGCGGTGTTCGAAAAGAAGGACGATAGAAAGGATGACGACAAGGAGATGGAGGCAAACATCGACGGTGAAACGGAAAGTCGGTAAGCGATTGTTTTGTAGAAGATTGGGTTACTTTTTTTTCTCAAAATGTTGCTTTAGCTGTTGTGAACCAATGTTTATAAGGGGTGTCCTACGAAAGGCTGAAACACATAAGGCTGAATACTCATAAGGCTGAACTCAAAAGGCTGAAAGTATCAGAAGGCTGAAATTGATGGGATGAAGTGAATCCCAACCTTACGATATGTTGTACCAACTATGTTAAGTGATATAGTGATATTTATAGTGAATGATAAAGTGAATAGTGAATAATGAATAAAAAATATAGAATAAAGAAGAATAAACAATAAAGAATAAAGAATACAGAATGAAGAATAAAAAACAAAGAACAAAGAATAAAGAGTAAAAAGTAAAGAATAAAGAGTAAAGAGTAAAGAATAAGAATGAAGAATGAAGCATAAAGAATAAAGATTAGAGAAGAATGTAGAATAAAGAATAAAAATGGCACAGATAAGAAGGAAGGAGAAAAGAATGAGGAATAAAATGGAAGAATAGAGAAATAAGGGAGAAGGAAAAAATATGAAAGATCGAAGAAAAATAGAAGAAAGAAGAAGTAAGATAAAGGTAGAAGAAGGAATAACGATGAAGCAAGTAAAAACAACGATGAAGGAAGGATAAAGATGGAAGAATGAAGAAGGAAGAAGGAACAAGAATGAAGAAAAAAAGAAGAAGGTAAAAGAAAGAAGAAGGAAAAAAAGAAGGAAGGAAAATGAAGGAAGAAGAAAACAGGACGAAAGAAGAAAGAAAAATGAAGAAACAAGGAAGAAGGAAGAAAAAAGACGAAAGAAAGAAAAGAAAAAAAAGGTTGAAAGAAGGAAGAAAGAAGAAGGAAGAAGGTAGAATGAAAAAAGAATAGAGAAAAAGTAATAAGGAAAAAGGGTGAAGAAACTAGGAAAAGGAAGAATGTAGAGGAAAGAAGACAGAAAGCAAAAAAGGAAATAAAGGAGGAAGAAAGAAGAAAAAAAGAGGAAAAAACAAGGAAAGGAAAAAAGGAAGAAGAAGAACCAAGATAAATGAAGAAAGAAGAAACCAGAAAAGAAGTAGGAAGAAAAAAAGAAGGAGAAAAGGAGGAAGATAGAGGAAAGAAGACAGAAAGCAAGGAAGGAAATAAAGGAGGAAGAAAGAAGACGAAAAGAGGAAAAAACAAGGAAAGAAAAAAAGGAAGAAGAAGAACCAAGATAAATGAAGAAAGAAGAAACCAGAAAAGAAGTAGGAAGAAGAAAAAAGGAACAAGGAAAGCAGAAGGAAGAAGAAAATTGGAACATGGAAGGAAGATTTAAGAAGGAAGAACTATGGAGGAAGAACTAAGAAGAAAGATGGTAGAACGAAGAAGGAAGAAATAAGCAGGAAGAAGGAACTAGGAAGGGTTGGGGAAAAAATGGAATAAATAAGAAGGAAGAAGAAAAAAGGGAGAATGAAGTTGGAAGAAAGAAAGAAGAATAAAGAAGGATGAAGAGAGAATGATAAAGAATAAAAAAGGAATCTTGGCAAGAATCAAAAACCAAATACAAGAACCAAGAACAATAAAGTTTTGTTACCTCAAAATTTTTTGAGCTGTATAGACTAAAAAATAAGATTTCCATATAAAAATTGAAAGACAACAAGAAGTCGCAAGAAGGTTTCGGATCATGTTAGTTTGTGCCCTCCTTAGCAGTGCAGTAAGATGCGCGGCTACAAAGCAAGACCATGCTAAACATGGCTGGGTTCGATTCCCGGCGTCGGTCTAGGTAATTTTCGGATTGGAAATTGTCTCCACTTCCTTGGGCATAAAAGGATAAAAGCATCATCGTGCTAGCCTCATGATATACGAATGCAAAAATGGTAACTTGGCTTAGAAACCTCGCAGTTAATAACTGTGGAAGTGCTTAACACTAAGCACCGAGGCGGCTCTGTCCCAGTGTGGGAATGTAATGCCAATAAGAAGAAGAAGAAGAAGAAGATTGTGCCCCTAACAATCAAATGTAAATTCTTCCACTAAAATTGGTTTCTCAAAGTTCTTCAGCCTTTTGAGTTTCAGCTTTTTGTTATTTCAGCCTTATGAAAGATTTTTACTTTTTCGGCCTTTCATGCTTAGCCTTAAGAGTGAGTTCAGTGCGTGATCTCTCTTGTTTCGGGCAGCAGAACAATCGCGCGGTCGGCCGAATTATTGTGTTCTGCATTGCGCGGCCGGTAATAAAATTAATCAGTTCAGTGCGTGATCTCTCATGTTTCGGACAGCAGAACAATTACGCGGTCGGCCGAATTATTGTGTTCTGCATTGCGCGGCCGGTAATAAAATTAATCAGTTCAGTGCGTGATCTCTCATGTTTCGGACAGCAGAACAATTACGCGGTCGGACGAATTATTGTGTTCTGCATTGCGCGGCCGGTAATAAAATTAATCAGTTCAGTGCGTGATCTCTCATTTTTCGGACAGCAGAACGATCGCGCGGTCGGTCGAATTATTGTGTTCTGCATTGCGCGGCCGGTAATAAAATTAATCAGTTCAGTGCGTGATCTCTCTTGTTTCGGGCAGCAGAACGATCGCGTGGTCGGGCGAATTATTGTGTTCTGCATTGCGCGGCCGGTAATAAAATTAATCAGTTCAGTGCGTGATCTCTCATGTTTCGGACAGCAGAACAATTACGCGGTCGGCCGAATTATTGTGTTCTGCATTGCGCGGCCGGTAATAAAATTAATCAGTTCAGTGCGTGATCTCTCTTGTTTCGGGCAGCAGAACGATCGCGCGGTCGGCCGAATTATTGTGTTCTGCATTGCGCGGCCGGTAATAAAACTAATCAGTTCAGTGCGTGATCTCTCTTGTTTCGAGGCGGGCTTGGTAGTCATATGGCTATTGCATCTGCCTCATACGCAGGAGGTCGTGGGTTCAATCCTAGGTCCGTTCCATTCTCCTACTTTGTATCTTTCTCTTTATTTCTCATGTTCTAGCAATCGCTAGAACTGGAAATGGATTTCCATACCGTTTCCATTACTATTCCTATACCTTCAATTTGAGTATTCTAACAGTAATCTGCTAGAATTGGAAATGAACTTATAGAGCTCGTTTCCTACATCCAATTAGAAATTCCATCAGTTACCTTCTCCTATCTATCACATTGGCAGCTCGTTAACCAAGACGGACCTCTGCCTCTCCAACCTAACCCAGAAATTCCAACAAATTCCGCATGAACTCGTGGCAAGTGCAGAGGTATATTCGGCTTGCAGTGGGTGAGTGATTGCATCATCATTTCCTCCCCCTTCCCTACATTGACTTGCATTCTGACGTGGCAGGCGCCAGTATGACCTAACAAATGAGATCACCAGTACTTGTACATTGAAGATGTGTGCTAGTCCCAAGCAAACATCTGTTGGTTCCCTGTGCAAGAACAACTGATCTGGTCATAATGGTGTAGCAACTACGAGCAGTCAATCAAGCTCAAGCTCAAGCTCAAGCTTTCATGCTTAGCCTTAAGAGTTTTCAGCCTTATGTGATTCAGCCTTTCGAATGTACCGCTTTTTTAAAATCATTCTAAATCAATTTTGATTTTTTTTTCCAGAGTCCAAACGGATCAACCACAGCTCTCGCCACCGGTTCATCCGGTTCCTCCACCGCCAAAACTGCCTAGCAGCAGTCCAGTCAGTGCATCGCTTGAATGGAGCGAACAGTTCATCAAATGCGGCGGCTTAGCCCATCTTTATCAGATCTTCATATCGGGCGTTCTGCAGAAACAATCCGTGGCCAAGGATGGGGACGACCTGAACGAGTGGCGTCACGATTGTCTGGCCAGTTTGCTGCGAATCCTCTGCCTGCTTGGGATGGAAGAATTCAAACCGGAAAATGAAAACGCCATTATCATCCCGAAACTAAACCGACACACGCTGGCGCTGATGGAGGTGCGACCCACCCTCGAACGAATAGCGGGCATTTTGAACGAGGAATCGTTCCCGCTGAGTCCACACCACTTCAAGACGGGTCTGTTTGGGCGAGCTCAGGTCATCCACTATGCAATGAATCTGTTGGTTTGCTACGCTCATTCGCTGGCGGAGGTTAGATCTACGCTGTGGAAAGTCGAAGCTAATCTGGCCTGGGTGCAGAGGTTGATACTGGACGACCCGGAACCGGCCGTACGGAGAGAGGCTTGCGCCGCACTCTACCGGATGTGTTTGGGTAATGCTCAAACCTATTACGAATTGATGGCTCCGTTACTTTCTAAGTTGGTAGCACTGTTGCCTCTGGCAGAGAAGATGCGCCCTCAAAGTCAGCCATATCACTTGTCACCGGATGAGGGAAAGGAACCTTACGGTCCGGCATGTCGGGACTATTTTTGGTTGCTGTGTCGGTTGGTGGATTCGCTGTCACCGGAACTTGTGAAAGATTGCGGGGGGGAGCTGAGCAGAAAACCCGGCTCTATTGGAATCGAGTCCATGTGTAAACAGGTTTCGAAGAGCATTCTGGATCGGGACTATCTGGAGAGTCGTCATGGAAGTCCTGATGATGGGTTGTTCGGTCTGGTGAACTTAATGGCAAATTTGGTCAAGTTCGACCCACAGTTCAAGTTCAGCGAAGACGGGCAAGAATTCATCGGAAAAATCTTTCAATCTTTATTCGAACTTCCATCGCCGGATGATCGTGAAAAACCAAAATGTAAAAGTCACGGCGCGCGTGCTGCGGCTTACGATTTGCTGGTAGAGATGTGCAAAAGTGCTCCGAAGAATTACCTTTTGCTTCATGGGAAATTAATGCAACAGCATCGAGCTGGTCCCCACTCGCCCTATCCCTGGGACTATTGGCCGAGGGACGAAGGACGGTCCGAGTGTGGCTACGTAGGTCTTACGAATTTGGGTGCCACCTGTTACATGGCATCGTGTATCCAACATCTCTTCATGACGCCCCAAACGAGGGATGCTATTCTATCGATATCGCCGGATGCACCGCAAAAACATAAGGCCACTCTGTATGAATTGCAACGCATGTTTGCCTACCTGATGGAGTCGGAACGTAAAGCATACTGCCCTCGATCGTTTTGCCGGGTCTACCAGATGGATCATCAACCGCTGAATACCGGCGAGCAGAAAGACATGGCCGAGTTTTTCATCGATCTGGTGTCAAAATTGGAAGAAATGACACCGGAACTGAAGACCCTGGTGAAGCGAGTGTTCTGCGGAGTCATCAGCAATAATGTCGTGTCTTTAGTGAGTCTTGCGGAACTGGGAAATCGTGGGATGGGTTGAAAGATGATCCAATAATGTATATTTTTTGCTTTTCTCTTCTATGTATCAAACAGGACTGTGGTCACGTGAGTCGCACTTTGGAAGAATTCTACACGGTTCGGTGTCAGGTTGCGGACATGCGTAATTTGCACGAATCGCTGGACGAAGTAACCGTGAAGGATACGCTCGAAGGCGACAATATGTACACGTGTTCTCAGTGTGGCAAGAAGGTTCGGGCGGAGAAGCGAGCATGCTTCAAAAAGTTGCCGCAAATTTTGTGCTTCAATACGATGCGTTACACATTCAACATGGTTACGATGCTCAAGGAAAAGGTCAACACCCATTTCAGTTTTCCGATGCGGTTAGACATGTCCGGCTATGTGGAGAAAACGCTGATGCCACAGCATTATCAGGAGGAGAAGCGAAAATCCGAACTTCGGCGTTCGGCTTCCAGGAACGTCAGTGAATCGAGTGCTTCCGATGGGATGGGATCTCTTTCCGGCGAAGAGCGAAAGGAAGATAAAGTTAGTTCTAGCGATGGCCAGGATGTACAAAGTGCATCAACTTCAACGGCCAAGAGTGAAGCTGCGGAGAAGGCTGAAATTCAAAAGCAACAGCAAACTCTTGACGAAGAGGACTCGGAGGATTTCAACGAGCACTATGAGTATGATTTAGTTGGAGTGACGGTACATACGGGAAATGCTGACGGCGGCCACTACTACAGCTTCATCAAGGAACGCAATGAGGACAGCAATCCGAACCATCAAGAGCGATGGTTCCTTTTCAATGATGCTGAGGTCAAACTGTTCGACCCTTCGCAAATTGCTGCCGAGTGCTTTGGAGGAGAGATGACGGTTGGTTACTAATTAGTACAATAGTCTCAGATAACCTTTCATTTTTGTTACATCTATTGCAGAGCAAAACCTACGACTCGGTGACGGAAAAGTATTTGGATTTCAGCTTCGAGAAGACCAATTCGGCTTACATGTTGTTCTACGAGTGGCGGTCAAACAAGGGCTCTAACATCCAACGGGATCAAGTCAGCAAGCCATCCACATGCACTTCGGGTGCATCAATGACTTCGATGTCGATTCCTGTTACGGCAACTACCACTAGTAGTAGTGAACCACTGGTGGTAACGCCTTCCTCGCCATTTGCCAGCAGTGGACCCTGCACCAGTGCTTCAATCGGTGCCAGCATTACGGAAGTTGATTGCAATTTGATTTCTCCACGCGAAACTGCAGTTAGCTCAAACGTTTCACTTCCGCTTACATCGCCGATATCATCATCATCATCATCAACAACAGTACTTCCCACAGTGAACATTCGAGATGCCGATCAGACTGATAGAATCATCCAGAAACATCCCGGTGAAGTTTCATCGGTAGTAGATAACCTAAGTAACCTAAGTAAATGTGATATAGATGTTAAGGCTAGCCTACGAAGTACTGTTGGCGTGGTTCCATCGCTGGCCCCGGTTCCAGGGGTCTCATCCTCATCTACGCAGTCACCACTGGCTGCGCTGCAGGCAACTTCACTGAGCATTCTGCCGCCATCGGGACCTCTGTTGGGTCCCTCCATGCTCCCATCACCATCGTCATCGTCCTATTCGTCCATTTCTTCGCTGTCGGCCCTGACCGCTACTGCTGGTGGTAACGTCGGTCTACCCTTGAGTGCAGTCGTACAACAGCCCACCATATCCAGTGCACTGCAGCCCTGTTCATCGTCTGCCAGTTCGTCGTCTGGGTTGTCGCTGGTCGGGCTTGGACTGGTCCGAATAGGGCCACCTCCAAAACGGAAACGCAAAATTCTCAGCAAAGAGCTGGAGGAATGGATCTGGCAGGACAACAGGCACTTCCTTCAAGATAGGAACATTTTCGAGCATACATATTTCAAGTAAAAAATTAACGTTTCTGGTCACGAAAGTTCTTTAATCATTCTGTTTTTCAGTTTCATGTGGCAAATATGTGGTCACATACCGCAAACGTTGCTAGCCCTTCCCGATATTACGTGTATTGCAGCGCAGCTATCGGTATCATTCTTCATCGAAACATTCATCCATGCGAAAGAAAAGGTAAGTTTACGACACACTCAATCGGCTGTTTTGATGTGCGGTTGACTGCCGTTGATAGAGAAGGAAATTCTCGGAACATTTTTGTCAAAGGAGTTCTGCATGTACCATCTCTGAAAGGGAATCAACTTTTAGTCAGCAATACCGTGACCTGCCCTAATTCCGCGCATTGCCTAATACCGTGGATTTTATCCAAATTGATGAATATAGAGGTACTGTCTGTCATACACATCACATTATTTGGTGAAATGCACAAATATATATCAGAAAATGTTAACAAATTATTATTGTGGGTATTTGTGACGTAAATTAGGCGCTTAAAAATAAATGGGAAAATGTATGGCTCGACCAGTCAAAATTTTCATCCGCTTAACAAAACGCTTAAAATTATGGTTATATTTCTAAGTCTTGTAGCCTATTTTTTTAATGATATTTACTTCCAATATCTCATTGAGCACATTTTTACAGCTATAAAATATGAGCTGGATACTGAAATGGTATTTAATATTCTTGTTTTTGCATTTTTTTTTATCAAAACCATTGTCGCGGTATTAGGCCATCTTCTTCGCCACTAGTGCCTAATACCGTGACTAGGCTATACCGTGAAGTTGATACTCAGAAAAATAAAACAAAACCCTCACATTGGATACATAGACCACTAGACAGTATCATATAGTTATTGAAACATTCATGTTAGATATCTACGAAATTTTATGCGTAGGATTACTAGGGGAGCATAATTCAGATGAATTACACAGTGCTATATATATTATTCCAGTACTTCTCCAAAGAGAAACTTCTGTTGGAAGACTTGAAGATGATATACATCTAATGAACATACAAATCGTCTTTATTGTGTCAATCAGCACATGCGAATACGATATCATTTATGCGATATTTACAACAGACTATAGACGTAAATATTGTTCCTGTACAGTTTCCATTAGAAATGTAGGTAGAGTATTTTTTATCTGAATACAAATCCTCCCATTGTCTTCAAATCTACTTAGACACTCGATTGGATATCACCTATCAAAAATCTAAATTAATGTGTAGTAAATTATTTGAAAAATTAATAAAAGCCATCAATATTGAGAAGTTGCTAACTTCCCATGAAAATGATTATTTTTCCAGTAGGTATCTGTGTAAAATAGTAATTTTTTATGACGTTTTTTAGTGTGACCTAATAATTTAATTGAAATTTGTATATGATTCGATTACTTACATATTTTATTGTAAATGTGGTCTTAAGTTCATCATTTGAGCTTGTTTAATAAGGCACGGTATTAGGCAATTTTCTGCGCGGTATTTGGAATCTTCTTCGAAATGTACGCGGTATTAGGCATATTCATAAGTCAAATGTCGAACACTGTTTTCTTCATTTTTTTATGAGTTGAAGTACAAAACATATTTTTCCCTTCAAATGTATTTAATATTGATTAAAGCGACATAGTTTTCACGGGTGATTGTTACAAATTAAATTTTATATAGCGAATTTATTGTGGACCCATCCTTAACCCCACGGTAATAGGGCATGTCACGGTATGACGGACGAAAGTTGTGAAGTGATTTTTGATTAGGTAGAATGGTTGCAGGGTGATCAAGAATGGAAACATTATTGCTGTTGGTGAACGAAAAGCTAGTTTGTACCATTTTGAGGAAAAATAATTTAGGCTCTTTTAGTGGAATGTCTTCAACTGTCTCAGACGAGTTTATAGTACTATCCATATAATTCCATTACTTTCCATTTAGTTCCTAAACGTAGTGGAATTAAATTGAAAGTACTAAACTCTTCTTAGAAAGTTGTAGTTTGTACCAACTGAAAAATTGCGGAAAGGAAGAAGAAGATTTGAAGACAGAGGCTTTATCTCCCACATTCACCCTATCATAAGGAAATGAGTGAAAGACAAATGAGCTTACAGGGTATGAAAATGAATGAGCTTGTTTCCCATTTCTGAGAAAGATTCTCATCAGAATCCGAGAGGAATTTCCATCAGAATCTATAAAGAATTCCTTGCTAAATCATCGAAATATTCTAACCGGAATCCAGAGCAATTCACACCGAATTCCTTTCCGTGTCGTTGAGGGATACCCTTGGGAATCTGTGGGGACACTCTTTATAATCCATGGAGGATTTTCTTGGAAATGCATCGTTGATTTGCTAGTGAATCTTCAAAGATTTGTTTCAGAATCGTTCGGAGATTTGCTTCCTTGACGATTTGTTTTAGAATCCCTCGACGATTTGCTTCGGATTCCCTAGAAGATTTTATTCAGAGTCTCTCTGTAGGAGTCAGCGACGATACAGGATTCACAAGCATGCCATGATTACCAAACTGTTACTATGTATAGCAAATAAATAATTGTTTTTTCATTCACTATCTGAACATCGTACAAGACAGACGTGTTCTTATTTGATCTATGGCTATATTCCTACAGGTTATGGGCCTGCTAGAACGTTTTTTCACTAAATAGTTTTGAAACAAATAAAAGTTTGACTGATCAAGATTCTGCCGCAATTGGATTTGCCAGAGGAGATCAAAATGGAGAAATTCGGAATCGAACGGCTTGGAAATGAAAATTATGAAAACTGGAGTTTCCAAGTAAAGAGCCTTCTGATGCGAGAGGAATTATGGAAATATGTTGTCGGGAATCCGCCGGAGCCCATCAATGAGGCTTGGAAGAATGGAGACGCAAAAAACCCAAGGGACAATATCCTTATTTGTCGGAATAATGCAGCAGTCCCTGATTCGAAACTGCAAAACCGCAAAGGAAATCTGGGACACACTCAAAAAGCACTATCAGAAGACATCATTGACAACCAAAGTATCGGTATTGAAGAAGATCTGTAATCTTACGTACACTGATGGAGATGATATGGAAAGCCATCTACATGAAATGGAGGATATGTTCCTACGTTTGGCAAATGCAGGATTGGAACTCGGTGCAACCCTGACTGTTGTACTTGTTTTGCGAAGTCTACCATCGTCGTTTGAAACTCTAACTACCGCTTTAGAGAGCCGTCCAGAACAAGAATTAACAATGGACCTTATCAAGCAAAAACTATTGGATGAATCATTAAAGCGAAATGAGAAAACAGGAATAACTGAAACAATTCTACGTACCGAAGCAGTATCCAAAGTAATTGTCTGCCATCACTGCCTGAAGCCTGGACACGTGAAACGAGATTGTCGCTTGCTGAATCAGAAGAAGCATGGGAAGAATAAAACTTGTCCGAAACCACCAGCAATGTTCAAGCCAAGAGCCAGAATTGTAAAGGAAGAAGATACGTCAGAATTTGCGTTTGCTGTTACTCCATTGAGCACCCCTACTCCTGAGTCAAATGTAATGAAAGAATGGCTTGTAGACTCTGGGGCTTCGAGTCACATGTGTAGTGACGAAAGTTTTTTCCAAGTCATTGAACACATCTCACACATGTCTGTTACCCTTGCTGATGGTCGAGTTGCTGATGTGACTGGAAGAGGAACTGGAAAGTTAAGCTGTAGAAACGGAGACGGGAAGAAAACTGTTATCTCACTGTCGGATGTGCTCCTCGTCCCGGAACTTGACGCGAATCTCATTTCAGTTGGTCAACTGGCTGATAAAGCAGGGTGTCTACTACCTGAAAAAAACCTGGAAAACCTGGAATTATCAGGGAATTTCTCCCCACCTGGAAAATACCTGGAATTATCAGGGAATTCCTGACAGAATCAGGGAAATTTCAATACCCGGTGATCACGAGTGAAATTCTTTCAAAAGATGAAAAAATCCTTGAAAATGGTTGAATAAATATATCAATCGAATCTATTCAAAATGTAGTGAACGTTAATGGATCGTTGTTCCGCAAAAAAAACGTTTTGCCATCTTCAAAAGAATCCCTGGAGAATTTCCGAAGCTGTTCATGGTGAAATTTAGAAATTTATCCGGGAAACCAATTAGGGATTGCTTTGTAAATTATTTTGAGTATTCTTTCGGAAATTCTTTTGGAATATATTAAAAAATACTAAATTAGTTAGGATTTTTCAAAGAAATTCCTTTTTCAAAAATCAGAAGAATATCTGTAGAAATCGGCAAAGTATTTTATAAATGTATTTCCGAGGGATTTTCACAAGACATCGCCAAAGGAATCGCCAAATGCATCTCTAAAGGAATTTCCGGAATAATTCCTTGAGATGCTTTCTAAAGTTCCAGCTAAAAAAAATTCAAATTAAATCCTGGGGGAAGTCCTGAAGCAATTCTTAAAATCCGGAGGATTTTCCGATGGAGGAATTTTCAAAGGAATACCTGGAGGAATTTCTTAAGTAATTTTCAACATTGTTTTTGTGAGGCCACCAAAAAATTCTTTAAAACAATATTTTTTGCGATATTTACTTTATTTGATTGATTATTTGGCTGCTAAAATCTATATGTGGCACGTTTGTTTTTACCTGGAAATTAATTTAAAACACCTGGAAAAAACCTGGGAAAATCAGGGAATTTTGTTTTTACAGATGAGTAGACACCCTGTAAAGGTGCGGAGGTCCGGTTTACTGCGAAAGAATGTTTTATTGAACACAACAATCACGTTGCTGCGGTGGCTATCAAACGAGGTGGTCTGTACAACTTAATAGTTACACAACATAATGTGATGGCCGTTACGAAACAACATCCAAAGGATTGCTTGCATAACTGGCACCGTAAGCTGGGACATCGTGACGTTGACGGAATCCAACGACTGGTTCGCGAGGGTCTTGCAACCGGCATTTCTATACGAGACTGCTGTATCAATGAAGTTTGTGAATGTTGTCTTGAAGGAAAAATGACACGACTACCTTTCCCGAAGCATTCTCACACACAGTCCACGAAGATAGCAGATTTGGTCCATACAGACATATGCGGGCCAATGAATACAGTATCGCCAGGAGGAGCGCGGTATTTTATGGTGGTGATTGATGACTACAGCCGTTTTGCAACAGTGTATTTTTTGAAACGAAAATCAGAAGCTATCGAACGAATTCAAGATTATGCAGAAATGGTTCATACTAGATTTGGAAGATATCCTGCTGCTATACGATCGGACCAAGGAGGAGAATACAAATCCAAACAGCTTGAAAGATTTTATCGAGCAAAAGGAATAACACCTCAGTTTACGACTGCTTATACGCCGCAACAAAACGGCGTTGCTGAGCGGAAAAATAGAACGCTAGTAAAAATGGCAAGATGTATGTTGCTAGATGCAGGTTTGGGTTACCGCTATTGGGCCGAAGCAATAAATACAGCAACATATTTACAGAACAGAACAACTAGCAGATCTGTTGAGCTGACACCACATGAATTATGGTATGGACAAAAACCTGATCTTTCGCATTTACACTTGTTTGGTTGCCAGGCGTACGTGTATATTCCAGCAGAAAAGCGATCGAAACTAGAACCTAAATCCACGAAGATGACGTTTGTGGGCTATTCGGATAACCATAAAGCGTATCGCTTCATCAACCCATCAAGCGATAAGATAGTTTTTAGTCGAGATGCGCGTTTCCTAGAGAATGAAAACATCAGCAAGCATCAGATGAAGCATAACACTGTGATTGAAGTCGAGTCCAGCGTTAGTTCAGAAGGTGACAATGAACCAGTCCACGATGAAAGAGAATATGAAAGCGAATCAGAGTATGAATCTGGTGAAGAAACCCTAACTTCATCATCCGAGGAGATAGTGACACCCGTACGAAGGTCTCAACGAAGTAATCTAGGAGTGAAACCAGCCAGATTTACAGAAACAACCAACATGGCGAAAAAGCAGAAGCACGTTTCTGAGCCAAGAAGCTATGACG
This sequence comes from Armigeres subalbatus, assembly GCF_024139115.2. Lineage (NCBI taxonomy): Eukaryota > Metazoa > Arthropoda > Insecta > Diptera > Culicidae > Armigeres > Armigeres subalbatus. The sequence continues at coordinate 54,540,333 of NC_085139.1, read as the reverse complement.
AAGCTATCAGTGGTGCAGAGTGCGTTCAATGGAAAGCGGCGATTGAGAAGGAGCTGAAGTCGCTTAACAAAAATTGTACCTGGGACTTGATGCCACTTCCAACTGGACGCAAAGCAATAGGATCAAAATGGATTTTCAAACGTAAAGAAGATGAGCATGGTAACGTTGTACGCTACAAAGCCCGCTTAGTAGCGCAAGGGTTCACGCAAAAATATGGAACCGATTATGATGAAGTGTTTGCCGCCGTAGTGAAGCAGATGACGTTTCGAGTATTGCTGTCGGTAGCAAGTCAAAGAAATATGGTTATCAAGCATGCTGATGTTAAGACTGCATATTTGCACGGAATACTGGAAGAAGAAATTTACATGCGATCACCGCCGGGATCCAATCTTGTGTGTCATCTACGCCGGAGTTTGTACGGTCTGAAGCAAGCCGCTCGCGTTTGGAATAAGACCTTTGATAAAGTGATCAAGCAGATGGGATTCGTACAATCAAATAATGATTCATGCTTGTATGTCCGAAAGAATGGCAAGAAGTCTACTTACTTGGTCGTATACGTCGATGATCTTGTGGTGGCATGTGAGACAGAAGAAGAATATGAAGATATCATTTAAAATTTGAGCAATCATTTCGAAATAACGTCTTTAGGTGATATAAAGCATTTCTTGGGCATCGAGATACAGAGAAACAGCCATGGAGTATCTTTGAAGCAGAAAGCATACATAAATAAGCTTTTGGAACGTTTTGGAATGCAAGATGCTAAACCGTCCAAAATTCCTCTGAGTCCCGGCCACATCCAAACAAAGGAGGAGAATGAAGACAACTTGCCGAACAACAAACAGTATGCTAGTCTAATCGGAGGATTGTTGTATGTAGCCGTTAACACACGTCCGGATATAGCGGTCAGCGTGTCTATTCTGGGGCGAAAAACAAGTGAGCCTTCTCAAGCGGACTGGGTGGAAGCCAAGATAATTCTACGTTATCTCAAAAATACAATGGACAACGAGCTAGTGCTAGGTCTGGACAATTCTCCGTTGCATGTCTACGTTGATGCGGACTGGGCAGGAGATTTAAGCGACAGAAAATCTACCTCAGGATTCATATTTCGTTTTGCCGGAGGATCAATAAGTTGGGGCGCAAGGAAGCAAACTTGTGTCACATTGAGTAGTACCGAAGCCGAGTATGTGGCACTTGCCGAATGTTGTCAAGAGTTCCGGACAATCAAGGTTGTATCAAACAGTCTACTTCACCAACCGTGGGACGTAGATCCAAACACATTGAAACCAAATATCACTATGTCCGGGAGTTACAGCAAAATGGAGAAATTGAACTTCGTTTGCTTCAACATCCCTGGAGGATTCCCTTCGGAATCGCTGAAGGATTCTTTTCGGAATTCCGGCAGGATTAATTCGGAGTCCCTCGACGATTTGTTGCTGGTTCCCTCGACAGATTGCTACGGAATCCTTCGACGATTTGCTTGTACATACCTGAAACATTGTCTACGAAATTCCTGGAACATTCACGTTAGAGTTCCTAAGGGAACTGGAACATTCCCGTTCAAATTTCTGGAATACTCTCCTTTGAATTGCTGGAGGAAGGAGGATCCCTACAAGATTCTCTTGGAATCCCTTAAACAATCCCGTTGGAACCCCTTGAGGATTCCCGTCGACATCCCGGGAGGATTTGTAATCTCCGTGGTACATTCCCTTCGAACTCCCTGGAACATTCCCGTCGGAATCGCTGGTGAATTCCCTCCAAAATGTCTCGAGGGTTAACTGGAGAATAGGCTTGGAGTATTCCTGTTGAAATATCTGAAGATTTCCGTCGAAATCCTTGGAGGAATGTCACTTTTTTTTTCATTAGGAATAGATAGAATATTTATGAAACATGCAAAAATATATACTGCCTACCAATGGGAGCCTGACGGAGATCCGTCACATATTGTCCTTTGAGTGTGCGGGACAAAGCCGAGCGCTACTACACTTCGACACAATAGCCATACGCTATCAATGCGAGACGTTGTATAAATCATCGGCTGGTAAACAAACACATTTCGATACTGTGGGGTACAACAGAAAGCACGTTCTTGAGAATACAGAATTTGTATAATTGTGGTTGATCCGTAATTGCCTTAGGTGGTTGGACCGTATATCACATTACCACTAAGATAATTTAATGAGGTGGTAAAATCAAGGGTAAAATGTTCGAGATTAAGAGAAGCTTAAAATAGAGAAAATGGATGAAGGGGCTAGTTAGGCCCCTCTAGGCATCGGGGCTAGTTAGGCCAATGGTAAAATCAGAAAAATAGAGAAAATGGATAAAGGTGCTATATAGCTCCCCTAGGCATCGGCGCTAGTTAGGCCAATGGTAAAATGAGTAGAGCACCAAGACAAACGCCGTTTTAGATCTGGTACACACCGACCTATGTGGGCCGTTGGAAGTGAGGACACCACGAAAAAAGCGATTCAAAGTAACAGTGGAGAGTACTCAGGGAAGTCATTGCAGCGTTTCTTGAAGGATAATGGTATCATCCTGCAGCAAACGGTCCCCTACAGTCCTCAGCAGAACGCGGTTGCTGAGAGAAAGAATCTAAGCTTACTGGAAATGATGCGTTGCCTGCTCACTGAAGCTGGAATGGAAGAAGAGATACTGGGATGCGGTAGTGATGACTGCGAATTTTCTTCAAAACCGTCTTCCATCAGCCCCAGTTTCTAGAACACCATACGAATTAAGTAAGTGGTTTTCCATATACCACGTGGACAGGCTTTATCACTTTTGTTGGATGCGACGAGCACAGGAAAGATTTTAGATTCTTGGATCGCAGCGAAGATACAATTCGAGATGCTAAATTCTGTGAGGCCGATAGTGATTATTCGATTTTTGAACCTCAGAAATCAAAGTCAAGCCGGCTACGAAGTTTTTCGCTGTGATCGCAACACGACGAATAGCAGAGAAAATACCAAAGGTGGCGTACTTGTTTCAGTTTACTCCAGCTTGAAAACAAAAATGGCTGAGGACGATTCTTGGAATACCGTTGAGCAAGTATGGGTCGTTATTAGGCTTGGTGACAGGCAACTATTCCCCTGTGCTGTATACATCCCTCTGGATCGGACTTGTGACTTGGATCTCATTGACACACACTGCCGATCTGTGTGGCTTCTGCTTCAGATATGGCCGCGCCGTGATTTTGGGCTTCTTCTGTCCGGATCTTGAAAGCTCCACGCTCCATGCAGGTGCCGTTAAACTTTTGGATAACTACAGTATCGCAACGTAAGTTAACGGCAAGGTTAACGAGAATAATCGCTCTTTGGACCTCTGTTTCGTGAGTGGTCGTACCACGGCACCTTCCATTTGTTTTCCTCCTGCACCCTCCTCACCGCCTTCAAAGATAATGTTATGCGTGTCCTTTTGAAAAGTTAAGCGAGATTTCTTCAACACAACACCCGTTGTGTCGTACGATTTCCATAAGGCGGACCAACGCAGTTTTACCGAAGTGGTATCAAATATGGATTGAGAACACATTCCTGATCCAGTGAACACTAATTCTCCTGCAGAAACTATTCTCACATCATGGTGTACATCATCGACAGGCATGTCCTGAAAAAAGTCCGTTCGATATGACTCTCGGGTCCCGTGGATGACGAATGCTCTTCGGTCGCTAAAAAAGTGTTACACGAAACACCGTACGTTGCCACTCAAATATTCCATTATGTCAGACTCCACCATAGTAAAAGCGAATCAGTCATTCCCTACGCTACCAAAGAGGGATACAGCGACGACTAAGATCGCACCCAAAGGAACTTCGTAAAAAACAGTGCAAAGAGACTGGATTTCAATTGATCAAGTATTCAATAGTGAATCTGCTTCAACCCCCTTCTCCTGTTATTCCAACTCTCTCTATCCAGCGGTACACTCCCATCTTGCGGGAAGACTGCAGATATGTTTCCGGTCTACAAAAAGGAGAGCAAGCCTGATGTGAACGACTACCGGGGTATCACATCGCATAGTGCAATAGCGAAGCTTTTTGAGCTGGTTATCTGGACCCGCTGAATGTTCTATAGCTGGCCGTTCATCAACCTCTAACTTGTTGTGCCTAGCGTTGTACGTCACGGATAGCATGATTGCTCGCACTCAAATGGACGTGATTTACACGGATCTTTCTGCAGCATTCGATACACTGAACCACGAAATTGCAATCGCCAATCTTGACAGACTTGGAGTCGGTGGAAATTTACTCGATTGGATTCGACCATATCTGACCGGACGCCAGCTGGTGGTCGCTTTGGGCGATTGTCGCTCAGATAGTTTAGATAGATAGGATTAGCAACTTACATTTACGCAGCAGAAATCCTTTGTCGTCGATAAAGCGGCCAGAACGCTTGGCTTCGTGTTCAGGGTGGCGAAAAATTTAACCGACTCCGGCTCTCTCGTTCGGTCGATGTTGGAATACTGCACGGCGGTCTGGTGCCCTTACTATAGTAACGGATCGGAGCGCATCGAATCAATACAACGCCGCTTTGCTCGGTTTTGCGTTGCACAAACTACCATGAAGAGACCCATTCCGCCTCCCTAGCTACGAGGATTGCTGCCAGCTGATCGACCTTCTTCCGTTGCGCATCCGTAGGGACGTAAGCAGAGCACTGACCGTCGCTGATATTATATGTACAAGGAAGGATCGATTGTCCAGACATTCTGCGACAAATAAACTTTAGCGTGCAACATAGATCATTGCGGAATATCATAATGTTGAGACTTTAAACGATGAGCAGTGGTTGTCAACGGTTGTATGTCAATGCCCAGAATACCAATCCCCAGAATCAGTTCCCCAGAATGGTATTTCCCAGAATTCCATTTCCCAGAACGACCAATTCTCCAGAATGATATTCCCCAGAATGCACCATTTCCCCGAAAAGAAATCCCCAGAATGACCCATTCCTCAGAACAAAAAAACCCGAATGACCCATTCCCCAGAAACCAAAAACCCAGAATGACCCGTCCCCCAGAAAAAGGTATCAGTCTAAGAAACTATGTTTTTCGCTGTCATTTCTATAAATTAAAAATACTAGATACTATATTTCTATGCAAAAATACTTATATTGAAGTACGCATTTGCCCGGAATAAGGCAAAACGACATATGCTGCCTTATTTTAAAGCACGCATTTGCCCGGAATGGAGCCCATTTGATATGTTAGTTAGGTCTCACATATAATACGAAGGAGCATATAATCCATTATACTCGTTGTTCATATTGGGGGAAGCCCATATGGCATAATGAAATTTGGCATAATGCCGTTTGGCATAATGATCATTTGGCATAATCGTTGAAAAGAGTATGAAATGCAATGGGTCGTAAGAATATATGATTTCCATTTTAAGAAGTATGTATTTACCTGGAATAAGACAAAAGAGTAGATGACTCCTTCTTTAAAAGTATGCGTTTGCCCGGAAAAAGGCAAACGAGTAGATAACTACTTCTTCAAAAGGAAAAGGTAAAAGAGTAAATCACTCATTTTTTTAAAGTACGCATTTGCCCGGGATAATGCAAAAGAGTAGATGACTCCTTCTTTAAAAGTACGCATTTGCCCGGGATGAAGCAATTACGAAGTATTTAGTCTAAGCTAGGAAATGGTGCATTCTGGGGTATGGTATTCTGGGGATTAGGACATTCTGGGGAATGTCTTTCGGGGGGATGGAGGCATTCTGGGAAATGTCTTTCAGGGGATAGGGGCATTCTGCGGAATGTCTTTCTGGGGATTGTGGTATTCTGGGGAATGATTTTCTGGGGAGTAGTGCATTCAGGGGCCCTCCTTAGCCGTGCGGTAAGACGCGCGGCTACAAAGCAAGACCATGCTGAGGGTGGCTGGGTTCGATTCCCGGTGCCGGTCTAGGCAATTTTCGGATTGGAAACTGTCTCGACTTCCCTGGGCATAAAAGTATCATCGTGCTAGCCTCATGATATACGAATGCAAAAATGGTAACCTGGCTTTAGAAACCTCGCAGTTAATAACTGTGGAAGTGCTTAATGAACACTAAGCTGCGAGGCGGCTCTGTCCCAGTGTGGGTATGTAATGCCAATAAGAAGAAGAAGTGCATTCAGGGGAATCACTTTCTGGGCAATGGGTTTCTGGGGTATGACATACAATCGTTGTCAACCGATTAACAACATGGTAGCGAAGCCGTCAACTTCTACGCCTCGAAGAAATGCAAATCGTTACGAATGGCCATCGAATTTCAACGAATCGAGTCAGCTGCTGAGAGGATCCAATGCAGGAAATTATTATTATTATTTATTCAGACTAAGGCCGAAGTGGCCTGTGCGGTATATAAGAGTCTTCTCCATTCGGCTCGGTCCATGGCTACACGTCGCCAACCACGCAGTCTACGGAGGGTCCGCAAGTCATCTTCCACCTGATCGATCCACCTTGCCCGCTGCGCACCTCGCCTTCTTGTGCCCGTCGGATCGTTGTCGAGAACCATTTTCACCGGGTTACTGTCCGACATTCTGGCTACGTGCCCGGCCCATCGCAGTCGTCCGATTTTCGCGGTGTGAACGATGGATGGTTCTCCCAACAGCTGATGCAATTCGTGGTTCATTCGCCTCCTCCACGTACCGTCCGCCATCTGCACCCCACCATAGATGGTACGCAGCACTTTCCTTTCGAAAACTCCAAGTGCGCGTTGGTCCTCCACGAGCATCGTCCAGGTCTCGTGTCCGTAGAGGACTACCGGTCTAATTAGCGTTTTGTAGATTGTCAGTTTGGTACGGCGGCGAACTCTATTCGATCGGAGCGTCTTGCGGAGTCCAAAGTACGTACGATTTCCAGCCACTATGCGTCTCCGAATTTCTCTGCTGGTGTCATTTTCGGCAGTCACCAGTGAGCCCAAGTACACAAATTCTTCTACCACCTCGATTTCGTCACCACCGATGCAAACTCGCGGTGGGTGGCTCACATTGTCTTCTCTTGAACCTCTTCCTATCATGTACTTCGTCTTCGACGTGTTGATGACTAGTCCGATCCGCTTAGCTTCCCTCTTTAGTCTGATGTAGGCTTCCTCCATCTTCTCAAAGTTACGTGCCATAATATCTATGTCGTCGGCGAAACCAAATAGCTGGACGGACTTATTGAAAATTGTACCACTCGTGTTAATCCCTGCTCTTCGTATTACACCTTCCAAAGCGATGTTGAATAGCAAACACGAAAGACCATCACCTTGCCGTAACCCTCTGCGGGTTTCGAAGGGACTCGAGAATGCCCCTGAAACTCGAACTACGCACATCACCCGATCCATCGTCGCTTTGATCAACCGTGTCAGTTTATCCGGAAAACCGTGTTCGTGCATTAGCTGCCATAGCTGGTCCCGATCGATTGTATCATATGCGGCTTTGAAGTCGATAAATAGGTGATGTGTGGGCACGTTGTATTCGCGGCATTTCTGCAGTACTTGGCGAATGGCAAACACCTGGTCCGTGGTGGAGCGTTCGCCCATAAAACCCGCCTGGTACTGCCCCACGAACTCCCTTGCAGTTGGTGCTAGTCGACGGCATAAAATTTGGGAGAGTACCTTGTAGGCGGCGTTCAGCAATGTGATTGCGCGGAAGTTGCTACAATCCAGCTTATCGCCCTTTTTGTAGATGGGACACACGACACCTTCCATCCACTCCTGCGGCAAAACTTCCTCCTCCCAAATCTTGGTAATTACCCAGTGCAGCGCTCTAGCCAGTGCCTCACCACCGTGTTTAAATAGCTCTCCTTGTAGTTGGTCAACCCCAGGGGCTTTGTTGTTCTTGAGCCGGCCAATCTCCTCCTGGATTTCCTGGAGATCCGGAGCCGGTAGAATTATGTCCTGCGCGCGTTCTCCCAGGTCCATCACCATACCGCCATCTTCGTCAGCCACATCGCCATTCAGGTGTTCTTCGTAGTGCTGCCGCCACCTTTGGATCACCTCACGCTCGTTCGTAAGAAGGTTCCCGTTTATGTCCTTACACATATCGGGCTGTGGCACGTGGCCCTTACGTGATCGGTTTAACTTCTCATAGAACTTTCGTGTGTTATTAGCGCGGTACAGTTGCTCCGTTTCTTCACGGTCTCGATCTTCCTGCTGGCGCTTTTTCCTCCGGAAAATCGAGTTTTGTCTGTTCCGCGCCTGTTTATATCGTGCCTCGTTCGCCCTCGTGCGGTGTTGCAGCAATCTCGCCCATGCTGCATTCTTCTCTTCCACTAACTGCTCACATTCGCCGTCATACCAGTCGTTTCTCTGATCCGGGGCACCGTGCCAAGTGCAGCGGTTGCGGTGCTACCAATGGCGGATCGAATATCTCTCCAGCCATCTTCAAGAGATGCTGCGCCTAGCTGCTCTTCCGTTGGAAGTGCCACTTCCAGCTGCTGCGCGTATTCTTGGGCTAGTCTACCGTCTTGTAGCCGCCCAATGTTAAGCCGCGGCGTCCGACTTCGACGCGTGTTGTACACCGTCGAGAGTTTTGAGCGCAGGCATACTGCAACGAGGTAGTGGTCGGATTCAATATTCGCACTGCGGTAAGTGCGGACGTTCATGATGTCGGAGAAGAATTTACCGTCGATTAGAACGTGGTCGATTTGGTTTTCCGTTTCTTGGTTAGGTGATCTCCATGTGGCCTTGTGGATATTTTTGCGGGGAAGAAGGTGCTTCTGACTACCATTCCGCGGGAGGCTGCGAAGTTTATGCATCGTTGGCCGTTGTCATTCGATACGGTGTGCAGACTATCCGGTCCGATGACCGGTCTATACATTTCCTCCTATCCTACCTGTGCGTTCATGTCACCGATGACGATTTTAACGTCCCGCAGTGGGCATCCATCGTATGTCTGCTCCAGCTGTGCGTAGAACGCTTCTTTCTCGTCGTCGGGTCTCCCTTCGTGTGGGCAGTGCACGTTGATGATGCTATAGTTGAAGAAACGGCCTTTAATCCTCAGCTTGCACATCCTTGCGTTGATTGGCTGCCACCCAATCACGCGTTGGCGCATCTTACACAGCACTATGAAGCCGGTTCCCAGCTCGTTGGTGGTGCCACAGCTTTGGTAGAAGGTAGCCGCTCGATGCCCGCTTTTCCACACTTTCTGTCCAGCAAATCTCCTGCAGCGCCACGACGTCGAAGTTGCGGGGATGTAATTCATCGTAGATCATCCTGTCGCAACCTGCGAAACCTAGCGACTTGCAATTCCATGTTCCAAGCTTCCAATCGTGATCCTGTATTCGTCGCCTAGGTCTTTGCAGATTATATCGAGTCGCATTATCTCTTATATTGTTCGTAATGATTGGTTTTCTAGGCGGCTTATTGGGCCTGCGCAAACCTCCTGTCTCGTCGGAGGGCCGTCGTGTCAGGGCTGTTTAGCGTCCCACCTAACACCAGGACTTGGGCTTGTGCGCTTTGAGCGGACATGGAAATGCCTTCACTGGAAACCGTAAGTTCTGGATATTCTTTACCAAAGTGGCCAAACATGTTACCGCCGATGTGATGCACGAAATGGTATCGAATGCTTTGCAATCAACTGATCAACTAGAAGTCGTGAAGCTAGTCCCGCGAGGGAGTAACTCCGAAAAGTTAGATAGTGTAACCACAGATAACAGATATTTAAGCTAGAACAAATTTTATTGAAAATCATGTGTAAACTTTTGAAATGATGTACGTTGACTCACTACTGCCTGTCGTATTCCAGCCGAAAACGGCTGAATGGAATCCGCCGTTGAAGAGCGGTGCGACTGTTCGTTTTAAAATTCGACAACAAACTGACGGTGCAATCTTCGTCGTTGCTACTCAACCCGATGGCGCTACCAACACCATCTCACACTGCGGTGACAGCAATGCGCTAGCATTGCCATACCCCGCCGCGCAACCTCTCTCAGCCCCTCACAAGCTACCGATTCATTGACACATGCTTAAATGAAGCAAAGTTCGTCAGAAAATTCAATATGTTGCTCTCCATACTCTCAAATACTCAATCATGCACAGATTCTTTCACAATAGAGATCAATATTAGTGCATATGCAAAATTGAGAGTTCGAATCAAGTCTAATGTAAAACTTGCCACATTGCAATGCATTGTACGGTAAATTGGGGCACGCGAAATATGTGATTTCACGATTGGTATATTTGATTGCTTATGTTTAATGTACTATCCGCCATAGCAGAATCAAATCATAGTCTAGAATCACTTATACAAACTAAAATCATTAGCCGCTTACTCTGAATACTACACTGCCATCTACTCAACTGATTGCGGCAGTACATACGAACGCAACTGATAAGTAACCGTCGAACGCAGCCAATACGTTTGACAGTTGTATTTAAGCTGCGCTATATACACAGTAATGAACATAGCGCCATCTCCAAACGATTGCCAATCGTGTTCCAAATGTTCGATTGATTTGAATCAATGGTTGCGGTTATTTACACATGTATGATAAACCAGCCTAAATATCTGTTATCTCTGGTGCAACTATCGCCAATGAAGATAACCAAGGGTGCATTTCATTTGTGTACGCCGGTCGAACGTCGAAGAGATCAAAGCATATAGAAACACGCCAGTTTTGCGTAAAGGGTGGTTGTGATCGTGGAGATGTAAAACTTCAATATTGTCCGTCGAAGCAGAATACAGCTGATCTATTAACTAAGCCACTTGGTTCACCGGAGTTGATGCAGCACAGCAAAGCCATTGGTTCAACGATGACTTAGTATAGCCGATAAACGATGAGGATGAGTGTTAGATAGAATGTACATCGGATATCGGCTCGCCCTTAAACGTGTGCGTAAACGCCCTTTTTCAGTCATTCGAATGTGTACTTTCAAACGACTCGGTCACAATAAAACAGTTGTTCCATAAAAACTGTGTTTTATTTCGTAGTTGTGGCCAACAGTACGGACATCTGACCTAACCTCAGAAACTGGAGATGGAATGATTATTGGATTACGAACCTTTGTAACGTTAATAGTCATGTATTGAGCCATATGACTCGGCAATGACAAGTATACGAGATACAGATATCCCGAACAATCGAAACATTCATTTGAATACTTTTCTCATTATTTAATTTTGTATCGATTTTAAAGAAAACTGCATCATATCTGTATACGTTTTAACCACACTTTCCAGCCTACAATGGTCCTTTGGGTGGAACTGCTCACCAAACAGTTCAACGCCAGTCAGGAGGCTTGCGAGTGGTTCCTCAGCCACATGTCGGCAGAACCGTGGTGGCCCGTCCAGGTACTGATCCAGTGTCCGAATCAGATGGTGCGACAGATGTTCCAGCGGCTGGTCATTCATGTGATTCAACGATTGAGGTAAGTCGATAGTAGTGTTATACATACTTGGTACCTTAGGTTATAAATCGTCTACCGATTTCAGGCAAAGTCACAGCGCCCTCTACCTGAAGGTGGAAAGTGACGAGGATGGGAATGAAATCATTGGCAACGTTTCTTGCGTTACCAGGTTTATCAAGTCTTTGATTATGCTTATGGAACACGGAGCTCGTGCCCATTTGCGTCATCTGTCGGAGTTTTTCGGACTGCTGTACGAATTCTCCCGAATGGGCGAAGAGGAAGCTCTGTTCCTGCTTCGAATAAATGTGATACGGAGCGTGGCTGATTTCTATCTCGGCCATAAGGCTCAGGATTGCGTAAGTTTCCTGATCCGTCAAGAAAAGTTTACCTCATTAATTTACCTCTATTTTTCACCAGATTGATCCTAATTCCGACAACGAGGACAACTCATCCGATGAGGCTCTTACAGTTGACAAAAATCGACCGGCGTCACTGGATAAAATGATTGCTTTGGTAGCGTCTCTGGTGGAACGATCTCGAGGTCCGGATCTGCGACTACATCTGTCAGCTCGGGATTATAATGCCATCGCTGGAGGAAAGGGTTTCCCTTTTCTCTATCAGCAGATCAAGGATAATATCAATCCGCACCAGACGAGGCACTTGATCCATGCGCTTTGCCGATGTGACGAACGGTTGGCAGGGCAGATCATTGCGATGCTTTTCACTGCCGTTACGAAGCATACCGAGCTTTGTGGACCATTCTTCAAGCTGTTGACGCTGCTGACGGAGTCCAACGGAGGTCCTTCCGGGTTGCCATGTTTCTCCCAGCTAGTGCTGCAACGGGTTTGGGATGCTGCCGAATATTGCCCTCAGTCAGCGTTGGATTGGTTGGCGGTCCAAGCACCTCGAAACAAAATTGCTCATACCTGGATCCTCCAGTCTGCCGAGAGTTGGGTTGAAACTTTTTTGCTTGCTCACAACAATGCCAGAGTTCGCAATGCCGCGGCATATTTGCTGGTGTCATTGGTACCGTCTCAAAACTTTCGAACTAATTTCCGTGCCACTTCCCATCACAAGCTAACTATGCATGCGTCTCAGCCCAGAGAAATTTCTTGTGAAGCTCAGCTTATTCTGCATTCAATTTTGAATCTCCTACTGCGGTTGCTCCGGTCTGCTCGAAATTACACAGAAATCAGTGCCCATGGAACCACAAAGTTGACGGCGTACTTCAATTTAATGACGTACTGTTTAGTGTCTAAAACGGAGAAACTCATGGTAATTTTCAATATGGTTATGAAATTCAGAAATTGTCACTGGTTTATTTTTTAAATTTCAGCTCGGTCCGCACTTACGAGCTCTCTGGGAGCTGTTCCATCCTCGGCTATCCGAACCTTCAGTTCCCGCGCATCACAACAAACAAGCCCTTTTAGCGTTCTGGTACCAAGCCACGTTGGACTGTCCCGAGAATGCCCTTCTAGTTGCTAACTGCCCCGATATCACCAGGAATATTGCATTTAATTACATACTGTAAGTATCTGGCATGGCTTGAACTATTTAGAAGTAAATGTAAACGTCCATGTTTTCAATCATCAGAGCCGACCATGACGACTCGGAAATCGTTACTTATAATCGTGCAATGCTGCCCGTGTACTACGGGTTGCTTCGAATGTGCTGCCAACAGAGCCGTTTGCTTACTCGTCAGCTCGCTGCTCATCAAAACCTTCAGTGGGCGTTCAAGAATATCACTCCCCATCCAACTCAGTACCCACTGGCCGTGGACGAACTGTTCCGCTTGATGACGCTATTCGCACAAAGGCATGCTGATGCAACGGAGGCGGAACAACGAGAGGTCACCATCTTCCGGAGGACTACCCTGACGGCGTACCTCAGTGGTCTGGACGCGCGGGTATCCTGGGGCACGTTAATAGCTGCTTTGCGGATTCTGGTCGACAACGACGATGATAGACTGTTCGTCGTATTAAACGGAGGCATCACCTTATGCTTTGACGCGCTGCACACGTTACACTCCATGTATCATGAGGCTACTGCCTGTCACGTGTTCGGCGATCTGCAAGAATTGCTAACGGAAGTCATACTTTTGATAAGCACACTTAGAGCGAGTTGTCGAGAGCAGAAAAAACGTCCACCACCGGCATTGATGAAAGGTCTCCCGGACGCAGTACGGAGATTGGCTACACTGTTGAATACCTTCAACCCACCGGAGATGCGCAATCTCGCCCTGGAGGTGCTCAAAGAGCTGGTCAAGTGTGCTCCTCCGGAGATAATCAGCACGGTTTTGGTGCCGCTGCTAACCCACTGCCACACACAGAACGTTGCCCATACGATGGGACCTTTGGGATCGTATTTTCCGCGACGTGGTATGAAAGCGACCTGGCCGCCGGTGTCTAAGAACACTCCTCGACCACCACGACCTATGGTCCAGATGAACATACCACAGTCGCAGATTTGCGAGAAGGTTAGTAAATATAACAAATATGTCCGTTTGCTGAATTTGATTCTAATTGTATCTTAACAGGGTCTTGACAAGGACTTCGATCTCGCACTAGAGCTGTTCTACCGTCCGTACCACGAGTTTCTAGACATCATGTTCCGGGTGGCGGTAACGTCCAATCAATTTAACGAACCGCTGGTTCACCTTTCGCTGTTAACCGGGATCGAAGCCGTGGTGTTGCATTTCAATATCTTTGCCAAGTTTTGGGTTGGCATCTTCAATAACAAAACCACCAACAGGTATAAAACGTTTATATGAGTTGTGAAGCGAAAAATTAATGGGGAGATTTTTCTTCGGTTTCTACGTAGGTATGCGGAGCTACTGATCAAGAACCCATTGTTGGTTGATTACATCGATGAGATACTGAGAGACGAAAGACTGTCGTTAAACGATCCGGTGATTGCGAACTTCATCGAAATCTATTACCCGAAGGTACGTATTGCCGATTGAGCCAAAGTATTGCGGTAGAATTGTTCAATAAACTAATTTGTATTATCTCGTCAGTGAATTCAAAAACGAAACTTTCTTCAAGTTGCTTCAAGTTTTTTACTGCTTTAAAGATTTTTATAAGAAACATGCGAAGCTTCGTTATGACGCTAAAAAAAAAATATTTAAGAAACTATTTTAAGAAGCTTCGCTATGAAGCTGAATGAAGACAAATCGAAAGCTTTCTTGAAGAAGATTGGACAGCATGCATTACTAATTTGCAATGTTTCCTCAAGAAGCTTGGAAATCTACCTTTAGAAGCAGAGAAAGCTTCTTCCATAAGCTGGGAAAGCTCACTCCAGAAACTGAGAAAGCTTCCTCCAGAACCTTGGAAAGCTTCCTCCAGAAGCAGGGAACGCTTCTTCCAGAAGCTGGGAATGCTCACTCCAGAAACTGGGAAAGCCCACTCCAGAAACTGGGAAAGCTTCTTCCAGAAACTAGGAAAGCTTCCCCCAGAAGCTAGGAAAGCTTCCTCCAGAAGCTAGGAATGTTTCCTCCATGAGGTTGGAAAGCATCCTTTAGAATCTGCAAAAGCTTTCTCCAGAAGCTACAAAGCTTTCTCCAAAAGCAGCAAAATATTCCTCCAAAAACTGCAAAAGCTTACTCAAGAAGCTGCAAGATTTCTCCAGAAGCTGCAAAGCTTCTTCAAGAAACTTGGAAAGCTTCCTCCAAAAGCTACAAAAAGTTTCTCCAGTAGCTGGGAAAGCTTCGTCCAGTAGCTGGGAAAGCTTCGTCCAGTAGCTACGAAAGCTTCCTCCAGAGGCTAGGAAAGCTTCCTCCAGAAGCTTGGAAAGCTTCCTCCAGAAGCTTGGAAAGCTTCGTCCAGAAGCTTGGAAAGCTTCCTCCAGAAGCTTGGAAAGCTTCCTCCAGAAGCTTGGAAAGCTTCCTCCAGAAGCTTGGAAAGCTTCCTCCAGAAGCTTGGAAAGCTTCCTCCAGAAGCTTGGAAAGCTTCCTCCAGAAGCTTGGAAAGCTTCCTCCAGAAGCTTGGAAAGCTTCCTCCAGAAGCTTGGAAAGCTTCCTCCAGAAGCTTGGAAAGCTTCCTCCAGAAGCAAGCTTCCAGAGCTTGGCTTCCTCCAGAAGCAAGGCTTCCTCCAGAAGCTTAGGCTTCCTCCAGAAGCTTGGAAAGCTTCCTCCAGAAGCTTGGAAAGCTTCCTCCAGAAGCTTGGAAAGCTTCCTCCAGAAGCTTGGAAAGCTTCCTCCAGAAGCTTGGAAAGCTTCCTCCAGAAGCTTGGAAAGCTTCCTCCAGAAGCTCGGAAAGCTTCCTCCAGAAGCTTGACAAAGCTTCCTCCAGAAGCTTGACAAAGCTTCCTCCAAAAGCTTGACAAAGCTTCCTCCAAAAGCTTGACAAAGCTTCCTCCAGAAGCTTTGAATGCTTTCTACAGAAGCTTTGAAAGCTTTCTCCAGAAGCTTGGAAAGCTTCTTCAAGAAGCATGGAAAGCTTCCTCCAGAAGCTTGACAAAGTTTTCTCCAGAAGCTTGACAAAGCTTCGTCCAGAAGCTTGGAAAACTTCCTCCAAAAGCTTAGAAAGCTTCCTCCAGCAGCTTGGAAAGCTTCCTCCAGCAGCTTGGAAAGCTTCGTCCAGAAGCTTGGAAAACTTCCTCCAGAAGCTTGGCAAAGCTTCCTCCAGAAGCTTGGCAAAGCTTCCTCCAGAAGCTTTGAATGCTTTCTACAGAAACTTTGAAAGCTTTCTCCAGAAGCTTGGAAAGCTTCCTCCAGAAGTTTGGAAAGCTTTCTTCCGAAGCTTGGAAAGCTTCCTTCAGAAGCTGTCAAAGCCTCCTGCAGAAGCTGTCAAAGCTTTCTCCAGAAGCTATCAAAGCTTCCTCCAGAAGCTGTCAAAGCTTCTTCCCGAAGCTGTCAAAGCTTCCTCCCGAAGCTGTCAAAGCTTCCTCCCGAAGCTGTCAAAGCTTCTCCCGAAGCTGTCAAAGCTTCCTCCCGAAGCTGTCAAAGCTTCCTCCCGAAGCTGTAAAAGCTTCCTACAGAAGCTGGGAAAGTTTACTCCAGAAACTGGGAAAGCTTCCTTCACAAGCAAAGAAAGCTTCCTCCACAAGCAAAGAAAGCTACCTTCTTCAAGATGCTTGAAAGCTCCCTCAAAAAGCTGTGAAGCTTCCTCAAGAAGTTAAGTAGTTGAATAGCTCCTTCAAGAATCTGGGAAAGCTTCTTGAAAAAGCTCCGCATTTAAATGTTAAAATATGTAAGGCACCTTTTTACAAATTACCGAATCCTCATATTCATTACAGGTGAAATCCCGGTTGGTAGTGCCTCGTTTACTAGAATCCATCTGCCAACTCCTTCCCGAGAAAGGCAACCTAGAAGACATTTGTGGCGACCTGCAAGCAATACGCATCATTGGCCAGCGGACGGGCATTCCCGGTTCAGTAAAAATCCTCTTGCAGAACTCGCTGCATGCGGTATTGCTGAAGTTCAAGGACGAGATGTACAGTGATGGTAAGCAACTTTGGAAGTTTTTCAGCAATATGAAATAAATTGATTGAATGTTGGTCCTTCAACAGAAGAAACACCACCGAAACGGCGCAAGATAACAAACAGCAACGGCAACACTGCACAAACGCTAGTTCAGCGGCAACCAAATCTGCGTTCACCGGTTTCCGAACCGGAACTGGAGCAGGATAAGGCTTCGCGATCTACCTTGGAACATTCCGGTGTAGCGAAAGTGCAGGAAGTTGAGAAACAGCAGTCAGACGAAACGATAGTGACGCAGCAATCGGTCGATGGCAAAGAACAGGAGATAGCAAAGGGAAGTGAGCAGCAACTTCATCAAGAGAAAAGTGAAGACAGTGCGGTAGAACGGATGGAACAAGATGGGGTCATTTTGGGTAGTGAGGCTAAAAGCAGTGGAGAAGAAGATAAGAACAAGCAAGAAGAGTCTGGTAGCAGTAGTAGTTGTAGTGGTAGCAATAATAACAAGGACGCGGAAGACAAGTCCAAACCCAATACATCCGGAGAAGAACAGTCCAAGGAGCAAAAGCAGGGTCTCAGCGAGCAGGAGCTGTACCATCGAAATCTAATAAAGGACATCGAAAGTCACATCGAATTAATATTTGAGTGTTTGGACGAAGACGAAGACGAGGTGGAAGATAGTGCTCCAAAATCGTCATCGAAGGCGAAAGCGTCTTCCAAAGAGCCATCAGAGGACGCCGATGAAGACAACTGCGAATCGGAAACAATGCGCAGAAGAAGTTCAAGCATCGGAACGACACCAAGTTCGTCGACGGCCGGTTGTCCCAGTCCCAGTAAAATTAAACGTAGGAACCCGTCTGCTGAGGAACCTTCGGGGAAGACGGAAGAAGTGGATCTATCGAATCAATCGGAAACATTGGCGGCAAATACAGCGGAAGATGAGGCAAATAAAGATGCGTGAGTAAGAAAGTGAATTGCAGGTAAGTGAAAGAGCGAGTGTGTCTGGATGAATACAGTCGAAGTGATTATGCGATTTTCGGTGAACCAAAATTGTGATGTTTTTAAAAGTTAAGGTTTGATTTATATCTTTGGTACCAAAAAATGTAGAGCGACGTGTGTAGAGATGAGAGACGGTAAAGCAGGGTCGGAAGAGATTTATTTTCTTTCGCGACTAAATTTTATTGTAAATTCATAAAATACTAATTTTCGGCATTCGAAAGTCATCGTTGGTAGGATTGTGTTTTTCCATTGTGGATAGCGAAAATGATGGAGATAAGTAAGTGATGAGTGAGTTAGAGGTGAATCTTGACGCAGATTATTTTTTTTACTGTCAAATAGTAGTTTCCGTATTTAAGGGAAAAGGTGCTCGTGTAATTTTAATCATGTTTCTTATCACTGCATACCTAACACAGGCAATGTATTTTTTTCCGAACGCAAAGTTTAGCTCTTTCGCGTGTGCAGCGATTCGGTACGAGAAAAAATGCAGCTGTTCTGTGTTTCGATCATGTTTTCTTAGTTGCTACGACCTACGATTAAGGAAGTTTAATTTAAAGCCTATTTTTATTACTTATTACGAACTTATTGTATCCTAGATCATTGAAAAGTGAACGCTATTAAAGGAAATCGTATTTATTAAACTAGCTAGTCTACGGAAAAAATGTCCTTAAGTTTTGTTATACCATTCTAAATGTTTGATGATGCAGAATCGAAAGTGAAAATGAACCTAGAAGCGTAAGCTGATGTTGAAAATAAAAAAAAAATAATGAGCTGGATGCAAGTCCTGTTTTGTAGAACGAATAAGAAAGTCCAAATTCGATTATCGCCCGGATATGTATCAAACAGCAATTTGTTATTTCCATTCCCCTTGCTGTTTTACAATGCTGCTAGATTTTTATTTTTCAAAAATATTATAAAGACATCTTTGTGTACCGAAACGAATAAATAGTGATCATCTTGCCATTTATTGCTAATTTTACGTTTCGTCTGCCAATTCGATCTACATCTTCACCTAAGGTGAATTCAACAAAAAAAAATTTCTACATGTTAACTATCATGAAAGAGAAATTCAAAGGAGAGAAAAAATGTTTGGAGCGAAATACTGTAGAGGCGATTCGAGTGAATACATTCTCGTACCATACCTGAAAGTATGTAGGATTTAAAACAAACAGAAGACTAATTCATTTTCCATTTCCATGTTTTTAAAACGATGTCTCATAGAGAACGGACAAATTAATAACGCGCAATTCCACCAATAATCTGAAAAAAATTCAGCCCTGCATATAAAAGAGAATACACAAAAAAAATCTAATAAGATCTAAAATCATTTAGACATTTATTGAATCACTTATAGAAACTCTTTCATGGAAAATGAAAAACAGAATACAAGAACAGTTAATGTTTTAATTTTCACGAAATGTGGATATTTTTTACTTCCTGGTTTGAAGAAGTGCCCTTCGGCTAGACACTCCGACCGAGAAGTTTATTAACAACAAGTAGAAGCTTCTCAAACTTAGAGTCTTGGTGGGAAGCTTTCCATTGTTTATAGAATCATAGCAGTTTATCGGGTACTGATGAGACCAAAATCCCAACACTTGGCGCACCCGCAATCTATTTTTAGAACCAACTCTCTAACATGTATTGTTTGTACAATGCCAACTGAGTAGGATGAGTATTAAGTATTGTCTGGCATCTACACACATACAGTTGATGCTTAAACTGCATGTGTGTAGATGGCATACAATACTAAATAGTCATTCTACTCGGTTGACATTTTACAAACAATACGTGTGAGAGAGTAGGTTTTAAAAATAGATTGCGAGGGTTCCGTTCTCATGCAGCCGATCTTCCATGTAGTACAAAGTACGAAAATCAAAAGGGAAAAGTTTGCATTGGAAATTGCATGTAGCAGTCAAGGCAGTGGATGAGTATGCGAAAAGTGTGGAATTCACCATATGTACGACGAAGTCGTAGACATTCTATTATAGTCCAAATGCACGTCGTGATCCGATGAAGAACATCATCATAGATCGATCCCCCGTCCCGAAGACCAACCGCATGAGGATTCTAGGTGTCACGCTTACGTTCAAGGCGCACTACAAGATGGCCAAGAAAGCTTGCGAGTCGCTATTACGGACTCCCGCGTGGTAACCATACGGCTATACTGCAGCTGCGCTTGGCTTTTTCCACTCCACTGCCTCGAGATGTCAATAGCAGTAAGTACCAACAATTATACGCTACGTACGACCCTCCTGCCTCGGCATGAGCAGTCCAAACTTAAAGTTCCCCACTCATAATTTTGCATAGATCTTTGTAAAATTGAGACCATCGGATCCATAAACTTTTCTAGTTTTCTGTCCTCATTCTAAACCTTAGATCGTGTTTGGTGCCGCGCCGTAGAGTTGCCCACAGACGGCGACACATAGGAACGCCACTAATTATTGATGACGTTCACAGTCAGCTAACTTGATGCAGCGGAAATCTAGCAGCGCGCCACCAATTTCATGCTATGGAAGAGCGCGAACAGGACGCTGGTCTATGCGACTTCCAACCGATCAACATGCAGCAGCAAAGTAAGATGGTCATAAGAAGAAGAAAGTGAAATTACTAATTACACTAAACGGAAGTGAATTTGAATTTGAAATTCGCGTTTTTGTATGTGAATTATTTCTAATAACTTTATCTATACAGTCCGCTGACATTTCTAAGTCCGAACATAAATTGGTCCGAAACTAATCGGAGCGAAGACTACTTAATTATGCTGCCGTCTCCATCGCGACGTGTCCGATTGTGTCCATCTCTGTGGGAAACGTGCTAAAGCGAAATATTTTTCGACGTGTGTCTGTGTTTTTGTGCCAAAAAGCGTGAAAAATTACTCAATAATGCCGGTTTACGGTTCTTTGGAAAGAAACGAAAATGCGAGTGGCAAAGAGAGTAATGAAAATGATCGAGTTTCGATCAAATCCAATGATCAATCGTTCAAGGACTTCTCTCCGAATCCGATTTAGATGAAGCTTTTTACCGTCACTAGGACTACTGACAATAATGAAGCAAAAGTTGATTGCGGCATATCAGGGATACAATAGATTCCACAGTACGGTGATGGCGCTCATACCAGAAGCGGCGATGCGCAAACAAGCAGAAATGTATCAAGATTTTAAGGATCTTTTCGACCTTGTGTTTACGAATGTAGAAATGCTGGTATTGGTGGCCAAAGACCTAGCCGCTCCAGCAACGATTGATTGATCCAACAAGTGATTGTGCAACAACAACTCCTAAAAGCACCAATTCCCACATTCGACGGCAACTATACTGCCGTTCTACGCATAATTGTCACATGTTACCTTTGATGAAAAAATCCAAACTCGAGTCAATTTGTCCCACCAATTCAAGAATCGATTCGATCATGAAATTTAACAAATAATTTTGGGATGTTATGAGCGTAGGCAACACTTTTCCAGGACATTAAACGAATCCCTACTTATTTGAACGGTTTTTAGCCTCTATTATCATCAGACAACAACTTCATTTTTTCAGTGGGACAAATTGACTCGAGTTTGAGATTTTTCATCAAGGGTAACATGGGACAATTATGCGTAGAAGGGCAGTATACCAGTGGGCCAAAATTCAAGTCGATCTTTTTGGACCTAATGGCCAACTCAGGGGATACTGATGCAATGAAATTGTATCACCTCGAAAAGGCACTCGTCGGGCAAACGGCTGCGTTTTTGGATGCCAAAGTGTTGAATGAAGGAAATTATAAAAAAAAAAAGTCTGGAACATTGTTACCGTATGTGGTAACCAGAGTCTATTATATAGAGTTGCGCAAAGAGGATCTTCTTACCCTTATTCTGAATGATGCTCTTGTTATTATGTTGAAAACTTTCATTTTTGTTCAACCCTTCAAGTGACTTCACGGGAGTGATCACTTCTAAAGCTTTTTAATTCGATAACCAAAGTCACCTACAGAGTGCAAACACGTGAGTTTCTTGTTGCAACTTTATTGGGGGGTGTATTGAAGTTTTTTGAAGCTGTTTCTAGAACAAATCTAATACATTTCAATTCATGAGTTTTAATTCGCCATAATAATCATCAGGCGATAACAATACTTTCGCCTTACCAACAATCATTTGTTTACTTTGCTCGATAGGTAGACGGTTTGACAGTTCAATAGGTAGATTTGGCTTCACTCTTTGCGGAACTCTATATATAATAGACTCTGGTGGTAACAACGTGAATCGACACACTTGCATATATAGTTCATAGAAAACAATATTGATCATTTTGCCGGTTTTTTATAAGAGTGTACCCAGCGTCCTATCCCCTTCCCTGATTTTCGCTCATGGAGCGAAACGAGCGAAAAGGCAACGTAATATCCGAAGCCGAATGAACGAAGATGGTGAGACGAAAAAGGGGATTGTCGATTCGCGAAGTCGAAGCAAATTCTGCTCTTCCCTCCTATGGGAAACTCCATTGCTATCTGTCAGAGTTTGAGTGAAACATGGCCGCCATCTCCTCCTCTCTGTTGCTCTACTGTAAAAACCCATAAAGAACTGTCATTGTTTGTGTGAAGAATTTTGCTTCGACTTCGCGAATTGAGAGGGGAGTCGTTTAGAGACAGCCGTGGACGAAGGATCGTAAGCGAATTAGTAAAGAGAAACCCACGCGGAAAGTTAAAAACGACCGAATACATTTTAAGGACATAGTTGAAGGGGTACCACGATGGCAGCCAATATGGCACCGGACCTTTCACGGGCCAACCCCACACCTCCCGCACTCCTCTCCCACCAACATTCGAATGCATCGAACAGCATCGAACAAAAGTTTAATATTCAAATTACTAACCTGTTCACAGCATATTTCCTTACTTCTCGTGATAATGAACATGTCTCTTCAATGAATCCTATGTATTCCGGCTCGAATTGTAGCATAAATCAGCAGTTTTGTGCCAATTTAATAGCCGTTCGCGATTTGGTGGGTTCATTACTGCACTTCACTTCTTCTCAAAGGGCATTGGAAAAATCAAGTTTTTACTCACTGCTCCGCACATGAGCAGCCCGAAATGCTGATAGAATGCAAATTAAACACCACTTTTTGAAATCAGTCACTTATTTGAACCGAAAACTTAGTATAAACTGCTAGTTTTGCCCGAAAAAAACGACTAAAAACTGATCGCGGAGCGAATGTAAACACCGCACTGCACCGGCACCGGCAGCCGCAAACTAATAAGTAGGGTGGTTCAAAAAATAAATTTTCTTCGCAACGCTCAGTTGATTATGATTTATAATTTGGGTGTCATCCAATGGTTTGGGCTGGTTTGAATAGAGGCTTACCGTGCGCAGGTCGTTTCAGGTTTGTATGACAGTTGATATGGCGAGGTTGAATTTAACATTATTCTGATTCTGGCACTCCGTCATTGGGCGATGGCGAGGGGGGAGACCATATGACTGGATGAAATATTTAAGCGATTCTTTCGCATGATAGTTAGGCTTCTCAGAAGGCATCAGTGAAACTTGAAATTCAACAAAATACCCAGAATTTGTCTGTGATATCTATCGCACCAGGGGCAGGTACATCTAGTCTAGTCTAGTCTACACTATCGTACCAGGGGCAGATACTTCATACAAAAAGTGTGACATAAGGGTGAGTGGAGTATAAAATGCTATATTTGCGTTACGTAATCAATGGATCTTTCCTGCGGTGCGGTTTTCGTTCACTGAAGTCTCTGGAATGTTGCTTTCAGCTATGTGAGTTCTCTTTTCGCCAGCGTTTGGAGGGGAGGCGCCGTAGCCAGTGTAATAAAAAGTTTAGTTTCCCATACTAGTTTTCATACAAACTTGAATAGGCTTGCGCTCAACCAGTTTTTGTTAAAATCGGTTTTTGAGGACACTCGGAGCATGGGACGGAATCGAGTGAGTGTGGTGGTGCTGGGTCGTTTTTGAACCACCCTACTAATATTCTTTCTAGGCCAACATTTGAAAAGGGCGTAACAGCCAAAATTTATTCCTTCCGATTCTTCGTCTACATATAAAGCGATATATGGACAAAGAATCAAAAGGAATAAATTTTGGCTGTTACGCCCTTTTCAAATGTTGGTCTAGCTTTGTTTTTTTTTATAAATACGACACCAATACTACTACAGTATATGAATGTTTTTATTGTACCAATACTATCAGAGCTTTGTTTTGGTACTCAACCCACCTTCACCTTAAAGTCGACAAGTAGACAATTTTCCGTGGCCGTTCTTCCATGGTAGCAGTACTCTTTTCAAGAGTTTCCCATTTTCCTAGCGACCCAAGAAAAGGGCCCACCAAGCGGTGTGGAAGTTCACCGGAAATTCATCACTCTTGCTCGCCATCTCGTGACCAGAACTCTACAGCCTGGCTGGCTGCCACCACGGCGGAGCCGAGAAGAAGCCCCGACGAATACCCAGCTGTCGGTCAGTTGTCCAACGCAGCAGCCTCGCCAGCTTCCAGTTCGTGTATCTGGGAAGAAGTGACGACGGATTAGACCACCTTCCTTGTGTACAACACCGGTAGTCTAGCCAACTATCCTCCACCCCGAAGCCGAGAAAAAGCCTCACCGGTCTCCTCAGAAGAAACGTCTTCGTGGCCAACATCCCTTTTCCCTTCGTTCGTGAAAAGCTACGTCAGTTTGATTCACTACCCACGTGTCCAACCCTATGATACTAGCCGGCTATCCACCCGCGGAGCCGCGAGCAAGCCCGACGAAAATGCAATTCAAGCCTCGACGGAGCCGGGATCAGAACGAACTTCTCCGTGGTCAATCTTTATTTCGGCAGTTAACTTCGACTAGTCGAGAATGGATCTCGGCGAACCCCGTGGCCGGTACCGTAGGGTACCACAGGTATGTCCCCCTACATACGCATGCCTACGATAGGCCCCAACTTCAACAACGGCAGCACTAATTCCCTATCTCCCTACTAACTGAACTCTCTAAAATGAAAACAAATATAAAATATAAGTAAAATGTGTTTATGTTACATTACTCTATCCCTACATGCATGCAATTGCGTCGATTATAGTGTTGTAAAGTCCACCTTTCTCCAGCTTTCTTGTCGTAATGTCCCACAAGCAGGTAGATGGCGAACCCTGAGCATCTCAAGCTTGGAGAGCTAGTTTGGGACGTGCGGACGTCCACTGCAAAGACGTATGGACGTCGGCAGCAGTTACAACATCCTCACCGACCGATTCGAAAACAACCGAGTGATTGTGGAATCTCACCTGCAGGGTTTGCAGTCGATAAGGAGGATGACGACCGAATCGCATAAGGAGCTATGATCTCTACTGAATGAGGTACCACGACATGTCGAAGGCCTGCGCTAACTCAAGCAGAAGATGACTGGCGTTTCGGAACACATGGTCTAATCGCAAATGCCCTCGACAAATCCACACGAAAGGCGTGGGAGTCCACACAACGAAAAGGAGAACTTCCGAAGTATGAACCGACCATCAAGTTCTTGACGTCCAGAGCTCAAATTCTGGAAAACTGCGAGATGGGATTCCAAACTCAAGCCTTGTCAACAAGCAAACCAAGGCCAACAACTAACATGACGAAACCAGGGCCTCAGACAGGCCTTTACCCACATCCCAGAAGAGGGAGAAGGTGCGAGCCGCTGGACTTTGCTACAATTGTCTCCGGAAAGGACACCTTACCATAAGCTGTTCTTCTTCAAAGTCGTGTCGCAAATGTAACGCTCGCCACCATACGATACTGCATGAGGATGTCGCACCACTTCGAGAACCTGTCATCCAACCCAAAGCGTCAGTAATGACCAATGCCTCAACGCGACAAGGCCCATCGATCGATGTACCGGAAACACATCTCCCGGTAGACCACCAAGTGTCTACATCCTGCTCAAGCTATTTACCTACTTTATAATATCCACAAATTTAGAAGAAAACACAACTTAACTTGTTGCTTGTCAGAAAACGAGAGACACAACTTTATTCATCATATCTAGTTATATCTGTTTACAGATCTCGTATAAGACGATCCCCACCAATGTGTATCCAAATGAGTGTCTAGTATAGGAACGAAATGCGTTCATATTTTATTTATGCACTTGTTCTCGCACCGGTTGTTTCTATCAAGGTTGTTGAAGTGCAATCATGCTTCGCACCGGTGGTGAATATCCGGTTGCTATTGAGGCAAACACGGAAATAAATAAAATCAGGAAAAAAATATTATTTATTTTCAGATATTTCAGAACGCGCTCCAACTTTTGTAATATAAATATGTGCGTAATACATTTTGTGATTATCAGATTAGCTAGACACACATCTGCTAGGTGGCGCTAGCTTATATGCAATAATTTAGTGAGGTGGATATCTCGAGATCTATAAGACTTAGAAAGATTTTGTCTTCTACAACGTTGTTCGTGTAACCATAACATTTATGATGGAGACTAGTTTAGTTTGGAATTCATACGCATAGCGGCGCTAGTATATGAGAAATAACATGTTAGGTTAAATATTTCTAAATCCGTTAGAGTTAGAAAGTGGCCATCTTCTACAAAGTTATCCGAATTATCTGTTAGGTTGGTTATTATGTAAGATTTAAAAGGGGAGTCAAAACCAGAAGTTTAGTTTGAAACCGCAATACTCGTTGGCGCTCGAGTTGAGTCGAATCGAGTCAAGTACGAGACACTGAAGATGGTCTTACTGTAGTATCTGTCAAAGGTACAACCAAGTGATGGAATTAAATGGAATTGTACGAACTCGTCTTATGGCAAGTTACTTTGTAGAATACGGAAATATTCTGAAAATTCCAGATTTTGAGATATTTAACCTATCAGTTTATTTTTTATACACTAGCGCCGCTAAGCGATTGTGTTTAAAACTAAACTTGCTAGCATCATGACGGTTTTCACCATCCGAACAACTTTGTGGAATACGGCAATATTAAAAAAAAATCAGTTTTCGAAATATCTAACCTAGCAGGTTATTTCTTATACACCAAGCGGTTATATCTTAATATAAACCTGCGTTGGTCATAATGGTTTTGACCACCCGAACAACTTTGTAGAAGGCGGCAATATTCTAAAAATTACATATTTTGAGATACCTGACCTATCAGGTTATTTCCAATACACTAGCGCCGCCAATCGGTTGTATTATTAACTAAACTTGCTTTCGTCATGATGGTTTTAATCATCCGAAAAATTTTGTAGAAGACGGCAATATTCTTAAGATTTCAACTATCGAAAACCTTTTAGGTTATTTCCAATTCACTAGCGCCGCCAAGCGGTTGTATTTCAAATTAAACTTGTTTTCGTCATGATGGTTTTGACCTGGGAGGGAGATTCAGATTCAAAAAATATGAAAGTCAGTGCAGACCTAACTTTAGTTGTCATGAAACGTCACCGCAGACCTAGCTGAAAATGTTTAATAAATGGGGAGTATTGATACTGATCATTTGCTTCAAAACTATAAAAAGCAGAAAATTATATTGAATCAATCTATATTTGAAACGACGGTTGTTTAACAAAAAAAAAATGCCTAATACAATCGAACTGTGAAACTCATTTGAAAATGATGTCCATTGTAAATAGAAAAGGAGACGTCTAGGATACATCTTCTTGCAATGATTCACTTTGCTATTCGCTTATTAATTCATTATCTGCATCGCTCGTTTCACGTTCTTCAAAGTGAATTCAATCCGCAGCTACAGTAAAATGTTTTTTTGTTGTAATTTTAATCGTGAATAGTCGGGTTTTGACGATTTGAAAAAATCTGTAAAGTGTTCGTCGTCCGAATCTGGCATACATGGTGAAAGCATGGAAGAGAGATTTCGCTTTGCAACTTCTATAATCGAACCTGGAAGCAAGGATGTTAACGATCATTCAGTAATTTGCGTTCGACCATTTAGTAGTTTGTTCATAACACATTCCAGAAGCTGAATTTCAAAATATGTTGTATGGTGGACTTCTAGTGCAAAGATTTTCCTACAACTCTGCCTAATGGTTCGTTGTTTGAATTCCACTAGTAACGGAGTTATAGCTATAGTTTCAGTAACTTCGACTAAATGATAACAAAATTCCAATCATTTAGTTTAAGTTACTGCAACTAGCGCTCTAACTCCGTTATTAGTTGAATTCTAATAACGAACCATTAGGCAAAGTTGTAGAAAAACCTTCGCACTAGAAATCCACCATACAACAAGACTTGAAATTCAGCTTCTGGAATGTGTTATTGACAAACTACTAAATGATCGAACGCAAATTATTGAATGATCGTTAACATCCTTGCCTGGAAGAAAGAATACTGTAGAACCTTTGCTAAGAGATCTTAATCATTAGACCACTACATTGTGGTAATTTTGATTGGTAAAAGCTCAATTTCATTAACATTCTATCCCATATAATTTTATTCAAATGTAATCAATATGTAGGGGAATTATTTTCCTTATCCCAGAACATCAATTACCAGCAATGTCCTTGTGAAATGGTTCTTCATGACGACTATTCTTTCATAATCAAAAAGCTAATGTCGTTTCTTTCAATAAATTTTTATCTCAAAAATATAAACTTCCGGAGAAAACAAACGCCAAAATACCGATGATTCGATGAACAAAAAGGGATAAAGGTTTAGTGGTGATCATTTATGAAATTATTTGCCAAAATATATCATTGCGTTGATATCGTACTTTATTAGAAATCAGATAACGTTTGCACATGTCGTTATTACGAAGTGGTAAAGATGATCCGGTGTTCATCTTTAGGGTCTGTCTCATTTGGAGAATTAAACTTAAAAGTGACAGTTCGAAAATTTAAAAATCACCCCGTTATAAGAATGGCTGGTGCTACCCAGCAATTCCAGTAGGACATCGATGGAAAATGATTCGATATCTGTCAAAAGTAATCTTGCTCTGCGAGCAGGGTTATTTGATAATTATGGAAATGTCACTTCTAAGTTTAATTTCGGTTTAATTATCCAATTAAGACAGACCCTTAAAATGCTTTTCCAAACTATATCATTGCATTGATATCATACTTTACGAGATAACGATTCATTGAAATTTATATCATTATTAGGAATAAATTAATGTGAAGAAATATCGACAAAAATATTAAATTTTATATAAATAACTTTGAATGTTTTGGTTGTTGAGTTGGTCGAGATAGATGTTGATAAGAGATTCGTATTCTATTTATACAGAATTCAATCCGCCGCATTTTGTGATTCCCTCCGTAGCGGTAGCGAAAAACGACTATGTTCCGGACACTTCTTAATTCGATACTCCGGGAGAGAGTTTCACGAGACACTTCATATTTTAAATTCCTGCACTCGGAACTTGATATGAAATTCGAGAAAGTCACGCACCGGCTTCAATGAAATCAACGAAAACATCGACGACACGCAAAACAAAAATTGGTCAGTCCGTGTGACGCTTGCTTTGGTATATTTTGCTCGTCGATAATTTTCTTGCGTCCAGACGTTTCATTTTATTGTTATTTGGTGTGTAGTAACTGAATCTCCCTCCCAGGTTTTGACCACCCGAACAACTTTGTAGAAGACGCCAATATTCTAAAAATTTCAGATTTCGAGATATCTAACCTATCAGGTTATTTCATATGCGCTAGCGCCGCCAATCAGTTGAAATCCAAACTAAACTGACCTCCATCACAATGGTTTTGATGATTAATACCCGAACAATTTTTCAGCAGACGGCAGATTTTTTATTTATGGGTTACTTTATATTTCCGTGTGATGGTTTGGCAACGGTTGGAGCGGGTCGCCAAATTTGCCAACTCGCTATTCACCGAAGGTTGCGTTTATATTTCCCAAACCCGTTTACCAACGACCGGTGCGCGTTCGCGTCATGATAGAGGTTGCTAGTTTGGCTTTATTTACGCACTGGTGGGCATCGTCTAATATAAGCAATACATTAACAATAGGCTTAAACAAACACTAGCGTTTAATTAGCTGTCGACCAGCACAGCTGGACGGCTAGCTTCACTTCCTAACCAATGCACACTGAAAACATAAAAGTAGTACATTACAATACCTTTCCCCTAGAGAGAATTTTAGTTAAGCATAAATAATTCGAAAGTTTCATTTTATAAAACCAAGTATACATATTATTTGTTTAATACATCAGACAGATCTTTGATCCAATAAATATGCCTCAAACAATATTTAATTCATGCATAGTACGTCCTGCTATACATATATATTCATAAAATTTTGAACACATTGTTTTGCCTACCAACTACCAATAATGACTCTGCATCTTTGGTTCATTTAGATAAAAATTTTACTTTTTTTCTATTAAACACAATTTCAACTTACAACAGACATATACACTATCATTCATTCCATTACTTTTTCCGTTTCATATTGTTGAAAATCTAAAACACCTACAGATATGTATAATTTACCACGAAAATTTACACTATTAAGCATAATAAATTACTTGATAGAAATGCACAACATTTATCCTTTTTACAAAGCACTACCCATTGTTAAAATGGCTGCATCTAATCAACAATACGTACACATCTACAACAAAATCCAGATTGACACAAATCTATTACAATAGGTATATAGATATTCACTTCATTGTTACAATTCCTCTCTCCATTTTTCGTATTGTCCATTAGCTTTTATTCGTTTCATATGATACACCTTTTTTCAACATTACTTCAAAAAACAATTCAACTTAACACACTTGTACTTCTATTTATTTAACAAACAACATATCTGATTTAAAACATAGCTACTATTAGCCCAAAATACGTAACTAATCAAATTCCCGCATCCAAACGTCGCTGTTGTATAGCGCAACCTTTGGTGGAATACCATCGAAGCATCTCCAACGACGTGTAATAGGTTTTCCATGCTTCATGTTGAGTGCCTACATAATTGCTCACTACCCTTTCGTTTTGTCATTTACACCGCGAAAAAAAACTGATAGTAGTCTGCCGCAGACACCATATTCCCTAATGTTACAATACATTTTTTATCACAGACAAGTTTTATCCTCGTCGCCACTTTATAATATCCACAAATTTAGAAGAAAACACAACTTAACTTGTTGCTTGTCAGAAAACGAGAGACACAACTTTATTCATCATATCTATTTATATCTGTTTACAGATCTCGTATAATATAAGCAATACATTAACAATAGGCTTAAACAAACACTAGCGTTTAATTAGCTGTCGACCAGCACAGCTGGACGGCTAGCTTCACTTCCTAACCAATGCACACTGAAAACATAAAAGTAGTACATTACACCTACCAGCGCGAAGACCGTACTGCTGCTCACCGCAGTGGTAAATGCCTTTGACAAGCATGGCCAACCTCATTCCTGCCGCGTCCTCCTTGATAGTGGCTCCCAAGTAAGTTTTGTAACGTAGGAAATGGCCAACTGCTTGGGTGTCAAGAAGCAGCGAGCAAATGTTCCTATTACTGGCATCTTCGAGTTGCGAAGCCACGCTCTCGACAAGGTATTGGTAAAGATCCTATCCAAAGTGACTAAATTCTACTTCAGTCTCGAGTGTCTGACTCTGGTCACACCAAAGGTGACTGGAAAAATCCCAATCAGCAAAATATACGTCAATGGATGGCGTATTCCAGAAGGAATAGTGCTAGCCGATCCAGCGTTCCACACACCGGGTAAGGTGGACATGCTATTCGGTAGAGAATTGTTTTTCGACATCCTGAAGCCAACACATCTAAGCCTGTCCGACAAGTTACCGCAGCTGCGAGAAACTCAGCTGGGATGGATCATAGCAGGTGTCATCAAGGAGCCATACGTTTTCAACATGCCGATACAGTACTCCAATGTGGCATCCATAGAAAAGGTTGAATCCGAAATGCAACGTTTCTGGCAAATCGAGGAGCTGCCAAATATTCCCAAACTATCCAGGGAAGAAGTAGCCTGTGAATCCCACTTCCTCTCAACCTACAATTTACAATTTGTAGGCTACAAACGTAATTCGACTGGCAGATTCGTAGTGCAACAGCCGTTTAAACCAACCGTCACTCAACTGGAAGACTGCCGAGGTTTCTGATGCTAGAAAAAAAAGATTACTGCGCAATTCATCTCTCCAGGCGCAGTACGTGAGTTTCATCGGAGAGTACGAAGAACTCAATCACTGCCATCAAGTGAGTGAATCGAATGACCCACCAAACCAGCAGAATAACTATCTACCGCATCATGCTGTTTTGCGCCTCTACAGCTCAAGCACAAAATGTCGGGTGGTATTTGATGGGCTGCAAAATGGTGGGTTGACATCAAGGAAGGAGCGCCCAACAGAGCTCTGGTCCCCACAAGTCCCTATCTCACGCTTCCACGGGTCGTCCGATGACAAAAGACCGCCAGCTAAGGGTTGTGAACTTAGCTGGTAGTGCAGCCTGCAGGGTAGAAATATTTCACAGTCAATGCAGTGAAAAACATGGATCTCAGTATAATCTGCAGTCGCCTTCATCGCCGCCGTGGTGAGTGCGACTGGGTGCAGCCGAAAAATCACTTCCAACACCGACAGTTCAATTTCGCATTCAGCCACTCACAAGTCGCTCTGACGGGCTGCTCAGTTCGCGCCGTACCGTATGACTGTGAGTGGCCCATTTAAACGCGTGGTGATTTTTTTCAATTTGGTGGGTGAATGTGTACATTTTGCTGTGGTAAATTTCATCTTCGCGGCGCAGTGGGTGATGTGAGTTCTGTTGTTTACTTTTCTGCCTCTCCGGGAATGTGAGGTTGATTTCAAAGCAGGAAGAAAATAAAAAAATGATATAAAAAAACATCACCTTCATCCAGTGCTGCCGAAAATTTACAACCCTGGCAGCCTGGGCACTGTTGTCCTTCTGACATCAGCTAGAGTGAGAAGGTACGCCTCGAGCGTCTGTTCACCAGGAGGTGCGGCTCAAACAGCGTCTGCCTGGTACCCAGCGGCTGATTAACGAAATGCTGTATCGCGTCAGCTACACCTAAGGTGGCAGCCTCATCATCGCGATGTAGGTAACGCGACCCCGGTAAGGTAGCTTACTGAAGCCTCTCAAATACCACGAAAAATGGAGATAGAAGAAAAAGAGAACGTTATTTTTGGCAACCGACCCGGCAACGAAATAAGGACTATGATTGGAAACTCTGTACCTGGAATGTCAGGACCCTAAATGAACCTGGACGAGTGAGCCTTCTGGCTCGTGAACTGCAGAAGGTTGGAGTGAACGTGGCTGCTATTCAAGAAGTCCGATGGCCTAGATCCGGAGAACGTGAATTCCGAGCCGTGGACCCCACGACCAAAACTGCATTCAAGTATAACATCTATCACAGCGGCGGTGAAAAAGCAGAGCATGGAGTTGGTTTCGTAGTGATGGGCAAGCAGATGAAGCGAGTGATGCGGTGGAAACCCATTAGCGAACGAATCTGTGTGTTGAGGATACGGGGCAAATTCTTCAATTACAGCCTAATCAACGTTTACGCACCGACAAACGATAAATCCGACGACGTGAAGGACACGTTTTATGAATGTCTATGGAGAGTGCCCAAAGCATGATGTGAAAATTGTTATCGGAGACGCTAACGCCCAGGTCGGTAGAGAGGACTTTTTCCGTCCCATAATCGGCTAGTAAATTTTGCTGCTGCCAGAGGGATGGCCATCAGTAGCACCTACTTTGCACGAAAGAACATCCGAAAGCACACCTGGAGACATCCAAATGGTGAAACTTGCAACCAGATAGACCATGTTATGGTGGATGGGCTCCATTTCTCGGATGTTATCGATGTGCGGACATTCAGAGGTCCGAACATTGACTCTGATCACTACCTCGTTGTCAGTAAAATTCGATCACGGTTGTCAACTGTATCGAACGAAAGATCACAGCGAACGATGCGTTACAATATCCAGCGATTGTCGGCGGGGAGTATCGGCTGAGTACCGCCAGAAGCTCAACGAACGGATAAGGGCAATCAACGTTAGCGACAACATCAACGATCTATGGGAGTCGATCCATGGAGCGGTGAGCACAACAGCACGAGAAGTGGTAGGCACTGCACAGAGGCGACCCAGGACGGGTTGGTTCGAAGTGGAATGTCAGAGAGTGACAGGCGAGAAAAACGAGAATCAGGATGTTGGTGTCGGGTTTCCGATCGAATGAAGCTCGGTACAAGGAAGCAAGAGCAGCCGAAAAACGAACCCACCGCAGGAAGAAAAAAGAGTACGAAGAACAAGTTATTAGTGAGGCGCAGGAAAAAATGGAGCAGAACGATATGCGGAGGTTTTATGAGTCTGTCAATGGCGTGCGGAGAAAGACAGCGCCATCTCCCGTCATGTGCAACGACCAACAAGGGAATTTGCTGACAGATAAAACTGAAGTGGCTGCCAGGTGGAAGCAACACTTCGAGACTTTGTTGAATGGAGGAAGTGACGGTGCATCGGTGAACAGAATAAATATTAGCGACGATGGACAAGCTGTGGAGTCACCTACACTAGATGAGGTTAAAAAAGCTGTCAAAGAGCTGAAACACAATAAGGCTGCGGGGAAGGACCAACTCCCGGCTGAACTTCTCAAACATGGCAGTGAGCAGCTTTATGAAGTTCTGCACCATATTATGTCGAAAATATGGGAAGACGAGGAAATGCCTGCTAGCTGGTTAGACGGCCTCATTTGCCCTCTCTTTAAGAAAGGGCACAGACTGGAGTGCGCCAATTACCGAGGAATAACCCTCCTTAATTCGGCGTACAAAATTATGTCCCGTATTCTGTTCAACAGATTGAGACCGCTTGAAGAGTCCTTCGTCGGCGAATACCAAGCAGGTTTTCGTGAGGGCCGATCAACGACGGATCAAATGTTTACCCTGAGACAAATCCTTGATAAATTCCGGGAGTACAACTTGCAGACACATCATCTGTTTATTGATTTCAAGGCGGCGTACGATTCAGTGAAACGGAATGAATTATGGCAAATTATGCTTGAACATGGTTTTCCGGCGAAACTGATACGGCTGATTCGTATAACGTTGGACGGATCGAAATCAAGTGTAAGGGTTGCGGATGAAATATCGACGTCATTTGTTACCTTAGATGGATTAAAGTAGGGTGATGCACTCTCGAACCTACTGTTCAATATAGCGCTCGAAGGAGCGATTAGGAGAGCTGGTGTGCAAAGAAGCGGTACCATTATCACAAAATCGCATATGCTCCTGGGATTTGCGGACGATATCGATATTATCGGAATTGATCGCCGTGCCGTGGAAGAGGCTTTTGCGCCTTTTAAGAGGGAGACAGCGAGGATTGGACTCACGATCAATACCAGCAAAACGAAGTACATGGTCGCTGGCAATCAACGTGGGTTCATTAGTGGTGGTGGTAGCGAAATAGTGCTGGATGGTGAAAAATTTGAAGTGGTAGAAGAATTTGTGTATCTTGGCACATTAGTGACGTGCGATAATGATGTTACCCGCGAGGTGAAAAGGCGTATTGCAGCTGCAAATAGGGCTTATTACGGACTTCGTAACCAGCTTAAGTCCCGTAGTCTGCAAACGAAAACAAAACTCGCGCTGTATACTACTCTGATTCTTCCGGTGGCTTTATACGGCCATGAGACATGGACGTTAAAGGAGGCTGATCGGAGAGCTCTCGGAGTGTTTGAGCGTAAGGTGCTGCGGACAATACTCGGCGGTAAACAGGAGAACGGTATCTGGCGGCGTCGCATGAATCACGAATTGTACCAGGTGTATAAAGGGCTGGATATTATTAAACATACAACACGGCAGACTACGGTGGGCTGGTCACGTTGTTCGTATGCCGGAAGAACGTCAAGCGAAGATAATATTTAGTAGAGAACCCGGAAGAGGCCGCAGGCTTCGTGGAAGGCCGCGTACACGATGGCTTTTTGCAGTTGAAGAGGACCTGAGGGCGCTCAATGTTCAGGGCGACTGGAAGCGATTGGCCCAGGATCGAGTCCAGTGGAGAAGGATACTCCATTCGGCGTAGGTTCATCGAAGAGCTGTAGCCCATCAAGTAAGTAAATTATCCCATACAAGCCGCTGGCGAACTACTTTTGAGTAGAGCAACGCCAACTGGTGATTGGAAGTCTAACTACACTGGTAGAAATAAGTATAAAGAAAAGCTCGGTTTCCATACAAAATGGCCATATTTGGAAGTCAATTTCTCGATTCTTAGCGATTCGATTGGGCTGATTTTTTGCCAACAAGCCTAAAATGACTTGAATTTTTATTCAATGATAGCTACATTTATGCATATATTCTGGTTATACGCGTTTCTGTTGGAAATAATTATAAAGACAGTTCCGTTGCATGGAGCTTCATATAAAAAAGTGGTGTCTTTATAATTATTTCCAGATTTTAAGGTCAAAATCAACAGAGATGTATACAATTTACTCAAAGATCGAAAGTTCAAGTTAGAAACAGGTGCCTAGTAAAATTTCAGCCAAATCGAATCGCTACGAATCGAGATATCGATCCTCAATCATGATAAAAATGTATGAAAATCATGCTTGTCTTTATACTTATTTCCGGCGGTATATGTATTTTAGTAAAAACGATCAAAGTAACTTCGACTTTTCACTGTCCGACAGAGTCAGAAACATGTTGACAGAACTTGAACTAGCTAAATTGAGTGAAGATGCCGCCGCCGATATCATCGAATATTTCTAGTAAGTAAGGTACCCCGGGGCAAGTGAAAACTCGGAAAATACGGGGTAAGTGGGTACTATGGCTGCCGATGAATCAATGAACGTTTTTAATGGTAACAATGTCCTAGAAAGATGAAGCAGGACTATCAACGAATCCACCCGACACAAAAATATTTGGAATCAAAACCATTTGAGGCACCATACTAATGCTATTGCTTGATCATGACTTTAAACTACCGGGAAAAGCTAATACTTTTATTTTGATTCAATGGATTTCCAACAGAATAGTCGTTTCTAAATTTTTCTTTGATGTGGAAAGCGAATAGTTTGAATAATTGAATGATTGTGTGACATCGAAAACTATTTAAAAATTTTAATTAAGGCCAAAATTTGCAATTTTCTCTTGCCCTTGAGTTTTAACATACATGGGGCAAGTGGGACATATTTGAACAACAGTTTTGATAGAACAATTTTAACTGATTTTAGATCTTTGTCTAGTGAAAAATCACTCCGACATTCATATATCATACGGATCTGAACCAGATGCAGTTTGATATCGTTGGTTTCGTTGTTAAAAAGTATTGAACAGTTCATTAAAGAATGTGTATTTTACATTCTAAAAATTATCTCCCGAATAAAAAGAGCAATCGTTATGACTATACGATATTTTGCGTTTACAGTGCAAATAATTAATTTATTCTACAATAGGTCAGCAGGTTTTGTTTTGTGTTTTGTTATTTTCAAACTTTGCATCAGATTTAGAGATTTTCAGATAAATAAAGTGCTTAACACATTAATTGGTAATTTCGTTCTATTACAAATTTAGAACACTGCGCAGTGCGCATTGCCTGAATAAAAACGTTTCTTTTGAAGTACTGATTTATGTAATAATTCGTGTTCTAAACAGAGAAATATTAATTCGAATGGTGAATAAAGATTTGCTTATCCTTTCCACCTGAAACATTTGGTACAAAAGTAAGCTAATGGAAAGCAAGACAAGAGACAATTAAACAGTAAGTCGGCTGTTGTCTTGTTTTCATTACAACATTGTAACATTATAAGAAACAAGAAAGCTAAAACACAAGTCCAACAAGCAACCAACCTACATCCATGATCTAAAAATACTACGACTCATAAATAAATATGAATATTATATATTCCTTTAATTAGTTTCGTTCGATAGTATAAAGCAGAATAGGTCCCACTTGCCCCATTTGAAGGGGTAAGTGGGTCCTACAGGTGAATTTATTTCTTTCACTACCAATAAATATTTTTTGTAATTGAATAAATGGCTTCCAACACGTCTACACTTCCACAAAGGAAGTATATAATGATGTATCCGTGGTTAATGTTCTGTAAAACCCTGTTTTCTAAGTATGCGTTAACAATTTTGCTTAACTAGCGTTTTTTAGGTCCCACTTGCCCCGGGGTATCTTACTCCTAAATATTTATCAAATAATGGTTTAAGATGTATTTTACTTGAATAAATTATTAGGTCTATTTTGAAAGAATATTTCATTTGCATGACTTTTTTTTTCAACTTCACGTAAATCGGTTCGGTGCGGGATGCCATCTACAAGGGCGCAACTTTATAGACCTTGGTGAAGGAATGAACAGCCTACAGAGTGGACCTCTGCACCAACCATCGATTCAGATGATAGGTCATCCGTTCGAATTTGCTTCTCATTTCGCAGCTCACGACTAATGATGAGTGCAGGTTTAAAATTCTTAACAACAGTAAAGGAATTGGCAACATCCGCGACGGAGAACCGAAGTTGTAAGTCAGACCGTAAATGGCAATTTTGGTTTTCTATGAACTAAATTTATATTTTATTTTACAGACAAGAAGGCTTCTCAGGTTTAATGCAACTGATGCCGTAGACTCTTCTCAAAAGCTTTTGGAGGGTGTACATTAGACTGGCCCAGATTAGTATGGGGAGAAAAAAATGTTGTCGAATTCCACGGGGCATCCCCCAGAATTGTGTCTTTGGGTGAGAAAATCAATCTCTGAAAATTTCAGCTCAATCGCTTGTTGCATAAGCTGGCGCATTTGATTTGAAGTTTGTATGGGGATTTCAGCCAAAATGTATAGGAAAATACACCTCCGTCACTCATTCGATCTGGAAATTGGTTCTGATTGCTCGATTGACCTCAGAATTGCAAAAACGGCAGTTGGTATGCTACAGAACAATTTCACAGAACATTGCATGATGATTAAATGAACTTTTATATAGTTTTCGGCTGATTTATTAGGAGCTGATTTGTGTATTTTTGGATTTTTTGGTCGAACCGCATCAGCCAAAACCTATATAACAGTTCATTTAATCATCATACAATGTTCTGTGAAATTGTTCTGTAGCATACCAACTGCCGTTTTTGCAATTCTGAGGTCAACCGAGCAATCAGAATCAATTTCCAGATCGAATGTGTGACGGAGGTGTATTTTCCTATACATTTTGGCTGAAATCCCCATACAAACTTCAAATCAAATGCGCCAGCTTATGCAACAAGCGATTGAGCTGAAATTTTCAGAGATTGATTTTCTCACCCAAAGACACAATCCTGGGGGGTGCCCCGTGGAATTACACAACTTTTTGTTTCCTGGGCCAGTCTAATGTACATTAAGGAGTCCGAAGATGTGATCTTGATGTCCCAACTAGTTATGCCAATCTTCGATGCGATTCGCAATCTTCAAATTAGTATATCATCCTGCTGTACACAGCTGGAAAGGATTGGCTATCGTTGATCGACTGAACAAGGCCATTAAGTCTTGGGAGCACACATAAGGATTAAATAATTAAATAATGAAATTTGGTAGCAAAAATTACTCTTAATGATTTTGTTTTAATTTGGGAGGAATAATGGAATGGTGGGTGGAGAGATATGGGGCTTCATCTTTCCGTGAAGTATTTACGAATGAAAATATTGTTGGCAAGTGTTTAAATTTTGCAGCATTCTTCCTCTCTCTGCCTCTCAGATCCCGAAAAGTCACGTGCTTTTCTAATAGCGATTCTCCTATTACTTTTTGAGTTGTTTGGTCCTTTACGTGTACTTCAGGTGCAAGTGAGAGCTGACGTTTGAGTAGATGCTCTATGAGCTAGCCTAATCTTCAATTGCTTATTCCGTTCGATCCATCCTATTTGTTGGAGAAAGGGGCCGGAGTACACGCAATGGCTCCAGTATTTTAAAAAGAAAAAAGTTCGAAAAATAGAAACAAGAACCAAGAAAGGTAATAAGGAAAGCTTTAGGTTTTTTAACTAGCCACCAGAAGCAATATATGGCCTCTGCTTTAAAGCTAGCAATTCCATCAATATATTTGAATCTTATTTGTAAACGGCCAAAACAAATCGCCAGAAAAGTAGCATTTTGCTTTTTCAATAGAAAATATATGACGTTTAGAATTTGTTTTGGAAGCAACGATGAGCTTCTACACGTTGATATCGTTGATATGGAAGCGACGGCGCGCCTCAATGCGGCGATATGAAGGCAACGATGCGACGCCACGCATTTCTGTGATAAAATAGTTCGACCGCCATCCGTTGTAGCGCTGGAGTCGTGTTCGCCTGTTTAGAGCAAGAGTGGACTATATATATTTGCTATAACTGTCCCATATAGATCCAATCCAGAAAATCCAGCAAAGATGGTACAGTTGTTCTTGCAGCTGCAGAAATATAATTCTGCATTTTTTAAATTCCGCCTTTCTTGTAGTTATGCCTTATAAATGATGAACTCGAATGAGTATAAAAGCCCAACTTAATTCACCGAGTGGTGATACTGCCTTTCTCGCATTTAGCCAAGACACCAACCTTATATGGCGCTTATATAGTAAAATTCCATTTTCTTAATAACTTTAAAACGCAATGGTCGATCGTTATCAAATTCAAAAGTGATCAACAAGGCTTTGTCCCCAGTCGAATGCAACTTGTTGCGAGAAAATCGGTTAAGAATTACTCTATGAAAAATTGGCCAATGTTTTTCGATTTTCGTGTGCACACACACAACACCCACATACACACGGACAGACAGACATTTGTTCAGTTCGACGAGCTGAGTCGATTGGTATATAACATCATGGGTCTCCGAGACTTCTATAAAAAGTTCGATTTTGGAGTGAAATGATAGCCTTTCGTTACAACTTTGTTGTACGAAAAAGGCAAAACAGAAGTTATGCCTCATGATATATTCCTTTTGTTTGTAAGACAGTTTGTCTCTTGTAATGCTGCCCCGTGTATCTCTAATAACAAAGTTGTGAAATTAAGCGGAAAAGCACAAACTCGCTTGTTAGATCTATATCAACGATAGTTTCTGCAAACAATGTGTGTTCTTCTTTTCGTAGGAACGCAGAAGCTCAGACATTTATGAACTTTAATTGAAATCAGTTGAAGAGGTAAATCCTGCATCATGTATCGGAAAAATAACGCTAGCTGTCGATGAAGATGATTGACCATAGACAGATGTGGAATGAGCACCTAATCAATTATGAATGCTTTAAAGAAGTTGCACCTTCATATGTCTTGGATGTTTCCGTTTGCAAAGCCCATTACGTGATACGCCATGTGGCTAATCGGTTACATTAGTGCTTTGCTTCTAGGGGCGAAATCAATCAGTGTAGAAGGTAATAGCACAGACAAACAGACGTAACAGCTAGAACAATTTGTTTCAAAATCCATCGCCCAGTTATTTTACCACCACCTAACGTGCATGTTGTACGAAACACAGTTTAGTACGACAATGTCAACAGAAGGCGCTAGTGTGAGATGTCAAATACAAAGGTATACGATGCGCGCGCCCCTGAATGTGAAACTCGCAAGCAGTTGAATTTAAAACGACCGTTGAGCTCATGGTCGATGGGAATTTTCTCAGTGTTACGTCTGTTTGTCTGTGGTAATAGCATGGCAACTACCAATTGAATTGAGTATTTTTTCTGTAATAAAGTTGTTCAAAATGCAAGTCTCAGTATTTCAAAAATATGCAGTTCATTAGAAAGCATCTATTATTATGATATATTATGATTATATGAGTTACTTGATTGTGCTAAACTAAAGTCGGGCATTTATCGCATTTCGCAACATACGTCGAATGATGTTATGTCAGACGGTAGATTCCCAATAGTCCTTCATTTGATCAATCCGTTTAAACTACCGGATCGGTGTATAGAACTATTTCAGTCCATGAACATTTCTACCTATATTGCAGCCTACCATGCTCATTTGGCACCCCTGCCAGACCATTCCAACCATTCTGGAATGGTCCTCGGCCTCTCAGAAATGATCAACCTCCTAGCGCCGAAAACCCTAGCCATTCTGGTGCTGAATGAAACCAAAATCGACAAGATCGACCGCCTTACCGTAATGATTCACCATCAAAATATTCCCACGTGTATCTTCAACAACCAGGACGAGTACTTCCAGTATATTGGGAACAATTTGAAGAAATCCCTGGAAACGACAAGCCTACTGTTCTGCCATCCAGAAGAAATGGTCGAAGATTTAGTTGTTCGACGCCTTGCACATCGCCTAAGTCTTTACATCTTCTATTGGGGTGCACACAAGCCGCCAACCGTTCTGGATCGAACTCTATTGCGGGAGCCTCTGCGTGTGGCGGTCATTACTAACCCTCGGAAGAACATTTTCCGGATATTCTACAACCAAGCAAAGCCGAACAATCGTGGTGAGCTTTTGAGTGCAAACTGGTTCGATGGAAACGATATGACATTCAAAAAAGTTCCCCTGTTGCCGACGCCCACCACCGTCTACAAGAACTTCGAGGGACGAGTATTCACGATTCCGGTTATTCATGTAACTTTGTAACATAAGAGTTTGAAGTAATTTACTTAATTGTCGCACTCGTAGAAACCTCCTTGGCATTTTGTAGCATTTAAAAAGCACAACGAGTCATTGCTCAATGAAACAGACGTGGATCAACTTGATCTGGATTCTAACAGCACCGAAAATGAAGAATTCGAGGTGACTGGCGGTAGGGACCATAACTTGATTCAGCTGATCGCTCATCGTATGAACTTCAGCTTTAAGTACGTCGATCAGGAGGACAGAATACAGGGAACTGCTGTAGGTCCGCCGGAGAATGCGACCTTTACGGGAGCCTTGGGCATGCTACAGCGACGGGAAGTGGATCTATTCCTGGGGGATGTGGCCGTGACTTGGGAACGGATGCAAGCGGTTGAGTTTTCGTTCTTCACACTGGCGGACTCGGCTGCATTCGTCACGCATGCTCCACGAAAGCTGAGTGAAGCGTTGGCTTTGGTAAGGCCTTTTCAGGTAACGGTTTGGCCTTTGGTGCTACTGACAATATTGATGTCCGGGCCGATTTTGTATATTCTGATTGCAATGCCGTATCATCTGGAGGATTGGGCTCGCGGATCCATGGCCAGAAGGCGGCGGTTTAAGGTTCAACGAGGTCCGTCGTTCTATCACATGCAGTACATCCACGAAATGAATTATGGTCCGCTTCCCGGTGGGGTGGAGATTGCTGGAACACCTCGACATCCTACTCTGGATCGTTGCATATGGTACACGATCAACGTTTATCTGCGGCAATGTGAGATTGTTGAAGGATTTGCTGAAAATCGATACTAATGAGCGTCATTACAGCTGCTACTATCCCATACAACGGTCATGTATCGCGATTCTTTTCCATCCTTCTGTGGCTATGTGCGACCTACGTTTTGGGAGACGTGTACTCGGCTCAACTAACATCCCAACTGGCTAGACCTGCTAGAGAAGGACCGATAGGTGAGAGCTCATTCGCAATTTACGTAACACTTCGTAACGTTTTCCTACCCGTAGATACCTTAGGAAAATTGGAAAATTGTATGCTACGAGATGGCTACCAGTTGCTGGTTGAACGACAGAGTGCGTTCCAAGCGGCCTTGGCCAACAGCACCGGTATCCTGCAGCGTCTGTATCGTATAACCCAGCGTCAATCGCATAACGAATCCTACCTGGTGTCTTCCGTAGAGGAAGGAATTCGCGTTCTGGTGGACAATTCCAAGCGAGCGGTATTCGGAGGTCGCGAAACGCTATATTTCAACACGAAGCGCTACGGTGCGCATCGGTTTCAGTTGAGCGAAAAGCTGTACACCCGCTATTCGGCCGTAGCCGTGCAGTTCGGGTCACCGTTTTTGGACAGTCTTAACGAAGTGTGGGTGATTGTTAATTTGCGGGTTTAGCTTTCTATAGGAAAATTTTAATGTTTGCAGAATCATGCGGTTGTTCGAGGCGGGAATCATCGAGAAGATAACGATAGCTGAGTATGAGCGGATGTTTGGCAGTCAAGTTGGACAGTTCGTGGACGAGTCGGAGCAGACGATGAAACCGGAAAGCACTGGAACCGAAGGAGGAAAAGCGAAGAAAGCCGCCGAGAGTAATGAGAAACTACAGCCGATGAACTTGCGAATGTTGCAGGGGGCGTTTCTGGCTTTGGCTTGTGGTCATTTGCTGGGTGGTATGATTCATGATTTGGTAGGTTAATTTGTTTAGATCTGAATTCCTCTTCAAACTTTTAGTCATTGCATTGATGCTGGAGAACAAATCTAAATACATACAAAACACTTTTGGATGGATAAGGGCATGTCTTAATAGAATTAGCAGAATTTTCTGCAAGATCGGGAAAGCTCTTCGGCGCTCTTGCAAGCAAATCCAACAGGAAGATAGAAGCGTTTCCTCTTATTCTTATTAGAATTTACGAAATATTTCAAGAATCTTGTTTTGATTTTGTTGTTCATTAGTTTTGTTATCAAACAAAATTCTGTAAACATTGTAAACAAAAGTATAATAGTAGTGCACTGCATTATGGAACCGGCTGAAATTAGAGACGTAGTGCTGAATGTTCGTAAACCTGTAGTTCTTAGAGGAGTAGAAATTCCTTGGTTTTGTTTCAATCAAACGCTTTCGGAGTGGTTAACCCATTTGGATGCCTCTATCCATAATGATAAAGGATTTGCACTGGATTGTGGTTCGCGAAAAAACGGTCGAACACCGCAATGGGAACGACTACGGAAGAAGATTCAAAAACCGATGATAGATTTTTATAAGGAATCCAATGCCGGCAATAATGACCATGAAAGTAGTAATGATTTTTTTCGGGACAACTGGGCATCCTACAGTTATCGATACATTAGCGAACTGCCGGACGAATGTCGAAAAGGAATCAATTTTGAATGTTTCGGTTTTCCCGATGTGGAGGAGGATATATCCTTTTGGATTGGATCGCAGGGAGCGCACACTCCGTGCCACTACGACACATATGGGTGCAACATAGTGGTGCAGGTGCACGGTCGAAAGCGGTGGCTGTTGTTCCCTCCAAGTGCGAAGCTCAGGGCAACCCGG
Organism: Armigeres subalbatus; assembly: GCF_024139115.2. Classification (NCBI taxonomy): domain Eukaryota; kingdom Metazoa; phylum Arthropoda; class Insecta; order Diptera; family Culicidae; genus Armigeres; species Armigeres subalbatus. The sequence goes on along the minus strand of NC_085139.1, from coordinate 54,495,648 downwards.
GTGCCGTATGAAGAATCCAGTGTTTACTGTGAGGAAAACTTTTACAGTCCGGCAACGTATTCGAAACTGATAGGTAAGAGCGGAAGTATAGCTTGGAATTGCTGTACATGTTTATAGTTTTGAATCTTTTTCTAGGAGTTGAAAATGAAGCATTTCACGTGGTTTTGGAACCGGGGATGGCATTGGTCGTACCACCAAAGTGGTGGCATTATGTCGAAACGCTAGAATTTTCGTTGAACTTTAACACTTGGATTCAGTTGGTAAGTTTTTTAATCAACATATTGTACTGAGTGAGTACGAATGAAGTCAGTTTTGAAACGATTTGGTGACGGATAGACCTGAAGTCACGACAGTAATCACGGATTCTCTGGATTATATTCGTGCGGCATAAACATAGGTCTCAAGCTGCTAGGACCACGAGATTGTCTTCCTCATTCCCGAAAGACTGCATCTCAATATGTCTGTGGGGTTTGAGTAAGTTACCGTAAGCAGCAAGCCATGACTCGGCCTCTTCTTGTCAGATCTTCGTGCCCGGTTATTTTTTTGGATCCTGATCCTGATGTGGTTTGTACTGCCACAAAGCGCGTCTGGACGACTGCTGAAAAATGGATTGTGGTTTGGAAAATCACAAAGCAGAAAAGAGCGACGATTTAAAAAACAACGGACACGAATAGGAACATGGAACGTTTCAACCCTAGCCCATCAGGGTAAATTGGCACAACTTGCCAATGAGGCACGTCGCATGAAGTTTGAAATCCTGGAACTGCGTGGAGTTCGTTGGCCAAACTTTGGAGAACATAAAATGTCGTCGGGACAAATTATGCTATACTCTGGTTTACGAGGTGAAAACGGTCCCCGGAATTGCGGAGTTGACTTCCTAATACGCACGCTCTGCGGTTATTAAGTGGGAACCTATAAGTGAAAGGATAATCGTTGCTAGATTTTAAACACGGATCTGAAACCTCACTATAATCCAATGTTTTGCGCCAACCGATGCTGTTGATCTGCAAGACAAAGAGACTTTCTACATCCAACTTAATGCCGTCGTAGATAGAATTCCGAAGGGTGAATCGGGGTGCAGACGAGCCCGAAGGGCGTCGACCCGAGAAGGTGACTTCTCGGCCCAAAAAGGCGAGGGTACCAGCCAGCCTGTGCCATCGGAACAAGGGACCAAAAATCCCTGGCAGCTGGTCAGTAGGGCAAAACGGAAGTCGAACGCATCTCGACTCGCAAAGAAAGCTAAGGACAGAGGCGAGGCCTTGTTGGTGAAAACTGATAAGGCAAAGTACGCTGAAGTCCTTAAGTCGATGCGGGCGGCCGAAAAGCTTTCGGTGCTGGGTCAGGACGTGCGAAGCGTCAGACGCACCAAGACCGGTGAAATAATCTTGGTTCTGAAACGCGGAGCGCAGGCTAGTGGGACCTGCCTCAAGGCTAGACGAAGGATGCAACGTGCCCGCACCGAGGATGAAAGAGCAGACCGCCGTGAAGTGTTTCGAGCTGCGAAACTGGCCTTTAACAAGGCCATTAAGAGCAGTAAGAGAGCGTGTTTCGACAACCTATGCGAAGGAGCCAACGTGAATCCGTGGGGTGACGCCTACAGGATAGTGATGGCCAAGACCAAAGGGAGCTCTTCACCCTCTGAACGGTCCCCGGATAGGTTGGCGAGGATTATCGAGGTACTATTCCCGTCTCGAGCCACAAGTCCCTGGCCTCCTGCACCACAAGGCAATATGGGTGCGGCCGAAATGGTGGCTCCGGTGACGAACGAAGAGTTACTCGCGGTGGCCAAATCCCTGGTAACGAACAAAGCTCCAGGGCAGTGTTGGAAAATGTACATTAAAACACTCTGATTATGCGAATATTTACATTTTATCCAGTCAAATTTCATGCACCAAACAAGCCGAAACAGTTTGCCAAAAAAATGTACGCGACATCGTGACATTTATTTTGCCGATGAAGCAAACTGTTTGTTTGCTGCTACGTTAGAGTCGTGCCGGCGCGCGGTCAGCATTTGCATAAGATTTTTTGTTTCGGCTCGTGCGCAACGCAAACAGCACAGAATCGAGTTTAATTACCTGTGGCGCAGAGCCTACACACTTAGTTTTTATTTCTGCAGCTCGGCAAAAATCCGCACAGCCGTGCGCCGGCAAAAAAAATCTGATAAATATTTCAGCAAAAAAGGCGTTTGTTAGCTGATTTTTGGCAAAATAATTGCTGATTTTCAGCAATTTTGACAGAAATCTCGGCAAAAAACATGTTTGCTGGGGCACGGCTGTGCGAATCTCGGTAAAAGTTCTACATTTTGCTGAGATCCCGGTAAAAAAAATTAAGTGTGTAGAAGGAGTGCTATCCATAGGTACTGATTTATTTGTTCTTGTCTCTAAATCAAGCAAGTAGTAATGAAATGAATATTTCCCACCAAAAACGGTTATACGTTGTGAAATTATTGTACGAAAACATTAATTGTGAGAAAATGGTAAAAGCATGTGCTGACTGTCGTCTGCTTGGCGTGGCTGCTGCTGCGGCTGCCGTGGTTTTGTTTTTCTGTTATTGCATGGAAGAATGAATGGTAAAAAGAAATGTCAACCATTCCCGTTCCTGCTCCAGGGCCTGATGGAGTTCCGAACAGCGCTCTCAAGGCAGCAATCATAGCGAACCCGAACATGTTCAGGCTAGCTATGCAAAGATGCCTAGATGAGTGTAGATTCCCCGAAAGATGTAAAAGACAGAAACTGGTGTTGTTTGTTGCCGAAGGCCGGGAAGCCGCCGGGTGACCCATCGGCGCATAGACCAATCTGCCTTATAGACACGACGGGCAAGTTGCTAGAGAGGATCATCCTCAACAGGCTGACTCAGAGGGTACGAACGGCCTGTCAAACAACCAGTTCGGTTTTCGCAAGGGTAAGTCCGTTTACGTAGGTACGTTGGACGCTATTAACTCGGTGGTAAAGACCGCCGATATTGCGATCCAGCAGAAAAGGCGAGGTATTCGATACTGTGCGTTAGTGACACTTGATGTGAAGAACGCATTCAACAGCGCAAGCTGGTATGCCATCGCGCTCTCGTTACACCGGCTCAGCCTGCCGGTGGGCCTGCACCGGATTTTGGAAAGCTATTTCCAGAACCGTGTGCTATTATACGAGACCAATGCCGGTCAGATTTATCAGGGGCCCTCCTTAGCCGTGCGGTAAGACGCGCGGCTACAAAGCAAGACCATGCTGAGGGTGGCTGGGTTCGATTCCCGGTGCCGGTCTAGGCAATTTTCGGATTGGAAATTGTCTCGACTTCCCTGCATTCCCTGCCCATGGGCATAAAAGCATCATCGTGTTAGCCTCATGATATACGAATGCAAAAATGGTAACCTGGCTTAGAAACCTCGCGGTTAATAACTGTGGAAGTGCTTAATGAACACTAAGCTGCGAGGCGGCTCTGTCCCAGTGTGGGGATGTAATGCCAATAAGAAGAAGATGCCGGTCAGAGAAGCGTACCTATTACCGCAGAATTCCGCAAGGTTCAATACTGGGTTCGGTACTATGGAACCTTATGTATGACGGGGTTCTGAAGCTAAAGTTTCCTCCTGGTGTTAAGATCGTCGGTTTCGCAGATTACGTAACCTTGGAGGTCTACGAGGAGTCAATTTCCAAGGTAGAACTGACCGCAGCACACGCGATCAGCACGGCGGAGGATTGGATGAGCGCTAGAGGCCTGCAGCTCGCTCAACATAAGAAGGGGGTGGTTATCGTCAACAACCGCAAGTCGGTTCAACATGCAGTGATTCACGTGGGTGAAGTCGCGATCGCATCAAAGCGGAGTTTGAAGCTGACCTTCGCCAGCCATGTCGACTACGCGTGCAAGAGGGCTTCGACTGCTGTTACGGCATTATCGAGGATGATGTCCAACAGTTCCAAGGTGTGTGCCAGTAGACGTAGGCTACTGGCAGGCGTTGCCGTATCTATTCTTAGGTACGGCGGCCCGTCCTGGGCGAGAGCTCTGGGGGTAACCAGTTACCTGCGGAAGCTGGAGAGCACGTACCGCATAATGTGTCTCAGAGTGATATCTGCCTACCGCACGATATCACACGATGCAGCTTGCGTGATTGCGAGCATGATGCCAGTCGGGCTGGTCATCCGGGAAGACGAGGAGTGTTTCGAGCTACGTGGCACCAGAGGAGCCCGCGAACGCATCAGGGTGACTTCGGTTGCCAGATGGCAGCGCGAGTGGGATAACTCTTCTATAGGTAGGTGAACCCACCGGCTGATACCTAACATATCGAGCTGGGCGGAGAGACCCCATGGGGAAGTTCACTTCTATCTAACACAATTTCTGTCAGCCCATGGCTGTTTCCGGCAATACCTCCACAGGTTTGGGCACGCGGAGAGCCCCGTCTGCCCAGGTTTTGACGAAACTGCAGAGCACATACTGTTCGTATGTCCTCGTTTCGATGTCGAAAGAAGAGCTATGCTAGACGTTTGCGGTCGGGACACAACCCCGGATACCCTTATCCAGAGAATGTGCCAAGCGGTGGAGAAGTGGAACGCAGTTTCGACTGCAACCACTCAGATTGCCTGCAGCTTGCAGAGAATCTGGCGCGCCGAGCAGCAGTCGACAAGCATGACTAACTTGTGATTGGTTCGTTAGAGCGAAAAGAGGCTGAGCGCGGGGAAGTGAATGAGAGGTTTGCACATGTCGAGATAAGAGTGTCGCAGCGGGTGGCAATCGCAGTCACCACCACGAGGCATGGCAGAAGAGTGACCGCATAGGTGTTAGTATGGACTGCATATGCCGAGTAAGGAGGGTCGTAGCTTAGAACTGTTGGTACCTATCGCTATCGACACCTCGAGGCATGGTAGAGATGAGTAGAGTGAGCATCCAAGTCAGACTCGCGTGGCAATATGTTAGAGATGAGCACCCAAGTCAGACTCGCATGGCATGTCAGAAGTGAGAACCTAAGTAAGTCCCACATGGTGTGTCAGAGCATGTGTCAGGAGGAGTGGCAGGGTGTGCTAGAGTGAGCACTCAAATAAGGCTCAGATTTGTGTGCTAGAGCGTGAATCAGGTGGAAGGGTGAGCATCCAAGTTAGACTCACATGGTGCGTAAAGGGTGAGCACCCAAGTTAGACTCACATGGTATGTCAGTGGTGAGCATCCAAGTAAGGCTCATATGGTGCGTCAGAAAGAGTGTCAGGGTGTGTCAGAGGGTGTGTTAGAGAGAGCACCCAAGTAAGACTCATACGGGATGAGTACCTGTGTGAGTGTGAATGAGCGAGTACATTAAGTACTGCCTATCCCCCAGAAGTAATGCTGGAAGGCAGTTCCTGGGGGAACCAGGGTATCAGTAGAGAGGGTAACTCAAGTAACCTTCTGTTGCTTGGGTGGGTTTAGTGGGTCCGGCGGGCTGGCCTTCTGCCTTCCGCGCCAACCCCACTCCCTGAGTGATAATTTCAGGTGTCTGTATGCAGATTTGCCTTCATCCCTCTATAAAAAAGGGTGGTATAAGGTCTGTATGGGCGACTTCAATGCAAAGATCAGATCCGACAACTCGAACCATAAGCGGATTATGGGACGAAGAAATGAGCGAAAACGGAGAGCTGTTCGCAGAATTCTGTGGCAATAACGACATGGTGATCGGGGATCGCTCTTCCCTCATTGACCTTTTCACAAGGTCACGTGGGTCTCCAGTGACGGCTTTGCACAAAATCGACCACATCTGCGTCAGCCGAAAATGGAAACGGAGCCTTATTGATGTATGTGATAAACGTAGCGCCGATATAGCGCCTGACCATCACCTCCTCGTCGACGAAATACGCCTCTGCATTGCGCGGAGTAGTTGGCAGAAGGAGAGAGTTGATCGACGGTTAAGCACACGCCGACTGAAAAATGTAACGGCCCTTCGTTGGAGAACTGGAGGCACATACTGCAGATATTCCGGAAGTCGGCAGCGTGGAAGACAAATGGATCGCCTTCAAGAATGTCGTTATGGCCACCAGCGTGATTAATGCGGACGAAGAGAAAACAAAGGATCAACGATGAAATTTTGAGGAAGATATGGAGGAGCGAAGTAAAGGCAAAGCCGCGATAGAGCGGATAAAAATCACAGGAGCCAAAGTTTTAGCCCGTCAGTTCTGGAGAAAGAAGTAAAACGCTCATTTCGACGAGACAAGCGAGCATGGTCGGACTCTGGCCGACGAAGGATAGAGAGTCGCAGCAACCGGGGACATTCGCCGCCGCTACGATATCTCACGACATTTAAGCGGGGCGAAGATGAATGCAACGATGACTGTGAAAGACGCAAATGGTCAGTTCTGAAACGTTGGTTCGAGCACTTCGAACAACTTTTTCAAGTGCCAGCCAGGCCACCACCACCTCGGCATGATCTGCCTAGGATCCGATGTATAACACGCGTCAATACCGAAGCTCCATCACTGCTAGAGATTCAAACAGCCATTCAAAGCATGAAATCGTACAAAGATGCTCGAAGCTGACCCCATGACATCCGCTCAACTATTGTATCGTTTATTTCGTAATATCTGGGACACCGCAACCGGTCTACTGGATGCAAGATATCTTAGTGGATGTGCCCAAAAAGGTTGATCTGACTGTATGCGACAACTGGTGAGGCATTATGTTGCTGTGTATCGTTCTTAAAGTTCTCTGAAAAGTTATCCTAGCCCGGATTCAGGAGAAGATGCGATGCGACTCTCCGGCGGCAGCAGGCCGGATGCCGTACCGGAAGATCCTGTGTGGACCAAATTTTTACGCTATGTATCATCCTGGAGCAGATCAACAAATTCCAAAAGTCCCTTTACTTGGTATTTTTCGACTACGAAAATGCTTCCGAACTCAATCAATCACGAGAATATGTGGGGCGCCCGGAGACGCAACGAGGTTACTGAGAAAATCATCGGCCTCATCGAGGCAAAGTACGAGGCCTTCTTGTGTAAAGTGCTGCAAAATAGGGGTCTTGTCCGACCCTATCCGGACCGTAGCGGGTGTGGGGCAAGCATGTATTCTATCACCATTGCTGTTCCTCATCGTAATCAACAAGATTCTGCGATGGCCGTAAACTAAACCGCGAGCTGCTATGGCAGTCTATAACCATGGTGCTCCTATACGACTTCGAATTGGCGGATGACGTTGCACTCCTCGCTCAACGGCGCTCTGATATGCAGAGTAAGCTCAACGATCTTGCCGGCAGGTTTAGTCATCAACGTCAACAAAACCAAATCGTTGGATGTAAACTCGGCGACACCTTCCAATTTCACAGTAGCCGGGCAATCAGTAGAGAATGTTGAAAGCTTCCAATATATTGGTAGCCAAATGGCGTCAGACGGCGGTACCAAGATCGACACAGGCGCACGGATTAAGAAAGAAAAGGCTACCTTTGCGAGATTAAGAAATATCTGGAAAAATAAGTAGATAAGTGAACGCACCAAAATACGTATTTTCAACTCTAACGTGAAATTTGTGCTGTTAGACGCTAGCGAAACATGGTGTGTATCAGTGGAGAACACGCAATGGCTGCAGGTATTTATCAGCAGATGCCTGCGGTACATAATTCAGGCCTGGTGGCCTAACGACTGGATCTCAATTTTGTTAACATGCCGATTTACCGACTCCTGCCGATTCCTGCCAGCATGTTTCTCGTCCGGCACCCCTTCATGAAACAAACCATTTCGTTGGCATCGCTGTGTAGTGCTAGTGCCTAACACTTCCTGCGTTATTGTAGTCACAGATTTGTTGATATTCTCCCACAATTTGTTAACGTCGCCAGATGCATAGGCATTTCTTATCCGGTTGTCCAGCTTCTGACGGCACTGTTCAGCAACTGACAAGTGTTGGATATTGAGACACATCGTTTTGTTGTTTCGTGAATTCATGGCGCTGGAAAGTCGCGCCCGAAATTTTGCAACTACAAGGCAGTGATCCGAGTCAACATCCGAGAAATGCAGTCCGTCGATCAGCACGTGGTCTATCTGTAAGCAGGTGTCGCCATCCGGATGTTGTCATATGTGTTTGCGGACATCATTCCTATAACAACAACAAAGGTCACAAGTCGCACGACTATTATCGTTGGCAGTGGAATGAAGGCTTCCCGTACCAAAGACAGGGTCTGCGCGTTTGCATCCCCGATGACGATCTTTACATCGTGTGTCGGGCCTTTCCGTAGGCCTTATCACGGCGCCATAGAACGCATCCTTCACGCCATCAGGCTACATTGCGTTGAAGGGGCTGCCTTCGCGCTGCTGACAAGATGCAGCAAAGTGTGCACTTAAACGGTCTTTAGAGCAACACTGTTTCAGCTAAACATGCCTGAATTTCCGCCCACTGGCGCCAATCGCAAGTGAGCCGTCCGATCTGGAATTCATAACATCAGGACATTTTCTCGTCGAGGCCAACCTAGAAGCGGTATTCGAGGACAATTTGCGTGGGATCCCTGATAACCATTTGGAAGCTTGGGACGCGGTCCAGCTGCATTTTCAAAACAGTTTTTTTCCTTTCTTTATTTGGTAGGCACTCTGTGTTACTTAACCGCTACTGTGCCGTGATCTACTGTGGTATTCTGCTGTACAGAATCCACACAGAATCTATTTTTAGACATCATTGTTATCATTGCCGGGTCCATCTCATCGTGAGTCCATTGTGTCCATTTGTCCGTATCCGTGTATCCAATTGCTCGTTGCATTGTTCGGTTGCCATTTATCCGGGTACGTTAGAGGAATGCCTCTGAGAAGAACAATTTATCAGTCGTCTTCGGGCAGCCGTGTCGGTAAGACGCGCACCTCAAAACGCCACCGCGTTTGGGCTGCACTTCAGGCGACTGACAAGGGTTTGGTGGAGGGGTTGGGAATCGAACCCATGATCATCCGCTTATAAGGCGAACGTGTAGCCAACTACGCTACGGGACCCCCCTTTTTCAAAAAATCTGGGTCCGTTGAAGTATCTGCAACAGCTGCCGACGCGGGCATCCACAGTTTGCAACTCTGTTGTGAAGAAGAACAATGTTTCTCCTGCTAGTTGTCCGCTTTAAAGGATCGTGAAACTGCATCGCCCGAGTCGTAACTCTACGTACTGCTCCACGGAAGGTAGTCCTTCAAGCCGTAGCAAAGATCGCTCTACTGTCGTCGCCGGATCCAAGCATTTGAAGCCGTCGCTACATGTACAGGTATTTGCGGCTCCAACCCCATTAAGCTGAGTCTTCCTAATCTTATTTTTTGTTCCCGGTCAATTGCCAATCCAGAGGGCGGCCTATGTGTTGAAGAATTTGTGCGTAATGAGTCAAGTCTCTGATCAGTACTTCCACACATGTTTGGTGTCAGAGTGCTTTACGATGGCTGCTAAGACAGCAAAGAAAGATTTTCGAGTCCAGGCAAGACCGCGTTTAAACATTTTATTACTTAGCTCAGATTCTCAATGTTCAGTGGATTATAATGACAACTATTTCAAAGATTCTATTAGCATGCGGTCATTTCGTCACTTCTTTTTGATTGCTCTGTTAATAAATGCATTTCGTTTTCAAACATTGAATGGAATATCGTTGATCTTTACCCGTGTGTATTTGTTTTTCAGCAAAGTGACCCCGAGGAGCAAATTTCAGAGTGCTTGACACGACTTGTCATACAAGATTACTCGAGTTCTTTGAGTTCTAACAGTCTACAACACATCATAAATCCAAACGAAGTATGTCTCTTCTATTGTTGATCAAGTAAAGACACAAAGATTTTCTGTACCGTATTTATTTAGGTATCGTCAATTGCTTCTACATCACCGGGCGAGCTCCACTCAACCCTTAAATATCTACTGAACCAACGAACAGCTGGGAAGCGGCAACGCAAAAGTCAACCGCAACATCCCATCAATTACATTCCCACATCTGAATTGCAATCGCTTCTATCCGCCCACAAAGAGCACATCATCCCGGTGCCAAAACTCTCCAATCACGAGTTTTTCCAATTGATGCAGCAGAACAGTCAACGGTACGACCCCTCCCGGAACCGCTCCAGTGACGACGAAGAGGACAACCGGTGCGCCGCTAATGCCATCAATCGGGCCTGCAATCCGCAGTTGATCGATATGCTGAAAAGGACCCTAGAGGGGCTGGAATAAGAAGGCAGTTCGTGTACGATTCAAAATATGGAATTTATTGTTTCAAACGCGATTCCTTTCGGAGCGGATGATGATGAATTGTACAAAAATGTTGATAACTGATTTAAAATCAATGATTTGTTTAATTGTTAGATTTGTTTTAGACTTACGGTGCTACAATTACAGTAAGATGAGAATTGTTTTGTATAGTCACTTGCTATTACTCCCAATTGGACACTTTGTTTGGCTTACGCGCTAGTATTAAAGTAGTTCAGTTATAGTCGCAGCAGGATTATGATCGGGAAGATAAGCAGTAAGATACGAGCAGGTTCGGATCAGATGATCTTCTTCAACGAAATCGAGTCTATTTCGTGTGTGGCATCGGCCGGCGGTGAAAACTAAATGAACACCTGCTCGGATGCCAGCGCTTCGGTAAACGGTTTCACGATGACGCTGGTCACGAAGCAGAATATCAGTCCGAAGAAGATTGAGATCGGCAGTGCCGGCAGGGCTTTCCGGAAGATGGCCAACAGGAGCAGCGTTAGACAGAGACCCTGTTCGGTGGGAGATCGTTTGAATGTGAGGTGCTTTTCGGTTGAATAGTTTTGCTTGCGTTGGGTACTTACCACCAGAATGGCCACAAAGCAGGCGATGGTTGTGTTCCAGTCGCCATAGCTGGACGCTTTGCCGACCAGCACCGAGTAGAAGATGAAATCGCCCAGCCCGAGCTTGATACCACCTGGAAGAACAGAAACTTTCACTTTTTTGTAGGAGGGAAATTTCCTTTGGGGAGCTAGTCCCCATTTTGCAGACTCGATTTTCAATCGACATAAGTTTTTATATATTCTTATGCTTTATAATCTTGAACACAACCTTTTATAACCTGACCACAATATTTGTATGTGCAAAACAATCTTTTCCAGATTGAAGAAAAGATAACAACATGTAATAAAAAATCATGGTTCGGTTAGAATATGAAAAATAAGAACGAGACGGAAATTAGAATGGACGAAGAAAGATTCAAACGTACGTTCTTCGGGTTGCTCGTAGAGCGGCACTTGCTGGGAGTCGCCGGTTGCCGTACGTTGGCGATCCGCGGTAACGGTGCGATACTCCGGTCGGTTTGGATTGCCAGCGATGTTGGCCTGGACTTCAATCTGCCGTCGGGCTACCCGTTGGTCGGAACTGTTGCTCCATTCCTGCGTGAAACCACTCGATTGATCTAGTAATGGGGGTGAGAAAGTATGTTAGATTGACATTATAGTGCGTAATGTGAGTTTACCCGAGTTCTGACTAAAATGTAAAGTAAATCAAATATTAAATGATGTGAATGATGCAGCTTGCGATTATTAGGTATCATTAATAAAAATTAACCGTTTGGACAGCGAATAATCTGAGCAACGTTGTCTGAATTGAGGAATTTGATTCCCCTTTGTTTCTGCAATCAAGGAGCTTGATTTGAACAGTTTATCCAATAGCTATTTTAAAAATGTATTTTTCTTGAATTTAAACCTCAGCTAGCTACAGGTTTAGCAATACGAAGGACCCAGAGCCTCATTTAACATCAGAAGTCCGAAGTTGAGATCGTCTATTCAATGCCTTAAAGCCATTCATGCGGAGGGGTCTGGAAAAAGGCGTAAAAGGTTTCCAGTCTGCGATCAGATGATGTTTTATAATGTCGCATGCGTTTGCTCGGTATGAAGGAAGATTGACTCCTTTTTCAAACTCGATTTTCAAAGTTGTTTACTGTTCAATCTCCGCCACCATCTTTTAATTACAAATGGACTAATACTACGAGTATGGATACGTAACGCTATTCGTATAGAAATGCATTATCGTATGTCTCTACTTGTAGAAAAAGCCCAAGTCGATGCTACCGTCTACAATAAACCAATCACCTCCTATCAAAGCGAAACCATTGAAAGCAATATAAACGTGTAAGCAGCGTACCATGCTCGGCACCACGCGAACTGGATTTTACCCGATACGTAACCAGTGGCGTACCTTCAGCGTTGCCCGTCAGCGACGTGACCGCGGGTGGTTGTCCTCCTGTATGTCCTGAGGCCATTGTATGCACCGGAGAAGCCGTTGAACCGTAACCACCGCCACCATTTCCCCCAGCGGTACCGATGGCACGTTCTCCGGTACTTCGCGTTAGCGCTTCCTCACTTGGATCCGAGTGCGTTCCCATATACGAGTACATAATAGTTGCTGTCCGAATGGAAAAGGAAATAGTTTTTATAAATCTATGATTAGTTTTTTTTTTTCAATTTCAGCTTTCTTACAAGAATAAATTAAAGCTGGAAATATTTGCTCGTTCCTCTCGTGTGCCGTTTCTACCAAAATCCGAAGAGGGCCTTTCGGAGTCAGAACTGCTATCAAATCTGAGAAAAAAAAATGAAAATTTGATGTCTGTAGACTTACTAAATCAACGAAGACTCACCCCAAATAGAAATCACAGCCAACACCACCCATGTGGTCCACTCGGGCAAATACTTGATAAAGACCAACGCCATAAGAGCGGCAATAAAAATCAAATAACCCTGCTGCAGCCGCAGCGGTCCCTGCCAGTGAATCGAGATCATTCCAACCACACCGAAGTTCCACATCATCAGCAGCGCCGTGGGGTAGTCGAACGGAATGTTGTACGCCCGGAGCACCTCCTCCAAGTACAGATAACTGAACAGAAACAGCAACATCAGCGAGGACATGATCAACCAACCGTGGATGATTTTGTAACAGCGTTTTTTGTACAGCACGATCAGCAGTATTGTCATAATTACGATCACAGTCATCAGAATCATCGAATTGGCCAACGCATTCCAGATCTTCGTTCCGGTGTCGTCCGACAGCTCGTGGAATGGTGTGTACACTAAGTACACATCTTTGGTGGAGTAGAAGTTGATGGAACTGATAGTGGCCACCACGACAACCATGCACAGTGTCACCGGAACGAACAGCTTGATAACGTGCTGGGCACCGTATTTCAAACCTTCCTCTTCTTCCTCGCGCTGCCGTGCCGCCTCGGCAGATCCGGAAGGACCTTCCCCCGGTGGACGCGAAGGATTTGCCCCAGGGGCGCCGCCACTTCTACTACTTGGATCTCTTATCGTCACGTTAGGGACAGCATCGTTTGTCTGCAAAACCGAAAGTGATGATTGCGAGTGCTACTCAATTTGCATGCCTATTATACTGCCGTGAATCGCATATTTGTCCCATATGCATAGGAAACCCAGCAAAGATGGGACAGATATGCAATTCACGGCAGTATAGTATACTTACTCCATAGGACGGATGCGCCCCGGGACCGTCCTGTGGCGATCTCTGTCGGCGTTTTCGTGATGAATTTCGCCCATCGGAGGCTTCACCACTAGGTCCCAAGCCAGCGCCTCCGCTGCCCGCTGCTGGATGGTCAATATTTATGTGCCCATCCATCTGCTTGCTCGCTTTTGGTCTGTTGGGTTTGGTTCTTTCCCAGCTCTGATGGTCCACAACTCTTACGGTGATTCACCCCAACACTTACCACCCACTTCAGTCAATAGCTGCTTATTCTTCCGTTGAAATCGCACCTCTCCGGTGATTTCATTTACACAGCATGATGCTTTCGGATACAGCGCACTTTAAATTTATAACAAATCAAAGAAACTACAGAAAATATTGAATAGAAGCGACAAAACTGGCTTCGTTTCACTAAAATTTCACTAACTTTATGCTGCTTTGGGAGAAAACAAGTAAAACAATAAAACACTCAGCAGCATAAACGTCAAACATGGTCACTCAATTTTGTTCAGAACAGTCCGAAATCTTTTGATCTTCCGTGCTCGCAGTGAGTGAGTTGAGTTCATTTTGTTTACAAGTGCTGTGCAGTTTTATTGGCGCACGTGTTTTGTAAAATTATTTGAAATTCTGTAATTTTTACGGTGAAACGCACAAAAATAGACGTAGAATGGAAGGCGTTTCGAAAATATTTGGCGGTGTGATGGATGCCAAGGAAGGAAACGTAAGAAATTTGCTTTCGGCATTGGACGAACATCAATCTCTGTGGACCGAGGTGAGTGGTCGTGAGTTACAGAATAGTTTTCAAATCTCTGGAACACCATTTGAAAAAAGCGTATTAATTTAGGTGCAAAAAGTCCGAAAAAATTCGGTCAAAGGAAGAACCAAACGCAAAGCCAGCGGAAACGGCAAATTTGGCAGAAAATATATGGACTAACTGTCAAATCTGGCCGTTTCCGTACAAAATACGACCGCCCGATGTAAACTACGTAAAACAGTTTGAAAAAATGTATTGTAGGGGAAGTGGCCCGGTTTTGGCTACCTTAGTGCCTAATTTGACCAACTCTGAAAATATGCATATTTTCCAAAAAAATCGATCAATTTCAACAGCGAATAACGAATATATATCTTGTTAGAGCTAATAAAACCCTCGAAAATTGCTTTACTTTTGGAGTTATGCGAGAAACTGGCCAAATGAGGAACATGGCCAACACTATTTGAAATATTTATATTTATCATGCGTCGGCACATACTTCATTGCACACAAATTGGTTCCTAAAGCCCTACCTCGTGTATGGTTGCAAATGATAGTGCGTCGGTCAAGAATACATGAACCGATGTATAAATTCTGGTTATAGTCTGAGTCAGTAAAAATAATATTTTTGTGTTTGAGAAATTTTATGACATATGTTTATGCAACGTACACACCAGTCAAGCAGTTTGACGAACATTGACTCCACCCAATAGAGGTAATAAACTATAGAGGAAGACTGTCGCTTTCGTCGCTGGCAAAACATCTTTTGCTGGCGAGGATAGGGACCTAAATGTCAACGAAGGAAAAATCAGCACGTTTTGACAGTTAGGTACCCAACATGTTTGGAGACGATAACAAAGGGAACCGCAGCGACAATCGTCCTCTATAGTTTATTACCTCTATTCTCCACCCTATTCTGTGGGGCCCTCCTTAGCCGTGCGGTAAGACGCGCGACTACAAAGCAAGACCATGCTGAGGGTGGCTGGGTTCGATTCCCGGTGCCGGTCTAGGCAATTTCCGGATTGGAAATTGTCTCGACTTCCTTGGGCATAAAAGTATCATCGTGTTAGCCTCATGATATACGAATGCAAAAATGGTAACTTGGCTTAGAAACCTCGCAGTTAATAACTGTGGAAGTGCTTAATGAACACTAAGCTGCGAGGCGGCTCTGTCCCAGTGTGGGGATGTAATGCCAATAAGAAGAAGAAGAAAGATTCTCCACCCCCAAGAAAACGCTTCGGTTGCTGCTTTGTTTGAACGTGTGTGAAGTTGTTCGAACAACCATTTGACAGTTGGCGGCTCGGTTGGAAAAAATTAAAACGGTTTGATTTTGGTTTGAGTTGTCGGGGGTGGAGTCAAGGTTCGCCGAACATGTTTGAGCATCTGTAGTGAAATTGCACAAACCCCCATATATTTTTTGATGGTTGGTGCTCAAGTTAGCGCTTCGGTCGTTCGTGTGTGATATTGTTGGTCGAAGAAATTGATTGTTCGTGCCGTTGTGGGTAAAGCTTGATGGATGTTGGAACAAACGAGAGGTGGAGTCAATGTTGGTCAAACTGCTTGACCGTGTGTACGTTCCATTAGACTGAGCAACTTTTGTTGCAAAAAAGCAACATTTCAGAACAAATGAACCATCAGCTAAAAATGGCAGACCCACACTGAAAACCAAAACTTATCAAAAGTGGGTTGTTTGCACTCAAAACCGTGGTTTGGCCCAATAACCCAAATTTGAGTAAAATGACTTTTCTGGCACTAGGTTTTGCCTTTAATCCCATGTAAACAATTTACCCAAAGCTGAGTTTAATTTATCCAAAGCGGACCTTAATCAACCCAAAATAGAGAATATTGAATTTGCTCAAATTTGGGTTATTGGGCTGAGCAACCTCGGTGAGGTGTTTGCATCTTGCTCTAGTTTTGATAGCAATCATGGGAAAAAAAAGGGAAAACTACCCAAATTTGGGTAATTTTTTTCTGCGATATTCTCATCAGTGCGTATATTGAACTCAAAGTTTGGGTTGATTTGTCTGTCCGTGCAATATATCAACTCAATACCAAATTTTCAAAACGACTTATCTGATTTTGTAAACAAAGATTCAAACGTCGATTTGACGAATCTGATACCACTCCCAAGCGAAAAAACACCACCAACAGGTAGCAGAAACCTTCACAGATCAGGGATCAGATTCGTCAAATCGACGTTTGAATCTTTATTTACAAAAGCAGATAAGTCGTTTTGAAAATTTGGTATTGCCTGATTTTCTCAAAATTGCACGCGGCGTACCCTTCAGGAAAGGTACCGCCGCGTTTTTTGCACCCCGGTTACTTGATTCTTAATGGGTGAATAGCTTTGCGGTGTATCGTTTGGCGCGGCCGTACCTTTTTCATCAAAATCTGACGCATTCAAGATGAATAATATCCAATTTTCACTAACAAAACCCAAATTTATTCCCCAGTGGTGAGTCTTTTCTCGATTCCATCTATTAGATCCGACTCATTGTGGTTAATGCAAAGTTAAATGCCTACATTTTGGAAATTAGATGACCAGAAAAGTTTCATGTAAATTTTCAATAGTTTAACGTTGACAATCAAAAGTTTTTATAAAATTAGCGCATTCATTGGTGGATAGTTTCCGAGTCGATTGATATATAAATTTTAATAATCCACCGAATGGTAAAAGTGCTTTGAAATTTTAAAATCTTAAGTTATTTCATGACGGTCCCAAATAAGGGCGGTGCTGTAAATTAATGGTTTTTCAACGATACTTGTCCAGTTTCGGCTTCGCTTCGAACCGACAGGGGGCTCACCTGGACAGAGAAGGACAAAATGCTCAGTTTCGGCTTCGCTTCAAACCGACAGGGGCTCACCTGGACAGAGAAGGACCAAATGTTCAGTTTCGGCTTCGCTTCGAACCGACAGGGTGCTCACCTGGACAGAGAAGGACCAAATGTTCAGTTTCGACTTCGCTTCGAACCAACAGGGGGCTCACCTGGGCAGAGAAGGACCAAATGTTCAGTTTCGGCTTCGCTTCGAACCGACAAGGGGCTCACCTGGACAGCGAAGGATTAAATGTTCAGTTTCGGCTTCGCTTCGACCCGACAGGGAGCTCACCTGGACAGAGAAGGTCCAAATGTTCAGTTTCGGCTTCTCTTCGAACCGACAGGGGGCTCACCTGGGCAGAGAAGGACCACATTTTCAGTTTCGGCTTTGCTTCGAACCGACAGGGGGCTCACCTGGACAGAGAAGGACCAAATGTTCAGTTTCGGCTTCGCTTCGAACCGACAGGAGGCTAACCTGGACAGAGAAGGACCAAACGTTCAGTTTCGGCTTCGCTTCGTACCGACAGGGGGCTCACCTGGACAGAGAAGGATCAAATGTTCAGTTTCGGCTTCGCTTCGAACCGACAGGGGGCTCACCTGGACAGAGAAGGACCAAATGTTCAGTTTCGGCTTCACTTCGAACCGACAGGGAGCTCACCTGGACAGAGAAGGTCCAAATGTTCAGTTTCGGCTTCTCTTCGAACCGACAGGGGGCTCACCTGGGCAGAGAAGGACCAAATTTTCAGTTTCGGCTTCGCTTCGAACCGACAGGGGGCTCACCTGGACAGAGAAGGACCAAATGTTCAGTTTCGGCTTCGCTTCGAACCGACAGGGGGCTCACCTGGACACAGAAGGACCAAACGTTCAGTTTCGGCTTCGTTTCAAACCGACAGGATTAGCGAGCCGATTTTGTCCTTTTCTTTGCAGTTCGTTCTTCGGCTTGACTACTGTTCTTCGGCTTGACTAAAAGATATTTTAGTTACTAGATAAAGATTGTCGCTTCGGTTCCCTTTGTTCTGCTGTCCGGAACATGTTGGGTACCAAACTGTCAAATCGTATGGATTTTCCTTTTTTGACATTTAGCTCCCCTATTCTCACCAGCAAAAGATGTTCCGGATAGCGACGACAGCGACAATCTTTATCTGGTAACTGGTAGCGACAATCTTTATCTGGTAATATCTTTTGCTTGACTACTCTGGAAGGGCTTTTAATACTTTTCGAATCTCCGGTGAGGAGAGAGAAACTAGTTGTTAACGCTGAAAAAAAATTGTTTTATTACCGTACTTAACAACGGTTGTTTGGATAATAACAATTGTTTTTTTCCAGTTCCAATGCTTACTTGATTTCCTCAACAATACTTTTTATTCGGAGAGAGAGCAGTTAGTTCGAGAAACAGGTTTTGACTGCTTCCACAATATTGTGTTCGGTTTGGGAATTTCGAGCTCATTAAGCAGCCACCAAGTTGGGGAGACCAACGCAGGTCCTTCGCTACGTAGGTTGGTTGGTTAAAAAATCCATCAAGTGTGGCTTCGAATCCCATCAAAGAAAAGTAGTTAGCTCCAAAGCATTTTTCGAATCAAAACTTTCACATTCTGTGCACATTGAATTTCCAAACATTTTTTTCAGTTTGTTTAAAAAAACTCAGTTGTTATGAAAAACTACGGAGCCAGGAGAAAACTTTTGTAATGTTACAAAAATATAAAATACGCACTTCTTCGGGTGTGTTACAAAAGCGGAACTTATCCCGGAGCCCGAACCGGATAGTTGAGCCCGTCGCTGACTTGCCTGTGGCTGAGACATCGCTTCATTTATCGGTATAGCCACATCTTCCAGTACATCTTTTTTTTTTTCGATGAACATTTTTCTCCGGATGTAGCTTCTCATAAGCTATCGACAGCTTCTGGTTTCCTGATTTTGGATTTTCTTCTGGAACTTCGATGAAGTCCTTTTCCGACGTTTTCGATGATATCAGCTCTTCGTCGTTTCCAAATACAACGCCAGCATATGTAGAGCACTAAGCTCGCTTTCCGGACTTCTTCTGCGCTTGAGAACACGAGTCTCTCCGATGGCCAACTGCTTGACACACGAAGCAAGTATCCCTAAGTCCGTCGTAGAAAACTCTTCCGGCTATATCTATCGATGGAGGAATATGTACTCTTTCCTACCTCCATATATACACCTCGAACTCAAGTGTACAGATGTCCTAATCCCAATTCCGAGGTAAATTTCTCTCGTAATGAGCTTTCTTCGCTAACCTTCGGTGGCAGATCAAACACACGGATGTTAATGCACTCCTGGCAGGATCGCCAATTGTGCAATTCAACATCGCGCATATTTGTCACCCATCATGTTTGCACTGCTGCACTCGCGAGGAATGTGGGATCAACTGCCCGCGAATGTGTATACTAACGATGACTGATAGGATCTGTCATTTGACACATGCATGCTAGGCCTGTTCAATAGGCCTGTCCAATGCCACACAGTTACCTATATAAAAGTAAATTTAATTTCTAACCCAAAAAAGTGAACAATTTTAGGCTAAAATGTGTTTTAACGCTTTAATAAGCATTTTAAAATTGACGTCATATATCCCTTGCTGGATGAAATAAAAAAGCATCAGCCGGCCCCCATTTTGTTTTCTCGCTTTCGCCAAGGCCAGTAGATCAGTATCCAGCTGCTTCAAAAAACTTGCAATTACAGCGCAAGATGGCTGAGGACTGCCTACGGGAAAACGGAATTGAACTGTATTGATGAAAACTTTATCATCCATTTCGTTGCTTTACTGCTCTTTCTACGATAGAAGAGGAGCACCGGCGAGATAAAATATTGCGAACGAGTGATAACCAACTAGGAAAAAAGCGCACGATTGCTTTCTATTGATGGCAACAAAATCACAAAGGCTGCACAGAGCACGACTATTCCGTCTGTACCTGACGACGACAGCGACTGAACTGAATTTTCAAACATTGTAATTAATGTCCATGTCAAAAGAATAATACTTTGAAAATAAACAACTAACTTTGGTTGAACGGAAAACATCAACCGATATATTTCGCCCTCGATAATGATCTTAAATTAACACAGAAACAAAAATATATACAGAAAATATAAATATAAATATTTATGATAATACATAGGGGACTCTCTTAGGGTCTGTCTCATTTGGAGAATTAAACTGAAATTAAACTTAAAAGTGACATTTCAATAATTATCAAATAACCCTGCTCGCAGAGCAAGATTACTTTTGACAGATATCGAATCATTTTGCATCGATGTCTTATTGGAATTGCTGGGTAGCACCAGCCATTCTTTTGACTGGGTTATTTGCTAATTTTTGAACTGTCACTTTTAAGTTTAATTATCCAAATGAGACAGAGCCTTAGCGTTGTTAGCTACACGTTTGTCTTATAAGCGGACGCGGTCATGTGTTCGATTCTCAGCCGCTTCTCCAAGCCCCTGTCAGTCGCCGGAAGCGTAGCCCATACGGTGGCGTTTTAGTGAACGTGTCTTACCGACACGGCTGCTTGATGACGACTTATAAATTAGTCTTCTCGGAGGCATTCCTCCAACGTATCCGGATAAATGGCAATCGAGCAATTGGATTCACAATATGGACAAATGGACTCACATTGAGAGTAGATCACGGAACAGTAGCGGTTACGAAATACACTCTGCCTACCAAACAAAGAAAAGGAGTACAAAAACATTACAATACAGTATCATTCACAGTTGTACCAAATTAAAAACAATACCCCATAAAAAATCCTCCCGACTTTCCCCCAGACTAAATCGGTTCTCGTCGGTACGATCGACCGATGATATTCCCGACGAATTTATAGATTGTTTCACCGAGCCTTATGGGATTTTTACAGGGGAGCCATCCGACGCGACGTTAAACGAAATCGGTAGACTAATATCTACTAAATCGAATGAATAATAGGTCAGTTTCGTTTTAAATAATGTGTGATGAAACCAGTCGAAATAGAGTGATTAATCAACTTATTAAATGTTATTATTGAGCGAACCAGATCAAATCTGTAGATTGATCGGTGTGGAAAATAATGAAATCAGACGAAATAGGGTGATTTATCGAATTATAAAATTTTATCATGGAGCGAATCAAATTAAGTCTACCGATTGATCGGTTCGCAAAATAATGAAATCAGATGATATAGGATGTTTAATCGGTTTATTACATTTATTCATGGAGCAGATCAGACTAAATCTGTAGATTGATTGGTGCTGAAAATAGTAAAATCAGACGAAGTAGGGTGCTTAATTGGTTTATTTATTTTCATCATTTAGCAAATCATACTAAATCTATATGTTAATCGGTGTTGAAAATCATGGAATCCGACAAAATATGGGGTTCAATCTGTTTTTCGAATCGGGTGGCATGTCTGATCATTCTAGGAATGCCGTAGACACTTTGTAATCGATCGGGGACGTCTCGAGCTTCATGATTCTGTAAGAAATAGTAGTAATTGTGAAGTTATCTGGCTCCATTCAATCAAATCACGGACAATCTTGGAACACTTAGAACACACAAATTTGCTGAGGAAGTAATTACAGTTAGATTCTGAATCCTGAAGTTTGGTCCGCGGATCTTATTCCTATGTATACACAAGTTTTTCATTGCGGTAAATAAAAAAGGTCACCGTTTAAAATACAAGGGGGACCAAATTTCGGCTGAACTTTTACTGAGGTGTATAAGACCCAATTTATGAACATTCAAACTTCATGATTTTTAAAACAAGATCACGAAATCTTTGCACGGGTCTCTCTTCTTGGTTTTAAATTGTTACCAAGTTAATCGTTGTTTAGCAAAAATGAGCATTAGGAGATTGTATTAAAACATATTCACTACCTCTGAGAGTCACTTGTACTAACATATGTTAAAATCTATCAAACGTGATCACTTACCTTTATTGACCGCTTACTACCAGACAATCATTCTCCGGGATGTTCCGGAATATGTCACAAACTAAAAATACTATAAATCAGGTCTTATTCACTTAACTAAATATCAAATACTTACTTTGCTTTACTCGAGATTTACTCTATGAATTCATAAACACCAGGACCCGATTTCATCTGTTCAATAATCAGACGATCAAAATAAGCAACAAATACACAATCAATCGATTATTTTACCGATGAAATAGGCACCGATTGCTCGCGACTTAATCTTACAATGAATCTGGCGATGAAAATATGTAGCCTACGACAATCGACGTCGTCGGTGTAAAAATAGGTCTATTTAGTAGGCACCCGATTTCATCGGATGATCGTGAAATTTCGGAGCTGTCAAATTTTTTATGGGGTATGTGCATTATAGAAATATTTGAACTATTATCAAGATAAGCGGATTAAATCTTCGAATAGAATAAATTCAAGACTAAATTTTCAAAACGTCGTATGTAACATATTGGTTGAAGCGAGAAATTCCTACTTGAAATTCTAATTGGTATTTTTAATTCCTATTTAATAACCAAATCATGATATTTCTTGAAAATCTGATAATAAGTTGGATGAGACAAACACCTATAGCTATGCTATTAAAGATTTCAGAAAGTTTCACTCAAAAACGAATTTTGATGCAAAATAAATTATTCGACTACCGAAAGCTACGAAAAGAAATAAGACCTTCTCTTAAGTCAGTACTGAAGCTTTCGTGTTACATTCGTCGCAAGAAATACGTCATTTTTCAATGCACCATGATACATTCGTCGAAAGCGTTACGTCGTGTTACTTCAAATTATGTTGCTTTCGTCAAGTCGGTTAAGACATTTAGACAGATGTTATGTTACTTGAGTCATCGTTGTTAAGTCGTTGCGTCATCTGGCATAGCGAATAGGACATACAGTAAACAAAGCAAGTTTCTTCAAATAAAGTATGTCTTTATTTTATATAAATATAATATTATTATGTTAAGCTATAGTACATATGTGTGTTTCCGGCAAGGTCAAGGTAGGTTGAATCTTATTTAAAACGAAACTAGTTTTGATGAAAAACTCGATCATAATTACAGCTGTGGCTGATAACATGTCCATCAAACCGATTGTTTTCAAGGACGTTCCTGCCGCGAATGGAGCAACACAACACATTTACAACGTACTGGACAAAGAGATGGATAGACGCATTGAGAAGCTACCCAAGCAACCAGAAGTTCGGATAAGAAGGGCTATTTTGGCTTAATCAGCTCTCATTTTAAGTAATTTTTTGTATGTAACGGAACTTTAAGTGAACTTTAAAGTTCCGTTAAGGATGCTTGGAACTTGATGTGAACCATAGTGAACCAATTAGTCCGGTTAAGAGTAAATTTAAGTAAAATCTGAACTTCTGGTTGCTTGGGTACTATTTATTACATTAGGAGCAACCAGTTATTTCACATATTTTACACAGTGTGTCTCAGTAAATTGTGAGACCTATGCTCCATTAAGGTTGTGAGGTCTCCAAAGTGGTGCTTCGCGAACTTCTTACCCACCACCCCATACTTTGGAAACTATGTAATGGATTACATATTGTGCTCATCGTCTCATTAGAGTTCTTCTTGAAAGCAGAAATGGAAAGTGTATTGTAATTTATTTACTATACGTCTATACGTAGACCTGTTAGTTACCTTTACACCAGGTCAAGGAAAAACTTTTGATTGTTTTATACATTTTTAGCTTTTATCGCATGTAACATGTTAAAGTAATAAAAGTCATGCTACTATAATTATTCATATTTATTCCATAAAAAAATATTTGTGTTTATTGTACGAGTTTTGTGACGTATGGGAAATTAATTTAGACTTCGAGAATTTTCAGATAACTACTCAGAAGGTTTTCTATCACTTGTCATAAGACGAGTTTGTACAATCCCATTTAATTCCACCACTTAACTGTACTTTGACAGATACGTATTTCGACAGTAAGGTCATCTTCAGTGTCTCGTACTTGACTCGACTACGAGACACTGAAGTCGACGACCGACTGGCAAATGCTTACACAACCTCACTTGATCAGTACCGTTGCTGATGAAGAATGTGTATAGCCGCCAGACATTCTAAATACTCACGCTCCTCTAATGTGGACGTGTACAATACACATGTGGAAGTATTGGCTTGAGAAATGGATTGCGAGTGATTTGACTATGCGTCCAATTTGGGAATCTCGAGCTCGTTCAGTAGCCGCTAGGTTGCGAAGGCCGACGGAGGTCCTTCGTAGCTTAGTTGGTTAAAGCACCAGTCTAGCGTACTGTAGGGTCATGGGTTCGAGTCCCATCGAAGGGAAAGTGGTTACCTCCAATACATTTTTCAAATCAATATCTTCCACATAACGTACATATTCACATATGAGTTTCCATAACATTGTAAATTAACGTCCAAGTCGGGTGGTTTAATCCCCGGAAATAGGCAATTAACTTTGATTGAACTGAACCTGAGTTGCGTGCTCTTGCCTACGCAATGCGGTCGGGTCTGAGCTTGACGACCGACTGGCAAATGCTTACACAACCTCACTTGATCAGTACCGTTGCTGATGAAGAATGTGTATAGCCGCCAGACATTCTAAATACTCACGCTCCTCTAATGTGGACGTGTACAATACACATGTGGAAGTATTGGCTTGAGAAATGGATTGCGAGTGATTTGACTATGCGTCCAATTTGGGAATCTCGAGCTCGTTCAGTAGCCGCTAGGTTGCGAAGGCCGACGGAGGTCCTTCGTAGCTTAGTTGGTTAAAGCACCAGTCTAGCGTACTGTAGGGTCATGGGTTCGAGTCCCATCGAAGGGAAAGTGGTTACCTCAATACATTTTTCAAATCAATATCTTCCACATAACGTACATATTCACATATGAGTTTCCATAACATTGTAAATTAACGTCCAAGTCGGGTGGTTTAATCCCGGAAATAGGCAATTAACTTTGATTGAACTGAACCTGAGTTGCGTGCTCTTGCCTACGCAATGCGGTCGGGTCTGAGCTTGACGACCGACTGGCAAATGCTTACACAACCTCACTTGATCAGTACCGTTGCTGATGAAGAATGTGTATAGCCGCCAGACATTCTAAATACTCACGCTCCTCTAATGTGGACGTGTACAATACACATGTGGAAGTATTGGCTTGAGAAATGGATTGCGAGTGATTTGACTATGCGTCCAATTTGGGGAATCTCGAGCTCGTTCAGTAGCCGCTAGGTTGCGAAGGCCGACGGAGGTCCTTCGTAGCTTAGTTGGTTAAAGCACCAGTCTAGCGTACTGTAGGGTCATGGGTTCGAGTCCCATCGAAGGGAAAGTGGTTACCTCCAATACATTTTTCAAATCAATATCTTCCACATAACGTACATATTCACATATGAGTTTCCATAACATTGTAAATTAACGTCCAAGTCGGGTGGTTTAATCCCCGGAAATAGGCAATTAACTTTGATTGAACTGAACCTGAGTTGCGTGCTCTTGCCTACGCAATGCGGTCGGGTCTGAGCTTGACGACCGACTGGCAAATGCTTACACAACCTCACTTGATCAGTACCGTTGCTGATGAAGAATGTGTATAGCCGCCAGACATTCTAAATACTCACGCTCCTCTAATGTGGACGTGTACAATACACATGTGGAAGTATTGGCTTGAGAAATGGATTGCGAGTGATTTGACTATGCGTCCAATTTGGGAATCTCGAGCTCGTTCAGTAGCCGCTAGGTTGCGAAGGCCGACGGAGGTCCTTCGTAGCTTAGTTGGTTAAAGCACCAGTCTAGCGTACTGTAGGGTCATGGGTTCGAGTCCCATCGAAGGGAAAGTGGTTACCTCCAATACATTTTTCAAATCAATATCTTCCACATAACGTACATATTCACATATGAGTTTCCATAACATTGTAAATTAACGTCCAAGTCGGGTGGTTTAATCCCCGGAAATAGGCAATTAACTTTGATTGAACTAAGTGGTGGAATTAAATGGGATTGTACAAACTCGTCTTATGACAAGTGAAGACATTCCACTAAAAAGCTCAAAATAATTTTCCTAACAGGTTTTCTTTGTTCAGTACATAGGGGGAATGACGGCTTTGGCAGGTTTTGTTCTATTATTGGCAGGGGGGTTTTTTATGACTAACTAGGCTCAAATTTGGCCTAATCGTTCTTTGCATATCAAAGAATATTGTGGCCAAATTTCAGAAAATTTGGTCGACAAAAACCCCCCTGCCAATAATAGAACAAAACCTGCCAAAGCCGTCTTTCCCCCTACTTTATTTGTTTGGCACAGTTTTTAATGTTAACTTTTCGCTCAATACAGATTCCTTATTTACTAGAATTGGTCCTCGAATACTCCTTATAAAAACACAGTAGCAGTGTTTAATTTTCTAATCCTAGATTTTCTTCATTCTTTTATTTGATAACTAAGCAAACAAGCGAGTTGCGCTGTCCAGAAAGATACATATGTTCTAACAATCCAATTGTTTTGGACACTACTAGAACATTAAATTAAATTAAATTAGAACCTTAAATTATTTAAGGTACATTGGGGGAAAAGGAAAAGGAAATTCGATAGTTCTTGTTCAAATTAGTGTAAAAACAGTTTAAATGATCTAAATTTAATCATTAATTATGGGCTATCAAAAACAGTCAATTTTGTACCAACTGTGCGGTAATTCATACCATTTTGGTCGCTTGAAACTTATGAATTTAGATTTGAAAATAAGGAGTTGTTTCTCCACTAACCTCAGTGGAATGGGGTAAGTGGAAAACCCAAGTTACTTAGACCTTTAAATGTGAGTAGTGGTGACATATAATAACAATCAAAACTGTAATTTATCTGAGAATCGTTTGCTCAATAATTTCTTTAAATTAACGGAAGGTACGAACACTGAGTGCACTGTACACTGTACACTGGGGGAAGTGGAAAAAGGGGGTAAGTGTAAAATTCGTCCCGAAAAATTGTAAAGAATGTACAACTTTACATTTTTTACCACACCATAACATTGTAATATAATATACTTCAATCACAGACAAACAGACATAACACTCGTCAAATTTCCATCGTTCACTGATTTACTGGTCAATTCAAATAATCATTAGTTGGCCAATCGACCACTCGTGGCGCGCGTATCGGATTTGCTCTAGTTTGACGTTTGCTCACTACCACCATCTGGTTCGTGATTTGCCCAACTAACTGAAATCAACAGATGTCGTTAGTGTTTGAACGACGATGAATTTGATGAGTGAATGTTCAATGTGTTATGTCTGTTTGTCTGTGCTTCAATGTTGATATAACGCCTGATTAATCCTCCTATTGGTATTGATGCCTTTCTCGTGTTCGCTATCCCCCAATTCCGGTTGACAAACTGGATTGAGAATATCTCGTTTTATTGTCTCAGTCGATTCTTTGGCTTATTAAGGTCAACTTTCCCCAAGAATCCATCTTTCCACGCTCAGTAATGGCGACTAGCAAATATTGTAGAACAATCGTTCATTGTACTTTCTGACATTGGGGTTAGCTTATTGATAAATAGAACTTTTTCTCTCTGTTCCCATCATTTAGGAACTGCGGGAATACGAATTTTTATAGAAGAAAATTAGCATACGGCATTTGTTAGTTAGAGTGAAAAAGTTTTCCAATCAGCGAACGATCTATCTACCTATGATGGTCGTACCACAGACAAACAGACATAACACATTGAACATTCATTCATATCAAATGTATCGACCTATACACACACTAACGGCATCTGTTGTTTTCACTTAGTTGGGCAAATCACGAACTAGATGGCGTTAGTGAGTAAACGTTAAACTCGAGCAAATCCGATGTGCGCGCTACGAATGATCGATTGGTCAACTATAGTGATTATTTGACCAGTAAATTAGTGAACGATGGGATTTTCACAAGTGCTATGTCTGTTTGTCTGTCGCTTGTTCTTGGGCCACCAATCGCTAATCTCCGTGCACACCGGACCGCACGCGCTTCTTGCTCGATTGGCCACAGCGAAACAATTTATAAAATTAGGTGAAGTTAAATTTTTTTCGAGTCAAAAATGCTGATGCGATTTGATTGTGTCATTGTGTTATCGATGATGTACTCTTCTGCGGATCCGAGACATATTCCTCGTATCGTAACACGCGTGATTTGTAGGATCTGACCCTAAGAATGATACTTAATACCTTCTCAGCAAGCATATTACAATACATATAACAATTCTTTCTTGTTGCATCTTATCTAACATTTAGAATAGAATGTGAGTTTCAAAACAAACGGTAATCCCGATAAATGTGACTTAACTAGGATTCTGTCACATTCTGTTTTTGACTGGTTCAAAAACACTACGGGGCAATAATGGCACCCTTCAACGCATAGTGAATCATAATTGTATTGTAGGTTGTGCAAAAGAGTTTTAGTATTTTGTGTTATTATATGATTGTTTCAAAATGGGGTGCTCATCATGCCCTATTTAAAATTATTTATTCAAATCTTTTAAGCATGGTCAAACATTTCATTGCGCATATTTTAAATGGACCTCAAATATTCTTTGAAGATATTTATGTGTAGTTGCTCAAGATTTTCATTAAAAAAACTTTTCAAAAACTTTATTTTTAATGATGATGTTTTATAAGAAAATCCAAGTTTTCACCAACTTTTGCTAAGTCTTCTGTATTTCAGATTCATTATTTTTATAATATTTTTTCAATTTCAAATCTTTCTTTGAACTATAGCTTAAAAGTGTGCGGGGTTTTTTAGAGAGAAAAAAGGCATAATAGCAATAAAATTGAGGGGTACTCTTCTAGCCCCGGGTGGCGTTTTTGCCTTGTCCTCCCCTATCCAGGTTCCTCAATTGCTTTCCGGCGATTGCGCTGGGTGTTCGAGTTGAATTCGGATTCTCCAAATTGTAACCTAGTCGACTCGGTTACAGTGGTTACAGTAGTTTTGAGTGGCCAATGTTGGCGATCACTGGATGCATCATTGTACGTTGGGCAAAGCGGTTCAGGCACTGTATTAATAAATGAATCGTGCAGCCCATTTGGTTCATTATGTAAAAGGAATCTAGTTATGTAACCTGTAAAAACAAATAAAATGTTATTGTAAACATGCAATTGTCATGACTCATAATGCTTAGACTCACCGCTTCCTTTAGCAAAAGAATGCTACTCGAATGTATTCGCGGATATATAGAGAAAGCGGTTCGTAGATTGCGATGGGCAATCGATAAAAGTTCTTCTCAATGATAAGATGATGTGGTGTAGCAGGTGCAACTCAAGCTCGATGATGGAACCGGAAGCATCGTTGTACAGTGCGTGAAATGTTGGTTGGGTGAAATGTTGTTTGCTCGCAAACGATCCGGATGCAGATACTACGATAATGCCAATAAAATAAATGAATCACTATATATTACTATGGATTATTAAACTTACCTTGTTTTACGAATTGATTTTCCATGTAACTAGAAGCTGGGATTGACCGTTGTTTATAATACACCTGACTACTTGAACGGTGAACTGCCCAAAATAAACATTTTTCTAGCTATACTGATTTACAGTTAGTTTGACTTAAGAAACAATCATCAAGTTGCGGCAAATTTTGCGACTTACGACGTTATGTTTACTTTTGACGAAACCGTAAAGCGTTATGTGTGTTACTTCAGTCCTTTCACTGACAAACGACTAATGTAACGAATGTTAATTTTTTAGCAGTTTGCTAATTCAGTCTTTTTTTATGTTTTAAGTCTAGAACAGTTTCAATAAATGTATTAACTTTTTTCGAATGGTGCGTATTAAGGACCATGAAAGGCATCATTACATGGAAAAATCTCAATTTTGCTTAAAATGTTACTTACGACGTTTTGAAAATTTGGTCTTGAAATATAAACAGGTCGAATTAGATTTCAAGATTTTTTTTAGGAATTAGTTATTCAAAGATGACACAATTATTTATTGATCAATTTGAGTTAATTAGAATGTAAATACAAAAGTAACAGTTTTTTTTTCAATCCATCAGCCACAACATGAGCTTCAATTCTACTTCTCAAAAATCGGCACCCTTTTGGGAACGGCCCCAACCCGCGACCGTGGTCTCATCGCTCTCAGTCACCTGGTTCCGCAATGTCCGCTGGACATCCTGGAGGAAAAACTGCAATACTATGTCAGCGTGTGTTCTAAAATCTGCAACCAGAAGGGTCACGTTGCCAGCATACCGCTAGCATACAACGTTCTAAGTATGATTCGGATTAGATTAGAATTATAGCTCGTAGATTAGAACAATTGTATTTTTCTGTTTTTTAGAGCAACTACTGCTGAAATCGTTAGAGTCCTCCGATTTGAACAAACTCGCTATCAGCGCCATTCCGAAACTGATGGACAACATCACCAGCTCGATCGATCCATCGACGCACGCCTCAACCCTCGATTTCCTAGAAACGTCTATGCTACATTATCCGGGAGTCACCGGTTCTGCCAAGACTCGTATCGAAGACTTCCTGTACTCTTTGGTTGATTCCGAAGATCCTTTGGTGGTCGAACGAACTGGTCGTTGCCTGGTTCAGTTGCAGCAAATACGTGGCGGTGGTCAGCACGGGAGTCTTCACAAAAAGACCTGGGATGAATACCAGTGCAAGTTGGTTGATACCGTTCACGACCTGCTGGGGAAGGTATTTGCCCATACTCCGGAGACTTTTGATTTGGATGAAAATTTAGAATGCCTGAAATTACCTAAACTTGTGATCGACGATGAACCGGTCGTAATCGCTCGAAGAGTTGTCAATCGTTTGTTGAATTTGATCAGTTATTTGGAGGAAGCAATCGTTCAACCCTACCCGGTAGCAAAGCCGTTTCGTCCCATGAAATTGTTGAACGTGGTGATTCGAGGACATTCGGTAAGCTGTCAGGGCATGGCGAAGAACACCATACAGGAGAATCTTGCGTTCGGCATGTTGCTGCCGCAAATTCAGGTGCAGTTGTTGAAGGTTCTGGATGCGTTGGTTTTGGTTCTCAAGTCTAACATGATTCCGTTTGGAAATTTGATAACGGATCTATTCGACCAGTGTCTCAAAGGTACTCTTACTTCGAATGCAAAGGGGCGCAAGAAGAACTACATCGCGTTACGCTCGAAGGCTTACGAAAGTATTGGACTGTGGTGCGAAACGACCAAATATGCCAGTGGCATTGAGGAATGTACGGATAGTTTGTTAGAGCATATTGTTAAAGATGTGGCTCCTTTCGAATCAGAGGTGACATTGCAGGTGAACGCCAGTCGGTAAGTTGTTGCTCTTTGAATGTTTTCTTATAATTCATGAGGTTTGTGCTTTGCTTTTCAGTCAAAAATTATCTGCCAAGGCTAAAAAGAAGCTCCAGAAGGAACAGAACGCTGCCACATCATTGGCCAAAACTCATTCTACAAATTCTTTCGAGAATTCAAAACATCTTCAGTCGGACTTTGGGAATGAAACACTTTGTTTAGCTGCTCTTCGTTGCTTGGTTAAAATTTTGAATGCTGCCGGATGCTTCATTAAACCAATCATGCAAAAGCTCATTCAGGAGAAAATAGTGTCTCTTTGTTTTTCAGTTTTTTCACAGTTAAATACGGGAATACGTCAAAATCTTTACTTTGAACCCAATTGTCGCAAAGCCTTGCTGTCGGCTCTTCATGCTATGATAATTAACCCACACCATCTGTGTCCACCTCCCTTGCAATACGGAGTGCATTTGTTCAGTGTGGTCCAGGTCCAGGATCCCAGCGGTGACGTACGTGCACGAGCTTCAGAGCTTTGCCGTTCGACCGAAGTGTTGGTCCACCCACGAAAGGAAGTTTTCTATTTTCCTGTGGAAGAGAATGCTTTCAAAGATATGATGGCCGCCAAGAGGAAGCATCCTTTAAATAGCCAATTCTTCTCAGCCAAACGATCCTATGACGCCAACAAAAATCCCAATAGTTTCGAAAAGAAGGTGAACAATGTGGAAGTTGAACCGACGATGGCAGATGTGGAGGAACCGGTAGAGGATAGTGAAGGCCATGAGCCAATAGCAATAGTTGAGGAGGTGACTATTGTAGACAAAAAGTCTCCGGATGTTGTTTACAATCTAAATGATAGTGAAAATGGACGTAATTTCAATAGTGGTAAGCTTCAAAAGTCGTTAAATAATAAAACTGTGGAATCGTCAACAATCGAAATAGTTTCCGGTGAAGAAGATAGTGAAGTGGAATTGGTTGATGCAGTCGATGTTCTTGGGAAACCCAAAGAAAATGTGGAAGTAAAAGCTATCTCATCGGAAAAAAATGTTAAGAAAAATGATAATTCGGAGTGCTCAGAAGCCTCTCCAAAACGGCAATCAGAAGCCGGAGCTCAAGCAGAAAATAACGTAACGAGTGGGAAGAAATTAAAACAGAATCCTGAAATGCAAGACGTTGATGCTCGCGTCGATTCGTTAGTAGCTGAATTTGTGGACGAGTTGAATGACGACGTTTGAAAGGTTCGTATATGATGTTATACTTAATATAATAACTAACGAAATTATTGAAATGTTCAAGTTTTGTTCACGAAAGAATATTCCTTAATTATTATTCGTCATCTTTTTCTCGATTTCAAGAACCATCACTTCTCGCTTCTCTTTCAGACAATCAAGGTACTCTTCCAATATATCCGTGTTGTTATGACATGAATTCAACTCTGCTTCACCGTACAACTTAGCACGAAACTCCCAATCCTTATAGATGTCTTCTTCGGTGTCCTTGTTGAAGCTTTTCTCGTACTCCAATAATTTTTCATTGAAAGCCTTGAAGCTTTCGGCTTCTCTCGTTAACGATTCACGTGTCAACGCATCGAGATTCTGACATTCAGTCGGAAGTCTGGGCTGCACCTCGGGATCCAGGTCGAAGTCGCATGTAACAAATTTGATTTCTTCCTCTGCATAGATCAACTGAAAGTTCCATCCTTTGTTATTTTTTTAAATTTGTTTGATGTGTTCAAGAATACTTACTACGGAGATCATTCCAATCAGAACTAATCCGGTATTTAGGAATTTCATTTTTCAGTAATGATTGATGATTCACTTCTTTGTTGCCTGAGTATGCCTTAGATTCACACTCAGGCGTAGATTCAAACTGAACGTCCGGTATGAGACACGAGGGTAAACCATATCGCCATTGTCTAAGTATATAAGCTAATATTGATGCTTGATAATGATATCGTTTATATTGGTTGTATTGATAAGAAATCCAAACTTAAGATAGGCAAACGAAAAATGGGTTGTGATAGATGTGCAATGTGACGTGCTGTGTTGTCCGTTGTCCTATGATGATTTTTCCGTTTCGCAGTGATATGTTGCCATAAAATAGTAATTTATGCATTTGCGGGAATATATAAATTTACTAATGATATGGATTATTCACGATGTGTCTAAATATGTGGCAAGTCGATTCATTCGCCAATCATATTAGAACGAGCTCAGTGCAATTGAAATATAAACAGAATACTTATCTGCAATTCACAAAGAATGTGGGGATTGTCCTTGAAGTTATCATGTTGTGAATGCAGAATTCCTGTATGGACGGTGGTTGTAGGTAGCAGGGATGTTATCGATCATTTAGTAATTTGTGTTCGATCATTTAGTAGTTTGTCAACAACTCAATCCAGAAGCTGAACTTCAAAATATGTTGTATGGTGGACTTCTAGTGCGAAGGTTTTTCTACAACTCTGCGTAATGGTTCATTGTTAGAATTCAACTAACAACGGAGTTATAGCGCTAGTTGCAGTAACTTATACTAAATTATTGAAATTTTGTTACTGAAACTATAGTTATAACTCCGTTACTAGTGGAATTCAAACAACGAACCATTAGGCAGAGTTGCAGAAAAATCTTCGCACTAGAAGTCCACCATACATCATATTTTGAAATTCAGTTTCTGGAATGAGTTATTGGCAAATAAAGGTTGCACAAAGAAGAAGAAGAAGAAGTCAAAGGATGATATTTGAAACAAATTGCACGGGGAAGCATACGGGAAGTTTTTTAAAACTCTTCTCAAAAATTCTAGGAGTAATTTAATTAAAAACGGTTAGCAGTACGAGGTTGGCATAATAAACGCAATTTTTGATGACAATGACAAAAGACCGCCAGCTAAGGGTTGTGTACTTAGCTGGTAGTGCAGCCTGGGCACTGTTGTCCTTCTGACATCAGCTAGAGTGAGAAGGTACGCCTCGAGCGTCTGTTCACCAGGAGGTGCGGCTCAAATAGCGTCTGCCTGGTACCCAGCGGCTGATTAACGAAATGCTGTATCGCGTCAGCTATACCTAAGGTGGCAGCCCCATCATCGCGATGTAGGTAACGCGACCCCGGTAAGGTAGCTTACTGAAGCCTCTCAAATACCACGAAAATGGAGATAGAAGAAAAGAGAACGTTATTTTTGGCAACCGACCCGGCAACGAAATAAGGACTATGATTGGAAACTCGGTACCTGGAATGTCAGGACCCTAAATGAACCTGGACGAGTGAGCCTTCTGGCTCGTGAACTGCAGAAGGTTGGAGTGAACGTGGCTGCTATTCAAGAAGTCCGATGGCCTAGATCCGGAGAACGTGAATTCCGAGCCGTGGACCCCACGACCAACACTGCATTCAAGTATAACATCTATCACAGCGGCGGCGAAAAGCAGAGCATGGAGTTGGTTTCGTAGTGATGGGCAAGCAGATGAAGCGAGTGATGCGGTGGAAACCCATTAGCGAACGAATCTGTGTGTTGAGGATACGGGTCAAATTCTTCAATTACAGCCTAATCAACGTTTACGCACCGACAAACGATAAATCCGACGACGTGAAGGACACGATTCATGAATGTCTTGAAAAAGCCTATGGAGAGTGCCCAAAGCATGACGTGAAAATTGTTATCGGAGACGCTAACGCTCAGGTCGGTAGAGAGGACTTTTTCCGTCCCATAATCGGTAGGGAGAGCCTTCACTCCGCTACCAATGACAACGGCCTACGGCTAGTAAATTTTGCTGCTGCCAGAGGGATGGCCATCAGTAGCACCTACTTTGCACGAAAGAACATCCGAAAGCACACCTGGAGACACACAAATGGTGAAACTTGCAACTTGAGCGCCATTTTTCGGATGTTATCGATGTGCGGACATTCAGAGGTCCGAACATTAACTCTGATCACTACCTCGTTGTCAGTTAAATTCGATCACGGTTGTCAACTGTATCGAACGAAAGATCACAGCGAACAATGCGTTACAATATCCAGCGATTGTCGGCGGAAGGAGTATGGGCTGAGTACCGCCAGAAGCTCGACGAACGGATAAGTGCAATCAACGTTAGCGACAACATCAACGATCTATGGGAGTCGATCCATGGAGCGGTGAGCACAACAGCACGAGAAGTGGTAGGCACTGCACAGAGGCGACCCAGGACGGGTTGGTTCGAAGTGGAATGTCAGAGAGTGACAGGCGAGAAGAACGTTGCCAGAATCCGGATGTTGGTGTCGGGTTTCCGATCGAATGAGCAAGCAAGAAGGAAGGAAGCAAGAGCAGCCGAAAAACGAACCTACCGCAGGAAGAAAAAAGTGTACGAAGAACAAGTTATTAGTGAGGCGCAGGAAAAAATGGAGCAGAACGAGTGTCAATGGCGTGCGGAGAAAGGCAGCGCCATCTCCCGTCATGTGCAACGACCAACAAGGGAATTTGCTGACAGATAAAACTGAAGTGGCTGCAAGGTGGAAGCAATACTTCGAGACTTTGTTGAATGGAGGAAGTGACGGTGCATCGGTGAACAGAATAAATATTAGCGACGATGGACAAGCTGTGGAGTCACCTATACTAGATGAGGTTAAAAAAGCTGTTAAAGAGCTGAAAAACAATAGGGTTGCGGGGAAGGACCAGCTCCCGGCCCGACTGAACTTCTCAAAAATGGCAGTGAGCAGCTTTATGAAGTTCTGCACCATATTATGTCAAAAACATGGGTAGACGAGGAAATGCCTGCTAGCTGGTTGGACGGCCTCATTTGCCCTCTCTTTAAGAAAGGGCACAGACTGGAGTGCGCCAATTACCGAAGAATAACCCTCCTTGATTCGGCGTACAAAATTATGTCCCGTATTCTATTTAACAGATTGAGACCGCTTGAAGAGTCCTTCGTCGGCGAATACCATGCAGGTTTTCATGAGGGCCGATCAACGACGGATCAAATGTTTACCCTGAGACAAATCCTTGATAAATTCCGCGAGTACGACTTGCTGACACATCATCTGTTTATTGATTTCAAGGCGGCGTACGATTCAGTGAAACGGAATGAATTATGGCAAATTATGCTTGAACATGGTTTTCCGGTGAAACTGATACGGCTGATTCGTATAACGTTGGACGGATCGAAATCAAGTGTAAGGGTTGCGGATGAAATATCGACGTCATTTGTTACCTTAGATGGATTAAAGCAGGGTGATGCACTCTCGAATCTACTGTTCAATATAGCGCTCGAGGGAGCGATTAGTAGAGCTGGTGTGCGAAGAAGCGGTACCATTATCACAAAATCGCATATGCTCCTGGGATTTGCGGACGATATCGATATTATCGGGATTGATCGCCGTGCCGTGGAAGAGGCATTTGTGCCTTTTAAGGAGGGAGACAGCGAGGATTGGACTCACGATCAATACCAGCAAAACGAAGTATATGGTCGCTGGCAATCAACGTGGGTTCATTAGTGGTGGTGGTAGCAAAATGGTGCTGGATGGTGAAAAATTTGATGTGGTAGAAGAATTTGTGTATCTTGGAACATTAGTTACCCGCGAGGTGAAAAGGCGTATTGCAGCTGCAAATAGGGCTCATTACGGACTTCGTAACCAGCTTATGTCCCGTAGTCTGCAAACGAAAACATAACTCGCGCTGCACACTACTCTGATTCTTCCGGTGGCTTTATACAGCCATGAGACATGGACGTTTAAGGAGGCTGATCGGAGAGCTCTCGGAGTGTTTGAGCGTAAAGTGCTGCGGACAATACTCGGCGGTAAACAGGCGAACGGTATCTGCCGGCGCCGCATGAATCACGAATTGTACCAGGTGTATAAAGGGCTGCATATTATTAAGCTTATTCAACACGGCAGACTACGGTGGGCTGGTCACGTAGTTCGTGTGTCGGAAGAACGTCAAGCGAAGATAATATTTAGTAGAGAACCCGGAAGATGCCGCAGGCTTCGTGGAAGGTCGCGTACACGATGGCTTTTTGCAGTTGAAGAGGACCTGAGGGCGCTCAATGTTCAGGGCGACTGGTAGCGACTGGCCCAGGATCGAGTCTAGTGGAGAAGGATACTCCATTCGAAGTAGGTTCATCGAAGAGCTGTAGCCCATCAAGTATCAAGTAAGTATATTATATATTATTACTGTAGGGCCCTCCTTAGCCGTGCGGTAAGACGCGCGGCTACAAAGCAAAACCATGCTGAGGGTGGCTGGGTTCGATTCCCGGTGCTGGTCTAGGCAATTTTCGTATCGGAAATTGTCTCGACTTCCCTGGGCATAAAAGTATCATCGTGTTAGCCTCATGATTTATGTATGAATGCAAAAATGGTAACTTGGCTAAGAAACCTCGCAGTTAACTACTTTCTCAGGAATGAATGGAGTTTTTCAACTGTTGTGCAAGAAAACGCACACACATACATTGAACCTTGGTTGCGCACCATCAATCATGTAGTGCTCTCGGTAGTGCTGGTGGAATATGGTACATGGAGGAGGCGACTGAATCACGGCATTAGCTGTTGGGAGAATCTTCCATCGCCCAAATTATTAGTTTTTGTTTGGAAGGGGAATGTGAGGTGCACGTCTTAATCGTATTCATATCACACTGGTGGTTTGACACTTGTAGTACCGGTTCTTTGGCTGCCAGATCAAAGTGACCTAGATGTTAGTCACGCGAACAGGAACGACATTAGCAATCTAACTTATGCATCTACTGTATAAGTATGTACACACAAAAAACAAATATAGTTTCAATAAAAGTTTTGCATTTTTAATTTGAAAAGTGCTCTGTTTTCCCAAAAATAAAAGTTAAAATAGTTCTGATCAAAGTGTTTTATTTGTTTGAAAGTTATTTTTCTTTTGTACCCAGTGTGAAATTAAAAGTTTGTCCATTCAACCAAAAAATTGTAAAACTCTCAAATTAAGCAACAATGAACATTAGCACAAAACCGAGAAAATAAACAAAACATCATCGTAATCCATGCAAGTGCGGAATATTTTATACTTGATCGGAATCAGCGGAACGTCGACGGTTTCGGTCTTCAGGACAGGTCGGCGCATATGACAAATATACCGAGGCATCTTACGGAACCGGGAGGTAAGTAATATTTGTTAATCAAGAATATAAACTGTTGTCTACTACAGCTGTGTAAACTTACTACAGCTATCAAAAGTAGCGCCTAACTCCGGAGCTTCGATGGCGAGGACGAAGTTAGGTGCGGCATTTGCTGGTTGACATTATGAGCATAATTTATTTTACTGATGCAAGTTTCTTTTCTTACAGATAAATATTTTGTCATTTTTGGTCGGAGAGAAAGACTTTATTTGCATGTCAAAATGCGCAGCCCAACAAGTGGCCCGGAAAAGGCCACCTTGGCAACAATTTCGGAAGTTTACCCAGTACAACATGATGGAATAGTTGTTTCAAATAAGGTACACCGGGGCAAGTGGGACCTAAAAAAAACGCTAGTTCAGCGAAATTGTTAACGCATACTTAGAAATCAGGGTGTTTCAGAACATTAACCAGGGATACATCATTATATGCTTCCGTTGTTGAAGTGTAGACGTGTTGGAAGCCATTTATTCAATTACAAAAAATATTGGTAGTGAAAGAAATAAATTCACCTGTAGGACCCACTTACCCCTTCAAACGGGGCAAGTGGGACCTATTCTGCTTTATACTATCAAATGAAACTAATTAAAGGAATTTATAATGCTAATATTATTTCTGAGTCGTAGTATTTTCAGATCATGGATGGAGGTTGGTTGTTTGTCGGACTTGTGTAGCAACAAGAAAGGGATTATAATGTTATAATGAAAACAAGACAACAGCCGACTCACTGTTTAATTGTCTCATGTCTTGCTTTCTATTAGCTTACTTTTGTACCAAATGTTTAAAGTGGAAAGGATAAGTAAATCTTTATTCACCATTCGAATTAATATTTCCCTGTTTAGAACACGAATTATTACATAAATCAAGATACTTCAAAAGAAAAGTTTTCATTCAGGCAATGCGCAGTGTTCTAAATTTGCAATAGAACGATATTGCCAATTTATATGTTAAGCACTTTGTGTATCTGAAAATCTGTAAATCTGATTCAAAGTTTAAAAATAACAAAACACGAAACTAAACCTGCTGACCTACTGCAGAATATATTAATTATTTGCACTGTAAACGGAAATATATCGTATAGTTATAACCATTGCTCTTTTTCATTCGGGAGATAATTTTAAGAATGTAAAATAAACATCTGTTAATGAACTGTAAAATACTTTTTAACAACGAAACCAATGATATCAAACCACATCTGATTCAGATCCATATGATACATGCATGGCATGGTATTTTTCACTAGACAAATATCTAAAAGCAGTTAAAATTGTTCTATCGAAAATGTTGTTCAAATATGTCCCACTTGCCCCATGTATGTTAAAACTTAAAGGCAAGTGAGAACTGCAAGTTTTGGCTTTAATTAAAAATTTTGAATAATTTTTGATGTCACACAATTATTAATTTGCTCAAACTATTCGCCTTCCACATCAATGAAATAGTTAGGAACGACTATTCTGTTGGATATCCATTGAATCAAAATAAAAGTAATAGCTTTTCTCGGGAGTTTCAAGTCATGATCAAACAATAGCATTAGCATGGTGCCTCGAATGGTTTTAATTCCAAATATTTTTGTGTCAGGTGGATTCGTTGATAGTCCTGCTTCATCTTTTTAGAACATTGTTACCATTAAAAACGTTCATTGATTCATCGGCAGCCATAGTACCCACTTACCCCGTATTTTCACTTGCCCCGGGGTATCTTAATTAAATAAAACAAAATTAAGATGATTGGGGTTAAAATTCGAGGTTAAATTACATTTTGAAAGAAAATATGAACAAATGGTAATGGGAGGGAGGTTTCTTTTTGGGCAAAATGAAATTCAATTTCCAAATTAAAATATTGCCGATTTCACGAATTTGAAGAGTTATGTGTAGATTGTGATTTGCCCGCTTCTTTTTCTCACACTCACTCTCATTTCGGGTTGATCGATTTTTGTTACTGAAATTTACCCAATTATAACCTATTACTTGTTAGTCACATGTAAGCGTGTACACTAAATCGATTCCCGCCATGATTTGACGTCTATTTGTTTTCAGATTGAGCACTCACACACAAATATTATACACGGAAAATCAAACTTGTATTGAGTGTATTGAGTGTGAGAAAAAGATGACTGTGAGAAAAAAAATCTCGCAGAACTCTTATAAAGTGCAAAAAGCGCAATATCTCACTGTTATTTTTTTTCACAGTGGGACCATTTGGATCTGACAGTTGTACAATTTTGTTTTAAAAGTTTAAACTTTTAATTTCAGAATGATATTCCACTTTTGAACGATTGATGACGCAAAAGTTTCTGTACTTTTATTTTAAACATATGCAACTCTCTACGAAAAAGAACCAACGCAATTTTTTATTTTAACCAATGGTTTTTTTAATTTCATTAATGATTTTTCTTTCTGTGTATAACGGTTCAAAACGGTTCAAAATGTTGTCTTCATCAAAGATAGTCTTGGAATTATTTTCTTGTCACCTTGTCGTGGTACAAATACCATCACACTGTCAAAAGGCGGGTACGATTCAAGCCACGATTAGATGCCTCAGTCATCCCGTTGAAGATGAATACACCACTTGTGTTGCTGTGTATTCATCTTGATCCCGTGGGTCCTTTTAAGTGTCCGTGGGTCCAGTGTTAAGTTCCCTTCCGTGTCGAGTGATTCCTCACCATAGTTGAATATTTATAGTTTGCAGCGTTGTTCTCCGGACACACGTGGCCTCACATCTCGGGATAATTGGGTTGTTTAGGGGTATATATGTTTTTACATAGTCTGAATCTGCAGGAAAAACGGAGCCTATCCCCATTTTTTCAGAATTTTTGGAGCCCCGGAACTATTTTTAATTCGCATTTTAAAGTTATATGGGACTAAAAATTTGTTCTTATGCTGCATGGGCTAACTGTCATTCTATGAATGTTAGTGTCATTTTATCGATTGAAATGGCTTATTGTTTGCTGTATAAAAATGTAAATAAAAGGTTTACAAACAAAATAAAAATATGTTGGAGATCAGAAAAGCATGCTCTTTATGTTAAACTATAAAAAACCACATATTTTTCTTTGCTAAACAACCCAATTTTCCGCCGAATTTCGGTAACCATGTACATATTGTCGG
This sequence comes from Armigeres subalbatus, assembly GCF_024139115.2. Lineage (NCBI taxonomy): Eukaryota > Metazoa > Arthropoda > Insecta > Diptera > Culicidae > Armigeres > Armigeres subalbatus. The sequence continues at coordinate 54,454,322 of NC_085139.1, read as the reverse complement.
GCCGGCACCAAACCGGACCGCGCGATTGAGCACTCGCGCTGCGACATGAGTCGCGACAATTTGAAATATTTCATTAGTAGTGCGCATCGTGCACGCATTGATGTACTATCATGCGCACTAATCAGAAATGAGTTGCGACGTCTGATAACTGCAGATATTTCATTTTATTGAAAACAAATTTCCGATTTTCTATACTATACACGGAATATTTATTTGGGACGGGAAATATCGTATAATACCCTATATAGCACTCACGAGTGCCATTGCCATAACTCATTCACACAAGACAACAAGCAGTCGACCGACCCATGACATCGAACTACCTGATACGTCAAAAATCCGTCACCTTTTTGACGTGTTCGCATTTCCACCACCCACTCCGCGCCCGTCGAACGCACGGCAGTAAACATTATTCGTTGTCAACATAGCCCGATCGAAACAACATACCTACGTGGATCTTTTAGCCAACATTTGGAGACAAGAAGCACACGTTCCAGGTAAGCAGGTAACATACAGTGCCTTATATCGAAATTTTCTCACTTTTCAACCTGCTCTTTCGAATTGAATTGTTTTCCTTCATCACAGTTTTATTTGGAACGCAACGGACGACAATAAACCTCGGGAATCTACACCGCCTTGGTTTCCGTGAAAAGTGAAAGCGATTCGGTTGAATTGCCTGTAAGCAGAATTATGAAACAGCTTGCGCTAACCTTGACGCTGTTGCTTGGCGCAACAATGGTATCCGGTCAGCGCGTAGCGCCCGGTGTGAATCCTGGCCACTACGTAAGTATAATGCAATATTACCGGATTTGATTCGTGCTTCCTTGTATTGTACTTCATTTTTTATGGCTTTGCCTCATTCTCCTCCGCTTTGGCAGCAGCAACAACCCCCGCAACAGCAATATCAACCACCCCCACCGCAGTACAATCAGCAACATCCACCTCAACAGCCGCCGCAGCATTATGTAAATGTCCTCAAACTGGTTTATTGCTTGGGTGACCTTGAAGCATTGATTCGTTTTCTTTTGGACCTTCTTTTAGCAGCAACAACAACAACCTCAGTATCAGCAGCAACAGGTTCCCGTGCAGCCGCAATATCAGCAGGCACAGCAGGTACCGCAGCACCAGCAGCAACGCCCGCAAGTTCCGCATGGTGCTGGACAAGCGGCCCAACATGGACAGCCCCAGCAGGTTCTGAACGCCCAAAACCTTCAACAGGAAAAAGCGTAAGCTTGAGTTGCACAATCCTCACCTAAGAACATGTGACCTATTTCCCACGCATTGTAGCCACATTGCCGAACATATGGACGTGCCGATCGACACAAGTAAAATGAGCGAACAGGAACTACAGTTTCATTACTTCAAGATGCACGATTCGGACAACAACAACAAGCTGGACGGGTGCGAGCTTATCAAATCGTTGATTCACTGGCACGGTATGTAAACAAATTTAAAATGCTACAGTGAATGTCCTAAATGTTCAATCCATGTAGTGATAGTTCTGCTACACCTAAACGAAAGTCATCTGGTTGATATACATAAGAGCTCCAATATGTATTGTGCCCATTGTATGTTCTACACCCAATGATTCTTGCTCACTATTTCTCGTGCAATTTTTTTTTTCCGAATAGTGGCAACTAGTTCATCGATAACCAATCATGATCATTATTGTGGGATGTTTGTGTTTTCATGTTGTGTCGGTTGTTAAAATACTTAAGGCTGCGTTTTTGTTGGAAATTTGCGCGCTTCTGCAATAATACCTATTCGAGACTAAAGGATAAAAACCTGTTTAAAATCGAATATTTGTGCAATTTACTGACATTACATTATTTTTACGAGACGAGCCAGCCTCGGGCTGAAAGTCTCGATAATAAAGACAAAAAAAAATTCAACATCGGCCGAAAGAGTACATTTTACTATACTTGTTTATACGACATATTCTTGTAAATATTTCTTTTCGTCAAGCGATATTGCTTAGCGTACGAACAAGATTATATTTTTCGCCTGGATCATTTGTTCGATTCCCATAATTTAAGGAAAAAAAAAACCTTCGCTCATAAGACGATTTAGTACTATAATATGTATTCAGGGAAGGAATCAGGTTTTCGACGGTCTTGGGGGTCACACACGGGTATTTCGGACACTATATAAGCCGGTCACTCTAAGAGGCAACTGCACTGCTAAAAAAGTTTACACACAAAAGACTTTGAAGTATGCTCTTTTGACTATAAAGTATTCAATTATGACTTCAAAGTACACTCTTTCGTGGGAGAATGGGACTACACACAAAAAGGAATAAATATTATGCACAATTATGACTATCTTTTATTCACAAATGATTAACATTTATGCATAAAAACAGAAAAAGTGTGTAAAACTTATCCTTTTTATGCATCAAATTTTATTCCTTTTGTGGGTAGTCCCATTCTCCCGTCAAAGAGTGTTTTTCTCCCCAAAAGAGCATACTTTGAACTGTGCGTGTGGGCATCATAGGGGCCATCCACAAAGTACGTCACGGGTCTAGGGGGGAGGGGGGTTCAGAGAAGTGTGACGATCCATACAACAAAAATAGGGGGGGGGGGTTGAAAATCGCCCATTTTTGCGTGACGTACTTTATGGATCTTCCCATAACAAAATTCACCTTAACGTACAACTCGTGCTAAAAAATCATCTTTTTGCAACTACAGCAACCGTTCGCTAACTGGGCTAAAACACCAGCCCAGTTAACGAACGCCGCTTTTTAACTGGGCTGACGAGGGAATTCGCGATGCATTGTTGTGATCGTGTTTTACATGAAGCTTAAAGAATATACCATTCAGAATCCCCTCGTCACCGAGTCTTTGTTGTTGTTTTTTGACAGATAACTGCTTTTTAACTGGGCTTTGGCCCAGTTAGCGAACGCCCAGTTAAAAAACAGTCCAGTTAAAAGGCGCCCAGTTAGCGAACTGTTGCTGTAGTTGCACAAACTACTATTAATCCCTGCTCTACGTATTACTCCTTCCAAAGCGATGTTGAATAGCAGACACGAAAGACCATCTTGCCGTAACCCTCTGCGCGTTTCGAAGGGACTCAAGAATGCCCCTTAAACTCGAACTACGCACATCACCCGATCCATCGTCGCTTTGATCAATCGTGTCAGTTTATCCGGAAATCCGTGTTCGTGCATTAGTTGCCATAGCTGGTACCGATCTATTGTATCATATGCGGCTTTGAAGTCGATAAATGGATGATGTGTGGGCACGTTGTATTCGCGGCATTTCTGCAGTACTTGGCGAATGGCACCTGGTCCTGGTCCGTGGTGGAGCGTTCGCTCACAAAACCCGCCTGGTACTGCCCCCACGAACTCTCTTGCAATTGGTACCTTGTAGGCGGCGTTCAGCAATGTGATTGCGCGATAGTTGCTACAATCCAGCTTATTGCCCTTTTTGTAGATGGGACACACGACACCTTCCAACCACTCCTGCGGAAAAACTTCCTCCTCCCAAATCTTGGCAGTGACCCAGTGCAGCGCTCTAGCCAGGTCCTCACCACCGTGTTTAAATAGCTCTCCTGGTAGTTGGTCAACCCCATGGGCTTTGTTGTTCTTCAGCCGGCCAATCTCCTCCTGGATTTCCTGGAGATCCGAAGCCGGTAAAATTATGTCCTTCGCGCGATCTCCCAGGTCCATCACCATACCGCCATCTTCGTCTGCCACATCGCCATTCAGGTGTTCTTCGTAGTGCTGCCGACACCTTTGGATCACCTCACGCTCGTTCGTAAGAAGGTTCCCGTTTATGTCCTTACACATATCAGCCTGTGGCGGGCAGCGTAGTTCGCCTCCGCGCGGTGCTCGCTGGTAACGATAGAGTATCAACGGCAGTTGAAGGGCTAGGCGGACTACAACGAAGGGAGCGTTGGTTAGCGCATTGAGACTTAGACTGCCAGTTAAGTCTCAATTACGGTTCTGGCAGGCGTGTCAAAGGTTGTGTGTTTTGGTATATTGTTATATTGTGTATAGCGAGGGTTGACAGCCGAATCATTCTACTCCCTTAGTATAGCCGGGTGAAACCGACTCGAAACGGCGGGTGGGCTAATGGCAAGGCTGCCTTCCGTCCCATAAAACCGTAGCGGGCCTTGTGGCACGCTGTCCGATCCTGCTGCCTGGTTGGTGACCAGACAGAAGTAGGCTCCCGGGAGATCCCTTCGCAAGTAGGGGTCTAGCGAGGTCTCCTCCCACTAGGGAGGAGAACGGTGTTGAGGCAGTAGCTAGTTTGCACGGGACTAGCACTACCCTAGCGGGAGGGGTTGACAGCCAGAGCGATGCTCAGGCAGTCAACACACCAGGCGAGCCTCTAACCGGTATCCGGTTAGTCGCCAAGCAGCTCGATGAGATCATCGAGTTCACGAGTGGTCGAAACAATATCAGCAAGGATCTGAAACAGAAACTTCTGGTACTTCGACAGTCGGTTCAAGCGGTAAAACGCGAACATGGCACGCTCACCAGGAGGGAGGTTGGAAGCGAGAAGGGGAAGACACATACTCCGGCAGAACCCTTCTGCTTCCTTGGAGGGAAGGTCTCGACGCAAGAGGGGATTGGCACCACTTCGAGTGTCGGCGAGGGAGGGACTGCGGCGCACTCCAAACGCGCCCGGTAGCAGTCAGAGGGTCGGTCCGGTAACGTTAAGCGGCGCCTTACTGTTACGGACAGCGGTACGGTCGAGTTCGATAGGGCGCCCGATCGTCGAGAGAGGGCACCCAATCAGGCGAAACCACGAGGGAAAGACAACGGTGCGGCCCAGGCTACTAAACCCAAGGCTGATGGTAGCCAATCTGCGACGACTGCTCAGCGGACCGAAAATCCCTGGCAGCTCGTTAGCAGAATTCAGAGGAGGGAAGAGGTTCCTCACCCCGCAAGGAAACTTAGGGACAGAGGTGAGGCCTTGTTGGTCAAGACCGACAAAGAGAGGTACGCCGACGTTCTTAAGACCATGCGAGGTGCCAAAAAGCTTTCGACACTGGGTGAGGACGTGCGAATCTGGTCACAAGTCATGGGAGTGTAAGGGGCCGGACCGAAGTAACCTGTGTCGTAGTTGTGGAGAGGAGGGACATTTTGCGCAGGCCTGCGATAAAGCACCAAGGTGCCTTATCTGTGCTAGTAGGAAGCAAGCCCGTAACCATGTGATGGGTGGACCTACTTGTCCCTTCGGTGGTGGCAATAAGAAATCGCCGTGCAGGTAGCACAGCTGAATCTTAACCATTGTGCTACTGCCTAGCAGCTGCTGTGGCAGTCGGTCTCTGAGTCAGAGACCAACGTCGCTATTCTTGCAGATCCGTACGGTGTCCCTGCCAATAACGGAAACTGGGTCGCGGACGACTCCGAGATGGCGGCGATCTGCACAACGGGCCGGTTTCCGGTCCAAGAGGTCGTACACACACCTGTCGTAGGTGTTGCCATAGCTAAGATCAACGGGGTGTTCTATTGTAGCTGCTATGCCCCACCACGGTGGCCAATAGAGCAATTTACCCGGATGGTCGATAGGCTATCGTCCGACCTTGTAGGTCGGAAGCCGGTTGTCATAGCGGGGGACTTCAATGCTTGGGCGGTGGAGTAGGGAAGCCGCTGCACCAATCAGAAAGGTCAAGCTTTGTTAGAGGCTCTAGCAAAGTTGGAGGTCGTGTTAGCCAATGACGGCTCAACCAGCACTTTCCATAGGAATGGGGTGGAGTCGTTCATTGATGTTACGTTCTGTTACGGGGGAATGAACTGGAGGGTCGGCGATGGCTACACCCACAGCGATCACCTAGCCATCCGCTACGTGATCAGCTGTGGTGTACAGCAACCGAGGTTGAGGAATCCCCGTCAGGTCCGTGGGTGGAAGGCCCAAAGCTTCGACAACGAAGTTTTCACCGCAGCGCTGGGACTGGAGGATAACACCGACAGTCTTACAGGGGACGCACTGACAGCTGTCCTGTCACGTGCATGCGATGCCAGCATGCAGAGGAGGACACCACCGAGGAACGGTAGACCTCCAGCATACTGGTGGTGTTGAAAGTCGTTTCAACGAGAGGTTCCGGAATTATAATTCTCCGTCACGGAAATGAAACGCACGTAATCCGTTGATGAATTGGAGAATATAATTTTCCTATTAGAAGACACATAGAACTTATTTACTACACGAGATTTATGAAATTCTTCATCAGCATGAATTTATCTTAATACAATTTTAAGCTTGGGTAAAATGTACCGTGAAAGTGGCCTTGTGAACCCCTGAAGACGGATACAACATAGTAGTATCCTTAGAGCTTAACATTATATAAATCATATTTGCACTTACGTTTAGTGTCCTCACTGGCCTTCGCTACGGGTACTAATTGAGCCGGATGGACTTCTTGTTTACGGGTATGCGCAAATCGAGCTGTATGATATCGGTATAATTCATGTTTAATTCGATAATGTGGGAAATTTTGTAATTTTCTCACCGGTTCTGATAGCAAAATCGTGTACTGCCTTAGCATATATGCTGATACAGTATAGCTAATCGTAGTCTAATTTTTAGAGAGAAATCTTGTTTTCACTATCACTGTATTCATAAGGAATTAGCTTACCGATATTTGTATCGTTTAAGGACATAGTTGGAGGAGTACCACGATGGCAGTCAATATGGCACCGGACCTTCCACGGGTCAACCCCACACCTCCCGCACTCCTCTCCCACCAACATTCGAATGCATCGAACAGCATCGAATAAAAGTATAATATTCAAATTACTAACCTGTTCACAGCATATTTATTCACTTCCCGTGATAATGAACATGTTTCTTCAAATAGTCCTATGAATTTCGGCTCAAATTTTATCGTAAATCTGCAGTTTCGTGCCAATTTAATAGCCGTTCGCGATTCGGTGGGCTTATCACTTATCACTTCTTCTCAAAGGGCATAGAAAAATCAATTTTTTACTCACTTCTCCGCACATGAGCAGCCCGAAATATTGATAGAATGCAAATTAAACATCACTTTTTGAAATCAGTCACTCGTTTGAACCGAAAGCCTAATATAAACTACTCTTTTTGTCCGAAAAACCGATTAAAAACTGACCGCGGAGCGAATGTAAACACCGGCAGCGGCAGCAGCAAACTAATGCATAGGGTGGTTCAAAAAATGATTTTGCTCCGCCGCGCTCGGTCGATTATGATCCATACTTTGGGTGTCATCCGATGGTTTGGGTTGGTTTGAAAATAGGCTTACCGTGCACAGGTTTGTATGAAAGTTGATATGGCGAGGTTGAATTTTACATTATTTTGATTGTGGCACTCCGTCATTGGGCGCTGGTGCGGGGGGAGACCATATGACTGGATGAAATATTCAAGAGCTTTAATTCCATAGACAATGGACATTGAATGGTGGTTTCAATGGTTGGGAGTCGATTTTAATCGAGGTTGCGAATCTTTACCATGATAATTAGGCTTATTTTTTGCGTTACATAATTAATGGATCTTTCCTGCGGTGCGGTTTTCGTTTAGTGAAGTCTCCGGAATGTTGCTTTAAACTACGTGGATTCTCTTTTCGCACGCGTTTGGAGGGAAGGCGCTGTAGCCAGTGTAATGAAAAGTTTAGTTTCTCATACTAGTTTTCATACAAACTTGAACCGGCTAGTGTCCAACCAGTTTTTGTTCAAATCGGTTTTGAAGGACACACGGGGCATGGGTCGGAATCGAGTGAGCGTGGTGGAGCTGGGTCGTTTTTTGAACCACCCTACTAATATTCTTTGTTTTTTTTATAAATACGACACCAATACTACTACAGTATATGACAGTTTTTATTGTACCAATATTTTCAAAGCTTTGTTTTGGTACTCAACCCACCTTCACCTTAATTCACTTGGTATCTTAATTAATTTACTAATATTCTATGGAATAGTGTATGGAAAGATGTTGAACAACGTTGAACGAGTTTTGTCTATCCTATTTCGCTTTTTGTTTTCATTACCTTTTGCGCCAACTCTCATATGAGTGCAGAAGTATCTTATCAGTTGAGTGTACTCCTATCACACTCACCGTTGGCTTTCGGGGATAGTGGGTCGAAATGACCAAAGTAAGGTGCGCTAATCGTGTCGATTAACAGTCCCCCCGGGTACGCCAACTGTGGGTTGGCCTACTCACCGTTGCACCGAACATCCAGAACTGCCAACTTCGTCGCAGGGCGATCCTAAATCCCACTTGACGTTCTCACTGTTGCGGACCGCACCTGTTCGTCTGTACTTACATTGGTGGCGATGATTTTCCCCTTCGGCCAACAATTACGTGGCAGCTTCGGATCAGCAATGACCACGATATCGCCGACGGCAATCAGCTGCGGACGTTGGAACCACTTACTCCTACAAGTGATTTCTGGTAGATAGTCTGTTATCAACCGCTTCCAGAATTGATTTGCCAGGATCTGGGACCTCAGCCAATTCTGCTTGATTGCTGCAGTACTGCCATCGAGGGCGGTCAGAGGCTTCGATCCATTGGACGAACCGAGCAGGAAGTGGTTCGGTGTCAATGCTGGAGCGGATTCAAAGTCTATCGGCACGTGAGAGAGGGGCCGGGAGTTCACGATGTTCTCAACTTCGGTCAGCAAATTTCGCAATACTTCGTCGGACGGCCTTGCCGACGAACACACGACAGTGCTCTTGACAGTGCGGATCAGTCGCTCCCAGCTCCCACCCATGTGTGGTGTGAGAGGCGGATTAAAGACCCACTCGATTCCGAAACTACCGAGCTCCTTCATGAATTCGCGCTCGTCCATGGTTTCGTTGATCTGCGTCAACTCTCTATTCGCACCTACAACATTCGTACCGCGGTCGCTGTAGACCTTCTGTGGTGTGCCGCGGCGGGCCATGAGATTTCGGAGAGCCATAATGCAAGAGCTTGAGCTGTGTCAGGCACGTGGCAAGCATTACCCACCGCTTCTCCACTTTTCTGCTGATTGTGACTTCGATTGGACCGAAATAGTCAATCCCGACGTGCGTGAAGGGTCTTGAGAACGCTGCGAGGCGGGCGGGCGGAAGATCCGCCATGAATGGTGGGTTTGGAACTGTGTGCTGGTTTTTGCACTGCTGACACTCCTTACGCACTTGCTTATAACAAACACGCAAGCGAGGGGTGCGATACTTCTGCCGGATTTCATTTATTACCGTTTCATGGTTCTGGTGATGGTATTTGCGGTGGTAGTGTGCCACGATCAGGCGGGTGATGTGTTGTTTTTGTGGAAGAATGACTGAGTTCTTCGCATCATCAGTAGCGTAGTGACATGCAGCAATGCGGGTTCGCATGCGCATGATTTCGTTACCGTCCAGCCAGGGTGTCAACTGATACAATGGGCTAGATTTCTGAACGGTTATCGTGATTTCGGGTCTTTTGGTTGGGTTTTGCAGCGTCGTCATCTCATCGGGGTAGGATTCTTGTTGGCAGAGTCGAATGATGGTACGTTCGGCTTTCAGGAGTTGCTTCACTTCAAATGGACCGGTTGCTGTAGGTGATCCTCAGCTTTTGTTGAGGCAATTATCGGCGAACCGGTGGACGTATGCGACAATCTTGCGAAGTCTCTTCCAAGTCAAGAAGTTGTTGACGCAGAGCACTGACTCCGGAAGAGTGTGGTGTACCAGGAGCGATGTACGTAGTTCATTGTCGGTCGAATCTATGTGATTGTGCAGTTCCGGCCAGTCATCTTCAGGGCACCGAAGAAAGTTGGGACCTTTGAACCATCTGTCTTCAGATGACAATTCTGGAAGACTACTCCACTTGGTGGCGTCATCGGCAGGATTTTGCTTGCCAGGAATCCATCTCCATTCGTGTGCTTCGGATATTTCGAGGATTTCGCTGATCCTGTGGCCGACTAATTGGCTGTATCGCCGATGATCCGAGTTGATCCAGCAAAGAACGTTTCTGGAATCAGACCAGTACAGCTTACGAAGGATCCTGACGGTTAGCGCCTCTTGGACGGTACGCGATAACCGTGCACCAACAACGACAGCTTCGAGTTCGAATCGTGGAATCGAAGTAAATTTCAGCGGGGCAACTCGGCATTTGGCTGCGACAATGGTACGAAGCGAAGGGGTACTCGGAACTGTAGCACCGGGGAATCTTCACTCGTTCAACTCGTGCGAGCACCTTCAACCAGGTAAGCCATTTTTCAAAGGAGTCGTTGTTGATATGTTCGTCCCATTGTACACCGGATCGCCATATTTGTTGCAGCAGGATCTTTAAATACGACAGAAAATGAGAAATCAGCCCTAGCGGATCGAAGATGGTCATCAAGACACGTAGTGCTTCCCGCTTTGTTGGCCTTCGTTCACCCCCTAACAGAGCCAGCGAAAACGTTTTCAATGTGAATGCTACTCACCGCAATATGGGAAGTTGCTAACAAGCAACACAATTGCATACATGAGCTCTCAATCGGGATAAGCTGGATTGCTAATTCAGACAGAGCTGTTTCATAACGATATGAAAGCTGCATAAACGATAAAAGATGAAATATATTCGGTACAAACTGGCTAGCTGATAGATATTTGGGTAATAGTCGAGTTAAAGTTTAAGGGATTATTTGCGGAGGCTTTTCTTTTATTCAGCATTTGCTGCTTTTATTCGAATATTATACAGCCTATGGCTAGAAGTTGAAGCTTAGTTGGGGTATTAATGGGAAACGCATGTCAAACGGCAAGTTCTCGAGCATATCGCATTGCCCTTCCATTCTGAACACCATTTCGTTATTCAGAAGTGAAATCAATTTATACAGCGGACACCAAAGGCATCTTCTGCGGGAAAGTGGTTACCTCTAATACATTTTTCAAATCAAAATCTTCCACATAATGTACATATTCACATTTGAGTTTTCAGATCATTGTAAACTAATGTCCAAGTCAGGTGGTATAATACCCGGAACATAGGCAATTAACTTTGATTGAACTGAACCTGAGTTGCGTGCTTTTGCCTACGCAATGCGGTCGGGTCTGAGCTTGACGACCGACTGGCAAATAGCACACACAACCTCACTTGATCAGTACAATTGCTGATGAAGAATGTGTGTAGCCGCTAGACATTTTAAATATAGTCGTGCCGCCACCAAACCGGACCGCGCGATTGAGCACTCGCGATGCGACGCGAGTCGCGACAACTCGAATTATGTCATTAGTAGTGCGCATCATGCTCGCATGGATGTACTATCATGTGTACTAATCTAAATAAGTTGCGACGTCTTATAACTGCAGATATTTTAATTTTATTGAACACAAATTTCCGATTTTCAACCATGCACGGAATACTCACGCTCCTCTAATGTGAACGTGTACTTCACACATGTGGAAGTGTTGGCTTGAAAAATGGATTCGCCTTGCCGAAGCCGCGCTGCGGCCATCTCGCGGAGATGGATGTGTGCATGAAATCACTGTATTTCGACATGATGAAGATAGGAATTATGTTTGTAAATGCTTTTAAAATGTGTTGAACAAAGTTATACTGAAAACTTTTAAATACGTAGAGTTAGAATTTTGGAAAACTATATGTTAGGCTACTTATCAACACATGTTTTTTTAATCGAAATAATTCAACTTTTATGTTGTCAATCTAAAAGTAATCATATTTCTAACCCGAAAAATCAAACTATTTTCGGCTAAAACGAGTTTTAAAGTTTTAATACGGATTTCAAAATTGACGTCCTATATGCTTTGCCGGGTGAAATAAAAAAGCATCACCCAGCCCCCATTTTGTTTACGCGCTGCCGTCAGGGCCAATTGTGAGTGATTCGAATTTGGGAATATCGGGCTCTCATTCAGTAGCCGCTAAGTTGCCAAGGCCGACGGAGGTCCTTCGTAGCTTAGTTTATTATTCCCTTAGTCCCATCGAAGGAAAGTAGTTACCTCCAATACATTTTTCAAATCATATTCTTCTACATAATGTACATATTCACATCTGAGTTTTCACAACATTGTAAATTAATGTCCATGTCGGGTGTTCTAATACGCCGAAAATAGCCAGTCCTTTTTGACTATAAACCTGTTTATCTGTGAATAATTTAATATTAAAAATAAAAGCAATATTAATAATAAAATTCGAAGGTTACTCATATTGCCCCGCTGTTTGACCCATCTTACCCCATTTTTATTGACAGAAAAAGAGTCTTTTACTTTTATGACTCAAAATAAGGTAAAAGGTGAAATTTTCGTTATTTCATACCATTGGTATACAAATTATGAGCTATTTGTTTAGGTCCATGATAAAAAGGTAAACCAAAATATGTTTGTTTTGAGGCATTGAGGGTTCGTCTTAGGCTACCCATCTTGCCCCTTCCTATCCTACTATCGATTAAGTTTTGAGTGTTCTACGTAAACAACTTCTCGCTATATTCTTATTTAAATTTTTTAGGGGAACGATTTTGTCCTGCTGGTCGGGGGTTATCGGTGATTTGTGAACTAGTTGCCACCAGGAATCTTTATAAAAACGTTGTTTAATTTAGTTTTTGGATTTTTAACCGCTTGTAGTATTTTTGCTGAACCAATATACGATTGATTGACTGATCAGAAGCGTATGCCCTAATACCACTATTCGATTTTCGTGTATTTTCTCCCCCACCCCCCGGTTGGATTGGCACCGCAGAGGAAAGCAAAAACCAGGAACAAACGGGTCAGCCCGGCCACCAGGACAAAATCTTCTCCAACGATGAGCTATCGGCACTGATCGATCCCATTCTCAGCTCGGACGATCACAACCAGGACGGGTTCATCGACTATCCGGAGTTTGTGAGGGCGCAGCACAAAGCGGCCACACAGGGGGCGCAGGGTGCTCCCCAACAGTAAACTACTGTCGGTTCTTCTCTCGGTGATAGGAGAAATCGTTTCTACGTCTGTATCTGAATCTCTGAAACTCATCCATCTTTATACAAACGACTGTTGGTCGATGATCTAAACTATCGAAACCGAGCCATGTCACGCTGATCGGTATTTACTTTCCGGCACTATTATGCTCACTTTTGTTAGGGCTCTTAATTTAGGATATGTTGAACATTCCTGTTTTTTTTGGCAATCGCACAAAAGCATTTCCATTTCGGCGAAATCTGACGCAGATTATTTGTTATATGTAATGGGACATGGCGGTTAGGACAGGTTGTTTTATTATTCACAATGTTGCTCGAGACCTATTGTACTTTAACACTCTTTGAATACCAAAGAATCTTGTCGAAGTTTCAGTGTGTTCTTTCCACAAAAGCATTGTCAATGATAAAACAACCTTTTAAAGACCTCTGTTATCCTAGTTGTAGATATCTTCATGTTTCCTACAAGTTCATTTACAAAACTATAATTACGATGAACATATACGCTAAGATTTTAGTAGGATTCAAATTATGCGTAATACATAGTACTACCAGACAAATGTGGTAGACGAAACCATTAAACAAATCAATCGTACGAGAGTATTTGACTTTATTGAGGACTGTATTTTTGTAATAAAATAATACTAAATAGTGAGAATACATGCAATTATATGAGAAAAGTTTTTGTCGCGAATATGGAAAAATACAAAATACAAATTGAGTGATGCTGATTGTGAAGTCGAATTTGATTTGAGTTAGTACTTGTTTGGATGACATACATAATGGCTGAAATCTCGTGAATGAACAAATTAGAATACCGTCATAGGACGCAGAAGCGGGTAATATTATCGATATAAAACATCAGATGATGAAGATGCTTCGATTCACTGGAAATGATAACATTCATCCCTTTGCTAAATAATGCTTCCTACACATTTCATACTCATCAAAATCGCTTTCTTATTATTTGTCCATCAACAACCACTGTTCCTGAATCGTTCTGGAAAAAATCCACGCTTACCTTCAATTTCTACTCAAACTAACATAATCGGAACAGACGATGCAAAACACAAGCAAGCCGAACAGAATCCAAACCAGCCGGAACAGACAATCTACACTGACGAACAGTTGGAAAACATCGTTGACTCGGTGATGCGCATGATGGATGTGAATGGTGACGGCTTCGTGGACTATACCGAGTATCGTCGTTCCGGTGTGGAGGAAAACCGCCGCGACGACTACCCGGAGGGCCATCCGTGATAATGTACCCCGTCATGTTGCTTGCTAACACGCACGTTTTATAATAAATCTATTTTTTTCATTTTGGTGAAAGGAACAACTGCTGTCTTTCAGTTACCTGTTTAATGATAACACCCTTTATTGGTTTTATTCAACTAACCTTGCACGATTTGCATGTTCATAATTCTTACTATACCAGCTAACGACAAATCGGCCGGGGATCACTCAGTGGACATCTACACCGATGAACAGCTGACATCCATTGTAGAAGCTGTACTAACCAGTATGGACAAGAATCAGGATGGTTACGTTGACTGGTTCGAATACAAACGCTCCAACTCTGGAAAATAATAAAATGAAGGAATTCTGCATTTTTTTCAATTGATCCTACAACACAATGGGAAATAAAGCTCTTCAAAATTGGTAGCAAACCCTGATCAACACAGAGTGTACTTCGATTTGGATGTGAATAATACAATCCCTGGCGGGTTCGATCTTTGTTTTTTTTTTACAGATACTAAAGAAGACGGCGAGCACGACGATCACCACGCCGAACCGACTACGGATCGGACGGAATCGCATCCCCAGGATGATGAAACGCTTCAGTCGTTGATCGATCCCATTCTGGAACTGATGGACAAGGATCAGGATGGGTTTATCTCGTATGCCGAGTACCGACAAGCGGAGGCATCCGAATCGGCGAAAAATGCCAACTGACAGAGGCTCAAATGAACTGAATGTACGTAGGTAGATTATTAAGGCTTATTAGGGGTCCCTGAGGTAAAGTGATGAAGGCTGTTCCTCGTTTCCATTGTTTATTTTTTAATTTCTGTTTTGTCACGGGTAGTGCCATTCCCGATGATGGTTTTGTTCCTTGCATTTCTACTGAAAACAATTATTAGGACATCACAATTTAGGCAGTGAGCTGTGGAGACTTCAAATTAGATAATAAATGACAGATCTAATTAATTCCTAATGGAGTAGTAGTAACATGAAAGAACAATTCCTATAGAGATAAATATTTACATTGTCGTCTGAATATCGTATATAACTGAGAACTAAAAATTTAATTGACTGTGATTGATAATGTCAAAAAATGTCATGGGATTGCTATTACTAACTTGCTAATAACTTTTTTTTCAAAAGTTATTTGAAATTAAGTAAGATTTTTTGATTAGCATGTAATGTTAACGGATCCTAGAATTGTCACACAGGTCATTTATCTAAATACAAAGTATAAGGCAAGAGAATGAAATTAAAAAAAATGTCAACGAATGTTATGACATTAATGTCATTTGAAACTAATTGGGCTAGTTTATGGAAATTTGCATTCGGCGGATATCACATTATTTCATAGATATGAAATAGAGATTTGAAATCGGAATCAAGTGTTGATAAATCGCTGAGAATTGCAATTTTCTGAAATGAAAATATTCTTCGTTTTGGACAGCGCAACATATTTTAGACTCCCAAATGTACCCATTTAGGACACCCCCAATTTAGTCTGTTCAAAGCCGAATTTCCAATTGGGGGGGTTAAAAGCATACTTTAAAATAAGATTTTGTCACTTACACCCTTTGCGGTGCACCTCCTCAATTTACCCTGGTCAATTGAATAAAAGCAAATTTCTATCTTTTGCAGTATGCACCAATGAGAAAATTTCTGCGTTTTCAATTCATAATTTCGACATGAAAATATTGTGTGCATTCTGAGATTTTCAGTGATGTGTGCTTTGAAGCGTAGCACATTGTTTCCACAAATAATGCAAAATTTTGAATGAACAATTAAGAATTGTTAAGAAAATTATTTTTAGCTTTCTAGTGGAATGTCTTCACTTTTCATAAGACGAGTTTGTACAATCCCATTTAATTCCACCACTTAATTGTACCTTGACAGATACGTATTTCGACCTCAACAGTAAGGTCGTCTTCAGTGTCTCGTACTTGACCAATCCAAATCCAATCCAAATCCAATCCAAATCCAATCCAAATCCAATCCAAACCAATCCAAACCAATCCAAACCAATCCAAACCAATCCAAACCAATCCAAACCAATCCAAACCAATCCAAACCAATCCAAACCAATCCAAACCAATCCAACCAATCCAAACCAATCCAAACCAATCCAAATCCAACCCAAACCAAACCAATCCAAACCAATCCAAACCAATCCAAACCAATCCAAACCAATCCAACCAATCCAAACCAATCCAAACCAATCCAAACCAATCCAAACCAATCCAAACCAACCAAACCAATCCAAACCAACCAATCCAAACCAATCCAAACCAATCCAACCAATCCAAACCAATCCAAACCAACCAAACCAATCCAAACCAATCCAAACCAATCCAAACCAATCCAAACCAATCCAAACCAACACAACCAATCCAAACCAATCCAAACCAACCAAACCAATCCAAACCAATCCAAACCAATCCAAACCAACCCAAACCAAACCAATCCAAACCAAACCAACCAAACCAATCCAAACCAATCCAAACCAATCCAAACCAATCCAAACCAATCCAAACCAATCCAAACCAATCCAATCCAAACCAATCCAAACCAATCCAAACCAATCCAAACCAATCCAAACCAATCCAAACCAATCCAAACCAATCCAAACCAAACCAAACCAAACCAAACCAAACCAAACCAATCCAAACCAATCCAAACCAATCCAAACCAATCCAAACCAATCCAAACCAATCCAAACCAACCAAACCAATCCAAACCAATCCAAACCAATCCAAACCAATCCAAACCAATCCAAACCAATCCAAACCAACCAAACCAAACCAATCCAAACCAATCCAAACCAATCCAAATCCAAACCAACCAAACCAATCCAAACCAATCCAAACCAATCCAAACCAATCCAAACCAATCCAAACCAATCCAAACCAATCCAAACCAATCCAAACCAATCCAAACCAATCCAAACCAATCCAAACCAATCCAAACCAATCCAAACCAATCCAAACCAATCCAAACCAATCCAAACCAATCTAAACCAATCCAAACCAATCCAAACCAATCCAAACCAATCCAAACCAATCCAAACCAATCAAACCAAACCAATCCGAATCCAACCAAACCAATCCAACCAATCCAAACCAATCCAAACCAATCCAAACCAACACAACCAATCCAAACCAATCCAAACCAATACAAACCAATCCAAACCAATCCAAACCAACCAAACCAAATCTAATCCAAACCAAACCAATCCAACCAACCCAAACCAATCCAACCAAATTCAATCCAAACCAAACCAATCCAAACCAATTCAAACCAATCCAAACCAATCCAAACCAACCAAATCTAATCCAAATCTAATCCAAACCAAACCAATCCAAACCAATCCAAACCAATCCAAACCAATCCAAACCAATCCAAAACCAATCCAAACCAATCCAAATCTAATCCAAACCAAACCAATCCAAACCAATCCAAACCAATCCAAACCAATCCAAACCAATCCAAACCAATCCAAACCAAACCAATCCAAACCAATCCAAACCAACCAATCCAAACCAATCCAAACCAACCAAACCAATCCAAACCAATCCAAACCAATCCAAACCAACCAAACCAAATCTAATCCAAACACAAACCAACCAAACCAACCAAATCTAATCCAAACCAACTTAATCCAATCCAAACCAATCTTAACCAATCCAAACCAATCCAACCAAACCAATCCAAACCAAACCAATCCAAACCAACCAAACCAATCCAAATCTAATCCAAACATAATCCAAACCAAACCAATCCAAACCAATCCAAACCAATCCAAACCAATCCAATCCAATCCAATCCAAACCAATCCAAACCAATCCAAACCAATCCAAACCAATCCAAACCAATCCAAACCAATCCAAATCGAATCCAAACCAATCCAAACCAACAACCAATCCAACCAACCAACCAATCCCAACCAAACCAACACAACCAATCCAAACCAATCAAACCAATCCAAACCAATCCAAACCAATCAAACCAATCAAACCAATCCAAACCAATCCAAACCAATCCAAACCAACCAAAATCCAATCAAAACCAATCCAAACCAATCCAAACCAATCCAAACCAATCCAAATCAACCAAACCAATCCAAACCAACCAAACCAATCCAAACCAATCCAAACCAATCCAAACCAATCCAAACCAATCCAAACCAATCCAAACCAACCAAACCAACCAAACCAATCCAAACCAATCCAAACCAACCAAACCAATCCAAACCAATCCAAACCAATCCAAACCAACCAAACCAATCCAAACCAATCCAAACCAATCCAAACCAATCCAAACCAATCCAAACCAATCCAAACCAACCAAACCAACCAAACCAATCCAAACCAATCCAAACCAATCCAAACCAAACCAATCCAAACCAATCCAAACCAATTCAAACCAATTCAAACCAATTCAAACCAATTCAAACCAATCCAAACCAAATCAAACCAATCCAAACCAATCCAAACCAATCCAAACCAATCAAACCAATCCAAACCAATCCAAAGCCAATCAAACCAATCCAAACCAATCCAATCCAAACCAATCCAAACCAATCCAAACCAATCCAAACCAATCCAAACCAAAACCAATCCAAACCAATCCAAACCAATCCAAACCAATCCAAACCAACCAAACCAATCCAAACCAATCCAAACCAATCCAAACCAATCCAAACCAATCCAAACCAATCCAAACCAAAACCAACCAAACCAATCCAAAGCCAATCAAACCAATCAAACCAATCCAAACCAATCCAAACCCATCCAAACCAATCCAAACCAATCCAAACCAATCCAAACCAATCCAAACCAATCCAAACCAATCCAAACCAATCCAAACCTATTCACATCCAATCCAAACCAACCAAACCAATCAAAACCAATCCAAACCAATCCAAACCAATCCAAACCAACCAAACCAACCAAACCAATCCAAACCAATCCAAACCAATCCAAACCAATCCAAACCAATCCAAACCAATCCAAACCAATCCAAACCCAATCCAAACCAATCCAAACCAATCCAAACCAATCCAAACCAATCCAAACCAACCAAACCAATCCAAACCAACCAAACCAATCCAAACCAATCCAAACCAATCCAAACCAACCAAACCAATCCAAACCAATCCAAACCAACCAAACCAATCCAAACCAATCCAAACCAATCCAAACCAATCCAAACCAAACCAATCCAAACCAATCCAAACCAATCCAAACCAATCCAAACCAATCCAAACCAAACCAATCCAAACCAATCCAAACCAATCCAAACCAATCAAACCAATCCAAACCAATCCAATCCAAACCAATCCAAACCAATCCAAACCAATCCAAACCAATCCAAACCAATCCAAACCAAAACCAATCCAAACCAATCCAAACCAACCAAACCAATCCAAACCAATTCAAACCAATTCAAACCTATTCAAACCAATCCAAATCAAATCCAAATCCAATCCAAATCCAATCCAAATCCAATCCAAATCCAATTCAAATCCAATTCAAATCCAATCCAAATCCAATTCAAATCCAATCCAAATCCAATCCAAACTCAATCCAAATCCAATCCAAATCCAATTCAAATCCAAAGCCAATCCAAATCCAATCAAAATCCAATCCAATCCAAATTCAAGTAGACCGGCGGAATCGCCAAAATGTGTAGCCCTAAATGGCCGGAACGAAATTATGACAGCGACTCTCCGTGGATGCGTGTGCACGGTGCGGAGATCTGACCAGAAGAGGCAGAGTCATGGCTTGCTGATCGCCGATTAACACGCTGAGGTGTGAATCTATAAACATACGCTGAATGCATTTTACTCAAACCCCACAGCTTTCATAATTTATCATTTTGGACTTCTAATTGGGTTACTATTAAATCCCAAATAGTAATCCATAAGAAGTTGGGGTACAAAAGTTAAAGAATATACATGACAGCTATCAGTACGAAATACTCCGTTACAACGCAATGCAACCATAGATATAATTGCAATTTCTCGGAATACAAATTTAAATCTACTCGCATTTTCAAGGGCACACCACGCAATAACGCTAGCAACGCACAACTGTCTTCCTTTTATTTCAGCTTTTCTGCGTCGCAGCATACACGAAATAATAACTGGCAATTGTACGTTGTTTCCGTATTGAGTGGTGTCCCCTTGAAAACGCGAGTGAATTTAGTTTTGGATTCCACTAGGCTTGTCCTTAATCGTCATCAATTTCGACTTCCTTTGCTGAATGAAAGAGCGACGTTTTGGTAGGTAGGCAAACCTCATTAAATTTTCCATGAAATGCGTCAGCATAACGGTGGAAAGGAGACGCATGGTTCATTTCTATGCGAACAGGTTTCTGTAGCGGATTTATTTTTTAATTGGAAGGGAAAACTCGAATAAACGTCAAGGGAATTCCAAACGTTGACCGTTTTACCCCGACCGGATAGAAATCATGAAAAATCTTCTCTTGAAAGGGGTAAATTGCGATAAGAACTCTCCGTTCTCCCCCAGCATATTTTTCCTCTATGGCTGATTCCGCTGTAGGAGAAAAATCCCATTTCCCTCTCATCGAAGAAGAGAAAATTACCCTGTTTTATATGTGTGTGTGAGAGAGAAAGAGAAAGTCAGAATGGAAATCCTTTCGGAACTTATCCACCTTCTCCCATGTAGAAGAAAAGCAGAAGCATAAAACAGCGAGGAAAATTAGGAAATGTGTTCTGTTATGTATGTTTTCGCCGCAACTTGGCAGTCATTCGGCTCGGTTCGTACGGTTCGGTTCGGTTTCGGTCCCCTGCACAATACCTATAGTTCCCTGTGGATGCGGATCCAACTGAGATTGTTATTCGCTCCTGCTGTGCCACTGCTGCTGCTTGATATAAGCTGATAGAGGCCTGACAGAAAACAGATACAGATTGGCTATCGGTCGTACCGCGCGTGGTCACTTCCGCATCCGGTGCTGCATTCCACTGCACCGTGGGAGTAATCTCATTAAATATAAGTTCGTGTTTGATCATCGCAGTGCTCAAGGAGGACTTCCGAAAGGAAGATGTCCTGTGTTTGAGTGAAGAAATCCGCGACGACGACGGCCAAAGGTGATATCGCGCATGCAGACGGGGGTGACGATTGAAAGGAAGGTGTGAAAAATAGTGCGGGTATTTCGGAGGAAAATTCGATCCACTCGAAGGTAGAAGCAAGGTGGCAGAGGACACTAAAAACAGCAGCAGCAAGAAAAGAGTCACAAAGTAGCCGAGAGTGATAGTGTTACTTTTCAGTCCACATTGGCTCGTTGACAAGAGTGTCGCGTTTTTCCTCGGTTCTCTTTCTCGTCATCTGGCCAACTTTAGTTTGTTTGAGTTGTGAGAGTGGTTGTTGTTGTTTCTATTGGAGTATTGGTGGTAAACAAAGTCCACCCCCTGCTTAGGGACAGTAAAACGAGGAAAACATTCAGTCAGTAAATTTGAATGTTTGATGATGTACCCACTCTGTGTTTTCATACAACTAAGACAAAGCTACGCAACACGTTGAAGTCGTAGAATTGTGCCGCTATTAAACATTCAGAAGTATCGAACGGTGGGATTTCGTTGATTCTGACCTATGCTGCTATTGACATCGGCTATCGTTTCTATAAAGGTCGACAAAAGCGAACCAAATCAGAACTGGCACATTGTAGTGCGGGTAAGTACCGTATAATGGGTGGAAGTTTATACGACTTTTTTATTTGCATCCGGAGCATTATCTATAACCCATTCTTTTCACAACAAGTACCTATTTGGATTTAAATGTTGTAAATACTCCCAGGTAAATACTACTCGAGAAAAAATATCAACCTAAGGGGAAACATTTTTGACGTAGACTATCATTTGGTTTTACTCACCGAAAGTAGAATTAACCTTTCCCATCAAAAATTGTATCCCGTTTTATTGTATCAGTCGATTCTTTGGCTTATTTAAGGTCAACTTTCCCAAACAACCCATATTTTTCGAAGCCTCTAACTATTTTCTAAATCTAAAAAACAGCAATTTTTCGATTTTTGTTTTAAATTTCAAAAATTCTTAGAGGCGTAAAAAGAAGACTTTCGAGCCTCCTGAAAGGAGGCTTCCGACCTCTTGAAAGAAGGCTTCTTCAAAGGATGCTTACGAGCTTCTTGAAAGGAGCTTTCCGAGTCTCTTGGTAGGAGCTTTCCGAGCCTCTTGAAAGCTGGCTTCCTAACCTTTAAATCCTAGATTTTAATTAGAAAGCTTATTTGTATAATATTATTGAACATTTTGTCTCAAACAGATAGCTTACATTGAACATTTTTTAAATTTCTTCGTTCCACTTTTGTCCCACAGCCCTTCATGCACTGTGCTGGTTAAAGTGGGCAGGGTTCGATAGTTTTTGATTCACTAATTCCCATGCATATAGAGCTTGCTGGGGTTCAATCATCTTTCTCTTGCACGCGCACAGCAAGGACAGGATTTGTTTTCATGAAAAATTTCATCTCTTCTGTGCGCATGCAAGAGAAAGATGATTAAACGTCAGCAAGCCTTATCATATACAATACAATGTTTTAAACGTACTTTGGACTCGGCAAGACGCTCCGATCGAATAGAGTTCGCCGCCGTACCAAACTGACTATCTACAAAACGCTCATTAGACCGGTAGTTCTCTACGGACACGAGATCTGGACGATGCTCGTGGAGGACCAACGCGCGCACTTGGAGTTTTCGAAAGGAAAGTGCTGCGTACCATCTATGGTGGGGTGCAGATGGCGGACGGTACGTGGAGGAGGCGAATGAACCACGATTTGCATCAGCTGTTGGGAGAACCATCCATCGTTCACACTGCGAAAATCGGAACACTGCGGTGGGCCGGGCACGTAGCCAGAATGTCGGACAGTAATCCGGTGAAAATGGTTCTCGACAACAATCCGACGGGAACAAGAAGGCGAGGTGCACAGCGGGCAAGGTGGATCGATCAGGTTGATGACGATTTGCGGACCCTCCGCAGACTGCGTGGTTGGCGAAGTGCAGCCATGGACCGAGCTGAATGGAGAAGACTTTTATGTGCAGCACAGGCCACTCCGGCCTTAGTCTGATAATAAATAAATGTTTTAAAATAAAAAAATATCAAAACTTTATCAATAAGTTTTTAATGGACTTGCAATACATCCGCCATTACGCATCTTTGGCCGAGGTACCCCCTGGAGCCAGTGAAGGTACCCCTAGGGGTACATGTACCCCAGGTTGAGAACCGCTGATCTAGACTTTCCTAGGCGTAAGAGTTTCAGTAACTTGGCTTAGAAACCTTGCAGTTTCTGGATTTTTGTGCCTAAGGTCACTCCTCACGGAATTTTACTTCTTACCTATGGATCCTGTACACCTTCGGTGGTGCAAAGGACCGACTTGAAAGATCTCCAACCTGAGCGCTGCCCGGCTATCGCTTTAACCTGTTGCCAGGTATGATTTCGGTCGACTTCTTTTATTTCTTAATTGAGGCTTCGCCGCCATGAGTCTCTGGGCCTGCCTCTGCTGCGATGTCCCGTTGGGTTCTAGTCTAATGCTTGTTTACAGATTTCGTTTCCGCCCCTACGTAGAGTGTGGCCGACCCAGCCCCACTTCCGATCCCGAATTTCTGTTGCTATCGGCCTCTGGTGACAACGACGATGGAGCTCATTGTTTGAGGTCCAGTAGTGAGGCCACCAGGTCCGAATTATATACCGCAGGCATCTGTTGATGAGCACCTTCAGCCGTTGAGTATTCTCCACTGATACACACCATGTTTCGCTAGCGTATAACAGCACAGATTTCACGTTAGAGTTGAAAATTCGTATTTTGGTGCGTTCACTTATCTGCCTGTTTTTCCAGATATTTCTTAAACTCGCAAGGCAGCCCTTGCTTTCTTGATCCGTGCGCCTATGTCGATCTTGGTACCGCCGTCTGACGCCATTTGGCTACCAAGATATTGGAAGCTTTCAACATTCTCCACTGGTTGCCCGGCTACTGTGAAACTGGAAGGAGTCACCGTGTTTACATCCAACGATTTAGTTTTGTTGACGTTGATGACTAAACCTGCCGAAGAGGAGCGCTCAGCAAGGTCGTTGAGCTTACTCTGCATATCAGAGCGCCGTTGCGCGAGTAGTGCAACGTCATCAGCCAATTCGAAATCGTTTAGATGCTCCATGGTTATAGGCTGCCATAACAGCCCGCGGTTTGGTTCACGGTCAATCGCATCTACCAGAATCTCGTCGATTACGATGAGGAACAGTAACGGTGATAGAATACATCCTTGCCTCACACCAGCTACGACCCGGATAGGGTCGGACAGGACCCCATTGCGCAGCACTCTACACGAAAAGGCCTCGTACTGTGCTTCGATGAGGCCGATGATTTTCTCAGGAACCCCAATGCGTCTCAGGGCGCCCCACAAATTCTCGTGATTGAGACGGTCGAAAGCTTTTTCGTTTTTTTAGCTTTGAGCATCTCGGCTGATATGCGGTCGATCCCTGGGGCTTTATTCGATTTCGGTATTGACGCGTGTTATACGTCGGATCCTAAGCAGATCATGCCGAGGTGGTGATGGCCTGGCTGGTACTTGAAAAAGTTGTTCGAGGGGCTCGAACCAGTGTTTCAGCTGGTCAGTTGGGTTGGTCAATAACTGATCATTCGCGTCTTTCACAGGCATCGTTGCATTCATTTCGACCCGCTTAAGCGTCGTGAGATATCGTAGAGGAGGCGAATGTCCCCGGTTGCGGCGTCTCTCTCTCCTTCGTCGGCCAGAGAGTCTGCCCACGCTCGCTTGTCCCGTCGACATGAGCGTTTTACTTCCTTTGCAAGAGCCGAGTATCGTTGACGGGCTAAGACTTTGGCTCTTCTGGTTTTTGATCGCTCTATCGCGTCTTTGGCTTCTCTTCGCTCCTCTATCTTCCTCCAGGTCTCATCGGTGATCCATTGTTTTCTCTGGGTGCGCAGTTCGCCCAGATTGTTCTCGCTGGTGGCGATGAAGGCATTCTTGATGGCGGTCCATTTGTCTTCCACGCTGCCACCTTCCGGAATATCTACATCACGCGTCTCCAGTTCTTCAACGAAGGACCGTTTCACTGTGGCATCTTCCAGTCGGCTTGTGTTGAATCGTCGTCCAACTTTTTCCTTCTGCTGACGAATCCGCGCAATGTGAAGACGTATTTCTCCGATGAGGAGGTGATGATCAGACGCTATATCGACTTTACGTTTATTCCGTACAACAAGAAGGCTCCGTTTCCATTTTCGGCTGATGCAGATGTGGTTGATTTTATTTTCTATAAAGCCGTCACGGGAGACCCACGTGACCTTATGAACCGGTCGATGAGGGAAGAGCGATCCCCCGATCACCATGTCGTAATTATCACAAACTTATGCGAACAGCTCTCCGTTTTCACTAATTTTTCCGAGACCATGGCGTTTCATAATGCGCTCATGGTTCAAGTTGTCGGATGCGATCTTCGCATTGAAGTCGCCCAAACAGATCTTGATATCACTCTTCGGGATTCTATCTATGATCTATCTATTCACATACACGGTGGTGATGGCGTGCAAAGTAGTTTGTTTTTGCCGTGCTGTGTTTAGTTTGATTAATTACGTGTGAAATTGGTGAAGTGCCGCGAAAAAAATTGTTTTAACGTGTGCCCATAAGTGTTTTGTAACAGGATAAGTAGGAGATAAATCATCTCCACACCTTGT
Organism: Armigeres subalbatus; assembly: GCF_024139115.2. Lineage (NCBI taxonomy): Eukaryota > Metazoa > Arthropoda > Insecta > Diptera > Culicidae > Armigeres > Armigeres subalbatus. The sequence goes on along the minus strand of NC_085139.1, from coordinate 54,428,543 downwards.
ATCTGTTTAATTTTGTGTTTTTTACGCGCCACAGCTGTAGCGAACGATGCCATAACGGCGATTTCGTCAGCCGGCTGTGGTTGAATTTTTATTGTTTTTGATTGTCTTTCTGTTTGCCTTTGCATGCAGCGCATCCACTGCTGTGTAAAGGCATAGGCAATGGAGTGCTACAAGTGCAAAGTGGGGATAGCGATCAATGCATTCCCTTTGCTCTGCTTCCAAAGTGAGCGATATTGCCATGCGCACTGTAGCTCGTTGGAAAATAAAGCAGCAGCAGATTGATCACGGAGAATGTTAATGTGTTCTTCAAGTGTGATGAATGCCTGTCTAGCCAAAGTTGTGGCGAGCAGAATAAAGTGACACTGGATGCCGGCAAAATAGAGGAAGATATGAAGAAGATTTCTTCTCTTTCGGACTCTATTGTCGACATTCGGGATCAAATGTCTGCTCAGATAGGCAACGCGTTGATGACCGGTATGGATGAAATTGTCCGAAATGTTAAGGAATCGATTAACGGACTTGAGATAATGATTAATAAAAAAATGGAAACTATGACTAGTTCATTTTTTCAATTTAATTCGGATAAAGTTAAAATAGCTGCAATGAAGAACACGAAGGACTCGTCTAGGTTGAGTCATTCTGAATCAACTTGCAGTTCGCGCAAAAAACGGAAAATTAGTAATAGTAATGACGATTTTGTTAATGTTGATGATGATTTAATTAATAATAATGACGATGTTTTCGAAGACGATGTTCCTTTGTTACGGTAGTTAGAAGGAAAAATAAGAAAATTGCTCCTAAAGCAACTAAAGTTGTACAGGCGAAAGAACGTAAGACTCGGCCCGTCATTGTGGTTAAACCGAAACAGTCCGATCAGAGTAGTGACGACACTCGAAAATTTTTGAATATTACGTTAGATCCAAAAGTACACAAGATAAGTAACTTTCGGAACGGGAAAAATGGCTCCATTATTGTAGAGTGTGCAACTGGTTTCAATGTAGATGTGGTGAAAAATGGCATGCAAAACGATTTGGGTGAAAACTACACTGCTGTTGTTCCAACATCGGTGCCAAGATTGAAAGTGTTGGGTATGAGCGATAATATTCCTCCGATGACTTCATCGACTTTCTAAAAAGTCAGAATGAGGACATCGCAATAAATGATGTAAAAGTAGTAAATATCTATGAAAATCCACGCTTCAAGTACAAGCAATTTAGTGCCGTAATTGAAGTAGACAAAGATACATATAGCTGTTTGTTGACCGCGAAAAAGGTTAATGTAAGGTTCGATCGGTGCCTTGTTGTACCCGCGATTAATGTTTTGAGATGCTTCCAATGTGGAGAATTTGGGCACATGAGTGCAGAATGTAAAAACCACATTGCGTGCTCTAAGTGCAGCGATAGTCACAAAACTTCTGAGTGCACGTCAACTGTATTGAAATGCGTTAATTGTTTAAAAATGAATCGGGAACGTAACATGAAGTTGGACGTCAATCATCCAGCATTTAGTACTGAGTGTAAGATCTACAAGAAATTGTTTGATCAAAAGAAAAGCGGCTTGCGTTTCAATGAATAGCAACCAAGTTCCAGTAGTAATGTAAACCAATTAGATGTTTTGTATTTGAATATTGCTGGTTTGTCTACAAACTACGTAGCTCTACGTACGATTGTAGAAGAAAAACGTCCATTTTTGGTATTTTTAGCAGAAACGCATATTGTAGAGTATGAATCATTTGATCAGTACAGTATACCGGGATACAAAGTCGCTGCTTGCTTATCACATTCAAGGCACACTGGCGGAGTTGCTATTTATGCCAAAGAATCGGTTCAATTCAAGCTTCAAATCAACGAAGCCTGTGAAGGAAATTGGTTCTTAGGCATTACAGTTGCACGTGGCATGAAGAAGGGTAATTATGGTGTTTTATATCATTCTCCCAGTTCGAGTGACCAGCGTTTTATTGAAATTTTAGAGAACTGGCTAGAAATTTTTATCGATTTTAGTAAACTAAATGTACTTGCTGGTGATTTTAATTTTAATTGGTGTGACGAAAATTCAAATCATTTAAAGCGTCTGACTGAGTTTTACAATTTGAAACAAAAAGTTGTTGATTACACGCGTATTTCCCGACACAGTAGAACTATAATTGATCATGTTTATTCTAACTTTGATTCTGTAAACTCAGTTACAGATATTTGTTTAAAAGTAACCGATCATGAAACATTAGTCATAAATATAGAAAATAATGATATAACCGAAAATGATTTTGTTAAATTGAAGTGTTGGAGGAAATATTCGAAACAAGCTGTTTCGGATCTTGTTGCGAGAAACGTGGATTTTCAGGATATTTCCGGAAACTTAGATCAGAAATCAGCTGTTCTAACGAACGTTCTGAAAACAAGTACCAATAAGTTAATTGAACATAAATTTGTAACTTTAAATAACTCGAACAGCTGGTACAATTTAGATCTTCTGCGTATAAGACGTAAAAGAGATAAATTGTACAATAGATTTTTGAGACGACATAGTTGTAACAATTGGAACAGGTACAAGAATGCGCGGAACACGTATTCACAATCGTTGAAAAAAACGCGTTGTGATTATATTCAGAGGAAAATTGATCAGCATCAGAATAACAGCAGGGAGTTATGGAAAATTTTGAAATCTTTGTTGAAACCTAATAGTTCCAATCCGCGGTCCATAACTTTTAATGGCACATTAGAAAATTCAGAACAAGTAATTGCTTGCAATTTTAACGATTATTTCATCGATAGTGTTTCATCGATTAATCGGTCTATCGATTTGGTTGATGAGCCTGATGAAATAAAACAGCCGGTTAATAGTACATGTAGATTTGATTGTTTTCACCCAATTACTTTTGATGAACTTAAAAATATATGCTTTTCTTTGGGCAAAACGGCTGGAGTTTATAACGTTAACGCTAGAGTTATACAAGATTGTTTTCATGTCATTGGACACAAACTGCTGGACCTTATTAATGAATCTTTGAGAACCGGGCACGTGCCGCAGGTTTGGAAGGAATCTCTTATAATTCCTATTCAAAAAGTTGCTGGAACGATTAAAGCCGAAGAGTTTCGTCCCATCAACATGTTGCACACATTAGATGAAATATTAGAACTTGTTGTGAAAGGCCAGTTGGTAACATATTTGAATAATAATAACTTGTTAATACAAGAGCAATCGGGATATCGAGAAGGACATTCTTGTGAAACCGCATTGAACTTAGTGTTAGCCAAATGGAAAGAAAACATGGAGTGTAAAGATACTATCATTGCTGTATTTTTGGATCTTAAACGCTCCTTTGAAACAATCTCTAGGCCCTTATTGTTGGAAAAAATCAAGCGCTTTGGAATTTCGGGTTCTGCGTATGAATGGTTCAGAAGCTATTTGTCTGACAGAATCCAAAGGACTGTTTTTAATGATTGTGTTTCAAATCCCATGGAAAGTAATCTTGGTGTTCCACAGGGAAGTGTATTAGGGCCCGTTTTATTTATTATGTATATTAATGACATGGCACGGGTCTTACGTTTTTGCAACATTAATCTTTTCGCGGATGACACAGTATTATTCATTGCAGCTAGAAATATCGATGATGTTGTTTCACGCTTGAATACAGATTTGCATTCTCTAAGTAGATGGTTGAAGTACAAACAGTTGAAGTTGAATATAAGTAAAACTAAATACATGATAATTTCGCGAAATCGATTCATTGATAATGTTTCTGTTAGAATTGATGATGAAACACTTGATCGCGTTCGGGAAATTAAATATCTTGGCGTGGTTATTGATGATAAATTGAAATTTGATTCTCATATCAACAATGTCATCAAGAAAATAGCCAAGAAGTATGGAATTTTATGTCGATTAAAAAACGAATTAACTGTTGCGAGTAAAATACAGTTGTCTCTCCTCACCTGGACTTTTGCGCCTCCATTTTATTTCTGGCCAATGAAACACAAATATCGAGGTTACAGCGTTTGCAAAATAAAGTTATGCGCTTGATTTTGAGATGTAATAGATTCACTTCCTCCTCCTTTTTGTTGGACGCTTCACAATGGTTATCAGTGAAGCAAAGAATTGTTTATTTAACTATGGTGTTCATTTTCAAAATAATAAATGGATTGCTGCCCCGATATTTGTGTAATCGAATTGAAAGAGGAAGTGACATTCATAGATATAATGCTAGAAACTCGGATGAAATAAGAACATCTTATTTTTTGTATGGAGCTTCACAAAATTCATTGTTTTATAAAGGAATAAACGTATTCAATTCGATGCCTATACACATCAAGCGTGCAAGGACACTATCACAGTTCAAGAGACTTTGTATTTCACACGTAAAAGCTGTTTTTTAAACAGTCATATATTTAAGTTTTTGGTATTGACTAATTGTGTATCTTGACGAAGTTTGTGATAACGGATATCTTTTCTTGAACAATGTAAATGATTTTTTATTTCATTAGGGCGCTTATAGACTATTTTTGTTCGCCTCGATGATGATGATGGTATTTTATTTATTGACTTGTGTAGTCTACAAATGTTTGAGAATCGCGCGCGAATACAGGTATAAATGACTTTTTACGATTTTATGATCAATACTTGAAACATTTGGAACTGTTTGAAGGATACTATGAAAAGTAGTGAGCTCTCAGATAGAACGCGATTTTATCGAGACTTTTGGTATCTACGGAGAGGTAACACAAGTTTTGAATTTTTTCGAGTAAATTAAATTGATTGGTACTAGCGAGAATAGTTTGAGTACGCGCTTCTTGACGAAACTTTTGGCATCATGCGAGAGGTATCACAAGTTTTGTAACTTAATCGGGCTCGCTGTATCACTGATGATGCTTGCAAAACTCTGTGGTGGAATTCAACTGTTTCTTTTTACCAACTTATGTTTTTTGCTGTATAGCGATGTTATATTTTAATGTTATTTATATCTGTGGAAATAATCGGATCGTTTATTGTTTGCCAAATCTGATTAAAATTGATCATTATTAATTATCTTAAAGATAAATCGTCTAGCTCAAACCTTTGTAGGGGTATGTGGCGGGACCATCATCATCATCATCATCATCTAAGACGGCATTGAGTTTACTGTAGAAGTACTCTTTGTCTTGCAGATCGGCAGCATCGATTGGCGCATAACATTGGATTATAGTAAGGTTTCGGACCCGTGTTCTAAGTCTGGCAACGATTATCCTTTCACTTATAGGTGCCCACTTCATAAGCGCAGAGTGTGCCCGAGCGCTTAGTAGGAAGCCAACTCCGCGATGCCGGGGAGCGTGTTCACCTCGTAAACCAGAGTATAGCAGAACTTGTCCCGACGGCGTTCTGTGTTCTCCAAAGTTTGGCCAACGGACTTCACTCAGTCCCAGGATCTCAAGCTTCATGCGGCGTGCCTCATTGGCAAGTTGTGCCAATTTACCCTGCTGGGCTAGGGTTAAAATGTTCCATGTTCCTATTCGTGTCCGTTGTTTCGCGCTAAGAGCCGTCGCCTTGAAATCAGTCCGTATTCTTTCATTATCTCGAACAAATTGATGTTTCGGGAACAGTAGGTTGTTTTCCCAAGGTTCCCTATTCACCGGGATGGGGCTGCCATCTTAGGTATAGCTTCCGGGGAGCTGTTGGAGCCGCACCTCCTTGGTGAACAGACACTCGATCAGTCGGGTCAAATTTGTTTAAAGTCCCACCCAACACCTCACGGAATCCAAGTTTCAAAGTGCTCGCGTTTTCGGGGGCACACCACTCGATACGGAAGCAACGCACAATTGTTATTTTTTCACGCATGTTGCGACGCAGCAAAGCTAAATCAACAAAAATGACAGTTGTGCGCCGCCTCCGTATCGAGTGGTGTCCCCCGAAAACGCGAGCACTTTGAAACTTGGATTCCGTGAGGAGGAGGACCTTAACACTATGCTGTAATGTGATGTGGGGAATATAATGACAATAAGACCCGATGCCCACGTAGCGCCTTTTCACCGCTGCGTGCACACGGCGTTAAAAGGACGCATGTGTGCATCGGGAAAAAGCGGTAACGCAGCGTCGCCGCACCGATGCACACCTGCGTTTTTTCAACTCCACGTGCCCGCAGCGTTGAAAAAACGCTACGTGGGCATCGGCCCTAAGAAGATAATAGTAAATAAACTTAAAATATCAATGATGTAAAAACTAGTAGAGGTAAAATAGTAGTAGGAAATAATAAAAATGATACTCAGTTGTTCCAGAAGTGATCTTCAATATTGAATTTGAGATTCAACAGGAACAGTAGAGTGTCCTCTCCTCGAATATACTTAAAGTTTTTCACTGATCTCGGCTGTGCGATTCTCGGGTTAAGTTTGCTTGCTGAAATATTATAGCTGAAGCTAATAGCGAGTGTCGCAGTAATCAATTTACTTTTTCAGCTGAGATATCAGCAGAAAGTCAGCAACCGAGAGTTCGGATGTGCCGATCTCGGCAAAGGTATCAAAAAATGCCGAGCAGAACTGAGTGTGATGGTAATTTGTAGACCCTTCGAAGACTTCTTTGTTTGCGACATGTTGTAATGGACCGAGGACTTCGCAATGATAAATCGCAGGGATGGAAAATCCGACGAATAGACACCCGAACGTCAGCCGTTCCATCAACTCAATAGATGCTGCAACTTCCTTCGCCAAGGTAATTTTCGTAGGGTGCTCATCCGTCGATTGCAATTAGTTCACTTTTAAATTCCCAAAACTTGGCATCACAGTACTTAAACTTCTCACAATCACTAATTGATTCGCCGTAATTGTATTATTTTAAAGGTGATTGGCAAACGCAAAAATTTTAAGCCGCGGTTTTTATTCGCGTTCTGTCGCGATGCCTACACGATCGGAACTAAAATGAATAAAATTTTCCTCGAGAAAAAATGAGACGACAAAGAAGTAAATTACGAAGGTATAGACATTTACTACTGTAAAGAATCCCCAAATTATCTAAAAAAAACGGCTGAGTTATTGGCTCTTGAGCTATGAGTCTACACCCCAAAAACAATCCATAATTCTGTTTAAAATCTAGCATGCCTGCAACATTCCAATTAAAAAAAATATGCTTTATGTAATGTAATCAATACAGAATTGTATGATTTTACATAATTATTGTGGTAATTTGTATATGCCAAAGTAATGTGAAGATTACATAGATTATACAAGTTTTTTTATACAGAAATGTTATAAATTCATTGGCTGGTTTTGATAACTCTATGTGGATCCTATACTCCACTCAAATCTTATTGAGCACTTATTTGAACCTCATCTCTGAGTTCTAAAAGTTTTGTAACCGAAACCCGATATTTTTTACTGGTAATATTTTATTTCCAAAAACTTTTTTCTACCGATAACCTGATAACGGTTACCGAAGGTTCGATAAGTTTACCAAATCTCGGTAATTTTTGGTTCTGTATGCGACATTTTGTTGACTTGCCTGGGCATAAAAAATCATGTTGTGCTAATGCAAAAATAGTAACATTGCTTAGAAAGCGAAAGCAACGATTAGCAAAAACTTCTCGGATTCCAAACCCAAACTGAGTCATCTTCAAAAACGATCAATTGGACTCCATCTCACGGTTCCCAATCCTAGACGGATGTGTTTAAAAATAAATCAAGCTGACGACGACGACGACAATATTCGGGTATTGGGTGACCGGGGGAGGTAGGGCTCTCGCTCGATAGACGAACAATCCGCGATAGCAATCTGCGCGTTGTTGCTCCGTCCGTTCGGTGGGTCGCGCGCTAATGGTCATGGAAACATTATTGCCGGCTCACGGCGCGGCGGCCCTGCTGCGCTGCTGTCGCCATTCGTCGATTGTTGTCGTCCACGTTCTGCTCGGCTCGGGGTTCGGTTCGGATGTGGAGAGGTGATTAGAATTGTAATCAGGACACCGCCGCCGTTTAAGCGCCGTTGATGCCGATTTTGTGGGCTTGTGAACATGCACGGTTTGTAGTGGGTCGGTCGTTGGAATAAGTTTTTATTGCAAATTGCTATAAATTGCTAATAACTGTAAGTTTATTGGATCAATATTTTCTCCAGTGAAATTTGTGAAAAAGGGGATTTGGCTGCCAACCTGCAGACGACGTATTCTATAATGCTACATTTTTTCCAAGAAAACTTTTTGCTTTATTACAGGCTCTCGGTCATTGATTCATTGCCGTGCACTTTGTGGGGATTGATAAGACGATATCGTGCGCCCTCAATGTGCAATGCACTAATTCGCAATTACGGTGTTTTCTGCACATCAGAGCTGCATTTTGAACATGAGAACTCGTGTTTGTGTCACGGCGTTAAGAACACATCACTATTGAAGAGCAAAAACCCAAGATATCAACTCGTATGCTAGGAAAAAAAAAATTGAACGATGACATGCCACTCATTGTTTGCATGCTCGTGTAATTTTGCATAGTTTTAAATCTAGCAATCCTTAGTTACCATGATCATTATTACATGCTTACTAAAATTGTATTACCATCTCTTTTCTTCCTTCGGAAATTTTACTAAATTTCCGTCAAAAGCAGGATTACTCATAGTTTTGAGTTGTCCTGCTTTTAACGGAAATTGAGTAAAATTTCCGTGGGATAAAAAGAGAGAGCAATACAATTTTACTCAGTCACTGAGTTGGTGAAAGTTAGCGTGTACGCTTGCTACAACGAGTTAACCTTTCCGTCCCCAACGTCTGTTTTTAAGGGCTTTCAAAAATCCAAACTGCTGTAAAAACCACATTTCTTGACCGATTCTTTCGTAACAAGTTGCATTCCATCAGGATGGATCCCAATTTTTGATTTATACTAGTCTTCGATTTATACTTCGAGGCTATCCACAGTACGGTTCCAGAATTATTCCAGATTCCGTTGGGGTCAGTTGTCCCCGCAATAAGTAGCCATTTACAATTTTAAGTCAAAACAGGCCGTGCGACACCGCAAACTTCATGATTTCACAAAGGAATGATGCGAATGATATTTTTGGGGTTCCTGGCCCACTCGGACTCAATCTGGCCACATCGGTCACAATCCGGGGACCTACGGAATGGCCATTTCCTAAATTGATTCAAAATAGCACCTCAAGCTTCATGATTTTACAAAGCAATGATGGGAATTATATTTTTAGGGTTCCTGGCCCACTCGGATCCATTCCGGCCACAATCCGGAGGACCTACGGAATGGATTTTTTTTTTTCAAAATGGTTCACAATAGGTCGCGCGACACCTCATGAAGTTTGCATGATTTTACAAATCAATTATGGGAATGATATTTTTGGGGTTCCTGGCCCGCTCGGATTCAATCCGGCCACATCGGTCACAATCCGGAAACCAACGGAATGGCCATTTTCAAAATTGATTCAAAATAGGTCGTGCGACACCTCAAACTTCATGATTTCACAAAGCAATGATGAGAATGATATTTTTAGGGTTCCTGACCCACTCGGATTCAATCCGACCACATTGGTCACAATCCAGGGACCCAGGAATTCTACCGGAAATTTATACAGAAATCATACCGCAAATGAAATCAACATTGGAATTTTCGGAGGAATTCCTAGAATAATTCCCAAAGAAATCCTGATAGAACTCCGGTGGAAACTTCAATATTTCTACTGGGACATTCTCCAGGAGTTTTTCTGAAAATTCCTCCTGGAGTTCCTCCGGGAATTCCACCGGCAGTTCCTCAAAGAGTTCCTGCAGGATTTCCGTCGGAATCCCGAAAGGATTCCCGTCGGAATTCCGAAAGGATTCCCGTCGGAATTCCGAAAGGATTCCCGTCGGAATTCCGAAAGGATTCCCGTCGGAATTCCGAAAGGATTCCCGTCGGAATCCCGAAAGGATTCCCGTCGGAATCCCGAAAGGATTCCGTCGGAATCCCGAAAGGATTCCGTCGGAATCCCGAAAGGATTCCCGTCGGAATAAGTATTCCCGTCGGAATCCCGATAGGATTCCCGTCGGAATCCCGATAGGATTCCCGTCGGAATCCCGATAGGATTCCCGTCGGAATCCCGATAGGATTCCCGTCGGAATCCCGATAGGATTCCCGTCGGAATCCCGATAGGATTCCCGTCGGAATCCCGAAAGGATTCCCGTCGAGATCCCGAAATAATTCCCGTCGGAATCCCGAAAGAATTTCCTTCGGAATCCCAAAAGAATTCCCGTCAGAATCCCGAAAGAATTCCCGTCAGAATCCCGAAAGGATTCTCGTCGGAGTCCCAAAAGGATTCCCGTCGGAATCCCCACAGGATTCCCGTCGGAATCCCCAAAGGATTCCCGTCGGAATCTCGAAAGGATTCCGTCGGAATCTCGAAAGGATTCCGTCGGAATCTCGAAAGGATTCCCGTCGAAATCCCGAAAGGATTCCCGTCGGAATCCCGAAAGGATTCCCGTCGGAATCCCGAAAGGATTCCTGTCGGAATCCCGAAAGGATTCCCGTCGGAATCGAAAGGATTCCCGTCGGAATCCCGAAAGGATTCCGTCGGAATCCCGAAAGGATTCCCGTCGGAATCCCGAAAGGATTCCCGTCGGAATCCCGAAAGGATTCCCGTCGGAATCCCGAAAGGATTCCCGTCGGAATCCCGAAAGGATTCCCGTAGGAATCCCGAAAGGATTCCCGTAGGAATCCCGAAAGGATTCCCGTCGGAATCCCGAAAGGATTCCCGTCGGAATCCCGAAAGGATTCCCGTCGGAATCCCGAAAGGGTTCCCGTCGGAATCCCGAAAGGATTCCCGTCGGAATCCCGAAAGGATTCCCGTCGGAATCCCGAAAGGATTCCCGTCGGAATCCCGAAAGGATTCCCGTCGGAATTCCGAAAGGATTCCCGTCGGAATTCCGAAAGGATTCCCGTCGGAATTCCGAAAGGATTCCCGTCGGAATTCCGAAAGGATTCCGCTCGGAATTCCGAAAGGATTCCGCTCGGAATTCCGAAAGGATTCCGCTCGGAATTCCGAAAGGATTCCGCTCGGAATTCCGAAAGGATTCCGCTCGGAATTCCGAAAGGATTCCGCTCGGAATTCCGAAAGGATTCCGCTCGGAATTCCGAAAGGATTCCCGTCGGAATCCCGAAAGGATTCTCGTCGGAATCCCGAAAGGATTCCCGTCGGAATCCGGAAAGGATTCCCGTCGGAATCCCGAAAGGATTCCCGTCGGAATCCCGAAAGGATTCCCGTTGGAATCCCGAAAGGATTCCCGTCGGAATCCCGTCGGAATCCCGAAAGGATTCCCGTCGGAATCCCGAAAGGATTCCCGTCGGAATCCCGAAAGGATTCCCGTCGGAGTCCCGAAAGGATTCCCGTCGGAATCCCGAAAGGATTCCCGTCGGAATCCCGAAAGGATTCCCGTCGGAATCCCGAAAGGATTCCCGTCGGAATCCCGAAAGGATTCCCGTCGGAATCCCGAAAGGATTCCCGTCAGAATCCCGAAAGGATTCCCGTCGGAATCCCGAAAGGATTCCCGTCGGAATCCCGAAAGGATTCCCGTCGGAATCCTGAAAGGATTCCAGTCGGAATCCCGAAAGGATTCCCCTCGGAATTTCGAAAGGATTCCCGTCGGAATCCCGAAAGGATTCCCGTCGGAATCCCGAAAGGATTCCCGTCGGAATCCCGAAAGGATCCCCCTCGAAATCCCGAAAGGATTTCCGTCGAAATCCCGAAAGGATTTCCGTCGGAATCCCGAAAGGATTTCCGTCGGAATCCCGAAAGGATAATGCTTTTGTTGTCGTCGTTGAAGTAGAAAATGTTACTAGTCATGAAGAGAAGTACATTGAATGTGAAACTCTTTATAACGAAACCCTTACCAAAATGGCCACGCTTCAAGACATAATGCAACGATCAATTGATTCTGATGCAGTCAAGTTGTATCACTTGGAGAATTCATTGAAGTGTGATGCATAAGGAGTAATTTATTTGGAAACGATACAAAACAATAATTACGTCCGAGTTTGGGACATTTTAAAAGAACTTTTTGAAAACCAAAGGCTGATAACCGAATCACATATCCTTGCTCTGCCAAATATGAAAAAGGTTTCAAGAAAGTCGTCGTTCGGGAAAAATGCAGGAATTTCCAAAAGGAGGTTTAGTGGTCACCCTTGAAAGCAACCAAGCCAACCAGCTTGCCTGGAGAAAGCGAGCCCCACAACACTGATCTGCCGGCAAGTATATTCCGTGTCTCAATCAGCGGAACGATTTCTAACGCGGACATCATCTCCACACGCAATATTCTCAGGCCCCTGTTGTCTAACCGGTCACCTTCTATATGCCAAAACCCAAAGAATAGGGCACTCTGTCTCACGCATCCGTCGTCCACAATGGTAGATTGATAGGAGCGCTTTGTGGAAAAAACATTTGTGAATCCAAAATCTGAAAATAAAAATGAATTGACACCCTCAAAAAAAAAAAGCCTTTCATAAGCAAAATAGGTGTAAGATTTCACTTTCACAGATATAGATTTTAAATGGTTTATTCCTGGTGTATTTTAACCGTACTAAAATTAGACAACTCATTGTAACAAATTGTGTATTTCAGTCTGCAAATCTATGGGTTAAGGGAGCATAAAATAGAGTGGAATAAAATTGAAAATATGGTGAAGTGGCTTTCTAATTATTTCCGACTGAAATGTGCCTTTTCAGTAAACTTTCATACGAGTAACAATCATCAATTGGAAGGCAAAATATGTATTAAATTTAATCGCTAGAAATCGAGACTTTCATCCTCATACGGGACCACTTTTTATGAAAATCAGCGCTGGCGTTATAATTATTTCTGGGGGTGTGCTAGCTTGAGCCATCTTAGTGGATGAATATGTGTATGTTGACCTCTTACGACAATTGACAATACAGATGCAGTTATATAAGCATATCAGGCAATACCGTTATCATAAAAATGTGGTGATTTTTCATTGCCGCCGAACCCGTGGAGACAAAACGGTTGCTTTAGATGGCATAGCTTAGTGATGAACACAAAACGAGTCGAATTTTCTTGTTTTTGCATAAATATTTCATTTTTTTTATTAGCGTGGAGGCGCGTTATGATATTAAGACAAATGCATAATACATGACCGTGACACATTACAGATAACCTCAAAGTTCAGACCCTTAATAATTTCGTTAGTACACATTTTCCACTTTTCGAACCATTTGAGGAAATACCTTCACTCAATCGATTATAAACCACAAAGGCATGAGACTGCCAGTCTCCAAAATTTTTGGCTGCCGATGAAAAGTTGAATGAAAGTGCAAACATAAATCAACCTGATGTGTTGCCGGATTTCTTGGCAAAAACATGAACTAATTAGCACATCCGCTAAAACGTACCCACACGGTTTCTGCACTGGTTGATATGCCACCGGAGGGAATATGGTGATGGAAAATAGATTTTTGATAGCGGTTGAACGCATTAGTAATATCGCGTGTCTAGACGAAAGTCATTACTCACATTGGACATTGGGGTGAAGTATGTAGAACTACATTTCGATCTTAGCCTTTAGGCCGAGAAGCGATAAAGTATGTACCACTATAAGTAATGACTAGCAGAGGTAGAAAGGGATATAATAAAATGCAAATCTGTAATAACCAAATTGTCGTCCAAAAACAATGGCAAATATTTAAACAATGATTGAACGAATAAGGCTCGGAGCTATTTACATTCGATGGTTTTGGAATATAAGATACACTTATGGCAACCCCTTCGATTTTGGCGTAACAGAAAAAAAACATTTTTGCCATTCTCGTACAATAAGTTCGAGTAAAGGCTATATATTCGCTCCAAAACCAAACTTTTTATAGAAGGCCCAGAGACTAATAGTGTTATAACCAATCGACACAGTTCGACGAATTGAGGTGATGTCTGTGTGTATATGTGTGTATGTGTGTGTGCCTGTGCGCAGAAAATTCTAGCTCACTTTTAGGGCACTTACCCTCAACCGATTTGCTCGTAACATGTTGTATTCGATGGGGAACCATGTCCCATTGTTTCCAATTGAAAATTATCGGGATCGGACTATGGGCACAGAAGTAATGGCTTTAAGGTCACTCCTTACGGAATCCAAGTTTCAAAGTGCTCGCGTTTTCGATATGGAAGCAACGCACAACTGTCATTTTTATTATTTCACGCATGCTGCGACGCAGCAAAGCAAAATCAACAAAAATGACAGTTGTGTGCCGCTTCCGTATCGAGTGATGTGCCCCCGAAAACGCGAGCACTTTGAAACTTGGATTCCGTGAGGAGTGTCTTGAATATTCCCTGAGCAGATCAAAACTGAAATCTTAAACACGCGACAATCGATTTTTTCATTAATCTCATTTTTTGCCTTTCTCGTATACTAAGAATACGTGAAGGCTATAGGATGATGTCTGTATGTGTGTATGTATGTATGTGTTTTTTTTACAAGGCAGAATGCATTTACGCACGACCAAGCACACGTGCTTAGAATATGCCAAGCTACAATACGGAAGTGTACTGGAGTGTTGGACTCGACCAGTGGAGGTAATACCGACTAAACCCATAATTTTCCCCAGGATCTGCATCCTAGCATTACTTCTGGGGGATGTATGTTTTTTTTTGGATGACGTCCGCACTGGCGGTGTCCTACATACCCGAAGCGCCGTCCTCTTCTTTCTTCGGCAGGTTGACTGTTCGAGTGCCAAGGTCGATCCGACGATTCCGGTTGGCAGAAAACGTCCGGTTCGCCGGCGCCTCGACGACCCGAGGCCAAACACTGCTCACTGGCCTGGATTTTCCCCCGAGACTACGCTTATTCGCTGGTCACTTCTCCATCTACGCTGCCGCTCTGATAGTATTTGCGCCACGACTATACTGACCACATACCACGTGCCTTCTTCGTGACACATGTTGTCCGCCCGTAGGGCAGATATTCCTCAACGTACTTCCGCAAACCTTGGGCAATCGAATACTACGTGTTCTGGAGTCTCTTCAACATTCTCACACTCTGGACATAACGGTGAATTAGTATGTCCAAACCGATGATGTAAGTACTTCCGGAAGCATCCGTGACCCGACACAAACTGCGTCAGGTGAAAGTTTACTTTACCATACTTTCTGTTCATCCACACCGACGTGTTTGGGATGAGCCGGTCCCAAGTAACAATTTCCATGCTTCTTGGATTTATTTAATTCTTATAGCAGATTTATACAGTCGACTCTCTACATCTCGATGTTCTATATCTCGATATCTCTCCCTATGTCGATGGTTTACTCGGGCCCTTCAATCTTCATATATTTTTACTTTCTACATCTCGATAACCTCCCTATCTCGATATCACTCTATCTCCATGTATTCTGGTCACATATCGTTCGGGATTCTCTCTCTCTATGTCGATGTGTTCAAATTTCTAGGCTACTAGACCACTTAGGGACAATGACAAACGAAAAAAAAACAAGAAGTGACGTTTGTTTTGTTGTCGTTTTTCATAGCAACGAGCTTTTTCCGATCTAGTGCCCATTTCAATTTTCCTTCCAGTCCTCGATCTCTCCTTATCTCGATGGTCCCTCCAATATCGAGATGTGGAGAGGCGACTGTAATAGCAATCACCATAGCATAAGAGCAACATTTTTATGATCAAAATTTATGATGGCCATATTGAAAATGAAGAAGTTTCTTCATATCAATGAAATTTATCCCTGAAAATTATGATTAGACAATGTTTTTACAAAGAAAACACTTTTTTGGCAATTTAATTGTATTACAAATGTATTGGGGTGGAATATTGATAGAATCAGTGAAGATTTACGAGATTTCCGTAATAATTTATTAAAATTTATTATCCAGAACTACGTTATTTTGAAGGCGCGTGCTGTTGAATGTTATTTTTTCACTAGCCTGCAAACAAAGATTTTTGACACCCTGGTGGTAAATCAGGTAAGTCAGAAGTAAAAATGTTATACAATATGGGCCCCAGTATGCTGCCTTGGGGGACACCAGCCCTTACAAGTAATCTATCAGATTTAGTATTCTGGTAGTTTACCTGCAGTGAGCGATCTGATAAATAATTTTGGATCAGTTTAATGATGTACAGAGGAAAATTAAAATTCATCAATTTTACAATCAAACCTTCATGCCAAACACTGTCAAATGATTTCTCTATATCAAGAAGAGCAACTCCAGTCGAATATCCTTTGTTGAGCCGAATTAAATTCGTTACTCTTAATAACTGATGGGTGGTTGAATGCCCATGGCGAAAACCAAATTGCTCATCAGCAAAAATAGAATTGTCATTAATATGAACCATCATTCTGTTTATAATAATCTTTTCAAACAGTTTGCTTATTGAAGAAAGCACACTGATTGGGCGATAACTAGAAGCCTCAGCTGGATTTTTGTCCGGCTTCAAAATAGGAACAACTTTGGCGTTTTTCCATTTATCTGGGAAGTATGCCAATTGAAAACATTTGTTAAATAAATTAACCAAAAAGGATAAAGAGCTCTCAGGAAGTTTTTTGATAAGTATGTAGAAAATACCATCATCACCCGGGGCTTTCATATTTTTAAATTTTCTAGTAATAGATCTCACTTTATCCAAATTGGTTCCCAACGAAGGGTCAAAAACATTCTCTTGATTGAGAATGTCTTCGAAGCTCCGTGTAACCTGATCCTCAATTGGACTAGTGAGACCTAGACTAAAATTATGGGCACTCTCGAACTGCTGAGCAAGTTTTTGAGCCTTTTCGCCATTTGTTAATAAAATTTTATTTCCCTCTTTAAGCGCTGGAATTGGCTTTTGAGGTTTTTTAAGAATTTTGTTAATTTCCAAAAGGGTTTCGAACTGGGATCCAACTTCGAGACATTATTCTCAAAGTTGGTATTTCTCAGAATAGCGAAACGTTTTTTAATTTCATTTGCAAATCTCGCCAAATAACTTTCAACGCGGGATCGCGAGTTCTTTGGTATTGCCTTCTTCTCACATTTTTAAGACGGATCAGTAGCTGAAGATCGTCGTCAATAATAATGGAGTTGAATTTAACTTCACATTTCGGAATTGCAATGCCTCTGGCTTCGACAATTAAATTTGTCAAAGATACGAGAGCATTATCAATATCACTTTTGGTATCGAGAGGAATATCAACATCAAAATTCCTATCGATATACGTTTTATATAAATCCCAATCAGCTCTATGATAATTAAAAGTAGAGTTGATTGGATTATAAATGGCTTCTTGTGAGATTTCAAATGTCACAGGAAGGTGATCAGAGTCAAAGTCAGCATGAGTTACCAATTGGCCACACAGCTGACTTGAATCCGTTAAAACTAAATCATTAAACATCATTATCGCACGGGTAACATCATTATCGCACGTCACTAATGTTCCAAGATACACAAATTCTTCTACCACTTCAAATTTTTCACCATCCAGCACTATTTCGCTACCACCCACTAATGAACCCACGTTGATTGCCAGCGTTTTGCTGGTATTTATCGTGAGTCCAATCCTCGCTGTCTCCCTCTTAAAAGGCGCAAAAGCCTCTTCCACGGCACGGCGATCAATTCTGATAATATCGATATCGTCCGCAAATCCCAGGAGCATATGCGATTTTGTGATAATGGTACCGCTTCTTTGCACACCAGCTCTCCTAATCGCTCCCTCGAGCGCTATATTGAACAGTAGGTTCGAGAGTGCATTACCCTGCTTTAATCCATCTAAGGTAACAAATGACGTCGATATTTCATCCGCAACCCTTACACTTGATTTCGATCCGTCCAACGTTATACGAATCAGCCGTATCAGTTTCGCCGGAAAACCATGTTCAAGCATAATTTGCCATAATTCATTCCGTTTCACTGAATCGTACGCCGCCTTGAAATCAATAAACAGATGATGTGTCTGCAAGTTGTACTCCCGGAATTTATCAAGGATTTGTCTCAGGGTAAACATTTGATCCGTCGTTGATCGGCCCTCACGAAAACCTGCTTGGTATTCGCCGACGAAGGACTCTTCAAGCGGTCTCAATCTGTTGAACAGAATACGGGACATAATTTTGTACGCCGAATTAAGGAGGATTATTCCTCGGTAATTGGCGCACTCCAGTCTGTGCCCTTTCTTAAAGAGAGGGCAAATGAGGCCGTCCAACCAGCTAGCAGGCATTTCCTCGTCTTCCCATATTTTCGACATAATATGGTGCAGAACTTCATAAAGCTGCTCACTGCCATGTTTGAGAAGTTCAGCCGGGAGCTGGTCCTTCTCCGCAGCCTTATTGTTTTTCAGCTCTTTGACAGCTTTTTTAACCTCATCTAGTGTAGGTGACTCCACAGCTTGTCCATCGTCGCTAATATTTATTCTGTTCTCCGATGCACCGTCACTTCCTCCATTCAACAAAGTCTCGAAGTGTTGCTTCCACCTGGTAGCCACTTGAGTTTTATCTGTCAGCCAATTCCCTTGTTGGTCGTTGCACATGACGGGAGATGGCGCTGTCTTTCTCCGCACGCCATTGACAGACTCATAAAACCTCCGCATATCGTTCTGCTCCATTTTTTCCTGCGCCTCACTAATCACTTGTTCTTCGTACTCTTTTTTCTTCCTGCGGTGGGTTCGTTTTTCGGCTGCTCTTGCTTCCTTGTACTGATCTCTATTCGATCGGGTATCTGACACCAACATCCGGCTTCTGGCAACGTTCTTCTCGTCTGTCACTCTCTGGCACTCCACATCGAACCATCCCGTCCTGGGTCGCCTCTGTGCAGTGCCTACCACTTCTCGTGCTGTTGTGCTCACCGCTCCATGGATCGACTCCCATAGATCGTTGATGTTGTCGCTAACGTTGATTGCACTTATCCGTTCGTCGAGCTTCTGGCGGTACTCAGCCGATACTCCTTCCGCCGACAATCGCTGGATATTGTAACGCATCGTTCGCTGTGATCTTTCGTTCGATACAGTTGACAACCGTGATCGAATTTTACTGACAACGAGGTAGTGATCAGAGTCAATGTTCGGACCTCTGAATGTCCGCACATCGATAACATCCGCGAAATGGCGCCCATCCACCAGAACATGGTCTATCTGGTTGCAAGTTTCACCATTTGGGTGTCTCCAGGTGTGCTTTCGGATGTTCTTTCGTGCAAAGTAGGTGCTACTGATGGCCATCCCTCTGGCAGCAGCAAAATTTACTAGCCGTAGGCCGTTATCATTGGTAGCGGAGTGAAGGCTCTCCCTACCGATTATGGGACGGAAAAAGTCCTCTCTACCGACCTGAGCGTTAGCGTCTCCGATAACAATTTTCACGTCATGCTTTGGGCACTCTCCATAGGCTTTATCAAGACATTCATAAAACGTGTTTTTCACGTCGTCGGATTTATCGTTTGTCGGTGCGTACACGTTGATTAGGCTGTAATTGAAGAATTTGCCCCGTATCCTCAACACACAGATTCGTTCGCTAATGGGTTTCCACCGCATCACCCGCTTCATCTGCTTGCCCATCACTACGAAACCAACTCTATGCTCTGCTTTTTCACCGCCGCTGTGATAGATGTTATACTTGAATGCAGTATTGGTCGTGGGGTCCACGGCTCGGAATTCACGTTCTCCTGATCTAGGCCATCGGACTTCTTGAATAGCAGGCACGTTCACTCCAACCTTCTGCAGTTCACGAGCCAGAAGGCTCACTCGTCCAGGTTCATTTAGGGTCCTGACATTCCAGGTACCGAGTTTGCAATCATAGTCCTTATTTCGTTGCCGGGTCGGTTGCCAAAAATAACGTTCTCTTTTTCTTCTATCTCCGTTTTTCGTGGTATTTGAGAGGCTTCAGTAAGCTACCTTACCGGGGTCGCGTTACCTACATCGCGATGATGGGGCTGCCACCTTAGGTATAGCTGACGCGATACAGCATTTCGTTAATCAGCCGCTGGGTACCAGGCAGACGCTGTTTGAGCCGCACCTCCTGGTGAACAGACGCTCGTGGCGTACCTTCTCACTCTAGCTGATGTCAGAAGGACAACAGTGCCCAGGCTGCACTACCAGCTAAGTACACAACCCTTAGCTGGCGGTCTTTTGTCATCGGACGACCCGTGGAAGCGTGAGATAGGGACTAGTGGGGACCAGAGCTCTGTTGGGCGCTCCTTCCTTGATGTCAACCCACCATTTTGCAGCCCAGGGTTTTATGGTTAGATCTTGAAATTTGATCTTGAAAACCGTTCATAGAGCGGAATAAAACTTGAAATGTTGGGGTGGGTCCACCTCCCTTTCTCCGTACGGTCTCACTCTTGTTGCCATCTCGCCATCGAACGGATTCTCACCTTCTTCCTTACGTCTCTGGTGTCTCTTCGCCGATGACACTCGATGTCTTCCTCCAGGGTGATGCAGATGGGTAGCATGCCAGCAATAACGCATACTGCTTCTGACGATATCGTTCTATATGCGCTCGCGACTCGAATGGCCATCAGCCGGAACACATACTTTTCAGCTTTTCCCGGTTCCGCTTGGTTTGCAGTGCATTGCCCCAAGCAGGAACCCCATACCGCAGTATCGATGACGAGACACTAGCTAGCAGACGCCTCGTGCTGCTTTTTGGTTCGCCTACGTTTGCATGATCCTCGCTATTGCGTTCATTGCCTTCGCCGACTTTTCACAGGCGTAGTCAACGTGGCTGTTGAAATTTAGCCGATCGTCGATCATCACTCCCAAGTGCTTCAGTGATCGCTTCGAAGCAATCGCATGGCCTCCGACGACGATCTCCATTCGCTGGATCGCTTTGCAATTGCTGACTAATAGCACCTCCGTTTTGTGTTGAGCTATCTGCAGCTTAACACCGTTCATCCAGCGCTCGATCATGGCTATTGTCTCCGTCACTAACACCTCCACTTCTTCAAGTGTCTCGTCCATCACCGCTAGTGACACGTCGTCCGAAAAACCCAGGATTTTCACTTTTCTGTAGCTGCAAAGTCAACACTCCGTCATACAGCCCGTTCCAAAGAGTTGGACCGAGTATGGAGCCCTGGGGAACACCCGCTTATATAACTTTTCAGGATATATAACTTTTCAGGATATTTCATAGATAGTTGGGGACCCGCATTTTGTGCAACGCCGCCGCGATGGCTTCAAAGCCAGCGCTGTTGAACGTGTTCTTCACGTCTATCGTGACCACTGCGCAGTACCGATCTCCTCGTCTCTTCAGCTTGGACGCCTTCTCAGCACTCTCGAGAACTGTTCGAATTGCATCCACCGTCGATACTACTTTACGGAATCCAAACTGCATATTCGCCAATCCACGTTCTCCCTCCGTATATTTCGTGAGCCTATTGAGGATGATTCTCTCAACCAGCTTCCCGAGCGTGAGTACAGGCATATTGCCATGTACGCGGCCGGATTGCCGGGTGACTTTCTTGGCTTAGGCAGCAATATCAGCTTCTGGATCTTCCACATTTCTGGTAAATTGCATTCGTCCAGGCACTTTTACAGCGCCTTCCTAAACATGTCCGGGTATGCCAGGATTGCAGCTTTTAAGGCAACGATCGGTATTCCATCCGGACCGGGGGCTTTCTTCGCTTTCAGGCGTTTAGTCGCTTCTGCAAGCACGCTATTGGACACTTGTCGATCTACGGGGTTTGCTTCTCCTTCTTCGTCGTACGGTGTTGGCGGCCACATGGTCGGATCATGTTTCGGGAAAAGATCCTCCACAATCGCCTTCAACTTGTCCGGGTACATTTCAGCTAGCGTCGATGAGCCTTTGATCTTCGCCAATTCGCCATCACGACCCGAAACGCGTCCCCCCAGGGGTTGGCGTCTGCTTTTCGAAACAGCTCCTTGTGTTGGTTACTCGACTGCCCCATTCCACGGCCCAGGCATTGAAGTCTCCTCCACCACTTCTTGAATAGGAAATTTGCCCATAACTTGTATCGCATCCAAACCCGTTCTATTTGTCACCCAGTTGCGTTATCAGGGGGAACTCGATACGGCTTTGCAATTATCGCGACATCGCACATCGTTTCTGCTGTAGACTGCCATAACAGTTGCTAAGCGGTTTCAAAATGATTCAGAATAATCTGAATTATCTTCACTACTGCTGTCCTGCAATCGCTCACCCGTCTGATGGTCATTTACGTCTTCTGAAGAGCAAAGCATACACTTCGGTCTTTGCGTGCAGTCTCGCGCAAAATGACCTGTTTCCCCACATTTCCAGCACATGTTAGATCTGTCTGGACCTTTACAAGCTCATGTCCGGTGTCCAAAGCCCAAACACTTGAAGCATCTCTCCGCAGATTTGCTCACCTCTGGGGCGGCTTTCAATGGGCATTTCGACCATCCAACCGTCAGTTTGCCTACTTCCAGTGCCTTATGAGCAGCGGTTACTGGCAGACGAATCATCGCTGTCTGTGTGCCTCCGTACGCCTTCCCAATCCGGATCGACATTTGCACCTCGTCTAGATTACACTGCGCGTGTAGTGCACCCCGCAGCTCTTATTCCGACGTTGGAGCCAGCGCGAAGAGGCGATTGTCTACTGCATCGGCAACAACAAGCGATATTCAAGACGAAAATATTCCAAAGAGATCGTGCGGTGATGTTATTGCTTATGGTACTGGCGATAGTGGAACAAAATGTCATTCGGACTGGAAAGTGTACAACACACGATCCAAAAAAAAAAATTAATTTTATTCAGAATGTTGTGTATTTTATTATTGTGAAATATTATCTCATGAGATGAGCCAGCCGCGGGCTGAAAATCTCAAAAATAAAGATAAAAAAAAAAAATTATTCCGACGTGATCTCGTCTAGGTCTCTGCACAAAATCACCATCTCGGGAGTTAAGGCTTTGACTTCCGGCTCTGAGCCCAATGATTTCGCAATGCGCTCCTGCATAACCGAGCTATGAACGGCAGGGTCCTTCTTTAACACGTACGTCCCCAACCCCCATTTTACGACAAAACTCAAAATTCAAAACCACGCAGCTCAGCCAATTTCTAACGGATTTTCAAGCAATCTTCTGGAATCGATCACAAAATTCCTATAGTTTTAGGAACCGAAGTCAATTTTTGTCCAATGGCCATGGTTCCGGATATATTCCGGGGAGTACTGGGGTTACCTCCCTCCCGGAAAAAATGGTCACTGGCAGATCGGCTTCGAAATCCATCGTGCGACATATCAATCTTCATGATTTTGCAAAACAAGTACACTGGAGTACATTTCGGTGATTTTCGATCGAATTGGCCACCCTCCGGGTACTTCCAGGGCCTGGTTCCCTTTGGGAAGTGGCCAATTTTTGTTCAATCTTGGAACCCATCTTGCGACATATCAAACTTCATGATTTTGCAAAACAAGTACACTGGAGTACATTTCGGTGATTTTCGATCGAATTGGCCACCCTCCGGGTACCTCCAGGGCCTGGTTCCCTTGGGGAAGTGGCCATTTTTCGTTCAATCTTGGAACCCATCTTGCGACATATAAAACTTCATGATTTTGCAAAACAAGTACACTGGAGTACGTTTCGGCGATTTTCGATCGAATTGACCACCCTCCGGGTACTTCCAGGGCCTGGTTCCCTTGAGGAAGTGGCCAATTTTCGTTCAATCTTGGAACCCATCTTGCGACATGTCAAACTTCATGATTTTGCATAACAAGTACACTGGAGTACGTTTCGGCGATTTTCGATCGAATTGACCACCCTCCGGGTACTTCCAGGGCCTGGTTCCCTAGGGGAAGTGGCCAATTTTCGTTCAATCTTGGAACCCATCTTGCGACATATCAAACTTCATGATTTTGCAAAACAAGTACACTGGAGTACATTTCGGCGATTTTCGATCGAATTGGCCACCCTCCGGGTACTTCCAGGGCCTGGTTCCCTTGGGGAAGTGGCCAATTTTCGTTCAATCTTGGAACCCATCTTGCGACATATCAAACTTCATGATTTTGCAAAACAAGTACACTGGAGTACATTTCGGCGATTTTCGATCGAATTGGCCACCCTCCGGGTACTTCCAGGGCCTGGTTCCCTTGGGGAAGTGGCCAATTTTCGTTCAATCTTGGAACCCATCTTGCGACATATCAAACTTCATGATTTTGCAAAACAAGTACACTGGAGTACATTTCGGCGATTTTCGATCGAATTGGCCACCCTCCGGGTACTTCCAGGGCCTGGTTCCCTTGGGGAAGTGGCCAATTTTCGTTCAATCTTGGAACCCATCTTGCGACATATCAAACTTCATGATTTTGCAAAACAAGTACACTGGAGTACGTTTCGGTGATGTTCGATCGAATTGGCCACCCTCCGGGTACTTCCAGGGCCTGGTTCCCTTGGGGAAGTGGCCAATTTTCGTTCAATCTTGGAACCCATCTTGCGACATATCAAACTTCATGATTTTGCAAAACAAGTACACTGGAGTACATTTCGGTGATTTTCGATCGAATTGGCCACCCTCCGGGTACTTCCAGGGCCTGGTTCCCTTGGGGAAGTGGCCAATTTTTGTTCAATCTTGGAACCCATCTTGCGACATATCAAACTTCATGATTTTGCAAAACAAGTACACTGGAGTACATTTCGGTGATTTTCGATCGAATTGGCCACCCTCCGGGTACCTCCAGGGCCTGGTTCCCTTGGGGAAGTGGCCATTTTTCGTTCAATCTTGGAACCCATCTTGCGACATATAAAACTTCATGATTTTGCAAAACAAGTACACTGGAGTACGTTTCAGCGATTTTCGATCGAATTGACCACCCTCCGGGTACTTCCAGGGCCTGGTTCCCTTGAGGAAGTGGCCAATTTTCGTTCAATCTTGGAACCCATCTTGCGACATGTCAAACTTCATGATTTTGCATAACAAGTACACTGGAGTACGTTTCGGCGATTTTCGATCGAATTGACCACCCTCCGGGTACTTCCAGGGCCTGGTTCCCTTGAGGAAGTGGCCAATTTTCGTTCAATCTTGGAACCCATCTTGCGACATGTCAAACTTCATGATTTTGCATAACAAGTACACTGGAGTACGTTTCGGCGATTTTCGATCGAATTGACCACCCTCCGGGTACTTCCAGGGCCTGGTTCCCTTGGGGAAGTGGCCAATTTTCGTTCAATCTTGGAACCCATCTTGCGACATATCAAACTTCATGATTTTGCAAAACAAGTACACTGGAGTACATTTCGGTGATTTTCGATCGAATTGGCCACCCTCCGGGTACTTCCAGGGCCTGGTTCCCTTGGGGAAGTGGCCAATTTTCGTTCAATCTTGGAACCCATCTTGCGACATATCAAACTTCATGATTTTGCAATACAAGTACACTGGAGTACATTTCGGTGATTTTCGATCGAATTGGCCACCCTCCGGGTACTTCCAGGGCCTGGTTCCCTTGGGGAAGTGGCCAATTTTTGTTCAATCTTGGAACCCATCTTGCGACATATCAAACTTCATGATTTTGCAAAACAAGTACACTGGAGTACATTTCGGTGATTTTCGATCGAATTGGCCACCCTCCGGGTACCTCCAGGGCCTGGTTCCCTTTGGGGAAGTGGCCAATTTTCGTTCAACCTTGGAACCCATCTTGCGACATATCAAACTTCATGATTTTGCAAAACAAGTACACTGGAGTACGTTTCGGCGATTTTCGATCGAATTGACCACCCTCCGGGTACTTCCAGGGCCTGGTTCCCTTGAGGAAGTGGCCAATTTTCGTTCAATCTTGGAACCCATCTTGCGACATGTCAAACTTCATGATTTTGCATAACAAGTACACTGGAGTACGTTTCGGCGATTTTCGATCGAATTGACCACCCTCCGGGTACTTCCAGGGCCTCCCGAGCAGGAGGAATTGGCTCAATAATACTTAATTCTGTTATTGATACCATACTCTGTTATGAACTAGCCCTGCATAAGAGGTAAAATACCAAAGGAATAATACCAAAAACTAATATGCACAATACTTAAGCCATAACAAACTCTGTTTTTAAATTGAATTTCAATACCAAATGCATAACCAATTATTATTCGTTTGGTATTGAAATACCTAAGCATGGTATGCCTCAAGTATTCTGCATATAAGTTTTTGGTATTATTCTTTGGTATTTTACCTCTTATGCAAGGCTAAATCATACCAATTTCTGTTATCGAGGTCGTCGCTCCTGCTCGGGCTGGTTCCCTTGAGGAAGTGGCCAATTTTCGTTCAATCTTGGAACCCATCTTGCGACATGTCAAACTTCATGATTTTGCATAACAGATACACTGGAGTACGTTTCGGCGATTTTCGATCGAATTGACCACCCTCCGGGTACTTCCAGGGCCTGGTTCCCTTGGGGAAGTGGCCAATTTTCGTTCAATCTTGGAACCCATCTTGCGACATATCAAACTTCATGCTTTGGCAAAACAAGTACACTGGAGTACATTTCGGTGATTTTCGATCGAATTGGCCACCCTCCGGGTACTTCCAGGACCTGGTTCCCTTGGGGAAGTGGCCATTTTTCGTTCAATCTTGGAACCCATCTTGCGACATATCAAACTTCATGATTTTGCAAAACAAGTACACTGGAGTACGTTTCGGCGATTTTCGATCGAATTGACCACCCTCCGGGTACTTCCAGGGCCTGGTTCCCTTGGGGAAGTGGCCAATTTTCGTTCAATCTTGGAACCCATCTTGCGACATATCAAACTTCATGATTTTGCAAAACAAGTACACTGGAGTACATTTCGGTGATTTTCGATCGAATTGACCACTCTCCGGGTACTTCCAGGACCTGGTTCCTTGGGGAAGTGGCCATTTTTCGTTCAATCTCGGAACCCATCTTGCGACATATCAAACTTCATGATTTTGCAAAACATGTACACTGGAGTACGTTTCGGCGATTTTCGATCGAATTGACCACCCTCCGGGATGTACCCAAAGGAAGCAGGGCCTGGTTCCCTTGGGGAAGTGGCCAATTTTCGTTCACTCTTGGAATCCACCTTGCGACATGTCAAACTTCATAATTTTTCAAAACAAGTACACTGCACTGGAGTCCATTTCGGTGATTTTCGATCGAATTGGCCACCTTCCGGGTACTTCCAGATAGAAATTTAACCGGCGGTGGCGTGATAGATCATTTTCAGCCAGCGGCGTGGATCGGCGTGAACCAGTTTCAAGTGCCAAAATTTATTCAGAAGTTCCTTCAGAAATTCTTCCATAAGTTCCTACACGAGTTTTTTTAAAAGATCGTCAAGAAGTTCCAAGCTATTCCTCTATAAGTGCCTCTGGGAAATCCTTCCAGATACTCCTCCCGGATATCGTCTGGAAGTTCCTTCAGGAAGCTTCTCCAAGAATTACTTCAGGAATTTCCTCCAGGAATTCCTCCAGGAATTCCTCCGGAAGTTCCTCCAGGAATTCCTCGGGAAGTTCCTCCAGGAATTCCTCCGGAAGTTCCTCTAGGAATTATTTCGGAAGTTTCTCTAGAAAATCCTCCAGCAATTCCAGGAATTCCAGGTGACCAATTCCAGTTTTACGGAGGAATTCCTGGAGGAACTTCCGGAGATATTCCTGGAGGAACTTCCATAGAAATTCCTGGAGGAACTTCCGGAAGAGTTCATGGAGAAACTTCCGGAGGAATTTCTGGAGAAACTTCCGGAGGAATTCCCGGAGAAAACCTCCGGAGTAATTCCTGGAGGAACTTCCCGATGAATTCCTGGAGGAACTTCCGGAGGAATTCCTGGAGGAATTTCCGGAGAAATTCCTGAAGTAATTCTTGGAGAAGCTTCCTGAAGGAACTTCCAGACGATATCCGGGAGGAGTATCTGGAAGAATTTCCCAGAGGCACTTATAGAGGAATATCTTGGAACTTCTTGACGATCTTTTAAAAAAACTCGTGGAGGAACTTATGGAAGAATTTCCGGAGGAACTTCTGAATAAATTTTGGCACTTGAAACTGGTTCACGCCGATCCACGCCGCCGCCAATCAACAACGGCGTGACGCCGCTGGCTGAAAATCATCTATCACGCCACCGCCGGTTAAATGTCTACCTGTAAGTACCCGGAAGGTGGCCAATTCGATCGAAAATCACCGAAATGTACTCCAGTGTACTTGTTTTGCAAAATCATGAAGTTTGATATGTCGCAAGATGGGTTAAAAGATTGAACGAAAATTGGCCACTTCCCCAAGGGAACCAGGCCCTGGAAGTACCCGGAGGGTGGTCAATTCGATCGAAAATCGCCGAAACGTACTCCAGTGTACTTGTTTTGCAAAATCATGAAGTTTGACATGTCGCAAGATGGGTTCCAAGATTGAACGAAAATTGGCCACTTCCCCAAGGGAACCAGGCCCTGGAAGTACCCGTAAGGGTGGCCAATTCGATCGAAAATCGCCGAAACGTACTCCAGTGTACTTGTTTTGCAAAATCATGAAGTTTGACATGTCGCAAGATGGGTTCCAAGATTGAACGGAAATTGGCCACTTCCCCAAGGGAACCAGGCCCTGGAAGTACCCGGAGGGTGGCCAATTCGATCGAAAATCGCCGAAATGTACTCCAGTGTACTTGTTTTGCAAAATCATGAAGTTTGATATGTCGCAAGATGGGTTCCAAGATTGAACGGAAATTGGCCACTTCCCCAAGGGAACCAGGCCCTGGAAGTACCCGGAGGGTGGTCAATTCGATCGAAAATCGCCGAAACGTACTCCAGTGTACTTGTTTTGCAAAATCATGAAGTTTGTTATGTCGCAAGATGGGTTCCAAGATTGAACAAAAATTGGCCACTTCCCAAAGGGAACCAGGCCCTGGAAGTACCCGGAGGGTGGCCAATTCGATCGAAAATCACCGAAATGTACTCCAGTGTACTTGTTTTGCAAAATCATGAAGTTTGATATGTCGCACGATGGATTTCGAAGCCGATCTGCCAGTGACCATTTTTTCCGGGAGGGAGGTAACCCCAGTACTCCCCGGAATATATCCGGAACCATGGCCATTGGACAAAAATTGACTTCGGTTCCTAAAACTATAGGAATTTTGTGATCGATTCCAGAAGATTGCTTGAAAATCCGTTAGAAATTGGCTGAGCTGCGTGGTTTTGAATTTTGAGTTTTGTCGTAAAATGGGGGTTGGGGACGTACGTGTTAACTCGAAGAGCATCTCTCCGGTTTGTGTGCGCCTGGTCCTTATCACGTTTTGCCCCAAGTCCCTCAACTCAGGATCTTCTCTAACTTTTTTGAGAAGCGCTACTTACGTCGTAGCGTCGTTAGCATTTACTACCACAGCTTCCCCCTCCTGCGTATTTTTACGAGGTGGAGGCTTTTCCTTCCCGTTCTACTCCATTTTCCTTGCCTCTTTTCGCTTCAGCTGTTTCTTTCTCTTCTCCTTCTGACCTACTACGATACTCCATCCTTCTCCCTGTGGAGTAGCGTCTGTCCCTTCGACGGCGACAGCGTCCGCCCGTGTCTGCCTCTTGAGTCCGCCTGGCCTGTCATCTCCCGGTGAGGTTCTTGCCCTTTTGGGAGTCATGGAGGCTGGTGTACTCTCCACCCCGAGCAGTTTTCCTTTCCCCTGCTTCTTAGGATATAACGGAAATGTCCCGATACCTCCCTGTACCGGCGGAACTGCAACAGCATGTGCCTTAGTTTGTGTCAATGCGCGCTCCGCTACATCGGCCCTCAGCGCTGCTGTATCGAATTCGTTCACTGCCGATAATAACGCCTTACGGATCCTGTGAACCATGTTCTTAATCTCCTTATGGACGTTGTTCCTCCCATCCACGAAATTGTGGAGTTCCTCCACCAATCTCTTCGCGGCCACTATTTTCGGCTTTTGTGGCTCCCTCTGCCCTGGCCGTTGCTCCTGCAGCTGCACTGCAGTTGTTCCTGCTTCTTTTGCTCCTGCTGCTGTTGTTGCTGTAGTACTACTGCTACTGACGGCGGTGATCTCACCAACCCACTCCTGCATCTGCTTCTGCGTGATTTGTTGAATTATTCATTCTACAGGGTCCCCCTCCAAACCGTTATCTCCATGAATTATCTTTGCAAGCAGTGAGGTCCATGCGAGGGTTGATATGGACGCACTTATATGACCGTGTTTAGAGCCGATCGCGCAATCGGGTAAATCTCAACCGAGCCTAGTACTCACCAAGAAACTTGGTGGACGAGTATTGAACGTATTCGGACGACTGCTAGTTTTTTACCGGGACGGAGGCGATCGTACTTTTAGCCCACTCGCCAACTCAAGCCGGTGTCACCCTTCCTTACTCAGGGAGTAGAACAGCACGACCGTCAGCCCAATGTCGTCGTTTCCAATCCACTATCCAGATTCTGTCCGTTGTCGTAAGCCGTGACCAGTATATCGTAATTAGGACCTTACTGGTATCGATCCTAATGTGCCGGTTGGCACTCCTGTTGATGGGGCTGAAGTGCTTTGGAAGCGGCACGGGTCAACCTGGAAGCGGCTTATAGACCTGTGGTTTTTTTGTAGAGATTCAACAGAGCCCACTGTCAAACCTTCGCCACGTCCCCTTGGCAGATTCCGTTTGGGCTGGCTGGTAGTCAGTGAACTGGTACCAGGGTCCGGTCATCTCCCGAGGGAAACGCCGATTGGTGGTTTTTCATTGGCGATTGGGAACAAGTCCCGAGCTCCCACCTCTTGTATGTATGTGTGTGTATGTATGTATGTGTGTAAAAAAAAAGAAACACACTTTTATTGTACTTGCATACATATGTCCGAGACATATGATTAAACAGTTTGTTATTGCATGATTTTCTCAAAATTGCACGCGCCGAACCCTTCATGGAAGGTACCGCCGCGCTTTCTACATCCCGTTTACTTGATTGTTATGGGTGAATAGTATTGCGGTGTATCGTTTGGCGCGGCCGTACCTTTCGAAAGTCATTCGCCGCGTGAAGTTTTGTGCAAGTACCCATTTGGGAACATTACAAACGCCGCGCAGTGTATCATATCCAGAAAATCTAACAATAGTAATTTTGGGTTCACTCAATTTCCTTTCTGATGGAATATTTATTTTAAGATTTTTCGCTTCGAATATGATAAATATAATGTGCTGCATTTCGTAACGCGACACCATTGCTGAAATGCACTTTTTCGCGTTTCGAAATGCAAGTGCGTTTTTTAGCTCTAGTATACGGTTTATGTAGAGTATGGATTTATTATAAGCATTTCTCGTATACATCAACAGAAAAGAGGCTGTAAATTCAAATTGTGGATAAAAACCCGAAATGATAAAGAAAATTACTGAATTTATTTCAACACCGCCGCGTTACGCGTTGTCCTATACTCTGTGCAAAAAAATCTGCTCTTTCTGATTTTATAGGGTAGTTGTTTTATATTACTCCATTGTGTTATATTTCGCCATCTTGGTAGAACAAATAGATTTTTCAAAGATTTTGTGTTTTTTTAAACTCTTTATATTTAACAATCATACAAACTCAGTAAGCATCTATACGATAACTAAATATGTTCTTCTGGTGGTTCTTTATAATAATCATTGATTTCTGATGAAAAATGCAACTGAAAATAGTCTCGATGCCAGGCCATTTTTCGTCCTATTGAATAACAGGGCAAAATAAACGAATGCCGGAAAACTGATCAAGCTCTCAAACTTAGGACCAATATACGTACACAATCTTAAGCACTGTTAATAACGGGTGGCAACTTAAAAATAGGAAAAAAAAGAATGGCTCGGCAAAAAAAAATACAAAGAAGTACAGTTCAATCTTATATATTGTTATACAAAGAGTTGTCCTTAGTCTTCAAACTTGTTGCCGGCAGTGACTAATGAATATTAGCATATGGTCCGTGGTACGCCGTGCGGCGGCGCAGCTTAGTCTTGCTGGTATGACATGACCGCTGTACGGATCTGCAATTTCGATTTCCAGATTTCTGCATCTGATCCTTCTTATGAGTTGCTTCGTGTCTTTGGCCTTACAATCACTTTTGTATGTAATGGAGCTGAGTAGACCTAATCATGCTATGACAGTTTTCGAACATTTTCACGCTTAAAATGTTCGACCGTGTACATTTCCCATGATCTTTGTTTGCTTGAAAAATTTACAATGAGCGCCGCAGAACTTTTTGTTTTGACGGCATGTTGTAAGCAATGTTGGAGTAAAATTGTGTGTGCGACAATTTTCATTCATTCACAGGATTCATTCACATGAAGTCTGTGAAGTCTGTGATAGAAAAGTATTGAAGCATTCCAATTTTTTAGTTGCCACCCGTTAAAATTCGATTACTAATATTTTAATATAAAATAGTTTATGTTTTTATATTAAGTTAGTGAAATAAAAGGTGGCGAAATATAACACAGCAAATTTGATGATTTTAATTATTTCCACTGGCGAAATTCCTTCGATTGTTTTGAGAACTAAACATGTATTAATGTTTGCCACCGCTGCATATTAGTATATAAGATATTGATATAATTGTAATTTAATTTTGTTAAAAATAACTGGTCGGGAACGGACTGGGCGTATTGTTTATAGAGTATGATTGGGCAAATCAAGCATCCGAAAGATATTCAATTTGCAAAAAAAGAGCTATCCGCTGTCCGCGGTGGAGGTTGGTACTCGGATTCTGATGGCTTTTCCGCAAACCTGACCTTTACGTGGTCTTGCTGTGTGGGAGTTATCATGCCTATTATATTGGCTGGTCGGCAACATTGAGAGTTGACGTAAAGTCAATGTCTACTTCTCTCCACGAAAGCCTAGATAGCCGTGTGGTGTCGGCAGCCGGTTTTCTGGCTAAGAATAACGCTACGGATTGCCTGTTCCAGTGGTAAAAGTCCACCATACAGGTGACCCCTAATTAGTTGATTTTTTTGCTTCTCCGGAATAATCGGCTACTCTTATTCAATCTCAACTTGAGGTTGCGTTTTTCACAGTGTACTCTGTGTTTCGTCTTTGACGTTCTTGATACGAAACCGACTTGGTTTCAACGTTGCTGTTCACATACATGTTGAAATTGTGGAGTGTATTATCGTAATTTGCAATGGCTACATTTAGGATAGCTCATATCAATCTTAGCAGTAGCATTATCATTAGCATTTAGCAGTTCGCACAAATTCGTAGGTGGTACAAGCCAAGACTATTGTATGAGATTAGTATCACTTTCATCCGTTACCACAGATGTTGATTTGGGACTAATCACTAACTCTTAGATGGAAGCAATGCACTCTCCAATAGTCGAGATCTGTCCTGGCCACGTCCTTGCGAATGCTGAGGAAGGGGAAGGATGCTTTGTTGGACACCTACTTAAGAAAGATGCAGAGAACTCTACTACCTCTCATAGGTGCCACGGGAGGTTTTGGGATTATGTGGAAGGCTATAACAGTAGGAATCGTTTTGGTATAACGTGAAACACAGAAAGAACTAAGATAGAAATAGTAGGAAAGGGACGAGCCTGGAAATGAACCTACGACCTCCTGCTTTTAAGGCAGAAGCGATAGCCACTAGACCACCGAACTCGTCGCAGGATAGCTCAAATCAATCTTCAGCATAAAAGAACAGCAACGATTAATCTTTGTAGACTTATGCAAAATGGCAAATACCAAGTGGCTTTGCTCTCGATCAATACCGCGTGCATGTATACTTGTTAACAACGCTATCGTAGCTACACTTATCTCTGAACTAACAATCAGAGATGTATGTACCGTCACAAATGATGCAACTGGAGTAATTCTCGCTGAAACCGGGCCAGTAACCCTCTGCCCACGATCATCTCACAGCATCCAAAGATCTCTCGCTCCACATCAATCGCTACTCTTATCACTTCCCCAAGAGATAAGAGAATTAGCTCACCATCAAAGCCGAGACGAAGGCACCGACCAAGCAAATGTTGGGCTAGTTGTCGGTTAACTGCTAAGCAGGCAGCACGCGTGATTAGCAATAGATTGCAATCAATCAAGTCAAAGTTACAAAGTGCTACGGTGCCTGACCGGCAAAAGAAACGGTGAAGGTGAAACTCGGTGGACAAGTGATTAGTGGCGGGCTGGGGCAAGGTAGTGCACCCCAAAGTAGTGAAATTCACGGCTAATTATTTTATTCACTCTTTAGCCACCAATGCCCAGTACTGAGTTCCATCACTGATATGCCACCGTAATGCAGTGCTAGAGTGAAGACGGATTGCTTGAGATCGGTAAGGGGAAGAGATAAAGCAATTCCGAAATATGTGATGCTCTGTGGTGCAGTGAAGTAATCCGTTGTGTTTCCTACGACAGGCCTATCTTTTCACCGCCAACACCAATCGCCCGGCGGAATGTGGCGCAAAGCGGCAGCTGTGGATGGCCGGCAGATTGCTGGTGCAGTTCATCGGTCTGCCCGGGCAGGCATTACCTTCCATCGTCGCCGGGGGATACACTTTCAACACTGACACACACACAAATTAACACTTTTTCCTAGGTTTAAGCTGAAATAGAACGTAAGTAATTAATAAACACTTCTTTTAATTTGCATGTGAAATTTATGCTTTAATTTTATTAAGAGCGACTCCGAGTACTTTTCGCCATTGGTTCCACTTGTTCGAACCATTTCTTTGTTTCAGGCTGATTGTGGTAAGTGGGTCATGGGGACCAGTGCCATCTTGACCGGCCTTTCTTAACGTTTTGTCCTCCGTCTCATGCGGCCCCCCCCTCAAGGGGGTGGTGACAAATGGCGCCCAGCGTAAAAGTAATTGTATAGTGGATAACCATTTTGACGAAGTTTTCTATTTCGGAGTCATTTGCTTAAAATAAAGCGGGTTTTGAATTTTCATGTGCAATGGTGGTTGGTTTTTGTAAATATTTCTTTTGTAGTTTTAGCATTGAATTTTGTTTTGTTTTGAATTTTAATTAATTATCTTTTATCACTATATGAATTGAAGTTGCATTGTTGAAGTTGATTGAATTGAAGTTGCATCTTGCATTCAATTGAACTTCTGGCAAGAATTTGTAAAAATGTAAATAAAACGATAATTTAAGAAAAATGATGCTCTTGCATTCCGGTGAATTTTGGCAAGACAATGTAAATATGTAAATAGATTTTGGTTTCGTTAATATTAGAATAATAAACTGCTTGAAATTACTTGAATTTATCTGAATTTATAGGAATAAGTGCATGACTTGAATTTTCTCACAATTTTAGCTCATAATTGAAAATAGTAATTTAGGGTAGTGAATTGATTGGCCGATCTCAAAAGCAATCGTGTGTTAGAAAAGAAGAAAATTGATTTGAAGTGAAAGGACACTAATGGCGTATAGCAAAGTAAAAGAAGATATCGCGAACGAGTTGATTGATTTAGATGGTGAAAAAGAACCGGTGATGAATATTAGGAAGATGGATCAGCATCAAATACGGAGGCTGACAATCTCTCCCACATTCAGGGACAGATTGAACGATGTGTACAAGAAGAAGGCGGAACAAACTACGGATTCGGTGGTAGAAAATGATCGTGATAAGCGCGCGCGTTTGACAAAAATGGAAAATGAAAGGCTGGTGATTCCACCGCCACCGGTAATGCCGCGTGAATATCCTTTGCACGGTGAGAGCTCGAACAATAATCGCGAACAGAATAGACCGGTCGAAAAATACACGGGTGCGATAAATAAAATTCCGTCGAATAGAACGCCGGAGTTTCAGCAGCAAAACGGTGCTGCTGACTTAGATTTGAATTTTAATCCTGAAGTAGTGTTGGTAGGAGAGAAGAAAGATACGGATGAATTTCTTGCTCCGGGTTTTAATATTCAGTCGCATTATTCAAATCCTGCATTAGCAAACAATCCATTATTTTTTAACCTTAACAGTGGCCATGGGCACAGCAGAAAATCGTTACCGGTTTCACAATGGCCGATCAAATATGCCGGCAATGATAATGGAATTGGCTTGAATCTTTTTCTTCGGCGAGTTGAATTCTTTGCTCACTCGGAGAAGATATCAAAGGAGAATTATTTGAATCTGCCCATTTTCTATTAGTTGGGCCTGCGCAAGACTGGTTCGTTGCAAAGTGGCCGATTTTACGCAACAAAAACTGGGACTATTTTATCCAAGCTTTGAGACACCAATTTTTGCCGAGTAACATCGATCATTACGTGAAGGTGCGTTCATTTTCGATGTTCCAGGGGAAAAGCGAACTTTTTTCAAATTTTTTGGTGCGCATGGAGCAGTTCTTCTTGTGTCGAACAACTCCAATGTCTGAAGAAGACAAATTTGATGTAATGTGGCACACAATGAGGCCCATCTACCGAGACCGCCTGGCCTTAGTAGACGTTAAAGATTTGCACACGTTAGAAAGATTGTGCTCCAGGATTGATAATAACAATGAAGCAATCATGAATAGATTTGTTCTTTCCTTTGAAAATCAAAAAATCAATGAAGTTAATAACTTCATTGACAATTCAAGATCCAATTCCAATTCCAGAACCACACCCAACTACAATAATCAAGCTAGTCAGCATCGAATTCAACAACCTAATCAAAGCAATAGTAGGAATAATCAAAACAGGTCAAACCAGAATCAAAACCCAAGAAGCAGTAGAACAAACAGTGACACAAATTACATCCCCAATCAAATTATTCAGCAGGAATACCACCCTGAGCAAGGATGGAGGGAATTGTCTTTAGAAGACATCTTGAGACATTACAAAGTTCCAGATCGCAGAATTTGTTTCAATTGTCGAAAATTTGGACATCATTTTACCAAGTGTTTTTCGAGGCGCAATGTATTTTGCTGCATATGTGGACTTCCGGAGTTTCATTACGAGGAATGTCCATTCTGTGAGGCAAAAAACCAAAGAAGGGAAAATTAAAGGAGGTGGTTTTCCCAACCTCTGAAACTCCTCCAAGCCATAGTTTTACACAAGCTGTAAACACATTCCAAGAAGTGATTTCCGATTTACAAAGAAATACAGATTGTACCTACGAGAAACAGATAAATGATGCTGGAACAGAATATACTGGTTACTTTCAGAAAATTGAAACTATTTTTGTAAATTTAGAGGGTGATGCGAGATATTTTTTGAGATTTTATGTTTTGGGACTACAGTTACAGGGGTTATTGGATAGTGGAAGTAATGTGTCATTAGTTGGAGAACACTTTGGAAATTTAACCAGCTTTTTACAAATTCAAGATCTGGACAGGGACATTGGAATTTCAACTGCTAGTGGTGAACCTATGCAAATCAAAGGATTCGTGGATGTGCCTTTTACAGTTCAACAAACAACCAGGATATTACCTTGTTTGCTAGTTCCTGAACTAGGTTCGAGATGTATTTTAGGGATGGATTTCTTCAAGCTATTTAAAATTAAACTGACTTGTGATGAAGTCATGGTAGTTCAGGACTTATCAATGTATAGAGTTGAACAATAAAATCCTGTTAGATTGTCATATTCTCAAAACCGAAAAGACTGAATTACTTGGATCTGTGAAAAAGACCTTCAAAGTATCAGAACCTGGTACTTAAGTGTCTTGCAATGTTATGGAACACAAAATTGAACTTACAGATAACAATGCCATTCATTTAAATCCCCATCCGTGGTCACCGACTATTCAAAGAAAAGTCAATGAGGAGATCAACCGGTTGCTGCACCTGGACATAATAGAACCTTCAAACTCTAATTGGGCTCTACAGGTGGTCCCAGTTACCAAGGAGAATGGAGATATGAGGCTTTGTTTGGATGCTCGTAAGTTGAATGCTAAGACGATTAGAGATGCATACCCTTTAGCAAGTTCGATGAGAATCTTGAACAATTTAGGCAAAACAGATACTTCTCGGTTTTGGACTTGAAAGAATCATTCTTACAGGTCAAGCTTGCTGAAGATTCAAAAAAATACACCAGCTTCAAAGTAATTGGCAGAGGTCTCTTCCAATACAAAAGGTTACCCTTTGGGCTAATCAATAGCAGCGCCACTATGTCTCGAATTTTAGATAGGGTCTTGAAAGAAGGGCTGTATGAGCCGTTTATATTTTCCTATCTGGACGATATAATAATCGCCACAAGAACATTTGAAGATCATATAAAATATCTTAAAATCGTTGCTGATTGCTTAAGGGAAGCCAACCTCTCGGTAAACTTAGCTAAATGTAAATTTTGCCTGAAGAAAATTAAATATCTAGGTTTCATTCTTTCAGAGGACGGCTATCAGCCGAACCCTGAGAGAGTCGCTGCGATCTCCAAGTTTGCTCGACCGCAAACTCCAAAGGAGATTCGCAGATTCTTAGGGATGGCGGGATACTACCGCAACTTCATTCCGAACTTTAGCGGCATATCGTCCCCTATCTCCGACTTGCTGAAAGGTAAGCCGAAGAAGATTAGGTGGAATGATAAAGCTGAACAGGCGTTTATTAAATTAAAAGAATTTTTGATCTCCGAACCGGTCCTAACAAACCCGGACTGGACGAAGGAGTTTACCATCCAAACCGTGGCGTGGCGATAGCCGGAATATTGACGCAGGAATTGGATGGTAAAGAACACATCATTGCCTATTTCTCGAGGAAGCTAAGTTCCTGTGAAAAGAAATATGGTCCCACCGACAAAGAAGGTTTAGCTGCCCTGGAAGCAATAGAGCATTTCAGATGTTATGTGGAAGGGTCGCACTTCACATTAATCACAGATTGCTCGGCAGTGACTTTCATCTGTAATTCCAAGTGGCGACCCAGTTCACGGTTGTCGCGGTGGTCAGTTAAATTACAAGAATTTGACATGACTATCAAACATAGGAGAGGACGAGACAATGTAGTGTGCGACGCTCTCAGTCGCGCAGTTTGCGCTATTTTTGATAACTCGACCTCAAGATGGTACAATGAGTTGAAACAAAAGGTCAGTGAAACTCCAGATAACTACCAGAACTTTAAGATAGAAAACGGGAATTTATACAAATTTGTTACTTCCAGGTCGACACACGACATAGGTCGGCTGGAATGGAAAGTGGTAGTACCACCCGATAAGCTAACGCAATTGGTTGAGGAAGAGCATGCGAAAATCATGCATCTGGGTACAGAAAAGACATTAGAAAGAATTAAACTAAAATATTACTGGCCCAAGATGAAATCCGACGTGAAGCGTATTTTGTCTAAGTGTAGCATTTGCAAACAATCGAAACATTCGACAATTGCAACTGTTCCTCCAATGGGAGAACAGAAGGATGCAACACGGCCGTTTCAGATGATCGCAATGGATTATATAAGTGGTTTTGTCCGTAGTAAGTCTGGAAACACTGATTTGTTAGTTTGTTTAGATGTTTTTTCAAAGTATGTTCGTCTTTTTCCTGTTAAAAAAATTAGTGTTGATAGTTTGTCCCAGCTAGTTAAATGTGAGTGGTTTCTCAAATATGGGGCACCACAAGTGTTAGTTTCCGATAATGCTGTTACGTTTTTAGCCAATAAGTTCCAAGAATTATTGTCAAAATTTCATGTTCACCATTTTAAGAACAGCAGACGGCATTGCCAAAATAATCCTGTAGAGCGGGTGAACAGGGTCATTCTAGCTTGTATACGCACGTATTGCCAGAGTGATCATAGGATCTGGGACTCCCAGATCCCCGAAATAGAATTTGCCATAAATAACACGAAGCATTCGTCGACAGGATTCACACCGTATTATCTGGTGCATGGATATGAATCTACAGTTGATGGAAGGGATCATCTTCAGGATAGATGCACTTTTGATCCATCAGCTGATCAGTTCGTTCAGCGCAGAAATGCAGTGTTGGGCCCAGTTTACGAAGAAGTAGTTAGAAATAACAAAAAGCAGTTTGAAAAGTACAAGAAAAATTATGATAGCAGACATAAAGGCTTACCACCAACTTTCAACATTGGTCAGAAAGTATACAAGAAAAATTTTAAGATTTCTAGTGCAGCTGACCACTATGCAGCTAAACTTGGACCGGTCTATGTACCATGTAAAATTATAGCTAGAAGAGGAGCAACATCTTATGAGTTAGAGGATGAGGATGGAAGAAATTTGGGTTTGTTTGCTGCGCAAGATTTAATTCCGGAATAGTTTGAGTGCGAATTAGCTTATTAGATGAATGCGAATTAGATGGATAGTTTAATATTAGGTTCGGGAATTTGAGAACGTATGAAACGGGATGTACTGAATGAAGTTGCGTTAGTTTAGATTGTCGAGAATTAAGAGTAGGATGTTTGAGGAAATGGTGATCACCGAGTGTTTGCGTAGGATTAAAACAGCGTGCGATAGTATGAATAATTAGAATGCATCGAATGTTCGCGTTGAATGTTGAGCTAATGTTGCGTAGATTATAGTCAGTATGTGCAGAAGAAAATTGTGTGAAAATTTAGGTTGAATGCGTTATTAAGTTATGTGTCCAGTAATCCATCCAAAGTCAATAATTATAGATGCTCTTTAGCTTAACACCAGAAATCCTAATGTTGCCGTGTGACTTCTAAAGCGTAAGCCTCATACAGAAACAAATGTTTATAGTATACTCTGGCACATCGTGTGACTACGAATGATCGGTGATCTGTTCCTGGTCGATGTCTGCCGATTATAACGACTCAATGCGTAATAGGTACCTGCGAAAAAAGTAAACAAATTGGCTCTATGCCCCACCAATATGAGAGCTCAAAATCTAGCCCTGACAAGAATGTACTACGAATAGAACAACAGATTACACTTGACGACACCCTACACTACATTACAAGGTCGACAATTGTCGAAGTATGAGTGGATTGCGCATGGTAAGAAAGATACTGCTATTGCGGGATATTTCATCCCTACATTGCAGTCTGGTATGGGGGTATTGTAACCTGCACACTTCCAACGGCCTCGCGAGGGCATCAATGTAGCCCCTATGTACCCTTAACTAATTGAAGCAGAAATCAATCTTACCATGTTAAATACACTACACGTACAACACACAACAACAGAACACGAATAAAGTCCAAATATAGATGAGAACAACGTTGAGAGAGTCCACATCCAACCGAGAAAGGGACTATGGAAAGATTACGAGCTGAAATGCTGCCCTACATACGAACCAATTGGTGCAACCTACCATGAGATACCATAAATCGACATCAGTAACCCTCTGCCCACGATCATCTCACAGCATCCAAAGATCTCTCGCTCCACATCAATCGCTGCTCTTATCACTTCCCCAAGAGATAAGAGAATTAGCTCACCATCAAAGCCGAGACGAAGGCACCGACCAAGCAAATGTTGGGCTAGTTGTCGGTTAACTGCTAAGCAGGCAGCACGCGTGATTAGCAATAGATTGCAATCAATCAAGTCAAAGTTACAAAAGTGCTACGGTGCCTGACCGGCAAAAGAAACGGTGAAGGTGAAACTCGGTGGACAAGTGATTAGTGGCGGGCTGGGGCAAGGTAGTGCACCCCAAAGTAGTGAAATTCACGGCTAATTATTTTATTCACTCTTTAGCCACCAATGCCCAGTACTGAGTTCCATCACTGATATGCCACCGTAATGCAGTGCTAGAGTGAAGACGGATTGCTTGAGATCGGTAAGGGGAAGAGATAAAGCAATTCCGAAATATGTGATGCTCTGTGGTGCAGTGAAGTAATCCGTTGTGTTTCCTACGACAGGCCTATCTTTTCACCGCCAACACCAATCGCCCGGCGGAATGTGGCGCAAAGCGGCAGCTGTGGATGGCCGGCAGATTGCTGGTGCAGTTCATCGGTCTGCCCGGGCAGGCATTACCTTCCATCGTCGCCGGGGGATACACTTTCAACACTGACACACACACAAATTAACACTTTTTCCTAGGTTTAAGCTGAAATAGAACGTAAGTAATTAATAAACACTTCTTTTAATTTGCATGTGAAATTTATGCTTTAATTTTATTAAGAGCGACTCCGAGTACTTTTCGCCATTGGTTCCACTTGTTCGAACCATTTCTTTGTTTCAGGCTGATTGTGGTAAGTGGGTCATGGGGACCAGTGCCATCTTGACCGGCCTTTCTTAACGTTTTGTCCTCCGTCTCATGCGGCCCCCCCCTCAAGGGGGTGGTGACAAGCTTTCGGCGATTTTATTAAGGATCCGAGTTAAATTCTTCAGAAAGATGAACCCCTCGTTAGGTATACACGAAATCATTTTAATGGACCCCTCGATTTTTGTCAATTCTTGATCAACCAAAACTATCATAACTCCTACATTTCTCAACCGATCGTAGAGATCAGCATATCGTTGGAAAGAGGAAGAGTGTATCCTCAATTTGCAATAGTAAAAATAGAAGCAGACATATTGAATTTGGCCGCCATCTTGGATTTTTTTTTGAAGACTATTTTTACGTTAGGTTTGCAACCACCGATTTTGAATATTAATACATTGATGGAAAGCTTAGCTTAGATTGTGCATTGTGCCTAAAAATCTCAGGTGTATGTTTTTTCTATAAAAAGTTATGTACGATACACCAAATTATTTTTTGAAGGGCTATCTGACTAACGAACATTATTTTTATGGTTAATATGGTACTACGACGTCAGTTCCTTGATTTCTTACACTATTCTAAGCCAAATATGTTTCAAAAATGAAAAGCATATCTACAGTATTTTATTTGAAGGGCTCAAAAGTTTTGAGCATAACGGAGCCGTTTTCAAGTTATTATATTAAATAATTCAAGAATTGATAGAAAAAACGTACATCTGAGATTTTTGGACACAATGCACAATATAAGCTAAGCTTTCCATCGATGTATTAATATTCAAAATCGGTGGTTGCGAACCTGGCGGAAAAATAGTTTTCAAAAAGAAATCCAAGATGGCGGCCAAATTCAATATGGCTGCTTCTATTTTTACTATTGCAAATTGAGGATACACTCTTCCTCTTTCCAACGATATGCTGATCTCTACGATCGGTTGTGAAATGCTGGAGTTATGATAGTTTTGGTGAGTCAAAAATTGACTAAAATCGAGGGGTCCATTAAAATGATTTCGTGTATAACTAACGAGGGGTTCATCTTTCCGAAGAATTTAACTCGGATCCTTAATATACTTGCCGAAAGCTTTCGAAAGAATATCAATTTAGGCATTTTTAAGAACCTCGTGTATAAGTCTCCTTAATAAAGACACAAAAAAAAAAAACCTCGGCCTGGTTTCAGCGAGAATTACTCACTGGCGGATCTCTAGTCAGGAAATACGTCTATTGTTTGGTTTATTAACCACATAATTAACCATCCCCTGCGGGTGCTTTCAAACATGCTGCCATTTATTGCATGGCAAAAAGGCCTTCCGCTAATTGTCGGCACTGATGCTAATGCTCATCACATCATCTGGGGTAGCTCGGATATCAATCTAAGAGGCTCCAATTGACCTTATATGCTTAAGTAGTACCGAGCTTGGTTTACTTAACATAGGCAATCGCCTAACCTTTATGGTATCTAACAGAGCAGAAGTATTAGACATAACTCTCTGCTCCAATAGAATCAGTCACGAGTTGACGAATTGGCATATGTGTCAGATGAGGAATCCATATCTGACCATCGCTACATCTATTTTGATCAGTTGAATGTTTCTTCGCACACCTTGCGTTTTAGAAATCTCCGTTCAACCAACTGGGATCTCTATACAGAGTTGCTCTCAACAAAATGTCATGGTTATTTACCATCCATTGAAACTCCTACCGACTTGGATGATGCCGTTGATACTACAACGTTACATATCGTGGAAGCTTTTGAAAAAGCCTGTCCCTTGCGTTCTGTGAAAACCTCAAGAGGAACCCCGTGGTGGAATTCCGATTTGGCTAAGCTCAGGAAGCAGTGTAGAAGGAGTTGGAACAGACGCCATTCAGCAAGGACGGATTCTTTCAAGTTGGCACGCAAAGCTTACAAGAAAGCTCTACGATCTGCTGAACGATCCGGCTGGAAAAACCCTTGTGCAAATGTTTCCAATTTGAGTGAAGTCAGTTGATTGAATAAAATTCTTGCGAGATCCAAGGATTTCCAAGTTGGAGAAATTCGCAAGCCAAATGGCGACTACACTTCTTCTGACGAAGAAGCGTTAGAGCACTTATTTGATATACACTTCCCTGGATGTGTAGATATAGCATCTTCGGATGTTCCTGATGTCTTTTCATGTAGTTATGGGTCTTGGGTTCAGGCTCGTAGAATCATAACTACTGAATCGCTTTAATGGGCCCTTAACAGTTTTGCTCCTTACAAATCTCCAGGGGAAGATGGGATCTATCCCGTTCTTCTTCAGAAGGGTTTTGAGCATATCAAACATGTTTTGAAAAAAACTTTTAGTATGCAGTTTTCCTACTGGGTATATTCCCATATCCTGGCGGGATGTCACTGTAAAGTTTATTCCAAAAGGAGGACGTGGTTCGTATGAAGAAGCAAAGAGTTTTAGACCCATAAGTCGGGCCTCATTTCTTCTGAAATGCTTAGAACGTATTATCGATCATCACATTCGTGATGACTGTTTAAAAACATGTCTCTTCATGTTAATCAACATGTTTACCAATACCAAGTATGTGGGACTATTTCTTGATTCCAAGCTCTCCTGGACACCTAACGTTGAGTTCAGAGTCAAAAAGGCGTGTATGGCTTTCGGCCAATGTCGACGAACTTTTGGTAAAACTTGGGGTCTTAAACCCGAAT
The DNA here is from genome assembly GCF_024139115.2 of Armigeres subalbatus. Taxonomy (NCBI): domain Eukaryota; kingdom Metazoa; phylum Arthropoda; class Insecta; order Diptera; family Culicidae; genus Armigeres; species Armigeres subalbatus. The sequence continues at coordinate 54,384,098 of NC_085139.1, read as the reverse complement.
ATATCAAATGGATTTACACAACAGTTGCACCACCAATTTTGGCTTATGGATGTCTTGTGTGGTGGCAAATGGGTGAAGTGAGGACAATTATTCAGTATAAATTAGGCCATCTTCAAAGGATCTGCCTAATGGCAATGACTGGTGCGTTCTCTTCGACTCACACGGTTGCTCTCGAGGTTCTCTTCAACGTGGTCCTACTACACATACATCTCAAACAAGAAGCACTTTCTTGTACTTACCGATTATGGGTTCTCGGTTTCATAATCCTGTAAACTGCAGTTCTACACACACTTCGTTGTTATAACTCATGGTTGTTGGGACAGAACTGTCCTTGCTCCAAGTGATCTCACACTCGCTAGTAGTTTTCCTTATAGGGCATTTTCAACACAATTCTCCTCGCGGGATGAGCTATTTGGAGATTTGACATCTGGCTATTTGGAGAGAAGTATGTCGGACAGCATTGTTTGTTATACTGGCGGCTCCCTCTTCGAAGGTAGAGCGTGGGTGCAGGTGTCTACTCGCGTGAGCTAAGATTGGAACAGTCCCACTCACTGGGTAGACACTGCACTGTCTTTCAAACGGAAATATTTGCCATTATGTGTGGATTGCAATCCGCACTGCAGAAACACATAATGGGTAAAGTAATATATTTCTGTTCAGAAAGCCAAGCAGCTATCAAAGCCCTCGTATCGGCCAACTTAAGGTCGAAGTTAGTCGCATGTCGAACTCAAATTGAGGAACTGAATTCAGTTAATACGTTGCACCTTATATGGGTACCTGGCCATTCTTCCATAGCTGGAAACGGATTGGCTGATGAGATAGCTCGCATTGGAGCATCACAAGACTTTTTTGGTCCTGAGCCAGCTATTCCAATATTTAAGTGATGGGTGAAGCGTTTGATTAGCTCTTGGGCTTCCACTCAGCACAAACGATATTGGAGTAGCTTGGATTCATGTCGACAAACAAAATTGTATATCCAAGAGCCATCTCCGGTAGTAGCAAACTATTTAGCTAATCTGTCTAAACAGAATTACAGTGTCTTAGTCATGGCCTTGACAGCTCACTGCCGACTCAACTATCACATGGCAAATATTCAACCTGTTGAATCTTTTGTCTGTGATGGTGGTGAATCCGATTATGGAACTTCTTATCATCTGATATGTAACTGCCCAGTTTATACGCAGCTGCGTTTCCAAATATTTGGTAAGCACTTGAACCGTTTGTTTGAGAAACTGCATATGTAACATTTTTGGCCAAAATGAGATATTCTGAATCTTCGTCCAAAAATACATATTCTGGCAAACAATACGAAAAAAATTTTTGTTTAGGAATGTATGAAATTTTTTTCGTTTGTTTAAGAAACTACATATGTCCACGTACTTTGAAGAGCAATTTTGGAGTACTGCTTAGATTTTTTGCACTGAAAATCCCCCAGGGTGTTGAGTTTTGCCAAAACTATTGATCTGTATCGAAGAAATCGAAAGATTCGGTGCAAATTTGTTCAAAAAACAGTTTTTTGTTGTTTTCTCGAAAAAGTGTAAAATGGACTTATGCAGTTTCTCAAACAAATGATTCACTTGCTAAGTGAAATTGACTGTGAAACCTGAACCTTCAAAGTATTCTGTTGTTCATAGCCCGTTGTGGTAAGGAGCTTTAAGCTTTTGTACGTGTTGTATACGTTGTATGCCCTCTTCAAGGGTCCCTTTCCCAAACTTCCCATTTTCTCCCATTCATATTCCTTTCCTTTTTGTTCGCTTCCTTTTCCGTCAGGTGCTGATTGGGTGTGATTGGGCAAATCAAGCCACCAAAAGATTTTCAATTTGCAAAAAAAAACTATTCGCTATCGCGGTGGAGGTTGGTACTCGGATTCTGATGGCTTTTCCGCAAACCTGACCTTTACGTGGTCTTGCTGTGTAGGAGTTATCATCCCTATTCTTCTGGATTATTTTTAGCCAATTTAGTATCAATTTCTTCATTTCAGGAACATGTGCTGTGCAGATACGAAGCCAAGTTACAAAGGTTTTTCCAGCCAGATCGCTCAGCAGATCGTAGAGCCTTCTTGTAGGCTTTTCGAGGAAACTTCAGAGACTCCGTCCCTGCTGAATGGCGTCTGTTCAAAATTCTTCCTGAGCTTAATAAAATCGGAATTCCACCATAGGTTTCCTCTCGAGGTTTTCACAGAATGCAAACGATTCCATTCATTGTCCGTAACAAGAAGTATGAATATTTATCGGAAAAAGTCAGTAGATTCTTCAGATGCGGAATTTTGGTAAATCTATGTTGAAGTAACACCTGTGACATTGTTGAGAGGAATTGCACTCCAAACTATGGGGACGTTTCTCATGACGCGGGTTAAGGAATATTCCATCGTATTTTTTCTTCTGAAATTGCATACGTACTGCTTGCATCTATCCCTCCTCCTGGCATAAGTAGCGAAGCTTGTAGTGCGATGATTTCAGTTTACGTCGAGTTACATGTGATGGTATATATGTACATACGTGTGGAGAGCAGCACACCAAATGCCGGTACATCGTCCGTAGCAGATCCCTTTTGCGAACCAGCTGTGCCATAGTAGCCAACCACAAAGTTTCATTCGAGTTGCCCACCACCGCTTGCGGGAGCCTGCGATGAAGGAAGGTGTGCTCCTGTAGGGATTTGGCTTTGCATCCGTTTCGGTTTAGTGTACCGGCACTCCGAAACACGAGCTGTAACTATAAATATGAGTGTCACTACCGCTGATGCTGTACGCCTATGTTCTTATGCCATAAAACGGCACTTGAGCTTGTACCTTTTTTCGGGTGGAAAATAGCGGCATTGTCAAGCGACAAAACTATTTGGCCAGATGCACGGCAACGCTGTTATGTATTATATGTAGGTAGGTTGGACCCGCAATTGTGATGCGAATTTTAATCACTTCAATTTGTCCCGTGCAGATCAATGCCAGGTCGTAACAACAATAAATCCAGATATTTTACGGTAGATTTGGTAAAGTGGTTTTACTGTTTTTTTTTCACTCTGGTACTTTTGTTTGTGTGAGCTATTATACTTTTTTTTCTGAAATATGGAACACTTATTTGAATACAGGTCTTCCGTATCTGAGCGTAAGACTTGCGACTACATAATATTGCTCACGTTCAATCATAGCACGTGTCAGAATGTTGTTAACGACCTAATCAATGACAACCTGCTTTTTCATGACGTTTTTTGATAAATTAGACAATCAGGCTGTCATAAAATTGAATCAAAATAAAATAATGCATTCAAATATGGAATGTGATAGGAAGGTTGTTGGAATGCGCAAAAATATGAAAAGTATGTGAATTCAGTTTCATGCAGCCAGCAACAAGTCCTCGGTGGTGGTATAGCATAGCAATCAATTTGTTTAGTTTTTTTATTTTATAATTGACGCCTTTCATTAGAACCATTGCTTTCTCACCATCTAAGCATGGAACAACACTGCTTTAACAAGCGAGCTAAAAATTAGCATCAGCAATGCATTTTTTTTTGTTCCTCGGAAAAAAATGAATACCTTGGTTAGGCTCTGCTTCTATATGCACATATATAATGGTGTGTTTGTTTATTAGCAGGCAAGTCCGTGGAAAACAAATCACCACCGGAAATTTACGTTGCATGACGAGGAAGTCATTCATTAGTGAACGGACGCGACAAACACATCGAGTTGAATTAGGCGCGAATAGTTGCATATGGGGGGCCAATGAAAGTGGGCGTAGCGATATAATCGTTACTGGTTATCCTGTTCCGCTGTGTACATTAGCATATCCCATTACTTATAATCGGATCTCGCTTGTTATGCAGTGCAGGCTCTGTAAATGTGTGTATGTAGGTGCTTGATGCATTGCGGTGCATTGTTGTTGCCGTTGGGTATAGGCATTACAAGGAGATTTATGGATGTATGCATCCTATAGATGTACACGAGCTGATAAAGTAGAGCACTTTTATCGTAGACGTAAAGCTTTACTGTGAGTTTAGGTCCTAATTCACACATTTTGATGAACTGTCTCTTCTTCTCGTACACTACGTGTACATAAAGGCTATATGAGCATTTAGACGTAGAGACCGTCACAAAAATATGATAGACTTTGAACGTTATTATCTTAGCCGTTCCTCGATGTATTTCCAAATATTTTGAGCTATTCGATCGAGGATGAGTCAACCATTGTATTGTTCTAAAACTACAGATTTTCAACTATTTATTATTGAAAATTAACAAACAGTTTAGAAATGGTAAAACAACCAATCCCGTGCATGTATCGCATGCACAGACATCAAAAGCAACTTGCGGGTTTGGGTCTAATTTTCAGTTCGAAAAAGATTTCACACAGAGCGAACGCAGCGAAGCAGAAACAGCAGCACGATGGCACTGGTAGCACATGATAGCATTGAAGAAAATTAATCTCGGATCACCTTCCTTTGTATAAAATGGTGAACTGGAAAAAATCGATTTCATTTTCAATTACTAGGGGAAGAGGTTTGGTTGTGGGCACCGTTCGGTTATGGGAACCCCCACGTATCTTTTGACAGATAACAGATGCTGTCATACTGACAACCGTCATTTGTTTACTATGGGAACATGTTTTTTTGTGCTCAATATCGATTAAAAAATACATCTCTACTTTAAACTAAAAACAAATTTTTTTTCTACAAGATACACAACACGAAAGCTTATTTTTACTTTTTTCAAAGTGTCATAAATTAAAGCGATTTAATAGAAAAAGTGAGTTCCGATGCGTATTTATACAATACACCCGATTCTTTTTTTACACGGGGGATGCGTTCCGTGTAAAAAAAAGTTTTCAGTTCAAAATCTGAAAATCCTTTTAAAAATGTTTTATGATTTCTCGACGAATCATGCAAAATGGAGCAACTTTGCAAAAATTTTGTATGGGATTTTTTTTTACACGGCCGTGTAAAAAAAAATCCTTGTAAAAACAGAATCGGGTGTAAATTTATCTACTTCGAGGTTCAATGACGATTGTAATCAAACTTTTAGCGCGAATTTTATCTTCTTCACATTCCAAAAAGGCTGCGAAATTCGGTTGTGGACAATCTTATTGGTTCAGTCTGCATAAGTTCATTAAAAGTTAATTGCCTATGTTGAGCTTGAGCTTGATTGACTGCTCGTAGTTGCTACTCCAATATGACCAGATCAGCTGTTCTTGCACAGGGAACCAACAGATGTTTGCTTGGGACTAGCACACATCTTCAATGTACAAGTACTGGTGATCTCATTTGTTAGGTCATACTGGTGCCTGCCACGTCAGAATGCAAGTCAATGTAGGGAAGGGGGAGGAAATGATGATGCAATCACTCGCCCACTGCAAACCGAATTGGATGTAGGAAACGAGCTCTATATAGTTCATTTCCAATTCTAGCAGATTACTGTTAGAATACTCAAGTTGAAGGTATAGGAATAGTAATGGAAACGGTATGGAATCCATTTCCAGTTCTAGCGATTGCTAGAACATGAGAAATATAGAGAAAGATACAAAGTAGGATAATGGAACGGACCTGGGATTGAACCCACGACCTCCTGCGTATAAGGCAGAAGCAGTAGCCATATGACTACCAAGCCCGCTGAAAAGTTAATTGCCCATGTTCCGAGTATTAAGTCACCCGGAGTGGAAATTAATTATTACATCTGTAACTCGATGTATGCATATGCACAACATGTGATAGATTTAGTTCGGAAAAGGTATTGGAGCGTAACCACTCCCTTCGGTGGGGTTTGATCCCACGAAACTAGTACGCTAGACAGGTGCTTTCCCAACTAAGCTACGAAGGACCTCCGTCGTCCTCCGCAGCTTAGCGGGTACTGATGAAACCAAATTCCCAACACCAGGCACGTAGCCGAACTCTCGCAATCCATTTTCAGAATTAACTCTATTATATGTATTTTTGTACAATGCCAACCAAGTAGGATCAGTATTTAGTATTGTCTGGCTCCTACATACTTGCTTCATTAGCAACTGCGCTCCATGAAGTAGGGTTGTGTGAATATTGTATAAGATCAAGTTATAGCCAAAGTTATAAGCCAAAGACAAAAGCGTGCCCACAATCGATCCTCCTCCCCTAACAGAAATAAAACCAAAGAATCTTTCCTGAAAAACTCACTTTCTGCCGAAGACAGCCAAATCGATGAAGATGCTATTTTAGAGCAAAATTTCTACAGTATCCACCCATAGGCGACATGTCGCGGCGGTAGCTCAGACCGACAGACGCCAAGCGATTATATTTTGTACTATGAAGAAAATTTCGTCTTGGATAAAATTTATTTCGTTACTCTTTTCAACAAAACGTATTTTGGATCATTAGCCCTGCCCATGCATAATCTTAACATTTGCATTTTGGTAGATTTTGTAAATCGTTTATCAATCCTCCCCATAAACACATTAATTTCCAATTGGCTTCCACATTGAGCTTTCTGAACGATTCACAGGCTTTCTACAAAATGAACAAAAAAGTGAGTGTTACAAATATGGAATCATGGCCAGAACAGCTCATAACTAAATTCATCATCTTGCGAAAAAAGTTCGTGAATCGTTATCCGTGCGCATCATATTTACACCCATATCATGAAGATCATAAAGGGACGGGGCTAACGAGCTTACTTTATTGAATACAAAAAAGCTGCTTTCCGGTGTGCGCGATCCATTCCAGTTCGAGAGACGTACGTACGGCAGTGGTGGAAATACTCGCTTCACGAGTAAGAAAAGAGTGTAATTGGGCCTACCAAAAATGCTATACTCGCGCGAACCTACTGCCTGCATTTTTCTGGCGTTTGCTTTGTTCGCGAGTACGGGCAGAGCAAAAACAAAAGGCCGGGCTGTATTTTGTTCGGGAGTAAAAACACGGTCGCGAGTTTTTGTGATTACTTCGAATACAATGGATAGAGTTGACTTGACATAAACACAATAACAATAAACAATTGTGTTCTTGCTCGAACATCAGTGAGAAATAAGTTCCGAGGTTGTTTTATGACTTTTAGCAAATTAACCCGAATGACTCGCGAAGCTCCACGAACATTTTTCGGGGTTTGTTTTTTTGTTTTCTCTGCGAGTAGTAGGTAGGCAAGAAAAAGGCAAAACAAATGTTCGCGAGTCTTTTGCATTGCCTACTTCTTGTTTTGTGAGTAAGATTCGCAGATTTCCACCACTGACGTACGGACGTGTTTTTTTGCTTGCGCATTTTGTCCAAGTGTTTTTTTTTCTCGTTCGTTCGCACGTATGGACGTGTTTTTTGCTCGCGCATTTTGTCCAAGTGTTTTTTTCTCGTTCGTTCGCTGTTTACGTTTTCGCTTCGTCGCGTTGGCGTTATTTTCTCCCGGACCCGTCATGGGAGATACCGCGACCAAATTGGTCTCGAATAAAACGCGAAAGCGTCCATCGAAGGAGGTTGCTCCCGAAGAGGGAAGTAAAAATCTTCTCTTGAGCAACAAGTCTAGACCAACATTTGAAAAGGGCGTAACAGCCAAAATTTATTCCTTCTGATTCTTTGTCTACATATATAGTTGTATATGTGGACAAAGAATCAGAAGGAATAAATTTTGGCTGGTACGCCCTTTTCAAATGTTGGTCTAGAAGTATTCCTCGCTCAAGGACGGTGATGCCGGCAATCTGCTGGGTACCACGAAAAAACGGAAGAAACAACAGCCTCTGTTTCACGATAAATCACCAGAGCGGAAGGAGAAGTGCCCGCCGATTTTCGTGAAAGGGGATCCATCGGACCTTCTCCCCGACCTCCGGAAACTGATCGCCCGGGGTCTAAAGTGCGTCGAAGGTGTGAAACTAATGACCGAGGGAAGGTCTCACTTCGACAAGGTGCTGGGGTACCTGAATGCGAAACGGTTCCAGTTTTACACCCACGACGTTCCCGGCAGCAAACCCCTCGAAGTCGTGTTGCGTGGCCTCGACGACGTGGACGTAAAGGAGCTGAAGGAAGCTCTGGAGGAAAGTGGTTTGAAACCGACCAACATTTATAAAATCCGCCGGCATAACACTTCCCGGGCCTATCGTGATCAGCTACCTGAAGCACGGTACTACCACGCTGAAGGACCTAAAGCAAACTAAGTCAATCCACAGCACCGTCGTCGAGTGGACATAGTACAAGCCCGTGCATCGTGACGTGACGCAGTGCATGAACTGTCTCCGCTTCGGCCATGGCAGGCGGAACTGCTTCATGAACGCACGATGCACCCAGTGCGGCGGAGACCACGGCATGTATGCGAGTGCGAGCAAATGGAAGAGGCTGACCCCAAGTGTGTCAACTTTGGGGAAAAACATTGGGCCACCACAAAGGCCTGCCCGAAACGCGCGAAGTTCTGCGAAATCCGCAAGAAAGCTGCCTCAAAAAATCTTCCAGCCCGAAGCTCGCCCCCATTGCTCGACGAACGAAACTTCCCGACAATGCCGCTTCCACGGCGGCCGATCCCGGTCCTTCCGCCTCTGCAATCGCATAGAAAACTCGCAGCTGCTGCTGCCTTGGTCCCACTGGAAGTCAAGCCAAGCAAAGCAACATCTAGCCCGTCCACCAGCGAATGGTCGCCGCTCCCTCCCCCAGGACTCCGCCAGAAGCAAGATGAGCATCCTCTACCCCTGGAGGATTCCGCTCCGCATCAACACCCCGGAGCAGCTGACTCCGATATTCAGTCAATTGCGGCTTGGCTTCGAAGCTGCAAATCCCGGTTTGACCAGATTTACACTCTGGGCCCTTTCGTAGTTGAAAATGGCTACTAGGTTGGGTCTGGTAAATTGGAACGCTTGCTCGCTCAAGAACAAAATCGTCGAGCTCAGCGATTTCCTTAAGGAGAAGGAGATTGACGCGGCTTTTATCACCGAAAACCACCTGAAGCCCAAGGTAAACGCAACAATTCCGGGTTTAATGCTGGTTAGGTTTGATCGAACTAGCTCCAGAGGGGGAGAAGTGGCAATTGCCATGCGGTGCAAAATCGCCTGCCACCTGCTGCCGGATTTCAAGCTGAAAATCATCGAAGTCATTGGAGTGGAAGTCACCACCTCCGTCGGAGTCGTCACGTTCATCATGGCTTACTGTCCCACACAAGTCAAAGTCTACGACGGCACGTCGGCCGAACTAAGATGGGATATAGTGGATCTCACTCGGTGGCAGGGGCAGTTCATCATCACTGGAGATCTGAATGCAAAGCACCAATCGTGGGGAAACACCGTCTCAAACCGGAACGGAGTCGTCTGGTCCAACGACGAGCTGGAGGGCCACTACACCATCCTGAGCCCTGACAGCCCTACCCGGTTGACACGGTCCGGGGCCCATGCAACACTCGACATCTTCATCACGAACATGAACGATCACGTCTCCCAGCCGGTCATCTTCCAGGAACTCAGCTCGGACCACTATCCGGTGGTGGCGGAAGTTGGAACTTTGGTGAATCGGCACGAGCTAACCCGGCAAAACTACCACCAAGTCAACTTGGGTCGGTTTCAGGTGCGTAGACGAGAACATCGATTACCAGCGGTATCCGGAGTCATTCGCAGGCATTACCAACGTACTTGGGTGCCTGCACTTAAGACCAGGTGCAATCGCATGACTAAAATTATCCAGTCCAGAATGGTGGACCTCAGAAATAGTGATTTTTCCAATAAGATCCGCCCTCTCCCAGACTGTGCTAAGCCGTTCTGGAAGTTGACCAACATTCTAAAATCCAAGCCTCGGCCAATTCAACATTTGATCCCACTAGACAACAATGACTCTAAGGATCGCTTGATAACTCCTGCAGAGATGGTTTCTGAAATAGGTCGTCACTTCGTCAGCTTACACAATCTTGGACAGAACATCATCTGTCCACATGAAGCAGCCGTTAGCGAGCTTGCGAACATCATCTGACTCCAAACGACTTTTCGGAGGAGTTGGAGATCTCAGCTGGCGAACTGACGGCCTATATGAGTGCTCCATTCTTTGAGCACCTTTCGCTGATGTTCAATCAGTGTATGCGACTCAGCTACTTCCCATCGTCCTGGAAGTCTGCGAAAGTCATTCCAATCAGGAAGCCTGGGAAAGATCCTTCCACCCAAAAAGCTATCGTCCCATCAGTCTTCTCTCAGGGTTATCCAAGCTGTTTGAAAAAGCAGTTTATCACCGTCCACTCGAGTCTGCCGAACAACATAACATCTTGCGTGATGGGCAGTTTGGTTTCCGACATAGTCGATCAACCGTACACCAACTGATCCGAGTTACCAACGTCCTCAGACGGAACAAGCATGTCTCTCATACATCCGCCATGGCCTTACTCGATGTCGAGAAGGCATTCGACAATGTTTGGCATGATGGTCTGGTGTACAAACTACATTGCTACAATCTTCCCAGCTACCTAGTGAAAATCATCCGCAACTATCTGTCGGCAAGGACATTCCGGGTCTCAATCAGCGGAGCGAGTTCCAATGCCCACGACATCGTTGCAGGCGTCCCGCAAGGTAGAACCTCAAGAAGGCGGATGGCCTGACAGATTATTTCACCATCTGGAAGATCTGTATCAACGCGTCGAAGACCCAGACCATCATCTTCCACCCTCGAAATCCCCCAGGCCTGTTGTCGGCATCAGGTTGACAAGACGGTGACAAAGTGTAACATTTTGTTGAAACTGCTGTACCCTTTGATCAACCGCCGGTCGTCTTTGTCCCTGAAAAAATAAGCTTGCTGTCTACAAGCAAATCATCCTCCCCGTGATCGAATACGGCATGGCGGTCTGGGAGAGCTGCGCCAAAACGTGAACTTCAAAGAATGCAGAACAAATTCCTAAGGATGATCCTCAACACCCCTCCCAGGACACGAACTTCTGAGGTCCACCGTCTGGCAGGGATCAAACAACTTAACGAGCGCTTTGGTGAGTGTATAACACGGTTTAGGGATCGTTACATGGCGTCCGCCCAGCAGGCTATCCGGGGCCTGTTCCCAAACTAGAATAATAAATTTCTTAAATCAATTAAAACACATTACAAATAGATTAAAAAATAGTTTTAGACGTCTTGCTGATATTCAGATTCACAACAACTTTTCCGTGAATTTTAAAACTAGTGCTACGATTCGATCACAAGATACAAAAAACAAACAGTTCACCCTGAAATCAGGTAGGGTTACTGCTCCTGGACTTCATCTCATAGCTCCGATATTGGTCTCACGAAAAACAAAGCAATGAAAAGGTATTTGGTTTGTTTATTATTTTTATGATTTTTTTCAGCAGTGAGCACGCATGTTAGCAAAAAGAAGTGACGAAATTGGTGCCGTATTTCTTTGTTTCGCGATGAGATGAATATATGTTCAGTGAGATGGAAAACGGAATAGTTCCCCTATATTACAACACTTGATGTGAACTTGCCACAGAATTCCGTTCTTCTTCTATTTAGACTTTTCAACTGGTCACTCCACATAAAAACGTGAGTGCCTCTTTTAGTGGCATTTTCCTGAATGGCAGTCATGCAGTGCTTAACTCTGTTTGGACACATTTCCTTCCGGGAAGTAGCCTATCGCGATCGAAATTGCGCCCCTTCAGTTCGGTTCCGGCATTGGCATAAGGAAAATCGCACCACAATGGCATGTACGATGGCCAAATATTTCTAAATCTGTTCATTAAAGACACTCATTTAAACGATTTGAATCTTAATTTAGTAAATGGAAATATGAACAGACTCTCTTTAAGATTCACTATATTCAGTACCCTTTTTCGCATATAATATATTATAAAGTAATATTTTACAACCCTAGATTTCATCCCGTTTTACTACTGCGAACGTCCCACAGTGGCAAGGGCCATTCATTCGATTCGCGTCTTTCGCACCTTAACCAAGTAAAGGGAGACCGAAATGAAGAACGTGGAAAACGCTATCAGTCCTATCAATCTTTCTCGTAGCACACCGTACAGTTTCAGTAGGTTGTATGGAGCAATCGGTATAAATACCATCAATTTTCCTCCTAAATAGGTAAAGGTATCTTTTGGCTTCTGAATGTCATGCAGATAACTGGGGAAACTATTTCAGAAGTATGTTTCGGAGGAGCTATTGGTTCCTTGTAGGGTAACTTTTTCGGTTCTCCATCTCATAGCCCTTCAAGGAGTGCATTTTTTTTTTGGTATTCAGTCGGAGCGGAGCTAACTGGTAGCTTCAATTGTCAAGGCTAAAAGTAAAGTTGAGTTTAGGGTTTCATAGAGCTGACATTCAGTACCTATGTTGACAACGGGTGGTACTGTTGCCACCTTCAAGTAACAGTGAATTAAGATGCTATGATGTTTTGTAACACCAAATAGGCTAAGAGCTCCATTTAATGTATGGTTCTTAAAACAATTTGATGAATTATGCTTGTCTTCATGTCGTCAACCTATCCTTTTATTTTTCCTAGTAAAGGTTAAATAGAATGTTTCGTATGACTTCTTTTCGTCTTACCTCGTTTGATTCACCTCACTTTGTCTGACTTCTTTCAAGTTTCCTGTGTTATTCAGTTTAATTGTATACTCATTGTAGATTATTTTCTGTTTAGTTGTCAGTTCAATGTCTTCTCTTATTTTTCTAATACCTATCCCTAAAGGTCGCCTCCAATTATACAAATTACTGAAACCCCACAGTAGCCGTTTGATGTTGATAGCCGGTTATCTGCCGTATTCTACGGAATGTCTGTTCCAGTGGTAAACGTCCATCATACAGGCGTCCCCTAGTTCCAGGTGTGACGAGGCTTTATGACTACTGTGGCTACGAATGAATGGTTTAGGAGGTCTAAAAAGGTGTCAGGCCATTAGGCCGAAGGCCGTTAGGCCGAAGGCCATTTGGCCGAAGGTCATTAGGCCGAATGGCCATTAGGCCGAACGGTCATTAGGCCGAACGGTCATTAGGCCGAATGGCCATTAGGCCGAATTGGCAAAAAGAAGCAAGAAGTGCAAAATGAGAAGTTCTTTTTTCACCTTACCCTTTCTTCCTTCTCTCTTCTTGCATCTTCCTTCTTCTTTACTTCGTTCTTCATTCTTCCCTCTTCCTTCTTCCTTATTCGTTCTTCCTTCTTCCTTTTTCTTTTTTCCTTCTTCCTTCTTTCTTGTATCTTCTTTCTTCTTCCCTCTTCCTTCTACCTTCTTTATTATTGCTTCTTCTTTATTATTTCTTCTTCTTTGTTATTTTTTCTTTTTTCGTTTTCTTCCTTCTTCCTTCTTTCTTCTGTTTTTTTCCTTCTTCCTTCTTTCTTCTGTTTTCTTCCTTCTTCCTTCTTTTTTCCTTCTTCCTTCTTCCTCCTGCCTTCTTTCTTCTTCCTTCTTTCTTTTCCCTTCTTTCCTTTTTCCTTCTTTCTTCTTTCTTCTTCCTTCTTCCTTCTTCCTTCTTCCTTCTTTCTTCTTTCTTCTTCCTTCTTCCTTCTTCCTTCTTCCTTCTTCCTTCTTCCTTCTTCCTTCTTCCTTCTTCCTTCTTCCTTCTTTCTTCTTTCTTCTTTATTCTTCCTTTTTCCTTTTTCCTTCTACCTTCTTCCTTCTTCCTTATTCCTTCCTCCTTCTTACTTTCTACTTCTTCCTTCTTTTTACTTCTTCCTTCTTTTTCCTTCTTCCTTCTTTTTTTCACTTCTTCCTCCTTCCTCCTTTCTTCTTCCTTCTTTCTTCTTCCCTCTTCCTTCTTCCTTCTTCCTTATTCTTTATTCCTTCTTCCTTCTTCCTTCTTCCTTCTTCCTTCTTCCTTCTCCCTTCTTCCTTCTTCCTTCTTCCTTCTTCCTTCTTCCTTCTTCCTTCTTCCTTCTTCCTTCTTCCTTCTTCCTTCTTCTTCCTTCTTCTTCCTTCTTCCTTCATACGTTTTACTTCTTCCTCCTTTTTCCTTCTTCCTTTCTACTTCTTCCTCATTGCGCACTACTAACTTCTCACTCCCCAGTTCTCATTCGGCCTAATGGCCATTCGGCCTAATGACCGTTCGGCCTAGTGACCATTCGGCCTAATGACCTTCGGCCTAACGGCCTTCGGCCTAATGACCCAGCATCGTCTAAAAAGAACCTAGCTGCCAACGGAGCCTGTGAAGCACCCGTGAACCCACAGTATTGAGCCCCTTGATGTTGCTGAATTCCAGCGAAATAAAAATAGTGTACGACGTACTATGCTTTTATGTCTATCAAGCGGCCGTTCATCCATGTTTACATTTTCGAGCCCCTTTCCCCCTAGTAGAATTTTAAAGCCACCCCAACTTCTAAATTTCACATAATAATGTGTTGTGCATTATGACGCATTACGAAATAATATGGAGACCTTCTTCTCATTGGCATTACATCCCCACACTGGGACAGAGCCGCCTCGCAGCTTAGTGTTCATTAAGCACTTCCACAGTTATTAACTGCGAGGTTTCTAAGCCAGGTTACCATATTTGCATTCGTATATCATGAGGCTAACACGATGGTACTTTTATGCCAAGGGAAGTCGAGACAATTTCCAATCTGAAAATTGCCTAGACCGGCACCGGGAATCGAACCCAGCCACCCTCAGCATGGTCTTGCTTTGTAGCCGCGCGTCTTACCGCAAGGCTAAGGAGGGCCCCAATGGAGACCATTCATGTGTTAAGTAATTCAGTTATTCAAATCCATTTGAGTATGAAAATATTACTACAAAAATTAAAATTCAGATAAAACAAAATCAAATTGATCAAAACAAATGAGCATTTGCGAAACCGGCCAAAATGCCAGGATCTTTGACGGGAGCCGCTTCGATTTGGACCTTTGCACTTAAGTATTCAGTATAAGAGTATTAACGTGTTTTAACATGAGGAAATATTGTTTAGATTCAATAGTAATTTTTAAGAAGAGCGTGTAATGTTTTTGATATAATTGTCTTCTAAATGCTGTAACTTGAAAACCGTACGTTATAGAGAAATAATGTCTTAGAAGGAATGATAGGGAGTCAAATGCGCTATGTGAAAAAAATATCACTGAAAGCTTTTTTATTTACTTGTGAAAATCGTAATGGATTCTTAATAATTAAATTCCAAAATACGCAATCTTTGATTTTCTTTTTAATTTTGCAGTTATAATTGTAATGAAAAGACGAATGTCTTGGAGGTAGTGACGATCTGGACAAACAATATTAAAAAAGTTCTCCTAAGAGCAACTTTTGATGGATTTTTGAAAAATATTTTTTTGTTATTCAGAAATACTTTTCAATGCCAGAATATTATTTTGCATACAATTTTGAATCGAAATGCTCATACTAACAATCTTCCAAGGAGTAGCCGTTTTCCAGAAGAAAGGGCCGTTTAACCGAAAACCAAGTAATAAGTTAGAAATGATGAGTGAGAAAAAAGGCGCTTAGCTTAGCTTTGACTGACAACACATATCTATGGTTGATACTCTGTAATTCATCAGAATCAGTTAAATTGCACAAAGAATCAACTGAAGGATTGACTGGGATTGTTCAAGCATTCTCATTATGCAAGTTTCAGTGACTCAAATATTCAAATGATCAATAACGGCACCGGCTAGGTCCTTGTAGTCTATTAGGAAGAGGGAAAAAAATAAGTAGGGGGGGCTGACGGCTTTGGCAGGTTTTGTTCTATTATTGGCAGGGGTTTTTTTATGACTGACCAGGCTCAAATTTGGCCTAAGCATTCTTTGCATATCAAAGAATATTGTGGCCAAATTTCATAAAATTCGGTCGACAAAAACCCCCTGCCAATAATAGAACAAAACCTGCCAAAGCCGTCTTTCCCCCTAGGTGTTTTTTGAAATTTGAAGACAGGAGACTGCGTCTCCACAAAAACCACAGAAAGGATTATCAGTTAGTCGGTATGCATCGTTGGATCTGGATTTACTTTGATAAACGAAAGAAAAAGAAGCGTCTCTCTTTTTACTTCGCTCTTTCCACTTTTTACAGTGAGAAGTTAGAAGTGAGAACTTAGGAGTGAGAAGTGAGATGTCTCACTTTTCTCTCCTAATTTCTCAGCTCTCACTGTGAAAAGTGAGTAGTGCGAAATGAGTAATGGGGCGTCTCACGTCTCACTTCTCACTTCTAATTTCTCACTTTTCACTGTGAAAAGTGAGAAGTGAGCAGTGAGATGTCTCACTTCTAATTAATCCTTTCTCACTCTTCATTTTTCACCTCTCACTTCCCACCAATTATTTCTCATTTCTAACCGTGAAAAGTGAGAAATATGAAGTGAGTATTAAGACGTCTCACTTTTCGCTTCGCACTACTCACTTTTCACAGTGAGAAGTAAATAGAGAGATAAGAGATAAGATAAGATCATCATTTCTTACTTATCACTTCTCACTGTGAAAACTGGGAAAAACGAAGCAAGAAGGGAGGAGCCTCCCAGTTAACACAAAGTCGTATATGATGCCACATAAGATGCTGAAGTGGAGGCCATATACGTACAAGTCGTATGGGGATGTACGTATATGGCCTCCACTTTAGCATCTTATGTGGCATCATATACGACTTTGTGTTGACTGGGGATCTCTTCTCACTCATCATTTCTGACTTATCATTTCTCACTTTTCGCAATGAAAAGTAAGACGTCCACGCAGAAAAATTTACGGTAGACTCAAACATATTCTAGGTAAAATCAAACAAAATTTCAGTTTGTTCTGGCATTAAACATAAATATGGTTATGAACAAACATATTGTCGCAATCAAAACAAACGTAAATTATGTTTGAATCAAATATACATTTTCAGTTGTTTCAATCAGCGGATTGTTTAAAGCAAACATACATATTATTGTTTTGGTTCGGCCGCTAATAATATTTCCTATCAATTCTACCAATTCATATTCTGGAAGCATTAGTCTACCAGATTTCACATATGCTCACGTTCATACTTACTTACTTACCTTTTTGTACCTAAATTCATCCTCATCAATAATTTAGAAGCATGGAAAAATATGCTTCCACTCTTTTGCTGCTGCTTTGGTGCAGCTTCCGAGTTTTTGTTTACATCTGTAAGAGCTAGCGAGGAACTGCTCACTAGTACATGCATAATACAAACAAAGTTATCTGTTTGCAAACAAACATGAATATTTTTGATTCAGATGGATGAAATTTGTATCCGTGTCAAATGACCTTATTCGGCCGAGTGACTTGTTCGACTAAATGACCTATTCGGTCAAATGACTCATTCAGCCAAATGTCCTATTCGGCCAAATGACCTGTTCGGCCAAATTACTTGTTCGACCAAACGTCCTGTTCGATCATATAAGCTATTCGACCAAATAACCCATTCGATTAAATGACCTATTCGTCCAAATGACCTTCGATCAGATGGGTTTCGGTCTAATTGTTTGTTCGGCCTAGTGGCATTTGGCCGAATGAGTTTTGGCCAAACGACCGTATCTAGATATTTCGCATTTTATTATATGAATTGTAAATTGAGAAAATACACCATTTTCATAAGTTGTTAGAGATGCTCCATCATCAAAATTATGTTTTGCTCAATATAAATGGATATCTTAACAACTTTCTCTTTTTCATATGAATGGACGAACATTTCGAAAGTTATAGGAAGACTACTGTAACATTATGGCTCATATTGGCGGCAATGCAATAAAGCATAGCGACGGCGATACTCTCCCCCGCCCCTGGCTAAAATGATTTTCGACCTGACCCCAAAACGCCACTGCCGCTGACCAGACCAGCGGTGCACACCTCTAATACCTTCTGTACTCTTGTACCCTCCAGTCCTCCTGTTTCCACAAGCCTTGAATCAATCCAGAACACTTCTGTTATTCCATTTGCGTTCACTTCGTATGAAGGGTTTCAAACGAAAAATAAAGTCTTCGTAGACTCTTGATATACTCATTCCCCTGTTTCCCTTCATAGAACAACGTAGACTATTTGGAAACCCCTGCTCTCCTCCCCCATAAGAGTCTAAGCGGTTAGTGGACAGCCCCCAAAACCGTTTTTCTAGTGTGAAAAGTAGGGGAAGGAGGGGCAATACGCCCTAGCTAAGCATAGACTGCTTTTATGCCTTAGCTATAACAATTTTCATGGGTGTTTCTACCTCACACAACAGTTAAACAATATAGCTAGCTGATGCCATATTAAAATTAGAAAAAATCTGAATCATATTGATAATATTCACATTTAAAAAAAGTGGTGAGATTTCGTTGCCGGAAAACTCATGAGGCAAAACGCCTTTTAGCAGGCAGCTCTTAGGGAACAACGTACCACGCGTCGGCACATCAGCATTCTGGTATGGACAGTGCGTGGAGACGCGAGTAGGGGAAGAGGCCCCAAAACGCCCCCCGAGGCATAACGCATTTTGTGGTTTCTCTCATATTTACCGTCATTAAGATGTCCATAACAAAACTGGATCTAAAATTATGTAGGTTAGGCGAAAAAAGTTTCAAAATAGTGTATGGGATGGTCGGAAAAACCGAAAATTTCCACATTTTAAACATCTATCATTTTGGCGAGGCAAAACGCCCTAGTGGCACTATCCTACAATGTACTTGCGTCTCCACGCACTATCCATACCAGAAAGCTGATTCGCCGACGCGTGGTGCTTTGTTCCCTAGGAGCTACCAGCTAAAAGGCGTTTTGCCTCATGAGTTTTCCGGCAACAAAATATCACCACTTTTTTGAAATGTGAATATTATCAATATGATTGAGATTTTTTCTAATTTTAATGCGGCATCATTTAGCTATATTGTTTAACTGTTGCGTGAAGTAGATACACCCATGAAAATCGTTATAACTAAGGCATAAAAGCAGTCTATGCTTAGCTAGGGCATATTGCCCCTCCTTCCCCTACATTGCAGGATAGTTCCACTAGGGCGTTTTGCCTCGCCGATATGTTAGATGTTTCATCAAAATGTGGAAAATATCAGTTTTTCCTACATTCCTATATATTATATTGACACTTTTTTCGCCTAACCAACATAATTTCACGTCTAGTTTTGTTAAGGCTAACATGGTAAATATAAGTGAATACCCGAAAGTCTTTTTGCCCCGGGGGGGGGAGGTCGTTTTGCGGCCTCTTCCCCTACGCTGTTACCTACATGTGGAGCCGCGTGGTACATCACAGGTTAGGCGTATTGCATCACAAAATCCTTACCTTGGGGAAAGAGGCGTCCTTATGGTGTGTCTTCCTCTATTCTGATGAACAATTTTCCATGTCCACGTGCTTTACAGAGCCTGATTAGGGACCTATTGATATACTATTCTTTCGTATTAAACTTTGATTTCTCTTCAGATTTCGAACGCGAAACTTATAAAATAGAACTCATAACAAACTAAACAATCAAAATACCCTGGATGATTGACACACGGCAAACGGAAACATCCTAAAACATGTCCACTAGCTACATCAAACGAAGCGTGATTTTTTTTCCTAGTGACATTTTTTTTTCGTTGCCAGGGGTTATTTCTGTGGCACTGCATAACCATCATTTCCCACTCTACCGTTGACCACCGTCGACCTCCCGCCGAACTGTGCATGTGGTAGCGCACCTACTGCTGCTTACCAAGCCGGCTTTTTATTGCACCTATATAGATGAAGCACATTTTTCATGCCTGTCACGAAAACAAACAATCATAACACACAAGCGCGGGCGGACGATAGCGGCGACCCGATTATTCGCGTGGGACCCTTTCTATTGTTGTCATTGTCACATGGATGCAACGAGAATTGCATATCTTCAAAAGCGCAAATGTACACGGCTAAAAACACAAAACTTATCACAGCAGGCGCCGGCGTGTCTACCGGATTCGCTTTGATGGGGACGGGAAATGTTTTGAATATTATATGCAGCCTGCCTAGATTTGGGCGCGAAATGCGTCAAATGAATGTCACTCGGATGCACGTCCGCGAGTGGGCGACTTTTGACATGAGTTTCTCCGTTTGTGCAAAAATGTGATAAATTGCGAATCATCTTATGAGCCTTTTGGATTATTATTAGCTTTTAATAGGTTGTAAGGCCAACAGAAACGTGCTGAAGTACGTATTGAGTTACGCTCGGAATATATAAAAGGAGCAATGCCTCCATCGACAAACACACGTCTCCTCATACAGTAACTCTCAAAAGTAAATGTATATGTATGTATATTATGCAACGTTAAAATTAATCTTCTTGTTAAGCTCGTGATTGTTACACCGTGGTTAATCATATTTTTTGAAATTGTTCAGAACACCAAGTGAATAAAGTTTTTGATTACAAAGTTATTAACTCTCAAAATATGTACAGGTCAATAATAGATCCAGCCACATTCTGATGGTTAATGGTCCTGAGCAAAATTCTCGCCTGGAATCGAATAGCCGAGATCTCGGTTAACATTCTATTGCGAAATCTCGTCAGTTTAGATCTAGATGACATAAATCGAGATTAGATTACTTTGTTGTTCCACAATGAACAAGGTGACTTTTTTCTTTTCTGGTACTTAGTAGATACGCTTGGCATGCACTAACTAAAAACTCTCCATCAGCCATAGAACGGCAAGTCGTCGGTCCAAAAGTAGGCCATGCGGTTCTGGTCAGCGCCGAACGATGTCGATAATCGAGGGGTTCACATAGCGAGCTTTTTTGCATTTTGTATCATTCTGCTTCCGGTGCAAAAGGTGATCAAAAATGAATTTATGTTTGCATATTTCTAGGACTGATGAATGTGGATTTTTTGTGTTTAATACAATTTATCAATTTATAGCACGTAATGTTTTGTCTTTGTGGCATAATTTCGTTGCTTTAAATTGGACAGAAATCATTTCGATAACACATGCAAATTTCATTATATTCAGAACTTCAAATATCAACGGTTTTCAATTATTAGAAACATCACTGCCGTGTATCCCCTTGGGTGACGATGCCGTGTGTCGATAGTCGCGGTTCGATGCCCACACCACGTGATGATGGAGCAGGAATCTGTCGTTTCCACGTACCCATCCTGGCTGACACATTCTATCATCGGGAGTCATCGCATATCCGCTCATTATCGGAAAAGGCCTGCCTGTGTCTGCCTAACGGAGTGGCTGCCAATGGAGCACTCGAACCGAGATACGAGCATATCCAGGCTGGAGTGTGGGGGATACGGTGATGGCAACGGAATGATCATAAATCATTCTGCACAGTGCCGTACATGTATTGATGTCACTGTCCCACAACGGTGCAGTAGTGTTTCGCTTTATCGGTCGCACCAACCGAACCACATGGTAGCAGGTACCGGAAGGCACTGCCAGTGAGATCAGTGCGTTAACTGTGCAGCGTTGATTTTCAGCGGATGGCTACAATGGAATTTGGCAACGGAAATCCTACCTATGAACCTGGACAGGTTAGCAGGAGCTTGCAGGTTTATCAGTTCCCACCAAATCTGCTTTTTATGTAATCTGCGTGTGGCTGTAACATGTAAATATGTGAGAATAAATTTAATAATCTGAACCAGCATTTCCTCTTTGTTCATTTAAATTAAGAGAAATGTTAGTTTTACAATTATGTTCGGCACTATGGAGCGGGAAAGTTCGAACTGTTACGAACAGTATTATTCCCTCATCCCCATGAAAACCGCTTTGCACTTTACCTTCCATTCAACACTCCTACACTGCTTCTATATGCATAATTTTCTTATGTTTGCCTGGGTTTTAATCTTCCGCAACTCGGTTCAACTTTCATAACACGAGAACTCGCGTGTTGTAAAAAGTACAACAGTCCTAGAATCCGTTATAATGAAGCCAATTCAAATGATATCAACGTGATTTTTTCGAAAAAATAATAAAGGGGATATATTCTCTCATTGAGGACATTTTTTAGGTCCAATGGATTTTTTGCTGGTCCTCCGGAAGATCCGGAACCAACGGAACACCGGTGAAAATAGTCCATCTTCACCATAAATGGCGCAATGTTTCTTATAAGAATTCTAAAAACTCTAAAAAACGGGGCCCTATGAGTCAAGAAAAAAATTGATTTAGAATTCTCCCACTGAGCGGCGCTAGTGTACATGAAAATACCAGTTTGGTTCGATATCTCGAGATCTACGGGATTTGGGAAATTTCCGTCTTCCACAAAGTTGTTCGAGGATTGGAAACCAATATGTTGAGAAATTGTTAAGTTCATAATTCAGCCGTAAGGCGGCGCTAGGGTATATGAGCTATTAGTTTGGTTAGATATCTCGGGATCTGTGGGAATTAGAAAGTTGCCGTCTTCTACAAAGTTTTTCGAGGATTGGAATCCAATATGTTGAGAAGCTAATTAGTTTGAAATTCATCCGCAATGTGGCGCTACTGTATATGAGAGATCAGTTTGGTTTGATATCTCAGGATCTATTGGTTTTGGAAAGTTGCCATTTTCTATAAAATTGTTCGAGCATTGGAAACCCATATGTTGAGAAACTGTTTAGTTCAGTATTGAGCCGTAAGGCGGTGCTAGTGTATAGTGTATGAGAGATCAGTTTGGATCGATATCTCGGGATCTATTGGTTTTGGAAAGTTGCTATTTTCTATAAAGTGGGATTTAGTAAATCACCGTTTTCTACAACGTTGTTCGAGTACAGAGAACCAATATGTTGAGAAACTGAATAATTTATAATTCATCCGCAAGGAGTCGTTACTGTATATGAGAGATCAGTTCTGTGGGATTTAGAAAGTTGCCGTCTTCTACAAAGTTGTTCGAGGATTGGAAATCAATATGTTGAGAAGCTAATTAGTTTAGAATTCATCCGCAAGGTGGCGCTACTGTATATGAGAGATCAGTTTGGTTCGATATTTCAGGATCAATTGGTTTTGGAAAGTTGCTATCTTCTATAAAGTTGTTCGAGCGTTGGAAACCAATATGTTGAGAAACTGTTAAGTTCAGAATTAAGCCATAAGGCGACGCTAGTGAATATGAGAAATCAGTTTAGTTCGATATTTCGGGATCTGTGAAATTTAGAAAATTGCCGTCATCAACAAAATTGTTCGAGGACTGTAAACCAATATGTTGAAAAACAGAATAATTTAAAATTCATCCGCAAGGAGGTGCTACTGCATATGAGATATCAGTTCTTCGATATCTTGGGATCTGGGGGATTTAGAAAATTGCTGTTTTCTACAAAGTTGTTGGGGATTGGAAACAGATTGGAAAAAATATGATGAAATATTGTGAAGTATAAA
Organism: Armigeres subalbatus; assembly: GCF_024139115.2. Taxonomy (NCBI): domain Eukaryota; kingdom Metazoa; phylum Arthropoda; class Insecta; order Diptera; family Culicidae; genus Armigeres; species Armigeres subalbatus. The sequence goes on along the minus strand of NC_085139.1, from coordinate 54,361,040 downwards.
ATTCATCCGTAGAGTAGTGATAGTACATGTGAGACCACCAGTTTGGTTATATAACCCCGGATCTGTGATATTAGAGAGTGACCGTCTTCTTCACAGCTGCTCGAGGATGAAAACCGTTATTCTAAAAAATGGTTTAGTTTGGATTACATCCGCTGGGTGGTGATATATGGATCAACCAGTTTTGTTAGATGTCGCAGGATATTTAAAACAGCCGTCATTTACAGTTATTTGGGATTTGAAAACCAATGTGTTCAGAAAAGTGTGTCATATAACTACCGTTTCTGCCTCATACACAGGATGCCTTGGGTTCGATCTCAGGCCCATTTCATTCGCCTACTTTGTATCTTTTTGTATACTTCTCATACAGCAATCGCTAGAACAGGAAATGGATTTCCGTAGCGTTTCCATTTCAATCCTGTACCTTCAACTTGACTAGTCTAACAGTCAACTGTTAGTATTGGAAATGCAGGAAAAACTTATTTCTTACATCCAATTAGAATTCCGTATTTTGCGTTCCTATCACATCCCAACAAAGTTTTTTGGCTGAAATAGCTTCTTTTTGGCCAAATAAGACCAATATCTCTCGAATTTCTAATGTGGTTATTATCATCAATGACTACTATTTAGGTATTATTATGATAGAATTCATTATTCATTTGTTTGCATAGTACATATATTTTTGGGCTATTATTATACCTTTGGCGAAGGTGGATAACTCTATACAATATTTGATAGTAAAGAGCATTGACTAACTTCCTGGTCATTACCAGAAATGGTTTAGAAGAAAACCGTCAGAAATGGTTTAGAAAAATTCCGCTGCTCTAGGACGAACTTCACAAAATGACCATTTTTACGGATGTTCCGGATTTTCCGGAAGGCCGCCTGGTGGCCACTGCGGTCCTCGCAGAGTAGGAGCTGTGTATTAACTCGAATATCGCCGTCAGAAATGGTTTACAACAAAATGCGCTGCTCCAGTATAAACTTTTCAAAATTACCATTTTTACGGACGTTCCGAATTTTCCGGTCATAGCAGTGTGCCGGTCATAGCAGAAATGTGCTTTAGCTCAAACATCCCCATCAGAAATGGTTTAGAAAAAAATGCGCATGCTCGCGGACGAACTTTCCAGAACGACCATGTTTACGGACGTTCCGAGTTTTCCGGAAGGCCGTCTGGTGGCCACCTGCGGTCATAGCAGTGTGAGAAATGTGTTTTAGCTCAAACATCCCCATCAGAAATGGTTTAGAAAAACTTGCGCTGCTCGCGGACGAACTTTCCAGAATGGCCATGTTTACGGACGTTCCGGATTATAAGGAAGGCCGTCTGGTGGCCACCTACGGTTATAGTAGAGTAAGAACTGTGGAATATCTCCAAAATCACCATCAGATTTAGTTTAGAAAAAATTGCGCTGCCCTAGGACGAACTTCACAAAATGACTTTATTTTCGGGCGTTCCGGGTTTTCCGGAAAGCTGCCTGGTGGCCACCTGCGGTCATAGCAGCGCACAATAGGACAGCTTCATATAAAGGAGTGGCCAAAACTACCAAAAGGCCAATTTTCGATTTTGGCGAGTAAAATGTGATGAATACACAGCTTATAACCTATATTTTTATAATCAGAACGGTTTTTATTTTTTAGATTTTTTAGGGAGGGGTGGGGGGCGTTCAAACTAGCCCCTCCTCAAAATGGTATTTTTTATGTTTTTTGGGAAAACGGGCAGCTTTGCCGTCTCAAAAGTAACATATTTATATATCGTTACAAAGCTCTTAAACAGATCGATGCAATAGGCTTGATAATGTAATAATAGCTTAGTCCAGAATTTAATTTTTAGTAGTTTTGTAAAAGCATATTTTACGCAGTATTTAACGAACAAAACAGTTTGGTTCCCCGCAATACCCCGCAGTAAAACATCATGCACTACACTATTGAACTCTTAAGCCTTGAAGACCATGAATAAAATTCTGCCCAAATTCAAGAGTAAGACGCATGAATTTAAAAAAAATGCCTATTTTTGCCTTTCTCGTGTACTAAGTATACGTAGAAGCTATATGATCGCTCCAAAAGCATTTAAAAGAAAGCCCAAACACTCATAATATTGTATACCGATCGACTCAGTTCGACGAATTAAGGTGATTCCGTGTGTATGTGTGTGTAAATGTCTGTATGTATGTGAGCAAAAATTATCTTAACTATTTTTTATGCACTTACTCTTAACCGATTTACTCATTCGTCAGAGAACGTTGTTCTATTGCTTCCTAATAAAAACAGGCTGGATCGGACTATGGGCTCAAAAGTTATAGCATGACATGACATTTTAAGGGGGAGGGTTATGTCTTAACGTTGCGCCTAATTCAAGAAAAAATCAACTATTATATAAAATGCGTCACGCAGTGAGAAGGGAAGGGGTTCAAAATTTACAATTTTGACATTACTGCATTATAGAAGCGAATTATAGATTTAACCATAACGTGTCATAACGTGGTGGATGAGTAGTGTGTTAAATAACTCCTTGTTACAAGAGCTTTTTTATAATTATGAAAGAAATCCTAATGAAATATCAAATAAAATTCCATTTTGTTGATGTCATAATATGACGCTAATTGAATTGCTGGTTTAATAAGTTCTACTCGGTGAATTTTCAACACCAGAAGCTAATAGTGCTTTTTTGATCATTTTAGGAAAACTTTGTTGCTTCCATTTGTTTGTGACACGAATATACAGTTAAACCCTTTATATGACCAATAGTATTTTATCCAGCATCAAACGGGCTTATTGCAAGCCAAAAAAAGTGATAAAATTCCGTTGATTTTGTAGAATATGACAAAAATCGATACTATACCGAAAATTGGTCCCATACCCCATTGAAGGCTCAGAAAACATATTTTTCTTTTCTATCTATGTTTTTATGATGAATACCACCATTTATTGCAGGATTCATAATTTTGGCCAAAAATACCTTATTTTTTTCCTATTGTGCAGTGTGAGAAATGTGTTTTAGCTCAAACATCCCCATCAGAAATGGTTTAGAAAAAATTGCGCTGCTCTCAGATGAACTTTAGAAAATGACCATTTTTACGGACGTTCCGGATTATAAGGAGGCCCGTCTAGTGGCCACCTTCGGTTATAGTAGAGTAAGAACTGTGGAATATCTCCAAAATCGCCATCAGAAATGGTTTAACAAAAATTGCGCTGCTCTAGGACGAACTTCACAAAATGACCATTTTTACGGACGGTCATAGGTGAGTGAGAACTGCGAATTAACTCCAAGGTTATTATCAGAAATGATATAGAATAAATCGCGTTACTTTAGAATGAATTGTTAATAAAATAAATGAATAATTCATTACTGGTCACTATTCACAGTGCACCTGAGCCTTCTATTTAGCTATGTTTACCCGAGCCTTCTATCGAATCTCTTTTATTATCTTTTCAATTGATGAAGAACTAATTTTATGAGGAATACTTGGCGGTTTGGTGCAAATTGGTCAACTTACTAAAAAGTTATCTCATTTTTACTCAATGTGTTGTACCTTTTACAACGGTGCGAGTCCCGGAAGGTTAAGAGTGACTATAGTTACGCATAGTGGGGGGCTTCCAGTTATTAACTGTGGATATTCTAAACCTTGTTACCATTCATGCATTTGTATACCAAGTGATTTGTACAAATACTTTGTTCCCAGAGAAGTCGAGAAAATGTTTTGGTCCGAACGTGGTTTTAACTCATTCATGATCAGCTTTGTATTTATGCGCCAGATTCGAGAGTTATATATTAATGCTTCCTGTTTCCGCGAATCTATCCGATTTTAAGAGCTTGGTGGCTTAGCCCTACTTTATAATTTATAACCAGTTTACTTTCAAACCATTCTTTTTCGGTCCCGTTTTGATTTCTGTCACACAAAATTACGCCACCGCACTGGTTCTGTTTTCTTTGCTTCCTTGGCCATTTTATTGACCCCCTCTCTCTGGGTGTAGCGCACTTCGTTCGGTTTCAATATTAAATACGAGCAAGCTGAATATGGAAAATTGTCATAACTTTTTTTTCTTAGCTGGTACCTACGGTACTTCCAAATTGTGGCACAGATGGTTAGGTGGGGGCGTTACTGAATTTTATTATTCTTCAGCACGGGGGTGTGTAGCTTGATTGTTGCCGTTGATAATGGGATATCGTTGTATTTAACAGTATTTTGCTTAGGCGAATCATAAGCTTGGACATTTTATTGTCGCCAGAACGGAAAAAGGTAGAATGAAATCAAAGCTTGGTTGAAGTAAACTTGGTTGGAACGGAATCGAATGACAAAAGATTCAATTTGAACAAATACTTTGCGATCTTTTAGGAAGAGCTTTTTGTTTAATATTTCTTTAGCAATTTTTAGCAATATAAACTATAATCACTGTCTTTGTCAGTTTGACGGCCCACGGAGAATGATTTATTAGCAACCGACCGATTGTTCTATTTGATAGAGCTTTTACGCTAGCCATTAATTTGATGAGGGATGATCCGACGCTGACGTATTTTGCATAAGAAACATGCATGTATAAACATCTCCTCGGTTCGTCTAGCTGAAATTGAAATTGAGTGGGAATACTTACGTCCTCCCTGGCCTAGCTGTATGAGGCACGCTTGAAGGTGGCTGGGTTCGATGTAAAAGATGAATTATTGCTTACAGGTCGTCGTTTATTGATATCTTCGGGTCTTATTAATGTACATAACTATTTGTATAGAATTTCAACATTCCGGATGTCATACATTGATACATGATACATTCCTAATAGTTTCATAACTTTCTTTTCAGATGTTTTAACTCACATTACGTTGAATTTGATATTGCTGCCAAACGAACCACAAGCCACAACTGCAACAAAGTTACAATCATTTGAAGCAAGCCAAACGGGAATCACCAACTAACCAGCAAGCCACAAGGACCACCAATAGAGACGGGTACTAATCAACAGAAAGTGCAAAAAAAAAACCAAAACCGAAGGGCCATGCGAACTTTGTTGCCCTGCATTGAATGCGAAGAATAGATTCCGTTTGTGGGGCCAATAATTGCTGCAACATTGTGTGCTGCGAGTGGATTGATACCAACTAGCGCATTTAGCACACGACAGGACAATGGAGCGGAAACTGCTGTACGCGTTCCGGGGGTGGATTGCATTCGTGGCCTTCATGGACCTGGGGACGGCCGTTCGATGCTACATCGAACGGAGGAGCTTTCTGGGCGATCACTCCGAGACGCAGTTCATTGAAGGTAATTTTTGACGAAACATAGTCTTATTAAAATTATTTGTCTTATATATATGAGCAACAGATGTGGTTAGCGAATTTGTTTATACACTTAAATGCATAAAATAAAAGTAATATTGTGTCCTAATTTTATTGTAACAAAATGATCACCTCGGTCAAGGATGTTATCGATCATTCAGTAATTTGCGTTCGATCATTTAGTAGTTTGTCAATATCTCATTCCAGAAGCTGAATTTTAATATGTGATGTGTGGTGTACTTCTAGTGTGAAGGTTTTTCTCGGTCCTCGGTATCTGTTGCGAATGGCAAACAGATCAAAGTATTGAGGAAAAAACTAGTTTATTAATCAACTCAATTTGCTGATGATATAATGTTGTTGAGCTTAGAAAAAATTAACAAAAGGACGATTTCATGTTTCAGACGAACGGAGTGCCTTTTCAGTTTTCATACAACAAAATTGGTCAAATTCTAATTAATGGCCTCCCAGTTCACTAGCTGTACATACTTTTTTTATTTGTTTTAGTCGTGCGTGATACATGCTGACGAAAATACAGGAGCATAATGTGTCTACTTTTGGCCCAGTTCATAGACGGTACTCTTCGTGCCGATGGCGAAGGGTATGAAAAATATTTAAAGCTGGTCACAAAGGTTGATTGAAAACAATGACTAATAAAATCCGAATAGCTGATGTGAAATAATCAAAGCTTGAATGTGTATGAGATATATTACGTATTACGAAACAAAACCGTCCCTAATTGACTGTGCGACTATGTAATTATAAAAGCGAACGCATGGTGCTTTGTTCCTAACTAAATGTCAGCTAGCAGGTGTGTTGGCTTCGAGAGTTTTTGCGCATCACCATCATTTGAATGGAACCGGAGTGGGTCGGACAGATGGGGGATTTTCATCATGCTTTTTGCTATGCGTCCCTGTGGCTCACTGTGGTCAAGTGATAAAATAACTTCATGTCTGTTAACCGTTGACCTCAATCTGCTTGATGAAAGTGTTGACAATTCAGCAGTTGAATTCAACTCATTGTCACTCATTTTTGTAAGAAAAAACATGTTTGAGATAAATGTTGGATCCGAGCTCCATTTTTTTTTTGGAAATTGATTAAAATCACATAATGTGAAGAAAAAGTGAAATCTGAAAACTCAATTTCAGCACTATTCGTGACAGCTTTTTCCACAGGTTTGAGTTATTTCCATTCTTATTTTCTATTATAGTAAACATTGATCAAATTAATCGATAAAGGTAATAAAGTTTGTATGGAATTTGAAAAACCGTAAATACCACAACAGTATCTCTTTTAGGTAAACTGCAAATGTTGCAAAAATATAAGAAGTGGTGTATTAACTAATTATTATTATTATTGTTAAGTTTAACGGGTGCCCACTAAATAGCCGGAATGGAAAAAAATGGCTCGGGAAGAAAACTACAAAGAGGTACAGTTCAATCTGATATACGCTGTATAAAGAGTTGGCCTCAGTTTTTAAACTTAGATTAACGAATAGCATATGGTCCGTGATTTGCCGTGTGGCGTAGTTTAACCTTACAGGTATCACATGACCGCTGGACGGCTGCTATTTCCAGATGATGCTTGTGATCCCACAGTGCTTCCCTGACCGTTATTAACACTAGGATTGATTCGCTAAAAAAACTTACGCGGATACATTCGTGCAGAAAATCGTTGTAAGTTTTCAACCGATTTTCTCAGTTTTTTCACCAACCTCTTAGCCATCTCTTCTAGTTTCTGGACATTGCAAAATATTGTATCTAGAGGTGTTCAAATTTTCACTAGTGCTGTAGGAGTAAAGCAACGGATTTAGAAAAATGCGATTTTGGAGATATACTTATATTTCATTACCAAAAATGATATCTATTCATATAGTGATGATGGAAATGATAAAATAACAAATAAAAGACATCGCCTGGAACATAAGAACACATTTTGAGCATCCCTACTATGCATACGATGATAATTCGGTACCTTTAGGAACCACTTTATACCACACGATGTATAAAGCTGCAGAAAATTTTTTCAAGCATGTTGTGTACTGTGAACTTGTAAAAATAAATGTAAACTATATACGAAACATGTGTGACAATAAATTATGATGTTCTAGGATCTCCGAACTGTACTGGAATTTGAATCAAATGGTCTACCGAATCAACCAAGGCTTCCATGATGCCCCCAGCCGCAGTATCAACCCAATTATGTCCTCTGAGTATTTGTCTTTCATTTGCGTCTCAAATCCAAACATATGAGATGTTGTAAGATCTCCAAATTGTCCTGGAGTTTGAATCAAATGGTCTACCGAATCAACCAAGGCTTCCATGATGTCCCATACCGCGGTATCAACCCAATTATGTCCTCCGAGTATCTATCTTTCACTTGCGTTTCTAATCCAGGCATTTTAGATGTAAGATGTAAGATGTAAGTTGTAAGATCTCCAAATTGTCCTGAAGATTGAGCAAAATGGTCTATCGAATCAACCAAGGCATCCATGATGTCCTCAGCCGCGGTGTCAACCCAATTATGTCCTCCGAGTATTTATCTTTCACTTGCGTCTCAAATCCAGGCATTTGAGTTGTTGTAAGATCTCCAAATTGTCCTGGAGTTTGAGTAAAATGGTCTATCGAATCAACCAAGGCTTCCATGATGTCCTCTGCCGCGGTATCACCCCAATTATGTACTCCGAGTATTTGTCTTTCACTTGCGTCTCAAATCCAGGCATATGAGATGTTGTAAGATCTCCAAATTTTCTTTCAGTTTGAATCAAATGGTCTACCGAATCAACCAAGGCTTCCATGATGTCCCATACCGCGGTATCAACCCAATTATGTCCTCCGAGTATTTATCTTTCACTTGCGTTTCTAATCCAGGCATTTTAGATGTTGTAAGATCTCCAAATTGTCCTGAAGTTTGAGTAAAATGGTCTATCGAATCAACCAAGGCATCCATGATGTCCTCAGCCGCGGTGTCAACCCAATTATGTCCTCCGAGTATTTATCTTTCACTTGCGTCTCAAATCCAGGCATTTGAGTTGTTGTAAGATCTCCAAATTGTCCTGGAGTTTGAGTAAAATGGTCTATCGAATCAACCAAGGTTTCCATGAAGTCCCCAACCGCGGCAACAACCCAATTATGTCCTCTGAATATTTGCCTTTCACTTGCGTTGCAGTTTCAGGCAATTGAGTTGTTGTAAGATCTCCAAATTGTCCCGGTATGAGTAAAATGGTCTATCGAATCAACCATGGCTTACATGATGTCCCCAGACGTGGTTTTAACCCAGTTATGTCCTACGAGTATTTATATTTTACTTCCGTCTCAAATCCAGGCAATTGAGATGTTGTAAGATCCCCATGTTTTCCTGGAGTTTGAGTAAAATGGTCTACCGAATCAACCAAGGCTTCCATGATGTCCCCAGATACGATATCAACTCTTTTATGTCCTTCGAGTATTTGTATTTCACTTGCGTCTCAAATCCAGGCATATGAGATGTTGAAAGATATCCAAATTGTCCTGGAGTTTGAAACTAATGGCCTACCGAATCAACGAATGCTTCCATAATATCCCCAGCCGCAGTTTCAACACAATTATGTCCTCCGAGTATTTGTCTTTCACTTGCGTCACAAATCCAGACATATCATATGTTGGAAGATCTCCAAAGTATTCTGGAGTTTACATCAAATGGTCTATTGAATCAACCAAGGCTTCCATGAAGTCCCTAGCCACGGTATCAACTCAATTACGTCCCCCGAGTATTTTACTTTCTCGTGCGTCACAAATCCAGACATATGAGATGTTGTAAAATCTCCAAATTGTCCTGGAGTTTGAATCAAATGGCCTACCGAATCAACCAAGGCTGCCATGATGTCTTCAGCCACGATATCAACGCAATTTAGTGGACATAATTGTTTTGAAATTACTTTCCAAATGAACCATGACTTGCAAATCAACCCTACCTTGAAATATGTCTCCAGCAGATGTTTTTATCCAATCTTCCGAGCCCATGCACATGTTTGGCCCTGGATGTGGATCAAGTTGTCTGTCAATCAAATCAACCTCGCCTGGAACTATGTCTCCAGCGAAGGTATGTATCTAATCATGTCTTCCGAGCTCATGCACACGTTTAGTCGAGTCAAGTACGAGACACTAAAGAAGGCCTCGCATATCTGGTAAGTTACAATTAAAAATTGTCTTATGACAAGTGATTACCCAAATCATGCAGCTAGGGATGACAGTGTACCGGAGTGTGAGATTTCTGCTGCCGTGATTGGTCCTACGTAGTACTTAACGTACTCCTCCCAAAACAACACGCTTTACGATGCCTCTCTGAAATGTTTTCGGTTCCCTCATTTTCTCGATTCAAAGAGAAAAAACCGAAATAAACCAGGTAGTAAGTGATCTCTCCTTTCTTCCGTTTAACCAAAACACCAACCTTTTTGGATTGTTTCCCCATTCTCTTCATAACTTTTAAAAGCAATGACCGTCGACTAGAGTGTGCCAATTACAGAGGGATCACCCTTCTGAACTCGGCGTACACAATTCTTTCGCGTATTCTGTTTAACAGACTGACACCGCTAGAAGAGTCCTTCGTCAGCGAATACCAGGCAGGTTTTCGTGAGGGTCGATCAACGACGGATCAGATGTTCAGCCTGCGAATGATCATTGATGAATTCCGGGAGTACAACTTGCAGACTTACCAAAGTTCTTGATGGTGTATCGGGTAACCACCTCCTCCCCCTATTTTCTGGCGATAATGGACATCAATATGCTTGCCTATACGTTCCATTCTAGTGTCTTCTTCCGTTTACCTCGAGGACACCATTACTAGGACCTGATTGTACCAATATGATCAATGATGATCGGATTTAACGAGACGTGCCCGAAATTCGACTTCGACTGACAAAGTGGTGTTTATAAAATTTAAGTTTTTAGAGTAAAGTTTCATTACGACAAACATACACTGTCGGATGATTATAATAATAATAATAAAGAATAAACATCATAAATAAAGTACAACATCTCACATGCCTGGATTTGTAATGCAAGTAAAAGACAAATACTCGGAGGTCATAATTGGGTTGGTAGCGCGGCTGGGGACATCATGAAAGCTTTGGTTGATTCGATAGACCATTTGATTCAAACTCAAGGACAATTTGGAGATCTTACAACATCTCAATTGCTTGAGACTGCGACGCAAGTGAAAGACAAACATTCAGAGGACATAATTGAGTTGATGCCGCGGCTGGGGACTTCATGGAAGCTTTGGTTGATTCTGTTGACCATTTGATTTAAACTCAAGGACAATTTGGAGATTTCACAACATTTCAATTGCCTGAAACTGCGACGCAAGTGAAAGACAAATATTCAGAGGACATAATTGGGTTGATGCCGCGGCTGGGGACTTCATAAAAGCCTTGGTTGATCCGTTAGACCAGTTGATTCAAACTACAAAACAATTTGCAGATTTTACAACATCTCATATGCCTAGATTTAAGACGCAAGTGAAAGACAAATACAGTCCCTTCCCGATTTTGGCAACACGACCGGATTTTAATGTTGCCAAAATGGGGATGTTGCCAAAAACGGGATAAAAAATTTATACAAAATTTCAATTTTTTTTGTTTTCATGATTGATACTAAATATTTAGAATATGTACTGCAAAGTATGTGGAGTGGGTTTAAGTGATGCAATTATTTTAAGTGATGCATTATTCATATTATTCATAACTCGGAGAATGTAGTTCAAACAGATTTGAAAAAAGCTACAAGAATGGTAATCAAACGATAATGTAACAAATTAGCCAAGTTCAATACAAATTTAATAATAAACAATATTAGAAATTAACAATAGCGTCGGCCACGTCCTTACTAAAATTTGTGGAAATGTTTCTATTGTATAGTCGGGATTCGCTTGTTGGGATTTTAATACTTGGGTCACTTTTAAGTTGGGTCTCCGCTGGGTTCTGGCCCAACTAAAAAGCAACCGTACGTCAAAATTCAATGTAAACACGGAAAACGGGAATGGGCATCCCTGGACATCATTTGTGATGTTCAAGTCGAAATAAACGTGTTCAAATGGCTGTCAGTTGACCCAACTAAAAAACCGAATTCGTTAGTTGGTCCGAGGTCGTGGCCCAACCAGCGAATCGCGACTGTAGTTCATTGAAGTGCTGACTTTCGCTGACATTATGGAAAAAATGAACACAAGGCATAAGACATTCCATTGTTTTAGAAAATGGTAATAGAAATCTGCATTCTGAGTATCTCAGTATCCAAATTGTGTAAAAACAAATCCCTTTGCACTAGTCGGTCTCCTAGCACTCAACCCGGGAATATTTTAGGCGGCGATGATTGATCCATAAGCACAATGTGCTCACTGCAGGCCATCGCACTCCAGTTCTCCATGCACTACTTTCATTATTATAACTTTGAAAAGATGGAAGAATCCTACATCAGAATGAAGAGGGAAGTAAAGCATTACTGTCGAACTGTTGACAAACATGCTTGAATCAAAAGGCTCGTTATGCAATTGACACATCAGGAAACTGGAAAAGCTCATAGTGTTCTGATATTAATCGTCAATTCAAAACAATAGGACTCTTTGAAATACAATTATTGCTTATTGTCTATACGTAAATGCAGCAGAAAGACTGATAAAATGATAAAATGACAGTTTCTCGACTGATATCAGAAAAGAGGCACATAATGAGCATAACGACTTGATGGCTATATAGCGCATATAGAAATCGCACTAGCAATCAGAGCTTAAAATATCCATTTTCATGAAGCAACTTCAGTCCGAATTTTGACAAACATCGCATGAATATTCAAAACATAGAATGACATAGTCAGACGACTACTCCACCAACTCATTCATTCGGCTGTCACGGAGTGTGCTTACTATATGCAGAAAAAAGCATAATTAGCATTGTTTATGTTGATGTTCACCGTTGAAAGTGTCTCGTGGATGAAAATCGGATGCAGCTCCATGTAATAAATTACTTTACTCATTTGAAACCTGTTCAGATTTCAGATAATTTATCAATTTGTAAAATGTGCATAAATATTCAATGACTAATATTCAGCCGACTATGATATGTCTGGAAGTGAACTGACAAGTGAAGAGCGGTGGTCTTCACCACAAAATTTCGATTATTTTACACTCTGCTAGCAATTAAATGTACTGGGGCTTGCTTGCTCCTGGATCACTTATGAAGTATCGGTTGCATTGTGATGTAAACAGCGGGCTTCGCCTAATAGGTGTTGTACTATGTACAATGGTGTGAGTCAGCTTGTCGACGACAAAATCAGTGAAAATGCCAAAAAATACGACATTCTACGGTGGGCTGGTTAGATTAGGGTAGTGTGGATAGGGACATGGAAAACGTGAATAAAAAGAGCAGAAAAGTTTCAATAGAAATTGTTTGCAATGAGCGGTGATACGAGTGGTGATTCATTTTTTTCAATGAAAGTGCCCACTATTCGTACAAAGCCCATAATACGCATATAAACCTTAATGATATTCACTTTTGATTTTGTTTATCCTATAACATATTAATATAAAGGTTGTAACTCTAAAAAGTAATAAAAAACATGTTTTTGAAGTTGTTGCCAAAATCGGGAAGAAAATGTTGCCAAAAACGGGTGTTGCCAAAATCGGGGGTAGACAAAAACGGGTGTTGCCAAAATCGGGATGGGACTGTATCCGGAGTACATAATTGGGGTGATACCGCGACAGAGGACATCATGGAAGCCTTGGTTGATTCGATAGATCATTTTGCTAAAAATCCAACACAATTTGGAAATCTTACAATATCTCAAATGCCTGGATTTGAGACACAAGTGAAAGATAAATACTCGGAGGACATAATTGGGTTGATACCGTGGCTAGGGGCATCATGGATGCCTTCGTTGATTCGATAGACCATTTTACTCAAACTCTAGGGCAATTAGGAGATCTTACAACATCTCAAATGCCTGGATTTGAGATGCAAGTGAAAGATAAATACTCGGAGGACATAATTGGGTTCATACTGCGACTGAGGACACCATGGAAGCCTTGGTTGATTCGATAGACCATTTTGTCTCAAACTCCAGGGCAATTTAGAGTTCTTACAACATCTTAAATACCTGGATTTGAGATGCAAGTGAAAGACAAATACTCGGAGGACATAGTAGGGTTTATACTACGGCAGAAGACACCATGGAAGCCTTAGTTGATTCGATAGACCATTTTACTCAAACTCCAGGACAATTTGGAGATCTTACAACAACTCAAATGCCTGGATTTGAGACGCAAGTGAAAGATAAATACTTGGAGGACATAATTGGGTTGATACCGCGGCTGGGGACATCATGAATGCCTTCGTTGATTCGATAGACTATTTTACTCAAACTCCAGGGCAATTTGGAGATCTTACAACAACTCAAATATCTGGATTTGAGATGGAAGTGAAAGACAAATACTCGGAGGACATAATAGGGTTCATACTACGAGAGACGACATCATGGAAGCCGTGGTTGATTCGATAGACCATTTTACTCAAACTCCAGAACAATTTGGAGATCTTACAACATCTTAAATGCCTGGATTTGAGACGCAAGTGAAAGATAAATACTCGGAGGACATAATTGGGTTGATACTGCGGCTGGGGGCATCATGGAAGCCTTGGTTGATTCGGTAGACCATTTGATTCAAACTCCAGGACAATTTGGAGATCTTACAACATCTCATATGTTTGGATTTGAGATGCAAGTGAAAGACAAATACTCGGAGGACATAATTGGGTTGATACTGCGGCTGGGGGCATCATGGAAGCCTTGGTTGATTCGGTAGACCATTTTACTCAAACTCCAGGACAATTTGGAGATCTTACAACATCTCATGTTTGGATTTGAGATGCAAGTGAAAGACAAATACTCGGAGGACATAATTGGGTTGATACTGCGGCTGGGGGCATCATGGAAGCCTTGGTTGATTCGATAGACCATTTTACTCAAACTTCAGGACAATTTGGAGATCTTACAACATCTCAAATGGCTGGATTTGAGACGCAAGTGAAAGATAAATACTCGGAGGACCTAATTGGGTTGATACTGCGGCTAGGGGGCATCATGGATGCCTTGGTTGATTCGGTAGACCATTTGATTCAAACTCCAGGACAATTTGGAGATCTTACAACAGCTCATATGTTTGGATTTGAGATGCAAGTGAAAGACAAATACTCGGAGGACATAATTGGGTTGATACTGCGGCTGGGGGCATCATGGAAGCCTTGGTGGATTCGGTAGACCATTTGATTCAAATTCCAGTACTGTTCGGAGATCCTAGAACATCATAATTTATTATATCACATGTTTCGTGTAGTTTACATTCATTTTAACAAGTTCAAAGTAGACAACATGCTTGAAAACATTTTCTGAAGCTTCATACATCGTGTAGTATAAAGTGGTTCCTAAAGGTACCGAATTATCATCGTATGCATAGTAGGGATGCTCAAAATGTGTTCTTATGTTCCAGGCGATGTCTTTTATTTGTTATTTTATCATTTCCATCATCACTATATGAATAGATATCTTTTTTGGTAATGAAATATAAGTATATCTCCAAAATCGCATTTTTCTAAATCCGTTGCTTTACTCCCACAGCTCTAGTGAAAAATTGAACACCCCTAGATACAATATTTTGCAATGTCCAGAAACTAGAAGAGATGGCTAAGAGGTTGGTGAAAAAACTGAGAAAATCGGTCGAAAACTCACTGAGATATAGCCATTTGAAAATTTAGTTACAACGATTTTCTGAACAAATGAAGCCTAGTGTTAACAAAAAAAATCTCCATCAAAACTAATACCTGGAGTTGAATTCTGGAGCTATACTGCATCTCTGGGTGAAATTTTAAAAAAATCTTAGGGCCCGTTTTGGAGTTACGTCCTTTTGAAGACGTAACTGCATGATATCGAAGAAAATCAATATAATATCTCGTCAAATGCATTTTTCTAAACTTCCAAATAGTTAAGGAATAAAAGTAGTATGCTGATATACCAGTTGTATACTATAATGATGTACCAGCTTTTATTTAATGTATTAAAAACAGTATGCGTATCCCAAACGAACATGTGTTGTTTATTAAAAATGGTATCGATAACGGAGCGAGGTTATCAAAATAACACTCTCCCTGGTTTCAATAAACCCAGATCAAATCAAAATTTCAAAATCTAAAATTCGTACATTTAGAGCTAGTGGTGACAATCTGCTACAAGTGCTGTCTTTGTATCCATAGTTGCCTGAAACATTCGAACCGTGTTGATATGGAACAGGTTCTTAAAGTTAAACGATTTTGAGTACGTTATTACAGGTTCGGTAAGACGCGCGGCTACAAAGCCATGCCAGACCATGCTGAGGGTGGCTGGGTTCGATTCCCGGTGCCGGTCTAGGCAATTTTCGGATTGGAAATTGTCTCGACCTCCCTGGGCATAAAAGTATCATCGTGCTAGCCTCATGATATACGAATGCAAAAATGGTAACATGGCTTAGAAACCTCACAGTTAATAACTGTGGAAGTGCTTAATGAATACTAAGCTGCGAGGCGGCTCTGTCCCAGTGTGGGGATGCAATGCCAGTAAGAAGAAGAAGAATTACAGGTGACCATAAGTTTATAAACCTGATAATAGGAATAATAGCTTATTCCTAAGTAAATCCATGTCCACAACGCGAGGCCGAGAAACACTTGAGAGCGGCGTTTCCAGGACTACTGGAAATATGCATGAGGATTGTGGTTCTAATAAAAATTGAAAAAGTAAAATATTAAACGCAGTCTAAAAACGAACTGGGCAGATTCATGGATTTAAGGAGTAGGGTTATGTCTGACACCTTAAAGGTTCCTTAAGCGTACAAACGGCTTCACTGGGCATACCACGATCTTCTGCATGCTGCGCTTTTTGAGAAAGTTTGTTGACATAAGTATGGATGGAGCTTTAGTACAGAACAAATTGGGTTACTGTTTCTTGAATACATTACGTGTCATATCTATTAAAACAGAGAATTGAAGTGTAAATAGCGTTGTTTATCATTTTTGTAATTTTTTCAGCAGTCAGTCAGCATGCACGAGAGCATTAAAAAATGACACAGATCCGTTAAAAGCATCCATTTCGCGAAAATTATTGGTAAATATATGAACAGTGACGGGAAATGCCATTTCGATGTCATGGAACTAATTTGTTAATAACTTTATTCACATTATTATTTATTTATTCAGACTAAGGCTGAAGTGGCTTGTGCGGAATATAAGAGTCTTCTCCATTCGGCTCGGTCCATGGCTACACGTCGCCAACCATGCAGTCTACGGAGGGTCCGCAAGTCATCTACCACCTGATCGATCCACCTTGCTCGCTACGCACCTCGCCTTCTTGTGCCCGTCGGATCGTTGTCGAGAACCATTTTCACCGGGTTACTGTCCGACATTCTGGCTACGTGCCCGGCCCACCGCAGTCGTCCGATTTTCGCTGTGTGAACGATGGATGGTTCTCTCAGCAGCTCATACAACTCGTGGTTCATTCGCCTCTTCCACGTACCGTCCGCCATCTGCACCCCACCATAGATTGTACGCAGCACTTTCCTTTCGAAAACTCCAAATGCGCGTTGGTCCTCCACGAGCATCGTCCTCTTCCTATCATGTACTTCGTCTTCGACGTGTTGATGACTAGTCCGATCCGCTTAGCCTCCCTCTTCAGTCTGATGTAGGCTTCCTCCATCTTCTCATAGTTACGTGCCATAATATCTATGTCGTCGGCGAAGCCAAATAGCTGGACGGACTTATTGAAAATTGTACCACTCGTGTTAATCCCTGCTCTTCGTATTACCCCTTCCAAAGCAATGTTGAATAGCAGACACGAAAGACCATCACCTTTCCGTAACCCTCTGCGGTTTTCGAAGGGACTCGAGAATGCCCCTGAAACTACGCACATCACCCGATCCATCGTTGCCCTGTTGCCAGTTTATCCGGAAATCCGTGTTCGTGCATTAGCTGCCATAGCTGGTCCCGATCGATTGTATCATATGCGGCTTTGAAATCGATGAATAGATGATGTGCGGGCATGTTATATTCGCGGCATTTCTGCAGTACTTGGCGAATGGCGAACACCTAGTGGTGGAGCGTTCGCCCTTGTAGGCGGCGTTCAGTAATGTGATTGCGCGGTAGTTGCTACAATCCAGCTTATCGCCCTTTTTGTAGATGGGACTCACGACACCTTCCATCCACTCTTGCGGCAAAACTCCTCCCAAATCTTGGCAGTGCAGCGCTCTAGCCAGTGCCTCACCACCGTGTTTAAATAGGTCTCCTGGTAGTTGGTCAACCCCAGGGGCTTTGTTGTTCTTCAGCCGGCCAATCTCCTCCTGGATTTCCTGGAGATCCGGAGCCGGTAAAATTATGTCCTGCGCGCGTTCTCTCAGGTCCATTACGCTCGTTTCAAATGTTGGTCTAGAATTGATGTTTTTGATAAAACTAATAATTGTTGATTACAGTTCGACTGGGGTGTTTATTGAAATATTTTGGCTTTTTCAGTCTGATATATTCAAACGGGTTTATATTTGCATTATTTATTTATTTGAAGAGCTGTACTTCTATGAACCTACGCCGAATGGAGTATCCTTCTCCACTGGACTCGATCCTGGGCCAATCGCTTCCAGTCGCCCTGAACATTGAGCGCCCTAAGGTCCTCTTCAACTGCAAAAAGCCATCGTGTACGCGGCCTTCCACGAAGCCTGCGGCCTCTTCCGGGTTCTCTACTAAATATTATCTTCGCTTGACGTTCTTCCGGCATACGAACAACGTGACCAGCCCACCGTAGTCTGCCGTGTTGTATAAGCTTAATAATATCCAGCCCTTTATACACCTGGTACAATTCGTGATTCATGCGACGCCGCCAGATACCGTTCTCCTGTTTACCGCCGAGTATTGTCCGCAGCACCTTACGCTCAAACACTCCGAGAGCACTCCGATCAGCCTCCTTTAACGTCCATGTCTCATGGCCGTATAAAGCCACCGGAAGAATCAGAGTAGTATACAGCGCGAGTTTTGTTTTCGTTTGCAGACAACGGGACTTAAGCTGGTTACGAAGTCCGTAATAAGCCCTATTTGCAGCTGCAATACGCCTTTTCAGCTCGCGGGTAACATCATTATCGCACGTCACTAATGTTCCAAGATACACAAATTCTTCTACCACTTCAAATTTTTCACCATCCAGCACTATTTCGCTACCACCACCACTAATGAACCCACGTTGATTGCCAGCGACCATGTACTTCGTTTTGCTGGTATTGATCGTGAGTCCAATCCTCGCTGTCTCCCTCTTAAAAGGCGCAAAAGCCTCTTCCACGGCACGGCGATCAATTCCGATAATATCGATATCGTCCGCAAATCCCAGGAGCATATGCGATCTTGTGATAATGGTACCGCTTCTTTGCATACCAGCTCTCCTAATCGCTCCCTCGAGCTCTATATTGAACAGTAGGTTCGAGAGTGCATCACCCTGCTTTAATCCATCTAAGGTAACAAATGACGTCGATATTTCATCCGCAACCCTTACACTTGATTTCGATCCGTCCAACGTTATACGAATCAGCCGTATCAGTTTCGCCGGAAAACCATGTTCAAGCATAATTTGCCATAATTCATTCCGTTTCACTGAATCGTACGCCGCCTTGAAATCAATAAACAGATGATGTGTCTGCAAGTTGTACTCCCGGAATTTATCAAGGATTTGTCTCAGGGTAAACATTTGATCCGTCGTTGACCGGCCCTCACGAAAACCTGCTTGGTATTCGCCGACGAAGGACTCTTCAAGCGGTCTCAATCTGTTGAACAGAATACGGGACATAATTTTGTACGCCGAATTAAGGAGGGTTATTCCTCGGTAATTGGCGCACTCCAGTCTGTGCCCTTTCTTAAAGAGAGGGCAAATGAGGCCGTCCAACCAGCTAGCAGGCATTTCCTCGTCTTCCCATATTTTCGACATAATATGGTGCAGAACTTCATAAAGCTGCTCACTGCCATGTTTGAGAAGTTCAGCCGGGAGTGGGCCTTCCCGCAGCCTTATTGTTTTTCAGCTCTTTGACAGCTTTTTTAATCTCATCTAGTGTAGGTGATTCCACAGCTTGTCTATCGTCGCTAATATTTATTCTGTTTTCCGATGCACCGTCACTTCCTCCATTCAACAAAGTCTCGAAGTGTTGCTTCCACCTGGCAGCCACTTCAGTTTTATCTGTCAGCAAATTCCCTTGTTGGTCGTTGCACATGACGGGAGATGGCGCTGTCTTTCTCCGCACGCCATTGACAGACTCATAAAACCTCCGCATATCGTTCTGCTCCATTTTTCCTGCGCCTCACTAATCACTTGTTCTTCGTACTCTTTTTTCTTCCTGCGGTGGGTTCGTTTTTCGTTATATTTGCATTGCCCGACCCAATAAACGGGTCGAAACGTCGGGCAATGCAAATATAAACCCGTTTGAATATATCAGACTGAAAAAGCCAAAATATTTCACTAATAATTGTATCCAGTGTGTTGATCTGTCCAAGATTGTTGAGACTTCGTGGTTTTACTATTCGTTCTTTTTTTTACATGTCTTGAAAATTATTGATTTTGTTGAAATTTTTTTTAAAATTTGGAAATTTTTGACTTGACTCAACCAACACCCACTGTGCAGACATTAGCAGCATAGGATAGTTACGCTACTCAACAGCAGGTTTACTCAAGGACATGAGAATGAGAGGCCATTGTGGGTGGTGTAATGTAACGGCCAAGACTTTTCGCGCGAACGACCACCATTGCTGAATCGCAATTAGCTTGCAACTTTTGCTAAAGCAAGGCTGGACATTCGTGCACCCATTGGCCAACGTGAGTTTTACATAACATCCTTACACAACAAATATTCTTTCAAAAGTATCGAACTCAATTAGGTATTTACCAACACCTAAGCCGTGCGGTAAGACGCGCGGCTACAAAGCAAGACCATGCTGAGGGTGGCTGGGTTCGATTCCCGGTGTCGTTCTAGGCAATTTTCAGATTGGAAATTGTCACGACTTCCCTGGGCATAAAAGTATCATCGTGTTAGCCTCATGATATACGAATGCAAAAATGGTAACCTGGCTTAGAAACCTCGCAGTAAATTACTGTGGAAGTGCTTAATGAACACTAAGCTGCGAGGCGGCTCTGTCCTAGTGTGGGGATGTAATGCCAATAAGAAGAAGAAGAAGAAGAAGAAGCAATTACAATTCGATATCAAATCTAGTCACCATTGCCATTATTCTAAGGGTTGTGGTTTCACTTCTGGATGTTTTGTTTAAGGCTACATTTGATTTAAAATTAAACCTTTCAGGCCCAAATTGTTCTAAGCGGTATTACCGGAAAAATGACAAAACAAGTTGAAAAAAATTTTTTTGGGGGAGTGCTAGATCATCCAAAATGTCCTTGAGGCCAGAACTCGGCGATCTACAGCCACGATACAAATAGTACGTGATATCAAAGCGTCCACCGCCAGAATCCATCACGTTGCGACAACATTTTCAAAAATAGGAATCAAAGGTATGCATTTCTTAGGCGACTATCTGGCGTTTACTTTTCGTTGCGACTAAAAATAAGCGTAGTAGTACTCTTTTTTAGGAGCGGTACAATACTCAACTATGTTCATAACATATTCGTGAAGATCCAGAGACATGGTCAGACGGTTTTGGGATATTTTGGGTTTTCCAAACCGTCCTTGAATTCAGAACTTGCGATCTACAGCCACTACACTAGCTTTTCTCATCACTAGAAACTTGGTTATGCATTCAAATATATCCATAGCATATTCCAGAAGATCAGGAGACATGAGAAGATGGTTTTGAGATATCCTGGGTCTTGCAAACCGTCCTTGAGTCCAGAACTTGTGATCTACAGCCACGACACTAGCGTTTTCGTCATTTCAAGCAACTATGTTCATAGCATAGATGTGATGAGTATAATTGAATGCACAATGAAGCTTTGAGTGCTGCAAAGATATCTTCTTGCAGCTGAAAGTCTCAAGTCCCGAATTTGTTTTGAATTTTTTCGGGATGATTTCAAGACATTAACTGAAAAGCAGTAATGCTCTGTACTTTGGGAGTTTTCCTTTTTTTATTTGCTTCTCACACAATAAAAGCTAGCTTTTATCATACAATTTAGTACTTGGTCGAAAGCTCATAAATAGATCTATAAGCTAATGGTATTAAAACAGATATTGGTGTTAAAATTACTCCGTGGGCCAAGTACTAACTTGTATGATTATAGCTTATTTTGATTGTGTGAGAAGCAAATGAAGGAAAAAAACATACAAAATACTGAGCACTATTGGAATAGGTAATCATCTGATTTTCATCGGAAAATCCACGGTAAATTATTTGAAATTTCCGGAGGAAGTTTTTTAGAATTACCAAGGGAAATTGTTTGTAATTTCCAAATAAACATGTTTTGACTTTATGAGGGAAACTTATTTTTTTATTTATTTTTTTTTTTCAATAACCCGCCACTATCCTCCACACCAAAGAGCTCACCAGGAGCTCCCTGGTAATGGACGCAACTATCTCAGCTTATTCTGTGCAGCAAAAAAATAACAAATTTATATTTATAAGCTGAGATCAAATAATTATTTATAGCAAGTTTGTATACTAATAGGCGAATCTATGTAATGTCCCAGTGGAATGAAGTTCCGTTTAAGGGACACATTGATTGATATAGCCAAAAGCTAAAATAATGAAATAAAGAAATATATTTTTAAACAAATAATAATAAACTAATAATTTTTATGGGTGTTAATAACAAACAAAAATATTTAATGAATTATTAAATTACTGTAAACAAAAGAACAAATCAAGATTAACATGTTTCTGGTAGCCGATGTGAAAAAAATAAATTAACCAAGAATGTCGTGTAGATTTGATTTCATGAGTTGTTTGACCTGAGATTTAAAATTTTCACGATTGTTGATTTGCTTCAACTGCTCTGGTAAATTGTTGAACAGCTTAGGACCAATAACTGAAATTCTCCTTTGACCAAGTGTTGTGGCTGCTCTACTTAATTGTAGGTTATAAGCACGTCTTGTACTGTATACTGTAGCTGTGAGTAACTGGTGGCATACATATCAATGGTATGGTGGAAACGCGAGTTGTGCAACGTGTCATGTACAAAAACGATCGTTTGTAATTTGCAAATACTGCGAATAGGAAGTATATTATGTAATGTATCAGAATAAAGTAGCAAAGTGGGGAAAAGGAAAGGTTTATTAAATATAGTTTTCAAACACTTGTTTTGTAGAGTTTGGAGCTTTTTAAGCGATGATTTGGATGCATGATCCCAAGTTAGAATTACGTAGCTAATGATGGAGTGAATATGAGCAAAATAGAACTTTAAAAGAATATCACGTGAGACGAAATAACTAACCCTACGTAGTATTCCGCAGAGAGATGAAACTTTTTTTTCAACATATTTTATGTGATCATTCGAACATAATGTGGAATCCAGAATTAAACCTAAATACTTGAATGTTTTTACTTTTTCTATGCAACAAGAGTTGAACGAAACTTGGTTGTGTAGGTCTACCTTTTTACGAAAAGAGTGAAAAATCATGAATTTTGTTTTGGATATGTTTAACGGTAGAAGGTTTGATTCGAAATATTTGGATAAAATGGTCAAGTCATCCGACATGTCATTTACTATTGTATTTGCAACATGGTTTGGGTAGAATAAAGCAGTATCGTCAGCAAAGAGACGCGGAAATCCTTTCAGTTTAAGCCTGCTTATGTCGTTCACATATAAGAGGAATAGAAGAGGGCCTATTTTGCTACCTTGCGGTACACCAACTTTGATGGGTTTAAGGGAACTTTGTGAATCCTCAATAGATACAAACTGTAGTCTATCTTCTAAATAACTTTTTATAACTCGATTTGCAACGCCTCGAATACCATATTTATCTAATTCCCTGAGTAATATTGTATGGTTTAGTGTATCAAACGCCTTACGAGGGTCTAGGAATAGTGCGCCATCTAGTTGTTTACAATCAATTCCTTTTATAATATCATCGAGTAATTCAGAGACTGCCCTGGCTGTACTGCTGCCTTGCCGAAACCGGTATTGGTAATTGTATAACACGTTATTTTGATTCAAAAACGGTAAAATGCGGTTCAAAAGTAATTTTTCTAATATCTTATTGAATATGGAAAGCGTGGAAATGGGACGATAGTTGTTAACATTAAATCTATCTCCTTCTTTAAATATAGGTACAACTCTAGCAATTTTTAAACATGATGGATATGTTCCAGATTCCAAGATTTTGTTGAACGAGTCGGGTAAAATTCTAGAAAATTGTTCTGAATTGTTTTTAATAACATCAACAGTAATTCCATCGGGACCCGGACTTTTATTTCGTTCTAGACTGTTTATTAACAATGTAACTTCGTTAATTGAAGCTGGGCTTAGAAAAATGGAGCTAGATACGTGTTGTAGGTTTGTTAACGCATTCATAGCAGGATCGACATTAATGCTATCAGCAAATTGTTGTCCTATGTTCGAAAAATAATTGTTGAATATTTCACAGGTTTGTTGATTATTGTCAAGTTTAACACCATTTTCGACCAGTGTTATTGTATTATGTTTAGTGGATTTACCAAAAATGTTGTTTATATGTTTCCACAGTTTCGAATGAGAAGTATTACTCAATAGGTTTTCATAATATGTTCTTTTGCATTGTTTTTTTAGTGTGGTCACTTTGACGGATATATGCTTAAGTAATCCTTTGATGTTCTGATCATTGGGGTGCCTCCTAACTCTTTTTATATAGTTATTTTTCAGTTTTATTAAATGCCATAGATTGAAGCTCATCCATGGACAATAGTTATTTTTGACACAGACATTTTTTGTTATAGTTTTTGAGTGTTTCAATAATAATGACTTATAAGTAGATACTATGTTGGACAGACAAGTATTAACATCTTCAATTTCACCAACATTTCCCACGAATATTTTGAAATCAGTGGCAAACTTACGATGGTCCACGATAGTTTTGGTTAGGGTCATTCTTTCTCTTGGCTCGTGTAATGCAATCGATGTAAGTATTATACAGTGATCACTTACGTCATTCATGATTGTATCGTATCGTATATTGATGGTATAATCTATTCGGCAAACAAAATGATCGAAGATGTTCGAGCTGATTGGCCTAGTGGGAATGGTGTTTGTTTGGTGATTCGAGTAAAGATTTGTATTTCACAACCACATTGTTATTTGTGACATTAACAGGTATGTTGATGTCACCAACAAAAAAACAAGGATGATTTCGGTTACTATCAAGACATTTTTCTAATTCATTCATGAAATACCTAGTTTACATCAAATGATGGAGGGCGGTAAAAACCATGCACATTATGTGAATGTCCATTAATTGATAGCTCAACGTGGATATGATGGAATGCGTCGACATGAAAGTTACGCACCACAGAAAATTTAATATTTGTCCTCATATACATGACTAAGCCACCACTTGAAGTTCCTCGGCATGAAAATATAGCAGTAAAGCCTGGAATGTTGTACAATCCAATATTATCGCTTTTTACCCAAGTTTCACCTATAATGATTACATCAATTGATAGTTTACATTGATCGAGTACTTCCAGAACAGTATCAAATTTTGAGAGATCGTTCATCCCTCTAACATTCCATTGAAAAATACGCAGGAAGTTGAATTCGACAACAGAAACTGAATCATTAAAATCGTTCAAGTTGTCATGGGAAAAATTGTTTATGTTATCCATTATTCGTAGCACTTTATTTAAATAACAGTAATGAACAGTAATGAACTTGAGGATATTCTACGAAAATCAACTATATTTTTCTAGATTTCAATTGGCAATTGCTCAGAACTAAACATTCTTCGGAATTTCCACGGGGAAGTTTCCGAACTTTCCTCCAAAATTATTTTAAAAATTTATGGGATATTTTTTAGATTTTTACAACCGTTCAGAGTTTAAACATTTTTTTGTCGATATTTGGAAGAAACTTATTTGTAGTTCTCCGGGAAATTGTTCAAATCATTTGGCTCAATGCCATACAGCCGTATACAACGTTTAGCCGAACTAGTAATTTTGACCAAAAATCCGTTTGCCCTAACAGGCAGAATGTGCCAATCGACTGAAAACGATTGGTTAAACGATCGAACGGTTATTTTCTCAACGGGTAATATGACTGAAAATATCAACTCATTCGGCTAAATTACATTTTTGGCTAAATGACCCATTCTACCAAACGACCAATTCGGCCAAGCAGGGCCAGATTAAGCGGAGTGGGGGCCCGGGGCGTATTTGGGACCCCCAAGTGTACTAAAATGTGTAAGCAACTTGGAAACTTGTACACAAGGTTTTGTGGGAGCCCGGGGACAGAACCCCCCTGGACCCCTCCAAAATCTGGCCTTAGGGTTCGTACACTTATTACGTAAGCAATTTTCCTGGGATTTTCGACCCCAACCCCCCTCCCCCCCATGTAAGATTTTTTTCCATACAAATGATTATATATTTATATGGTGCGAAAGAAAATGACAGACCCCCACCCCCCTCTTCCATAAGTGCTTACGTAATATGTGTACTACCCCTTACTGCCAAATTACCTATATGGTTAAACCATTTTTTTGACCAAAGGATCAGTTTGGGCGAACGACGGCTGTTTTTAGACAAATAGCTTTCTTTGCTAAACAATGATTTGGACAAACGGCATTTTCGGCATGATCTATACGGCTAAACGATTTTTTTGACCAAATGACCTTGCTGAAATACATTTTCGGAACAGCCTTTTTCGTCGTTTGGCAGAAGGTCATTCGGCGAAAAGCCATTTGTTCGAATGCCACTTGACCGAATAACACGTTAAGTTGAAAGTTATCGTGATGAATTCCATTTGGCCGACATGCTTATTATGTCGAAAAAGGTTTGGCTGGACAGTTGGCCGAAGGCGACATACAGTCTAACAGGACATACGGCTGAACTGGTAATTTGGCCGAGAAAGCCGTTGCGCCACAACACACCATTTGATCGTAAAACGCCGTTTGGGAAAAATGCTCATTTTGCAGAAAAAGACTTTTCAAATAAGTGATTTGTCTGAAAATGCCTTTGGTAAAAGACAATTCGAACCAAAGACCATGGTCAAAAATGTCGACTTTTTTGGCCAAATGGTCCTTTCTGCCAAACTATCGCTATTTGTCAACAGCATTTTTGGCTAAATGATCAATTACTCCAAACAATTTCCCGGACAAATGATTTACTGGGTCCACCGAAATTTTCGGCTATTCTTGTATGTATATAGAGGGTGTCTGCAAATTATCCGTACAACAAGACAGGTTTTTAAATATTTTTTGGAATAAATTACAGAACCAGCATGCATTGCATGTTATAATAATAGGACTACATAAACCAAGCTGAATTTGTTCACTTTAAAATGACCCCTGTATACTGAGTTGTACGCCTTCGATCGTGTTGGGAAAAAATCACGATGGCCGCACGTTTCTTTACAGATAATTTTCACACATTTTTGATGATTGTGATATGATTTCAAATATCTCGATAATATTTTCGGTGTTTTGATGGCTGTTGATTTCAAGATAGACTATACCGAATGATAAATTCAATCCAAATCGGGTGAGTAGGAAGGCAATTCCTTTTTGTTCGGAAAACCGAAAAAAAAGCATTCACAAAGAATGTTTTTTTATACATGGAATGACGCTCAGTGTTCTCAGAATATACATCTGTTACAGCCTGCTGAGTTGTTATGCCCATATAGTTACCGATTCAGTCCATTATTGTCTGTTTTTAATTTGGTCGGGGTTCAGCCAAAGTGCACCAAGCGGTTTTTCGACTGACCTGTGATATTTTGTTAAGATAACGGAATTAGTTTCATTTCAATTTAAGCGTACATTTGCAATAGGATATCTTCAATTATGGGATTGAGGGATAACCGATACGATTTGAGACCAACTAAATCTGCTAAACGAAAGTTTGAGCAGAAAAATGGGTAATTTTTTGTTGGCGCTTGGTGTGATTTGGCTGAACCCCGACCATTTGTAGAAGCAAACTAGGGAAGATCAATTAATTACGTAACGCAAAAATTGGGCATTTTCAACCCCCCCCTCCCCCTATGTCACACTTTTTGTATGAAACGTCTAAAAATTTTGTATGGATCGTCACACTTTGGCCAACCCCCCTCCCCCCTCAAAGCGTTACGTAATTTGTGGACGCTCCCCTATCAAAATCTGTACGGATAATTTGCAGACACTCTGTATTAACTTTCTTCTGGAAGGAGATTCTCTATTCATACCGGGGATTCGCGTAAGTGTCTCTGCTTATGGAGCTACCCCAGCCCTTAATACAGGAGTTTGATGAAATACAAACAATAGTATAATCAGATATGGCCAGTGCTATCGGTGTCTTGCTACAATAGATGGTAGTATCATCATCATCATAATGAAATAATTTCGATTGTTTAAAAAAATGAACAAAAAAAATCTCCACTTTTCAAATCAGTCAACCACTGAGAAATAAAAATATTCATTTGCCTTAAGATAAACCGAATTATTTTCATAGCTAACGTAGAACATTCATAGATGCTGTACAAATATAAAGAAATTGAGTCACAATGGATGCCAGTATTTGATAAAATATAAATATTACGAACTGTTACGTTTCCAATTTGAGATACAATCGCCAGAAATTTTCAAATCGTCATCATTCTTTTTTCCTTCCAGGCGATTATACCATCTCTCGGATACTGGGGATCTATTGTATACTGAAAGCCGTAGCCCTGGTGCACTGTACCCTCTACATCCACTACAAACCGTAAGTATGGTCGCTTTTGATTTCTTTCCTTTTCACCTTCACTTCTCATCGTACTGTTCATCCGCAATTTATCAATTCATTCGATCTATTTTTCATCAATTTCTTCAACTGCGAAAAAGAAAATCCATCTCGGCTTTTTTTTTCATTTCCGGTTGGCACATTGCAAACTCATCCTAGCTTTCCACAACGTTTAACAGCTGTAAATTTCCTCTCGACCCACGCAGTCCAACAAAATCGACCATCTCATTAAACCATTTTCCCAGCGCCGAGGAGGATGATGCGGTGCTTGTTATCGCTCGATATGGCTCTCATCCCGGTTCGGATTTGCTTAACTTTTCTCACAATATTTTTCTTTCTTTATTTGCAGAGTCGTCAGCATGGGTGGCTGCTCGCTGGCCATCACCATGATACTCTACATGACCGAGGCCTTGTACTTCCGCTCGACGACGCTTAACTTTTACGTCATCTTTCCGTGCATACTTAATTGTGAGTACGACTATGAGCTTTTTATTTGATATAAAAAAGGTTAGCACATCGTTGCTCGTTGCGATCTCGAGCGAGAACAGCTTTTCGAAAACTAATAGCATTATACCGAACTGCTCTCTATCTGAAATTATATGTTGGTAACTTAATTGTCGATTTCGATGCGAACGAACATACTGCAGCCCAATCTAGGAAACTTCATTTGTTTAATTACCCCCATTATATTTTCCGGTAGAGAACAACTAGTCTGGCCCACTAATCGTTTTTCTACAAAATGGAACGATGCAGCGTGGCCGCAGGCCACATTAGATGCGAATGATACTAAAATTATTATTATTATAAAACTGATATTTAGAGTAAACAAATATTGCTAATGGATTTGAGGATATTATTGATTTTGAAAATATGTTTTTGAACAACTCATCATTCGAGTCAAAAGCCATACGTGTTAGATCCGCAGATGGGGTTTTCATCCAATAAATTATGCAACGGGGAGGGCATATTATTCTCCTTGTAAAAACAATCTACTGAACAAGCTTCACCACATTATGAAGAACCTTTACAGATTTTTCCGACTTCCGTTCGAAGAGTCACCACTCTGCCCCAGTTCTTCTAGGCACGGCTGTAGCTCAGTCAGACTGTTCTCGCCAACGCGATGACATCAACTCATGGCGGCAATGGTCGCCCGAAGGGCATTTGAAATTTATAATCCATATATTTTTTTCTCTCACTCATCCCCACACAAACTGACTGATCTGGTGGGCGGCTCGTGTGGGTCAACCGAAATCCACTCAGATGGTGCACTTGGCGAAAGGGTTCCAGACGAAATAATGTTTCACGCCGTGGCCATTTCCATCTGGAATTGGACCGGATCCAGCTCGGAATTGCCTCGTGCCGTGATATATTTGCTGTGGGCTCGCGTTCATTGGAACATGTTCAAAAGCAATAAATTTTTCGGGGATTTTTTTTCTGCTTCGCCCTTTTTGTAATTTTAACGTTCGAATTTTCAACAGCAATTACGGAGCCATTCAATATGCATTCAGTTAATGAGCAGTTTCGAGTTTCGGCAAAAAGTTTGAACTGCAATCAGGGAAACCGAACAATTATATTCCGTTATGCACAGGTAGTAGTTACGAGAAACAAAGCAAAGAGCATTATCAAACCAAAATGGTCCTAAAGCACTGAAAATTAATAATCCTCTTGTTTTCCCTTCCACCTGTTTTGACTCCTTGTTTTAGTGTTCTTTTCCCTCTGCTTGGATTATTAAACTTGTCCGTCTGCTCTACTGCGAAGCGAAGGAAGCCATTGCTGCAGTAGGCTACGAGAAGCAGCGAAAAGCTGCATTCATTCGTTTTCGGTCTTTTGCGAGAGTAGATGCAAGGCGGGTAGAACTTTTGCACACAAAACTATGCCATTATTATTGCAGTTATTTCAATTTGTGCCATTTCTTACAAGCATTCCTTGTTTCTCTAGGCTTCCTGCGTTTCGCCCACGTTGCCTTTTCCGGTAGGCAGTCGGAGTGATGTGGAAGCAGGGGAGAAAACTCTCCCGACTCAACTTTCTCGTTGATACTGATACTGTACTTCTATTTTATCTGGATGAAGTTGATGGAGAAGCGTGGTCATTTCTGAGTCCAGTATTAAGTGTTTGAATCCATGACCAGAGGAAATACGTAGGGGGACTGGGGATAATATGAACATGCTAAGGAATCGCGTCGTTTTCACAAGGAAAACGTTGTAATATTGGGGAACTGAACCACTTACGTATATCTTAAATAGGAGCACTACGATGGCTTGAAGTCAATTTAGTGAATAACAATCGGATTTGGTGATATTTTTTGCAATGCAAATCAGGATGAAAAAATCTTGATTTATAAATATGCGGGTGAAATGGACATAGTGTGTGGGTAAAACGTTGATCAACGTAGCTGATGAATTGTATGCTTAGGCCATATATTGGTAACTTACAATGATTTCCTAAAAAGCATGTTACATCAATAAAAATCACTTAAAAATGCCATTTGTCTGAACAAAACTCGGAAATTAGAATTTCCTAATGAATACTTGGTGTTTTCGGAGGTAAACAATACAAACTTTTCAAAATAAAATTTCGTTGAAAAAAAAAGGAATGTACTTTGTGGAGTTTGAATACAATGCGTTTCAGCGTGTGTTAATAGATTCTCACATCAGCGTGTCAATCGGCAAGCAGCAAGCCATGACTTTGGCCCTTCCAGTCAGACCTCCGCGGCGTGCACACGCATCTACGCAAAGTCGCTATCATAACTTCGTTCCGGCCATTTGGGGTCACACATTTTGACGATCCTGCCAGTCTATTTTTGGATCCCGTCGCTAATTTTATGAGGTGAGTTGAATTCAAGTGGTTAAATTGTGACGAGTAATATATTTCAGTTTGCAATATCACAAGACGCGTCTCGCAGACCGTCGGAAAATGGTTTGAGGTTTGCTAAATCACAAGAGGCGTCTTGAAGACCGTCGGAAATTGGTTTGTGGTTCGCTAAACCACAAAACGCGTCTCGAAGACTTTCGGAAAATGGTTTGTGGTTTGCTAAATCACAAGACGCGTCTCGAAGACCGTCGGAAAATGGTTTGTGGTTTGCTAAATCACAAGACGCGTCTCGAAGACCGTCGGAAAATGGTTTGTGGTTTGCTAAATCACAAAACGCGTCTCGAAGACCGTTGGAAAATGGTTTGTCGTTTGCTAAATCACAAGACGCGTCTTGAAGACCGTCGGAAATTGGTTTGTGGTTCGCTAAACCACAAAACTCGTCTCGAAGACCGTCGGAAAATGGTTTGTCGTTTGCTAAATCACAAGACGCGTCTCGAAGACCGTCGGAAAATGGTTTGTGGTTTGCTAAATCATGAAACGCGTCTCGAAGACCATCGGAAAATGGTTTGTGGTTTGCTAAATCACAAAACACGTCTCGAAGACCGTCGGAAAATGGTTTGTGGTTTGCTAAGTCACAAGACGCGTCTCGAAGACCGTCGGAAAATGGTTTATGGTTTGCTAAATCACAAGACGCGTCTCGCAGACCGTCGGAAAATGGTGTGTGGTTTGCTAAATCACAAGACGCGTCTCGAAGACCGTCGAAAAATTGTTTGTGGTTTGAAGAACATCACATCCTCGCCTGAAAGACCGTAAGAAATTGGTTTATGGTTCGCAAAATTATAATGCGCGTCTGGAAGATCGGTCGAAATGGTTTGTGGTTTAGATTTGGATTGGATTTAGATTGGATTTGGATTGGATTTGGATTAGATTTGGATTGGATTGGATTTAAATTGGTTTTTGATTAGATTTGGATTGGATTGGATTTGGATTTGGATTGGATTTGGATTCGGATTGGATTGGATTGGAAATTGGATTCAAATTACATTTGGATTGAATTTGCATTGGATTTGATTTGGATTATCATGGATTTTCTTATCTTTACAGCTATACCTCGATTATATGGACTTTTTCGATGCAAAAAAGTCCATATCCAGCTTTCCACGCTCGGTAATGGCGGCTTGTCGGAGTGTAAAAATCAATCGGTTGCTGTACTGTTTGACACTAGCTGGAGGAAAACTCACTGTCGAAAAGACCTTTTTTCCCTTCCCCTCGCTCATGGGCTTTCCTCCAGCTAGTGTCAAACAGTACAGTGACCAATTGATTTTTACACACCGATAAGCCGCCATTACCGAGCGTGGAAAGCTGGATAATCGAATTTTCCATATAATCGAAGCAAATTTTTTTTTTCTCAGAATTTATGTTATACGATGAAAATAAGTCTTAATACACTAAAAAATATCCATTTATTTTCCTGCAGTCCAATTCGCATGTTTTGACCTATTTATGACAACTCAGCAGATGATGAGCTTTTGTAAGAACGTAACCTTTTTCCAGTCGCAAACTTGCACACCATTCTACGATTACGTTAGTGATGGAGAGTTTGCCAGGCTAAAATGTACACAATAATATACTTTTGTAGGAATTCTAACTACAGTGCCTACCTGTTTTAGCAACAAAGCAAACACTGAGTGTACGAGAAGAAAAAAAAATGGGCTATGGGCTCAGAAAATATGGCCAATATGAACGCTTAGAATCAGCCTCTTTTTCTGACACTTATCTTCAACCGATCTGCTTGCAACTTGCAAGTTGCGTTTGATAGGGATTAATTTTTATGAATGTAAATAAAGGATCCTATCCATCTACCAGTGCCAATTGACCCTTCCTGTCAAAAATTGTGGTTCGTTTTATTGTCTCATTTAATTCTTTGACTCGTTGGAGGTCAACTTTTCTACAGAACCCTTAATTTTTTAAACCTGAAACGACTGAAGAAAAATTGACCTAGTTCCAATTCTAAATCGGGCCAAGTGATCCTGCATGAGCGTTTAAGGATCACTCGCTTGCTGAACGGTTAAACAGCAACACTCACATTCCGGATATTCAGTTTCTTTTCCTGCCCTTAAGCATCAGTATAATCCGCAAGCTTGTGGTGAACAAATATGAATGCGGCCGAGGGATATTCGACAACACTTATTTAAATATAAAGACTTCTTGTAGATTTTTCAGTTTTTACAGTTCAAATAATAATCAAGTTCATCAAAAAAGAAATTAGCGCACATTGAAATAAACTCTTCCAGTTTCCTGGACATACTGCTAACAAAATCCGTGGGTCGAATTTGTTGGATGTTAATGCGTCATCTGCCCTTCTACACGTAATTCCATGCCCCAAAAGCAGAAAAAGGTTTAAAGCAAAGATCGAACAGTTAAATACGGCAACCTTATTTCATCACTTGCTTCTCAACTGTCAGACTGACAATTCACTTCTCGTTTTCATATAGCAGAGATTTGTAAGAACGTGGCCGAGGTGCTATTGATTATGCAATATATAAGTACAACGAAATTTCCAACGTGAAAATGGTGAATTAATCCAGTCAGCCGAACATATGATTCAATGTGGGATTTCATATCTAAGTTCGAAAACATGACTTACTGGCCTTTATCTGCCCCAATTTACCCTAATAAATATAGAATCAATGTAAAATATGACATAGAATATTCAATAGCTTTTCAGAAACCCAAATCACGAAAAAAAATTGGGCGAGAAAAATTGTCCATATAATCGAGGGTCCATATAATCGAGGGTCCATATAATCGAGGTATACCTGTATTAGGTTGTTCTTAAATCTTATTAGTAATGAAGTACAACACCGCTTAATTTTGGATTGCATTTGGGTAAGATTTGGAATGTTTTTTTGGAAGAAATTGTCATTGCATTTGGCAAACAAAAGAAGGCCATTGGCTTCGTAAATTTGTTGTTCTCTAATCATCCAACGAAAGTATGAATCACTTTTTATCTTTCGCGACGCACAGTTTGAGAACCCACACTCTGAATCATTGTTTTGGTATTAAAACCATGATGTTGAGTATGTGCAGTTTCCAATAGAGTTAACCGGTTACTCAATTGCAACCGATGTTCACCTTCGTCTTATTTAAATAACCCAGGAGAAAAACAAGCATTGCATCCTATGCTAGAAGATTTTTTTGCGTTTTAAATGAGAGAAGAAGGGAAATGTGGAGTTTGAGTAAAATGCCTTCAGTGTGTGTTAATAGATTCGCACACCTTGCCCATTCCAATTGGCTTGCTGGTGTGTGCCGAGCGAAAAGAACCGTTACTGTACGCCAGCAGCGAGAAAAAAGAAGCCCAAGACGAGGTAAAGGATAATTTTCATTAGTCGCTATCGTACGGATTTGGAGGCCCTTCAGCCGAAGGGCGTTGATACAGTCCACATTCCTAACCGAGCCAACTGGGTGGCTCATTCCAGGCATCCTTTAGAGGGAAGGTGTCGCTGTCGAGGTTAAGATACCGACAGTTTCCCCGTCAAGCATTCGTGATCGGACACAATTCAACCCGTACACAATCTTTGGATAGACTACACACTTATTTTTTGACGTAGGACTTACGTCTCTCTTTACTATACCGGGTGTCATTCCAAAATATTCAAATCGACCGCGTTACGCTGTGTTGAAAGATTTTAAACGTTAATAGCGTTCGTCTCAATGGACGAATTTCCGCGGTAAGCCCCTTAATCGACAGATTTCAAGTATGCCTTTCATGTCCATGCTTGATAAGACCCGAAAAACTTGTTTCAATAGGCATGAAACTGTTTTCAATGAAAAACATTGAAATCAAGGGAACCTATAAATATGGGTACCGCATAATTCTTGCATCATTCCATTACAACGTTCTCATTGGTGCAGACACCAGCGAATAAGCAGCCGCTGGGTCTGCCGAGAAGCCATAAAATAGCGCAACGCGATTTTTTCCTTTCATTCTGACCGGGACAAGCGAAGCAACCGCATCATCGATTGAACAGCACTCACACCTTTTAGCAGGGAATGAAGTCTGCACCGACCGCTTTTTCGGCTCGACACCATCGAAGCCACCATCATCAGCCAAAACCTAGCCAGTACAGCAGCAGTCCACCCTACAGACCCGACAAAGCAGCAATGCTGAGCAGATACCGGCAGCAGCAGCAGAGTCGAGCCGAGACCGGCCGGCATCGGTGATGAGCCGAGACAGGCTGAAGAAAAGCCACATGATGCAGCATGTATGTCCAAAAAACAAACGGTTCTTCAGAGAGCCAATAATAGAGATCAATATCAAAGCTTTCGATACCCTTCGGGATAGAAATTGTACTTGGGTGCCAAATCCAAAATTTTATGCGTAATTTTCATAAATAGCGTTAAAACTAACAGTGGACGAAGGACTTCGCTTGACCATGCCTAAAAAAACATAAGATGTCCAAATCTTTCACATAATATTTGGATATTTGGATTTAAAAAAAACACCGATAACAGTTCAAACATTAATAAACTATCAATCGATTTTTCATCAAATGTTGGATTTTTTGGCATTGATCAAGAAATATCTAGATAAACATTGATATGAAAATGCTAATATCATCTTCCAAACTTGGACGTACATGTTCATGATAGCATTAGAGGCGAAAGTATAGAATTGATAGTTCCGTTAGGATACGGTAGGCATGAAGAATGTTTTTATAGAAGTCGATTTGAAAGCGAGCGGAGGGCAATATTTGTGATGGCACATATCACGACCTTCCTTCTGCCAAGCTCCCGTATGAAGGGAGGAAAGAATATCAGTGTGGAAGCTGATACTATCGCCTCTAATGCTATCATGAACATGTACGTCCAAGTTTGGAAGATGATATTAGCATTTTCATATCATTGTAAATCGTTTAACTTCACGTAGAAGTAACACACACAAAATCATTAATTTAGTGTAGATTATAGATAGTAGAATCTATAGATGAGCGAAAGCATGGCTGAGTCGATTTTTTTGCCCGTGCACACGCGCCTATGACGTCACAGCCCTTAACGTTTCCATTGAAATCGTGACGTCATGCTCGTTTGGAGACACGTTTGACAGTTCGTTTGGAGACAGAGGATTTATCTTCGCTCATCTATATATTCCACTATCTATAGTGTAGATAAACATTGTTTGATACTGACCGTACACAAAGCGAACGTGACTGAATGATCGTCCCATGTTACCAATTCTAAATCTTATCACCCGAAATCCCATGTCCGGGTGTTTCCTTCCATCTTCCATTACATTCCATTACAATTACAATTACGAATTACAAAAAAACAATGTTGTCTCAGAAAAGAACACGTACTTCTCATCTGAACTGCAATTCTAAGCTCGCTTGCCCGGCTTATTGGCCTGTATCAAGCGAAAAGTCCCGTTAGGAAATAGGCGCCAGCAGCGAGCAACAAGCGTAAAAAAGAAGAAGCCCTTCTCGAACGCGTGGATGATGATGACGCTTTGGCTGACAAAGAAGCGGGATACAAGACACTGGCTGATTGGCCTAAAGAGGCTGCACTCATAACAAAGAGATGAAGTGTCAAAATTGGAACAGCGCATTTGCTGTCAAATCGGTTGTTCCAATCGAGCACAAGGTTGTTAAAGGTAGGAGTATTGCGTCTCTTTGTTTTTCCAGGCTCGTTAGATTGGCCCACCAATTGGGAAGCAGAGAAGATTCAAAATAAGGTATAAAAGAAAAGTGCATTCGCTCGCAGAGCATTCAGTCTTTTTTATACCACCACTAGAAATTCGCGGTTATTTGAAAAGATCGTTTTCTTACTTTTTGCACTTAGCCGAAGCAAACAGCCTTTTTCAAGGCTCTGAGAGTTAAAAATAATGTTCTCCTTCAGTCGCTATCGCACGGATTAGGAGGCCCTACATCCCCTGCTGGGCCAACTTGTGGCTTATTTCAGGAAGTCCTTCAGTGGGAAGGTTGCTACTGTCGAGGTTAATATTCCGAGACCGGACAGATACTTCCTGAATTGTTTTTGATGATTCTTGTTCGAGGTAGATTTGATTTCTGTGTCGGTTTGATGAGAAGATTTTGCCAAGGAATGGTATGCAACGCCGATTATTTATCCAAAATAGTTGATGTGAGAAATTTGAACATATTATGTATCTTAAAGGTATGGTCAAGTCAAGTCCTACGTCCACTTAGCGGTTATGTCACAGACATTACCCACTGTTCGTTTTTTACCGGGATCTCAGCAAAATGTTGAACTTTTACCGAGATTCGCACAGCCGTGCCCCAGCAAACAAATCAGCAAAAAAATTTATTTTTGATGTGATGGGATACGACTTTACAGTCTCAAAATTGTTCAAACAATAATGTTTTAAATGCCCGTCGTTTCGAATGTGTTTGGCAGCCTTCTTCTGGGGGAAATCACCGGAAGCCTCCTTTCAAGAGGCCCGGAAGCCTCCTTTCAAGAGGCCAGGAAGCCTCATTTCAAGAGGCCCGGAAGCCTCCTTTCAAGAGGCCTGGAAGCCTCCTTTCAAGAGGCCCGGAAGCCTCCTTTCAAGAGGCCCGGAAGCCTCCTTTCAAGACGCCCGGAAGCCTCCTTTCAAGAGGCCCGGAAGCCTCCTTTCAAGACGCCCGGAAGCCTCCTTTCAAGAGGCCCGGAAGCCTCCTTTCAAGAGGCCCGGAAGCCTCCTTTCAAGAGGCCCGGAAGCCTCCTTTCAAGAGGCCCGGAAGCCTCCTTTCAAGAGGCCCGGAAGCCTCCTTTCAAGAGGCCCTGAAGCCTCCTTTCAAGAGGCCCGGAAGCCTCCTTTCAAGAGGCCCGGAAGCCTCCTTTCAAGAGGCCCGGAAGCCTCCTTTCAAGAGGCCAGAAGCCTCCTTTCAAGAGGCCTGGAAGCCTCCTTTCAAGAGGCCCGGAAGCCTCCTTTCAAGAGGCCCGGAAGCCTCCTTTCAAGAGGCCCGGAAGCCTCCTTTCAAGAGGCCCGGAAGCCTCCTTTCAAGAGGCCCGGAAGCCTCCTTTCAAGAGGCCCGGAAGCCTCCTTTCAAGAGGCCCGGAAGCCTCCTTTCAAGAGGCCAGGAAGGCTCCTTTCAGGAGGCCCAGGCCCTCCTTTCAAGAGGCGGAGCCTCCTTTCCAGAGGCCCGGAAGCCTCCTTTCAAGAGGCCCGGAAGCCTCCTTTCAAGAGGCCCGGAAGCCTCCTTTCAAGAGGCCCGGAAGCCTCCTTTCAAGAGGCCCGGAAGCCTCCTTTCAAGAGGCCCGGAAGCCTCCTTTCAAGAGGCCCGGAAGCCTCCTTTCAAGAGGCCCGGAAGCCTCCTTTCAAGAGGCCCGGAAGCCTCCTTTCAAGAGGCCCGGAAGCCTCCTTTCAAGAGGCCCGGAAGCCTCCTTTCAAGAGGCTCCGAAGCCTCCTTTCCAGGGGCCCGGAAGGCTTCTTTTAAGGGGCCCGGGAGGCCTCCTTTCAAGGGGCCCGAAGGCCTCCTTTCAAGAGGCCGGAAAGCCTCCTTTCAAGAGGCCCGGAAGCCTCCTTTCAAGAGGCCAGAAGCCTCCTTTCAAGAGGCCCGGAAGCCTCCTTTCAAGAGGCCAGAAGCCTCCTTTCAAGAGGCCAGAAGCCTCCTTTCAAGAGGCCCGGAAGCCTCCTTTCAAGAGGCCCGGAAGCCTCCTTTCAAGAGGCCCGAAGCCTCCTTTCAAGAGGCCCGGAAGCCTCCTTTCAAGAGGCCCGGAAGCCTCCTTTCAAGAGGCCAGGAAGCCTCCTTTCAAGAGGCCAGAAGCCTCCTTTCAAGAGGCCCGGAAGCCTCCTTTCAAGAGGCCCGGAAGCCTCCTTTCAAGAGGCCCGGAAGCCTCCTTTCAAGAGGCCAGGAAGCCTCCTTTCAAGAGGCCAGGAAGCCTCCTCTCAAGAGGCCCGGAAGCCCCCTTTCAAGAGGCCAGGAAGCCGCCGTTCACGAGCCCAGGAAGCCTCCTTTCAATAGGCCCGGAAGCCTCCTTTCAAGAGGCCCGGAAGCCTCCTTTCAAGAGGCCCGGAAGCCTCCTTTCAAGAGGCCCGAAGCCTCCTTTCAAGAGGCCCGAAGCCTCCTTTCAAGAGGCCCGGAAGCCTCCTTTCAAGAGGCCCGGAAGCCTCCTTTCAAGAGGCCAGGAAGCCTCCTTTCAAGAGGCCAGGAAGCCTCCTTTCAAGAGGCCCGAAGCCTCCTTTCAAGAGGCCCGGAAGCCTCCTTTCAAGAGGCCAGGAAGCCTCCTTTCGAGAGGCCCGGAAGCCTCCTTTCAAGAGGCCCGGAAGCCTCCTTTCAAGAGGCCCGGAAGCCTCCTTTCAAGAGGCCAGGAAGCCTCCTTTCAAGAAGCCCGGAAGCCTCCTTTCAAGAGGCCCGGAAGCCTCCTTTCAAGAGGCCCGGAAGCCTCCTTTCAAGAGGCCCGGGCCTCCTTTCAAGAGGCCCGAAGCCTCCTTTCAAGAGGCTCAGGAAGCCTCCTTTCAAGAGGCCCGGAAGCCTCCTTTCAAGAGGCTCAGAAGCCTCCTTTCAAGAGGCCTGGAAGCCTCCTTTCAAGAGGCTCAGAAGCCTCCTTTCAAGAGGCTCGGAAGCCTCCTTTCAAGAGGCTGGAAGCCTCCTTTCAAGAGGCTCAGAAGCCTCCTTTCAAGAGGCCTGGAAGCCTCCTTTCAAGAGGCTCAGGAAGCCTCCTTCAAGAGGCCTGGAAGCCTCCTTTCAAGAGGCTCAGAAGCCTCCTTTCAAGAGGCTCGGAAGCCTCCCTTTCAAGAGGCTTGGAAGCTTCCTTTCAAGAGGATCGAAAGCCTCCTTTCAAGAGGCTCAGAAGCCTCCTTTCAAGAGGCTCAGAAGCCTCCTTTCAAGAGGCTCAGAAGCCTCCTTTCAAGAGGCTCGGAAGCCTCCTTTCAAGAGGCCCGGAAGCCTCCTTTCAAGAGGCCCGGAAGCCTCCTTTCAAGAGGCCCGGAAGCCTCCTTTCAAGAGGCCCGGAAGCCTCTCTTCAAGGGCCTCGAAATTATTTTCCCAAGAGGCTTGGAAACATACTTTCAAGCGGCTCAGAGGCTTCCTTTCAAGATGTTTAGAAGCCTATTTTTTAATAGCCCGAAAACAGCTTTTCAAGAGGCGTGGAATCCTACTTTAAAGGCGATTGGAAGCCTCTAATAGCCAAAAAAGTTCGTAGGAAGCTTGATGTATGAACTTAATTTGAATTGAGAAGCTTCACGGAAAATGAAATTTCAGGCAAATTTATGGCGAGCCATGAATTCCGTTAGTTTTCAGGTCTATTTCCCATATATCTTATGAGTTACGCTTATTTTCATTAACAGTTAAAAAAGTTAGTTTTATAGTTTATAGAAGCTTATAGCTGTTATACCGTTTATTTATATTTTCTGCACATTTGAACCACGGATGAATCACGAGATTCAAATATTTTTCAATTGTTTTGGTGTATGAATGCTTCATTTTGTCTGCGGATCAATCTACTTTGCAAATACGGCGCCTTCCTTTACAGCCTCAACATAATGATTTAATTTTATTGAAAAAAATTAAACATGAATAGAACCTGCTTGAAAACCAGCGACCTTGTTCTATTTTGCCTCAAACTCAAACAAGAATAGTGTTCGAAAATTTGAAACTACTGATTTCACTCTTAGCCCTTCCTCTGTCTAACCCAAACAGAAAATGATGGGTTTTCATAGATCGAGTTTAGTATTTATACTATCCTGGAATCCGGCCTTTTAAAAGAGCCAGCTAGGCCAACGGGATGTTTCTTGACTATTTGGCCACGAATGAACCTGTGTGGCTATATTGATTGAGCAAGTTAGTGATAACGGCTTTGCGTGCTTTAGTGGAGCGTCTGCCTCACAAATTGTGATGTCCATTTGCCTCGCCTGGTAGGTCCAGGTTTGTTTCTGGAAACGGGACATCACGACCGAATGAAACATGTTGCCTTCAGCTATCATTTTTATTTTTTTTTCTGTTTGATCCTTAGAAGTGGGGTGATGGCAATAAATAAATTGAAATTCGTATATTTTTTATCAGTATACGAAAATGCAAAATGCTAAACGTAAAAAAGCATTAAAACTGCGGATTTTATCAAACAAATATTGGTATTCTACAACACGCTTGAGTAATATTCCTTTTGCTGTCGCAAAGCTATTCTAAATTAATAAAAAAGTTGCGTTTTTTCTTCTCATTCCTATATCTAGCAATGACCCTCGTAGGGTTACTCTACATTCCTCGAAGGCTGCGGTTGTGGGAGCAACGAGGCGACAACGACGACGAGAACTCCCAGCTTCTGAAACAGATGGGTGGTTACAAGAAGCGATCCCGGGCACAGAAAAACAAAACTCCTTGAATTTTCTTTGGGATGGTTTAATGAACCACCAACACTTCGACCATCCCCGCGCAGCAGGTAACTTCTAGTTCTTTCATCACAATGCAACAACTTTATCATACAAGGAACGTTTGAAACTAGTCAACTATTTTTACTACTCTTTTAGATATAGAAATTGAGAAAAAAAATCTTATAAAAGACACACGTCTAAAGCGATAAGCAAATTAATTGGATTGCAAAAAAAACAACAACAAACACAATGTGAACATGAAAAGCTTTAATACATTTATAGAGGGTAAAGACATCAACAAATTAACCAATTGAAACCAATTAAGAGTAATTACTTAAATCAATTTGTAGGGTAACCAAATAGCTATGCAATGAAATCAATTAAAAGCGGATAAAAATGAGATAAACGTTCAGTTGCACTCGATTGAACGATTATAAAAAAATTAAATAAATGAAGCGATGATGGGGACATTAATAAATTATCATTATTTTAGTAAATCACATCAAAAGCGCGCTTTTGCACTATCGAGTCTGAAGCACAGTCCAATCGGAATGCATTAAACGATAACGCAGTAGATATAAATTTATCGAAATCAAAAACAAATCCCCCGGCACACATTGAATTTATGCTCCCACGGTACATATTGTAGAGATGATAGTGAAACAGAAAAACCAATATCCCACCCCACCCCTTTTCGGATCCCCTTTTAGAGAGTCCATCCCACACAAAAAATGTCATACCCGTTTACCCGACTCTTGGAAAGAATATACAAATCAACATTTTTTTAAAACCTTCTTCGCTTCAGAGGCCTCATAAGCAATTGAATGCAGTATTGGAATGCGGAGTGTCACACAAAAAGGAAACGTTCAATTCGTTCTAGATTAGGACAGACTCAAAAGAAGGAGAGTCGTAAGTTAGAAAAGAAAAGCAAAGTTATTGTGTCGATTTCAGTTTGATTGATAGTTTGAAATAAATTGAATAGCATAAGTTGGTTAGGAACTATAACTTGTTTATGCCAATTTGTTATCGCATATAACGATGCAAATATCTATTCATTGCATTTTACCCGTAGAGCAATAGAAGAACAATAGTTTCTAGATGAATGCCAAAGCAGATACAATTTGATGCATTTTGATATATGACTATTTTCCGAACAAACAATTTGATAACGAATCAATTATTTTGACAACACTGACTATTTTGACAGTAAATGAACTGCCTGTGAAACGTGCTCTAGAGAAGAGGTGGAACCTCTCCGCATTTAGGAGAACGCCTCAATATTAATATGACTGTGCATTTGGTTCAGACATTGCGTTCTGCTCCTCTTTTCATGTAATTCAAATGTTTTTTTTCAAACAATCGTATTAAGTTTTAGTTTTTTTTATGAAGTGAAATTTTCTTTGGGCAAAATTGTTAGGAATTCCCATCATTTGTAAAATTCCTTTCATTTTTTGCCTAAGGAAGCTCTTCTGAATTTTTCACCAAAACTATGGTTGAAATTTCAGTAGTTCGAAATGATGCACATTTCCTTGAAGTTACAGAAGTTTACCGTAAAAAGCAAGTTAAACAATCGTTTTCGTTTACCGTTTGTGGCATCTAATGGAATTTTGTATTATATCTGTCAATATTTCTTGTGTTGTCAAATTCGTTGATAGATATTAATTGTTTAATAT
Source organism: Armigeres subalbatus (assembly GCF_024139115.2). NCBI lineage: Eukaryota > Metazoa > Arthropoda > Insecta > Diptera > Culicidae > Armigeres > Armigeres subalbatus. The sequence continues at coordinate 54,318,099 of NC_085139.1, read as the reverse complement.
AATAAGAAATGTTAAGGACACTCCTCACGGAATCCAAATTTAAAAGTACTCGCGTTTTCAAGGGCATACTGCTCAATAAGGAAGCAACTCACAACTCACTGTCATTTTTATTGATTTAGTTTTGCTGCGTCGCAGCATGCGTGAAATAATAAAAATGACAGTTGTGCGTTACTTTCGTTCAAGTGGTGTGCCCTTGAAAAGTACTTTAATATTTGGATTCCGTGCAACTTAATACACCACTTAATACGGAAGTAACGTCGCATCGCAGCAAGCGTGAAATAATATAAATGCCAGTTGTGCGTTACTTCCGTATCGAGTGGGGTGCCCTTAAAAACGCGAGTACTTTTAAATTTGGATCCCGTGGGAAGTGTTCTTAGATCACGGTATAGTAACATTACAAGCAAACAAGCAGTACGATTAAACCGATAGAATTTGATTCCGAAAAATGATAAATTTATTAATATGCATTGTTTGTTGAGTTTCTGAAACGTCGTTGTTGAGTGTTTTTATTAGTTAGTTAGTGGCTCCGTATCACGTACAGTGTAAATTTAATTAAAAATTAGTTATTTAACGGAATGAAATTTAGAACTTTAAATATCAGTAGGAATAGGACATCACTTGCATAAAATTACACAAGACATAAATCTTATAGTGAACAAATTAGGTCACGACGAGATGCAATTTAAAACGCTTGCAAGAAGATACACATAGGATAAATCTTTTACAGTAACAACATCAAAGCACGGACGATGATGATCATTTGATACACATAGATTACTTGATGATAAAAAAAAACATTTGCGATTGATAGATAAATAATGGGGCGCGAATAAGTTTTGTCTGAATGGTCTATGGTGACAATCCTTGTGTACTTTTATTATCATCTATTCAGACTAAGGCCGGAGTGGTCTCTGCAGTACTAAGGCCGGAGTGGTCTCGTCTCCACTCAGCTCGATTCATTGCAGCATGCTGCACGGCGCCAACCATGCAGTCTACGGAGGTCTGCGGATTGTCTTCCACTTGATCATTCCACCTTGCTTACTGCGCATCTCGTCTTCTTGTGCCCACCAGATCGTTGTCAAGAACCATTTTCACCGGGTTATTGTCCGATATTCTGGCTACGTGCCCACCACAAGTGTCCTCCACGGTCCTCCACGGCTATCGTCCAGGTCTTGTGTCCGTAGAGGACTATCGGTCTTCATGCACTTCTTCTAAAATTCTGGCCCCTAGCCCTAGCTTAAGCTAAGTTCGCCGACTGGCTGGCTCCACTGTCTCGATCTTCAAATCCTCCTGACTTTCCTCGACGTCAAGGGTGGTCCACCAGTTCCGATGAAGGAAACTTCCGCACTGATGGTCTCCCGACTACCGACAATTATCGCAAATGACGCTTTCGCGCATTGCGCCGAATTCGTCTTTGGGTTGCAAAGGTGGTCCAACAGCTCCGGTGGTGGTTGACTGATCGAGTGTCGAGGTCGGTCCGATGATTCCGGTTGGCAGAAGACTTCCGGTTCACCGATGCCTCGACGACCCGAAGCCAAACACTGCTCACTGCGCTGGATTTTCCTCCGAACCGACGCCTATTTGCTGGTCCCTACTCCATCTACGCTGCAGCTCTAACAGTATTTGCGTCACGACTCTGCTAGTGCTTACCGCATTTCACGTATCTTCATCGTGATACATTCGTTCTGTGATTTTGCCGCCTTTAGGGCAGGCATTGCTCTACTCTACGTGCTATCGCAAACCTCGGACAATCGAATTTTACATGCTCTGGAGTCTCCTCTACGTTGATACACGCCTGGCAGAATGGCGATGACGCATGGCTACACCAATTGAGATATTGGCGGAAACAGCCGTGAGGTAAAAGTTAAGTTCTCCATGATCTCTGTTCACCCACGTCGGCACATTGGGGATGAACCGGTGGGATCACCTTACCTTCCATTTTCCGCATTGTCTCACACCTGCTGCCACTTCACCATAGAGTTCAGTCTCGTTCCAGCGACTCTCCGGTTATCGTAAGGACGACATCGTCCACGAATCCGAAGATCTTCACGCCAACCTAATATTTTAATTTGATGCATAGATTTCACAACAATAAGAACAACCTAACTTATAGTAAAACTGCCCAAAGCTTCGATGGAAAGAAAGTAAAAAGATATCCAGGTCAATAATAATATCCAACGATTAAAACAACTAATGGGTCAAGGTAAATCAAATCCAGAAAACGAGTTTGTTTTAACTAATATTGTGGATTTTGAAACAACTAATTTTGATTTTAAATCAACCAACTTTGTGTTTTGTGAAACAACCAAAAAAATGTTTTAAACTAAAGAGGTTCATTTATTTTCATTTATTTAGTTTACATCTAAACAGATAACACTGAATCAACAATTTGACGCCACAATACACGGTTCGAGGCCGCATCTCTCCATCCTCGGATACGCCCCACGCTCTCCAAGTCGTTATTATCCGTGTTGTTTAATACAAAAAGTAAACAACATTCACACTTGTCCAAACGCCCTAATTAGCGAACGATCACTGTACCACTTGAAAGATCTCTATCCTGAGCTTTGTTCAGCTGTCGCTTTAGCCTGTTGCCAGGCTAGATTTCGGTCGACTTCTTTTTTTTTATTGGGGCTTCGCCGTTATGAGCTTCTGGGTCTGCCTCTGCTGCTTTGTCCCGTTGTGTTCCAGTCTAATGCTTGTTTACAGATTTCGTTTCCGCCCCTACGTAGAGTGTGGCCGACCCAGCCCCACTTCCAATTCCGAATTTCTGTTGCTATCAGCCTCTGGTGACAACGACGATGGAGCTCGTTGTTTGAGATCCAGTTGTGAGGCCATCAGGCCCGAATTATATACCGCAGGCATCTGTTGATGGATACCTGCAGCCGTTGAGTGTTCTCCAGTGATACACACCAGATTTCACGCTAGAGTTGAAAACTCGTATTTTGGTTTGGCCTATATCCATGGAGCTATAGGCTGCCTTAGAAGCCCGCGGTTTGGTTCACTGTCAATCACACCTACAAGAATCTCGTCGATTACGATGAGGAACAGTAACGGTGATAGAATGCATCCTTGCCTAACGCCAGCTACGACCCGGACCCCATTGTGCAGCACTCTACCCGAGAAGGCCTCGTACTGTGCCTAGGGAGATAATGCCAAGGTGGTGGTGGCTTGGCTGGTACTTGAGAAAGTTGTTCGAAGTGCTCGAACCAGCGTTTCAGCTGGTCAGTTGGGTCGGTCAATAACTGACCATTCACGTCTTTCACAGGCATCGTTGCATTCATCTTCGTCCGCTTAAGCGTCCTGAGATATCGTAGAGGAGGTTTATGTTCCCGGTTGCTGCAGCTCTCTCTCCTTCGTCAGCCAGAGAGTCCGTCCACGCTCGCCCACGCTCCCGTCGACATTAGCGTTTCACTTCCTTCTCCAAAGCCAAGTATCGTTGACGGGCTAAGACTTTGGCTCCTCTGGTTTTTGATCGCTCTATCGCGGCTTCTGATCACTCCTCCAGTAGGCTGCCGATATCATCAGCTAAAGCGTCTTGGATACTCGAGGAGATTCCGTAGTTGGATCGGCGAGCGTCGAACTTCGGACACCGGCGAATCACATGTTCGACGGAATTCAATACCACACAAATTTTGTAAACATTCCGGAATGGACTACGTCTGAAGTTATGCGAAAAAAGGCTGTTCCCGGTGCGAAGACGGGAGATGATCTGTTGATCCATGTGGCTGGGCATGTCGTTCCAGGGAGCTGTTGACCCTTTAACCTTTCGTAACTGCCTGGAATAGGAGGCCACTCATTAGTTCTCCCAATACTGACTGACGATTCTTTTAATCCATGTTTTGGCGTCCCACCGGGCTGAAGTGGTAAAACTTGATGACCGACACCAACCAGATTATCAGCTGTAACATTCACTGGAGCTCCACATTGTCACGAGATTCACGCGATGTTTGTCCTGAATTCATGGGTGTCTTGAGAGATTGCTTTGAAGCGCAGCGATTGCACTGGTGGAGTCAGTCAGGATGATGATAGGTTTGACGGAGGGCTAGCTTCTCGTTCCATGCCAGTGGAACTTGGTCACTGGGGATACGGACACCGCGCGCAGAATCCGATTCCCTTCAGTAAGGAGAGGGATCCTGTGATTTCCGGCAGTCGAAGCGGCGAAGAAAGCAGCTTTGAGGCATACAGCAGCTAGAACGCGTTAGTGAAGTGGCAAGATGTCTACTTCAGCACAGGCAGACTTGGCAGGCCTGGATAGTAAGAGACCGGAGGCTATTCAAACATAACTGTTGGACGGCAAATGGTTGGCACGGCAAATGCTGGGTAAAGCGTACCATTGGTACTTCGCGTACCTGAAGAAATAAAATAGACACCATCTCGCGGTCCTTAACCTCTTACCTAGCAACTCATATTCCTACATCCCCGTGGTGCTGGCAGGGATACGAGCAACCTTAGGGAAGATCAGGTAACCAACCCCGGTGGGAACTATGGTCGCATGCTGACAGGGAAGGGCGGGTTTGCTCCTCTCCAGAGGTGCAAATCTTACTGAGCGTCTGTTCTCCATGTCATGATCGGCTCACAACAGCGTATGTTCTCCATGTTAAGGGAGGCTGATCATCGTACGAGTGCCAGCGAGGGACTCTAAGTGAAACTCTAAGTCCACCGGGAATAAGGAGGAATGGTCCTCCGGAAATTTAGGGGGTTTGGTGTCAGGCCCTGCAAGCCAGCCTTAAAAAACGCAACGAACAATCAACAAGAAAGTACGGACCGGAACCATCGGCGAAGACCACTGCGACGAAAAGGGACTAGCGATTGGAAAGCCGGTTCGTGGAACTGCAAATCTCTCAACTTCATCGGGACCGGGAGCACACGCATAGTCGCCGATGTGCTCACGGACCGTGAATTCGGCATCGTAGCGCTGCAGTAGGTTTGTTGGAAGGGATCAATGGTGCGAACGTTTAGAGGTAATCATACCATCTACCAGAGCTGCGGCAACACACACGAGCTGGGAACAGCTTTCATAGTGATGGGCGATATGCAAAGGCACGTGATCGGTAGTGGCCGATCAATGAAAGAATGTACAGGTTGAGGATCAAAGGCCGGTTCTTCAACTTCAGCATAATCAACGTCCATAGACCACACTCCGGAAGCACTGATGATGATAAGGACGCATTCTACGCACAGCTGGAACATGAGTACGACAGCTGCCGAAGCCACGACGTCAAAATCATCATAGGAGATTTGAACGCTCAGGTTGGCCAAGAGGAGGAGTTTAGACCGACTATTGGGAAGTTCAGCGCTCACCGGCTGACGAACGAAAACGGCCTACGACTAATTGATTTCGCCTCCTCCAAGAATATGGCGATTCGCAGCACCTACTTCCAACACAGCCTCCCGTATCGGTACAGCTGGAGATCACCACTGCAGACAGAATCACAAATCGACCACGTTCTAATTGATGGACGGCACATCTCCGACATTATCGACGTCAGGACATATCGTGGCGCTAACATCGACTCTGACCACGTAAACTGCGCCCAAAACTACCCGTCAACAACAATGTTCGGTATCGACGACCGCCGCGGTACGACCTAGAGCGACTGAAGCAACCTGATGTCGCCACTGCATACGCGCAGCATCTCGAGGCAGCGTTGCCAGAAGAGGACGTAGCGCGGGCGGTCACGCTGCAGCAAGGTACCCGGTAGAACGTGGAACGTTATAGACGGAAGCGGAGACAGCAGACTCGCCTTTTTCAAGAGAAGGAACGCCGCCTGAGAGAAGCAGAGTGGGAGGAGGGAAGTTAAGGATGCCATCCGACAGCTAAAGACCAATAAAGCAGCTGGTAAGGATGGTATCGGAGCTGAACTCATGAAGATCGACCAGTAAAAGCTAGCCACTTGCCTGCACAAACTAATAGTCAGAATCTGGGAAAATGAACAGCTACCGGAGGAGTGGAAGGAAGGGGTTATATGCCCCATCAACAAGAAAGGCGACAAGCTGGAGTGTGAGCCGCCTACAAAGTGATATCCCAGATCATCTTCCATCGTCTTTCACCATTAGTGAATGAGTTCGTGGGAAGTTATCAAGCCGGCTTCGTTGATGGCCGCTCGACAACGGACCAGATCTTTACTGTACGGCAAATCCTTCAAAAATGCCGTGAATACCAGGTCCCAACGCACCATCTGTTCGTTGATTTCAAGGCGGCATACGCGTAGAGCTATGGGAAATTATGGACGAGAACAGCTTCTCTGGGAAGCTCACCAGACTGATCCAAGCAACGGTGGATGGTGTGCAAAACTGTGTGAAGATTTCGGGCGAACACTCCAGTTCGTTCGAATCGCGCCGGGGACTAAGACAAGGTGATGAACTTTCATGCCTGTTGTTCAACATTGCGCTAGAAAGTGGAGGTGGAAAGTGGAGGTTATGGTATGCACTGCAGGTGAGTTCAAGACCGTACAGAAGCCAGCTGTCTTTGATGGCTCCTCCAATGCGGAGACGAATACCTCTGTTCCTGGTCTTGTGGGGCTTAGAAAGAATTTCAAAGTTCAGGTCGGCAGTTAACTTTGACGGAGTGGAATTGAGGCAGAAATGTGAGGCTTCAGTCGATGGAGACGCCGAGTACTTTACAAAATTGTGGGTGGGATGGAGTTTTCCCCCACGGTTCTGATAGTTGATGCCTTCATCGACATACGTGACCGGGTATGCATTTGCAGGAGGTCATGCTAAATCCTACAGAGGTAACCCATTGGAGGACGGCTCTTGCGGCGGATTGCGCTCTTATACGAGTGCGCCAGGTGTTTCTCCGACGACTACAAAAAGGATGTCTTCGGCGTGGTAGGGAGCGAAAGACCCCGTTCATGGCGACCAAAAATATTGTGACCACTTAGACCGACCCTTTGGACAGCCCCGATTTTTGATGACGACTTGAAATGATCGCCCTTTGAGGAAATTCCGACCAAATGCCAGTATGTTGCCCGAGAATCTCCATTCTCTAAGTTGTTGCAAAACTAGTGGTGTCCAAGTCCGATTGAACGGTTTGGTGATGTCAAGGGATACCAAATCAGCATGTTTACTCTCTTCGAAGCCATTCTGAAGGACTTCTACAAGGTCGGCTACTAGCTTCCAGTTCCACACCCAGGCCGGAAGGCATGCTGTTGGAAGCGTAGTTATTGGCACACTACCTCGGAGACGAACTCCAACAAATGGGATATTCTCGTTAAACTCTAGTACGTCATAAGGGATGTCCTGAAGGACCCCTATTGCCCCTGAATGCCTGAGGTTGACCCCTATCTTAGTAACCCACTTGTAATTTCCTCTGAGGAAGCGATCCATATAGGCGGGGGTTACACGGTTAACCTCATGTAGGCCAATAACCCAAGGGGGGGGGGGTCTGTTGTTAATTAACAGCAGGTTCAGCAAGTTATTCCAATAGCCGTTTATATTTCATTGGAGGCTTGAGCTTGACCTCTGAGGGAAGGGTAGGGATCGGATAGGATTCTCAGAGACTATCCTGACCCGAGCTGGTTGAGGGTAGGGGCAAGGTGGCCGACATATTGGTAGAGTTATGGTGGTCTATAGTGAAGATACTTCGGTTGTGTGCGGGACTCTGGGGTGGTGCTGCTATCGGCCCTTGAGGAGTCGAGTTTGGGTGACATCTAAGCCCTGGAAGCTGAACTAGGAGTAAACTGTTGGATATAGTCGGGCTTATCGCCCGTGTTGGAATGCCCAGGGTGCCTTGATTTTGTAAAGAATTGTATACATCGATGATTTAGGGAGAGCCAATACTCAATGTGGGTTAATCGTCTGGAGTAAGTCTTGATGGTTTGGAGATACCACTGGGTCTAGTTTGGTGAATGAAATTTAGATTTGGAACAAGTTGGTGGATATTCGGAGTCTCTATTGGATCTAGACGGTTAAAAATCTTAAAATCTAAATCTGGTAGGGCTTGGATCAGAGGTGAGCCAGCCAAGGGCTGAAAGCAATAATAATCCAAATAATGGTAGGGCTTGGTCGGTGGTTTGAGGGCTTAGTAGGGTCAATTGAAATCAAACATGGACTAAATTAATAGATAGTCGGAATCACTATAAGACCTTTTCGGATTAAGTGGGTGAAGATTCATTTGTTCACTATTTATTTCTCACTGCTGTTAAACATTACGGTTCCGGAAGACTCTCGGTGGCCGTAATAATGACCAAAAATTCAACCAATTACAATATAGTTCAACTTCTTCACGATTTTCAAAAAGCTTTCAAAAAAAAATCTCAGATTTTTTCTTATTCAATTACAGGGTGTTCAATAAGTTCGAATACAAATGTTTGATCATTGTGTTTGTAAGCCCAATGTACATATTCTGTATAAGTATTGGTGTCAGCGTTAGCGGTATATATACGCTAACGGATGTGTGTAGTGTTGACATTCTGTCACTTGTTGTTTGTTTATTACGCGCGGTGAAAATGGATTGGGGCATTGTAAACAGCATTTTTTGAAGGTCAAAATCATTGCGATGTACTACAAAACTGAGAATTTGGGGAAGATTGATACCCCCAGTGGCCCGGTGATAAGACGGAGATCAGCCCTACGTGTTCCAGTAGGACGATAGCCCTTTATACACGGAAAATGCGATTTAAGCCTTATATGGGGACAATTTTATCGACTTTTTGGACAAAACTTTGTGACCTCCCAGCTTTCCGGATTTGAACCCTCTTAACCCTTAAAGGCGCAAGGCGATTTTTTTAGAAATCGTCGAAAATATTTTAACGTAAATAACCATTGAAATCATTAACATTAAACGTATTTTCGGTTTGTTGTTTTAAAACAACATTGCGCATTTAAGGGTTAACTTTCTTGTTTGGTCCTTTATTATGTTAAAACTGTACGAATACAAGGTCAGTAACATGGACCAGTTCAAGACGTAATTCTCAAAATCTGGAACGAAATGCCCATGCAGACCGTGTGTGCCGCTTGCGATGGATTTCAGAAACGTTTGAAGCTCGTGGAGATGTACAAAATAGAGGTCATTCCAGAAGAAGTGTTACAAACGTTCCTTATAAACAATACTTTCAATGAAATGTAACCGGGAAAAGAAATAATTTAATTACAATTTTTAAACATTTTTTGAAAGTGTATTCGAACTTATTGAACACCCTGTACTTCCTCCAACTCGATCCCGAAGATCCCTAAAAAAACCCTTAGGGGCCATCCAGAAACCACGTGGTCATATTTTTGAAAATTTCCGACCCCCCCCCTCCCCCCATGTGGCTTATCGTGGTCATTTGGCAGACCTCCCCCTCCCCCCCCTATGACCACGTGGTTTTTTTTCAAGTACAAAAATTGAAAAAAAAACCTTATGTAACTAAAACATATGGTTAATCCGATCAATTTTGAAGATGGACAATTTCAATTGATTCAAAATCAAACTAAACCCAGCATGGAAATTATAAATTCGTGACTTCGAAAATTTTGATGATGTTATCATGTTGTAATGTGTATCAGGTATTAGGAGACCTTGAACTCACACACCTTCAATGCATCAGGAGGATACGAAAAAATGTGGACTCGCGAATATATTATGAAAATTTCGAGAAAAAGTTATAATGGTTTAGAAATTTTCCAAAATATCCCAAAATATATATATTTTATTAGTGTTTTTTTTAATAACTATAAAGTTCATCACTGAATATCCCTATAGATTCCTTAGAGTATTTGGGACCTTCCATAGCTCTGGAGGTACTGGAAATTCTTGAGATATTAACCTCAGCGAAGAATCTGAACTGAGCTCCTACAACGAAAAGTTTATCAGAGAATCACAAAGTTAATATGTAATCTTAGAGATGCAAATAAAACCACCTACTGTTGTTTCTTTTAAGTAGCATTCCTGTAGAAATTTCAGTATTGTTTTCAGAATCATCAATATTAGAAATAAATAATTACAAAATATTTTTTTTTTAATTGTTCATTGCTAATATTGATTTATTCATGAAAATTTTGTATTTTCTCGTTGAACATTTTGATTTCATAGTCATTGTGCAACTTGATGTTGACTCAAGATAATTTTGGGTACCTTGTCTCTTGGATCTCATGTTAATGGAAATTAGGATCATATGCTTATTTCATCGGATTGGGTATATACCGATAATGAGAACATTGCAAATGTCTTGATTGATCTGGTACATCCGTGGGATGAACTTGAGAGCATTTTGAAGTACCTTGAGCATCTCCTATTCCTGAATATTAATAACTGGCTTAACGTTCAGGAGTGTTCAGAATGATTCAAACATTTAAACTTATTTACATGCTCTTAGAATCGAAACCTTCCCAAGGTTTCGGATATCTGAGTTTTCTTGGTCAGTCAAATTTGAGCTCCCATATTTTTTCTGTAAAGCCAATATCTAGATGAACAATTTTACTGGAGAAAATGGTGGCCTGGCTCTCTGTTGTGATTTTATAGACAATCTAAAACGCTGGGCATATATAACCCATCATTCCTGAAAGGGTTGAGATTTGTTTTGGAACTCAATTTCAATCGTTATTATAACACTATTTTTTAACCTAGATTGTTTTAGGAGTTGGGGTGTTTTTCTGGAACACTGCCACTTTTTTCATATCGCAGGAATCTCCTTAGTTCTAAGACCCTTTTATGAATTTAAAAGCATTATTATTAATTAGAATTTCATGTTGATTTTTTAAATGTAAGCTTCTCTATGTCATAACCTTTTTCATACGCACTACTAGAATTTTGTGCATTTAGAACATTTAGGTGCATTATTAAATTTTTCGATCAAATTTATCTAATTATTCAATATCATAAAAACTAGGCTTCTTAAGCCTAAATTATTGCCTACATTTATTGCTTGGATTAATTTTAAATTCCAAGATCTTCTTAATTTTCAAGAAAAATTATTCTGGAGTTGCAAGGGAAACCCTTCAGAATATTGATAAGAAATTCTTCTGAGTCTCCACGGAAAAATCTTTAGAATATAAACGACATTTTTTCCGAAATTCTGTGGAAGAGTTCCGAAAAATGTTCGGTAGAAATTTTGAAGAGCTAGAAGAATCCGTAGAAGGATCCGAAATGCATATTTACGATGATAATTCCTAAAAACATTAAATTCCGAAGAATTTCCAGTATAAATTAGAAAAAAAAATCCAGCTTACTTTTCTACAGAATCTCTAAAGATTTTTTTCAAAATCATGGGCGACTTTAATAAACCTTCAAAGGAAATTCTTCTTAATTTCCAATGGATTTTTTTTTCGTTTTCCATCAGAAATTCTTAGAAATTTTCAGCAGTTTTTTTTAATTTCCAAAAGAAATTATTCGGAATATGCCAAAATATTTCCAATGGAAATTTCTAAGATTTTCCAGTAGAAAATCGAAATAAGTTCATCTGAAACCGTCTAAGACGAATTAAGTACTCTCCATTTAATTCCACCAGTTAATTTTCGTTATCTTTGCAGATACGTATTTCGACCACAACTGTGTGTCAAGTACGAGACACTGAAGACGACCACACAGTTGTGGTCGAAATACGTATCTGCAAAGTTAACGAAAATTAACTGGTGGAATTAAATGGAGAGTATACTTAATTTGTCTTAGACGGTTGAATACATTCCACTAAAAGAGCTAATATATTTTTCTCCTCTGAAACACCAATTTATGAATTTCCCGAGGAAATTCCGATGTTTTTAAAGTGGAAATAACGAAAAAAATATACTTTTGTAGTACTTGTAAAGGTTGTACTTTTGAAGCATTTCCAGTAGGAATTCCTTAAAAAAATAAATCAAAATTTTAAAGATTTTCTGATGTGAAAATTCTTTAAATTTTCTAAATAATTTCCTGTGCATCTTTGCATGGTAAAGATTTAAAGCAATGTTTAGCTGAACCTACAAAGAAATCAAAATAACATCCCGAAGCAGAATGAATTCCCGATGAAATTTTGAAATGATTTCTGGTTCAAATTCAAAAAACATGAACCTTGAGAATTCTAAAGATTTATTCTTTGAAAATCCAAAGAATTTTTTAAAGATAATCCATAGACTCTTCCGTGGAAATTCTAAATAATGCCTCGAATAAAAAAATACTTAGATAATTTAGAAAAATGTGATAGAATTCACAAAGAGAGAAAAAAGTATTCCGAAAAATTTTCATTTCAAAATTCCAAAATTGAACTGGAAGTTGGTATGCTTTTCAACTTAGTATATTCTATTAGCATTTCCGCTGTTATAAATTGGAAGCTTTTATATGCCAGCCATTGCACGATTATATATCTTGTGTAACAAGTACGATGGATACACTATACCTAAGGGTGTCGAGAAGGTTTCAGAACATCCTAGACAGGAACGAGAATCTAACTCGTCACTCGCCAATCCGGAGGCAATCCTACGCCTTTGCTCGCAAGGCTAACTGGAGACTGAATATTTTGAAGTGCACTCGTTAAAATGTTCGAAAAACTTCTTTTGGAAATAAAGAAAAATTTCTGGTGAAGATTTGGAAGAACTTGTCGAACAAATTCATTAGAATGTTTTTTCACCGAAAATTATTTAATTATATGTATTTTCCACGGGACTGTTTTTAATTTTCAGACAGAATTCACATGGAATTTTTTTCGGAGTTTTAAGGAAATTTTTTTTGAACATTTTTTAAAACTGTAGCTGCAGTCCGCTGATGCTAAAGTGTCGGCGGCGTGATGCCAAAAACCATCTGCGGCGGAATTTTTTTTAAAATATTTTTTCATTTTTCCTTTCCAATTTTTTTTTGAGGAAATTGAGACTGAATCGCAACCTGTTTTTTATTTTATTTTTGTATGGATATAGGATCTTAGGCTAAGATGGTCAAATAACGCAGATATGCATCGGCGTTGCGACCGACGCTGCGTTATCGATTTTTCTCGATGCACACCTACGTCTTTTTAACGCTGAGTTGAAAAGACGCTACGTGGGCATCGGCCCTTAAATGCGCTTTGCGTTTAATGGAACGTACACACGGTCAAGCAGTTTGACCAACATTGACTCCACCTCTCGTTTATTCAAACATCCATCAAGTTTCACGAACAGCGACACGAACAATCAATTTATTCGACCAACAATATCACACACGAACGACCGAAGCGCCAACGAGCACCAACCATCAAAAATATATGGGGTTTGTGCAACTTCACTACAAATGCTCAAACATGTTCGGCGAACCTTGACTCCACCCCCGACAACTCAAACCAAAATCAAACCGTTTTAATTTTTTCCAACCGAGCCGCCAACTGTCAAATGGTTGTTCGAACAACTTCACACACGTTCAAACAAAGCAGCAACCGAAGCGATTTCTTGGGGGCGGAGTCAATGTTCGTCAAACTGCTTGACTGGTGTGTACGTAGCATAATGATTAAATCATTAAATTTTAATGATTTGTATTTTTTACACCGCTATTGTTATTCACCAAAAGTTTTTCGTGTAAAAAAACCACGTGGTTCGAGAGCAACAGCCCCCCTCCCCCCATGTGGCTTATCGTGGTCATTTTCCAAACTCACCCCCCTTCCCCCATATATGACCACGTGGTTTCTGGACGGCCCCTTATTTTCTCTAGATTACTCAACTCATATCTAATGCAACGTACACACCAGTCAAGCAGTTTGACGAACATTGACTCCGCCCCCAAGAAAACGCTTCGGTTGCTGCTTTGTTTGAACGTGTGTGAAGTTGTTCGAACAACCATTTGACAGTTGGCGGCTCGGTTGGAAAAAATTAAAACGGTTTGATTTTGGTTTGAGTTGTCGGGGGTGGAGTCAAGGTTCGCCGAACATGTTTGAGCATTTGTAGTGAAGTTGCACAAACCCCCATATATTTTTTGATGGTTGGTGCTCGAGTTGGTGCTTCGGTCGTTCGTGTGTGATATTGTTGGTCGAATAAACTGATTGTTCGTGTCCCTGTTGGTAAAACTTGATGGATGTTTGAATAAACGAGAGGTGGAGTCAATGTTAGAAAAACTGCTTGACCGTGTGTACGTTCCATAATGCAACGTACACACCAGTCAAGCAGTTGGACGAACATTGACTCCGCCCCCAAGAAAACGCTTCGGTTGCTGCTTTGTTTGAACGTGTGTGAAGTTGTTCGAACAACCATTTGACAGTTGGCGGCTTGGTTGGAAAAAATTAAAACGGTTTGATTTTAGTTTGAGCTGCCGGGGGTGGAGTCAAGGTTAGCCGAACATGTTTGAGCATTTGTAGTGAAGTTGCACAAACCCTCATATATTTTTTGATGGTTGGTGCTCCAGTCGGCGCTTCGGTCGTTCGTGTGTGATATTGTTGGTCGAATAAATTGATTGTTCGTGCCGCTGTTGGTAAAACTTGGTGGATGTTTGAATAAACGAGAGGTGGAGTCCATGTTGGTCAAACTGCTTGACCGTGTGTACGTTCCATAACATAGACCCATAGACTTTTGGACCAATCCATAGCAGGTTTGGTTATTTTTCTAAAGTTAACATTGATTTTGGCGCCTCTTGAAGGCTGACGCCCTTGGCGAGGGCAACCGCACGCTACGGCGTTAGTTATAAGTTTTTTTATATGATTTTTAAGCTAAAAGGCCGTCAATAATTTTGTAAATAAACATACATAAAGTAAACTCTTCGGTCATTCAAACACTTTTTTTAATGCGAGATGCAATTTATTGCTAAGCTAAAACAAACAAATACTGCAACTACTTTATAAACTGAAATACTGAAGTGACAAACAATAAATGCATACGAGGAATAAAGCGAACGAACTATGCACACTAAACATATTTCGTTGAAATAAAACGCAAGCTGTCGTTCATAAAATTCGTGTAAAAGAATTAGAAGAAATAAATAAGGACGTTTTGCAAAAGATATTTTAGTTACTAGATAAAGATTGTCGCTTCGGTTCCCTTTGTTCTGCTGTCCGAAACATGTGTGGTACATACCTGTCAAATCTAGAGATGTCGCAAATTAATCGATTACTTCGATTAATCGATTCATCGTTGTGATAATCGATTAATTTTGAATCGATTATTACCCAACGATTAATCGATTCAATAATCGAGAGGAATCGTGAGTAATCGATTAGTTACTAATCGATTAATCAGAATTTTACGACATCATAAGGATGTCGAAAATTAATTGATTATTTCGATTAATCGATTCATCGTTGTGATAATCGATTAATTTTGAATCGATTACTATACAATGATTAATCGATTCAATAATCGACAAGCATCAAGAGTAATCGATTAGTAACTAATCGATTAATCGGGATTTTACGACATCTCTACACTAATAAAAATCCACACATTTTTATTGGCAAAAATCTAAAGAAATTTCCAAATAAATTTTATGTGTGCGTTAATAACCACCCGCTATAGGAGAATCCACATAAAGGTTATTAGTTAATAACGGTTATGTGTGTTTCCACATATATGCTATGCGAATTCACATAGCCGTTATGTGGGAAATGCCATAGTCAAAATTTATGTGTGCCACACATAATGGATATGATTGGATTTTTGTCAGTGTAGTCAAATCGTATGGATTTTCCTTCTTTGACATCTAGCTCCCCTATCCTCGCCAGCAAAAGATGTTCCGGACAGCGACGACAGCGACAATCTTTATCTAGTAACTAAAATATCTTTTCGTTTTGCCGTCGCCCAAATAGTCTGCAACCCGATTGCTCTTGTTAAAAGTTAAATATAAATTAATATTGTTACAAAATATAGTACGGACAAAAAGGAATGTGCGTTATAGATATGAAGGCACTCGAAGAGAAACCTAATAATAATCCGGTACTGGAGCACAAGCAACCCGTACGAAATCAGCATAGCGGACATGTCCATTGCTAGATACATTCGCTTCTCGAAAGATATTGTCAACCTGAAATTGTAAAGCATATTTATTGTTAAGTGTCACCCAATAGCAAAACTAGATAAGATAACCCTCAACGTACCTCACGGAAGGACAGCCCTTCGCCCCAGTTCTGCAGCAAATGACGCAGCTGCCGGGCCGGAATCGTACCGCGACCGCTCTTGTCACCGGCCTTGAACGCCTCGATCACTTCCTCCGGAAGGTTTTCCACCCGCGAGTGCTGGTGGATCACCTCCAGAAAATCGGCAAAGCTCATGCGGCCATTTTTCTTTTTCAGATACGACGTCAACTCCTGCATCGTCGGCGATAGGCCCAGCGAGCGCATTATGACGGTCAGCTCGTCCAGGGTGGTGATGTGTCCGCTGCGGGCGAACAGGTAGAAACACTCGCGGAACTCTGGAACGGTGGACAAAGGGAGATGGTTAATTTATGGATGTCGTGTGCTGTAGAAAGTGACTACGTACCATCGATGTCCTGCTCCTTGAAGTAACGGGCCTGTTTGGGGG
This sequence comes from Armigeres subalbatus, assembly GCF_024139115.2. Lineage (NCBI taxonomy): Eukaryota > Metazoa > Arthropoda > Insecta > Diptera > Culicidae > Armigeres > Armigeres subalbatus. The sequence goes on along the minus strand of NC_085139.1, from coordinate 54,301,734 downwards.
TGGAAATAATTGAATGTCTTGGTTACAAATATTAGCAAGAAGATAGTTTCATATTTACCATTTCAAAAACTTTTAAACAATGACGAAACTGAGGCCCAAATTAAAATTGCAATGGACTGATTAAGAAACACTTGTTGCTTGCTGGATTTTTGCGACAACTGATGTGAGTTCTCTTTGCTGTGGGCTGGCAATTATAATTTTGCGAGAATAAAAATATTTCTCATCAAAATCAATCAATATTTGAGTGATAATTTAACCTAATGAATAGTGAGAAAATGGTGCACTTAATTATATGGTGTTATAATTTTGCCATACTTTATGTGATCAATAATGTCTCATTATCACACTGAATACATTGTCTTTTGAATTTTGAAAACATGCCTGATATCCAAAGTGTTTTGTATTTTGTATGATTCTGGCCCACTGCCGACCGAGTGCGTTGGAATGTTTACCACTCACCAATCGACGAAATATTCCACTGAACTGAAATCAAAATCAGTCACCCGGGCAGTATCGACTGTTATGTGGTTGAAGCGAGAAAGTCACGCACAACCGCAAACAAAAACTGCACTGCATTTTGATCGATCCTCGATCAAGCCACATACGAACCAAAACAAAAAGAAACGTCAATTGCACCGTCAGTGGTTCGTCAGTCGATGATCGGGTATTGTGTTATGTGCGTGTGTTTTGGTTGGCCTCGCTCGCCTCAATCAGCAGAAAATTTCGGAGGTGACGGATTTTTCGACTGTCTTACTCTTTTCAATTCGGACTGGGAACGAGTGGTAGGTCAGTAGTGAACAATTTAAGCGATTTGCGAATTCAGTTGTACGTCGAGTGGCATTTTGCAATCAATTATGAAATCTAACTCAGGGCTTCTAAGTGTTTTGGAAAGTTGAAAAGTGGAATAGAGGACAGCTGCCAAAAGAGATCGAAATAAAAAAAGGTTGTGCAACTCCTTAGAACCCACAAGCTTTGTATAGAAGAAGGAAGCAAGGAAGGGTCATCATCGTCGAAAGAAGAGCATCTGAGCGTCAGGAAGAGCAAACTGGAATGCGATGCTTGGTGTAGTACGAACTATTACCTTTTGCGGGAAGAAGAGACTAAGCGAAAACAAAAGAACACTCCACATTCGGTAAGAAGGTTGAGGTGGCGAATAAGGAGAAGCAAGAGCAAGAGGAGCACACAACACAAAAAGAAAATCAAAAACGGCTGCTGCGTGCGGTCGTTGTTGACGGTGAACGAGAATAATTGGAAAAGCATCATCATCGTCATCGCATTCGGATAGGCAAGATTGCCAACATCGAGCTCTTTTTCTGACATTTATTTAGGGGTAGTAGATGCAGAAGTGAAGCAGTGGAATTACACTCAGTGAGCTTGATGTCAAAACCGTAATTAGATTAATTGTAATTATAATTCAAATCTCAAACCTATCAAATCAATTTGATTTGGAAGGCGGAGGCGCTTCGTTTATTAAGATAAAATGATTTCTATATCTAAGATGTTTTAAATTTTGCTGGGAGCTCTGTCAGTATGTACAGAGAAACAGACATTAACGAGCAGAAATAGTATCTACCCAGCATCTCCCCGAAAAATCATAAACGACGAGGGCCATTGCCAAGACCTTCCTTACTGAGGGGCACTTCTCCGGCACATAATCGAAAGAGAAAAGGAGTACATACTCACCTTTTTTTTTACTCGCGCCTTTTCGGACATACCTTTATTTTTTGTGTTGTGTTTTACTCCATCCAGCGGGCAAGCAAGAGTTCAAAGAAGCATCATTTTGATCATCACGACCTGGGAGTGAGCGAAGCGGAGGCACAGTGCTAGTTAATCATACTTTGGATTTATTGCCATTCCCACGTCATTTCCCTACAGAAGTGGTTTAGTTTCGGCCCCTGGGAAAGGTTTCTCCGGGGGTGCGTTCCGTTTTGTGTGATCTAATTACCCTGAGAAGAGAAGACACTTTCACGCAGAATAAGTCCAGCAAACGGCGATGCTTTCGCGCAAGAGCAAGGACAAATCTATCAAGGATGGAGTCGTTGGAAAGTATGTCAAACGTGATACGCCGCCGGAAATACCAAGTGAGTAATAGAATAAGTTTGATGAAAATCGTTACACCTAAAAACGAATCAAAGAAGATCATTTGAAGGTAGTGTAGTATGTATATGAGATAGGGTGAATAAAAGTTCGTTTTTAATAGTACTTAAAAATTAAAATGAAAAAATATTTATATGAAACATTTTAATGAAATTTTTGAAAACATTGTCAATAAAAACTGCTCAGTTGCATACGAGTTCTAAGAGCAGTATAGCTGTACTGCATACGAACCTCCAACTGAAATATACATCGAACGATTAACAGCGATGACCACATCGCTAACGTTACATGCTCTTGCAGAACGAAAGCGCTTGCATGATAGCGAATTAGTCACTTTTTCGACGGACGCGGAACGCGACGACGACTGCTCCGCTCTATTGGCCTGAGCGTGGGAGCCGCCTGGAGGACCAGCTCCGCTTCGATCCGGGTAAGCGGGTGGCACCGCCCCTGGCAATCGAAGCGTGGGAGCCGCCTGGAGGACCAGCTCCGCTTCGATCCGGGTAAGCGGGTGACACCGCTCCTGGCAATCGAAGCGTGGGAGCCATCTGGAGGACCAGCGGAGCTTCCATCCGGATGATCGGGTGGTACCAAGCCGGCCATTGAAGCATGGGAGCCGCGTCGGTATACGGTATACTACGCGAGTATGAGGTAGCCAAGCTCCTCGCTAGTCGAAGCGAAGGGCGTCAGATCACGACAATGGCGTGGACGGTAGAAGTAGAATCTACGACTGAGTAAAATTAAGAGGAAAAGGGAATACCTCCGATGGAAAAGGCGGAGTTTGATAAAATATGACCCCGATGGAAAAGGCGGTGGTCAGATGATTGTGAGACCCCGATAGAAAAGGCGGTGGTCAAATAAAAAAAAAGCGACCCCGATGGAAAAGGCGGTGGTCAGATAATTGTGAGACCCCGATGGAAAAGGCGGTGGTCAAATAAAAAAAAGCGACCCCGATGGAAAAGGCGGTGGTCGAATGAATAAGGAACCTCGATACTTAAGGCGATGTCCAATAGATTATGGAACCCCTATAAGAAGGCGGCGGTTTATAGTTGATGGTTGTAGCAAAAATAAGTTGGGCGCCGATGGTAGATGTACTCTATTTAATGAAAAAATGTAGGTTCAATATTTGCGATTCAAGCGAGAGAGACAGAGGTCAATTTGAGAAATGGAGGACGTCCAATGAACAGAGGAATAACCGAAGGATAGTTTGAGCCCCTTTGATTAAAGCAGTTTCTCCAATGAATGAGGGACAGCGATAGTCGATAGGTTGTGGAACACCTATGCAAAACGTGGTAAACTTTTTCCACGTTTGCCTGAGCGATGAGTAGTTTGATTGTCAAATTTGACAATCAACATTAGCAGATTATTGCAAGATTTGCATTAAAGAGCCTATTTGGAGCTAAACTTGTAAGAGTTTGGAGCTAAACTTGTAAGAGTTTGGAGCTAAACTTGTAAGAGTTGATAAACGGAGAAGGTTGTTGGTCGCTTTTCTGATTCGGATGCAAGACTGGGTTTGTGGAGTCTGGTAAGCTACCCATGATTGCATGACCGAAATCAGCCGTAGTCTGTTTTTTTGGAGTTGGGATATGGAAACTTTTACGAGCGGAGAAGATTATTGTTTGTTTTATTTTTTGGTACGGATGCAAGATTGGCGTTGTGAAACCTGTTTTTTAGACTTGGAGCATGTAATATTGATGAGTGGAGAGGATATCCACCACTTTTATGATTTGCATGCAAGATCGGCGTAAGGAGTCTGATTTTGGAGATACAACATGTGAGATTCAATGAACATAGAAGATTATTGTTCGTTTTCTGATTTAGATGCAAAATTGGCGTTATGGAGTCTGGCTTTGAAGTTAAAATATCTAAGATTTGATTAGCGGTGAAGATTATCGATGTTTTTTTTTATTCGGATGCAAGATTGGAGTGGAGCCTGATAAGCTTTATTCATGACAGCATAACCGAAAGCAGCCGTATCGGCGTTATAGATTTTGGTTTTCGATGCAAGATTGAAGTTGAGAACATGTGAGATTCGCAGAGAAGATTATTTTTCGTTTTTTCTGATATAGATGCAAGAATGGCGTGGAGAACTTTATTTTGGGGTTGGAACATGTAGAATTTGATGAACGGAGAATATATTGATGACTTTTTTTTGTTTTGGATGGAAAATTTACGTTATGGAGTCTGATTTTGGAGATAGAATATGTGAGATTTGATAAGCAGAGAAGATTATCGATGATTTTTCTGATTCGGATGCAGGATTGAAGTTGTGGTGTCTGGGTTTAAAGTTGTATTAACTAAGATTTGATAGACGGAGAAGATTATCGATGTGAGCTTTTCTGATTGTTTGGAGTTTTGGAGTATGATTTTGGAGAACATGTGAAATCAATGCGCAAAGAAGATTATTGTTCGTTTTGTTTTTGATATTAATTCAAGATTGGCGTAGTGAACATGATTTTTAGAGTTGGAACATGTGATATTCGATGAGCAGATAAGATTATTGTTAGTTTTCTGATTTAGATGCAAAATTGGCGTTGTTGAGTCTGGCTTTGAAGTTAGAATATCTAAGATTTGGTGAACAGAGAAGATTATCGACGGCGTTTCTGATTCGGAACAAGATTGGAGGTGTGGAGCCTTATAAGCTTTATCCATGATTGCATGACCGTAAGCACCCGAAGCCTGGTTTTGGAATTAGAACATTTAAAATTTGATGAGTGGAGATGTTTTTTGTTCGCTTTTCTAATTGGATGCAAGATCGGTGTTACCGAGTCTGATTTTGGAGATAGAACATCGATGAGCAGAGAAGATTATTGTTCATTTTTTCTGATTTGAATGCAAGAATGGCGTTATGGAGTCTGGGTTTGAAGTTAGAATATCTAAGATTTGATGAACAGAGCAGATTATTGACGGCTTTTCTGATTCGGATGGAGGATTGAAGTTGTGGTGTCTGGGTTTGAAGTTGTATTATCTAAGATTTGATAAGCGGAGAAGATTATCGATAGCTTTTCTGATTGATTGGAGTTGTGGAGTCTGATTTTGGAAACAGAACATTGTTCGTTTTGTTCTGATATGGATAAAAGACTGGCGTTGAGAACCTGATTTATATAGTTGGAACATGTGAGATTCAATGAACATAGACGATTATTGTTCGTTTCTGATTTGCATGCAAAATTGGCGTTGTGGAGTCTGGGTTTGAAGTTAGAATATCTAAGATAATGAGCCGAAAAGATTATCGACGGCTTTTCTGACTCGGAACAATATTGGAGTTGTGGAGCCTTATAAGCTTTATCCAAAGCAGCCATAGCCTGGTTTTGTAGTTAGAACATTTGAAAATTGATGAGTGGAGAAGATTATTGTTCGGTTTTCTAATATGGATGCAAGATCGGCGTTATGGAGTCCGCGTTTTAAGTTAGAATATCTAAGATTTGATGAACGGAGAAGATTATCGATGGCTTTTTTTATTCGGATGCAAGATTGGAGTTGTGGAGCCTAATAAGCTTTATCCATGACAGCATAACCGAAAGCATCCGTAGCCTAGTTTTGGAGTTGGAACATTTAAAATTTGATGAGGGGAAAAGATGTTCGCTTTTGTGATATGGCTGCAAGATTGGCGTTAGGCGAGTTTGGTTTTCGATGCAAGATTGAATTTGTGGAGTCTGGTTTTAGAGATAGAACATATGAGATCCGATGAGCAGAGAAGATTATTGTTCGTTTTTCATATGGATGCAAGACAAGCGTTGAGATCCTGATTTTTTGAGTTAGAACATGTGAGATTCAATGAACAGAGTAGCTTATTGTTCGTTTTTTTCTAACATGGATTCATTTTTCTGATTTGGATGCAAGATTGAAGTTGTGAAGTCTGGTTTAGGAGATAGAACATGTGAGATTCGTTAAGCAGAGAAGATCATTTTCGTTTTTTTTCTGATAGAGATGCAAGAATGGCGTTGAGAACTTGGAGATAGAACATGTGAGATTTGATAAGCAGGGAAGATTATCGATGATTTTTCTGATTCGAATGCAGGATTGAAGTTGTGGTGTTTGGGTTTGAAGTTGTATTAACTAAGATTTGATAAGCGAAGAAGATTATTGTTCGTTTTGTTTCTGATATTAATGCAAGATTGGCGTAGTGAACCTGTTTTTCAGAGCTGGAACATGTGAGATTCGATGAGCAGAGAAGATCATTGTTCGTTTTCTGATTTAGTTTTCTGGTTTGAAGTTAGAATATCTAAGATTTGATGAGCGGAAAAGATTATCGATGGCTTTTCTGATTCGGAACAAGATTGTGGAGCCTTATAAGCTTTGTTCATGACTGCATGACCGAAAGTTTTTGGTTTTTGGAGCTTGGACATTTAATATTTGATGAGCGGAGAAGATATTGATCGACATTCTGATTTGTATGCAATATTGGGGTTATGGAGCCTGGTAAGCTCTACCCACGATTGTATGAGCAAAATCAACTACATGCTGTTTTTAGAGTTATAACATCAAAAGTATGGTATGCTGTGAAAAGATTTTCAATCTTTTACTGATTTAATATGAAGACTAGTTTAATTTTAAACTACCACGTTTTGAAATTGATTACATTTATGAGTCAATTTTTAACATAACCCAACATCATTTATGAATGTTTTCCAAGAGTACAGGAGTGGAGTATTGTAGTATGTATATGAGATAGGGTGAATAAAAGTTCGTTTTTAATAGTACTTAAAAATTAAAATGAAAAAATATTTATATGAAACATTTTAATGAAATTTTTGAAAACATTGTCAATAAAAACTGCTCAGTTGCATACGAGTTCTAAGAGCAGTATAGCTGTACTGCATACGAACCTCCAACTGAAATATACATCGAACGATTAACAGCGATGACCACATCGCTAACGTTACATGCTCTTGCAGAACGAAAGCGCTTGCATGATAGCGAATTAGTCACTTTTTCGACGGACGCGGAACGCGACGACGACTGCTCCGCTCTATTGGCCTGAGCGTGGGAGCCGCCTGGAGGACCAGCTCCGCTTCGATCCGGGTAAGCGGGTGGCACCGCCCCTGGCAATCGAAGCGTGGGAGCCGCCTGGAGGACCAGCTCCGCTTCGATCCGGGTAAGCGGGTGGCACCGCCCCTGGCAATCGAAGCGTGGGAGCCGTCTGGAGGACCAGCTCCGCTTCGATCCGGGTAAGCGGGTGACACCGCTCCTGGCAATCGAAGCGTGGGAGCCATCTGGAGGACCAGCTCCGCTTCCATCCGGATGATCGGGTGGTACCAAGCCGGCCATTGAAGCATGGGAGCCGCGTCGGTATACGGTATACTACGCGAGTATGAGGTAGCCAAGCTCCTCGCTAGTCGAAGCGAAGGGCGTCAGATCACGACAGGTAGGTTCTGTTAATTATGATGAAAAACATTGTTCTACTACAGACAACATAAGCAAACATACATATATTTCATTACTCATGTACAAACTAGTTTTCGGGACACGAGAAATACAGAAACATTGTTTGCCTGTCTTGAAAATAGGATCACATTGTTTCATTATATTCCACTGCAGTGATCAGTCGCTAATTGAAATGTTTATATTTCTGTGGACAAGTGTCATTTGCTAATTGAAATCCAGGTGCAAAGTCAAGCGAATATCATAGTGACACAATCCAGTCTTCAGAAGATAGTATATAATGCCACATAAGATGCCAAAACGAAGGCACCATCCACACTTTTTCATACAATTTGTACATGTATCGCATTTTATGTGGACCCAGTGAGAACTATGTTTTGACTGTGGAGTGCATCCGAGTATAAAGGACAACATCATTTGATACTAATTTGAAGAAATTCTGTTTCCTCAAATGCTTTGGGAATTATTTTGGATGATTTCTTGGAATTTCCACAAAAAATTGAATTGAATTTCGGAAATCTGCGAAAACATTTTTCAGTATTCCTTCAAAAATACAAATATAAATTTTTTTCCAGGAATTTTTCAAAAAAAAAAAGTTCTCCAAGGAACCATTGCGGGTTTTCTTCGGAAATGCTTCCTTGAGTACTCCACTGATTATTTTCTTTGGATTTTCTTCTGAATTTTTTTTAAGGAATTCATTAATTAGTGTACTAAACCTGGTGGGGGCATCCATCAATTCAGCTGTAGTTGGTCGACGGTACAGCAGCAGTGCCTTTCTCTGCTTTGTTCTATCAAGCAGCTAAGTTAGTTGCGACGAGACGGACGCATGGAGAAAACATAGCTGCGCAATAAAAATCCTATTCAACTAGATGCTGATGTCATATTAGAAATTTAGAGACAGTACTCGTTGATAGAAAACCCTTCCGCACGCGATGGAATATGAGCAAATCAAACCACCTTCCTTTTGCCAGTGGAGGTATATCAGCTTCCACACTGATATTCTTCCCTCCCCCTTCATACGGGAGTTTGGCAGAAGGAAGGTCGTGCGATATATACCATTACAAATATTGCCATCCACTCGCTTTTAAATCGACTTTTACAAAAACATTATTCATTATCAATTCTATACTTTTGCCTCTAATTCTATCATGAACTTGTACGTCTGAGTTTGGAAGATGATATTAGATGATATTATGTTCAACACCATAAGGAAGCGAATCAGAAGGATTCCATTTGCGGGCCAACTTTGGGCTCCGCCAGAAGCAGTGCAACAATGACTAATAAAAGGAAGGCTGGGCGGAGGTCGGCTTGCGAGGCAACCAAGGGGTTGCCGATTAATTTAAAGCTTACAAATAACACCCTCAAGGGCCGATTTCTTCACCTCCGCTTAACTCTTAAGCGGTGCTTACCCATACGCTTAAACTTGGTTTAAGGTCTAAGCGGACAGACATGTGCTCATTTTTCCGAGCTGAATCAATTGGCATATAACACTATGGGTCTCCGAGCTTCCTACCAAAATGTGACTTTCGGAGTAAAATTATAGCCTTTTGGAACAACTTTGTTGTACGAGAAAGGCAAAACGTTGGGCGTGGGACGATAATAGAGTTATGAATTAAAATTGGTGCGTTGTAGCTCCGTAGGCCCCTATGGTGATCCTGCTGGTATTACTCCAGTAGTTTTACTCCTTACTACTACGCTGAAAATGATGTCTTCCGCTGTTTTCCTGGTTCCTAGGTGCGCTGATCTCTGATGGTAAAACGTCTGCGTCTGAAGGACTGGATTTAGCTCAAGCATGCCATAAAATACGATTTATCAGCCATATTTTATTCTTTTCTTTTATTCTGTTATCTTTGGATTTGAAGAATTCATCGACAATGTGGCAGCATAACTTTTGGTGTGTATGGGCGTATGGCTAGTGCTAAATTGGAGGCGGTAGCCCCCCCCCCTTCCCAGCTGAACGGAAGTGAGTGATCACTGGGGCTTGGGACTTATATCCTTAGAAGGCCCATTTGCCTATGGCAATAGGACTTATCCCTGAAGCAGAGAGGAGGGAAATAAATTTCAAAATATAATCCTGCGTCCTTCGGGAAGCAGATGATCGCTGCCGTTGCAGCTTCGTCGTCAGCAAGTGCGTCCCTGATACTGGCAGGGATGTTGTTCAACTCCCTGGGATTGCCGTATTTGGTTCAACAGCAAACGAAGTGATCGTCGCAGATCTCGAAGTGAGACCGAATTCGGCCTCCGCCGAAGCTGAGATAGACCCTTCTTCTCTTCTTATTGGCATTACATCCCCACACTGGGACAGAGCCGCCACGCAGCTAAGTGTTCATTACGCACTTCGACAGTTATCAAGTGCGAGGTTTCTAAGCCCAGTTACTATTTTTGCATTCGTATATCATGTGGCTAACACGATAATACTTCTATGCCCAGGGAAGTCGAGACAATTTCCAATCCTAGACCGTCACCGGGAATCGAACCCAGCCACCCTCAGCATGGTCTTGCTTTGTAGCCGCGCGTCTTACCGGACGGCTAAGGAGGGCCCTGGTGTGTCCGGATTGGAGCCTAGAGATCACAATTTGTTCCTGTTTTGAAGTCGGGTCACTCCAAGTACTTGTGGAGCCCTTGATTTTCCTTAGAGAAACTGAATTCTTTGAGCTTCAAAGTGTCCTGACCGACGACATGCTTTGTCCAGTTTCTCTCGTTGGCCAGAGGGCCGGAGTTGGTGTAACGTAGACCAAGGTGTCCGGTACCAGCAAGCGAATCAGCAGTGGTGTTCCCCCTGACGCCACAATTACCGGGGATCCAAGCAAAAGTGGTACCGTGCATCATGTAGGCAAGTATTGCCTGGATCCACGGGTGCTTGAAGACGACGATCGGCTTATCGGCTGGATATGTGGAGGCAACAAAAAGTACAGCGGCTTCGGCTGAAAAGACATTACACTGGCGGGCCAAGTTCTCAGATTTTTTTTTGACAAATGGATTGCTAGTGATGTGACTGTCCAATTTGGGAATCTTGAGCTCATTCAGTTGCTGCTAGGTTGCGAAGGCTGACGGAGGTCCTTCTTAGCTTAGTTGGTTGAAGCACCAGTCTAGCGTACTGAGGGTCCCATCGAAGAGAAAGTGGTTACCTCCAATACATTTTTCAAATCAATATCTTCCAAATAATGTACATATTCACATATGAGTTTACACAACATTGAAAATTTATGTTCAAGTCGGGTGGTTCAATCCTTTAGGGAGGTGAGATGGAATAATCGTTTAGCGTTGAAAAAAAATCGGTGCATGCTTAAATATTTGTTGACCGTTCCAGGTTAGCTTTTGCTTAGAATTAGTAAAACGAACTCTGTAACTGTAACTATACTGTGTTTTCTTAAATAAAGCTAAAAAAACCCTCGGAATATAGGCAATTAACTTTGATTGAACTCTCAGATTTTGTTAGGTCGGGTCCGGAAACTCCAAAACCGACACCTCGGCTGGAGACGGAACCAGTCGTATATCGGATTTCATGGTTACGAAACCGTGTTGCTGTTAGTTCTAGGACAGATCTCCTCAGCTCGTCCGTGTTGTCTCCTCCTTTGAAACGATTGGCATCAGACACCTTCTTGCTCCGTGCCAGTGCACAATGGTCCACAGAGCGAAATTAGGTAGAAATAGCAATTTTGAGCCACAAAGAGCAGAGTTATAGATAAAACTTTGTTCTACTGTGTTGGTGAAAATTAGGGTGGTCCTTGTTTTCATGAAATGGAAAAATCAACTTTTTTAATTGCAGAAAAATGTGTGAACATTATTCTATAAAGATGTAGTCCAGCTCATTTTAATCATTTTGCTAAAAAAAATGTTTTCTGTAGCTCTTAAATTGGTAATAGAGCATTTTTCCCATTTCAACTTAGGGTGGTCCCACAAAAAAACAGTTTTTCCGTTCTAACTTTTTGATTTCAAATTTCTCAATAAAGTCAAACAAGTTTTAGAGCTCTACAAAATGCAACTTTCCGTGATAGTTAGCTTGCCGATATCTTGCGCAGATCAAAAGTTATTTGTATTTTCATCAGAAAATTGGCCTTTTTTAAGGACATAATTGGAAGAGTACCAAGATGGTAGTCAATATGGCACCGGACCTTCCACGGGTCAACACTACACTTCCCTCACTCCTCTCCCACAAACTTTAGAATGCATCGAACAAAAGTTTAATATTCAAATTACTAACCTGTTCACAGCATATAAGCAAATGGAACCAAATTTGGCATGTGGAGGTTTTGGGGAAAAAAATATGTTCCTGCGGTGGTTCAAAACACCTCCCCCTTCTGGAAATGGGGGTCCTACACAAATGAAGCATACATTTCTGCATAATTCGAGAACTGATCGGAGAATAAATCGATTTTAGGCTATACAAAGTTCGTCGGGTCTGCTAGTATAGCATAAACCAGCAGTTTCGTGCCAATTTATCAGAAGTTCGCGATTGGGTGGGTTTATCACTTCTTCTCAAAGTCAATTATTCACACACTTCTCCGCACACGAGCAGCCCGAAATGTTGATCGAATGCAGATTAAACTTCGCTTTTTGGAATCAGTCACTTGTTTGAAGCGAAAACTCAATATAATCTGCATTTTCCCGAAAAAAATATTAAAAACTTATCGCGGAGCGAATGTAAACACCGTCACCTATAGCAGCAAACTAATAATTAGGGTGGTTCAAACATTATTCTGCTCCGCCACGCTCAGTTGATTATGTTTCATATTTTGGGTGTCGATGGTTTGGGCTGGTTTAAATAGGGGCTTACCGTGGGTGCTCAGGTCGTTTCAGGTTTTTTTCCTGTTCGAGTGTGCCACTGCGACCAATTATTAGATCTATTGTAGCGTTACCCGTATCCTAAGTGTTTAAGTGAATGTCGAATTACTCCAGTGCTATTGAGAAGCAAAGCAGTATCGGTTTCGATACAGTTGTTGTTTTGTTTTCTCAAGACCACAATGACAAGGTCCCGCTATTTAGATTCTTCATAAAGAGCAATCCCATTGAAGGCGCGCCCCTTATCAATAGGAAATCAATCCTTTCTTGAGAAAACAGAACAGTAATACTGTTTTTGACCATGCATCGGAGCCCTAGCCGCATCCTTGTCTTGCTTCTAGAATATCACCAGTAAAACTATTAAAACCCGGGATTTAGCTCTGTCTACAAGACCATTTCAAGCAAGATAATTTGTTCAGTAATAAGAACTTCCGTGTGTTCCCTCACAACCATTGTTCACCAGTTCAAGAAGACGTATTTAAACCCCTAACTCGATTTTTCCAGCAGTCAGTTCAGCCTACATGCTGCAGCGAGGTAGTGGTCGGATTCAATATTCGCACTGCGGTAAGTAAGTACGTTCGTGAAGTCGGAGAAGAATTTGCCGTCGATTAGAACGTGGTCGATTTGGTTTTCCGTTACTTGATTAGGTGATTTCTATGTAGCCTTGTGGATATTCTTGCGAGGGAAGAAAGTGCTTCGGATTACCATTCCGCGGGAGGCTGCAAAGTTTATGCATCGTTGGTCGTTGTCGTTCGATACGGTATGCAGACTGTCGGATCCGATGACCGGTCTATACATTTCTTCGCTTCCTACCTGAGCGTTCATGTCACCAATGACGATTTTGACGTCCCGCAGTGGGCATCCATCGTATGTCTGCTCCAGTTGTGCATACACTCTGAGAAAAATCTATACTAAATAGATTAAAAGTCATTCTAACTGGCTATTCTCCTGGTTGACCCCGACTTCGTATAAGTGCCACATAAACGAGCTTAGTATAACTTTGATTTATACGAATCATAGTTTAACTTACTGAAAATCCTTCATAGCATATCGTACCTGCTTGTCCTCCGTTTGAAATATTTCAATTTTGTTTTGTTTTTAATTATGAACGAGAAAAAACAATTGTAGAAATGATCCATTATTTATTTATCAGAACCTGAGATCAGAACTAATTACAATATTATTATAAATTTCAATGCGTTTTAGGTTACTATTTGTAGAGCTGGTTTACGGTGCATGAGTGATGTGAAGATGAAAAAAGTCGGATTCGAGTCGAGGACACTGTTTCGTTGGCTGCAGATGAGGTTGATTAGCGTTGCACGAAAGCTTACATTTTCTCCTTCACCCGGTAGCAAATTACGCTACCAATGCATTAACTAACTTCGATTAAGGCTGCTTGACAATGAATTCATATTATCACACAGCTAGTGCTATCTTTTGAGTTGGCTGAATAGTGGACACTGCTGCATAGGAAAATCGACTGATGTTGCCACCATAGCATGAGGACTGGCTTACTAATCCTTGACATGGGTCAATCCAGTAGAATCGCTTCGACCTTTCATCTGGATTTGGTGTATTGAGGTTCTATTTAGATATCCGATGCCACCAAAGATGTAGATGCACAGCTGCCGACCTAGTTTGACAATAGAAGTTGGGTTTCGGTGGTTCAACGACGATTTTTATCAATGGGGGTCGCCTCAAGCTCCGATGGGTAACAGCAGATGGTTGGGACTCCAATGAGGATCTGTTTATTTCTGCTACTTGACTGCAATCGAGTTGGAGAGACCCGAATATCTTTGATGGTGTTTCTCGTCACTTGCCATGCAGGTTTCTCACTGAGGTTTAGCATTTCTTTTGGCTAGAATCAAAAACAAGAACATAACAGTTCAATAATAAGATGGATATTAGAAGAATTCGATTTTTACTCACCTAATGCCCTTTAGGCTTGCCTGTACAACCCCACTGTCATGAACCAGTACCAATAATTTTTTAGGTCATCCATTTCAAATAATGGTAGCCTTTCTTCCTGCAGAACATGAGAAGAGTCGGTTTCTTCAATCCCAATCCGATTCTAAAAATCTGCCGTATTTTAGCTAGGCAAAAGCCTTCATCTCCATAAAGTCGTCGGACAGGATCTTGTTCCCGAACTCGAAAAGATCTTCCAGCTGCATTTACTGTTACCTTTAATCGTCCAGGTGCTGGAAAGAAGGAGGAACAGGAACAAAAGTTAGTCACTGAACTGTATTAATGGTATTTTCAATTATGGATTCCATGAATAATTCACACCTAATTGAAACATTTAGTGTTACGGAGGTGGCAGAAATTTGCTGACGTAGGTAGTAAGAAAGTAGATAATTCAATAAAGGCATCCGGAGTTTCGACGAATGTCAGCTGCTGCATGTAATTAATCTGCAATTTGTAAACTTCCTTGTCATCGCCTCTGCCCGGTGATACGATCCTTCGAAGATAACCGTGAATAAGTTACGGTGGTAAAAATTTGCGAGCTGCGGAGACATGGAAGTTCAGAGGCCGTGCGTTGACTGGAATTCGCGTGCCAATCGCGACAGCTTTGCGGCTGTATCCATGAGTAGAAAACACTTTGTCCTCAAAGGCCATGGTTTTTGGCTGATCGATACATTTAAGAGCACTCTGATTATCCATTACATTATTATCATTGATAGTATACTTTTTTAACTATGATTCGTATAACATTAAAGAATGTCGAAAATGTTTAATTTCAAATCTATTTCAGATTTATTCTATTTGTGAGTGTAGAACGCTTCTTTCTCGTCGTCGAGTCTCCCTTCGTGTGGGCCAAGATGAATACACCACTGTGTGTTGTGTATTCATCTTGGTGTGGGCTGTACACGTTGATGATGCTATTATTGAAGAATCGGCCTATTATCTTCAGCTTGCACATCCTTGCGTTGATTGGCTGCACGGACAGATAAATCAACCCAAACTTTGAGTTCAATATACGCACTGTTGAGAATATCGTAGAAAAAATTTACCCAAATTTGGGTAGTTTTCTCTTTCTTTCCCATGATTGTTGCCAAAACTAGAGCAAGATGTAAACACCTCACCGGGGTTGCTCAGCCCAATAACCCAAATTTGAGTAAATTCAATATTCTCAATTTTGAGTTGATCAAGGTCCGCTTTGGATAAATTAAACTCAGCTTTGGGTAAATTGTTTACATGGGATTAAAGGCAAACTACCTAGTGCCAAAAAAGTCATTTTACTCAAATTTGGGTTATTGGCCCAAACCACGGTTTTGAGTGCAAACAACCCACTTTTGGGTAGTTTTGGTTTTCAGTGTGTCACCCAATCACGCGTTGGCTCATCTTTCCCAGCACTATGAAGCCGGTTCCCAGCTCGTTGGTGGTGCCACAGTAGAGTGAGTCAAATCTTGACTTTTTTTGCCCCCAGATGCTTAAACGATTGCATTTGCTATTTTAATAGCATAATGTCATTTAAAGTTTGTATGGAAATTACTGTGAAAGCACACCCTTATGTGAAAGATCTTTCCGTGGGGTGGCCCATTTAAATATAATCAACACATTGCCTACACAGAATACTTTTCAAGCTGAAATGCAGTTGTTGTTGCGATGCAATTTTTAGTTTGGAAGCAAAGTTATGAAGAGAACATATATTGATGTTATTCTTCTACGTGTAAAATTGAATTTCCCACGATTCAGTATTTGCTCAACCCTTCCGTTACCAACCCCCCTTTTGAAAACGAAAATAAAAATCCTTTTGGCAGTAACTTTTTTGTCTTTCGAAATTTTTTCTTCGCAATTTTCACCAAAAGAAACGGAATTTATTCAAGTTTCAGGGGCTCTATGGATTTTTAGGACTGGCCACTTGATACCGGAGTTATTCCGGATTTAAAATGGGTGTTAGCTTTTGGCCATATGCCAGAACGCATACTTCGGAAATGATTATTTTATATATTTTGAAGAGAAACGACGCATAAACTATACCAAATTTGATCAGAAATTTGATCGGTCCGAAATATGGCCTGTATTCCGGAATCCGGACGTTCCGCCGGAACCTGTTACGGGGTCACTTTACGGAAATAGGCGAATACCATCATGCGACCCATCAAACTTCATGATGGTAATTTTGTACTTCCTGGACCGTATTTGAACCGATTGGAACCGGTAAACTGATTTACCGAGTACCGGTTTAAGGGTCAATTTTGGGATATAAACAAACCACATCTTGTGGCGTATCAAACTTCATGATTTCAAAAGGTATGGCATTCCATGGTAGTTTTATGCTTCCTGGGCCGTATTTGAACCGATGGGAATTGGTAAACGGTTTAGCCATGAATCGGTTCAAGGGACAAATTTGGAAAATAAGCAAACCCCATCATGCGGCATATCAAACTTCATGATTTCAAAAGTTATGGCATTCTATGGTAGTTTTGTACTTCCTGGACCGTATTTGAATCGATTGGAACCGGTAAACGGTTTTACCATGAATCGGTTCAAAGGACAATTTTGGAAAATAAGCAAACCCCTTTAGCAAAATGATTGGAATGAGCTGGACTACAACTTTACCGAACAATGTTCACACCTTTTTCTGCAATTAAAAAAGATGATTTTTCCATTTCATGAAAATAAGGACTACCCTACAAACTATTTTTTTTTTGCTGGAAACCAGCAATATTTTGCTGATTTTTTTTGTGCTGTTCAACCAGCAATAAATTCAGCAACATGGTTTCCTGTATTTACAGCAATCAAGACAGCAATGCGTTTTGACAGAACTATTGCTGGTTTCCAGCAGTTTTATCGCGGCAAAAATTTTACTGGTTTTTCAGCAAAATCTTAAGTTTGTGTTTGCCAATAATTTTCATTGAAAATATGGTAAAAACATAAGCCCCCCACATTCAATAAGTCTTGGAAAAATATGTATAGGCCAAGGTATAGGTTGCAAACTGCTTACATAATGCTGTTGGTATCAACAAACCGCAAATTACCAATTTATTGCTCGGTTCCGCTTTCGCCGCTGTCGCAACATGGCAATTTAAATGAATGAATAAGTGTTTGACATATACATTGCTGGATGTTCAGCAATGTCGTAGAATTGCTGGATTTTCAGCTAACAAAACCAACTTAGCTGAAGTTTCAGCAACAGGAAATTTACTGAAGCAATTCCAGCAATTCAGTTTGCTGGACGACGATAAATAAATTTGGTGTGTAATTTTCACCAACACAGTAGAACAAAGTTTTATTGCTCTGCTCTTTGTAGCTCAAAATAGCTATTTCCACCTACACAGCAAATAATTTTGAAAATTCAACGACGTGTAAAACTGCAGGTTACCCCATCAAACGAATTAACATTCGATATTCGATTAAATTTGATTGAATTTTACAAGCAAGCACCGTTTAAATATATTTCGATTTAAAAAAATAGTGAGATCGACTGAATGTTACGTTTATTTACATGCTCCAAATATGTGCATGAAAATACATTTAAAATCACAACATATTTTTATCTGTGTAATTTCGCTCTGTGGACCCGCGCCACTGCTGGAGGGAGACCGGTGTTGTGGTCAAACCAAGCTTCGGCTTCGAAAGCTTCGTTCATCACAGCGCACCTATCATACGAAATAAAAGGAGTCATACGAAATACTGTAGGGTCATGGGTTCGAGTCCCATCGAAGGGAAAGTGGTTACCTCCAATACATTTTCTAAATCAATATCTTCCACATAACGTACATATCCATATATGAGTTTCATAACATTGTAAATTAACGTCCAAGTCGGGTGGTTTAATCCCCGGAAATAGGCAATTAACTTTGATTGAACTAAAAGGAGATGTTAAACTAAAGTGACCAGATTGTTCTTGGTCCAATCCTCCAATCCGGAACCATATGCATTATATATTTTGAAAGCGTGTCAAATCAATATTGTGATTTTCTTCCTATCAACTTACAACATCCGGTATGATGATACTCGCTCGATATCATTTCCGCTGTAGTCGTAAAGGGGGCAGAGTAAAGTGTGACAGTCCATACAAAAAGTTTTGATGATTCATACAAAAAATGTGACACAGGGGAAAGGGGAAGTTAAACATTGTCGATTTTCGCGTTACGTAATTAATGGATCTTCCCATACTGCAATGTCGTGACAAAGGAAACCTCAATTCTGTTTTCTATTTGTGAATAGTTTTTGCTATTTAACAACTAAGATCAGACTAGAATTGGAATAATGTATTGGAATCTATCTCCCTTTACAGTAATCAATGTTCTCACGAGTGAGTCGCAAGCAAGAAATAAGTTGACCAAAGGACGTCGCAGTTCACAGCAGGGCTTTGGAGTTAACAATGTTGGGCCAAATAATAACAACAACAACAACAATATCTACATTCCGGGTCCTTTGATGCCTAATAACAACAACGTAAATAATGTCCAGAAATTCGGTAACATCAAGGTGACTGCATCTATGGGTGGCCTCGGTCATGAGGGCAAATATACTCCAAGCAACAGGATTCCCAATCTTGCTCAGAAATTCGTAAACCTTTCGCTACAAAGTGAACAGCCCAACATTCTGAACCCGACTAATAGCGTCCTGATGGTGGCTAACAACAAGAACCAACAAATGCACCAACAGCACGCTCTAGCCATGGCAATGAAGCCGTCCAATCTAAACCTAGCCTCTATAAACAATATCAACTCCAGCGAACGTCAAAATAACAACAGCCATGGAAACTACGTAGACATCGAAACTATCGACCAGATTCTAATGCAGCAAAGTGAAGCCGATAAAGCTGCGCATCAATACCGCCTCCAACAACAGCAACTTCAGCAAGCCCAGCAAGCTCAGCAACAGCAACACCTACGACAGCAGTACATATCCAACTTCGAACGCAAATATCCCTACAACCAGCTTCATCATAACGCCAACAACAACCTTCGCAATGGGTTTGAGAACTACGGTAATCTGCTGAGAAACAACAGCCCCACTATGGCTGCGGCTTCCAGTAACATCAACCTCGCCAACGAACCACAATCGCCATTCGCCCGCCAATTCTCAACACGGCAGCAACCACCTATCCAAAAGTCGGACCACTACCACATCTACGAGAACCCTACCCAGATCAACCGATCCGAGTCCCCCATCTACAGCAACACCAATTCGGCCAACATCTATCAGACCTACAGCAACAACTCCTCGCACCAGTCGCTGTTCTCTAACGTCACCAACACTTCCAGCAATGTGGCCGCCGTATCGTCTTCCATCAACTACCTGGCCGCCCGGAGTCAACCACCTCAATCCCAGCAACCACTCTACTCCAACGTCGAGAACAACGGAATGACCTATGGAGAAGCGCTGTTACACAACGCTCGCCACGGTTCCACCACTGCCGTCCAACAACAGCATCAACAGCCGGCTCAGGAAAGCAGCAGTTCGACGACAGAGGAGGAACTTCCCCTACCCCCGGGTTGGTCCGTTGACTACACGCTCCGCGGTCGTAAATACTACATCGATCACAACACCAAAACAACCCATTGGTCTCATCCGCTCGAGCGGGAGGGGCTACCGACCGGGTGGGAACGGCACGAGTCCGCACAACACGGAACTTTTTACTACAAGTGAGTTTTCCTTAATACCTTTTTCTTACCTTCATCGAGTGTCCTAACGAGTATTCTCCGTTTTACAGTTGCATCACTGGGCAGGCCCAGGATAGTCATCCCTATCTGACATCATGCTTCCTACATCACGCTACGCCAGTGGACATCCCTCGGCCGTTGATAGCAACTCACACCCATTACACGCCACATAGTGCGCTGGTTCCAGCGAACCCGTACCTGCTGGAAGCAGTACCCGAATGGTTGGAATTCTATGCCAAGTGTAAGCTTTAAAACTGGGCAATTCAGAAGTGTTTCGGTAATATATTGTTAAATGTTTGCAGCCACGCCGGAAAACGATCACAAACTCAAGTGGGATATGTTTCAGCTGCAACAGTTGGAGAGCATTGCCGGCATGTTGACTAAGCTTTTTCGGCAGGAGTGTCACATGATCGTGGTGAAATACGAAACATTGAGGTAGGTATTATGCTAACTAAGATGTTTGACCTTGATTCACATGTGTAATTTAAGTGATTACCTTATGATTTTATGTGATCGGAATTTTAACATCAATCGAAAGCCATTTATCATGTTAACGCAGGTTTCCTGGAAAACACGTGAATAAAACTTGCTTGAAGTACACTCTACGTTAGCAGGGACTTCTTTTAGGTACTATTCGCATCATCATTCGTCGCCAGTTCGATTATTAGTGCAATAAATGATTTCTTCTATTTATCGACTTCTAAATATCAACCTCATGATCATTTATTTTTGTAATTTTGAAACGGAAAACGGTCTAGGGTAGCTATATCAACCCATACGTTCATCTTCTTACAGTATTCAGCAATAGATTGTATTCCAGCACACTTATTGCTCACTCACTCATGGATCTGTGACTGCTCTTTTTATACTTTGTTTTTGTGATTTTTCTTACTCCTAATTGTTAAGATATTTAATAAGGATAGGACTCAAACTTACTGTGCACTACTACCCCAGTGCACAGACGGGTACAAAATGAAAATTAACCCAACAATATGATTTCTAGTGAATAAATTTGCTAGACCAGGCAAAAAGTTGAACCCTGCCTCCTTCAGCATAGACTTGTTCCCAGAATATGTAGAAGTAGTTTTCAAAATTTAAGTTGCCCCTGACAGACGGGCCAAGGACTATCTTATCTCTTTACTTTGTTACGGATAGATGTTTTTATGAATAATCCGTTATTTCTTCCTTTCGCCTTATACCGAGAAAACGTATTCATTTGAAGAAGGGTCCCTTCGATTTGTACCGGGAAGACGCTACCATTTAAAGAAGGCATTACCTCTTCTTTTGTGTTATACCGAGCAGACACTTCCATGTATAGAAAGCATTACTCCTCCCTTCATCTTAAACCGGGCAGACACGTTCTTTTGAAGAAGACATTATCAACTGCTTTCTCCTCATACCGGGCAGACGCATCCATTCAAAGAAACCATTACCCCTCCCTTCGCTTCATATCAGGCAGACGCATTATTTAAAAAAACCCAGATTGATCCACTTAGCAGTGATTGCGCCTTTACCGTGCTTTATTAAACAACCCAATCAAACAATCAAATGCATTATCGGGAAATTCGTTGAAATGCTGAATAATTTGTGATATTACATTTAAAATCACTAAGTAAAGTATTATTAGCGTGCGCGTTTTATGTGAGCTTTTTTATTATCCCAAAAATCTGCAGAAACGTTATGGCGTTATGCATCGAAACTTGCAATCAAAGCTTGTACTAAAGTTGTGTACTTAGGCTGACCATACGTACCGTATTTAACGGTACAGTCCCGTTCAGACCTTTTTGTGATGTCCCGTCGTAATCTGATAATTCCTTAATTTGTCCCGTTTTTTCATTGATTCTACATTGATCATACATAGAAAGTCCATAGTTTTTCGTCCTTATTAGAGATATTTACTGCCCTCGGCTGGCTCATCTCTTAACAAAGAAAGTGGACGAAACCCATAAAAAAGTGTGAAATGTTATGTTATTAGTGTTGCTTTTAAAAGAATGCTATCTATGCCGTTTTGTATTTTTCATAGATCGACTATTCTTAAGGTTTTTAACAGTTAATGACAACAGGTGCTTCTCCGGGAGATTTTTAACACAATCAATGATTTTTTCTGCTTATTCCGGAGGCATTAAAATTTAGCCAATTTCATCAGTGGATTGAACGGAATTAGTAACTTGGTTAACAAGTATTTCCTTAAAATCAGGTCACGCCTCAACATCAATAAAATGAAGCGCAGGGACAGACATTCTTATTTTCGAATTAAGTTTATTTTACATTATTCTGTTTTGAATCTTTCGAAGAAGGTACTGTTGTTTAATCATTTGATTTTTTTCGAATCATTAAAGTCTTTCTGAATAATTCTGATTATTTCGAAATCATCCACTGTAAAAAACGACGGCATGAAAAGAATAATTTATAATAAATCAACTGAACAAAGGCGAGTTTAAGGCAGTTTCAAACCAAGGGAAAATTTGGTCGGCTTAAAGGCTAGATCTAAGGTCCCCACGTGCTTCAAGGCTAGTTCACACATTAGGAACTTGTCTGCAAATTTCGCTCCCATATGTGTGGACGATATTTATGAGCATGAGCATGAGCATGATTGACCGCCCACGGTTGCTACTCCGTTATTGCCAGGTCAGCTGTAATTACACAGAGAACCAACAGATGATGTTTGGGACTAACATTATCCTCAATGTGTAAGAACTGGTGACCACAAATTTAAGCAATACCAGCGCCGGCCGTGTCCGAATGCAGGTCAATTAGGGAATAGGTAGGACATTTTTGACGTGATACTCGCTTTGATGGAAGCCGACGAGTCATCTGCACTTCCACGAGAAATCACTGGGATGTTGGATATATGAGGTAGGGAGTGTAGCTGGGTTCGTTTTGGTAAACGGCATGCCGGGTGTAGTGTGTAGTTTTTTTTACGTTAAGCACCGTTTTTTAGTTAATTTTACGACTTTCCGATCGCAAGCGAAAAAAAGTTTCGATAATTTCTATGAACGCGCGTTCGTTCTGCTTGCAAAATGAAACACGATCGGACGCAAACTATTTTTTCTCGTTAATTAATTTATTCATTCGCAAAACGCAGAAAAAAAAAATTAAATTTAAAGGCCGCGAAATCATTGTGCTAAAAGAAATAGGATCAGACGTGGACAAGACTTGTATTTTATTTTACTCAACCGCACAACGCAGAACAAATATTTCGATGACCGCGCGAGCATTCTGCGTGCTGAAGGAAACACGAGCTAAACTTTCTCGTTAAATAATTGATTCACCTGCGCCAAATAATTTATTCACGTAACGCAGAATAAATCTTTCGATGATCCCGCGATCGTCTTGCGGGCTGATAGAAACACGATCGGACGCGAACTCCGAAAATACAATTCAATCGGCACGATATTAAGTCACAATTTTATGTTGAATAGGAACAAGTATCAGACTCATTTCCAGCTATAGCATTGCTAGAGCATATGTTAAATTACACATTTTGAATATAGGCTAGATGTACCAGTTGTGGCTATAGCACCAGTTGTCGCACTAGTGCTTTATATACCAAATGGCCAATCAAATCACCGCAAACCAAGTTCATATCGATAAAGCATATTTATATGATACGATAACACCTTTGATTTCCTCCAAAACAAGCAAAGCATAATTGTGAAAATTAATTTTGCTTAATTTTTGACGTCCTTTGCACCAGTTGTGGCACTAGTGGTCCCTATTTGGCCAGACCCATAAGAAAACAATGGGTTTTGCCAAATAAGGAACCAAAATTAAAAAGAGTGCCACAACTGGTGCATGCGTGCCTATTATGGATTATTCAGTTTTGAGGACAACAACAAATTTTATTGTGGTTTTCACAGCTGTTCTAAGGAGCAGGAAAAAAAACCTTTCGCTTGATATATAAAGTCCACCCACATGCCTTTAACTTATTTTTTTTTAAATAGTTGTTCGTATGTATGGCGACAATTGGTACACCCACCCTAGTGTACACTACGCTACAGAGAAGTCATAGAGAAAGAAATGTTGAGCTACAAAAAAAAATGTGAAACTTCAGAAGATAATGGGGTACTATGAAATTCGAAGTTTCAAATGCGTTAAAGAATTCTTTAAAGTGTACAGTACGTGAAAAACTACCAAAAAAGTTATCCTTTTCAATTACACTCAACCAGCATATGTCAGACCTTCCTTTAACTCTACAGGAACACACTGAAGTCTGTACAAAGACTTATACAAAAATTGTATAATACCTCCCAAGTATTTCTTGCAATAAATACCTAACTAAACGTACATTCCTAGTGCAAAAACTAGCAATCTTGCACAAGCCACAATTTCAAACAGATTCCAACAGGCTTTCATACTGAATCAAATAGAAAATCTTACACCTACTGGTTGGGTGTACCTTCTATATTTTAAGATACAAGGGCAACGCTGCTATTGCTAGATGAAATAGATTGAATTTCGTGGCAGGCAAATGACTTCCGGAAACCCGCAATTTCCTTCATTTTTTGATATTTGTGTCAAATTACCTATTCAAAATATGTATAATATCAATATTTGCTTGAGAGTCTACTAGTGATGCTGGAACAAGTGCTGGAACCATTTCTCGTCATATTATATTACAGAAGTTTAAATACTTCCGAATTCATGTTTAACGCAGAAAACTGAACGATGACTAGTTTTTGTATTTTTTTTTTATCAAAATCACTAGGTTCTACTGAATTGGAAATAATCATTACGTACCTGTATCTGAATAAAATCTTACCAAAAAATGAACCCTGAGATTTATAACCATTTTCCGGAGGTAGATGCGGAATCTAACATCGTAGTTTATCCGTAGTTGAATGGGTAACATCCAGATCCCGTGAAATGGAATCATCCTTTTTTCGGGTACTTTTATAAATAACTATAAACTTAGCATATAGCTATTGTTGAATATAGAGAACTGCAGCTGCTGGCAGAAGTATCAGTCAGTAGTCTGCCGTGGTGTAGAGAGGGAACCCTAGGATTTTTTTTTCTTCTTGAGGGGGTTCCCTTGCTCTTCGGCCAACAGGTTATGGGCCCAGGAACGATTCGCGTTGTCCATCTTAGTGGGATGTTATGGCCGTCGACGTTATCGCAGTGGGATCATGGATCGGCCGCATAAGTCGCGTGGCGCAGTGGGATCATGGATCAGCCACGTAAGTCTTGGGTAACGCCGGACGGAATTCATCAGGACGTTGGAACGTTCGGTAGGATGCTGGCTGGTCAGCAGGAGTCCAAGAGGAGCGTCGGAACATTCAGGAGTTGGTCAACAGAGGGTGCTGTGCAAACGTCGGATAGAGGCCATTTGTACTGGCAACGGATTGGCCCAGGAGGAATTGTTCGGCGAGGAGGAGCTCAGGACCAAAGGCTCAGTGTTAGGAGGAGCCAGGACATTAGTGACGCGTGCACACTAAGGAGGAGTGTTGGAATATCAGGTAGTATGCGACGCTTCGCAGTAGATGCATGCATAGGAAGCAGGCGCCAGTTGGGAGGAGATTCCTCCAGGAATTCCTGGAGGAGCTTCCGAAAGTATATCTGAAGGACCTTCCGAAGGAATTCCTGGAGGAACTTCCGAAAGAATGTCTGGATAAACTCCCGGGAAAATTCCGGAAGGAACTTCCTTAGGTATTCCCGTAGAAACTTTCGAAGGAATTCAAGGAGGAACTTCCAGAGGAAATCCTGGAGGAACTTATTTTATTTGTCTTATTCATCTCATTTGTCTTGTTTGTCTTATTTTTCTTATTTACCCCAGCACCACTGTCATTACCCAAATCCTTTTCAAAGCTTATGTGGAAAAAAAGATATTTTAGTTACTAGATAAAGATTGTCGCTGTCGTTGCTGTCCGGAACATCTTTTGCTGGCGAGGATAGGGGAGCTAAATGTCAAAGAAGGAAAATCCATACGATTTGACAGCTTGGTACCCAACATGTTCCGGACAGCAGAACTAAGGGAACCGAAGCGACAATCTTTATCTAGTACCTAAAATATCTTTTTGTGGAAACCGTGTACAGAAATCCTCTCACGATATTTTCAGTTGTTGTTCTAGAAACGGCTCATGTTTTCATTTTTCAAAACCAGCTGGAGTTTGTTTATTTTGATCTCCTCATTGCGTGATTGGTCGGCGCTGCTGCTGTTCTCTCCCCGATCCACTGCATGAGTGATAAATTTCTTCCCCATTGTTGCAAATTCCTTTTGTTCTCCGTTTACGGTAAATTCTTAAGCAATTGTATACTGCATAATTATGAAATAGTTTTGGCGACACTGATAGCGTCATTCTGGCGGGCTTAATTGGGCAAATTTCTCTCTCAGAGAGCGCTACCACGTGCTTTTATAACGGAAAACCCTTCCCTCAGACTTTAACATATCCTGGAAAAAAGCTTTACGTTACGAACGTAATAAATAAATCGCCAAGCCTTCGCCTAAAACCTAACCCAAGCCAAGCCTTCGCCTAAAGCCTAAAACCACCCACCGAGGAGAAAAAGCAGTCTCCAGCTAGATGGGGGAAGTATTTTTGTTTCAAAACTACATCATCCAATAGCCATAATTATATATGAGGTGCGAGAGTAAATCGTCGATTTTCAAAAAATGCCTTGCAAAAGGCAGTTTTTTTCCCAGGAGAAATCGACGAATAAAGCACCCACCGGATATAATTATGTCTTCGCTATTGGATGATGTAGTTTTGAAACAAAAATACTTCCCCCATCCAGCTGCAGACTGCTTTTTCTCCTTGGTGGGTGGTTTTCTTACTGGGGGTAGTACGAGCACGTGGCTGTCTTTCTCGTCAATGACTGGATGACGGTAATTTGAGCCATAACTAGAATAAAGATTATTTGAGCAAAAGTTAAGGTGACTCGGGGAGGCACGAAACACCGTGTTATTTTTCCTATCTTTTGTCTCTTTCTAACATATACACCTCGTAACTTTGGAGCGGCGTATTTCGGTTTTCAGTTGTTTGATGTAACTGTAAATGTATCAGCATGTAGATTGTGAGTAAGCACGCGCCGGTGATACTTTTTCAAAATCATATTTGTTGTAGAGAAAAAATTAAGCATTCAATGATGAAAATGATGACGATTTGATGATTGTTCGTGCTTCCCGTGTCACCTTAAAATTTCAGCGACAACAAAAATGGCTCGATTATCCGGAGGGTTCGATTATCCGGAGTGAAGTTTTTTTCATCACTCCGGATAATCGAGTCCGGCCTGTATAACACTATGGGCCTCTGAGCCTTCTATAACAAGTTCGATATTGGAGTGAAATGATTCGGTACAACTTTGTTGTCGCCTCATACCGGGCAGACGTATCAATTTAAAGTAAACTTTACCCCTCTCTCTTCTTTATACCGGGCAGACGCTTTCTTCATAGAAGACATTATTGACTTCTTTCGCCGCATATCGGGCAGACGCATTAATTCAAAGAAAGCATTATCTTTCCCCTTTGCTTTATAGTGGGCAGATGTTATGTTTGCAATGTGTTTGGATGCTTTTGCCTAACTGTCTACATGACATAAAATTGATTTCATTTTTTTTTGTTTTAAGCTAGTTCTGATAATTAAACAAATGTGTTCCAAATTTTAGTGAAGCAAGATGAGGCGATTAATATGAATAATTTTTTGCACTGAACGATATAAATAATCAGCATTTGGCACCAATTACAATTACCATAGGCACCATTACCATTTTTCTACTTCCATGTCTAGTCGCTGAATGTAACAAACTCGTTGCTGATGATAGAAATTGCTATGCCGATAAAAGAATGGTTGACCTGTTACTTTAATATTAAATTTACTGAGTTTGTGGAATAGCTGTTATATTTAGTAAGCACCAATCATCAAATGAAGAGCATACGAATGCATACCAGTTGAACTGTACTTGTGTTTTGGTGGAATTTTTCTTAATTTATATCTTTCAATTTGGCGAATGTCTCAAACTGCCACGAATAGGTATTTTCCCCTAGTTGGTTTTGTTTCAAGTTGGTTTGGTTTTGATTTTCCGCTCTCAACAACTGATTTAGTTTTGCGCGAAATGAACAATACACAAGAATGGTGTAGTTTCAGAACTGTTTAAAGCTCAAAATTTGTCGCAAATTTCATATTGCTCGTATCATACCAGAATTCATTTAATGTTCTCCCTTCTGTTTTGATTATTTCATTTTCACTTACAGGATAGCGATCCGTTCCATCATGGAGGAGAAGAAACGATTGGCCTACTTGACTAACAACGATTCAAACGCTTGAGCATAAACCGTGAATGGGGGAAAAAAACGCCACCCAGCAGTATCCCACACCAACAATTACGCTTTCGATACTAGGAAACGATCGACTTTTTGGATTAGTTTACATTGCCACCGTGTCTGACGCCTATATTTAAGAAATTATTCAAATGATATACTCAGTTGATACCCAATGTAGATATACACGATACATGGGTAGAGATTACTCTAAATATTATTCGTTCGTTCTAACTACACAGTACTAGATATAAAGTGATTTATTTTAGTGTTTTCTCACGCAATGCAAAGAAATGGTTGGGACAGCTCCTTCTTGAACTGGTAAAAGAAGTGCCTTTTATGAAATATTTTATATTTTTTCACGATCGTTCAATTGTGATATACCAACAGTTCCTTCGCTAAATAACATATTGTAATGTTTGTATTCTAGCAAGATTGTAGATTACTGAGGAATGCGTTTGGCCAACCTGCTGAAATCTTCATCATATACATGATCTATATTGAAAAAAAAAGTTTAGCTAAATTAATGACTAAATATAATGGTCCATGTCCACAAAATTACAGAGCCATCTCGCATGACGCTACAGATATGCAGCACAAGAATAAAAAACTAGGATAATCAAGCTTCCTCGGTTGAAAAACTAAGCTTCATGAATAGTGACTGATTCACAGCGAATGCACAGAAATAAAGTTGCATATATATAATTTGTTTTCTTCTAATTTTAATGTTTATTAACAATCCGAAAAAAACACCAATTATCCCATTTAACTCCACCACTTGATTTTATGTGACCTAAATACCGTTGATACGTTCATCAACGTTTGCGCACGACAAACGATAAATCCGACGATGTGAAGGACACGTTTTATGAATGTCTTGATAAAGCCTATGGAGAGTGCCCAAAGAATGACGCTCAGATCGATAGAGAGGACTTTTTCCGCCCCATAATCGGTAGGGAGAGCTTTCACTCCGCTACTAATGACAACGGCCTACGGCTAGTAAATTTCGCTGCTGCCAGAGCGATGGCCATCAGTAGCACCTACTTTGCACGAAAGAACATCCGAAAGAACACATCTGGAGACAAATAGTGTAACTTTCAACCCGATACACCATGTTCTGGTGGATGGGCGCCATTCCTAGGATGTTATCGAGGTGCGGACATTAAGAGGTCCGAACATTGACTCTGATCACTATCTCGCTGTCAGTAAAAGTCGATCACGGTTATCAACTGTATCGAACGAAAGATCACAGCGAACGATCTTCTTCTTCTTATTGGCATTACATCCCCATACTGGGACAGAGCCGCCTTGCAGTTTAGTGTTCATTAAGCACTTCCACAATTCTTAACTGTGAGGTTTCTAAACCAGATTACCATTTTTGCATTCATATATCATGAGGCTAACACGATGATACTTTTATGCCCAGGGAAGTTGAGACAATTTCCAATCCGAAAATTGCCTAGACCGGCACCGGGAATCGAACCCAGCCACCCTCAGCATGGTCTTGCTTTGTAGCCGCGCATCTTACCGCACGGCTAAGGAGGGCCCCTTAGCGAACAATGCGTTACAATATCCTGCGATTGTCGGTGGAAGGAGTATCGGCTGAGTACCGTCAGAAGCTCGACGAACGGATTAGTGCAATCTACGTAAACGGCAACATCAACGATGTATGGGAATGGATCCATGGAGCAGTGAGCCCAACAGCACGAGAAGTGGTATCCAGGCGATCCAGGACGGGTTGGTTCGATATTGAGTGTCAGAGAGTGACTGACGAGAAGAACGTTGCCCGAAGTCGGATGTTGGTGGCAGGTACCCGATCGAATAGAGACCGGTATAAGAAAGCAAAAGCAGCCGAAAAATGAACCCACCGCAGGAAGAAAAAAGAGAACGAGAAAAACGGAGAACAAGTTATTAGTGAGATGCAGGAAAGAATGGAGCAGAATGATATGCGGAGGTTTTATGAGACTGTCAATGGCATGCGGAGAAAGAAGGCGCCATATTCCGCCAAGTGCAACGACCAAGAAGGGAATTTGCTGACAGACAAAACGGAAGCAACACTTCAAGATTTTTTTACCAATGTGTTTATTTATTAGGCTCAGCAGTTTCATAAAAAAAACTCTACGGAGCCGAGAGCAAATGATATATTAATATAAAAATAGCATTAATAATAAGATCTTCGGACACACTTTTTTTCGGTTGTGTTGTTGAACCGGCACTTGAACTGGAGCCCGAAGCAGAGAATTGAGCCCTTCGCTGAGTCGCTGGTGGATGAGACAAAGCTTCCTTGGTTGCGATTGCCACCTCCTCTAGCGTAACATCATCTTTCTTCCGACGATTTTTTTTTTCTCCGGGCGTGCGTTTTAGTTTCATTTGTTTATTTGTATACATTCGTCTGACACTTTGGTGGTCTTAATGAACAATTGGCTTAATATACTAACTAACTAAAACATACAACATATAAAAACGCCTTAAGAAATAAAAATTATAAGTTGAAATCAAACAGTTCAAAAACGTCATTAAAAATACTACACATAAATCTAATAGGATCATGCTGACCATACTCAACGTTTCGCGTTTCAAGGTGGAGGAAATTCCGCTGGAGTAGAATTCTTGTAGGAGCGTAAATATTGATCTCAGTTAGAACAGATGGGGCGTCAATTTCTCCTTTTAAAATTTTCGTCCCAAATACAGCTTGAGCGATGGATCGTCGTCGTTCTAGTGTTTGTAGTTCAAGAAGTTGGCAACGTTATTCATATGGAGGCAGGTTTGTGGCATCATTCCACGGAAGGAAGCGCAGAGCATATCGTAAGATTTCTTTCTGAACTGATTCGATCCTAGCAATCCAGTTGGCGTGGTATGGGCACCAGGAAACCACACTTGACTCCAAAATGGATCGTACCAGCGAGCAATACAGTGATCGCAGGCAGAATGGATCATGGAATTCGGAAGAAATTTTGAGTATAAATCCTAGCTGTCTATTTGCTTTAGAAATTACATCAGAGTAGTGGACTCGAAATTTTTCATGTACTTCCGACTGCCCTTGGTTTTCTGGTTTCGGATTTTCTTCCAGAACTTCGATAAAGTCTTCATCCGAGGCTTCCGGCGACATCACATCTTTTTCGTTTCCAGAAACTACTCCAGGATATGTAGTACACTGTCCTTGTTTTCCTGCCTTCTTCCGTGATAGCTGGGGACAAGAATCCCTTCGATGGCTTACTGCTTGACAAAGGAAGCATGTATCCTCCGGTGGCAGATCGAATACTCTGACGTACCGCATATTTGTTCCTGCGATTTGCATCCGAACTTTAACCGACTTCCCACTCGAATAAACAAACATCCTCGAGTCCATGTTTTTCCTCATCGATTCCTCCATTGAATCGTGCGAAACAAATTTGATGTACCGTGAACGAATGTGTGCCGTTTTGGACGCCTAATAAATCTGTATCGAGCTGCTTCAAAAAGCAGGCGATTTCAGCCCATGATGGCTGGGGACTACCGACTGGGAAACGGAACTGGACTGTATTAACGAATACTTTATCACCTATTTCGATGATTTAGTGCCTCTTCAGCGACAGAGCACACCACCGTAGAAAGAAAGAATGTAAACGGCCGATAAACAAAGAGAAGCAAACACGTGCGATTGCTTACTATTGTTAGATATGAAAAAACAAATACTGCATAGTGCAAAACTATTCCGTCTGCACCAGACGACGACAGCAACTGAACTAGCTTCACTTCAAGACTTTGTTGAATAGTGGAAGGGACGGTGCATTGGTGAACAGAATAAATATTAGCCACGATGGACAAGCTGTGGAGTCGCCTACACTAGATGAGGTTAAAAAGCTATTAGAGAGCTGAAAAAAATAAGGCTGCGGGTAAGGACCAGCTCCCGGCTGAACTTCTCAAAAATGGCAGTGAACAGCTTTTTGAAGTTCTGCATCATATTATGTCGAAAATATGGGAAGACGAGGAATTGCCTGCTAGCTGGTTGGACGGCCTCATTTGCCTTCTCTTCAAGAAGAAAGGGCACAGACTGGAGTGCCCCAATTACCGAGGAATAACCCTCCTTAATTCGGCGTACAATCTGTTCAACAGATTGAGACCGCTTGAAGAGTCCTTCGTCGGCGAATATCAAGCAGGCTTTCGTGACGGCCGATCAACGACGGATCAAATGTTTACCCTGAGGGAAATCCTTGATAAGTTCCGGGAGTACGACTTGCAGACAAATAATTTTTTGTTTATTGATTTCAAGGCGGCGTACGATTCAGTGAATCGGAATGAATTATGGCAAATTATGCTAGAACATGGTTTTCCGGTGAAACTGATACGGCTGATTCGTGTAACGTTGGACGGATCAAAATCAAGACTAAGGGTTGCGGATGAAATATCGACGTAATTTGTTACCTTAGATGGATTGAATCACCATTATCACAAGATCGCATATTCTCCTGGGCTTTGCGAACGATATAGATATTAACGAGATTGTTCGCCGTGCCGTGGAAGAGGCTTTTGTGCCTTTTAAGAGGGAGACAGCGAGGATAGGACTCACCATCAATACCAGCAAAATGAAGTACATGATCGCTGGCAATCAATATGGGTTCATCAGCAGTGGTGGTGCTGAATGGTGAAAATTTTGAAGTGGTAGAAGAATTTATGTATCTTGGAACATTAGTGACCTGCGACAATGATGTTATCCGCGAGGTGAAATGGCGTATTGCAACTGTAAATAGGGCTAATCGGAAAGCTTTCTAAGTGTTTGAGCGTAAGGTGCTGCGGATAATACTCGGCGGTAAACAGGAGAACGGTATCTGGCGGCGTCGCATTAATCACGAGTTGTGCCAGGTGTATACAGGGCTGGATATTATTAAGCCTGTAAAACACGGCAGACTACAATGGGTTGGTCACGTTGTTCGTGTGCCGGAAAAACGTCAAGCGAAGATAATATTTAGTAGAGAACCCGGAAGAGGCCGCAGGCTTCGTTGAAGACCGCGTACACGATGGCCTTTTGCAGTTGAAGAGGACCCGAGGGCGCTCAATGTTCAGGGCGACTGGAAGCGATTGGCCAAGGATCGAGTCCAGCGGAGAAGGATATTCCATTCGGCGTAGGTTCATCGAAGAGCTGTAGCCCACAAGTATCAAGTATCAAGTAAGTAACCCAGCAGCATTTTATTTCATTTATTTAGTTTACATCTAAACAGATAGCACTGAATCAACAATTTGACGCCACCCAGCAGCATATGTCAGACAAAATTGGTTGCAGCAACTTAATTGTGACTATTATAATACTATCGAATCGAATTGCCCAGGATACTGACACTTATGTTCCGGATTGTTTTTTGTGTTGTGTTCTGACTAGTCTTTATGTGATCCAACCAGCGATTTACAACCGTACTCACTGTGTGTTCAAAACCCTTCAACATTATTTACTTCTGCCCTATAATTACTCACGCGTGTCGTCACTTGTCAACCAGACCCAACTTTCAGACGTTATCGTAATTGATAAATAATAACTATTCAATCGATGTAGCTACATTCTACCCACCACGTTGGACACCAAAATGTAATGAGGCTATTCTTGGACTTTGAATGCGGAACGAGTGGTAACAAAAGGATCGCCAAGCATGATCTGAATGATATTATAGTTTCTAATGGTTCTTGTTTGCCATATACGCATGGGTAGACCCGGTAATCGGTGGTTGATTTTTGTCACATCAATGCTAATTCCTGTAATTTCTTTTATCTTTCGGAATACTAATCACGCTGCCGCTATTTCAGATTCAGATTAAATGGAGGATTGCTATAGAATCAAGCCTGTTCTTTCTTCCATATAACTCAAACAATGATTCCTTTTTGGCAATATGAACATTTTACAACCATTGAAATTACCCTCGCTTCCATCCCCTGCATGACACGAACGAGGGTTCACCACATCTCCCAATCAAGATCGAATGGTACAATGTCACTAAAGAACATAAACAGGTCAGCGTCTAGAACTGACAAGCCGGCTTCCAAAACAACTAGAAAATTCCACGATCGACTACCATTCTGGAACGGTTTGCTTACGCACAATTAAGTGCTGGATCATTCTATCAGAAACAAGTTCTGCATTTTAAGCTTCTCAAGTTGGGTCTATTTATGTTTAGGCCATCGACATCCAATTGTTAACAGTCATCATAGTACCGCAGTTCTGATGATGCTGCTTTTGCTAAAAAAGAATGTCTGGGACGAGTCTCAGCGGGCACGTAATTCATGAGTGCGCAGAATCCGATTTGAAATCATGCATACTTGCTTTAACTGCTGCTAGTGGATTTTAACTAGAGTCAATTATTATTTCGATCTTAAAATAGTATAGGTTGAATAGTTATTATGTACTTTTGGCGCTGACTTTAAAATTCACCTTACCAAAGTGCATGATTAGGTACGGTAATTAGGAATCAAAACACCTCAACGTGGTGCTTTTCGAGTTTGCTATCTAAAGTTCGCCTAATGTTTCCTATCATATTATATCATATTTTATGACTATTTGCTTCTACAAATGAACGTATGTTAAAAAGAATGTGTTAATGATCGCGTATCGCGAAGAACTTAATTATAATCACATATAGATCGCAACGTGCGTCGTAGCTACGCATTTTGATCGCCTAGCAATTATCTGATCGCATATGCAAATGAAGGGTTCGTCACGTACAGTGCGATACGATCAACTTGCTGTGACACTTGTTTGCCGACCACACGGTGCGACTCTAAGGGCACATGGCGTCTACGGAAATTCGAAGTTACAGTTTTCGAACAGGATTTCCGCTATGACCGGTGCCTCAAGTAGATCACCTTGCTGTGCAGTTATGTGCATTGTTGGGCGTATACTGTTAAATTAAAAAAATATGAAACATCTATGGACCTGTGAAGAGCTTGAAGACTGTTTATGGGACTTGCCGTCTGGAGATGATCAATACCAAAGGGTAACCAACTCTAAACTCTCGACAGTATCCCGAAATACTAAAAACCCTGATTAATCATGGTAACCAAAAATTTATCTCTATCACTATCTCTGTGCGCTTTTGGACATGCCGTTATTCTATCACAATGCCGTAACCTTCTGTGCCTTTACATGGGATTCGAACTCGGGAATGCCTCTGAAATAAACTCATCGACCTCCAAATCACATCACATACTTCCGAAGCAGGAGTCATGTTCAACTTTGCTTTGTTAGCTTAGCTTAGCTTAGCTTTGACTGACTACACATATCTATGGTTGCTACTTCGTTATTGACCAGAATCAGTGAAATTGCACAAAGAATCAACTGAATGATTGACTGGGATTGTTCAAGCATTCTCAATGTGCAAGTTTCAGTGACTCTAATATTCAAATGATCAATAACGGCGCCAGTCACGTCCTTGTAGTCACTTAGGAAGAGGGAAGGAATATTAGTAGGTGGTTTTTGCTATTTGAAGACCTTGTTTACATCTACGTCTCCACAAAAACCACAGGAAGAATTATCAGTTAGTTGGTAGGCATCGTTGGATCTGGATTCACTCTGATAAGCGATACGACCGTGCCATTCTTTATACACAGTGATTTCACCTAATCATAATTCGGCCGCACAAAGTAGAACAAACTAACTACCTGCACACCGAGCAGGAACACGACCAAACGTATATCTATTGATTTACTTCCCGACCGCACAAACTACAACGATACCAGACCGTTCGACGTGTATATGAACCAAGCATGGACAATAGTCACCATGCATGTCCGATGGCATATACAAACTGTAAAGGATCGAGTTTTTGACGACCGAACCGACGTGCAGTATTCTGTACTTACTTGCCCTTACTTGACCGGAACAAAGCGCATTATCCGCCAAATATCAAAAAGATATTTTTTTCTTCAGCTCGCGACGAATAACACACGCACTGTACTTACTCTCCCGATGGCTACTGCAAGCTATAGAAGATCGCACTTGTCTCGACCGGATCAAAGCGCAATACCTGAAACACGAGAAATCACGCACTGAACTGATTAACTTTATTACCATCCGCGCAATGCAGAACACAATATTGCGGCCGATCGCGCGATCTTTCTGCTGTCCGAAACAAGAGAAATCACGCACTGAACTGATTTGCATTTGCAACTGACGCACGGCCGCGCAATGCAGAACACAATATTTCAGCCAATCGCGCGATCTTTTTTTCCAATTTCGTTTATTTGGTAGGCTCAGGCGTGTATAACACTTTACGGAGCCATTGTTCATTGTGATATCTACAATCAATATCATTTTATTATACGGTTAGTAAGAGGGGGGTAGAAGCTAGCGTACTCGTAGTGACTCGAGGTTAGTTTACAATGTTTAAGGATGGACGGGGCTTAGGATTTGGGATCAGGAAATTTCAGCTTCTCATCCGGGCATTTGGCGTCAGTGACGATGTGGCGTGTCGTCGTGCTCGAGGAATGGTTCGACTGGGAGCATCTTCCGGATGGCAAGAGCTATGGAGCTCTACGGAACAAAAAGGCAGAGACAGAACAAAAAAAAACTTTAAAGAAAGAAAAAAAACAAAATATTAGATTTTGATGTTAGAAGCACAAAGAAAACTATAAATGGCCTACATATAGACAACATCACGATCTCCCAAAACACCTCGAACTTCCCTGAAGGGTTGTTTACCTCGGTTCACAATGGTATCCAATAATTGCTATCTGGAGGCGTCATTTTCTGAGCAGGACCAAACTACGTGATCGATGTCATCATAATCGGCTCCGCACCTACATAAGTTGCTATCGACAAGGTTTATTCTGTACAGATGTGCGTTTAGTGAATAGTGATTAGACATAAGTCATAAGCGAATGAAGCCTCGACTTAAGTCCTCACCTCTGAACCACGCTCGCCCAGAAACTTTTGGAACTATAGAAAATAGCCACCCCTCCAAGTTCGTTGTGTGTCCAATTTCTTTGCCAACTTTGAAGAGTACTCTGACGGACTAATGGGAAAAACTCGTTGCTCGAGAATTGTCTATCATAAACCTCACCTTCATGTGCGCCCACCTTTCTTTGCCAGCGAGTCTGCCTTCTCATTGCCGTAGATTGAGCAGTGAGAAGGGACCCAAGCAAAGGTAATCTTGAATGATCTTTCGA
Organism: Armigeres subalbatus; assembly: GCF_024139115.2. Taxonomy (NCBI): domain Eukaryota; kingdom Metazoa; phylum Arthropoda; class Insecta; order Diptera; family Culicidae; genus Armigeres; species Armigeres subalbatus. The sequence continues at coordinate 54,264,474 of NC_085139.1, read as the reverse complement.
CCAAAACACGCATCTGCTCTCTTATGTTTGTAAGAAAGTAAGATGCGTGCTGAACAGGTTTCATCGACCGGAGTGCCTCGATAGAACTAAGACTATCCGAGAAGATGAAATAATGGTCTATGGGCTGATTGGAAATTATCCCCAAAGCGAAGTTAATTGCTGCCATCTCAGCAACATAAACCGAGCACGGTTCCTGAAGTTTTCGGAAGGTGGTTGAAGTTACATTGAAAACACCGAAGCCAGTGGATCCGTTAATGCGAGAACCATCAGTGAAATATCTGTTGGTGCAATTGACATGTTCATATTTTTCTGAAAAAAGGGAGGGAATAGATATTTGTCCAAGATGATCTGGTATTCCTTGAATAGCGTATTTCATGGACAGATCGTATTCAATTGAGGAACTGTCGTTAGTGAAGTGAACTCGAGGTGGATTATAACACGGAACACAAAGATCTGAAGAAATGTAGTTGAGATAGACACTAAGGAATCTTGAACGACAAGTCAGTTCAAGCATTTTATCGAAGTTATCTGTTCCACATTTCTAGAGTATTCTAAGTGAGAGCTCCCAGTAACGGTGCTTTAAAGGAGTGACTCTAGCAAGCACCTCCAGGCTCATGTTATGCGTTGAATGCGTACAGCCAAGGGCAATACGCAAACAACGATACTGAATTCGTTTCAATTTGATCAGGTGGCAATCAGCTGCTGAGAGGAAGCAGAAAGAGCCATACTCTAAAACAGAGAGAATAGTCGTTTTATAGAGTTTGATGAGGTCTTCCGGGTAAGCACCCCACCAGGTTCCAGAGATAGAACGTAGAAAATGGATCCTTTTCTGGCATTTTTGTATCAAATACTCAAAATGGTGTTTCCAAGTACATTTAGAATCAAACACGACCCCAAGGTATTTAGAAGATAAAGATTGGTTGAGAATCGCGCGATCTTTCTGCTGTCCGAAACAAGAGAAATCACGCACTGAACTCATGTTCAACTTTGCTTTGTTCCGGACAAACGTTTACTTCTGAAGAAGGAATGGCAACAATCAATGCTTTATTCCCGATAGATGCATTATTCGTAAAGAAGGGAACACTTTTATCATTGCCTATTTATGGGCAAACCATGATTCCATTGGAGGCTGTACACGTTGTTCGTATGCTACAGAGCGTCAAGGGAAGATAATATTCAGTAGAGATCCCGAAAGGCATCGTGATAGGCTGCGTACATTATGTCGGTTTTGCAGTTGAAAATGGATTCTGCTCCACCACGTTCATCCGATTCTGTCTCATGTTTTGAGTGTCCTTCAAAAATTTAAGCTGATTTGGACGAAAACTAATTTAGCACAAGCCGTTTCAAGTTTGCATGGAAATTAGTATGGGGAAATATTTTTTCTTCATTATTCTGATTATAGCGCAAGCGAACAGAAAACCTACATAGCTAAAAGCAATACTCAAGAGCTTGTACTCAGCGAAAACCGCATCTTGATTGATCACCCCAAGAATTGTGGTAAAAGATCCGATTGTCGTGGGAGTTCCTATAGTTGTGGTAGTATTTTTATAAAATGTACACACTTAATTGTTTTACCGGGATCTCAGCAAAATGTTAAACTTTTACCGAGTTTCGCACAGCCGTGCCCCAGCAAACATGTTTTTTGTCGAGATTTCTGTCAAAGTTGCTGAAAATCAGCAAATCATTTGCCGAAAATCAGCTAACAAACGTCATTTTTGACGGGATATCAGTTTTTATTTTGCTGGGCAGACGGCTGTGCGGATTTTTGCCGAGTTGCAGAATTAAAAACTGAGTGTGTACGTATTAAACACCGTAATCAATGTAATCTATGAATTTGTTGATATGTCAGTGGACGAAATAAAAGAAAACAAGTTTGGATTTCCCTCAAAATTGGTAAAGTATCACTAAAATATCTTATCTTTTTTCGGCATTGCACCAATATTTGCAGTAGTGTTCCCATAGTAACGAGTTCCATATGAAAACAATGGGATTCACAGCCATAGAAACACGAAACAAAAAAAAGCAACTACACCCGATTCTGTTTTTACACGGATTTTTTTACACGGCCGTGTAAAAAAAAATCCTATTCAAATTTTTTGCAAACTTGCTCCATTTTGCATGATTTGTCAAGAAATCATAAAACTTTTTTTACACGGATTTTCGAATTTTGAACTGAAAACTTTTTTTTACACGGAACGCATCCCCCGTGTAAAAAAAGAATCGGGTGTATTGGAACACTGCACCAATAAGTGGAGGTACTATTTTAGGAATGATGCTGCAATTACAACACTTTTCGGTTGAAATATATTTAATTTAAGAGCTTTCTTATGCACTCTTGAGGTAAGGGAAATTAACGTGCTTAGTTTCTCCACTATTGGGTCTTTTACCCTAGTAATCGAATTTAAAACAGATTGCCAAACTTTAGTCATGATAATTAAACTTCTTTGAGGGTATCACTGAAACGTGCATTGCAACATAGGGTAAAGTACCCAATAGTGGACCCCCAACCAATAGTGGACCCTCCCGCCATTTTTGTATTATTACAGCACAATGTAAACATTTTGCTATGAAATTCCATCGGGAGAACCTACCTTACAGTCCTTTGATTTGATTACATGCATTGGAAATGCTATGGAAAGTAAAACTAGATGATTTATTACAATTAATTAAAAAATAAACACGAGAGTGTCCATTATAGAAATATTTTGGGGGGTCCATAATAAGAAAAGAAGAACGTTCCGAAACGGAACATAAAAATCAAATGAAGTGTCCACTATAGGAGGCAATTTCCTATTATGGACCCCCAGGGGGTCTACTATAGGGCGAATTCCTCTTACCTCTAAACGGAAGCTCTTGGTGAACAGTGCGATTCGTTCAGTTTACGTTTTGAACATGTTAAAGTGATTTTCTGTTTCTGAAAATATTTTTTCGCGAAAAAAAATTTCGTTTAAAAATTTTGTTCCTTGGGGCCCCCCAAGTGATTATTGTGATTATTGTGATTATGTGATTATTTTCCACGCAAAGAAAAAAACGAAGCTGGATTCGTTATTTTCTGAGAAGAAACGTCTCTCTTTGAAAACACGCAAAAATAAAATTGACAAAGTATTGTGTTGCTAAGGTGTTACAAAGTATTGGCATTTGAATCAATTTCGATTTAAAATTACCGTGCATTGATTGAATATGACATTTATTGTCATGCGCAAACTATGTGCATAAAGACAGTTTTCTTTTTTTTTATTTAAGATGCTTGATTTTTTTTCAAACTTGTATACAAAAAAAAAGAGATTCACACAACATCAGCACGAAAAATAAATATTCCCACCTAATTGGAATACGGAAATTCGATGAAAAGTAAAAACAAGGCGCTTTGTGCAATTGGTAACAATTGCTCCTACCGTCGTAAGGGGCATTGGCAGGTCGTTGCGTGCGTGAGTGTTGTACGCTGTTTTGAGCAACTACTCAAACCAAAAGTATTTCTGTAAAAAAATATGTATGTAGTAATAATAGTTTCCACAGACACAACTAACTGAAGAACTAGACTTTAATTTGGAATGTCCTTCCTATTGTTAAAGATTATAAGTGTTTGGAGTGAGAAGTGACAAATGAGAAATGAGTAGAATGAAGTCATTGGTAGGAAGTGAGATGTGATAGGTGAGAAGTAATAAGTGAGATAGTGAGTAGTAAGCAATATGAAGCAAGATTATTTCTGAATGAAGACAAAACTAAGAAGAAGTAAGAGGGAAAAAGAGAGAATCAAGGAAGAAAAAGTAAAAAGAAAGAAGGAAGTAGGAAGAAAAAGAAGGATGAAAAAGAAGGAAGAAGGAAGAAGAAATAAGGAAGAAGGAAGAAAGAAGAAGGAAGAAAGAAGAAGAAGGAAGAAGAAAGAAGGAAGAAGGAAGAAGGAAGAAGGAAGAAGGAAGAAGGAAGAAGGAAGAAGGAAGAAGGAAGAAGGAAGAAGGAAGAAGGAAGAAGGAAGAAGGAAGAAGGAAGAGGGAAGAAGGAAGAAGGAAGAGGGAAGAAGGAATAGGGAATAAGGAAGAAGGAAGAAGGAAGAAGGAAGAAGGAAGAAGGAAGAAGAAAGAAGGAAGAAGGAAGAAGGAAGAAGGAAGAAGGAAGGAAGAAGGAAGAAGGAAGAAGGAAGAAGGAAGAAGGAAGAAGGAAGAAGGAAGAAGGAAGAAGGAAGAAGGAAGAAGGAAGAAGGAAGAAGGAAGAAGGAAGAAGGAAGAAGGAAGAAGGAAGAAGGAAGAAGGAAGAAGAAAGAAGGAAGAAGGAAGAAAGAAGAAGGAAGAAGGAAGAAGGAAGAAGGAAGAAAAGGAAGGAAGAAGGAATAAGGAAGAAAAAGAAGGAATAAGGAATAAGGAAGAAAGAAGAAGGAAAAAGAAGAAGGAAGAAGGAAGAAGGAAGAAGGAAGAAGGAAGAAGGAAGAAGGAAGAAGGAAGAAGGAAGAAGGAAGAAGGAAGAAGGAAGAAGGAAGAAGAAAGAAGGAAGGAGGAAGAAGGAAGAAGAAAGAAGGAAGGAGGAAGAAGGAAGAAGGAAGAAGGAAGGAGGAAGAAGGAAGAAGAAAGAAGGAAGGAGGAAGAAGGAAGAAGGAAGAAGGAAGGAAGAAGGAAGAAGGAAGAAGGAAGAAGGAAGAAGGAAGAAGGAAGAAGGAAGAAGGAAGAAGGAAGAAGGAAGAAGGAAGAAGGAAGAAGGAAGAAGAAAGAAGGAAGAAGGAAGAAAGAAGAAGGAAGAAGGAAGAAGGAAGAAGGAAGAAGGAAGAAGGAAGGAGGAAGAAGGAAGAAGGAAGAAGGAAGAAGGAAGAAAAGGAAGGAAGAAGGAATAAGGAAGAAAAAGAAGGAATAAGGAAGAAAGAAGAAGGAAAAAGGAAGAAGGAAGAAGGAAGAAGGAAGAAGGAAGAAGGAAGAAGAAAGAAGGAAGGAGGAAGAAGGAAGAAGAAAGAAGGAAGGAGGAAGAAGGAAGAAGGAAGAAGGAAGAAGGAAGAAGGAAGAAGGAAGAAGGAAGAAGGAAGAAGGAAGAAGGAAGAAGGAAGAAGGAAGAAGGAAGAAGGAAGAAGGAAGAAGGAAGAAGGAAGAAGGAAGAAGGAAGAAGGAAGAAGGAAGAAGGAAGAAGGAATAAGGAAGAAGGAAGAAGGTAGAAGGAAGAAGGAAGAAAGAAGAAGGAAGAAGGAAGAAGGAAGGAGGAAGAAGAAAGAAGGAAGAAAGAAGAAGGAAGAAAGAAGAAGGAAGAATGAAGAAGGATGAAGGAAGAAGGACGATGGAATAATGAAGAAGAAAGAAGGAAGAAGGTATAAAGAAGAAAAAAGAAGAAAGGAAGAAGAAAGGAAGAAGAAGGGAAAAAGAATGAAGAAGGAAGAAGAAGGGTTCAGGAAGAAGAGAGAAGCAAAGAAAGAAAGGAAAGGAAAGAAGGAAGAAGGACGAAAAAAAAAGGAAAGAAGGAAAAAGGACGAAAGACGAAGAAAGAAGGAAAAATTAAGAAAAAAGAAGGAATCAGGAAGAAGAAGAAAGAAAGAAGAAGAAGGAAGAAGGGAAGAAGAAGACGGAAAAAAGAAAGAAGGAAGAAGCAATAAAGAAGAAGAAGTAAGAAAAAACTAAGATGAAAGAAGAAAGTGGAAGGACAAAAGAAGAAGAAAAAAACTAAGAATTTTCAACAAACAAACAAATTCTGATTAGGAACTAAACATCTAAACATATGAATACATCGAATGCAGGGTAAAACAAACCAATACCTTCATGAGCTTCTGAGTAGTAACACTTTGAAAGAGGATAACTTATTTTCGATACAGTCCTTAACAATGTTTTAACCAATTGTATTTATTATCTGGGGTGTTCTGGCACGGACCTTATGAAGTGGACTGTATGGGGGATTATGTCCGCCCAGACATGGATTCTTTTGTGGTCCCTGACCTCGCCTTCGACCTTCTTTCGTTACACGGAATACCCGACACTGTACTTGGAGGTTGTAAGTTCAAACTTTATTTCGTGGCGGATCGACACTGAGGAAGAGAAGTTGTCTGATTCTGATCTGAAGCTTAAATAATTTATTTCGGTTCTTGTACTGAGGATTATATCCCCCGATTCATCCTATCCGATCTAAGGTGCTCTCGAAGAGCAAGAGATAATTAAAGTAAAGGAGAGAATATGTATGTATGTCAATGTGATCTAATGAGAATTGAACTAGATGTTCTCAATCTATCTCGGACCGAACATGAACAGGGGGCGACTAAAATTTTTCTAGTAAGATTGATTTCTTTCGGTGATAGCAGTCTTAATAAGTAGCAAATACTTTGTTGCTCCTACATCCTAGGAGAAGCAACAAAGTATTTGCTACTTATTAAGACTTCTATCGCAGAAAGAAATCAATCACAATTGTATTTATTTTTTATCCTTCATTAAAGAAAACCATCAAAGATTAGCCAATTTTAGTTCAGGACAAATTGTGCACATAATGAATAATAATATACTTTTAGTTTCATTGTAATCATTTAGAATTTAATTTGATTTGTCTTACTTTACCTTTTAACCAACATATTTTTAGAAGATTCTGAAAATTGATTAATTTTCGATATATCATCGTTACCAAGTGCAAAAGAAACGACCCCTTAGGGCCATATTACATCTGTCCTTTCTACAACCAAGAACAAAATTCAGCGCAGAATGTGAATCCACTTCCTAAATTGTGGACAAACCGTCAACAAACCGTTGTTTACATTCTTCAGCTCAAACATCCTTTGACAATTTAATAATGATGACCGATGCTATGATGAAATTATGAGAGTGACTATGCCAAATTGCTCTTTAAATCAAGCCGCGTGGGATTAAAAACATGGTGTGGTAAATATGCGAATAATAACATTTTATCCAACCCGTGACGAAGATCGCAATTTGATTAACGACATTACAGTACTGACAAGAAGAACACATTGTTCTGCGCTTCATTTGATTGAATTACGCAGGAATACTTGTCGCGTCAGTCGATTTTGTATATTTATCCTACTTCCGAAAACGAAGATTTAGCTATAAATTATTCGTCTATGGTCCAGAGGTGAGCGTGAGTAACAGTTTGTTTGTATCCAAGGGGTCAATATCACTCAATAACACTGTTAGAGAGCATGTCTGTGCCTGTTCCCGACCACAGCAAATTACTTGTTTTTTTCTGTGCATGGTTAGTGTAGACATCAATAGATTTTTAGAGAAGTACAAAGCATTAAGTAATTTCAATGGCATGCGACTGACTAATGAAGGCCGGGACGGGGGAAGAAAGAGGTCCCAAAAGAATCTTCTCTATAAGGTTAAAAAAAACCTCTATCTGTTGGAAAATATCTCGCATTATTGTATGATGATTTTTCAACTGAACTCGTACATCAAATCAATGATAAAATTGTCGATTAATGAAATGGATGCTTTGAAAATTGGCATTAGTGTAACAAACACAGCACATCATGCTGTTATCTATATTTTTCACTTATTATTGTAATACATATTGAAAACATTTCCACGTTTTTCTGTTTTCGATTCTCATTATAGTATGGCTTTATGATTTGTGACCCAAATCGGGTGGTAATATTTTGTAGTTTTGGACGAGATCAGTTAGAAATTCATAATTATTAAAGCTTTCGAATGGCGAAAAATAGTTAAATGGGATTGCAATAGATTTTATGAATGCAGACAGCTTTTCAGGCTCGACAACAAATTACTCAAAACAAGGAACAGTTCTTAAAAATGTTCTGTTGTTTAGTTGTCCTATGAATGGAAATCAATATCAAGTTTGATATTGTCATGCTGTGCAGAGTAATATGAATGGTCCCATCGATTGACTTTGATGCTCACTTGGAGGCGAATAGAAACGAAATATTTTCATTCATAATTGACTTTCATCATAATACCGTGGCACGGTCGGTCTGCGGGCTGAAACGCTATGACACCTGGTTGAACTTGGCCCACATCGCTCAACGATCTTTTCCTCCCATTTCCTTCCTCACATTATTTTTGTTTCCTTCGACATCAAACGCACACGACCAAAGGACAATGATGATGCGGATGGTGTTGATCAGCAGTTGCATTTATGGAAAGGGGACAATGACATATAAAGCGCTGCCAAAAAATGTTCAATCCCAAAACACGTCCGTAGAAGCATTTTTAACGCATTTTGAAATCTCAGATTTGGTTGGAGTCGTATATTAGGAAACCGTGTTATTCCATTGCTCCACGCATTGCAAACGAAAAATACCGCAAAAAACCTGTCAGTGACCTTTCCGAATCATGCTTGTGGGGTGATGCAGTGTGTTGGTATTGCTTTTGTTGATTACTACTAGAAGGTGTGGACAAACATCCAAATTTGCCGTCACAAGTTCGGTTGGTTGTTTTGGTTTCAATCAGTTCTTCCGAATGGAATGATGCCCTATCTGGTTGGATTGGATTTACTTGAATGGTCGGTAACTCTGACAAATTGTATTCAATTTGTCTCTAATGTTGTTACTTCCTTAACTACTTTTACAATTTTAGGTATGAGATAAAATAAAAATCAAATATCTAAGTTTTAAAAATGACATTAGGATTTCTAAGACATTGTATACAATGCCTCAGCTTCACTCAGAAGTAATACAGTCAGGGTGTTATACCAACTCGTCCGAAAAATGGGAAATATCCGAGAAACCATATTTCATGTTTTCGATTAAGCATGCACTATTGATGTCGAATGGATGTTTCTGCCAACTGTGGTAAATGACAACCCAAATATTTTTGGGAATTTTTCGAACTGATATGATATGTAAAAGTCAATCGAATGAAAACGTTCGCTGCTGTGAATTGAATAGACAGCTACTCAATTGAGTTCTCAGCTTTCAATTAACATCTACGCAGGCTAAGTTCGCATTTGGGTCGAGTCGGATGACATTAAGATTTTACACTAATAAGAACAACACAGATACGTATTTAAAGCAGGCATTGCAATATCATCTGAGCACATGATATCATCTTTGCTTGTGTAAAGATATTATCCCTAATCAAAGAGCATTCTGGAAAGATATTACCATTTGAGCATTTTATTATGATCCTGATAGCCCGCGCAGTTCGGGTTTTGTTCACGTTGCGAGGGCGTTGCTACAACAAAAGCAGTGAAAAAACTTATCTCCATGGCGAACATTGCACTTTATTTACTGAGCAGATAGATAACTAAGATCGATATCCCAGCCTATCATTAGTATCTTTGCTCAGAAGATCGAATGATGCGATAAATTGCAATGCCTGATTTAAAGCCAATCATTTGAGTAGGCCACGTGTCAAATATCAATATTTTTAAAACAGTAAATAGGAGCAACTGGAACAGGAACCGGGACTTCCTTAGCCGTGCAGTAAGATGCGCGGCTACGAAGCTCGACCATGCTGAAGGTGTCTGGGTTCGAATCCAGGTCCGGTCTAGGAAATTTTCTCTACTTCCCTGGACATAAAAGTATCATCGTGTTAGATCATGATATACGAATGTAAAAACGGTAACTTGGTTTAGAAACCTCACAGTTAATAACTGTGGAAGAGCTTGATGAACACTGAAGCATGTGAAATATGGGTCATTCCATACCAAGTGACCGAACCACTTGTAATTGACTTTCACAGATTTTAATCAAATTTCGTGGATTAGTTTATCCATCGATTATATGAAAAAATCCAAATTTATTTGATGATTGGACAACCCCTCGGCAAATGGGAGCACCCCCCGTTTTTGACGATTTGTAAAAACCATATTTTTGAACAACTCATATCTTCGACAGTTTTTAAGCTACAAATAACTTCTTTTTATGCATTTTGAAGAGAATTCTTCAAACTTTTTGAGAAAAATATCGATTTTGGGTAGAAGTGTTGCCAACTCTATTGCTTTTGCGTTTTAAGTATAAAATCGTATTTTTCTGCCAATGAGTATATTTTTATTTGAAAAATAACACCAGCATCGTGTTCTCCAGGAAATTTTGTATAAGAAACACTCGAAACCCCAAGGTACTATGAGCCGTTCTCGAATTATGGAGTTCTGAATATTATATGATTTATTTGGAACTTATCAATCACATAAGATTTTGTTATGCATACCGAACCTTTACCTTTTATGGAATTGCCAAGAATTCGAAGATATTGTTTTCTTCAAATAAATTGTAAAACATGTAACTTGAGCCTTTGAATAGAAAATAATGGACTTTTCAACGTAGTCACTTTGGAAGGAACAGCTTTTCTGTATTGTTGTAGAGCGTACTATTAACTATTATTTACATAGATACTATATTATTTCACCTGCTATGGAAAGATTTTTTTTAATTTTATAGAACATTTATTAATTTCGAAAGCTCTCGGCTCATATGCCGTTGAGCGTTACGGAGCCGAAATCTTTATACTATTTTATTCTTACAAATTAACGTTAGATTAAGTGAACCGAAAGACTCGTGTTTCAATCTGGATTAGGGAATACAGTATCACAGTAGGGAAGGAAGAAACGAATAATACTAAATTTATGACGATGATGAAAACATTGATGAAGTTCTTGTTTCATTACTGTTACGGGACATAGAAATCACCGTGAAACAAACATTTCCTAAAAAAACAACAAAGGAAAGACATACGAGAGGCAATTACGACAAAAGAAACGATATGGTTATTTAAAAAACCCTGATTAATTAACCTAGCGGTAATGGTGCCTTTCTCGTTCATTATGGAAATAGTATTTTGACCATAACTTTCGAGCCCATAATCCCACCAAGTAAAATTTTAATAGGAAACAATGGGACAGGATTTCCCGTAAAATGCAACATGGTGCGAACAAATCGGTTAAAAGCAAGCCCCTAAATAGTGGATGAGACTTTTTTATGCACACACACACATACATACACATACACGCACAGACATCACCTCAATTCGTTGAGCTGAGTCGATTGGTATACAACACTACACTGCCAAAAATATCTATATAAGATATATGTGTCGCCGTTATAAATTTTTGCAATAGCTCCACCCTAATATAATCGATATAGAATCACACATAAATTAAATAATTGCTAATTCGAGACCACACATAAAGTTTATTTGGATATATATTTTATTAGTAGTTCGAGTGGAGAATGGTTATGTGTGCGCTGATATACGCCAATAAATATGTGTGGATTTTTACTAGTGTATGGGTCTCCTGCCTTCTATAAAAATAATGTTTTTGGAGCGAACATAAAGCCTTTCGGCACACTTAGTGTACGAGAAAGGTAAAAATAAATTAGCTCATAAGGAAGTAGACATTCACTATGTTATTATAGGGCACTGCACGGACTGCTTTGTCTCTTTATCGCTGCAAAGAAATTAGAAAACAACAAGGCCAGTAAACGTCAAATTTTATGAGGAACGAAAGAGAAAGAGATGTTTCAGTGCAGTGCCCTATGGAAAAATAATGTATGAAAAGGCAAATCATTATGTAAATGGTAAATGGTACGTACAGAAGGAGAGGGTTAGTGATTTGTGACTATTTGTGACAGGTGGGAGGTAAGGGGGTTGAAAATGGCGAAAAACGTTGGATGCAATTTTTAAACGTATTTTATAGCTATATAAAAGGGAGAAGAAGACCTTAATGTCAATACTAGACCAATAGAGCAGAATTATCCACGAAAAGTTTTTATCTTACTACTATTTTATCAAACCCACACTTCACAGCACGCAAATGTGATTTGACGATAGCCATGAGCTCTCTCTCACTCACCATGTAATCAAAAATTGTTAACTGTGTGTGTATATTATCAAAGTATGAAAATAGTAGACCAATAACAAACATCATAAAAATGGTCTTCTTTGAGATAATGATTTTATTTGCTGTATTTTGAAAATAAATGGATAATATTTGCTGTTAAACAGCCAATATACTTTCGCGATATTTTATGTATTTTTTACTCCTAGAGAATTCAGATTTTCGTAAACCATGTGACATATTGTTTTAATTTTTAATAGTTGACCCTAAGGATGCCGAAAATCTTTGAAGAAGAAGGAGCCTTGCTGGAACGACGACCAAAATTGTTTATTCTACCAGAACTACCAAACTACGTGTACCAATAATTCAACTGAGTGTTATTTCAAAAATTTTAATCTTTTAGTGCTAAGGAACAAATTGTAGTTATTCAGATTAATTTTTAATGGAAAATTCCGGAAAGAGAAATGGTTTTTCCGTCTAACAAGGACAATGGGATCACCACCGAAGGGGCGATTACCCTCCAATACCTTTTCCGAACTAAATCTATCACATGTTGTACATATGCATAATCGAGTTTCAGACATAGTAAGGACAGTTGACCAGATAGTGCTGGCAGAAACATTGATTTCTTGCATATGATTCCAACAATCAATCTTCAAAGCGTTGTAATATTTCCAGCAATGCTTATTCTTCAGCAAACTCTTTCAGCATCTCTCAGTATTGAGTCAGATGATCGAATTAACGATAAAATAAAGCCGCTAGGGGCAAAAATGCAAAAAATACATTTTTCCATACTAATCTCCATATAAATTTCAAACGCGATGCTGTAAGTGGGGAAGCAGCCAATCGAGCTGTGTATGTGTGTTATGTATGTGTCAATGCGTATATGTGTGTATGTTCGGAAATCAGTAAAAAAAAAACTACAATTTTCACAGTGAAAAAAGGACTTTTCATTTTTAAAATCCTGTATCTCAAAATCGGAACATAGTACCTCGGGGTTTTAAGCGTTTCCAATGTAAAAATGGTCAAAGAACACGTTGGTGAGGTTATTTCCTGAATAAAAATATACTCATTGGGTAAAAAATGCATTTTTCACACAAAAACATAAAAATTGTTCATTTGGCAACACTGCACATCAACAAATTATTTTTTTTTTAAATTCCTTGAAAAATCTTCTTTCGAATGGTTACCTTAGATTCATTATAGTCCTCACAGTTCCAGAGATATGTGCAAAACAATATGATGAGTTTCATACATTTGTCTAAAAAGGGGGATGGTCTTATTAATCGTGGGTAGGTCCAATCACCACGAAATTTTGGTTTTTGGGGTAGAACCCATACATAAACAATTGGTCAAAATTTCATTCAATTCTAAGAAAATCGATTGCACGTTTGCATTTTTTCTCGGTCACTTCATATGGAATGACCCATATATGTCTAACGTCAATATTTTTTTCCTTTTTGACTATGTTTTAAAAATATCATCACATTTCCCACCTATTACGTTGCAGCGCAGAATAAAAGATGGTAATAATCGTTTTTATTATCAAACTGTTTTTATTTTCTCAAAATCATCACGTGAATTCATCCAATGGGTGATCAGATAAATTAAATTTAAAAACAACATAATTCACGTTCGTTCAAGACTCAAATTAATTAGAGCCATCATGGACAGCTAACACAGTTCGCACTACGTTTTCCACCATGCGCAGTCCGCCTGTTTCGTATCTAACAAGGTTAAGGTCACACCCAAATTGTGGGAAGTATTGCCAAATCTTCAGTACGTTGAACTGTCTTTTGGTGTGATATTTCCGTTCTTTTTCAGAATGCAAAGTTGCTAGCAAGCATGAAACATATTTATATCTTCAATATATTTATCATATGTTAACTATATGATCTCTTGACTTGCTTATTTCAAGATGCTTTGCGATGGAATTATAAATAAGTAATGCTTGTTATATTTATTATGTTGAATTCTGTTAGAAATCATGTTTGTGAATTGTTATCGCATGTTTTGTTTAAATTCCAACGGATGTCAATTCCAACGGATTCGTTGGACTTCCACTGTTTTTTTTTTTCACCATTTTGCCTTTCTCGTACACTAAGTCTTCCGGAAGGCTATATGTTCGCTCCAAAAACAAACTTTTTATAGAAGGCCCGTAGACCCATAGTGTTGTATACCCATCGACTCAGTTCGACGAATCGAGGTGATGTCTGTCTGTGTATGTGTGTATGTATGTGTGTTTTTTCTTCCGTATGTGCAATGGAGGGGGAATCTGCTAAACAGACATCCTGGAATGGACGTCCAGGAAGTGCGGGGTTAGGGACCACCTCCATCAGCAAACGAGGGAGGCAGGACTACAAGACTACATCTCCAATCCGCTAAACCGTTTCCACTGCCGCCAAGCCCATCGTCCCTTCGGTACAACCAGAAAGTAATGCTTCGAGGGGGGCCAGTGCACAACGCACCTTCGATGTTAGCTGCGTGTCCTTGCAGAATAGAACATCGCGACTCGCTTTTTAGAAGAACACCATGCTATCGTGCCAGCGCATTGCCGGCTTTCCAGGTGGCCTTACCACGCCCTATGTCCTCGGAAGGTGGGAAGGGTTGACTTCGCGCCTGCTTCCCTCTGCACGACTGGTATCAAGAATGATGATGCCGCGTGCACCTCAAATTGACCTCTCTGCGATAGGGCCAATTCGCCATCACACAGAGGGACCTGCCAACGCGGTGCCTACACCTGCTTCAGCCTTGACGAGGACCCCTTTCCGTCCTCGGGCTCGGAACCCGCCCGACGCCGCGAAAGCGACGATATCATGTTGTTCTTCGCGCGGCCTTCTTCTTCTTCTTATTATTATTGGAATTACATCCCCATACTGGGACAGAGCCGCCTCGCAGCTTAGTGTTCATTAACACGTACGTCCCCAACCCCCATATTACGACAAAGCTCAAAATTCAAAACCATGCAGCTCAGCCAATTTCTAACGGATTTTCAAGCAATCTTTTGGAATCGATCGCAAAATTCCTATAGTTTTAGGAACCGAGGTCATTTTTTGTGCAATGGCCATGGTTCCGGATATATTCCGGGGAGTACTGGGGTTACCTCCCTCCCGGAAAAAATGGTCACTGGCAGATCGGCTTCGAAATCCATCGTGCGACATGTCAAACTTCATGATTTTGCAAAATAAGTACACTGGAGTCCATTTCGGTGATTTTCGATCGAATTGGCCACCCTCCGGGTACTTTCAGGGTCTGGTTCCCTTGGGGAAGTGGCCAATTTTCATTCGCTCTTTTGGCCAATTTTCGTTCAATCTTGGAACCCATCTTGCGACATGTCAAACTTCATGATTTTGCAAAACAAGTACGCTGGAGTCCATTTCGGTGATTTTCGATCGAATTAGCCACCCTCCGGGTACTTTCAGGTAGGCCGGTGCGCTGATTGAAATTTAACCGGAAGTGGCGTGGTAGATTATTTTCAGGCAGCGGCGGCGGCGTCACGCCGTTGAGGATCAGCGGTGGCGTGAACCAGTTTCTAGCGCCAAAATTTCTTCAAAAGTTCGTCAAGGAATTCTTCTAGAAGTTCCTCCACTAGATTTTTTTTAAAGATCGTCAAGAAATTCCTTTGGACATTCCTCCGTAAGTGCCTCTGGGAAGTTCATCCAGAAACTCCTCCCGGATTTCGCCTGGAAGTTCCTTCAGGAATTCCTCCAGGAATTCCTCTGGAAGTTCCTCCAGCGATTCCTCCGGAGGTTCCTCCGGGAATTCCTCCGGAAGTTTCTCCAGGAATTCCTCCGGAAGTTTCTCCATAAACTCTTCCGGAAGTTCCTCCAGGAATTCCTCCGTAAAACTGGAATTGGCCACCTGAAATTCCAGGAATTTCTGGAAGATTTCCTAGAGGAACTTCCGGAATAATTTCTAGAGGAACTTCCGGAGCAATTTCTAGAGGAACTTCCGGAGCAGTTTCTAGAGGAACTTTCGGAGAAATTCCTGGAGGAACTTTCGGAGGAATTTCTGGAGGAATTTCCGGAGGAACTTCTGGAGGAATTCCCGGAGGAACTTCCGGAGGAATTCCTGGAGGAACTTCCGGAGGAATTCCTGGGGGAACTTCCGGAGGAATTCCTGGAGGAACTTCCGGAGGAATTCCTGGAGGAACTTCCGGAGGAATTCCTGGAGGAACTTCCGGAGGAATTCCTGGAGGAACTTCCGGAGGAATTCCTGGAGGAACTTCCGGAGGAATTCCTGGAGGAACTTCCGGAGGAATTCCTGGAGGAACTTCCGGAGGAATTCCTGGAGGAACTTCCGGAGGAATTCCTGGAGGAACTTCCGGAGGAATTCCTGGAGGAACTTCCGGAGGAATTCCTGGAGGAACTTCCGGAGGAATTCCTGGAGGAACTTTCGGATGAACTCCTGGAGGAACTTCCGGAGGAATTCCTGGAGGAATTCCTAGAGGAACTTCCGGAGGAATTCCTGGAGGAACTTCCGGAGGAATTCCTGGAGGAACTTCCGGAGGAATTCCTGGAGGAACTTCCGGAGGAATTCCTGGAGGAACTTCCGGAGGAATTCCTGGAGGAACTTCCGGAGGAATTCCTGGAGGAACTTCCGGAGGAATTCCTGGAGGAACTTCCGGAGGAATTCCTGGAGGAACTTCCGGAGGAATTCCTGGAGCAACTTCCAGAGGAATTCCTGGAGGAACTTCCGGAGGAATTCCTGGAGGAACTTCCGGAGGAATTCCTGGAGGAACTTCCGGAGGAATTCCTGGAGGAACTTCCGGAGGAATTCCTGGAGGAACTTCCGGAGGAATTCCTGGAGGAACTCCCGGAGGAATTCCTGGAGGAACTCCCGGAGGAATTCGTGGAGGAACTTTCGGAGGAATTCCTGGAGGAACTTCCCAAGGAATTCCTGGAGGAATTCCTAGAGGAACTTCCGGAGGAATTCCTAGAGGAACTTCCGGAGGAATTCCTAGAGAAACTTCCGGAGGAATTCCTAGAGGAACTTCCGGAGGAATTCCTAGAGGAACTTCCGGAGGAATTCCTAGAGGAACTTCCGGAGGAATTCCTAGAGGAACTTCCGGAGGAATTCCTAGAGGAACTTCCGGAGGAATTCCTAAAGGAACTTCCGGAGGAATTCCTAGAGGAACTTCCGGAGGAATTCCTAGAGGAACTTCCGGAGGAATTCCTAAAGGAACTTCCGGAGGAATTCCTGGAGCAACTTCCAGAGGAATTCCTGGAGGAACTTCCGGAGGAATTCCTGGAGGAACTTCCGGAGGAATTCCTGGAGGAACTTCCGGAGGAATTCCTGGAGGAACTCCCGGAGGAATTCCTGGAGGAACTCCCGGAGGAATTCCTGGAGGAACTTTCGGAGGAATTCCTGGAGGAACTTCCCAAGAAATTCCTGGAGGAATTCCTAGAGGAACTTCCGGAGGAATTCCTAGAGGAACTTCCGGAGGAATTCCTAGAGGAACTTCCGGAGGAATTCCTAGAGGAACTTCCGGAGGAATTCCTAGAGGAACTTCCGGAGGAATTCCTAAAGGAACTTCCGGAGGAATTCCTAGAGGAACTTCCGGAGGAATTCCTAGAGGAACTTCCGGAGGAATTCCTAGAGGAACTTCCGGAGGAATTCCTAGAGGAACTTCCGGAGGAATTCCTAGAGGAACTTCCGGAGGAATTCCTAGAGGAACTTCCAGAGGAATTCCTAGAGGAACTTCCGGAGGAATTCCTAGAGGAACTTTCGGAGGAATTCCTAGAGGAACTTCCGGAGGAATTCCTAGAGGAACTTCCGGAGGAATTCCTAGAGGAACTTCCGGAGGAATTCCTAGAGGAACTTCCGGAGGAATTCCTAGAGGAACTTCCGGAGGAATTCCTAGAGGAACTTCCGGAGGAATTCCTAGAGGAACTTCTGGAGGAATTCCTAGAGGTACTTCCGCAGGAATTCCTAGAGGAGCTTCCAGAGGAATTCCTATAGGAACTTCCAGAGGAATTCGTAGAGGAATTTCCGGAGGAATTCCTGGAGTAATTCTTGGAGAAGCTTCCTGAAGGAACTTCCAGACGATATCCGGGAGGAGTATCTGGAAGAATTTCCCAGAGGCACTTATAGAGGAATATCTGGAGGAATGTCCAAAGGAATGTCTTGACTATCTTTTAAAAAACTCGTGGAGGAACTTATGGAAGAATTTATGGAGGAACTTCTGAATAAATTTTGGCACTTGAAACTAATTCACGCCGATCCACGCCGCCGCCAATCACCATCGGCGTGACGCCGCTGGCTGAAAATGATCTATCACGCCACCGCCGGTTAAATTTCAATCAGCGCACAGGTCTACCTGGAAGTATCCGGAAGGTGGCCAATTCGATCCAAAATCACCGAAATGGACTCCAGTTTTTTTTGTTTTGCAAAATCATGAAGTTTGACATGCCGCAAGTTGGATTCCAAGAGTAAACGAAAATTGGCCAGTTCCCTAAGGGAACCAGGCCCTGCTTCCTTTGGGTACTTCTCGGAGGGTGGTCAATTCAATCGAAAATCGCCGAAACGTACTCCAGTGTACTTGTTTTGCAAAATCATGAAGTTTGACATGTCGCAAGATGTGTTCCAAGATTGAACGAAAATTGGCCACTTCCACAAGGGAACCAGGCCCTGGAAGAAAAATGCCGAAATGTACTCCAGTGTATTTTTTTTGCAAAATCATGAAGTTTGATATGTCGCAAGATGGGTTCCAAGAGCGAATGAAGATTGGCCACTTCCCCAAGGGAACCAGGCCCTGGAAGTACCCAGAGGGTGGCCAATTCGATCGAAAATCGCCGAAATGTACTCCAGTGTACTTGTTTTGCAAAATCATGAAGTTTGACATGTCGCAAGATGGGTTCCAAGATTGAACGAAAATTGGCCATTTCCCCAAGGGAACCAGGCCCTGGTATCCGGAGGGTGGCCAATTCGATCGAAAATCGCCGAAATGTACTCCAGTGTACTTGTTTTGCAAAATCATGAAGTTTGACATGTCGCACGATGGATTTCGAAGCCGATCTGCCAGTGACCATTTTTTCCGGGAGGGAGGTAACCCCAGTACTCCCCGGAATATATCCGGAACCATGGCCATTGGACAAAAATTGACTTCGGTTCCTAAAACTATAGGAATTTTGCGATCGATTCCAGAAGATTGCTTGAAAATCCGTTTGAAATTGGCTGAGCTGCGTGGTTTTGAATTTTGAGTTTTGTCGTAAAATGGGGGTTGGGGACGTACGTGTTAAGCACTTCCACAGTTTTTAACTGCGAGCAGGGTTGGTTCGCTCTGAGGAGAAATCAAAGTGTAAGTGTAAAAACTTCTCTTTCTCAATTCGTTTTCCAAGTGAATTGTGCAGGAATACACTTTCTCTTTATATGGAGGAGCGTGTGTCATATCCACTCTTTATCACACAAACGCAAGAATATCACAAGTGTAAAGAATACAGAAAAATGTCAATTGTAAACAGTCAATAAGGCATACATTTAGGCTGAGTCCTAAGTCTTCAATGGAAATTAACGTTTTAAGCGCCTGAACATAGACCTTTTTCTATATACAACAGCAAAACACACGCGACTGAAAAAGTTCTCACTCTTTATCGATCATGCTTTTCCCGGCTTGATATACACGCAAGTGTAAGCGCTCGCAAGTGTGAATCGATACACTTCTCTTTATAGGTAAGAGCTCCACACATTTCAAGGCAAAGAGTGAGAAATGACCAACTCTGACTGCGAGGTTTCTGAGGCAAGTTACCATTTTTGCATTCGTATATCATGAGGCTAACACGATGATACGTTTATGCCCAGAGAAGTCGAGCCAATTTCCAATCCGAAAATTGCCTAGACCGGCACCGGAAATCGAACCCAGCCACCCTCAGCATGGTCTTGCTTTGTAGCAGCGCGTCTTACCACATGGCTAAGGAGGGCCCCGCACGGCCACTTGTTCGATAAAAAGATCGAGTTCGACCACAGCGGTATGTATGACCCATGAAGCCGACTCCGAACCCTTACCCTTGGTCCACCTCTTATTTGCGTCTGAACTAGCCATTCCTCGAGTCCACGCGCCACCTTCTGTTTTGCTCCGAGACGATTTGGACGATAGCCGATAAAACGACGTTCTAGCCAACTTCATCTTTACACATCCTCCGGACTAGGTTGTCCGGGGTAGTGTCCAGACCACATGTGGCAAGCATGTGGTCACGCATTGTGCGAAAACGCGGGCACACGAACAACACGTGTTCCGCCGTTTCCTCTAAACCTCTGCACACCGGACACTCGGGCGAGGCCACGAGGCCGCGCATTTCGAAGCACTCTATGTCTTCAGCGATAACGATGTCAATAGGCATCATACCGGTGATGACGCAAAGTGTATCGTGCGACATGGTACGATACGCGCTCGCAACTCTTAGGCACATGAGCCTATACGTACTTTCTAACTTCGTTCTGTAGCAGTTAATACGCAGGGCCGTGCCCCAAGCTGCCCCCCCATACCTCAGTATGGACAGAGCAACACTAGCCAGAAGCTTGCGCTTGCTGGCATAAACCGCAGAGCTATTGGACATCATCCGGGACAATGCCACGCTTGCAGTCGTAATTGACGTGGCTACCAAAGGTGAGCTTATCGTCGATCATTACCCCCAAGAGTTTGATGGAGCGTTCAGAGGTGACCGTGCAGTTGCCTGCCCTTATCGCCGCTTGTTGTTCCGACTTTCGGTTGATAACAACAACCACCTCAGCCTTGTGGTGAGCCAGTTCTAACTTCCTGGAACTCATCCACTCCTCCACAATTGCGATCGAGTGGGCTGCAGTCAATTCCACCTCTTCGATCGATTCGCCGTAGACCTCCAGCGTAATATCGTCAGCGAAGCCGACGATTACCACGCCCACCGGGAACTTCAACCTCAAGACACCGTCGTACATGACGTTCCATAACACCGGACCCAGTATGGAACCTTGCGGAACCCCTGAGGTTATGTCAACGCACTTCCGACCCGCCTACGTGTCGTATACCAGTACTCGATTCTGGAAGTAGCTTCCGAGAATCTTGTACAGGTACTCGGGAATTCCAAGACGCAGGAGCGCATCTGCAATAGCTGCCCAACTGGCACTATTGAAAGCATTCCTCACGTCGAGAGTCACTACTGCACAATAGCGAACTCCCCTCCTCTTACGCTGGATAGCTATCTCCGCGGATTTGGTAACCGACAAGATAGCGTCTACGGTCGACTTACCCTTTCGGAAGCCAAACTGGTTACTCGATAGACCATCCGCACCAGGGACAGAAAAAGTCAGTTCAACTACACTCAAACAGCTGACATCCAACACACAATCAAGTTGCTAGTCCTTCCCGAATTTGAATGTGCGAATGAATAGGACGGCATGTGCACGAACAGCAGCAAGCGTCGACCCTCGGTGTCAGCGTTGTTTTGTACGGTGTCAAAATGAATCTTCAGCTTGGCACATTGATATTCAATTTGAAATCTCAAAATATGAATATCATTTCATACTGCGGTGTATGGATTCAACAATTTGAAGTCAGATTCCTAAAATATATGCATCTGTTTAGTATATAAAGTAAAATAATCATAATTTATCGGTGCAAATCAACCACAATTCAAAATATTCATTTCAGCCCCGGTAGATTTTCGTTTTTTACGCTCGATTATCAATCGGCTATTGAGGAGCGGGTGGTAAATTTGGTATGGAAGTTTGACAGCATGCTGCGAGATGTTCGTTCCTGCATTGCCGAGCGTCTGATCAAAACAAACACGAATAAATGACGAAGCTGCCTACTGAGCATCGACGCAACTGATAGTAAAACGAAGATTTCCGTCCTTGATCCGCACCCTCCGTACGTATCAACAACCTGTTGAGGATGATCTTCTCGAGCACCTTCCCCGCCGTACGAAGCAGGCATATTGGTCTATATGCCGACGGATCCCCCGGTGGTTTTCCCGCCTTTGGCAATAGGACCAAGCTCTGCCTTTTCCATGCTTCAGGGAAGACTCCCTCGTCCAGGCATCTCTGCATGACAGATCTGAACATCTCGGGAGCCTCAGCAATGGCCGCTTTGATGGCTAGGTTCGGAATACCATCCGGTCCTGGCGCCTTACCTACACTAAGGGACTGTGTAATCCCCGCAAGTTCCGCCACAGTTACTCTTCCCTCGTCGGCCACCCAGGCCTCTGGCAGCTCGACAAAGGGAGGCCAGAGACTTGGGTCGTGACGTGGGAAGAGCCACGCGATGATCCTCTCCAGCATCTCTGGAGACCGCTCTGTAGGGGCCATCGCCCCACGTGTCTTGGCCATTTCGACCCTATAGGCGTCACCCCATGGATTCACTTTGGCACAGGCCCTCGAAGCGGGCTTTTTTGCTTGATCTAATCTCAGTCTTCAGAGCGGCTCTAGCAGTCACGAACGCCATCCGTCGTTCAACACGCTCCTCTACTGTGCGTGCTCGCTGCATCTGCCTCCGTGCCCGTAGGCAGGCGCTGCGCAGGTTCGCAATTGCTTGAGTCCACCAGTAAGCCGGTGGCCTTCCATTCCTAGGGTGGACTTCCTAGGCATGGTGGCATCGCATGCACGCGAGAGTACTGTTACCAGCTGCTCGCCGCTCAGACCGAGAGTATTGTGCTCGCGCTTCCTTAAACACCTCGTCGTCGAAGTACGATGCCTTCCGCATATGAGGGCTAGGCCTCGCCCCTTCTCTCGTCCGCTATCATTTGCTATCACCACCGGCCTACGCCCCATCAAATTCGCCGTCAAACAATCCAGCATACGATGGAATTGCTCGATCGACCATCGAGGAGGCGCATATCAGCTGCAGAAGAAGACCCCGTTGACTTTGGCAATGACGAACCCCTCGTGTGTCGAAGACACCAACTCTTGGACTGGGTATTTCCCCGTTGTCCAGCAGAGCGGCTGCGGTGGGGCTCTCCACTTCACACTGTCGCCGCAGTGCCGCGACGAGCTCTTCGACTTCGGTGATCTCGTCCAGGTCTTTAACCCTTAGATTCAACTCCGTCGTGAGTGCCCTCACCTTGACCGTCTCGCCTAGGACTTCCTCAGCCAACTTCTTGTAGGCACGCCCTTTTTGCGAGACGCCTCGCTTCAGCTCGAGGATCATCTCGCCCTTCCGGGTACGTCTTATTCGATGTAAGTCGGCGCCGAGTTCACCGAGCTTGGCGTCACTCTTCATCGCCTTAAAGACGTCCGAGTACTTAGCCTCGTCCGTCTTGATGACTAGGGCATCGCCCTAGAGCGATTGGCTCCTACCCTAGACTTCTTGCTACCCTCATTCGCCTGGGCCTTCTTTTCGGCCCTTGACGTCTTCGATTTCCTCTTGTTCTTGACCAGGGTATAGGAGGCCCCTCTATTTCCCTGGTCTGGAGCAGCTGAGAGCTCTCAGCCTGCCATAACCCCTTACCACCGTCTTTCCTGGGTGGACGGACCTTTCCAGGTCCTTCCTCCCCCGGTCTTGGAGGTACCTGGCCGAGGTTCAGCTTCCCAGCCCCACTACCCTTGTTCAGGGTAGTAACCCTCCGCGTTTTGGAGCGGCCCCCAGGGAGCTCATCCCCTGGAGACTGTCTCCCCCGCTTTTGTGTCTGCTCCGTTGGAGCAGTCACCCCCGACGTGCCCGCGAATACTTGAGCCTCAGTCTGGGTAGACTTTGGCACCACCGTCTTCGCTGGCACGCCCTCGGTCGATTCGACTTCGCCCGAGCCCGCGAATCCTTGGGCCTCAGTCTGGGTAGAGATTGACTCCACGAATTTCACGGGTTTGCACTTGGCCGTCCCGACCGCCCTCTCCAGCTTGGCGTCCAACATCGACTTTCGAAGTTTCAGCAAGCTCCTTTAACCGATTCAATCCGGATGGGTCATATATGACCCAAGACGAAAATCAGTTGTCGAAAATCAGTTTTAAGAGATAGAGCCTTGCTTTCTTCAGCAAAAATGTTCAAAATTAACTGTTCCATCCAGGAAAAATATTTCCCAGGTCAGGTTATGGTCACTAGGATGATCTAGAGCATCCAAACTATCCTTGAGTTCTAATTTTGATGTTCTTAGGAATAAACACCATTTTTTACCACATTCTGATTAAATAATTGAAATTGAAATGCTTTATGATAATATCCCGCACCTGTCCTGCAGTATAACAGATCTTTTTCAATACCTAAGATACTCCAAACAGTTCTTGAACTCAGATCTTAATATTCAAATCGGTCAACAAAAAGATCTACGATGTCCCCACTATTTTTATGAGTTGGGACAGCTCCACGGTTCTTCATTACACCATTACAGACACACCACAGAATTCGTTCGACATCTACGACACTCCAAACTCTCCTTGAGTACAGATCCTAATATTCAAATCGATCAACATGCAGATCTTCGATGTCCCCACTAGTTTTATGAGTTGGAATAGCTCCAGGATACCTCGTAACACCATACCAGACACTCCACAGAATTCGTTCGACATCTACGACACTCCAAACTCTCCTTGAGTACAGATCCCAATGTTCAAATCGATCAACATGCTGATCTTCGATGTCCCCACTAGTTTTATGAGTTGGAATAGCTCCAGGATACCTCGTAACACCATAACAGACACTCCATAGAATTGGTTCGACACCTACGACACTCCAAACTATCCTTGAGTACAGATCCTAATTTTCAAATCGATCAACATGCAGATCTTCGATGTCCCCACTAGTTTTGTGGGTTGGAATAGCTCCAGGATACCTCGTAACACCAAAACAGACACTCCACAGAATTGGATCGACACCTACGACACTCCAAACTATCCTTGAATACAGATACTAATATTCAAATCGATCTACATGTAGATCTTTGATGTCCCCACTAGTTTTATGAGGTGGAATAGCTCCAGGATACCTCGTAACATCATTACAGACACACCACAGAATTCTTTCGATATCTACGACACTCCAAACTCTCCTTGAGATCAGATCCTAATATTCAAATCGATCAACATAGAGATCCTCGATGTCCCCACTAGTTTTATGAGGTGGAATAGCTCCGCGATACCTCGTAACACCATTACAGGCACACCAGAGTTCGTTCGACATCTATGACACTCCAAACTATCCTTGAGTACAGGTCTTAATATTCAAATCGATCAACATGAAGATCTTCGATGTCCCCACTAGTTTTATGAGTTGGAATAGCTCCACGGGATTTCGTGACACCATTATAGACACATCACAGAATTTGTTTGACATCTACGATACTCCAAACTGTCTTTGAGCGCAGATCCTAATATTCAAAACGATCAACATGAAGATCTCCGAAGTCTAAACTATTTTACAGTAAGATATACACCACAGAATTCGTTGAACATGTACGACACTCCAAACTCCAAATAAGCTCAGATCCCTATTTACAAATCGATCAGCTAGAAGATCTTTGATGTCCCCACTATTTGTATGAGTTGGAATAGCTCCATGAGACTTCATTAAACCATTATAAATACATAACAGAATTTGTTGAACATCTATTATACTTCAAACCATACTCGAGTCACCACGAGTACGCTGGCTCCTTCCCCTCTCTTATTAAGTGTATAATAAAATGATATTGATTGTATATATCACAAAGAACCATGGCTCCGTAAAGTGTTATACACGCCTGAGCCTACCAAATAAACGAACTTGGAAAAAAATACTTCAAACCATCCATGAGTACAGATCAGAATATTCAAAACGATCCACATAGAGATCTTCGATTTCTCAACTATTTTTATGAGTTGTAATAGCTCCACGGGATTTGGTTACACTATTAGAGATACGCCACAGAATTCGCTCGACATCTACGACACTCCAAACTGTCTTTGAGCTCAGATCCCAATATTCAAGTCGATCAACTCAAAGATCTTTGAGGTCCCCACTATTTCTATGAGTGGAAATAGCTCCACGGGACTTCGATACATCATTATAGATACATTACAGAACTCGTTGAACATCGTCGACACTCTAAACTGTCCATGAGTACAGATCTCAATACTCAAATCGATCAACATGAAGATCTACGTCATCCCATCTATTTTTATGAGTTGGAATAGCTCTACTGGACTTCGTTACACCATTATAGAAACATTGTAGAATTCGTTGAACATGTACGACAATACAAATTGTTCATGAGTTCAATTCTTTATATTCAAATCGATCAACAAGAAGATGTACGATGGTCTATCATGAATTTACCGCCAAAAAATTGTATGGTGAAGGACATCTAGGGAAGATCGATATAGTACGTACAATTACTATTTTCAACACCCCTCTCCCCTTCGCCACTTTTTGTAATGAACCTCTAGTTTTTTTTTATTATTCGTCACGCAATTTGTGAATAACCACCTTACACAAATTTCATCAATAATGAGAGCATTTCTCGAAAAAAAAACAATGACCTGTTACCTGTTAGTCTACTAAATATTTTTTTGATGAAGAAGATCATTATTGAGAAACTTAACTATTGATTCCTTTTGGTACACTGCTTTCAAATGTTTACTCCTAGTGTGCTGCATGTTTGCAGCAGTGCACCAGAGCTTAACATGTCGATTCGAAAGTTTTACTGAAACGCCTTCTGTTGAGGATCTCGCAGAATCACATCAAATGGTTGCAGAGGAACTGAGAGAGAGATTTTTTCAGCAACATGATTTAGCTATTACATTTAATTCATTTTGGGATAAGTATGGAGAAAAGCATTTGAAATGAAATTTTGTGATATTATTCATACGTAAATTACTTTACTCTTACATATAAATGTTAGTCTTAGTAACATCCACTTCCGTGCAATACTGAAACCAATTATATTGTTGATTGAATGTATTGCGAGCTTTATTCAGTTCTTGGTACGCAATCCTCATTTATTGG
The DNA here is from genome assembly GCF_024139115.2 of Armigeres subalbatus. Classification (NCBI taxonomy): domain Eukaryota; kingdom Metazoa; phylum Arthropoda; class Insecta; order Diptera; family Culicidae; genus Armigeres; species Armigeres subalbatus. Next base: position 54,237,887 of record NC_085139.1, on the reverse strand, counting down.
TTAGACTGTCATCTCATGATACCCCTTGGTGGTTTCAATACGTATAGAAATGGTAAACACTTGGGTAAACATATCGTATAAAATATATAATATGTATAATAAGTATGAAACAAGTAAGTATGAGAGTACCAACGCCTTCAGGGTGCAACTTACTCTAATTCTGATCGATTATGGAGTAGCAATAATTCACATGTATAGCCCAGCCGGTCATCAAGAGACGCCGTGGTACCAAGCTTCTTTTTCTTCTTCTTCTTCTTCTTATTGGCATTACATCCCCACACTGGGACAGAGCCGCCTCGCAGCTTAGTGTTCTTTAAGCACTTCCACAGTTATTAACTGCGAGGTTTCTAAGCCAGGTTACCATTTTTGCATTTGTATATCATGAGGCTAGCACGATGATACTTTTATGCCCAGGGAAGTCGAGACAATTTCCAATCCGAAAATTGTCTAGACCGGCACCGGGAATCGAACCCAGCCACCTTCAGCATGGTCATGCTTTGTAGCCGCGCGTCTTACCGCACGGCTAAGGAGGGCCCCTCTATAACACTATAGAGATGGTCTTTTAGACCTCCAATATCTGAACTCATGTATGGCGCCGTAGATATTCCGGGAATGTTATGATTTGTATATACTGGTATATTGATGTCCCATGGGGTTTCTACAACTGACACACACGCTCAGGATCCTATGATTCACTCTGTTGGCCTCGTAGACCTCCAATATCTGAACTCAAAAATCGTTTGGAGTACCGTAGATATTCTTGGAATGTTTCAATTTTCATATACTGGTGTAATGATGTCTCATGGGGTTTTTACAACTAACACATAAGCTGAGTTGCCTTTGAATCACTCTGTTGGTCTTGTAGACCCCCAAGATCTGAATTCAAAAATAATTTGGAGTACCGTAGATACTTTGGGAATATTGTATTTTGGATATACTGGTGTAATGATGTTCCATGAGGCTTCTCCAGCTAACACACAAGCTCGGAAATCAATGAATCACTCTGTTGGTCTTGTAGACCTCCAGTATCTGAACTCAAGAATAACTTGGATTACCCCAGGAACTCTGGGAATGCTGTGATTTGCATATTCTGGTGTAATGATGTCCCAAGGGGTTGCTCCAACTAACGTACAAGCTCAGGACCCTATGAATCACTCTGTTGGTGTTGTAGAACTTCAAGATCTGAACTCAAGAAAGGTTTGGAGTACCGTAGATATTCTGGGAATGTGGATGTTTTTATATATTGACATAATCACGTCCCATGGGGTTTTTACAACTAACACACAAGCTCAGAAACCTATCAATCACTCTGTTGGTCTTGTAGGCCTCCAAGATCTGAATTCAAGAATTGTTTGGAGTACCGTAGATATTCTGGGAGTCTTGTATTTTGTATATACTACTGTAATAATGTTCCATGGGGCTCCTCCAACTATTACTCAAGCTCGGGAACCTATGAACTGCTCTGTTGATCTTGTAGACCTTCAAGATCTGAACTCAAGAATAGTTTGGAGTACCGTTAATGTTTAGGTAACACTGCGATTTGATAAAAAATAGTTTAATTATGTCTCAAGTAGTAATGCCAACTTCAAATAAGGATTGAGGCCCCGTAAAACGCTTTGTTGTTTATGTAGATCATCAAGATCTGATCTCAAGGAAGGTTTGGAAGCCCTAGAAGATCTCAAAAAAAATATTTTACCCCATATTTATACTTTTTCATGCTTTGCATACGTTTTTGAAGCAGAATGTCCAAAATTTATGTTGAAATACGACGAAAAAAAAATCCGGACTGAATCGGTTAAAGGTCCTTACTGATATTATGCTTCGATGATGTAAAGTCGATGATGGCGTCCAGCTGTTCCGTTGCCACCTCGAAGGCCGAAAGCCCATCGCGTTTGCGGTTCATCGCCCTCACAAGCCATGGGCCGTCCATAGCCTCTACCGGTGTAGCTGGGGAGAAGGTTAAGTGACATTTTTCATGAAAACATGCAAAATAATAGAAAAAAGCGCGATCTATTCTCCTAATGTGTTTTTAGACCTTTCTTATGTGATTTTTTCAATACATTTTACGATGCAAGAGAAAGACATCATCACCGCTAGGAGGATTAATCTGGGTTTTCATATTTCTTCATGAAAATTTTCATATTTGTTACTGTTCTTTATTAATTTTTTCTTGAACATTTTTGAATTTTTTGTGGAAAATTTTTGTTGTGTACTCGATGGAATTGTTCGTTGTAGAACACATTGGCTAAAAAGAAGAAATGATTTCCATTCTTATTGTAAGAGCATGCTACTGATACAAATCTAATCCAGAAAACAAAACCAACAATTATCACCCTTCTACGATATGGGACAATCGAATTAGATCTCACGACCGTTGGTGGCTGACGAACTAGAATGAAAATGTGCAGCAGTGTTTAGCTGCGCGCATCACCGGCATGCAGAACCAGTATCTGACTGTGCGACAATTTATGTTGGGATTCCCCAGTACCAGTTTTCCTGTTTGGGTCGGGTCTGCTGGATGGCACAGATCACACAAAGAGAATTGCTTTGGATGTAAAATCGCCCCCAATGACTTGCAAGATAATTTTCTTCCTATTTCCACAAAGGTAGTGGCGTCAAATATTGTCCTACATGTTTTCTACATTTATTTATTTTTTAAAGCATTTATGCGGAACTCTCGGGCGATTTTTTTTAACGAAGCCGCAAGTATGTTTCATGATATTTACAAAGGATATCATGGATTATGGCACGTGGACAAAACCAATTGCAGCGACTCGTAATTTAAAATTTTAATAATTTTCAAGCGGACAGGATTTTGAATTTAGCTTTTGGGGATTTCCGCTCCACGTCCAGGCTCTTGACGTCATGAGCAGTGTAGCGTTGCGTGGTTTCCCATGTTTGGATTAGACATGGGGCATCTACCGAAAAGACAAAACTTTGTTGTACACGGATCAATATGACAGATCGAGAGTAAATAAAAGACAAGATTCTAGATAGGCCGCATATAGTAACGTTGGACATAATTCTATTCTATATGTCATGTCATACCAAACGCATTTACAGACTATGATGTGCCTAACGAGATGTACCCAAACCCAACAATTCCCCTACGAATTCATTATGGACAATCACGACGGAATCTCAAAATGGCCGTCCCATCAGCTATCACCTTGCGTTTTTGACAGCACAAAGTGAATAGCCCATCTGGAAAACTTCTTTTTTTGTTTTTTTTTTTGCAACTAAGATGAAAGACTGCTTTTTGACCCTTCCTTCGGAAGTGTCTATAATTTCACTTTGTATGCGTTACGCAGATGTGTTACGTATTAATCTATCAAGAAATCTCGTGAATTATTAAATAAAATGTATGATATTTGAAACAAATTCACTTTGATATTGAAAATATAATTATAACAAATGATATGATATGGAATTATGCCTATTTTTCTTATTTGTTTCAAAGGAACAAATGATTTTAATTGAGGAACATATAGAAGCATGTACAAAAAAATCTTCTCAGAAAAGCAAAAACGTAAAAATTAAAAGGGATTTCAAAAATTTCTTCAGTGGAAGCTAGATAGCAAATGTGAGCATGTTTTGAGACACTAATAGACCACTTGTATGCATGTATGTGTGCGTATGTGTGCAAAATCTGAAATTTACTACCATAAAAATCTAGCTCATTTTTAAGGTATTGAACAAGTTTAGTTTTACCAAATTAAGCATCCATAAGGCGGAATATATGTTATTATTGAACGCTATTGAGTTTCGCTTAGATCAATGACTGATTTAGTTAGTTCTGGATTAATTAATATCGAGGTCTCTGTGAATTACGAGTGCAATATATGCAACCAGCGTTACGATTGTTACTAACCATGTCACAATAGTTATTCAATCCGACGAGCTCCTTATAGATAGGCAGCATCAAGTACAGTTAGTTATCATTCGTTGAGTTGTCACTCAATCCATGACATCCGCCTTTGGGTAGGCAATTATTTTGTCACTTTCACGGTAAATCGCCGTGGGAAGCTGAGTAGTTTTATCTCGTTTTAAATACTGGAGACTGGAAAAAAATTCCTTATAACTAAGGAAGGGTCGAAATCTCACTGTAGGTGGATTAATCTGGGTTTGCTGTTGCCTGTCGCTTGCTTTGGAGTTGTGCCTATGAAAGCGGGATCTAGTTTTAAAACTGGTTTCAAACGCGATTCACCTTAAAGGGAATTTCTCGGATATTGCCCTTGGTATCATTTATAATCATTTTTTTTTTCGAGGATTTCTGAGGGAATCTTTATAGACATTTTTCTTGCCATTTGTGTGAGAATTCCCCTGAGAATTTTGCTCCAAAGTTCCTCTGGAAATTTATTTCAAATTGCTTGGAGAAATGTTGGTAATTCTTTTGGAGTTTCATCCTAGAAATCTTAGGATTCCTTCTAGAATTATTTCGACAATTTTTCCAGTTCTTCTAGGAATTCTACTGAAAATTCAGTCTCGAGCTATTCTGGAATTCATCCTTGTTGTCATTGGTGTCACAGGATTCCTCCGGATTATTTTTTCTTGAATTAGAGAATTCTTGTGGGAAAATTTCTAAAAGTTTATTTAATAATTCCTTCGCACATTCCTCATGAAAATTTGTCGAAATTTGTTGAGAATTTCTTCCATTTTTTTCTCTCTTCCAAATCTTTTTTTTTTCAAATATTTTTTCAGAGAGTTTTCCGCAGAAATCTTTCCACAAGTAATCGCAGAGACATTTTTGCGCGAATTTCTGGAGGAATAATCGCAATTGCTATCGGAGAAATTTTCGCAGTAATTTACGGTTTTAAAAAAGACTCCAAAAATAACAAAAAATCCAAATAATTTTTGAAGAAATAGCATAGAAACTAAACAGTTCAATGTCATTTAGTCAAATGAGGTTTGACCGACTGTCGTTCGTTAAATTTTGTGAGGTGAAAAATGAAAGGCGAAAAGTGAGAAGTCACATTATCGATATCTAATTCATCAATTTTTTTCTTCATGCTATGAGTAATGAGAAGTGAGGCCTCTTTTTTGCAACTTTACAGAATATATTTCTCATTTTTAAGTTAGAAGTAGTACATGAGAAGGGTGAAGTTCTGAGAAGAAGAAAGATCTAAGTAGAAAGAACATAGAATAAAGAAGAAAGGATGGAGACAGATGAAAGAAGATAAATGAAAGAAAAAGATGGAAGAAGAAAGAAAGTCGAGTCAAGTACGAGACTCTGAAGACGGCCTTACTGTTGAGGTCGAAATACGTATCTGTCAAGATACAAGTGGTGGAATTCAATGGGATTGTATTAACTCGTCTTATGACAAGTGAAGACATTCCACTAAAAAGCTCAAAATAATTTTCTTATCAGAAGAAAGAAGAAATATGTAAAAAGAAATAAGGAAAAAAAAGAAAAAGGCAGAAGACAAAAGGAAGAAAAAAGTAGGATAAAAAGAAAGATGCATGAAGATTTTCAGAGGAATAAATTTCCGCTCGGAAATTTTCGTTGTATTGGAAAATTAAAAAAAACCTTTAAATACAACCACATTAATGAATCTGCAGTGAATCACTAACAATTTTTTTTCGAAAATGCTTCCAATTAACTTCCTTCATTTGAATCTATCATAAACTGAAGTAGTTGTCGAAGCACTTGAACAGTTTTTAAAAAGAGTTAGTATGATTATAGATATGTCGGACATGAATAAAAGAAGTAGACTGGCGAATACTGTGAAGTATACGTCAAACGGTAAAAACAGTAGTTTTTTTAGCTCCGGTGAATCAGTAAACTGCAAAATCGGTCCTATGAAGACGAGTGTGACGTCACCCTGGCTGAATGGTTGTTCGATAAAATACACCCAAAATGCTTCAAGAGCCACCACGGACGTCTCATTTCGCGACACATAGCTAATTGATCAGTGTTTTGTCGGGCTTCCTCGCATAAGTCCAAGATTACTTCCCCAAACTATTTGCACAGCTTTACAATATGGAGCCGTTCGATACCTACCCTATAACAACAACTGAAGCAGTAAAATATAACCAAGATCACGGACAGCTTGACTCCAAGCGTACATATTGGCTGGTAGATGAGTGGCTTCTGTAGGTGCGTTCTGCGTGTCGACCGCAATCCTGGTTTAGTTTATTATCACTTTCGTTGAGGTCACGACGATGGTCGTTGCATTGCCTTGGTCGGATCGGCTAGGTTAATGCACTATGTAAGGTGTAAACTAGTTTTTGGTGCTCTATAGTTATTTGTTGTTTTTTAATTGGGCCATTGAAAGGTTTATACAAGCTATATGATGTAAGTTACAAAGTGAATAAACCGAGCACCAATTATTTCATCGAAACTGTAACATAATGACATTACCCGAATGATCTAGACGCAGATGTTTGCCCTTCAATCGTCGAAATTTGTCTTAATTTGAATGGTTTTAAAAAGGGTGCTTATATCGTTGTCATTCAACCTTCCTTTTTACTTCCTAGGTTATAGAGCCCGTCATTGAGGGCTTCCTTTTCAACAACTTCTTCTTCTTCTTTCTCTTCGCTACAATTCAACTGGAATATAGCCTACATTTTAACTTAGTGTTGTGCAAGATAAAACTTCCTTAGCCCTGCGGTAAGGTGCGCGGCTACAAAGCAAGTTCATGCTGAAACTCGATTTTTCGGAGGAAAAAGCGCCAGCAGGAAGATCGAGACCGTGACGGGACGGAGTTCTATAAAAAGGCAAACCGCTCACGTGAGGACCACGTGCCACAGCCTGAAGAACGGGAATCTTGTTACAAACGAGCGTAAGTAATCCAAAGGTGGCAACAGCACTACGAAGAGCACTTGAATGGCGACCCAGTAAACACAAGATCGTATACGAACACTTCCCGGGCAGAAGCCATGAACAGCGTAACAAAACATGATATGAATTTGATCAAGAGATAAAAGAACAGGCAACAATATCAAAAATATGCACCGAAAGATCATTTATATATCAAAATATGCTATGGATAAGAACAAGCCATTAGCACTTGATATTGATCACTTCTTACAAATAACATAACTTGATATTCTCATGATATTTTAGTGCAAAATATTGATATTGTAGCTTGATCTTTCATCTCTTATATCAATCATGTCCATATCTCATTTTGCTATCTTATCAAGATTTGTTATTTTGAAGCTATTTTCGTCTGCTCAGGTTTGCATGCAGTCAAACGAAAGAATGCGCCTATAATGCCTCCATCTTGTACATTTATTCGCTAGCACATTCGACTTTGTGTTGTCTGAGGGTGTGGCAGACAACGGTGGTGGTATGGTAATGAACCAGGAGACACGCACGCAAGACATATGTCGTTCGGCTCCGGATCGCCAGGAAATCCAAAAGGAGATCGGCTAGCTGAAAAATAACAAAACGGCAAAGCCAAAATAATATCGGTGGCTCTCCAAACATACTCTGTATATATATATATATCTTATAATCTATATATCTTCAAGTTTGGGCCAATCAATCCGGCACTTTTCACAATACCTTCAAGATTCAAATTTGCATCGTTGCCTTCTACTGGTTCACCACATTAACGTTTCGTTGGCGCATGTAATCCGCCCCTATTCTATAGAACCTTCAACATTAGAAGCTGCAACAATCCGGTTCTCATCCAGGGTACCTTTGACAACACAAGTAGAAAACCGACGAGACAACAAATCATTTTATTCCGAAAACAAATCATGTTAAAGTCGTAACCGATGAGAACTACAAATCAATCAATCCGGCACCTTCGACATTTAAGTCGAAACCAATGAGAGCATTTATTCCGGTGCTTCTCCAGAGTGCTTTCGACATTTTAACTCGTTTAAGTTGAAACCGATGAGAAAATCAATAATTTATATCAGCGCTCTTCAAAAGCGTCTTCAACATCACCTGTCGGAAGCAATGTAAAATTACATCATTTATTCCATTTATTTAATTTTTAAGTAGTCATCGATGAGAAAAAATATATTTTTCAATCCGGCGCTCTTCCAGTGCGCCTTCGGCATCACAAGCCGAAACCGATGAAAATCAACAAGTTTTTCAATCCGGCATTCTTCCAAGTCGAAACCGTAAAAAAAAATATGTCCAAATCACGCAAGGGGCTGTCCATATACCACGTGGATAGTTTAGGGAGGAGGGGGCGCGTTTTTTTATATAGAAGGGTGAAGGCAAATCTGCATACAAACACCTGAAATTATCACTCAGGGAGTGAGGTTGGCACGGAAGGCAGAAGGCCAACTCGCCGGACCCACTAAACCCACCCAAGCAACAGAAGGTTAATTGAGTTACCCTCTCTACTGATACCCTGGTTCCTCCAGGAACTGCCTCCCAGCATTACTTCTGGGGGATAGGCAGTACTTAATGTACTCGCTCATTCACACTCACACAGATACTCATCCCGTATGAGTCTGTCTTGGATGTTCACTCTACTCACCTCTGCCATGCCTCGAGGTGTCAACAGCGATATGTACCAACAGTTCGACGCTACGATCCTCCTATCTCGGTATATGCAGTCCATACTAACACCTATGCGGTCACTCTTCTGCCATGGCTCGTGGTGGTGACTGCGGTTGCTACGCCACCCGATGCGACACTCTTACCTCGACATGTGCAAACCTCTCTCCTCTCTCGCGGGCAGCAGGGACCATGTCCAAGGGCTTGACGACCCCTCCCCAGCCGTCTGTGAGTCAGGGGGTTCTGCCTAGGAGGTGGTGGGGTTAACAGGGGGCTCTGTTAATTCCCTCCCAAAAACCACATATCCGCAAGCAAACCCTATCAAGCGACCGTATGCCGCTTAAAGCATACAAGCCCCTAACCCCGAATCCCAAGGTGTCAGGCGACCCGTGCCGAAGGGATGAATGGCCTGGGGGGTGAAACAATTAGCCAGACCGTTAACGGAGCCTGTGGAGGTTCCACAGAGTGTGGGCTGTTTTGGCGGCAAGTGGGTGGCAGCGGGTGGTACCCGCACACCACAAGTGGTGTACATCTGGTGCAAGCGAAAGGGAGTTGGGGGTATTACTCGTAATACCCCCACAGAATGAGGGACCGAGTGTATGGGTGAGCACACAAGTAAGTCTCGCATGGTACGCATGGTCGGTAGTGTTAGAATGGCTGAAGTCTGATGAGGCCTGGCTGGAGTGTCTGGGGCAGATACCTCTGTGGCACCTCAGAATTTAGGGACTCGAAAGTCTCGGTAGGCCTGGCAGGAGTGTCGGGGGGTTGATGCTTCTGCGGCACCTCAGAAATCGGAGACATGTAAGGTAGTGGTGCGACCCCGTTCCAGGATGGGGAGACCACCACATTGGCTGAGGACTACCTGGGCTTCGAAATGTCAATGGGTGGGTGCTACCGGCATAGTACCTAACGGTGACCTATTGGCAGTATCAAAGCCTGGGTAGATGAGTGTTAGGCACGTCTGACGTGCCGGGTGTTCCACGCCCAAACGATGCACAGGAGGTGCACAGAGTGGATAAAAATGGGAGATGGGGGTATTACAACCCCCACTGAGTGAGTGACTGAATGTCAAAGAGAGTGGTGCACAAGTGGTGCAAGCGATTGGGACTGAATGTATGAGCGAGCACACAAGTTAGACTCGCATGGTACGTATGGTCAGAGTGGCTGCTTAGGCAGTAGTGTGATTCGGCTGTCAGGGACGGAATGAGTGAAGTCTCGCTAGGCCTGGCAGGAGTGTCGGGGGGTTGATGCCTCTGCGGCACCTCAGAAATAGGAGACATGAAAGGGTCTGCCTCGTAGCTGAGGTAGGAGCGGCATAGTAGCCACCAACCTAGGGTCGCCTCCGGCTTGGTAGACAAGTGGTGCCATTCTGTTGCAGGACGGGGTGAGCACCATACTGAATGAGGACTGTCTATGTTGTGAGATGGCGGCATTGGGGTACCCCCTGCAGGGTGCCTGATCTTCCCTTGCAGTCATTCAAGCGGCATAGGCAGGTGAGTGTTGGGGCACATGTGGTGCCAGTATGTCTTGTGCAAATGTGTTGCGTGGGGAGTGTCGAAGAGTTGAGGCGCATACGTGCACTTGTGTACGTTATGTAGGAGGCGCAATGCCCAATAGTCATCCCCTGAAGTATTGCTTAATTGCGGGCCGGGAGAATGACTGGAGAGGAAGGAGTTGGTTTTAGTGGGTCGGGAGTGGTGATCCCATCCCCACACTACCTGGGTTCGCCTCCCCAGGTGTCTGTTTGCAGATTTCCATTACCTTCGTTAAAAAAAAAAAAAAAAAAAAAAAAATGTGCAAACCTCTCATTCACTTCCCCGCGGTCAGCATGTTTTCGCTCTAACTAACCAATCACAAGTTAGTCATGCTTGTCGACTGCTGCTCGGCGCGCCAGATTCTCTGCAAGTTGCAGGCAATCTGAGTGGTTGCAGTCGAAACTGTGTTTCACTTCTCCGTCGCTTGGCACATCCTCTGGATAAGGGTATCCGGGGTTGTGTCCCGACCGCAAACGTCTAGCATTGCACTTCTTTCGACGTCGAAACGAGGACATACGAACAGTATGTGCTCTGCAGTTTCGTGAACACCTGGGCAGTCAGGGCAGACGGGGCTCTCCGCGTGCCCAAACCTGTGGAGGTACTGCCGGAAGCAGCCATGGCCATGACAGGAATTGTGTCAGATGGAAGTGAACTTCCTCATGGGGTCTCTCCACCCAGCTCGATATGTTAGGTATCAACCGGTGGGTCCACCTACCTTTAGAAGAGTTATTCCACTCGCGCTGCCATCTGGCAACCGAAGTCACCCTGATTCGTTCGCGGGCTCCTCTGGTGTCACGTAGCTCGAAACACTCCTCGTCTTCCCGGATGACCAGCTCAACTGGCATCATGCTCGCAATCACGCAAGCTGCATCATGTGATATCGTGCGGTAGGCAGATATCACTCTGAGACACGTTAAGCGGTACGCGCTCTCCGGCTTCCGCAGGCAACTGGTTACCCCAAGAGATCTCGCCCAGGACGGACCGCCATACCTAAGAATAGATACGGCAACGCCTGCCAGTAGCCTACGTCTACTGGCACACCCCTTGGAACTGTTGGACATCAATCTCGATAATGCCGCAATAGCAGTCGAAGCCCTCTTGCACGTCCAACGTGGACTTACCCTTGCGAAAACCGAACTGGTTGTTAGACAGACCGTTCGTACCCTCTGAGTACGGGGTCAGCCTGTTGAGGATGATCCTCTCTAGCAACTTGTCCATCGAGTCTATAAGGCAGATTGGTCTATGCGCCGATGGGTCGTCCACAGTTCATACAAATTTTTGAGAATTTATGTGAGCAGTTGTCCACGCTGGGGAGGGGGTATATTAAACTGATCAATACCTGTCCACGTGGTATATGGACAGCCCCCAAATAAAATACTTACAAAAAAATAATTTCCAAACAGGAACAACCTGGCAGGATCGCCAAATGTGTGGCCCAAATGTGTGGAGCTATCCGTTGGTTTAGTCGTTTGTACACGGTTAAAAATCCGTTGCCAAATCCATGACAAAAAGTCATGATTTCATAAAACTTGTTACTTCTTGATATCATGAATACAATTCATGATGTCATGACCTAAACTGCGAAAACTATGAATAATAATTGCATTTTTGTCTTAAACTACGGTAGTAACCACCAGAGGCGTTATCAAAATGCTATTCCCATTTTCATAAATATAATATCACGACTCGGAGTCACGTTTTCATGAATTTGAGTCATGAAATCATGACGCTAAGTCATGAAAAACGACACTGAAATCTGCGTAACGCAATCTTGTCAGTCCGCGAAGCAGCTAGGAAAAAATAGTTTCTTTCCAAAAGTATAAAATTTGTGTACTGGAAATTCGCCGTCTCCGGACAGTCCAATTTCGCAAAACAAATTCTCCCCGTAGCAGTCGAATCCGAATCGGATAGGGGTTAAATCGTTTTTATTTCTCGTTTGTATAACCAAATTGTGTTCTTGTACGTGAATAGAAAGTGTGATTATTTTGTCTTCGGTCTGAAATCGAATCACGGAAGCGTCTGGTCCCGAACCATCATTCTGTGTTAGTGAAAAGGGAGTAACACAGCAGGAAACGACGGAAATAATGGTTAGGGAACCTCCTTCACTGAACAGTTCTTGCCTGATGGCCTATGTGCGGAACGTGGAATACAAGATTTCCAAAAGGCTGAGCACCGTTGTCGATTTACGGATGCTGCCGATGGCAGTACTGACAAGCGTCTTGGAACAGAAGTGCAACCACGATTCACTCAAACATACTCCCGAAATCAACACCTTCCAAATAGTGAGCCGACATGCCCCCCTCAAGCAGATCATGTTCAAGTGCGTTCAAACACTAATGAAGGGCTCCCGCGTCGTCTCAGAGCTGCATATCAAATTCTGTTGAACCTCTACTATCAGAAGAACGAGCACGTTCCGGCACTGAAGGAGGCACACCTGGAGGACTTTCTCGGTTCTCACGGTGAGTTGTCACCAGCCCCCTGAAACGGCTGCCATCTACATACAATGCGATTGAAGGCGAAAACTTGGTGCTAGCTGTCAAGTTGTGGCTTTAAGCACGGAACACAGTGACGCATGCGGCAATATCGCTCCAGGGCAGATTTAATTCGAATAAAAAAAAATAAACAGTGCTTTTATATTTTAGGCTGTTGTTGAAAGAAAAAGCGAACTATCTAAAATATGTATTAAAACTTTATTGCAATTATCTCTATAACTGATTTCTTCATTTCAGATACAACTGCTAACATTTCAGATACAAAAGCTATCCGCCCAGGTGTCACAATAACAAATATTTGTCGAGTCTGCCTGATACCCATGTCGATATTGTCAGATTCTCTGGATGTGATACACTGCGTGGCGTTTGTAATGTTCCCAAATGGGTACAAATGCGCCAAACGATACACCGCAATGCTATTCACCCATAAGAATTGAGTAAACGGGTGCAGAAAGCGCGGCGGTACCTTTCCTGAAGGGTTCGCCGCGTGCAATTTTGATAAAATCAGACAATATTTAAACAGTTTTATTTGAACTTGATAATATTTGTAATTGTGAAAAATAGTTGGCTTCGGGCTTAATAACATTAGAAAACCTTTAATTCCTAATGCATCTTTCTGTTTGAAAACCAATTTTTGCAAATGGAAAAAATAAAGCTGCAAACCAATTGACCTTTCCTGTCAACATTTTCTTTGTAGGCATGTATATTATATTATATAATATTATATCCATTAGTATGGAAATCAAATTAACTTTCTAAAAATCGCCAAAAGATGCACAAAAAAACTTTTTTGTGATCTTTGGTAGCGACATGTTTTATTTGAGTACAAATTAATTACGGAACTTCCTGTTCACGGTGTAGCGGCGATAGAATTTTCCAGTGTTTCTGATATTCGGCCGTTTCACTCAATGTTACAAAACATCTCAGCGGTTTTTCGGGGTTTCTAGAACAAACTTCCAGATTTCATTTAGTCAGCTCAAAGAACTGACAATTTGGAGACGATTCTTAAGATTAACTCATAATCGACAAAAATACAAATGTTACACATTTGCAACACGGTTAATATAGTTAGGTTTCTCTTCAGCTAAAAATAACTTATCTCCGGTGCATGGTAATTGGCAGCTCGATAGTTAATCTTTTTAATCTCCTGACTTTTACGCTAAGTCCATTATGCTCAAAAAACTATTATTCTGTCAACACACAAATGGTCCAGTTTAAAGCAAAATTTTATCCACAATGCGATATCCACTTCCAGTTGGATCAGATCAAATGCAAAGGAAAAACATTTTCCTTAGAAATAGACGCAGTTCCAACAGTTTTCCAAAAAATAATTGTCGATGACTCGTAAGATGACTAAGTAGAGTAATTTATCATAGTTACGGCGCTTTTCTGGACCCACATTATAGTGAGCTCAAGTTTGTTACCAAAGTCGTGTTGCGTCAAGATCGAATAGATTAATTGATTTCGTCAACTGAAAAATGTTGGACGCTGTCTCATATCTATTTTCATTTTCATTTATTTAGTCTACATCTAAACAGATAACACTGAATCAACAATTTGACGCCACAATACACGGTTCGAGACGAGTTCCTCGACCACCTCAAAGGTATCCCCATCTATCGTAACACTGCTTCCCAGGCGGGCCCTGTCGCGCTCGGTTCCGCCCACAAGCATGTACTTTGTCTTTGACGCATTCACCAGCAGTCCAACTTTTGTTGCTTCACGTTTCAGGCGGGTGTACAGTTCTGCCACCTTTGCAAATGTTCGGCCGACAATGTCCATGTCATCCGCGAAACAAATAAATTTACTGGATCTGTTGAAAATCGTACCCCGGCTGTTACACCCGGCTCTCCGTATGACACCTTCTAGCGCAATGTTGAACATCAGGCACTAAAGTCCATCACCTTGTCTTAGTCCCCGGCGCGTTTCGAACGAACGGAGTGTTCGCTCGAAATCTTCACACAGTTTTGCACACCATCCACCGTTGCTTTGATCAGTCAGGTAAGCTTCCCAGGGAAGCTGTTCTCGTCCATAATTTTCCATAGCTCTACGCGATCTATACTGTCGTATGCCGCCTTGAAATCAACGAACAGATGGTGCGTTGGGACCTGGTATTCACGGCATTTTTGAAGGATTTGCCGTACAGTAAAGATCTGGTCCGTTGTCAAGCGGCCGTCAACGAAGCCGGCTTGATAATTCCCACGAACTCATTCATTAATGGTGACAGACGACGGTAGATGATCTGGGATATCACTTCGTAGGCGGCATTAAGAATGGTGATTGTCGAAAGTTCTCACACTCCAGCTTGTCGCCTTTCTTGTATATGGGGCATATAACCCCTTTCTTCCACTCCTCCGGTAGCTGTTCAGTTTCCCAGATTCTGACTATCAATTTGTGCATGCAAGTGACTAGCTTTTTCGGGCCCATCTTGATGAGCTCAGCTCCGATACCATCCTTACCAGCTGCTTCATTGGTCTTTAGCTGTTGGATGGCATCCTTAACTTCCCTCAAGGTGGGGGCTGGTTGGCTTCCATCGTCCGCTGAACTGACGTAGTTATCTCCTCCGCTGCCTTGACTTTCACTGCCTGTACTCTCAGCGCCATTCAAATTTTCCTCATAGTGCTGCTTCCACCTTTCGATCACCACACGTTCGTCCGTCACAATGCTCCCATCCTTATCCATGCACATTTCGGCTCGCGGCACGAAGCCTTTGCGGAATGCGAATGCTCGCACTCCGCTTCTTCCAGGCGGCGTTTCTTCTCCTGAAAAAGGCGGGTCTGCTGTTTTCGCTTCCGTCTATAACGTTCCAAATTCTGCCGGGTACCTTGCTGCAGCGCGACCGCCTGCGTTCCGTCGACTTCGTCCCATATACCCGACGTTGTTCTCCGCTGCGTCGTTAATGGCTGCTTTGACTGTATTCCAGCAGTCCTCAAGAGAGGCCCCATCGAACTCACCCTCTTACGGCAACGCTGCCTCGAGATGCTGCGCGTATGCAGTGGCGACATCAGGTTGCTTCAGTCGCTCTAGGTCGTACCGCGGCGATCGACGGTACCGAACATTGTTGATGACGGATAGTTTTACGCGCAGTTTCACCATCACCAGATAGTGGTCAGAGTCGATGTTAGCGCCACGATATGTCCAGACGTCGATAATGTCGGAGAAGTGCCGTCCATCAATCAGAACGTGGTCGATTTGTGATTCTGTCTGCAGTGGTGATCTCCAGGTGTACCGATACGGAAGGCTGTGTTGGAAGTAGGTTCTGCGAATGGCCATATTCTTGGAGGCGGCGAAATCAATTAGCCGTATGCCGTGTTCGTTCGTCAGCCGGTTAGCGCTGAACTTCCCAACAGTCGGTCTAAACTCCTCCTCTTGGCCAACCTGAGCGTTAAAATCTCCTATGATGATTTTGACGTCGTGGCTTGGGCAGCTGTCCTACTCACGTTCCAGCTGCGCGTAGAATGCGTCCTTATCATCATCAGTGCTTCCGGAGTGTGGGCTATGAGCGTTGATTATGCTTAAGTTGAAAAACCGGCCTTTGATCCTCAACCTGCACATTCTTTCATTGATCGGCCACCACCCGATCACGTGCCTTTGCATATCGCTTATCACTATGAAAGCTGTTCCCAGCTCGTGTGTGTTGCCGCAGCTCTGGTAGATGGTATGATTACCTCTAAACGTCCGCACCGTTGATCCCTTCCAACAAACCTCCTGCAGTGCTACGATGCCGAATCCACGGTCCTTGAGCACATCGGCGAATATGCGTGTGCTCCCTATGAAGTTGAGAGATTTGCAGTTCCACGAACCGAGTTTCCAATCGCTAGTCCCTTTTCGTCGCAGTGGTCTTCGCCGATGGTACCGGTCCTTGCTCTCTTGTTGATTGTTCGTTGCTTATGTTTGTTAAAGCTTGACTTGCAGGGCCTGACACTAAACCCCTTAAATTCAAGCAGGACCATTCCTCCTTATTCCCGGTGGACCATGGTGCATAGTTTCACTTAGAGTCCCTCGCTGGCACTCGGACGATGATCAGCCGCCCCTAACATGGAGAACAGACGCTGTTGTGAGCCGATCCTGACATGGAGAACAGACGCTCAGTAAAATTTTCACCTCCGTAGCAAACCACTCGCCCCCACCCCCCCCCTTCCCTGTCAGCATACGACCATAGTTCCCACCGGGGTTGGTTACCCGATCTTCCCTGAGGTTGCTCGTATCCCGGCCAGCACCACGGGGAGGTAGGGATAGGAGTTGCTGGGTAAGAGGCTAAGGACCGCGAGATGGGGTCTATTTTATTCCTTCAGGTACGCGAAGTACCAATGGTCCGCTTTACCCAGCATTTGCCGTGAATTGTTGACTATTGTGAATTGTGCCGTTTTACAAGTGTGTTTGTCTTTTTGTTCTTCTTTTTTTTTACTAAATATGTATTTAAATTGAAGAAGACTGATAGACTAAATTACCACTGTAAATAGTTTAATACGCACCTTGAGAACCGATTTCTTTAGTTTGTGTTCCGCTTATCTTACTTTAATAATCGCAATTTGCAATTGTAACACAATTACATTTGGTGTAGTTATGCTCTTTACGCAAATAAATGGCGCCAGAAATTCCGCGTTTTGTGGGTGGCGATTTTTTTGTATTTGTGTTGTTTTAATTTCAAAGCCTACTTTCCATTGCAATGGCCTAAAAGCCTTCTGTCCAGTATGTGAATAGGTAAAGATATATTATTTATAAATTAATTACCTCATACCCCCTTTAATTGATAACTCATGAGGAGGATGGATTTCGGTCCCCCACGGTAGGGGAAGGTGGGTAGACTTGATCCCCGGGGAGACTTGATCACCCCCTGTTTTATCGAGGACTAAAGTAGTTTTGTTCTAGCGTATTTTTTAATATAGATCCTCTAGACAAATGATCTTTATGTGGTGAGTTATTTTTTGGATTGTCAACTTTATTTATTCTGCAGGGCGGTTTGTATATTTTGACCTTCCTAAAGATTTTTTTATTGGCCAAGCAAAATTTGAACAACTTTTCATAACAATGACAAAATGCTTTCGTTTTTTCACATCACAAAGCCATAAATATGCTTAATGATCTGTACTGATGAAAATGTTAACATTCCATCAAAGTTTAAGGATATTTGGATTTGAAGTTATTGCCTCAATATGGGGACACTTGATCCCCCATTAGTCACCCATACAAAATTTTGGCGAAAAAATTCAAAAAAATATAAATATATTCTCAGGCATCTAATTTTTTGTAGATTTGACAGATTTGATGAAGGGTTGTCAGGAAAAAAATATTTATTGCGTAGATATCACAGAAAGGGGATCAAGTCTCCCCAAATTTTATAATTGCATGTGCTGTCGAATTCAATAACAAAAATCGTTCACGTATACGCACGGTTCGGGCGAGGTTAGTAAATCTCACCCCAAAAGCACCATAAAGGCTAGTCTGTCCGCCTCTAAAGGAAAAGCTCGAAACTTACATGCGACCCCCTGCTCTAGTGGTACCAAAACAAAGGTATCTAAACAGGGCAAAGGGGGTGCAAAAAGCGACAGTTTGACCACAGAGGCGAAACTGGCGGGCCAGGTTGCTACAGGGAAGAGAGAAAACCTAAACTGTAATATCAAACGACATCCTGATGATCCGCAACATCCAAAGCCGGGCAGTCGTCGTCCGGAAAAAGCAGGAACCCGGAAATGGCGACTAAAGTTCTGCAAGTGAACCTCCACCATGCTGAGAGCGCCACGGGTGTGCTCTGTCGGAGGTTCACCAAAGAGAATTTAACCGTGGCCCTCATTCAAGAGCCATGGGTCAATAAATCCAGAATACAAGGTATTCCACAACACTCATGTAAGTTGGTATATGATGACAGCCAGCTTTCTCCTAGAGCGGCTATTTTATTACATAACAACTGTAAATACTTTCCAATTTCAGAATTCATAAAAAGGGACATCGTAGCGGTCAGGATGGAGGTACCTTCCGCCAGAGGGAGTAGAGAGATCTTGGTGGTCTCGGCATACTTCCCAGGTGACGTGGACGAAATCCCTCCTCCAGAAACAGCTGCGCTCGTAGCCTACAGCCACCGACACAACATCCCCTTCGTCATAGGGTGCGACGCAAATGCACATCACACCGTATGGGGAAGTACAAATATAAACACCAGAGGTGAGTACCTGTTACAGTTTCTCTCTTCCAAGAACATTGACATTTGTAATGTTGGTGACAAGCCCACGTTTGAAAACTCCATTCGTCAGGAAGTTTTGGACTTGACTCTATGTAGTCGGTCTATCTCTGATAAAATAAAAACTGGCATGTTTCTGAAGAAATATCAATGTCAGACCATAAACACATCATCTTCGAATGGGAAGGGGTCTAACGATGGAAAAAACGTTTAAAGATCCTAAGAAAACTGATTGGGAATCCTACTCAGCTATCCTACGATCCGAAGAGCACATCATAGAAAGTCACATCAAGTCCATAACACAATTGGAAGATGCGTCCAAATCCATTAAAAACAAAATCCTTAACGCCTATCAAGAGAGCTGTCCAACTAAATCAACTAGTTCGAGTAGAGACGTTCCATGGTGGAATAAAACTCTTGAGAAGCTTAGGAAAACTGCGCGTAGGGAGTTCAACCGTGCTAAGCGAACCGGCGATTGGAGCCTATACAGAAAGGCCCTGACGAACTACAACAAAGAAATAAGGTCAGCCAAACGGAAATCGTGGATTCTAATGTGTGAAAGCATAGAGAATACACCCGTAGTGGCCAGACTCCAAAAAACTCTTTCAAAAGACCACTCCAATGGTGTGGGTAGCCTCCGAAAGACGGATGGTTCGCTAACTGTAGAGCCTAGCGATACACTGAGCGAATTGTTAAAGATCCACTTCCCTGATTCAATCCCTGAGTCGAGCATCGGCGACCAAGGCACTGGAATTGTTGTCTCAGATCCACAAGAGATCCAATCATGGGTTTCTGAATCTAAAAAAGACGCAATAAAGGTTGCAAAGAAAGCTTTCACTCGGGCCAGGGTTGAGAGGGCTGTGAGATCTTTCGAGCCATTTAAGTCTCCTGGCATGGATGGAATATTCCCAGCGTTGATCCAAAAAGAGGAGAAAACACTGGTTCCACCCTTGGTTGAGATTTTTAAGGCGAGTCTGATTTTGGGGCACATACCTAACGATTGGCGTCAAATCCGGGCTGTCTTCATTCCGAAGGCAGGCAAGAGAGATAAAACCAACCCCAAAGCATTCAGGCCGATAAGTTTATCCTCTGTAATGCTCAAAATTATGGAAAAGGTACTATGCGAGTACATAAATTACAAATTTATGAAAGCAATGCCTTTGTCAAAAAACCAATTCGCTTATCAAAGTGGAAAATCTACGATCTCGGCACTACATACGGTAGTTCAAAAATCGAAAAGACACTTAATGCAAAAGAAATTGCTCTTGTAGCATTTCTTGATATTGAGGCGCATTCGATAACGCTTCTTATTCGTCTATAGGGTCAGCAATGTTGAGGAGAAAATTCGACCCATGCATTGTTACCTGGGTACATGCTATGCTAGCTAATTGGAAAATCTCCTCTGAGCTTAGCGGTTCATACATCACTGTTAAAGCAACAAGGGGTGTCCGCAAGGCGGAGTGCTTTCTCCTTTGTTGTGGTCACTGGTGGTGGATGAGCTTCTAGACAGCTTAGAGAGAAGAGGCTTCGAAGTGGTTGGATATGCTGATGACGTTGTCATTATTGTACGAGGCAAATTCGAAAGTGTTATAGTGGAAAGAATGCAATCTGCCCTAAATCACACTTTTTCCTGGTGTCAAAAGTATCAACTAGGCATAAATCCTACAAAAACTTCCATTATCCCTTTCACTAAACGGAGAAAGGTACAACTGAATCCCCTTTTCTTGAATCAAACACAATTAGTTTATTCAAGTGAAGTAAAATATCTAGGTGTCATACTCGACGCAAAGCTTAATTGGAACTCTCATCTCCAATCAGTTGTGCAGAAAGGTCTCAATACACTTTGGGTTTGTTCAAAACCCTTGGTAAAAGATGGGGCCTAAAACCAAGTATGATCATGTGGATATATAAAACCATTGTCCGTTCCAGGACAACTTACGCTTCCCTTGTCTGGTGGCCTAAAACTAATGAGGCTGCTGCAAGGGCTGAGCTCAACAAAATCCAACGCACCGCTTGCATAGCCATCACTGGTGCAGTTCGTAGTACACCCACTTTGGCCTTAGACGCAATGCTTCACCTGCCCCGGTTAGATCAATTCATAAAGCTGGAAGCGGAAAAAAGTGCTCTAAGATTAAAGAGAACAAAAACACTGCTGTCGGGAGACCTTACGGGTCACCTCAGCATATTAAATGAATTTGCCATAAATCCCGCAATAGGAATTTGTAGTGACTGGATGGAAACGGTAGTCAATTATGACTTACCTTACGATGTGTTCATTCCTTCCCGCCAGGAGTGGGAAGGAGATGGACCAAGCGTTCCAACAGGCTCTATAAATTTCTTCACAGATGGTTCGAAAATGAATAATCTGACAGGATCCGGAATCTATGGCCCTACAACAAAAATTTCTGTCCACTTAGGACAGTGGCCCACAGTATTTCAGGCGGAAATATATGCAATATTAGAATGCGTGTTATTATGCCTGAGGAGAAAGTATAGATTTGCAAAAATATGTATTTTCTCTGACAGCCAAGCGGCACTTAAGTCGCTTAATAACTACACTTGTAACTCAAAGCACGGGCAGCAGGGACTATGTCCAAGGGCTTGACGATCCCTCCCCAGGCCATCTGCGAGTTGTGGGGCTTGCCTAGGATGTGGTGGGGTTTGACAGTGGGCCCTGTTAAACCTCTATAAAAAGCTACATGTATCCGCAAGTTGGCCCCACCAAAGCGACCGTGTGCCGCTCAAAGCGCACAAGCCCAAGTCCTGGTGTTAGGTGGGACGCTAAACAGCCCTGACACGACGGCCCTCCGACGAGACAGGAGGTTTGCGCAGGCCCAATAAGCCGCCTAGAAAACCAATCATTACGAACAATATAAGAGATAATGCGACTCGATATAATCGGCAAAGACCTAGGCGACGAATACAGGATCACGATTGGAAGCTTGGAACATGGAATTGCAAGTCGCTAGGTTTCGCAGGTTGCGACAGGATGATCTACGATGAATTACATCCCCGCAACTTCGACGTCGTGGCGCTGCAGGAGATTTGCTGGACAGGACAGAAAGTGTGGAAAAGCGGGCATCGAGCGGCTACCTTCTACCAAAGCTGTGGCACCACCAACGAGCTGGGAACCGGCTTCATAGTGCTGGGTAAGATGCGCCAACGCGTGATTGGGTGGCAGCCAATCAACGCAAGGATGTGCAAGCTGAGGATTAAAGGCCGTTTCTTCAACTATAGCATCATCAACGTGCACTGCCCACACGAAGGGAGACCCGACGACGAGAAAGAAGCGTTCTACGCACAGCTGGAGCAGACATACGATGGATGCCCACTGCGGGACGTTAAATTCGTCATCGGTGACATGAACGCACAGGTAGGAAGGGAGGAAATGTATAGACCGGTCATCGGACCGGATAGTCTGCACACCGTATCGAATGACAACGGCCAACGATGCATAAACTTCGCAGCCTCCCGCGGAATGGTAGTCCGAAGCACCTTCTTTCCCCGCAAAAATATCCACAAGGCCACATGGAAATCACCTAACCAAGAAACGGAAAACCAAATCGACCACGTTCTAATCGACGGTACATTCTTCTCCGACATCACGAACGTCCGCACTTACCGCAGTGCGAATATTGAATCCGACCACTACCTCGTTGCAGTATGCCTGCGCTCAAAACTCTCGACGGTGTACAACACGCGTCGAAGTCGGACGCCGCGGCTTAATATCGGGCGGCTACGAGACGGTAGACTAGCCCAAGAATACGCGCAGCAGCTGGAAGTGGCACTCCCAACGGAAGAGCAGCTAGGCGCAGCGTCTCTTGAAGATGGCTGGAGAGATATTCGATCCGCCATTGGTAGCACCGCAACCGCTGCACTTGGCACGGTGCCCCCGGATCAGAGAAACGACTGGTATGACGGCGAATGTGAGCAGTTAGTGGAAGAGAAGAATGCAGCATGGGCGAGATTGCTGCAACACCGTACGAGGGCGAACGAGGCACGATATAAACAGGCGCGGAACAGACAGATCGAGACCGTGAAGAAACGGAGCAACTGTACCGCGCTAATAACACACGAAAGTTCTATGAGAAGTTAAACCGTTCACGTAAGGGCCACGTGCCACAGCCTGATATGTGTAAGGACATAAACGGGAACCTTCTTACGAACGAGCGTGAGGTGATCCAAAGGTGGCGGCAGCACTACGAAGAACACCTGAATGGCGATGTGTCAGACGAAGATGGCGGTATGGTGATGGACCTGGGAGAACGCGCGCAGGACATAATTTTACCGGCTCCGGATCTCCAGGAAATCCAGGAGGAGATTGGCCGGCTGAAGAACAACAAAGCCCCTGGGGTTGACCAACTACCAGGAGAGCTATTTAAACACGGTGGTGAGGCACTGGCTAGAGCGCTGCACTGGGTCATTACCATGGTTACTGGGTTACCATGGTGCCGCAGGAGTGGATGGAAGGTGTCGTGTGTCCCATCTACAAAAAGGGCGATAAGCTGGATTGTAGCAACTACCGCGCAATCACATTGCTGAACGCCGCCTACAAGGTACTCTCCCAAATTTTATGCCGTCGACTAGCACCAACTGCAAGGGAGTTCGTGGGGCAGTACCAGGCGGGTTTTATGGGCGAACGCTCCACCACGGACCAGGTGTTCGCCATTCGCCAAGTACTGCAGAAATGCCGCGAATACAACGTGCCCACACATCATCTATTCATCGACTTCAAAGCCGCATCGATCGGGACCAGCTATGGCAGCTAATGCACGAACACGGTTTTCCGGATAAACTGATACGGTTGATCAAGGCGACGATGGATCGGGTGATGTGCGTAGTTCGAGTTTCAGGGGCATTCTCGAGTCCCTTCGAAACCCGCAGAGGGTTACGGCAAGGTGATGGTCTTTCGTGTTTGCTATTCAACATCGCTTTGGAAGGGGTAATACGAAGAGCAGGGATTAACACGAGTGGTACAATTTTCAATAAGTCCGTCCAGCTATTTGGTTTCGCCGACGACATAGATATTATGGCACGTAACTTTGAGAAGATGGAGGAAGCCTACATCAGACTGAAGAGGGAAGCTAAGCGGAGCGGACTAGTCATCAACACGTCGAAGACGAAGTACATGATAGGAAGAGGTTCAAGAGAAGACAATGTGAGCCACCCACCGCGAGTTTGCATCGGTGGTGACGAAATCGAGGTGGTTGAAGAATTTGTGTAC
Source organism: Armigeres subalbatus (assembly GCF_024139115.2). NCBI lineage: Eukaryota > Metazoa > Arthropoda > Insecta > Diptera > Culicidae > Armigeres > Armigeres subalbatus. The sequence goes on along the minus strand of NC_085139.1, from coordinate 54,213,994 downwards.
TTGGGCTCACTGGTGACTGCCGAAAATGACACCAGCAGAGAAATTCGGAGACGCATAGTGGCTGGAAATCGTACGTACTTTGGACTCCGCAAGACGCTCCGATCGAATAGAGTTCGCCGCCGTACCAAACTGACAATCTACAAAACGCTCATTAGACCGGTAGTCCTCTACGGACACGAGACCTGGACGATGCTCGTGGAGGACCAACGCGCACTTGGAGTTTTCGAAAGGAAAGTGCTGCGTACCATCTATGGTGGGGTGCAGATGGCGGACGGTACGTGGAGGAGGCGAATGAACCACGAATTGCATCAGCTGTTGGAGAACCATCCATCGTTCACACCGTGAAAATCGGACGACTGCGATGGGCCGGGCACGTAGCCAGAATGTCGGACAGTAACCCGGTGAAAATGGTTCTCGACAACGATCCGACGGGCACAAGAAGGCGAGGTGCGCAGCGGGCAAGGTGGATCGATCAGGTGGAAGATGACTTGCGGACCCTCCGTAGACCGCGTGGTTGGCGACGTGTAGCCATGGACCGAGCCGAATGGAGGAGACTCTTATATACCGCACAGGCCACTTCGGCCTTAGTCTAAATAAATAAATAATGTAACTCAAAGCTAGTGTGGGAATGCATTCTGGCTTTGAAAAACTTATCCATACGCAATCGAGTCTACCTATATTGGATCCCAGGACATACGGGTCTAGAGGGAAACGAGATTGCTGATGAGCTAGCCAGGAATGGATCTAATGAAAGGTTCATTGGCCCTGAGCCCTTCTGCGGGATCTCAGACTGCTCTGTAAAAATGGAACTGAACAAATATATGGTCAGTCAAATCACATCAAACTGGAATGCACTTCCCCATACGAGCCAATCCAAAAGGCTCGTAACGATTAACCCCAAGAAAACCCAACAACTATTAGGTCTCAACAAAAGGGATCTCAACATCTACACCGGTCTAATAACTGGACACTGCCCCTGCAGATACCATCTAAAAAAGATCGGAGCAATCCAAACCTCAAATTGCCGCTTCTGTGACGAGGAGAGAGAAACATCAGAACACATCCTCTGCTATTGCAGTGCACTCACCCAACGTAGGTTCAAAGTTCTCAGCAAGCCCTTTTTAGGGCCTGCTGACATATGGATCTTATCCCCCAAGGACGTGGTCGGCTTCATGAAGCTAGTCTCGCCAGAATGGGGGAGTCACATACTGTAACTCAGGATCTCTATTCATCAATAATAGATGGTCTTGAGTTCAGTCGATACCAAGGTATCTCAGTGACAAACATGTTACTGAGATAACTTGCGTATTTCACAGCAAAAGGGTATATCACAATAGTCCTAAAATCTGGACGCAGTGATCTTCACCCGACAAACGAAAAAAAAAAAAATACGCACAGCAATTCGAAAAGTCCACGTGTTTTGAAGGAAAAATATTTTAAAAATCTGAGGGCACCTTTCTAATTTTATCAAAGCAAGTTCTTAAAGAGGGATCAATTTCCCCCTAATATTTTAAAAGTCGATTTTTGACAGCACTCCAAAAAATCAATTGTGTATCAATAACAACAATAATTTAAGGACTGTCATACATCAGTAAAGTTAAATACTATATTTCTTAGAGAGTCTGTGTGGAAATCGCGTATGTTTATTTATTTTTGGCTGTGATACATCGGAAATCAAAAATGGGGATCAAGTCTACCCAGTCTCCCCTAATACAAAGTTTGCACAAATTGCGTAGAAAAGTAATAAATTATTTAAGTATTGCCTTAGGGAGGGCATATTATACCGTCTTACCCTATGTCTATCACCATGCTCTTTACACTTACAGCGCTGTACGATTACAACGCTCGTACTGCAGTATGTTTGTCCTTAGCATTAGCGACCTCACTCACCTCCAATTTTTTAAATAAAACAATTGAGCGACCCATTCTAGTTTAACCAAGTTCTGGTCGTAACACCCTTTAGTACATGACACAATGCTCTCTAAACTCTATTAATAATAAATGCCCGTTAAAAAACCGTTTATTTATCATTCAGTTTCAATATTCCACTATTATCTTCGTAAGCAATCGACGGCATATCTTAAAATGAATCTAGGTATATGCGACAATTAATTGCACCAAGCGATAACTGTCTTACCCGCGACACCTTTCTTCACACCATATCCTACAAACTACCCACAACAACCACCCGCTCGGAAAATGTTTCACTTGTTGTCGCGCAACACCACCCAACGATGCGTTGCATCGATCATCTTCCTCAGTGCGACAGACAGCATCGTTGGCGTCGGAGAGCCCAACGCGCAACACACGAACGCTACCCACCGGACCGGACCGGCTGACTAGACGATACACGCGGAGCTTAAGTGGAAGCCGGCGCGGTGCGGTCCCCCATGCAGCCGATATAAAACTACCTTGTGACAACGGGCCCAAATTCACTTCTCGTTTATCGTTCGGCCAGGTCGTTTCTCGTGTTGTCTCGTGGTCTACTGAAAGGACCTTCTCCCACCTCAAGACGTGTTTTACCTCGAAAAATAAAAGGGAAGGTTCAGTAACAGTGCATCATATTGTACAATTTTTTTTGTGCGCAGTAAAAATTAGTGGTGCCACCACCGAAGGCATTAGGATTGTTGGTGCAGTAAATTAGTAGTACCATATTCTAACACGAAGAAATAAGTACTGATCATCGACAAAAGTGTAAATTCAGTTTTGTGGACAAGACAAAAGGCTAAATTTAGCTTTGTGGAGAACCGTGAAGTGCTCGTGAAAATTGATCAGTGCTTAGTCACGGTTTGATTTTTTTGTGAACAACGGAAAATTCGCATCCTGTAGATAGTGTTTCCGCGCCTGGACATCCCTCGTCAGAACGGAAGAGGATACAGTTGTTATCCTTCACAAAAGTGCGTACGTTGTCGACTTGTTCCTACATAATTGGAAAGAAGCAAGCTCGAAGGTGGATTACATTGCTGCTGGAACGGTTTTACATACAACGTAACCTTAGTGATATTGCTTTGTTCGAACGAAAACTCGTCGAAGCTGCGAAGTTGTCCAGATACCATACCCTGTTCGTTTGGATTTCGTTGGCCCCACACGCGCGGTAGAAGTGTTTGACTAGGAGTGCGCTGCTGTAAATCTGAAGGAAAAAACCTGTTTAATCAGTTTCTTTTTTTTTTCGAAAAGTGTCCAAAAAACACCTCATCTACTGATTTCAGTGCATTGTGATCTGCATTGAAGCAGTTCGTATTCGGGCGTCCTGAAAACATCACACAAACAGCAGATTTACCAAATTCCAACAGAAAGGTGAGTTGGTCTTCACCCCACTGGGGCTGATGGATTTTGGGTCCTCGATCGTTCGTTCGATTGGATTACAACATCGAATTTGGCTGTGCTCTCAGGGCGGACAATTTTTCACCATCAGCGTCAACAAAACGAGTTTCGTTGCTTTGACGCGCGCGTGCGTCCGAGCGAATTGGTGCTGGGATAGTTTTCGAAATGAAGGTGGACAGAAATGTTGACTATTGTGAATTGTGTTGAATTAATTTTCTTCTGGATTTGTGGTGTGGTGGTCGGTAATCAGAGTTTCGCTGATTTGGCGAATATTTTGGGACTGATGTTTCTTACAACTATAAACGTTGATCTTAAAACCCAATAGTGCTCAGAGATAGCATGAAAGGTACAACAACCCTAATCGCTAAATACTCATGGATTATCATACAGCATCAATCATCGCTTGTAGGTAGAGGAAAGAGAAGTTAGATTTTAAATCGCTGGAAAGTGTCTAATAATGTAAAATAGATTTGATGACGTGAATCGGGCGTATAATTTCCATATTACGATTTGTTGTAAGCAGAAGCGAAAATAAGAAATCATATTAGAGGAGAATCGAAGATATGCTAATTGTGCAGGTGTTTTGGATCCGCGTTGTGAAAATATTTTGTTTTGTTACTAGGCCGAGTCGTTGTTGTAGAAAGGAACATGTTTTTTTTATTGCGTAAACTTTGCGGTCAAAATATTTCGCCTTTTACAAACGGTAACATGTAGAACGCATTGTCTAGGAACGTGCAGTATCGTAGTTTGTACTCTGATGACGGGTGATGGCCAAGAGCAATCCTATCTGGCGTTTCTTTAGCTCGTTTAGTAGCGCTCCATCATAACTTCATCAAGATAAATACACATTGAGTCCCGTGATGAATTTGAATCTTGTCATGTGTTTTTGGCCCATATTTCCGGAAAAAAATTCTGAAATGATTTTTTTCATACGATGCTGGCACTCGAAAACTCATTTCGAAGTAACCAAATGATCTACCATTTATTTCACCACAATGTGCGTAAGTCTGCGTAATGTGCGCTCAAACCGTGTCCTTCGGTAAAGCTGACACTGAATAGAACAAGATGGATAGTTTGTGCCTTCATGGATAATCAACCTAATATGCTACCAAACTACGGCTTTAAGGTAGTGTTAAGTGACCGAATATATCACTGCAGTAACATCGTTGGTTTTGCATAAATTTACAAAAGCTTTTTATGTATTGCAGATTTTCCCACCTGTTTGCCTATTCTGGGGCTAGCTTTATTTTTATTTTCCAGAAGCAATCAAAGAATAATTTTGTTTTTTCAAGATTCGGCAAAACGTTTTTGAAATCCGTTTCCGAAAAATAAAAATAAATTGTGAAATTCCAATAAAGGTATAAACACATTTTTATTCTGTTTTTCTGGACATATTTTAATTTGAACACAAATTGTACTAAGTATTTCAATTGGCGCTTTGATGTTGCATGAAGAAGAAGAAGCAGAAAGATAATATTCAAAAATATTCACACGGGAAACCATACTAAGAAATGTTTAGCAATTTAAAGCAATTTAATAAAAAAAAGCAGTACGGCATTGTACTTTTCTTCTACTGCTTTTTGTTCTGACGTAGAGCTACGTCTGTCTCTTTAATTATATTGCTTCTAGAAAATAGAATTTAAAAAATTTCTTCGTTTGGCGCGAATATTTTTAAATATCATCTGTCTGCTCCTACTGCAATATCAACAATACACAATTTCGGCGAAAATACTATTTCTCTGCACAGCACTTTTAATATTTGCATCGAAATTTGAGATTTGAATGCCTTCTATGAAAATAAATTCTTATCAGTACATCAAAACTATTATTGTTGAATTATTTTGCAGTCCTTTTGGTTTTGAGAAATATACCAAACTATTTCAATCGATTCTGTTTTATTCTATGAAACTCTTTTAAAATGTTACTACCTCGATTGTTTCTTTCTGAGATTCTCGATATTTGAGCATTTAATTTTTCTGATGAGAAAAATTCTCGTCTTCCCTGGACATGGAATATTTTTAATAGCCATATGAAATATGGATGCATACCAAAATAGTAAATTGTTTTAGAACATTTGCGTTTAATATTTGAGAAAATGATTATTGAACACCAAGCTGTTATTTAGCATTGTCACAGTTGTAGGTTCCTGTAGAATGGAAGACAGATTCATAGAGGACGCTTTTCTGAGAATCTCAACGAAATCCCCGACTAGAGTTATTATAACAAACCAAAATAATGAACCTTGAAAAAATATTCAACAGAAATGAATGGCAATTACAAAATTATATCATCAGTTGTTATTTATAACTGATAAGGTTGACAGAGGCGCATCCACGTTCCGAGTCGCGGATAGAACAAAGAGGAAATGACGATTTGGGCTGTATTGCTATAATGCATTGAAACTTTTCGTTCCGTCGTTGAAAACAATGACATTTGTCTTCAGCAACTGCTTCCCTGATAGACCTTTTGTACATGTTTTTCACTCAGACATAAATAATACCGTCAAAACTTGCATTTGACAATAAAAAATTTTAGCTAAAAGCTCTATTTTTAACATCGGTGTACTCACACAAACAATCGACATTAATTGTCAAAAAATCAGGATTACCAACTCTATAACTTTCCCCTTGTCGCCGAGTCTGGCGCGGGAAAATAAAGGTGAGAATTCAATTTTGGGATCTATGCGCAATATTAGCATTAGCATTAAGCGATTCGCATAAATGTGTAGGTGTTACAAGCCTAAACCACACAGAAACAGATGACTCGCTTAGAACAAAATGCAATCAAAAGCATCGTCACGGAAACATTATCGCCCAATGCTAAATTCACTGTGTGTTGTCAAGCGGCAACCATATGGCGGTAGTGCGCAAACGTCAGACACAAGCAAAATCGATGGAAGCGCCATCGGTTGCCGATTGACCACCTACAAAAAAATAAATCAATCGTTAAAAAGGTTAACGATGGAACATGTGTTAAGTGAGACGTCTGTTTCTCTGTGGCTAGACTGAAGACCACAGAAATTGATTTTGGACTAATCACTATCTCTTAGACAGAAACAAGACATTCTCCATCAGCCGAGATCTGTCCTGACCGGTGGAATGAAACTTGACAACACCGCCCCTTTTCGTAGCCAACAACTGCTATTGTAAATAAGAGCTTCTCACGTTGCTGGTGGGTTAATTTGAGCCCACCATACAATCCTGCACCAATGATGGAAGCAGCGAATTCTAAGTAAATTTTTTTCTCCACAATCTCATACCACGAAAATGGCCAACCACTACTCCATTACTAGCATTTTACAATAAATATCAACGGCTCACTAAAATGTGATTCTAGGTTGATTAGATACGAAAAATGACTGAAAATTTAGAAAATCTGTAAATTTTATCTTATGGCTATATTATATTTCAGAACCGGTAGCAGTTAGAAAAATACTGAACACCTTTTCCAACTTATTTAAAAAATTATAACTTTTTTGTCCAGCATTTCTCTATTATGAACCATAGTGCAAAAAATTACATATATTATCTGCTACAACATATCAAAAAATAAAAAATATTGAAATTTTTTTTTTGAGAAAATCGCTTTTTAAGTTTTATTTTAAATAATTGAAAAAAAAAAAAATTTCACAGTGTATATTTTTTCTCACATAGCCCCAATTATTGCTTAAAACTTTGTCGAAGACACCAAAACGATCGGACAAGCCGTTTTCAAGTTATATTTTGTTGAAAGTGTTCAAGGTGGTTTTGCTTAGGCTCTTGTCAAAAGATAGGCTAGAATCAAAATGGCAAACCAAAGATGCAAATTATGTTTTTTGATCACAATGAATGTATATGCAAAATTTCAGGGAAATCAAAAAATACAAAATGGAAATCTCTTAAAAAATCATGATTTCACAGAGAATTGTTCCTTTATTCATCAACAACAATATTCCTTGATATTTACCAATGGACAACTACATCTAATCGGCACCTGCTTCCTACCCATTTTCCGTTTACAGCAGGCCTGCCCAACCTTTTCAAGCTACGGACCAAATTTTAAAATTAACATCTTCTGGCGGGCCAAACAATATTCGCCATTTTTTTTATATATAGTATTTTCCAATTTTATTTTTTCATTTTTTCTGAATTGCAAAAAAAAATCTTCAGAGAAAAACTAAACATGATTGAATTGCGTTCAAAAATTCATTTTTTAACGTAACATGTCGTTTGGTTGCAAATTCAATGGTAAACATGAAATTGTTGCCTACTCTCGAATAATCATCGCATATTGTTTTCGCAATCGGTGACCAAAATTCGCAAACAGGATTCGAAGTTTTTGACTGCTTTTATTCTTAAAATGTACTGAGATGAGAGATGTTTTCTTTCTGAAATTTAGATTTGAGCTCATCGTTGTATTGGTGGTCGATTATATACATTATTGTTACCTTTCGGATACATTTTCTAATTCCCATCATAAAACGGTATTGAGAAAATAATTTGTAGATTCTCATGGTGAATAATGCAATGTGCGGGGAAACATAACCATTTCACTGTGATTGCTTTTCCTTTCATAGAAGTGTCACAATGCCAGTGTTCTTTACCGTCATTGCCAGTGCCGGCTCCATCAGTTGTAAGGCCACTTAAGTTTTTAGAGGAGTGTCCAAGCCCCTTCATACAGGTTTAACACCTCCTCTAAGTTTTTTCCGGCAGTCGTTCCACTCATTGGGATCAAAACTGCCAATTCCTCTTCCTCCTGCACCAAGTACCGTGGACCCCCGGTAATATGACCGCTTTTAATCTGAACACTTTTTAATTTGAACCCCGTTCGTTTGAACATCGTTCAAATTAAAAATGGTTCAAACGTCATTTAACACGTGGAATCGAGGAAAGAAAAATGGAACATCGTGAAATGGAATGCAGAATCAAAACAAACCAGCCAAGAGAGCAGCCAGAAACCAGTTTTTCTGATGCAAATAGAGTAACCAGAAGTTCAAATTAAAAATGAACCCCGTTAATTTGAATGAGGTATCGTTCAAATTATCGGGGGTCCACGGTATTCAATATCAGTATTGTCATCGGTTGCGAGAGAGTAGAATTTGAAGTAGACGGCTTTTCCACGTAACGTAGTTTTCAAATATTCTGCAAGAACTTTTAGTATAGTGTTCCAAGGCAAACTAATGCTTCTGAAAGAAACCTTTTCCGTGTTTGTTAGAGTGAAGAGAGTTTTCTGCTTTGATAATCCACTATGTCACAAATAATTTGAATAAACAATGGAAGACGCGGTGTTCTACATCAACCTTTGTTTCATTGGGTCACTCCGATCACTCTTTATAGCCTGTTTGGTTTGGTTTATTGGACTATAGGCTGTAAGCCCGTTACCCTGCTTAAATATTATACACAAAATTAACGTTACACATACAGTTGTCTACTTAAATATAATCTTGACTTATTACGAATCACTTCTGTTGTCATAGTTGTGAAAATAACATCCTGTAGTCTGTTGAAATCATTCATGAACATACTAGTTGGCTCATGCTGCGTGTAGTTCCTCGATCTGAATGGAGGATCAAAGACTCTCCGATGACGAACAGTAACCGGACTAGTGTTTAAGTGAAGCCCGTTGTAAAGATACGGACTGCTGATTCGCCCTCTCAAGATGTTACAGAAAAACACTATGTCAGCGATCTTGTGCCTGCTATTGATGGTGTCGAAATCAACCAATGGGCAGAGATCCTCATACTCCGGTAACTGTTCTCTCCATCCAAGATTTCTCACAGCAAATTTCAAAAACTTCCGCTGTACTGCTTCCAGCCGTTGAATGTGTACGTTGTATTGGGGCCGCCACACCACACTCGCGAAGTCCAGTTTAGTCCTAACGAGGCCGGTATATATTGTTAGGATTGCGTGAGGATCGGTAAGATCATGGCCAAACCGTCGGATAAGCGCAAAAAGTTGCAGTGACTCTTTAATGACTCCATTGATATGGTGGTTGAATGTCAGTGACTGATCCATTATTACGCCCAAATCCCGAACGTTATCTACTCGTTGAAGAATTGCATGTCCCAAACTGTACGTAAATGATATCGGTTGAACTCTCCTGGTGTAAGTAATCACCGAGCATTTGCTTTGATTAACGCTTAGTCCATTTTCGCTTACAAATCTTTCGAAGTTTTGAAGATCCTTTTGCAGCAAAATGCATAAGAAAATTATTTTGAGCTTTTTAGTGGAATGTCTTCACTTGTCATAAGACGAGTTTATACCATCCCATTGAATTCCACCACTTAATTTTATCTTGACAGATACGTATTTCGACCTCAACAGTAAGGCCGTCTTCAGTGTCTCGTACTTGACTCGACTTGAAGAAAATGATCGCAACTTACACTATTTATACTATGCGTAGGTATAATAATTTATCTAGGTACTTATCTAGTTACATTTCGTACGGTGCTTACTTCTACTCGCTTGTTGCGCTTAATGCTTAGGTATAAACTTGAAGAGCCAGGAGCTGCCAAAGATCAAGGAAATGAGGCTCGAAATAGCTGTCAAGAGTTAAGTGGTGGAATTCAATGGGATGGTATAAACTCGTCTTATGACAAGTGAGCAAAATGCAGTCATTAAGGACTTTCACTGGCATGAACAGTTTTACGTCGTCAGCATAGATAAGTACAATCGCGTTAGTCATGAAAGAAGGCAACTGATCCATGACCATGACGAAAAGTAGTGGGCCCAAATGACTACCCTGCGGTACTCCTGAATTAACTTCGAAGGATGCCGATGAATTGTTGAAAACTTTCACATACTGAATTCTGCTCAACAGATATGTTTTAATCCATTCGAACAGCATTCCATTTCAAAATATGTAAAATATTGTATTTTGAGTCCAATTCGAATAAAGGGAATTATTATAACAGTTAATGGCTCAATTTATTAATAAATTATAAAAAAGAAGCTTCTCGAGCTACATAGAAAAGCTTGTGGGCCGGTTATGAAGTATTTTCTACCACGGTGCGCGGGCCACAAAAAAATGAGCTGAGGGCCGCATCCGGCCCGCGGGCCGTACGTTGGGCAGCCCTGGTCTACGGCAAGGAATCGCGCACTATCCGATATCAAGACAAAATTTTCAAAACGACTTATCTGCTTTTGTAAACAAAGATTAAAACGACTATTTGACGAATCTGATAGCTCTCACGAGGGAAGGAGGGCCCTCCTGCGGTAAGACACGCGGCTACAAAGCAAGACCATGCTGATGGTGGCTGGGTTCGATTTCCGGTGCCGGTCTAGGCAATTTTCGGATTGGAAATTGTCTCGACTTCCCTGGGCATAAAAGTATCATCGTGTTAGCCTCATGATATACGAATGCAAAAATGGTAACCTGGCTAAGAAACCTCGCAGTTAATAACTGTGGAAGTGCTTAATGAACACTAAGCTGCGAGGCGGCTCTGTCCCAGTGTGGGGATGTAATGCCAATAAGAAGAAGAAGAAGAAGATAGCTCTCACACGCAAACCAACACCATCAATAGGTAGCGGAAAACTTTACCTACCTATTAATGGTGTTGGTTTGCGTGAGAGAGCTATCAGATTTGTCAAATCGTCGTTTGAATCTTTGTTTACAAAAGCAGATAAGTCGTTTTGAAAATTTTGTCTTGATATAACATACTGTTTATAGATTTCCAAGAAGCATTACTGTTTGGTATTCGATTGTCGAATATCTTTACAAGCTTCCAGGAAAAGCCATGAATAGCAGAAATTCGAAAAAAAATTCAATGGTTTAAATCAATTATTGCTATCTGCATTAAATCATTGTGGCTCTAGCGATTCAAAGCAAACTACCAAAAAATCGTATGATTGTCCAAGAACCTTTTTGGGACCTTAGAATTTTTCACGGACCAGATTTAGAACGAACTTTGGGATATTTCTGGTTCCTCAGATTTCAATCAATCTTTTGATTTTTTATTTATTTCACAACTTCTAAAAAATTTAGTTAATCGCATTTGTAGATTCTGTACGCAGAACTTCTGTTTTCTTCTGACATCTTTGAGCGCTTCCGGGATTGTAAATTGCATGAATTTCTGAAGAACAATCAGTAGACGGGCGATAAACTCGTGAGTGCCGGCTTGCCGGATAATTCAATTTTGCGCCTCCAAATTCTCCACCTCGCCACTTCTCCAGATAAGTTTTAAAAGCATACTCACAAAAATGTAGGTCCGCGACGGAATTCAATCCCAAATTTAACCACTATAACCACACCACAGAGGCGTCTCGTCTATACGTTCTACCTGTCCATGGAACAGGTAATCATTTTTAGTTCAGAAGTTGGACACTTAATGTGCTTGCAATTAATTTCTTAGCAATCAATTATCAGTGAAATGTTTTAAACAAAGTTTCAATGATGGTTTAACATCTAACGAAACAAAATATTGCGTAGACAGATCAACTCAACGTCACATGCTTGGCGTACAGTCAAATTGCAGCTAAACATGTGTTTCTCCGACGGATAACACCACATCACAAAGAATGCTTTTGCCAGCCGTTCGATTCATAATAAAGAACCAACAGCAGCGCTGCCAGACATCAAATTTAAAGTTTTGCGCCATGACAAATGTTTTGAAATAATTTCCTTCTTGATAAGCTCACACGTTCTCCGCGCGCGGAGAACCAGCGTGAGCGTTGCCAGCTTTCTCCGTTTCCTCACATCATCCTCTTTCGCATGCGAAGCAGGCACGTTTAGATGCAAGTTCTGATATGTTGCGCAGGAGTCCAACCTGTTCGACGCACTGCGAGAACAATCAACGACACGACGTAGACCACCTTTGGTTAGCCTCGATCAAAGTTTCGGGCTGTGCTTTGCCGAAACGCGCACCGCGCACGCTTTCATTCATACTCTGATGATTGGGAAAAGATCGTGTTTCTTTTTTCCTCTGATGAATATGCATTTTGGAGTTTTCCAGATGTTTTCTGATTTTGAATGTTCCCAAGATTTGAGTTCCATTCTAAGAGAACACGCAGATACTCCACAAAATGGTTCGGGACCTATGAATTGTCGAGATGAACCAAGTCTTGCCAGCATATCAGCTCGTCCATTGCTTTCAATGCCACAATGACCAGGAACCCAATACAGGTTCACTTTGTTTCGACTACCCAAGGTTTGGAGTGACTGAACACATTCCCAAACGAGTTTAGATGTGCATCTTGCTGATTTCAGAGCATCTTGACACATTATGCAAATATTTGAATGCCTGTAATTTCGAAGAAAACATAAATTAAAGCATTCAAGAATAGCCTGAACTTCAGCTTGGAAAACATTTGGCCACTTTCCCATGGGAATCGAAACATTCGTCCCTGGGGCAGTCACGCTTTCTCCAACTTGATTGTTCAGCTTTGAACCATCGGTGTAAAACACAATAGATCCTGAATGAAGATTTGGTCCACCTTTTGTCCATATGCTTAGTTCAAGATTAATACATCAAAACATCGATAAAAGTTGTAACTTCTCCTCATCCATTCTTCTGTTTGTGATCAGTGAGTTGATACTTAATTTGCTTAGAATACTAAGATGCCCTGTTAGGTCACCTTCGAAGAGGTTTGAATCTCTTTAGATCTTCAAAGCAAGCTTCTCTGCTTCTAGTTGAATAAATTGATCCAATGGTAGCACGTGGAGCAAAGCGTCCAGCGCTTTGTCCGGCATGCTTCTCATTGCACCAGTTATTGAAAGAGTAGCTAATCTTTGAAGTTTTTCCAACTTCTTCTGTAACCACCCTTTCTTTTGTTTTTGGCCACCATACTAAAGCGGCATATGAAATTCTGGGTTTCACAATCGCCGTATAAATCCATTGAATCATTTTTGGCTTTAGTCCCCACTTATTACCGAACGTCGCCTTACTTATCCATAAAGAATTTGTAGCTTTGCTGAATGCTCAAGATGTAAGTTCCAATTCAGCTTACTGCCAAGTCGAACGCCAAGATGCTTGACTGAGTTTGAAAGTTTCAAATCTGCTCCTTTCAATTTTAAAGTAAGAAAAGAATGATTTCTTCTCCTTGTAAACGCCACCAATGTGGCCTTTGAAGGATTAATGTCTAATCCTTCCTTTCACACCAGCAATTTGCATTCGGTTGGAAATAACACAGTCATATTTTCCTCTCACCAATATAACTATATCATCCGCGAAGCCGATTATTTCGAAGCCTCGAGCTTCCAGTTGTTTGAGAAGATCGTCAACGATTAAAGACCACAAAAGAGGTGATAGTACGCCTCCTTGAGGACACCCTTTTACTGCTCTTACACTAATTGATGAGCTTCCAAGGTTAGCTGATATTTCTCTTTTCTCGCCAATCCAGTCAACAATGCATACATCGAAACCGTTAAATTCGTTAAACAAGATGATTTTATATTCCATTATTTTTAGTATAATGGACGATGAGCTAATATTCGTATATACAATTCTGCATGGTTTCAATACCAAAAGTGTAAGCTTATTTTTTGCAGATACTGTATTAAAATAATACAAAATTGTGAAATTTCATTACAAGGCACAATAGGAAAAAAGGAGGTATTTTTGGCCAAAATTATGAATCCTGCAATAAACGGTGGTATTCATCATAAAAACATAGATAGAGAAGAAAAATATTTTTTCTGAGCCTTCAATGGGGTATGGGGCTAATTTTCGGCATAGCATCGATTTTTGTCATATTCTACAAAACCAACAGAATTTGGTCACTTTTTGGCTTGCAATAAGCCTGTTTGATGCTAGATAAAATATTAATGGTCATATACTGTATATTCGTGTCACAGACAAATGGACGCAACACAGATTTCCTAAAATGATCAAAAAAGCACTATTAGCTTCTGGCGTTGAAAATTCACTGAGTAGAACTTATTAAACCAACAAAGGAGGGCACAACATATTCAATTAGCGTCATATTGTGACATCAACGAAATGGATATTCATTTATTTGTTATTCATTAAGATTTCTTTCATAATTATAAAAAGGTATTGTGGCAAAGAGTCATTCAAACTACTCATCCAATACGTTATGACACGTTATGGTTAAATCTATAATTTGCTCCAATAATGTAGTAATGTCAAAATTTTAAATTTTGAACAACTTCCCTTCTTAACGCTTTAACGCTGCGTAACGCTTTTTATATGATAGATGATTTTTTCTTGAATTATGCGAAACGTTAAGGCATAACCCTTTCCATTAAAATGTTATGTGAATTGTGTTCGTCACCAAATTCAATTAAAGTGGCATTATTGAGTAACTCAGATTAAAATTTAAAAATAAGAAGTCTACCAAAACACCTGATGAATCCCCCTAGCGGTAATGTTGTCTTTCTCGTACATTAATTGAAAATGTATTTTGGCCATAACTTTTGAGCGCATAGTCCGATCAAGCCTATTTTTAATAGGGAACAATGGACCAACGTTCTCTGACGAATGAAACTTGTAGCGAGTAAATCGGTTTAGAGTAAGTGCTTAAAAAAGAGTTAACACCATTTTTGCTCACACACATACAGACATTCACACACCGTACACACAGACATCACCTCAATTCTTCGAACTGAGTCGATGAGTATACAACACTATTAGTTTTTGGGCTTTTTTAAATGCTTTTAGAGCGATCATATAGCTTCTACGCATACTTAGTACACGAGAAAGGCAAAAATGGGCAATTTTTAAAATTCGTGTATCTTACAAAGATGTGAATTTGGGCATAATTTTATTCATGGTCGTTAAAGCTTAAGAGTTCAATAGTGTAGTGCATGATGTTTTACTGCGGGGTATTGCCGGGTACCAAACTGTTTTGTTCGTTAAATATTGCGTAAAATATGCTTTTACAAAACTACTAAAAACTGAATTCTGGACGGAGCTATCATTACATTATCAAGCCTATTGCATAGATCTGTTTAAGAGCTTTGTAACGATATATAAATATGTTACTTTTGAGACGAAGACATGGCAAAGCTGTCCGTTTTCCCAAAAAACGTAAAAATATAATTTCTAGCAGGGGCTAGTTTGAACGCCCCCCACCCCTCCCTAAAAAATCTAAAAAATAAAAACCGTCCTTATTATAGAAATATAGGTTATTAGCTGTGTATTCATCACATTTTACTCGCCCAAATCGAAAATTGGCCTTTTGGTAGTTTTGGCCACACCTTTATATGGGGCTGTCCTATTGTGCAAGGTTCAAATTATTATCAATTTTCTGTAAGTTACTTATACAGAACTGGATGAGTTGTTAGTAATCAGGATTTTCGGCTTCCAGACACATGAAAATGCTGGATAATTTCAAATCAGGTAATGATTGGCATGGCATAAGGAATGATTACTTATACAGAACTGTAGTAAAATCTGTTGCTGGTTGGGTGCATGAGTTAGTTCACCGCGCTAAAACAGTCAGCAATGAATCATTCGCGCATTCGGTTCACAGACTGCATAGCAGGTGACCCAGTAAACCACAGATCGTATATGAAAGTTTATATTTGATCGCATATACTGCAGTTTTTTATCACACTCGTAAATAATTACTTATAAAATTATCCCAAATATGATTACTATCGTATGTAATACCTGCATGTGGAATATTAACGATTGTGTTAAACAAAATCGTAAAATGACATAAACAATATCCAGATAATCAGATTGAATCGCAAATATCGTATATCCACATACGTGTTGTCATAAAAATCGTATACGGATGTGCATTGTACGTAAATAGTTTTTACTTCTGCGCGTTGACCAAAGCCCACTGTATCTCAGCGATAAAATAAATTTCATTACTACTTTCTTCAATCTATTCGATGTGATTTGATTCCATAGCATAAATGCTATTATTTTCCGTTTTATAAATCCTGCCGATTTGTGCTCCGTATCTCTGCCAAACATTGAAAAAACAGCTAAACTTCAAACAAATGGAAATAACTCAGCACTAGTGGTAAACACGGCGAAATGTTGATGTTGACATTTAATCATCGTTAATATGTTGGCAGAATCGTTTGGGATGCTGTGCAATTGTTTTATGTATAAACATTATCGGAACAATTACAAAAAGTTTCCATATAAGACTCAAGCTACATTTGTACGTACAACAACATAGTACTTGAATCGTATAAATGTGATAGACATCGTATAATGTAATATCGTAGTCAACACTAGAGTTTCATCTAGATTATGATTGTCAAAAAGTTGCTGCTTTTCAACAGTTGCTGTTTAGCACATCGGTAGAGCATTAGGCGTTGGATCCAAAGGTCAAATGTTCGAGACATGTTTTTTTTACATTTTTTTTTTACATTTTTTTTTGTGTAATAATGCTTACGAAAACTCAAGAAAATCGTTGTTTAGTACGCATATGGCCTCCACTTTAGTAGGTATATAGCGATTCAATGCATTATATACAAGTTTACTTGCTTGTATAAGACAACTTATATCAAAAGCTATACGTATCAAAATGTTAACTGGGGATTTCCCGGAACAAACCTGGAGCTGCTCATTTGGTGATCCCGGAGAACTGTATTGTGCTTGTGGTGTGAGACAGGAGTGGGCAGAAATAAGGGTGTCTCCGAAGCCATCTGTTTGTGAAAATATTTGTTTATAATCAATGGATGGTAAACCGAATTATTGAAAATGACAATTCAATTGAAAACATTTGTTCATTTTAGAATAGACTCATATCGTAATGAGCTTCTGTCCCAACTTGAGGAATTAGGTTAGTTGATCCGGTATTTTCCTCAAATGTAGCCCATTTGATGTAATTCCGAAGGGAAGCCATGGCATTGTCGACTGGTTCACTGAGGTAATCTTCAAGCACGCTTATCTCTCACCCATCGGGTCCGTCTGATGACAATGGTTCCGTTGATTTGATCGGTTTTTACCAGGGGGAGAAGGTGGAGCACTGAATCCCTACCCCAACATGTGCGACATCTGGATTTGGTTCTAAACTGTAAACAACAGTGTTAATTCTCTACCACCTTTTTGTTATGGCGAGGCAATTTTTATGCACACTTTTGTTTTCGATATTTTATCAAAATTAAACACTCAATCATGCAGCAATATAACGATGTGGTATGCTTGAGATACCTGCTTGATTATAGGGACTCGAAAAAGAATTTATTTGCAGTAACTAACCGAATAAAAAAATGTTCACCTCAACGATTGCGCCCTAACACCGGTTCTAAGCTTCGATGCAGAGTACACGAGCTTTGTTCGCCAGTGACAGGCGTATGAGGCCCTTGGTTTTTACAAAGACCTTCTTTCGATTTTTAACTATGTTCATATCCTGCGCAACTAGTCAAACGAATTTGAAAGCGTTTTTTTTTCGGATTTAATGACGAGAGTATTATTTCAGGCTCGACTGTGAACGCAAACGTTAATAAAGTAATCGGGTTTGAATGTAGGAAGATTTTGTTTTCGTGGTGTAATTGTGGATCAGAATAACCACAATCACAAGTAGGAGGACGCCCTCATATACTGATATATTGTTAAGGTGTCAGAAATTATCCTTTGCGTTAGTGAGACGTTCGCAAGAAGAATTGTGTAATTGTGAATAAGGTTTAGTGCAACTCAGATTGGTTCAACAATTGAAACTCAAGATTTGATAATATCAGCAAAGTAAATGTTGAGAACAGGTTTCAAGAATCAGTTCAAAAATTGATCAAAATCCTCAAAATTCACATAAATAAAGGAAAAAAATATTTAAAAAACTTGCATTGTTTTGTTTGGTTTGTATGGAGAATAAGGCAGACCACATGGAACCTGTAATTGCAGCCAATGCTGAGTTTCAAAAAGTGTGGCTTCAAAATTTTGTTCAAACATATTGCTCATGTAATGCTTATTTAATCGATATAAAAGGAATAAATTAACGTGTTGTTGAGCTGTTTCCTCCTAAATTTTATATCAAAATTGATACAAGATGTATGTAAAAGGTATGAAAAAGATTATAAGTTTTTGAAGCCTCATATTTAAAATTAATTCAATTTCGTAAAGGCGATGTAAAATATGCGACGTATGCATAGCTGTCCAAAAAATATCACGATTGAATCAATAAAAAAGAAAAAGGTATGACCACTCCTTCCAAATAACTCTTCAAAGCCACGCTTGGTAACATGTGTTGCCAATGCTTTGCGGAAACTGGAAAAGGGAAACCGCTTTGGCATACCAAAATTCAAATGCACGATAATGTATTGCATATCGTACAAGAAAAAGCAGCCGATGCAGGGAGATAGTATTTCATATGGGAAATCAAAAGCGACAAACGATGAACATCACCAAAACGATTTCTTCCTCATAATTGGGATAGATAGAAAATTACTTTATCGCTGGTGCAGATGGACGCCGGTGAAAGTTTTGAGGCAGGAATTAAAAATAGCCCTAGCTGAAGTTGATTTGAAAATCATTCAAATTAGTCTCGGAAATACAGACAGGTCGTCGCACCCATGTCCATATTGTTTGGCAACAAAAACAGACTGGAAAACATTAACCAAAACTAATATGTGGTTCCGAAATCGAAATAATCGGTAACCGAAATTGTTATCTTATGTCCTCTTTTTGTGTTACATATATCTTGCCTGGTATAATAATTGCCATTTATAAGAATTCATATACATAGATAAACACATATTAAATGGTCTTGCAAAAACATGAAACGCGATTCTTGGTGGGACTTTTGAAATCTGTGCGAGAGGTATCACAAGTTTTTCATTTTAGTATAAACTCGAAATATCACTACCGATGCTTATGTAGATGAAAACGATAGTTTTTTTTAATTTACGTTTTTGCTGGATAGTAATGGAAAGTTATGTAATTCATATCTGTGATGATAATCAGATCGTTTTTGTTTTTTTGCAAATCTGATTAAATTGTCACTATATCAAATTCGATTAATTATCTTAAAGATAAATCGTCTAGCTCAAACTTTTGTAGGGGTATGTGGCGGGACCATCATCATCGTCTTCATCATAATCATATTAGAGAGGTCAAAATGGCACTTTAAAGGGATAGGTTCAACTATTTCCATTTATTCATATCTATTTGCGCTCATGTCAATTAGACTGGCCCAGGAAACAAAAAGTTGTCTAATTCCATGGGACATGATCTTTTATATAGGTTTTGGCTGATACGATTCGATCAATAAATCCAAAATACACAATTCAGCTCCAAATAAATCAGCCGAAAACTATATAAAAGTTCATTTAATCATCATACAATGTTCTGTGAAATCGTTCTGTAGCATACCAACTGCCGTTTTTGCAATTCTGAGGTCAATCGATCAATCAGAACCAATTTCCAGATCGAATGAGGACGGAGGTGTATTTTCCTATACATTTTGGATGAAATCCCCATACAAACTTCAAATCAAATGCGCCAGCTTAAGCAACAAGCGATTGAGCTGTAATTTTCAGTGATTGATTTTCTCATCCAAAGACACAATTCTGGGGGGTGCCCCGTGGAATTCGACAACATTTTTTTCTCCCCATACTAAGCTGGGCCAGTCTAATGTCAATGCATTGCAGCAATTCCTGAAAAAAATATGATATTGATTTTTTCCAAGGACCCTTGGGAAAAACAATGTTTTTCTAATAACTCCGGAATGCAATGGATGATCGTGTCATTTTCTAGTAGGAAACAACTAGACCGCATTTCGTTTATTGTCTCACATTTGTGTACACGTACACACACATACAGGCATCACCTCAACTTGTCGAATTGAGTTGATTGATGTATGACACTATGGGTCTCCAAACCTTGTATCAAAAGCTCGTTTTCGGCGTGATCCTATAACCTTTACTAAGTATACGCGAAATGCAAAAATAAAAATTTAATGCCAAGTTAATTTTTATTTCTAACTTGTGAATATTAAATTAAAACAAATGAAAGTTTTTTTTTGTTTCATTACGCATATAATTTCAAATATATCTTCCATTCGGAAGAAATATTTGGAAATCCTGAAGAAGCAGCTGTGCCAATATCATTTCGTCAGTCAAGGGCATCTCAATTGACAAACGATTCAGTTCCGAATATTGTCACCCGTATTACGGGTTTCCAGATCAGCTGCAGAATTTGTTAATGAAATATTAATTCGGATGCTATACATTTATCTCGCATCTCAAGGAAGCTCAGCTTTAACTTCCGGTTGATTCAAATCTGGTTGATTAGATTTTCATTGCACCCATTAAAGGGCACCCACTTGGCATTGTGTACAGATTTATGACACAAAACGGCCCCGAGGTGACATTTTGACACGATGCGGGACTATGGCATGCTTTCATTAGCATTCGAACCCAGCTATGATAAAAATTGATCTCCGTACGAACGTAACTCTAGGTAATTTATTCCATACCGACATTTTTGATACTAAACTGGTTAGCCTCTTATACTATCTATACGTCTATCATGTGCTGGTCAAAGGGAGGAAGAAGCGGCTGGATCGGTTTCGATTGTGACCAGGTGGGCAGCATTATGTAAAACAGTCGTCTTCCTCGTCGGTTGCTAAAAATATGTTGCTTCCTCATTTTCTAAAATATGATGTATCTTGAACTATAAATTGAATTCCAATAAAATTCAGTATCACGTGATGAAGTTAGAAGGCCTTAGAACTTGTTCTTGAATTAGGAAATACTCGTGTGATTCGCATACTTTCAGCAGTAATCTTTTAGTGGGTTGAATAAAGCATTCTATGGGATGCGATTCTACGTCTTGAGAGCTGTTAACAATTATATGCATTTTATAATTCAAATTATTGCAAGGCTCTGGATAATAAAACGCTTGTTGATAGTTGAATTTTGCAAACTGTTAACCGTATAAAATTTAGGAAAATGTTTAGCTGTTGAAAATCAGCTTTGTTTGATTTTTATTATTCCTAAAGTTGGTAATATTTTATTGAACGTTGCTCGTGGTACACAGCTCAAATGAGCCTGCATGAGCGTACTCTGGACTACACGCGTGCTGAATGGCTAAACAACTTAAATTTCAACAAATTCATCAAAACTCAAATCGTTGTTTCTTTAGCACAACTAACCTGATTATTGTACATTACATTTTTTTCTCTATGAGAAAAGGACCAATACATTCATAAATACTTTCGTTCACTTTATCTGAAACGGACCCGAAATTCCATTATTTAGATAGTAGTGGCCAGTTTCATTGTTATTATTGAAACTTAGCAAAGGTTGCCCACTCTTGGAATATGAAGCCCAATTTTCACTGATCTTTTATATTCTATTTGCACAACGCTGGAATCAGTCTCATTCGATGTCTATTCACTGAGAAACGAGCTCTTTCAATTAATGGGACATTTTTGCATCTAAATATGATTCGCCGACGAAATCTCTTAACCGGATGGGAGTATCCCTCAAGATGTAATTGGGAAATTCCTTCGGTTGTTTTCAAATTATTGATCCACTTGTTTCCACAAGTGAGCTCGATTATGTCATACTTCAGGGTCACTGCAGTCTCGTTCGCTTGTCTGCAACAGTAAGCTGCGGTGAAAGTAATCGGGTCGACAGTGTAGTCGTTATCGCTCACCCTTTGATGTTGTAAAGCAGGACACTCGATAGCAGCAGACGATAAATGAATGTTGTTTCGCAAGATGGCTGCAACGCTCCGATGCCTTCCCCTCCGGAGCCAGATGATGAAGCAAGTAGAAGTCTAAGTAGGAACCTACTGACATTCTAGTAGCGCTTTATTGTTTAAAACAATTATTTTGGATCTTGGCATAAAGGCTCCCACAGACCTACACGATTTTATCGCCGCAATTCTATCGTTGGGTCACTTTCACTGCAGGCAATGTTCCATTTATGTTTCCATACCACCGGCGACAGAATCGCAGTCGCTCAGGGCACTATGGAAAATCAGATGGCCGAAAATCAAAAAACGACTTTCTCTGATTCATAATTCAAGATGACCTACTAAAAGCTAATGCCTTGGAGCATTAAACTCCAGAATATCATCACTCTAAGCCATATGGTTATCAAAATATAAGCATCAGAACCAGACAGTTTTTAATTTTTGAAAAACCTATGCATTGTTTCACTTCCGATATCTTCGGTTATAGTATCTCTTTTTCAACTCTTTAAAAAGTTTCTTAAAGTTTGGTTCATGAACTTGTGAAGAGCTTGTAATGTGCGGAAAAATAGGTAGTAAACATCCTAATAATACCCGATTTATTCGTACACATTGTTCCGTACAAAAAAAGTTTCTCAAATTTTCGCCTAGGGACTACCACTATCCCTTTCTTTGGACTTACCCGATGGCATTAAAACAAAATCCAACTACTTATGGCTGCTAATCTGCGAAATTGCGAATTTTGAAACATTAAGGTATTCTTATAAAAAGTCATTGAAGTCACTATGTTTCGAAAAATAATCACTACCCAAGGAGGACAAGTCTAGTTGCAGCAACTTGATTGCGATTAAATTTGATCACATATGAGTTCCAGTAGCCTACATGGAATATGTGTGCTGCTAGGGTAAAGTCACTATTTTCGCACCGCCATTTGTAATGAGTTAAAACAAATCACTTGTAGTTTCAGTCCACAGGTTTGCACTACTCTACATCGAAATCTTGAAAATGTCCTTCTTTTTGCTTTGAAAACCGCTTCATTTTATCAACATTTAAGCCAACTCTACTAGATACAAATCATAAATTATAATTTAATTAGTGTTTTGGCGGTCCGAAAATATTGAAAACAGTTTTCACGCATTCAGTGCAGTATAAGCTTGATAATCAGAAATCTTTTCTGGAATAATAAGTTTAGTATCCAACATTTTATCCCACTGTTGATGACCGTCTCGGCAGTAGAGCTCAGTCAAAAAGCGTAATAACTTGAAAGTTCCATTAAAACACTTAAATTTTATATTTTTTTCAGCAAACTTCTGAGACAAACAATTTTATTTCACGAACGAGGAAATATTTTTGTGTTTTAGTGAAAAATCTTTCGTCTTAGTGGCCTCTTGAAAGGAGGCTTCCAGGCCTCTTGAAAAAAGGCTTCCAGGCCTCTTGAAAGGAGGCTTCCAGGCCTCTTGAAAGGAGGCTTCCAGGCCTCTTGAAAGGAGGCTTCCAGGCCTCATGAAAGGAGGCTTCCAGGCCTCTTGAAAGGAGGCTTCCAGGCCTCTTGAAAGGAGGCTTCCAGGCCTCTTGAAAGGAGGCTTCCAGGCCTCTTGAAAGGAGGTTTCCAGGCCTCTTGAAAGGAGGCTTCCAGGCCTCTTGAAAGGAGGCTTCCAGGCCTCTTGAAAGGAGGCTTCCAGGCCTCTTGAAAGGAGGCTTCCAGGCCTCTTGAAAGGAGACTTCCAGGCCTCTTGAAAGGAGGCTTCCAGGCCTCTTGAAAGGAGGCTTCCAGGCCTCTTGAAAGGAGGCTTCCAGGCCTCTTGGAAGGAGGCTTCCAGGCCTCTTGGAAGGAGGCTTCCAGGCCTCTTGAAAGGAGGCTTCCAGGCCTCTTGAAAGAAGGCTTCCAGGCCTCTTGAAAGGAGGCTTCCAGGCCTCTTGAAAGGAGGCTTCCAGGCCTCTTGAAAGGAGGCTTCCAGGCCTCTTGAAAGGAGGCTTCCAGGCCTCTTGAAAGGAGGCTTCCAGGCCTCTTGAAAGGAGGCTTCCAGGCCTCTTGAAAGGAGGCTTCCAGGTCTCTTGAAAGGAGGCTTCCAGGCCTCTTGAAAGGAGGCTTCCAGGCCTCTTGAAAGGAGGCTTCCAGGCCTCTTGAAAGGAGGCTTCCAGGCCTCTTGAAAGGAGGCTTCCAGGCCTCTTGAAAGGAGGCTTCCAGGCCTCTTGAAAGGAGGCTTCCAGGCCTCTTGAAAGGAGGCTTCCAGGCCTCTTGAAAGGAGGCTTCCAGGCCTCTTGAAAGGAGGCTTCCAGGCCTCTTGAAAGGAGGCTTCCAGGCCTCTTGAAAGGAGGCTTCCAGGCCTCTTGAAAGGAGGCTTCCAGGCCTCTTGAAAGGAGGCTTCCAGGCCTCTTGAAAGGAGGCTTCCAGGCCTCTTGAAAGGAGGCTTCCAGGCCTCTTGAAAGGAGGCTTCCAGGCCTCTTGAAAGGAGGCTTCCAGGCCTCTTGAAAGGAGGCTTCCAGGCCTCTTGAAAGGAGGCTTCCCGGCCTCTTGAAAGGAGGCTTCCCGGCCTCTTGAAAGGAGGCTTCCCGGCCTCTTGAAAGGAGGTTTCCCGGCCTCTTGAAAGAAGGCTCCCAGGCCTCTTGAAAGGAGGCTCCCAGGCCTCTTGAAAGGAGGCTCCCAGGCCTCTTGAAAGGAGGCTCCCAGGCCTCTTGAAAGGAGGCTTCCCGGCCTCTTGAAAGGAGGCTTCCAGGCCTCTTGAAAGGAGGCTTCCAGGCCTCTTGAAAGGAGGCTTCCAGGCCTCTTGAAAGGAGGCTTCCAGGCCTCTTGAAAGGAGGCTTCCCGGCCTCTTTAAAGGAGGCTTCCAAGCCTCTTTAAAGGAGGCTTCCAGGCCTCTTGAAAGGAGGCTTCCAGGCCTATTGAAAGGAGGCTTCCAGGCCTCTTGAAAGGAGGCTTCCAGGCCTCTTGAAAGGAGGCTTCCAGGCCTCTTGAAAGGAGGCTTCCAGGCCTATTGAAAGGAGGCTTCCAGGCCTCTTGAAAGGAGGCTTCCAGGCCTCTTGAAAGGAGGCTTCCAGGCCTCTTGAAAAAAGGCTTCCAGGCCTCTTGAAAAAAGACTTCCAGGCCTCTTGAAAAAAGGCTTCCAGGCCTCTTGAAAAAAGACTTCCAGGCCTCTTGAAAGGAGGCTTCCAGGCCTCTTGAAAGGAGGCTTCCAGGCCTCTTGAAAAGAGGCTTCCAGGCCTCTTGAAAAGAGGCTTCCAGGCCTCTTGAAAAGAGGCTTCCAGGCCTCTTGAAAGGAGGCTTCCAGGCCTCTTGAAAGGAGGCTTCCAGGCCTCTTGAAAGGAGGCTTCCAGGCCTCTTGAAAGGAGGCTTCCAGGCCTCTTGAAAGGAGGCTTCCAGGCCTCTTGAAAGGAGGCTTCCAGGCCTCTTGAAAGGAGGCTTCCAGGCCACTTGAAAAAAGGCTTTCAGGCCTATTAAAAAGGGCTTCCAGGCCTCTTGAAAGGAGGCTTCCAGACCTCTTGAAAGGAGGCTTCCAGGCCTCTTGAAAGGAGGCTTCCCGGCCTCTTGAAAGGAGGCTTCCAGGCCTCTTGAAAGGAGGCTTCCAGGTCTCTTGAAAGGAGGCTTCCAGGTCTCTTGAAAGGAGGCTTCCAAACCTCTTGAAAGGAGCCTTCAGGCCTCTTGAAAGGATGCTTCCAGGCCTCTTGAAAGGAGGCTTCCAGACCTCTTGAAAGGAGGCTTCCAGGCCTCTTGAAAAAAGGCTTCCAGGCCTCTTGAAAAAGGCTTCCAGGCCTCTTGAAAGGAGGCTTCCAGGCCTCTTGAAAAAACCCAAGTATCATTTTTAGTTTTATAACGATCTTCATAAAGCCAGCATAAAACCAAAATGTTACTGGGGAAGGCTTCCAGGCCTCTTGAAAGGAGGCTTCCAGGCCTCTTGAAAGGAGGCTTCCAGGCCTCTTGAAAAAAGGCTTCCAGGCCTCTTGAAAAAAGGCTTCCAGGCCTCTTGAAAGGAGGCTTCCAGGCCTCTTGAAAAAACCCAAGTATCATTTTTAGTTTTATAACGATCTTCATAAAGCCAGCATAAAACCAAAATGTTACTGGGGAAGGCTTCCAGGCCTCTTGAAAGGATGCTTCCAGGCCTCTTGAAAGGATGCTTCCAGGCCTCTTGAAAGGAGGCTTCCAGGCCTCTTGAAAGGAGGCTTCCAGGCCTCTTGAAAGGAGGCTTCCAGGCCTCTTGAAAGGAGGCTTCCAGGCCTCTTGAAAGGAGGCTTCCAGGCCTCTTGAAAGGAGGCTTCCAGGCCTCTTGAAAGGAGGCTTCCAGGCCTCTTGAAAGGAGGCTTCCCGGCCTCTTGAAAGGAGGCTTCCCGGCCTCTTGAAAGGAGGCTTCCCGGCCTCTTGAAAGGAGGCTTCCCGGCCTCTTGAAAGGAGGCTTCCCGGCCTCTTGAAAGGAGGCTTCCCGGCCTCTTGAAAGGAGGCTTCCAGGCCTCTTGAAAGGAGGCTTCCAGGCCTCTTGAAAAAAGGCTTCCAGGCCTCTTGAAAAAAGGCTTCCAGGCCTCTTGAAAGGAGGCTTCCAGGCCTCTTGAAAAAACCCAAGTATCATTTTTAGTTTTATAACGATCTTCATAAAGCCAGCATAAAACCAAAATTTTACTGGGGAAGGCTTCCAGGCCTCTTGAAAGGAGGCTTCCAGGCCTCTTGAAAGGAGGTCCAGGCCTCTTGAAAGGAGGCTTCCAGGCCTCTTGAAAGTAGGCTTCCAGGCCTCTTGAAAGGAGGCTTCCAGGCCTCTTGAAAGGAGGCTTCAAGGCCTCTTGAAAGGAGGCCTCCAGGCCTCTTGAAAGGAGGCTTGCAGGCCTCTTGAAAGGGGGCTTCAAGGCCTCTTGAAAGGAGGCCTCCAGGCCTCTTGAAAGGAGGCTTGCAGGCCTCTTGAAAGGAGGCTTCCAGGCCTCTTGAAAGGAGGCTTCCAGGCCTCTTGAAAGGAGGCTTCCAGGCCTCTTGAAAGGAGGCTTCCAGGCCTCTTGAAAGGAGGCTTCCAGGCCTCTTGAAAGGAGGCTTCCAGGCCTCTCGGTAGTCTCGGTAGTCATAAACGGTGCACTCCGTTTGAGCAAATCAATACCAAATTTTCAAAACGACTTATCTGCTTTTGTAAACAAAGATTCGAACGTCGATTAGTCGAATCTAAGAGCACTCCCACGCAAACCAACACCATCAACACATAGGCGAAGACTTCGGCTACCTGTTGATGGTGTTGGTTTTCGTGGGAGTGCTCTCAGATTCGACTAATCGACGTTTGAATCTTTGTTTACAAAAACAGATTCGTTTTGAGAATTTTGTATTGAAATTATGTATTTTGTGGCGAACATTGAAAGTTTCGGCTTTCCTATTTCCTCCGGAACTTGTGCTAGTTAGAAAAGAACAGTAGCCTCTGAAGCTGCCCAAGCAGCCGGCTTTCACGTCATTTTTAATTCAGATTTGTCAGATTTGAAGCCTTCTGCACTTTGTACGTATGCAATCCCTCCCGGTCCTAGGTTCTCTTAATGAAAGACAGATTCAACTTTTTGACCGAAGCATTGAGACATTGATCACTAATAGAGCATCCATTTGACAGCATTTAGACTTTCATTCGATGCTCAGAATGTTGTAGAAACGTCTAATCACACGACTCCCGTTAGCTGGACGACTCCGATTTGTTTTCCGATGTTCCAGGCGCTTGCGCAAAATCAATTTGCGACGCTAGTTTTCGGGTGATCTAATTTTCGAAAAACTGAGCGATAAAAATTAATGGTAAGCAATATACTCTAAAATACTTCTACCCAAATTTTCAAGAGAAAATGTGAGAAAATACGCAATGGGTAATTTTTTACAGTTTGTTTTTGTGATGCAGTGAAAATGAAGATGACTATTAAATTGGTGAGCTGTGCATATTTGTTGTTTCTCGGCTAATCACGACTAGCAATGTTATTTTCGGATGTAAATGCTATTCTTGAGGAACTCCTAATCTCAGCAAATGTTATTTACAGGGAATTGCCAATTTCAAATGAAATAACATTTTCGTGGAAATTCCAACTGCAAGAAATGCTATTGTCGAGAAAATGATATTTTCAATGAAATGTGATTTTGGGGTAATTTCCAATTCAAGAAATAGTTTTTGAGGAGTTATATACAATCCCAAAGAACCTCGTATGCATAAGAAAATTATATTATGCCAAACGTCATTTTTGCTTAACACACATAATGCATGTGCCTGACGTCCATTATGCCCGTATATATGAAGAACGATATATTTATGTGCGATACCCATGTGGAAAATCCACAATCAACGAACGGCAGTTCGCAACGCGATCATTGCCCATTGGTAATCCTGGTGCATAAAAGTAACTCCAAAGGAAGTCGTTCCGTTTCACGGCTTGAAGAAATGAAGAAAATCATCTACTCTTGTATCCACCTTCGGCCACTATGGACGGATTTTGAACCCGTACAATGGTAATCGAGAAAATTCCCAACCTGGAAGATTCCAGACCGTTAGGGGCAAGCCAGAGTAAACGCGACTAGCTATGCAACGCGACGCGACTCACGTAAAAGAATAACAATCATTATCAACAGGCTGTCAAAGTGCACTGTCGCGTCGCGTCGCATCGCACGTCGCGTTTACTCTGACTTGCCCCTTAGGGGAGTGAATCGAACCTCACACCTCGGGAAAAATTTCCGCCGGATTTTGTCCAAATGGGATCGGAATTTTTATTTCCGGTACTGAAATGTCTTGAATCCCGCCTGTTTTACACTAATTTTCTTCGATCGTATTTTTGACTAATGTCACTAGAAATAAAATTCTTATGGTAACTAATATACGGTAAATATGCTAGTTGGGCGCAAAACTGACTATTCATCATATTTGCTCGCAAGGATTATAGTAGAGCCTTAAAACGTCTACAAATCACTGACTAAATGTACGGAAAATTTTCTCGATAAACACACCTATTTGATAAAATGTAAATCCAACCATCATTGCTCAAGACACCCATCAAATCGTTTGTGTTTTGAAAATTTTGGTCCAAAACTAATCTCGATTATATAATGAAAAGGCTGCCCAGATCGTAAAAAATGCACATAAGTTCAGTTTTAGTTCGCAAAAAATAAAAAACCCCTTCACCTTCTGGGGTCCAGCAGTTTGCACCAAATGGTAAATCAATATACGCCATGGCATGATGCCGCCAGCGAAGCAATCTTGCCCCGGTATCTATTCAGTTATTCACCGCATTCTGCACAAACACTCCAATCAGTCATGATTTGCGCCATATCACCTGGCCAAATTACGACCGGCTCCGATGGGCCGATCATCCCATGGCACTGAATTTATTGGTTTGTCACAAATCGTTCTCAACCGGCTGGTGGTGTCAACCGGTCAGCGTTCCAATAAACTTTGAAAATTGGGCACACCTAATCAGAAAACCAAATGGCGGTAGCCTGCAAGATGTGCAACCTTGGATTCGCTTCGAGCCAACCTCGCCTCGTACGTAACATCGCATTTCGCCAACGTTTGATTTCGTTGCTGGCGTAGTATTTTTTAGTTATCCGGTTCCCAACGCGCTCCGCGCGTACGGCGATCGGTTTGATCCTATGAGGTCTGTGCCGTTGCTCCGCTTGAGTCAATCAGTACAAGAGTATAACGCTACTTGTTCAAGCTTCGGACCCTGAGTCGCTCACTCAGCGAATTAGATAATCGAATAAGATTTGGTCATCTCGTCCACTAGCCGAAAGGTGCATATTGGAGGGGTTGTGAATTTCAAACAGTGCAAATCATCGTGAGAGAAGTTCTCTTTCAGCATCACGATTTTTGTTTTCAGCTAACTCCGAATGTGTGTCACTTTAGCGATCATCGGCACTTCATTTTCATGATCACATCGGCGAGCCGCAGCGTGATCTCTGTGATCGAAGCCAGCAGTTTTAACGGTTGCCCTGCGATCTTGCACCGGTCTTCATCCGAAAAAATGCCTATCGGGTAGGTTCAGCTGCAGTATAATTGTTTTGCTTCGCCGTTGGTGCTAGGAATCGTAACCCAATTTTTGGTTGGAGACGCGAAGAAATCACTTGACTAGGCAATTTGAATACAAACGTTTATTGAACCTACTGACTTACTGGTACTCGTGGTTGTTTATTTATTTTTTGCTTTATGATTTCCAATTATTCAAATATCAATTCACGCATATCCTCATTCAGCTGAATGAAATCGAAAGCATTGTGCGTCACAGTACGTTCAGCCATGTTTTAGACTTTGATGAACTTTTTGTCTTCCTCGTACATGAAGATGTATATACATATGTTAAGCCTTGTAGGATGACTTCAAACGATCTTTTGGAGTACCCATAGGCCATGGCTTTGTATAACATTCGACTCAGCTAAAGGATAGAGTTGATTTATATGTATACGAATATGTTGAAGACATACTTTATGAGCATTAAATTGATTGATTTTCTTGTATCAAGATGTATTCGATTGGATATTTCGTTGAGAAAATCAGCGTAACCTAAGGTATATCGTATATATCGGAGAAAATGAGAAAATTAAATGTCCGGGGATCTGCTACATTGCACCAAGCGTTAATGAAAAAATACTAAGTAGCACATGTCAGTCAAAAATTTTAAATAAACTTCATTAGGTCATTGGTCAGATGAAGGTGAATACTAATAAAAAAGCCGCTTGGTGCAGTTTAGCAGAACCCCGACCAAATACTATCATTAGTGAATATGGAAACTCGTGATTTCGCGGAAACCGCAAAGAACGTGAAACTCGTGTCGTGAAATTCGACGCAGTCGCGAAAAACCATTTATCATTTAAAAAACAGATGCGAAAGGCCGCGAATTTACATTTTCGTAAATCATACTACAAATGCAACAATTTGTAAACACGAGGCTTTGTGAGTCTATAGCAGGTCAGACTCGGCGATGTGGTTTTGAAGCGCATTTATTTCCTACTCCTAAAACGTTTGTGAAATATTGAGGTCGCTCTACCTTTCCCCGTTTTCAAATATCTTAAAAAGTGGATAAATAATAATCATGAAACCATGAAAAAAAAACTCATATGAATCACGTTATCTCGGTATAATAAATAATCTGACTAGAATATTTATATATCTAAGACATCAATTCTCGCTTAACTTTTCAAAAGGACCTAAGTAAATTTTTTTTATGAATTAATTTGAATAGCGCAAACAACAGAAAAACATGAAAGCTTTTGATTGCAGTACTCAAATTAATTCATGATAAAAATGTTACTTAGGTCCTTTTGAAAAGTTAAGCGAGAATTAATGGCTTTCATAGATTTGAAGAATTTATGCGAAGTACAAAATAATGTGGGGTTTGAATAAGTTACCATCCGCGTGTGTTCATAGATTTACCTCCCGGCGAGTAGCAAGCCATGACTCTTTCTGTCATATCTCTGTGGCGTGCACACGCATTCACGAATAGCCGATTTCACTTTATTTTACACCGACCATTATGGGACACATTTTGGCGATGGTGCCAGCTTCATTTTGGAGTATCAGGAAAAGTACAAGATGCGTTTCAAATACCACATGCAATGGCTAGTAGTTTGGGAAACTACAAGCCGTGTCTGGAAGTTTGCTGGAAAATGGTTTGCAGTTTGTAAAACTACAAGATGCACATGGACTGAATTTTTGTTAATCTAATTATTTTGGTATTCTAAGTTGACCAATCATTTTGCATTTTTATTCTCAACGAATCCCACTTCAAGGTGGGAAATCGAAGATGCCATCCGTGATGTCCCAGTTAACTGTATGGAGCTTGGGATAATTGCCGTGAGTCCAGTCTATTTTGCCACTAGTCCTGATGGTTTGCCAGCAACAGTAATCGTTCGATGTATTGACACATTAGCAGTTTTATTATGTGATATTTGTCGAGAACTATCGAAAAATTACGAGCCTTTTGGCTGTCTCAAAGCTGTTTGGGATTATTGTATGTGGAGTTGTTTTTGATTCAGCGAAAAATCACAATCTATTGATCAACAAGATTTCATGAAGGTTTCAAAGGAGTTCACGCAGATGATTTGAAGGTTTATATTATGGTGTGCATGGAAGAGGATTTACTAATTTTACAACATCCGATAACCTTATTTGCAAAATGGTGTTAGAGAAATAAATTGGCGATAAGCTTTGAAAAATGTTAGGTGATCACATTTCACTGCACCGTTTTGCTAGTACTGTTAGATTATCTCATTAACTGTAATGTTTTTACAAGAGTTATTAATGTCACGGGTCTTGACGTTCATTTGATCTGCTTCGATCATAAATCGCAGTTTTGAGAAAAATGAGTGAAAGTTTGGCAAAGCTTCATACAAATTGTATGAAAGTTAAAAATAATAATAATTTTCTGCGAATTTTCACATTTTTTATAAATATCGTACAAACTGCATAAACATGTTGCCGCAAAGCTGGAGAACCAAAGTTGCTGTAGCCAACTCAATTTTGACCAAAATTGCACTTACACCCCTCTGTTTCTATCCCCCTCATATAACATCGCCATTTATGTTTTATTTTGAAGGTAGCAAAGGATTTTACAGATTCATAATGTTGTAATTCTTAATACAGCAGTATAAATACTACGTCAAATTTTTCTGTTGTATGGCTTTCGCATACGGATTTACTAAGCTTATCATATGTAAAGCAGCAACAAGCAAATTTTCAATGCAGACACTCAAACAGATTGCCGTATTTATACACCCAAAAAGCGGATTTTGGATTTATGACAATTCTGTATACAAACCTACCAAGACCTGTATAAAAACTTGGCATACCTATACAAATTGCTAGATTCTCTCACATATGCTGCTTGAGTGTAATTCAAGTAGTAGATAAAATGATTTACATAAAACCGCACATTGCTTTCAATACCAGCACTTTTCCCCACTTTAAACAATTTAAATGCACAGCGTGCTGTGATCAGCACAATAAAATCATGACAAACACGTGAATAAAACTCAAGTGTACGTGGATAGCTTAATTTCGATACTTTCCTTGCTGTAAGGACGTGGCCGACGCCTTCATTGACTTTCATGTTCGAGTACTCAATTCACAAAAACAATTACATTCCATGTTTCGCACCAACTATCTGGCAGAGTAGACATGCATAATGGCCCGCTAATTCCTGCATCCTTTTCTTAGATCAGATAGGTGTAATGAACTTTATGCTAACATTTTGAAATATTTTAAAATTTGGTGGGTATTTTTAAAAACTGGTCGTCGGGGAAAGGAATGCCGATGAGATGCTGCAGTTGCATTAGGGGTAATCCTTTGGTTCTGGATGTTAAGGACATTTCCCTCGCTGTTTTCTGGGGTTGTTGATTATCTGCTTTGGTGGGCCAGGTCCTGACCCGAGCTGCACAAGAAAGATTAAACTGGTTACAGCAACTTGATTGTGACTGAATCTAGTCACATATATGAGATGCAGTAACATATGTGGAGCATAGGAAAGCGTAAATGGAATCAGATTGCTACTTGAAATAGTTTAGAGAACGAACGCATGTGGTTCGGACGATGGTTGAGATCGTTCTAACGACGTATTTGACCAAAACATTTCATGTTGGAAGGGCAGAATGGAAAAGGAGGACTAGTCAGAAACCCGTCAGAAACCTCCCTAATGGGACAAGGGATGCCGTAGTTGTCCAGAGGAGCCTGGTATTTCGATACTCCACTGTATTTGGAAGACTTCACACGTGGCACGGAAGGGGCCGTTCCCGAAGCTGTGGAAGGATTTATTTTGTTGATACTGCGGTGCTATTTATTTTTTTTATTTTTGGCAGTGAATCCGTGATGTTAGCCCTTCATTAGATTTCCGAGTCTTGGCTAACGACTCTTTAAGTTCTGGCGTTCACTTCAGCCAGCGCCACTGAGGTTGAGAAGCGTAGGTCTTGTTAGTCGATAGCTGCTAGAAGATCTATTTCAATATTGCCGAACACTCAACAGTGTCTCGGGATACAGACAAAGGTCGTGTACTGTAGTGCATATTTGCACATGTGCGAGGACGGTCTTTATCCAGGGCAGAATATGTAAGGGCAAGTATCGGGGTAGGTATCAACATTGAAGATTACGGTCGCCGCTGTTTAAAATATGCTGCATTGGCTTGGAAAACTTTTAGAGCACACCAAAAGCTTCCGTTTAGAGGTTGTTGCGATGATTTTTGGCATTTGTATCTCTTGTTAGATTTTTTGCAAAAATGAAAATAGCAGAAAAAAACTAAATCGACTTGAACCACCTCGAAATTTTATTCGAATTAGCTGAAAATTTGATAGGAAGCATATTTTAGCATAATTATTGTGATGCTGGGCTGGCAAGTTGAGTTTTTGATACTTTTTGAAAACATTAAGAGGTCTAATAAACATGGCTTTGGCGGAAGAAGGATGTTTCTTGAGCATGAGGTACCCGACACCATTTGTGCAGTAGGACTTCCCTCTGCCTCTGTACAAAACGAAGGATAGTTCTGCTGCTAAAAAGGGCTGATTGAGCTGAGATATCGGTACGATGTAGAATTCGGTTCAATTCTAATTACCGTGCGGCATCGAAATCTGTACACTTAAGCACCTTAGTATATGAAAAAGTCATTAGAAAATAGGAATCGAATGTAAATAAAACGTCTGTGATTGACACAGGCGCATGAAGCCTTCTACTTTTGTAGAGTTTCACATTTACTCATTAGAAACTACGAAAAACATGATAAAATAATTAATTAAATCAACTACTCCTGACTCAAAATCCGTCCACCGTGGACGGATTTCGAATCAACGGATCAAAATCCGTACAGCTATTTCTTAACTAAATATTTAAATTGAAACAGCCTGATTGACTAAACTACCACTGTAAATAGTTCGATATGCACCTTGAGAAGCGATCCCTTCGATTTATATTCCGCTTATCTTATGTAACGATTTGCAATTAGCAATTAAAACACAGTTACTTTTGGTGTAATTATGCTCTACCCGAAAACAAAATGGCGGCATAAACTCCGCGTTTGGTGGGTGAAGATTTGTTTTTGATTTTTGTGGTTTTAATTTCAAAGCCTTCTTACCAATTCTATGCCCTAAAAACTTACTGTCAAATATCTGAACAGGATAAGATTAATTATTCCTACATTAATTACCTTTAACCTCCTTTAATTTATTGATATCTCATGAGGTGGACGGATTTCGGTGCTGTACGGATTTCGGTCCCGCACGGTATTCCCTTTATGTTCAAGTCGATTTAAGTATGAGACTATTCTAGCCATTTTATGGGGTAGGCCTGAGTTATGACTTGCTACTAGTGCGTGTTGGCTCTTGTTTCGGACGGCAGTACGATCGCGCGATTTGCCGAAATTTTGTGTCTTGCATTGCGCGGCCGGTAATAAAGTTAATTAGTTCAGTGCGTGTTGGCTCTTGTTTCGGACGGCAGTACGATCGCGCGATTTGCCGAAATTTTGTGTTTTGCATTGCGCGGCCGGTAATAAAGTTAATTAGTTCAGTGCGTGTTGGCTCTTGTTTCGGACAGCAGAACGATCGCGCGATTTGCCGAAATTTTGTGTTTTGCAGATAGTTCGCGCGGCCGAGTGAGTAAACATTTGGTGCGTGATCGGACGTGTTTCAGGTAGGATTTAGAGCATTCGTAAAATCCGAGTTTTTGGTTCTGATTATAATGTTCGGTGAATAAGTGTGCGTGTTTTGTATATAATGCGAAACATTTGTAAAATCCAGGTTACTTTGTCCTCCTTTGGACGGTTCGTAAGTAAATTGATGAATATATTTTATTATTTTTTCAGCATATACTGTTATTGACAAACGCTCTATATTGTCGAATAGAGCTCCCTATTATTCACCTTACCCACTAACTCAAATTTTCCTTCCCGAGACATCTATGAAGGTAGTATGGGTTCCCTGCATCTTCACTAGTAGATGTTGAACTAACATTCCTTCCCTTCCTTCCGTGATTGTAAGGACGTGGCCAGGTATACAACTGCTACTGTATAGGAAAAGGTACTAATCCCAAGTACCAATTTGCGACAATATACAGTAGATTGTTCAATTCTCACTTGGTTTTTCAAAGGGACCTAAGTGTAGCATTTTTTGATGAATTAGTTTTAATACTGCAATCAATAGCTTTCATATTGTTCTGTTGATTGCGCTATTCAAATTGATTCATGAAAGAAATGTTGCTTGGGTCCTTTTGAAGAGTTAGGCGGGGATTGAGCATTGTATAGCCACCCACGATTTGTACAATCACATATGCTATGCTATGCTATGCTATGCTAGGCCTGAGTTATGACTTGCTACTTGGGAAGTACATAAACTTCACAGTTTACGCGATGGCGAACTACTCTAAGATTTGAAGTAACCTCAATTAAAATCGATATATAAAATACTCAACGTGTCTGATCATTACAGTAGTTAAGAATTGAAACATGTTTTATGATTCCAGATATTCATCAATTGTGAAGCACAAAATTTTTCGATATCTAAATGTGATGCAAAGACGATTGCTGTTCATATTGGGTTCAAATACACAACGCAGTCGCACCCAACTTTAATATCCAATCGAACCATACTGGAGAGAGCAATTAAACTGAATGAATTATTGGCAGTGACTGATTTTCTACTCGCCGCTGTCACATCCAGGCGCTATAGTATATGCGCAAAATAGCCAGTATGAGTTAACCACCAGAAATTTGCATGGCGAAAGCCATCTAATGCGTGTTTTCTCAAAGCTAGGAACTTTTCATGAAAAACTATTTGGTATCGGTTATGTAGGAAAGTGTCCGCTACTACGCCTACCAAATATTTTTTCGATGAAGGTGCTTAATTTTAAGAAATCGAGCTTTAGATGCTATTCGCCATACTGATTTCAGAAAGTTAACTCCTAGTGTGCCGCTGTGAGCACGCTCAAAGCAGGCGATTCATTCGTAAAGTATATGTATAAAAACGATGAGTGGAACTCATTAAAAAATAAATGACAGTAATAGTGAATCTACATCTACGATCTCAAAATGATTACTTACTGCCTTTCTAAATGAATCTTGGATTGATTTGACCAGTAGACATGCAAGAAATTATTTTCAAGCAGCTTTTTTGGACTAAATCATAAGTTTTGCAGAAAATCGGTTAAAATAGATTCAGAAAAAAATTTTAAGCTCTGTTTCGTGGAATGTATTCTACCGTCTAATACGAGTTAAGTAACCTCCATTTAATTAAGGGTCGTTTGGTCGAAAGGGTCATTTGGTCGAAAGGGTCATTTGACCGAAAGGGTCATTTGGCTAAAAGGTTTGTTTGGCCGAAAGGATCATTTGGCCGAAAGGGTCATTAGGCCTAAAGGGTCGTTTGGCCGAAAGGGTCATTTGGCCGAAAGGCTCGCTAGGCCGAAAGGGTCGTTTGGTCGTAAGGGTAATTTGGCCGAACAGGGCATTTGACCGGAAGGGTCATTTGGCTAAAAGGTTTGTTTGGCTGGAAGGATCATTTGGCCGAAAGGGTCGTTTGGCCGAAAGGGTAATTAGGCCGAAAGGGTCGTTTGGCCGAAAGGGTCATTTGGCCGAATGGCTCGCTTGGCCGAAAGGGTCGTTTGGTCGAAAGGGTCATTTGGCCGAAAGGGTCATTTGGCCGGAAGGGTCATTTGGCCGAAAGGGTCTTTTGGCCAAAAGGGTCATTTGGCCGAAAAGGTCATTTGGCCGAAAAGGTCGTTTGGCCGAAAGGGTCGTTTGGCCGAAAGGGTCAGCTGCCTCCGTCCCCACCTCACTACGAATATTCTTCCACCTCTAGCAGACCACTAAGTGTACCACTTACTGTTACAATTGACCTGCCATGAACCATTATTAACTGTATAAAGCCATTGTGATGGATCAGCACTGCTGATATTTGTTAAGGGATGCATTAAAAGGTTTCTTTCACAAATTACATAAGGCCCAAATTGGCCATTTTCAACATTATGGAGAGGTGCCTTAGCTCCGCCAGCAACTGTAAGGATACTTCTGCTGCTCTGCTTGAGGAGTATTGTAGCACAGATGCTGCCGGAACGTTAGTGTGTACAGTCAGTGGGAAAGGTGGGAGTACAATAAATGTCGACGTGCACGTAGAGTATTGAACGCAAGCTTAAAGTCACCTTAAAGCATTAGGCATATGGATAAGGCAAACGAAATTCATTTTAACACATCCAACGTAGTTAACCCAGCCTGATACTACCTGGCTATCGTCTCACCCAGGTTGCAAATTTCTTTTCACTTAGAAAAATACTAATTATAATCATCATTTGTTTGTATATCTTTTGTGACTTCATTCCAAAAAAATCCATCAGAAAAGTAGCAAATCCTTGAATAACGTAAAAGAAATATTTGTTTGTTCGGATGAGTGCCAATGTTGTTCAAAGAATTAAGGCCTTCTGTGATTGAAATATGTAAATATTTTCTACTTCTTGAATGTCAAAAAGGCACTCATTCGGCCGACATTATCGAGCGCAAAATACTGGATAGTTCGTACAGTCGATCAAAGGGCTGTCGCCTTATAGTTTTCTTTCGATTTTTGAGCCAAAAGTCGTTAAACGTTTGAACAAAAAGTTCTTTGGTGATCGATAACGACAATTTCATTGAATAAATTAATGCAAAGAAATTAATGACAGGTCCAATTTTTCTGTAGTGATTAACCTCTCTAATGTGCTTTTCATACTATTTTTTATAGTTTACGAGAAAAAATGTAGTTTTTTCAGTTTTGTTTATCATACTTGATAGGAATTTGAAGTTAATCAACCAGATGCATTTTTTATGCGGACACTGGCTCATTGCCATGTTTGCAACACGTGGGCATTCTATATGGGCAGATCACAACGCGCATTCTCATCTACTATGCAGGGCAATTTCTGCCGGGCCAACTAGCCTTCTATATAATAAAAATGAAATGGTCTATGTTCGTATCCGCATAACTCGAAAACGGCTGGATGGATTTTCATCACTCCTTCAGCAGATATGTTCGTTATCGTTTCCGATGGGTTTATATGATATTTCCTCATGCAAAACTCACAAGTAGGGCTGAGTAAATCGCGAAAAACTAAAATTAAGATTCGTATAATAATTTCGCTCGGGCAGTTCACAGCGCGTATTTCGCCTACTATGCAGGACAACGTCTGCCGGGTCGACTAGTTTCAAATAAATTTGATTGTATTTTATTCATATATAGGTTTGTGCAGCCTAGCTTAAAAAGAAGTTATGGATGCACAAGTGAGCTTCATAGGCGGAACTCAAGACAACTTCTACAAATTATTTGTAGCTGAATATCACAGGGTTACTGCTCCTTGAATTCATAACAAATACCCATATCTATAATCCTATCATCTTCCATATAACGAACGATTTCATGACATTTGACCAGCCAACAGTAGACTTGGCATCTTCTTCATCGGACAACCAACGGGTGCGGACGCGACCGAGCCAAGCACAACAACACCAAAGAAAAAAGGAGAAAGGTTGCGAAATTAAAATTTAGTGGATTACTCGTTAATTCACCACCGTTAGCGTTCGCACACTTATAATTTAAGGGCTTATCGAGAGAGATGAGTAGCTATTTTCTTACGTTCTATACAGAGAAAAAATATTAAGTATCGGAAACATATTACTATGAGGGAGGAGAGGGCTGAAAAATATCTCACGTTATTAATTAGTGTACCGCCCCTTAGTAGCTGATTATGGATCGATTTCTTACAAGGGCACGGACAATATGTCCGTGTACCTAATGGAAGGGTGTGGGAACATTTCTTTGAAGTTACATTCCTTACAGTTACTAACACCACGCTATGAAATCCGAAATCCAAAAAGATAATGCAAACTTTCCACAAAAAAGACTCAAAATCAGAATTTTTTTTGCTTGGACCGTAACATTTTGCTACATCCCTTTTTCCATCTACAGACTTATGTAATTTGTTAGCAAATTCTAATGAAATTCGCCCATTGTAAAGCTCATTCAAACCTGCTATTCGCTAAATTTCATTACTCTAAAGGCTTTACCAGACCTGTTCAGATTTGACAATTAACGCCGATGACGCTACCTTTTTGTAGATTGAAGGTCAACGGCAACTTTCGGAAAATCAACGTCAACGTAAACGAAGGACGTTCAATAGCGCGTGGGGAACAATGCCGTGTCGTGAAGCTTAAAATCTTCATTGAGTGAATCATCTCTTTGCGATTGGTTTTAATTTTGACTCACAGACTAGACCCACTTCTGCTTTACATTATTTACAGTTCATTCATATTTTTATCCACAATTTAAGGATTGACCTACCTTCTCCAATAAACGCGTGGCTTATGGAAAAGTCTCAAGTTGCCTTTTAAAATCGATTACATTGGCCACTGGCCCCGGTCAATGACTGACATTTTGGTCGCCACAATGTGAATGAACCTGCGAAATGTAGGTAAATATACAAAACTGCCAATCGTCGCTTTATTGTTGGCGATGATTGCGGTGCGATATTTACAAAGTAAGAACTCATGCTTCAGCGAAATCAATCTATAGGCAAAAAAACACGACGATCGCGTTCACCTGTCGGTGAAACACAGTTTATTTTCTCCGTTTTTGATTTGTCGTCATAACTGGATCGAAGTTGACAATTCAAATGTGGCATCGCTTGCGTCAGGCCTCCAACCCTAAATTAAGCTCAGAAAAAAGCATACATATAATAATTGCAAACATTGTAATTTATCCAAACAAGATTCATCGAAGTGAGAGTTAATCATCTCACTTGTACTTATTCCTCTTAAAGTTATTATAGACAATGACTTGTAAAGTTTTGTAATTGCATCCAAGTTCGTATGGTGGAAACATCTCAGGTGGCAACATAAAACCAGAGAGCGATATCAAGCGGCCTTTAAACGACCGTAAAACCACGGCAATCGATATGTTGCAACGCATTTTGATATGCTTGTTTGGTGGGATGTGCCACTTTTTAATTCAAAGTGGATCATAAAAGAATGAGGTTTCGTTAACATTGGGCCTATCTTGGGTGCTATGAATTTCGAAGAAAAAAGTTGACAATATACTTGTCGTCAAGATTCCTTCGAAGATCAAAAATTCATTAGTACTTCTGCACAGCTACCGGATGTAATCGCATCAAACACTGTCACGTCATACAATCTCTATCATAAACGCATCGCCATTGAAATCCTATCATGAAGTGACCGGATAGGAAGATCTTGATTGACCTTGCCAAAACGGTTGCGTGATGTTTGGAAACTAATGCATCACTAATTTCTCTAACCTGGCGTTGTCCGTCTTAATCGACGAAGCGTTGAGGTCTGCTTATGAAGCCTGAGCTCGACTTTAGTTGGCCGACAAAACTCGAAGGTTATCAAGCACGCGTTGACGGTGCAGTTTGTCCCTTTACCCTAGCTATCTGCTGTTTGTGTATTGCTGCTATGTGATGAGCTATTTTTCATCGTTTTCGTCTTCCACCTTCTGAAATCAATCCACTGCTGATGGTGGATTTTTCTGTGTCGCTTGGGTGAGCCGTACCGTATAATTATCGTTATTATCCATTACGGCAATCGCACGGTAGCTTGTGTGTGCGATGGAAACAATACGCCGAGCATTTATGGATTATGTAGAGATACCCATCTGGGATCGTATGGAACTGAGACGAATCTCACGGAGTCAAAGCAACACGATATGACGATTGTTATGTTTAAAGAACTTATTAAAAAGTTTATGATTTTTGTTTGAAAAATCGGAAATAATCCACTTATACCAAGTAGAGTACAATTTAAGTTTTAAAACTACTTGTTTCACGCCATTACTGGGCACGTGATCCACCAAATCGAATATTTTCCCTGAAATATAATTAGGGGAACGTTTCGGCACTTCATCCCATAGCTGCTATTTATTTTTGATATTTTTTCACCAGTGAAAACGCGTTTTAGCATAAAGAAGCGACGAGATTGGTGCTGAATTTCTTTGTTTTGCGATGCGATGAATCTATGTTCAGTGAGATGGAAAATGGAACAGTTCCCCTATATAGGTTCGCCAGAATTTTTCAACTGCATGTAACATTTCATTCAGCGCGGAGTAATCTGCTTTTCGGAAGTCATAACTGCTCGAATCATGTCCAGACTCAAAAGTAATTGGGGGCACATACGACAACCCTAAGGTAAGCGAGGGGTGGTTGACATCAACAGGTGTCAACGGTTCAACGTGTATTGCGCAATTTGGCCGCACTGCATCGTTTTCCAGTACGAAA
Source organism: Armigeres subalbatus (assembly GCF_024139115.2). Taxonomy (NCBI): domain Eukaryota; kingdom Metazoa; phylum Arthropoda; class Insecta; order Diptera; family Culicidae; genus Armigeres; species Armigeres subalbatus. Next base: position 54,171,934 of record NC_085139.1, on the reverse strand, counting down.
TCAAGTACACCCGATTCTGTTTTTACACGGATTTTTTTACACGGCCTTGTTAAAAAATCCTATACAAAATTTTTGCAAAGTTGTTCCATTTTGCATGATTCGCTGAGAAATCATAAAACTTTTTTACACGGATTTTCAAATTTTGAGCTGCAAACTGTTTTTTACACAGAACGCATCCCCCGTGTAAAAAAAAGAATCCATTTGAATTAGCAGTAGAGATGATCTGAGTCAATCCATGGAATTTGAGTCCATCCAACATTGCACAGCTGGCGCCAGATAGCCGAGAACGGATCAAGTCAACAGACGAATAAGAGTTATCGGCCGAAAACCAGCGAATCGCAGATTGATTGTAGTCACCGAGTAGCAGGGCCTTGTCGTAAGCTCCAAGAGTAGAAGTAACAGTTTCGATTGATTCTAGATGGCGTTGAATATCAAGATTTTTCATGCGATCAGGTGGTAAATAAACTACCCCAATGCTGATAATGTACCCAGGCATAATGACCCAGGCATGAAGTCATCGATTTTGGTACGAAGTCCGCAAACATTTTGATAATAAATGAGCAAACCACCGTTTTCGTTGCGGATGTCGATGTATGATTTCAGAGAGCGGTAAACCACGTCATTGTTTGCGACCACAAGATCTGAACAGCTAGGTGTTGAAGAAGCATCCGAATCAGCGGAATCAGCAGCAGACGCAGACGAGCTGCAATTTCAGGGAGCATCAAGGGAAGAAACATCACGACTTGAAGCGTACTTGGCTGACAACACAGCCTGTGTTGGAAGCCCCTTTCACCATTCTTGACTGCAAGACCAGGATGACTCAGAAGGCAGGATACAATATCATGCACGACTGGGTCGGGTAGATCCAGGGCTTCCAAAACACTATTTACATTGCGTCCTGGTGAATCCAAATTCGTTTTCGTCTTTTTTAGTTCTCTGTATGAGAAGAGACAGGGATACCGACAACTTCTGTGATGATGTCAGCGGGTCCGGTGGTTCGATCGAAACTAACAATTGGGTCGAGGCGTGTAGTACACTGGAAGTCGAAAATTGATACAGCAGCGGAAGTTCATTGATGATTGAATATTTGCCTGACCCCGACACCTTCCTCGAACACAGGGCCAGATCAACTTTGATGGCGGCAACGAGATGCAAGCACGATTGGGTCGGGAGGACTAGGGGCTTGTATTGAGCTACAGGCAGTTCCTTCTGGGTTGACACCTCTTCAACAGACGATTAGTCAGGTGATGGGTAACCCCACATTATTGACGACACGTCGATTGTTTTTGAGTAATTCTCATCTCAAATTCACGAAAATACCCCCGTAACACTGGGTAGACACCTTTGCGTGGTGTGTTACGGTGCATGGTCACACTGTCAACTACAGGCAAATGATTTCTGACCCAACAAATACCTTCCCCAATATCCAACTCCGTAGTACTTATGAGGGTGTTGCTGAGTCGGGGGCCTCTCATTAAGTAAGTGCTACATCAACACTTTCATCTCCTTCCATGTTACGGTGAAGATGGGAAGAAGAATCCTCATGCTTTTGTGATTTTTATCCTGGATTGAAATCAAGGACAACACCCACATTGATTTCTGATGGCAATCCTAATAAGGATTTTAAAAGAAATCCATGAGTATCATTAGTGTCCAATCTACGAAGTACACCGTAAGTAAGTGCTACATCAACACTTTCATCTCCTTCCAAGTTACGGTGAAGATGGGAAGAAGAATCCTCATGCTTTTGTGATTTTTATCCTAGATTTAAATCAAGGACTACACCCACCTTGATTTCTGATAGCAATCTTAATAAGGATTTTAAAAGAAAAACATGAGTATCATTAGTGTCCAATCTACGAAGTACAACCGTGACTATGCTATGCTATGCTAATTCTCAAATTCACGAAAATAGATATTTTCCGGCCAAGTGTCCGTAGACAAAGCCTTTTCTTTGTTGGTCCCACTTACGCCGACTTTGAAGTTGACAAACGATAGTGTAGATGGGTCTCTGTCTTTTGGAATTAATCTCACTACTTTGGGTAGCGCTTCCGAGTCTAATATCAAACATTCGCGAACGAAGTGGGCGATTTCGTCACGTGATCTGCTGGGGTCAGGGTTTGCAGAAATCGCTTTCAAAAGATAACGAACAACGATATAAGAGAAGCAAAACTGTTCCGAATCACAACAAGCCATGATAACAAATTTATCAAACTTGTATACAAGTGCGAAAAACAGAATCGGATAGGCAGCCCCCATAGAAAAATGGTAATTCTCGCTTTGTTTTCGATCATTTCGTGGAGGGTACTGCACAGCTGTGTAGAACAAGTTGAAATGCATCATCAGAGCCAGTGCTCCCTGCATTTGGAGCTTTCTAAATGAAATTTATCATGTGGTATAGCCTCCTGAATCAGTTCTCTATCATGACAACTTGCGAAAAAAGTCTTTCGCGGGATGCTACATACTGTATATGTATACAGAGATAATAAGTGAGATACTTGCTCATATTCTTTAGGATTCAATCCCTGGCTGGGGTGAAAAGCCGATAAATAAATCCATATTAGCGCCCCTGGTGATGCAACCGTTTTCACTGTTTGAGAAGCTGTTTTTGTTCCGCGCATATTGATTTGTTTTTCCTTCGATTGAACCGATTGACCATCCTCGCGTATGTGTTTGGGCGAGTTTGGTACCGGTTAGGGCTTCCAATTTTCCCGGAAACAATTTCCCGGGAAATGGGATATAAAAAAATGTACGAAACTAATTAATTTTTTTAATATTTATTGCTGTAATATAATTTGAAAAAAAAAAATTAAATAATGACTTCATCGTCATTATATGATCAAAGAGTTGTTGAACACTCTGAAAAAGTTTTCCGTTATGTTTGAAAAGTGTTAACTCCTTCTCCAAAACGTTTATTATGGCATAGTATCGATTATCGAAGTATTAGTATTTTCCATAATGCCCATTTTTTTATTTATTTTCAGACTAAGGCCGGAGTGGCCTGTGCTGCACATAAAAGACTTCTCCATTCAGCTCGGTTCATGGCTGCACTTCGCCAACCACGCAGTCTGCGGAGGGTCCGCAAGTCGTCCTCCACCTGATCGATCCACCTTGCCCGCTGTGCACCTCGCCTTCTTGTTCCCGTCGGATCGTTGTCGAAAACCATTTTCACCGGATTACTGTCCGACATTCTGGCTACGTGCCCGGCCCACCGCAGTCTTCCGATTTTCGCGGTGTGAACGATGGATGGTTCTCCCAACAGCTGATGCAACTCGTGGTTCATTCGCCTCCTCCACGTACCGTCCGCCATCTGCAACCCACCATAGATGGTACGCAACACTTTCCTTTCGAAAACTCCCAGTGCGCGTTGGTCCTCCACGAGCATCGTCCAGGTCTCGTGTCCGTAGAGAACTACCGGTCTTATAAGCGTTTTGTAGATAGTCAGTTTGGTACGGCGGCGAACTCTATTCGATCGGAGCGTCTTGCGGAGTCCAAAGTACGTACGATTTCCAGCCACTATGCGTCTCCGAATTTCTCTGCTGGTATCGTTATCGGCGGTCACCAGTGAGCCCAAGTACACGAATTCTTCAACCACCTCGATTTCGTCACCACCGATACAAACTCGTGGTGGGTGGCTCACATTGACCTCTCTTGAGCCTCTTCCTATCATGTACTTCGTCTTCGACGTGTTGATGACTAGTCCAATCCGTTTAGCTTCGCTTTTCAGTCTGATGTAGGCTTCCTCCATCCTCTCAAAATTACGTGCCATGATATCAATGTCGTCGGCGAAACCAAATAACTGGACGGACTTCGTGAAAATCGTACCACTCGTGTCAATCCCTGCCCTTCGTATTACTCCCTCCAAAGCGATGTTGAATAGCAGACACGAAAGACCATCACCTTGCCGTAACCCTCTACGGGTTTCGAAGGGACTCGAGAATGCCCTGAAACTCGAACTACGCACATCACCCGATCCATCGTCGCCTTGATCAACCGTATCAGTTTATCCGGAAATCCGTTTTCGTGCATTAGCTGCCATAGCTGGTCCCGATCGATTGTATCATATGCGGCTTTGAAGTCGATAAATAGATGATGTGTGGGCACGTTGTATTCGCGGCATTTCTGCAATTCCTGACGTATGGCGAACACCTGGTCTGTGGTAGAGCGTTCACCCATAAATCCCGCCTGGTACTGCCCCACGAACTCCTTTGCAATTGGTGTTAGTCGACGGCATAAAATTTGGGAGAGTACCTTGTAGGCGGCGTTCAGCAATGTGATTGCGCGGTAGTTGCTACAATCCAGCTTATCGCCCTTTTGTAGATGGGACACGACACCTTCCATCCACTCCTGCGGCAGAACCTCATCCTCCCAAACCTTGGTAATCACCCAGTGCAGCGCTCTAGCCAGTGCTTCACCACCGTGTTTAAACAGCTCTCCTGGTAGTTGGTCAACTCCAGGGGCTTTGTTGTTTTTCAGCCGGCCGATCTCCTCCTGGATTTCCTGGAGATTCGGAGGCGGAAGTCGCATGTCCTGCGCGCGTGCTCCTAGGTTCATTACCATACCGCCACCGTTGTCTGCCAAATCGCCATTCAGGTGCTCTTCGTAGTGCTGCCGCCACCTTTGGATCACCTCACGCTCGTTTGTAAGAAGGTTCCCGTTTATGTCCTTACACATATCAGGCTGTGGCACGTGGCCCTTACGTGAACGGTTCAACTTCTCATAGAACTTTCGTGCGTTATTAGCGCGGTACAGTTCCTCCGTCTCTTCACGGTCTCGATCTTCCTGCTGGCGCTTTTCCTCCGGAAAATCGAGTTTTGTCTGTTCCGCGCCCGTTTGTATCGTGCCTCGTTCGCCCTCGTGCGGTGTTGCAGCAATCTCGCCCATGCTGCATTCTTCTCCTCAACTAACTGCTCACATTCGCCGTCATACCAGTCGTTTCTCTGATCCGGAGCCACCGTGCCTAGTGCAGCGGTTGGGGTGCTTCCAATGGCGGATCGAATATCTCTCCAGCCATCTTCAAGAGATGCTGCGCCTAGCTGCTCTTCCGTTGGGAGTGCCACTTCCAGCTGCTGCGCGTAGTCTTGGGCTAGTCTACCGTCTTGTAGCCGCCCAATGTTAAGCCGCGGCGGACGACTCCAACGCGTGTTGATCACCGTTGAGAGTTTTGAGCGCAGACATACTGCGACGAGGTAGTGGTCGGATTCAATATTCGCACTGCGGTAAGTGCGTACGTTCGTGATGTCGGAGAAGAATTTACCGTCGATTAGAACGTGGTCGATTTGGTTTTCCGTTACTTGATTAGGTGATTTCCATGTGGCCTTGTGGATATTCTTACGGGGGAAGAAAGTGCTTCGGACTACCATTCCGCGGGAGGCTGCAAAGTTTATGCATCGTTGGCCGTTGTCGTTCGATACGGTATGCAGACTATCCGGTCCGATGACCGGTCTATACATTTCCTCCTTCCTACCTGAGCGTTCATGTCACCGATGACGATTTTGACGTCCCGCAGTGGGCATCCATCGTATGTCTGCTCCAGCTGCGCATAGAACGCTTCTTTCTCGTCGTCGGATCTCCCTTCGTGTGGGCAGTGCACGTTGATGATGCTATAGTTGAAGAAACGGCCTTTTATCCTCAGCTTGCACATCCTTGCGTTGATTGGCTGCCACCCAATCACGCGTTGGCGCATCTTTCCCAGCACTATGAAGCCGGTTCCCAGCTCGTTGGTGGTGCCACAGCTTTGGTAGAAGGTAGCCGCTCGATGCCCGCTTTTCCACACTTTCTGTCCTGTCCAGCAGATTTCCTGCAGCGCTACGACATCGAAGTTGCGGGGATGTAATTCATCGTAGATTATCCTATCGCAACCTGCGAAGCCTAGCGACTTGCAGTTCCATGTTCCAAGCTTCCAATCGTGATCCTTTATTCGTCGCCTAGGTCGTTGCCGATTGTATCGAGTCGTATTATCTTCTATGTCGTTCGTAATGGTTGTTTTTAAAGGCGGCTTATTGGGCCTGCGCAAACCTCCTGTCTCGTCGGAGGGCCGTCGTGTCAGGGCTGTTTAGCGTCCCACCTAATACCAGGACTTGGGCTTGTGCGCTTTGAGCGGCACACGGTCGCTTTGGCGGAGCCTACTTGCGGATACATGCAGCTTTTATAGAGGTTTAACAGGGCCCACTGTCAAACCCCACCACATCCTAGGCAGGCGCCACAACTCGCAGATGGCCTGGGGAGGGATCGTCAAGCCCTTGGACATAGTCCCTGCTGCCCCCATAATGCCCATATTCTGCCTAAATGTGGAGGAAAATACGGCTTTGGGAGATTTTGTTCTATTGTTGTCAGAGGGATTCTAACATCAACCAAGTTTGAGCGGAGCACTGTTATGATTTATATTACCAGCACTTATGCATATTGTCGGCTTTAAAGGTTCAAACAGATATATAACCATATTTCAATAAATAAATTGTTTCATTTGAAAGCGTAAAAGAAGATTAAGTGTTTGATGATTGTACTATATTGATATTATTTATCAATTCAAGGATGTTTTCGATCATTTATTAATCTGCGTTCAATCATTTAGTAGTTTGTCAATAACACATTCTAGAGGCTAGATTTCAGAATGTGTAGTATAGTGGACGCACCGAAAAACTTAAATAAAACCCTGATAGATCCACCTAGCGGTGATTGTGCCTTTCTCGTACATTAGATATATTAAAAAGTTTTGGTGGGATTTCCTTAGTGATCTTCTTGTGAACTTCTGATCCCATCGTCCGATCTGGCTAATTTATAATGAGAAACAATGGAAAACCATTCCTCGTCGTTGCAAGCAAATCGGTTCAAGATAACTTCCTAAGACATGAGTGAGTTTTATTTTGCGCAGATACATACACACACAGACAGACATCTCAATTCGTCGAGCTAAGTCGATTGGGAGAAAACACTATGGGCCTTTTATCCTTCTATCACCAAATCGTCTTTGGAGTGAACATGGTCGGGGTTCAGCCAAACCGCACCAAGCGGCTTTTTGACTGACTTGTAATATTTTGCTCGCACAAGAAAAACGGGAATCATTCCATATCAATTCATTCTAATATTTGATGTATGATATCCTCAGTTATAGGATTGGGGTATATTCGATACGATTTGCGATCAATTAAATCCCCTAACGAAAGCTTGGGCAGAAAAATAAGTGAATTTTGGTGGGCACTTGGTGTGTTTTAGCCAGGAGGGTGAAACGCCTGTCATCCGCGGTACAATGGCACTCTACCTAACATCGTTTTTGGTACTTCTGTTTTTGGTACCCAGTTTCTGGGTGGTATACCTGAATTCATTTGCCCATTTTGGGTGATTGGTTCGTACGCAGTTAGTGCTAATTATCGGCAATTAAGTTTTCATGGCGAAAATTTGAAATTAGTTGAGGTATATCGAGCTTTTTGTATTTGTTTGGCTTTTTTATGTCGAAATATAGCCCGTCGATACTTCCGAAGCTTTGTTATCATCCATTAAACGAAATTGAAACAAAAACATTGTACGCCATATTGAATGAATGGTGGGTAGGCGTATTAGCCTTCTCTTCAGTCCCCTGGTTTTGGCAGAACCCCGACCATATATAGCCTTATCGTTACACCTTGGTGTAACGAAAAAGCCAAAACATGACAGCAGAAACAAACTGCGACCGTCCACGCACAAATGCTTGCTGCGACCTACTGTCAATTACCGTACAGATGTTGATCAGCATTTCGTATTTCATTCTCTCAATAATTTTCCAGAAGAATTCTTTCAACGAAATTTCCGGAATAATTCGTGCAGGAATTTTGAAAGGAATTTCGAATTATTTTCTCAAGGAATTTTGGAGAAATGTACAAAGGCCTTTCGGGTGTTGTTATGAAAGAAATTCTTAAAAAATATTCAAATGAACTACAGTTAGAAATTTCCGAAAAAAATTCTTGAGGATTTTTTGAAGAAATTCATGGAGAAATCTCCAAATGTATTTCTGGAGGAATTTACGAAGAGCTACCTGAATAGATTTTGGAAAAAAATTGTTTTGAAGGAATATCCTCAAGAATAATTTAAAGAATCCTCGAAAGAATTTTCAATGGAATTTCCAAACAAATATCAATTGGAATTTTCATATAAATTGTTGGATTTCTAAAAAAAATCCTTAAGGAACACCTGAAAGATTTTTTTCTGTGAATTCCTTCCAAAATCCGGACAGTAGTGAAACAAAACCCTGTTTTGAATTTAGAATTAAGACTTGCCAAAAAAAAAACCTAAAAATGTCTGGATTGCAATCGATATAGCATATTTCTTCGGATATTTTCAAGAATTCTTTGCTCATTTACTTCAGGAGTTGCTTCGGAAATTACTTCAGTAATCATATAGGTAATATTCCGAATGAACTTTTGAATAACAATTTATTCAAAAGTTTATTCGTAAAATCCTCCCCCAGGAATTCATTCGGTTAGTCACCCAGAAATTGTTTCAGGCATACCTTCAAAAATTCCTTCAGGAATACCTTCAGGAATTCCATCGGGAATTTCTTCTTCTCTCTCTCTCTCTCTCTTTCAAAAATTCCTTCAAAAAATTGTCTAAGAATTCTTTTAGAAACCTCTCTGGAGTTTCCTTTAGGAGTTCCTTTAGTAATCCTTTCAGAAATTCTTCCAGGTATTCTATCGAAAAATCTCGGCTCCCGTAATTCCGCTGGTTTTCCGAACGAACTCCTATACGAATTTCCGAAATTCTCGAATTTCTCTGTGTATTCCTCCAAGAATTTCTTCGGGATTTCCTCCAGGGATTCTTTCGACAACTTCTCTCGAAATTACTTTGAAGATAGATCCAGAAATTCTACTGGAAATGTAATCAGATATTACTTCAAAAATTGTGACAGGTAAACCTTTAAAAAAATCTTAAGGAATACTTGCGAATTGAGAATTTCTACGGAAATTCTTTCCGAGATTTCTTCGAAAATTCTTTAACGATTTTTTTTAGAAATTTCTCTGGAAATTCATTTAGAAATTCCATCGGAAGTAGCTACGGAAATTGTTTCTGGAAATCCTTCCGAAATTCTCTTTTTAGAGAGATGGCTTCTGCAATTATTTCCGGAATTTCACAGAGAAATTCTTCCAGCATTCCTTATGAAATCCCTTAAGAAACTCTACGAAGAAATTCTTGGAGTTCTTACAACTTCATCTAGGAATTCTTACGATACTTTTTTAAGCGATTCCGTCGGATATTCCTCCGGAAATTTATTAAAAATTTCCTTGAGACCTTTGGATATTCCTTGAGGATGTTTATTTTAAATCACTAATTTAGGATTCATTCGGAAATTACTTTCAGAGTTATTTTGTAAAATTTATCTGAAAATTCCTTTAGTTTCCTTTAGAAAATTCTTTTAGTATTTTCTATTTCATGCTTTGATAAATTCACGAAAAAGTTCTTCCAACAAAATTTTCGTAATAGTTCCTGCAGAAATTTTAGAAAAAAAATCCATATGATCCATAAGGTTTTACCAGAAGAATTTCCTTAACGAAGTTTCTAAAAAAAATTCAGATTATTCCGGGAAAAGTTCTCAAAACAATTTCTGAAGGTTTTCCAACATATCCCGAAGAAATTTCCGAACAATTTCCTAAAGATATTTCCGAAGAAATCCCTTAAAAATCTGAAGATATCCTATAAACAGTTTCTGTAGATATTCCTGAGGAATATACAAAAGTCTTCCTTAGGTACTTCCGAACAAAAATAAAGGAATTACAAAGGAATTTCTAAAAGAATTTCTGAAAAAAAAATCGTAAAAGAATTTTTAAATGAATTTCCCAAGAAATTTTCAAAATTTTCTGGGAATTGCTTTTTTTTAATTTTCAAAGGAAATATCTCCAAAGAGAAAATTCCAGACAATTTTCTGGAGAAAATCCTCGAGTAAATTCCGGAAAAAAAGATTTGGAGAATATCCAAATAAATACTTGAAGAAATTTAAGAATGTCGGAAATGCCTTCAGGAGTTCCTTCACAAATTGAGTTAGGAATTCGTGCGGAAATTCCCAAGGAAATTCCTGAAACTATGTCCTAGATTTGTGGAAAGAATTTTTGCTGGAAATTCCGGAGGAATTACTAGAGAAATTTCCGAGGGAATGGATTTTCCGATGGTCTCCAAAGGAATACCTGGAATAAACTGAAAGTGTTTGGAAAAATATTCCAAAAAAAATCAAATGACCTTTTGAATAATATAAAGAATTCCATTCCCTTTTATGGACGATAAAATGCAATAAAAGTTCCGTATTATTTGTAACTGCTTGACAGTTTTGTTAATTGATTTATCCCTTGACTGATTAACGCCTCCAATTATAATTCTTACTACAGACGCCAAATTATAAATGAATCATCTATGCCAAAAATGCTGCGGACCACCATTATCAGAGCTCTGGCGCTGCCAGTGCGCGCCATTGACAGTTTTTGGCATCACGCCACCGACCAATGTGAAAGGGTGCGTTGCTGTTCAAAACCTATCACGTTGATCTCTAATTTATTACGTCGGTCACTAGTCTACAGTATTCATTCCGCATTATTACAACAACAGACAACATTACAATTTTATGCATTCTATGGGTCAGTAGAAATTTAAATTTTATAATCAAACTGCTTACAAAATTTTAAAGATTTTTTTCGTGGAAATAGTGTTAATTTAAGAAAGTATCCGAAAAATCAAAATAATTTACTTTTGAAAGTCAAAATAATTCCTTTCGAAACCCCCGAAAATATCACGGGAAACTTCCAAAAAATTTAAGAAAAAAATCGATGAAATTAGAAAAAAAACAAGTTCTACATCAACTCAAAATTATTCCATTCATATGCTTTCCATTGAACTCGTCGCTTGCCTCGTTCAGGCTTTTGATTGCGTAGACCAGTTGATTGATCTATCATGACATAACGCACAATGAGTGGATCAACATTTCCGGAGACAAACTGGAGCTTCTTTGCTAGGAACCTAATCATATAGTTTGTTGGGTGTTAATTATCGCAAGAGCCAAAAAGAAATGCAAACATAAACCTGTTGTATGGTTTCAATGGGGAACGTGCAGCCTACATCTCGGTGTTGCTAAGCGCAAAGGAGGTGATCTGATCTGATCTTCGATCGCGTTCTCGGCGCATCCGTGTGTGAAACAATGAAAAAAAAAAAACTGGAAGAAGTTGAAACTAGTCGGGCTATGGCGTAGCCTTGGTGTCGCCAATACAACATAAACTATAAGGAACTTCAAAATATGATTGTTTTGGTGCTTATTCTAGAGCAGTATGGCTAGTGCAAATGCATTCAACAATATGTTGTGCTGTACATTAAATGAAATGAAAATCGTATTTCATGTAACTGATTTTGTAAAGTTAGGTTGTTTCTTGTCTCATGTTCTGTCATATTTTAACAAATGGACTTCTATTTGCTATGTTCCAATTCTTTTTCCATATTTACCTCGTAATACAAAAAAAAATAATTAAAACGAAATAACACCATGGGGTAGTATTCGTAATGATTAACTTAGCACGAAAAAAATGACCTTGACGAGTCACTAGACACGCTTAATTACATGCTCTATGAATCAGTAATCGAAAACCACCTGTTCCCACCGCTAAAGAAAAAAAAAAGCGTTTATGCTGTTCCATCCACCGTTCAAAACGATCACGCCGGGGAAAATTTTGAACATTTTGAAGGTCAAGGAAACCCCGTCCATATAGAGCAATACCTAACAGAGTCAAATGTTTACCACCTTAATAATCTGCGCTGCTGTGGTCTGTTTGCAATGGGCAAACCGGTAGAGCGCGGACATGCCTGCCTACCATGTCAAACCCAATTGGGCATCCTTCGAATCGGAAAACGATCGATCTTTTTTTTCTCTTTGGAACGATCTTCACAGTGTGTTAGCGCTTGCTCTTGAACTAAATGCAACTTTATTTGCATTTTGTTTTTGTCTTCAGATTGTTGACAAACGCTGAAATGAATTAGGCTTAAAGCAAACGTTTTGAAGCTAATACAGCAATGAAGCAATGACCGAATCGAGCTGGTGGAAGGTAATTTCCTTTGCCATTGATCAGTGAAGGCAAACTTTTATTCGTTCTTCTTCAATTGTTATCTAAATGTTCGACTCATTTTGAATCAGACCCTTGCGAAACATGTTTGAAAGCATGGTGTAAACAAAGATGTCTATCTAAGCATAAGTTTGTACGACAGTTATACAAATTTTTCTTAGAAGCTACCTTTTTAACAATCCATTCCTGTTGGTATTGTGTATTTCAACGCTAATTGTGAAATATAGAAGACAAAATATATTCGCAAAGCCCCATAGTTAATTAAATTCATGTTAATTCCAAACTATTTTAGCTAGTTATCCGGTATCCGTCTAACGAGAGGGGTAAACATTAACTTAAAAACTGTATATGGACACGGCAGGCATTTCTGTCCGTCGGCGTCGTAGGGGCTAAAACCAACGAAAGCAACGTCCATTTGCTAGAACTCCGCTATAGCAGAACGTTTCTTCTGAGCTTACTGTGAGGTTTGAGTAAGTTAGTTACCATTAGCGTGATCTTGGAATAACACCTTGTAGACGAAACAACGTCCCAACAAACATTTACTAGTTGAACTAACATCAGTGTGATGATTTAATTCAGCGCTGTGTTGAATTATGTCTGTACTATTTCTTATCACAACTTCTGTTCAAGCTTTGTTCACACAATTTTGGCGAAGTTATACAACTACAACATCCCATTTTGAAAAACAACTTTATTAACTGATTCGTTAAATCTTTAATAAGCATTTTACTAAGCCTTAATTCAGCTACATGTGAATTCTTCGAAAATAATAACGCATAGAAGGTAACATCAGTAAGATCTCCAATGAATGTACTTTGAAGCAATTGCTATTTTCATATAATCATTTTGAAATTTTCCTAAATCGGGTCTCGAACTGCTGTCATTTGATCATCCGGCGGTAACGTTGTCATCCGCGCCATCCTTGATTTGTTAGATATGGCTTACTCAATGCATAACATAAATAATCTTATTGCTGAATATGAATCATAATTGGACTCTTATTCAATAAGTCGATCTGTCAAACTACAGTTTGTTATTAACTGTACAAGATTTTTATTTCAATTGTTCAGCCAGTCATAACCATCGCACACTAGGAAAAATACGTAAAAATAATGTCGATAAACGATTAAATAAAATCCGTCCCCAATGCTATTTATGAATCCATGAAAATAAAATCAATGTATATTCGGCCTTCCTCAGAATCTCTTGATAATCGGTTGCGATATGATTGTCAAATGCTAAGATTATTCCAATTTCGCCGCAATAAAGATCAACATCCATGCGATAATATTGGGATTCCACACATCAAAGATTCAATAATTTTCCGATGTTATTCAACGGCGTTATGTCCGGCTTTTAGTAAATTTATTGTCTATCCGGATTAAATTTATAACGCTTTTTATTCCGAAGTTGGATTTTTCTCCAGATACTTCGGAAGTAGTGCGCTAGATTCCCCTAGAGATGCGCTAAACAACGCATCAATTAGTTTGACAGATAAAACTTCGGAAGAAAGTTCGGTTCGGAAGTCCGGACTTCCGAATTCTAAGTTGGTGCTACGCCGACAATAGTTCCGCATAAATTTAGTTCCGCATTTATTCCTTCAGCAGTTTTGTTCGTTATAATCTCCGACAGTTTGATAAATCATGAAAATAAAAAGCATGTCTTGAAAATAAATCATTATTTTTCTATAAATCAAATTCCCCAGATCTAGAATGCAGATTTTCTCTCAAACTGAAAAAGCATGTTTTTTCCCACTGTGCGATAGAACAGATACAGTGGGTCCAAAAAGTATTCGTCTAGCTGCATATTCTTTAGTAAAATGTAAAACTTGGGCGTGATAGAAGTGAAATAAAAAAACTTTCTTCTAAATTTGGTAGAAAACTTATCAACACATGATTATTATTCAAAAGCAAATAGAAATTTCAATTACTTTTTCTGGTATGTAGAGAATACCTTAAATTCGTCAATTTCGCTCGCTCAAAAAGTATTCGTCTATTCAGAAAATATTCGAGTGAAACACGAATATAATAGTTTTATTCGCATGTAGTTACACTAGCACACTCTAGTGATGTATAGCAACATTTTTGTCAATATTCAATGACAGATCAAATAATGTTTTTGTTTTGTTTGAACTTGGCGCGGGAAATAGAAGTACCATGGGTGGGAAAAGTAAAAAGATGAGTCCAAATTTAAAAAAAAATATTCTACGCCTGCATAATTAGTGCAAGTTGACTTATGACTTTGCAAGAAATGTGGGTAGGTCAAGGGTAGCAAGAATTCAACCATTTAATTGGTGATTGGTCGCATCAGCGCCACAAAAATCTATCAAAACAAATAACAGAGTGGTTGTCAGCGATGGTAAACTGATAACGATGAGCGATTTATTGTGCGGAAAATTAAAAAAAATCCTTAAAAACGAGTTCACCCATATAGGCAAGTGAGTTGGAGAGAAGAAGTGCTCAGATATGAACCAATACGAACAGAAATACCTGTGAAAAGTATGGGTATAATGGGCGAGTATCACGGAAGAAAATTCATGTGAGCGATCACATTATCAAAAACAGCTCGATTTCAGCTAAAAATATCGCTGGAAGAAGGATGACTTTCGGAATCAAGTCATGTTATCTGACGAAAGCAAGTACAGCATATTTGGATCAAATGGCCGATGTATGGTATGGCGGAAAATGAATATTGAGATACAGCAGCAGAATCTCTTTTGAGCAGTAAAGCATGGTGGGGGCTCCGTCATGGTCTCTGAGGTGCTTGAGCGCAACCGGTGCGGGAAAATTTCAAATTATTGAAGGAATTATGTATCACAAAATGTTCATCCGCATTTTGAAAGAAAGTTTGAACGCCAGTGCTGGGAAATGGGGCTTACAGGGAACATACATCTTACGGGGTGATAATTACCTCAAGCACGCAGCCCAAAGTACTAAGCTGTAGCTACTCTATAATACCCCAATCAACTCAAAACGTCTCCTCGGATCCCAGATATGAATCCAATTTAACTCCATTGGAAGGTTCTGGACGACAAACTTTTCGTGAAATTCGTGAAAGTCATTTTTTCAACAACAACGAATTGAAATTAGTGTTGAAAGAAAAATGGAAGAATATTCCGCCCCCATTTGGGCTAATTTGGTCAGTTCCATGCCACAAGAACTACAGCCCGTCATAGATACACAGAGGAATCCAACGAAATATTGAATTCCATTCTACAACTTCTGTTTTCGTTTCAAAAGCGCGCTAAACCTGACTAGACGAATACTTTTTGAGCCCGTATTTAATGAATTGTTATGTTTTGTTACCTGTGTTTTTGTTATTGTTTTATTTTTCTGTTTGATTTTTAACAATAAAGATGAATTGATTAATTTATTACACAATGTAATCGATAGTTTTATTTTTTTGAGCTTACTAGATTCTATCTTTAACATTTTCTAGAAAACACACAGCTAGACGAATACTTTTTGGACTCACTGTAAATGTGAAATCCAATGGTTAAGAAGGACAAAGGTTAAGAAGGATGTCTAATGCCTGCTTATTAACTTACTATTCAAACTCAATTCGACCACCCTTTCAGAGCATCACATCATAGTCGAACAGAGAGCTTTAAAAATCATTAGTTCAGTACATTGTTAAACTTCCCCAATGTGCTGAAATGTGATAAAACGAAAACGTAAGTTCGACTTCAAATAAAGGTAGTAAACAAATAAATAGGCCATGTCGAATATTAGTTAGATTAAATGCTTAAATGAAATCTGTCTAGCAAATTATTCAGCATCCATTTTATTCAGCTACAAAGATCACAAATAAACCATAATTCAACCTAGATGCTTATTTGTAGCTTGTCGTTGTTTGTTGGGGTGTCAATCAGTAAGAAGCAAGCCATGACTCGGCCTCTTCTTGTCCGATCTCCATGGCGTGCACACGCACCCACGGACAGCTGCTGTCATCGCATTTCGCTCCGGCCATTTGGGACCACACGTTATGGTGATCCTTCCAAGTTATTTTTTAAATCCTGACGCTGATTACAAAAGATGATTTGATTTCTAGTGGTAAATGTGCGAAGAATAAAATATTTGAGGGATTGTAGCTTGGAAAATCACTAAGCGTATGTGAAAGACCGCTGGAAAAATGATTATGGTTTGAAAATGTGTTGTGGTTTGGAAAATCACACAGCGCGTCTGGAAGCTGCTGGAAATGGTTAGTAATTTGGAAAATTATAAAGCGCGTCTGGAAGACCGCTAAAAATTGATTGTGCTTTGGAATGCCACAAGTCTGGTAGCTTCTGGGCGACTGTCGAGAAAAGGGTTGACGATCTAAAAAATCCCAAGATGAATCCTGGAAGCATTGATGTTGATTAAAATAAATTTAGTTCGAAATTTATACACGGTTTTAGTCGGTTTTAGGGTAAATGATGTATTTTAGACATCTGAATATATTTTGGATTTTTGGCTCTATTTTGCGTATTTTTCTACTTAGCTTGCTTTTAGTAAATAGGATTCATGTGTCTCCTTAACCTTCTTCACAAAATATATACACATGTCCAAAATACCATATTTACCCTAGTGTACAAAAGGTCATATTCCGAGTGGCTATAAGGGACCATATCCGGATGGGCCAAATTAAAAATTAAAATACAAATGAGGCTTGCGACACATCATTTTTTTCTGTTCGGGTGTGCCACTGCGACCAATTATTAGATCTATTGTAGCGACACATCATATGTCATTATTATACTATCATGATTTGAAAAATGACATCCACGAATCGAATCGAAACGGTTTTAGCGACATTGGCGTGGTCCTAGGATATCTGGAATCCGGTTCCGGTGGCGAAAATTCCGAATATTGCTTGCGGCACATCATTTCTCATTACTTTGCGATAAGGAGCTCGAAAGTGACGTCCGACAGTTAATATGACCCAATCTGGCCACATTGGCCAGGTTTTAAGGCATCCGGATTGCGGTCCCGATGGACCACTTTCACAAAAAACAATCCAAAAATATGTCGCATCATTTCTCATTATTTTGTGATATGGAGATCGAAAGTGACCCAATCTGGCCACATTGGCTTTACGGCATCCGGAATCCGGTCCCGGTGAAACACTTTTGCAAATAAAATCCAAATATGGCTTCCGACACATTATTTCGGATTATTTTGCTATTAGGAGTTCAAAAGTGAGTTCCGAAAATTTACATGACCCAATCTGCCCACATTGGCATGGCTTTACGGCATCCGGAATCCGGTCGTGATGGACAACTTTTACGAACATTCCAAAAAGATGGCTTGCGACACATCATTTCTCATGATTTTGCGATAAGGAGTTCGAAAATTACTTCAGAGAATGTATATTGTATATGACCCAATCTGGCCGATTATTATCGCTGAAGCAAAAATGCGTTAAGACACGATTACTGAGGAGTCTCCGCCACCGGGGAGCTTCATGTCGTTCGCGTTAAAGCTGGAAGCTATGGAGCTTATCGTCTGATTAGGCTAGATCCGTTGCCGGGGACTAGACAGAATAGATCGTAATGTGTTGAAAAATCGGTTTCACATCCTCAGGGCACCATTTAACCAGCCACTATGCTCCAATCGGAATCTCTGGACAAACCTCGGCCATCCACTGGAATGAGAAAGATTCTGATCTCTATGGCGAACGCCAAAGAGACTTTAAGACTGGTGCAGGTTATGCAACAGCCCTGCACGGATGCGGGTGAGGATAGATCCGCCGGCAGACATTATCTGAGTAGTTGGCTGAAGATTTGAGTATTTGAAGATTCAAAGAGTTGAAGTATTGAAAGTTTGCAGATTTGAATATTTGAATGTTTACAGAGTTGAAGATCTAAGGATTGGAAGATTTGACAATTTGATGATTGGAAGATTTGGAGATTTAGAGATTTGAAAATTTGAAGATTTATATATATTTAAATATTTGAAGGATGAATTTTGAAGAGCTTGAGCTTGAGCTTGATTGACTGCTCGTCGTTGCTACTCCATTATGACCAGATCAGCTGTTCTTGCACAGGGAACCAACAGATGTTTGCTTGGGACTAGCTCACATCTTCAATGTAGAAGTACTGGTGATCTCATTTGTTAGGTCATACTGGCGCCTGCCACGTCAGAATGCAAGTCAGGGGGAGGAAATGGTTTTTTTTTTTTGGTTAGGTTCGAGAGGCAGAGGTCCGTCTTGGTTAACGAGCTGCCAATGTGATAGATAGGAGAAAGTAACTGATGGAATTTCTAATTGGATGTTTGGAAACGCGCTTTTATAGTTCATTTCCAATGAATTATTGGCAGTGGCTGATTTTCTACTCGCCGCTATCACATCCCGGCGCTATAGTATATGCTCAAAATAGCCAGCATGAGTTAACCGCCAGAAATTTGTACGGCGAAAGACATCTAACGCGGGTTTTCTCAAGACTAGGAACTATTCATGAAAAACTATTTGGTACCGGTTATGAAGGATGGTGTCCGCTACTACGCCTACCAAATATTTTTTCGATTAAGGTGGTTAATTTCGAGTAATCGAACCGTAGATGCCTTTCGCCATACTGATTTCAGAAAGTTAACTCCTTCTGTGCCGCTGTAAGTACGCTCAAAGCAGGCGATTCATTCTAGCAGATTACTGTTAGAATATTCAAGTTGAAGGTATAGGAATTGAGATGGAAATGGTATGGAAGTCCATTTCCAGTTCTAGCGATTGCTACAACATGAGAAATATAGAGAAAGATACAAAGTAGGAGAATGGAACGGACCTGGGATTGAACCCACGACCTCCTGCGTATGAGGCAGAAGCAGTAGCCATATGACTACCAATTTGAAGATTTGAATATTAGAATATTTGGAGATTTGGAGATGTTTTAATTGGAATCAAAACAGTATTTGAAGATTTGAAGGTTTGTATACTTGAAGATTTGCAGATGAGAAGATTTGGAAATTTGAAAAATTTGATATTTTGAAGATTTGAAGGTTCTAAAATGTGAAGATTTGAATATTTGATGATTTGAAGATTTGGCTATTTAAAGATGTAAGCATTTGAAAATTTATGTATTTGAAAATTTGGAGATTTAAGGATTTGAAAATTTGGAGATTCAATTATTTGAATATCCACAAATTTGAAGATTTGATGATTTATTTTTAAGATGTTAAAATTTAAAGATTTGATGATTTAAGGATTTGAAAATTTGTAAATTAGAAGATATGATGATTTGAAAATTTGATGATTTGGTGATTTGAATATTTGAAGATTTGAATATTAAAAGATTAAATGATTTGAATATTCACAAGTTTAAAGATTTAGTGATTTATTTAAAGATTTAAAGGCTTTGAAGATCTGAATAATTTGAATATGCAGAAATTTAAAGATTTGATGGTTTGATGAAGACCTGAAAATTTAAAGATTTGATTATTTTATGATTTGAAGATTTGAAGATTTGATGATTAGAAAATTTGATGATTTGATGATTTGAAGATTTGAACATTTGAAGATGTGAAGATCTTAAGATTTCAAGAATTGGAGATTTGAAGATTTGAAGGTTCGTAGATTTGAAGATTTGAATATTAGATGATTTAAAGATTTGACTATTTCAAAATGTGAATATTTGAAGATTTCAGTATTTGAAGATTTAAAGATTTAAAGATCTGAAAATTTGAAGATATCATGATTTGTAAATTTGATGATTTGATGATTCGAAGATTTGAAGATTTAAGGATTTTAATATTTGAAAATTTGAAAATTTGAAAATTTGAAAATTTAAATATTTGAAATATTAAAAATTTGAAAATTCGAAAATTTGAAAATTTGGACATTTGATAATTTGAATTAAAAAATTTAAAAATTGAATAATTTGAAAATATGAAGAATTGAAAATTTTATGATTTGATGATTCAAATATCTGAATTTTAGAAGATTTGATAACTTAGAGATTCAAAGATTTTAAGATTTGTATATTTGAAGATTCGAAGATGTGAGTATTTGAAGCTTTAATGATTTGAAGATTTTAAGATTTGGAAATTCAGTGGTTTTATTATTCACAGATTTGAAGATTTAATGATTTATTTGAAGATTTAAAGATTTGAAGATCTGAAAATTCAAAGATGTGATGTTTTGACGATTCGAAGATTTGAAAATTTGAAGATTTGGAGATTTAGAGATTCAAAGATTTGAAGATTTAAGGATTTGAAGATTTGATGATTTAGGGATTAGAAGATTTGAAGATTAAAAGATTTAATGATTTGTATATCCACCAATTTGATGATTTATTTAAAGATTTTGAAGATCTGAATATTTAAAGATTTGATGATTTGTAGATTTTGAGATTGGAGGATTTGGGAGATTGAGTATTTAAAAATTTAAAAACCTGAAAATTTAAAACTTTGAAAATTTAAAATTTTAAAACTTATAATTTTGAAAATTAAAAAAAATTAGAGATTTGATGATTTAAAAATTTGATGATTTGAATATTTGGAAATTTGAAGATTTGTAGACTTAGCGATTCAAAGATTTGAAGTTTTGTATATTTGAAGATTTGGTGATTTGAAAATTTGAAGATTTGATATTTTGAAGATTTGTATATTTGAAGATTTGGTGATTTGAAAATTTGAAGATTTGATATTTTGAAGATTTGTATATTTGAAGATTCGAAGATGTGAGTATTTGAAGATATGAGTATTTGAAGATTTAAGGATTTGAAGATTTGAAGATTTAAGGATTTGAGAATATTTACAAATTTGAAGATTTGATGATCTGTTTATAGATTTAAAGTTCTGAAAATTTGAGGATTTGATGATTTGATGATTTGAAGATTCGAAGATTTGAAGATTTGAAGATTTAAGGTTTGAAAATTTGATGATTTGACGATTTGAACATTTGAAGATTTAAGGATTTGAAGATTTGAAGATAAAAAGATTTAATGATTTGTATATTCACCAATTTGTCGATTTGATGATTTATTTAAAGATTTAAAGATTTGAAGATCTGAAAACTTAAAGATTTAACTTTAACTAAATTTAAATTAAACGCCCTTGAACTCAAACTTTCATCTGTGTTTTGTACTACTTAAGGATCGAGATTGCAAACAATTTGGCCATTCAAAAGCGAGTGTTTGGAATATGAGTCGTGCTCAGAATTGGAGTCAGACGGTATTTGAAGATTAAAAGATTTGGGTGTTTGTATACTTGAAGATTTGCAGATGTAATGATTTGAAGATTTGAAGATTTGAAGATTTGAATATTTGATGATTTAAAAATTTGGCTATTTCAGGATGTGAGTATTTGAAGATTTGTGCATTTAATGATTTGAGTATTTAGAGATTTAAGGATTTGAAGATTTGAAGATTTTAAAGGTTTGTATATGTGAAAATTTGAAGATTTTGGGATTTGAAGATTTGAAGATTGAAAGGTTTAATGATTTAAATATTCACAAATCTTAAAGGTTTGATGATTTATTTGAAGATTTAATGATTTGAATATCTGAAAATTTATAGATTTGATTATTTGAAGATTTGAAGATTTAAAGGATTTGAGGATTTGAAAATTTGAAGATTCGATGATTTGAAAATTTGATGATTTGGCAATTTGAAGATTTAATATTTTGAAGAGTTGCAGATTTGGAGATTTGAAAGTTTGAAGATTTGTTTATTTGAAGATTCGGTGATGTGAGTATTTGAAGATTTAGGGATTTGAAGATTTTAAAGTTTGCATAATTAAAAGATTTGAATATTTAAAGATTTGAAGATTTGATAATAAAATAATTTAATGATTTGAATATTCAAAAATTTGATGATTTATTTGAAGATTTAAAGATTGGAAGATCAAAAGATTTGAAGATTTGAAGATTTGATAATTTGTATATTTATTGATTCAAGGATTTCAAAATTTAAAGACCTAATGATTTGAAGATTTAAGGATTTGAAGATTTGATGATTTGTATATTTGAATGTTCAAAGATTTGCCAATTTGAAGATTTGATGATTTGAGGATCTTTAAATTTGGCGTTTTGGAGTATTGTAGTTTCGAAAGTTTGAAGATTTGAAGAGATGAAGATTTGATGAGATGAAGAATTGAAGAGTTGAAGATTTCAATATCAGAATTAGTATTTGGAGATTTCTCGTTTAACTTTTCAAAAGGACCTAAGTAACATTTTTTTCATGAATTAATTTGAATAGCGCAATCAACAGAACAACATGAAAGCTATTGATTGCAGTATTCAAAATAATTCATGAAAAAAATGTTACTTAGGTCCTTTTGAAAAGTTAAGCGAGATTTGATGATTAAAATCTTAAAAGATTTTACAATTTGATTTGATTCGATTTTCAGATTTGAGGTTTTGAAATCTCGAAGTTTTGAAAATATTATGATTTCAAGTCTGGGACTATACCGAGTAGTGACCGATCGTGAAGAACTAAAGACTGACGACCCAATCAAGGCGCAGGTGATCCAGACGCTATAGTCCAACCGAAATCTCCAGACCCACCTAGGTGCCCTACCTGTCGTCATCGAACATTGCAATTATGATTCGTAAACATGACAAAGAATGAGTCTGTACTCGCAACAAAAGCCGTTCCCGAATTCAGTCACGTTTACCAGAACGTTCCCGAAAACATGACTGTTGTTCCCGAAATCGTGACTCAAACTGCACCGTGATCGACAGCGCGAACGCTTTTTAGCGTGTAATGCGGCACATTGTTTCATGACATGCATAAAGCGTCAAAGCTGTCATGCATTTTGACGGTTGAGGGTCATTAAGCTGAATGCCGTTTGGCCGAATAGTTGAACTTCGTTTCCTTTTTAAGTGAAGTATAGGGAGATGCTGGTGGTAAAAAGTGAATAATGAGATGTCCAAGGTAGGAAGCAAGCAGTGAAAAGTGGGATATGAAAAGTGAGAAGCGAGTAGTTAGAAGAGAGATGTAATTAGTGAGAAGTGAGAAGTAGTAAGTGGGTAATGAGAAAAACAGAAGCAACATGTTAGAGGTGAGAGATGATAATTGGGAAGGGAGAAGCGAAATGTTGAGAAGTGTGAAGTGAGGGGTGAGATACAAGACATAAGACTTAAGCTAAGAGATATAAGAAGGAAGAAGGGGGAAGGAAGCATGAAGTAGGACGATGGAATAAATAAAAGGAATAAAAAAGGGATAAGAAGGAAGAAAGGAAAAGAAAGATGGACGAAAAGGAGGGAAGAAAAGGAAGATGAAATAAGAAAGAAGGAAGAAGAAAGAAAGAAGAATAAAGACAGAAGAAGGTAAATGGAAGGAGGAAGGAAATAACGAAGATTTATAAGGAAGAGAAGAAAAACAAAATTGAGAAGAGGAAGAGAAAGAAGGAGGAAGAGAGGAAAAAGAAGAATGAAAACGGAACAAGGAAGAATAATTCGAAACTGACAGAAATAAGAAAAAAGAAGGAAGCAATAAAAAGAAAAAAAGACGATGGAAGAAGAAAGGTTGAAGGAAGATAAAAGAAGAAAGAGGGAAGAATGAGGAACAAAAAAGAAGAAGGAAGAGTACAGGAAGAAATTATGAAAGAAGGAGGAAGAATGGAGAATAAATAAAGAGGAAGAAAGGAGAAGCAAGATAGAAGAAAAAGAAGGAAGAAGGTAGAAGAAAGAACATTAATAGATAAGATGGGTAGGACCAAGGTTTGCAGGCAAAGATGTAGGGTGACCCACCCTAGCAGCACAATTCAGACAAATTTGGATGCAGTAACTTATATATGACTAAATTTGGTCGTATATGAGTAAAAGAAACTTGTTTATAATATGTGTGTTGGAAGTATGGTTTTTCAGTCTGTCCGGAGGAGCCCATACTCTGGGGTACTTGTGACTCTTGCGAATCAGCCTCAATAATGCCTTTTCGGAGTTAATACATGGCTTTCTTTTCGTTGTTCTATTTGTAGTATATGCAAAGCTTTTCAATATTTAACTGTATGCAAAAGACAAACATACAAAAATGTAAATCTAACTTTTATCTTTATTTCTTCTTTTGTTTTCCAGGTAAACTTCAGCGTGGCACAAATGAGCAACATGTGGAACAGCTCAACTGATATTCTGTCAAATAAGGTACATATACCCTCGCATTTTGTTGTTGTTGTTGTATGTAGGTAATCAAAAATACAAACCTAAGATCAAAGACACAAATATCTCGCATCCTGAAGGTCTGAATAATCCCCTGCGTCATAGTACATCAAATAATCACTGTCAAAATGTTGAGCATAAAGTGGATTGTTTGACTTGTTAACATGTAGTTAGATTTAACTTAATTGGATAGTCCCTGCATAGATTTAAATTTAATAAGATAAGCAACGAACTTTCTTTGAAAATAACGTGATTTTTAATCGTGGAGATTGGACAAAATGACACTGTTCCATAAAATTGAACCAAACGGCGATTTTGATAGGAAGTAAGCAAAGATGCCCATACCAACAATCGATTGATCGAAACTCAGATAATAGAGTTACAATTCAATTGATCCTGAGCCGTAAACCAATATTTTGATAGTGATCCGATATTTAATTGTCGGAATGCGTTCGCGCTCCTATACTGAATGCGTACATGTCAACATCAAAATCTGTGCAAACAAACCTGTTTCTGTAGGACGAACCAAACTGCATCACCGCCAAGAGATACCATGACATTGAAACGTGCAGGCAAAATGGGATAATTATCAAACTGGTTTGTTTGAGTAAAATATCTCCGTCTATTTTGCTTAACAATGTGACGAAAATTATGGTCAATACTGGTTTGCCTGTTATGATAAATTTTATTTTTATGTGGCAATTCTACTTCTTGAATTTGGGAAGGGGATTTGTTTTGAAAAAATGCAGATTTTGATTATTTAAATCAAATCTTTATTTGCCCGAAGAGTTGCTACTATTTAACTTTCTGTTAGGAGACATTATTCCCATTGGCAATTTGTTTTCAATCTACTTAAAAAATACAAATTTCGAATCTGACGAATACTTATAGATTTTGGCATTTTTTCGTACCCGAAAATGGTAATCAGAGCCATGTGCCCGTTTGGCGGCACGTGAGTGCGATGAAAATCAAATGGTTGTCGTAGTATGAATATTTATTGAAGACCAGAACGGGTCCCACGCGACTTCTTTGGCAGCGTATCATCACCTTCGAAATATTCTTTATATTCATTCATCTCCCATCAGATAACAACCTCGCATGTCCATTCGCCATTAAATCCAGAGAGACACATTATCGAGTCAAATAGCTATCAGAAATGCGGCACTCCACAAGGTTGCCTTTCATTTATTTTTTTGGTATGTGATTCTCGGTATCCATCAAGTATGGGTAAACAATCCAATCTCTATTTTTGTGGTTGGCATTGCATTGTAGCTGGCAGTGGGCACTATCCAATCCATTTATTGCATAATGGAAGTGGTAGTGAGAGAATTGACCCAAGCATGAGAAAATAGTTAGGTTTTCTATACCGCCATCGTTGACAAATTATGGGGGAATGAGACTGAAACTGCCAATTTAGAGCACATGCAATTATCGGGCATCCCCCCGTAATATCTTTTTAAGGTCAGCGGACGTATTTGGCTCGAATCCCCAGGTCGCTAAACAGTTTTTGGCATCTGTTTGCTATCTTTCGGTCATCGCTCATCAGAAGAATATTGAGAGCGCAATGTGATTAAGACATACCGGAAAAGGATGACGAATCTTCAATTTCGAGAACCGGTCGGACGCACGTCTGCCCGAGGGCAAATATTTGCTTGATAAACTTCATAATAATATAGCAGCTACATTTGCATACGTTTTAGAGAGCAATGCAAAAGATTGAGACTAATGCTATTTGATATTAATTTTTTCTTAAATTTTTTAAGCTTGATTTTCTTTTTTCAAAAAGTTTAACAATGATAAAAAAATACTCTTTGAGAGAGCTCTCTTTCGCCAACTACTAAATTGTCTTCACGCGACTTTTAGAGCAATTTTCAAAACCAATATGTTTTCGATGAACTCATAGACCATCGAAACAAATTGACAGGGAGGGCCTTCAAAGAGTCTTTTTCATTGTTACTTTACCCATTTGTTAGACTATCTTGCAGTCCTTTATAAGAATCAACCAAAATTTGTATAACTGTAGTAACTGCGCATATGCAAAATTGAGGGATTCGCAATTGTATGAGACCTCACAATTTTTGCAAATTTTTCTGAATTTATTTAGCATGTCATTGCTCAAAATAAAGATGTAAAGTAGTTAGAGGGGGCAGTTACGCTAATGGACCAACTACAGATGCTATTGATGTAAAACTACACTTATGTTGTTTGAAGATCTCTTATAATGATGGCCACTTCAGAATAGTTGAAGTACAAAAAAGCGGCATAGGTTTGCCATATCTCACTCATTCAACTGCTCTTCATCCAGTGACCCTAATAAGTCTGCTAAGATGTTCTCCAACAGAAGGTGCTACCCTCTCATTACCCTATTGATTGCATGTAATTATTCGATTCTTGAGAATTTAATTATGTACAATCAATATCAAACTGCATGCAGTTTATGTTCGCCCGCGCTGATGTAGGCCAACATTATTGCTTATCATTATTTTGCATGTAGGTAAACTGCTCTTCCAGCACAGGACAGGACCCTTTGCAAACTAGGCTGACTCACACCACACTGCATCTATCCGTCATCCGCATAGCATGGCTTACTGTGATTGTTGATATACAAGGGTAGCCCTCGTTTCCTATGGCCGGTTTGTGGCCAAAGCAGACACAGTCACACGCCGTTGCGCAACTTTCCTACTTTTAGTAGTGCTGGTGACCTTCGCCGGCAGTTCCACCGATTTCGAGGAAGAGGAGAACGAGAAGAACCAGTTACAGTGCACGGATGATGACTGCAAACTTGGCCGGCCACGTCTCCGGCCTTTAATTGGGATGCAGCCGTCGATTGGATGTCGGTTGGCTTACATTCGCCTCGATGACGCTGATCTGATGACGATGATGACAATGGTGATTATACGATGACCTAGGGTAACAGTTTCGCGACACATCTGTACTCACAAAGACGCTACTCTGGCCGGCACAGCAGACAGGGTTGTATTGTAACTCGTCGATCGATATCCTAACTGATTGCAGACGGCTCAAGTTAATTGGCTCCGCTGAACATGAACGCGAGTTGAACCTGCTAACACCTTTTGTCGAGTCATTTTGATTCCATTATCAATTCACTTGCCTAATCTTGCCCAAGCAATCATGACGAGAAGTTCAAACAAGGTAAAAGTGCTCGGATGCATACACCCCTTCACAGTGGTCCGATTGCAACAGGCGCTGCGCAATAGTCGATTGACCTCTGCCCGAAGGCGTCTGCCTTGTTGCGAGAGGTAATAAAAATAAACTTTTAAGAAAACGATAGTTACAACCGATCGGTAGTTTCACCGGCCCAAGATCTATTCGATGATACATTTGAATGTTTCTGCTGCACGCGCTGCTCTTGGATTACGCTTTCGCTCGGTCAGCGTGCCAGCTCCTATTGACTAATTTTTCAGGTGGACGCTCGTTCCATAAGCAGTAGGCAAAAGGTTAAGTAACCCGAGCGACGAACTGTGGGATTCTTACATACGGAAGGGACGGTCAGAAATTGTGGAAAATGGTTTAAGTAAAACTTCAAACATCTTATGATTCAAGACTTTTATTATTTAACATAAACGTGATAGTTTCGCACACACTTTATGATTTATTTTTATTTGTTATAAATACCTATAATTATATATACCTTGAAGGGAGGTTTCTGAACCTCTTGAAGGTAGAGTTCCGAGCCCCTTTTAAGGCGGCTTTTCAGTTACTTAAAAGGAGGCTTCTGAACATCTTGAAAGGACGCCTCTGAGCCTGTTTAAAGTAGGCTTCTTAGCCTCTTGAAAGAAAAATTCCAAGCCCTTTGAAAAGAGATTTCCGAGTTACATAATTGAAAGTTGGCTTCCGCGCCTCTAGGTAAAAGGCCTTTGAGCCTCTTGAAGAGAGGCTTCCGAGTCTCTTTAATGGCGGCTTTTGAGTCTCTTAAAAGGAAGCTTCCTAGAGTGTTGGAAGGACGCTTCTGCGACACTTGAAAGTACCCTTTCGAATCTCTTGAAAGAAGAACTCCAAGCTTCTTGAAAGGAGGCTTCCCAGCCTTTTGAAAGAAGGCTTCCGTGCCTCGTGAGAGGATGCTCTTGAAAGAAGTCTTCCGAGCCTTTTAAAAGAAAGCTCCTGACTTTTAAAAGGAAGCTTCGGAGCACCTTCAGTCTCTTGAAAGGAGCCATCCGGGCACTTAAAAGAAGGCTTCTAGGCGTCTTAAAAGGAAGCTTCCGGGTCTTTTGAAAGGAGGTTTCTGGGCCTCTTGAAAGGAGGTTTCTGGGCCTCTTGAAAGGAGGCTTCCGGGCCTCTTGAAAGGAGGCTTCCGGGCCTCTTGAAAGGAGGCTTCCGGGCCTCTTGAAAGGAGGCTTCCGGGCCTCTTGAAAGGAGGCTTCCGGGCCTCTTGAAAGGAGCCTCCCGTCCTCTTGAAAGGAGGCTTCCGAGCCTCTTGAAAGGAGGCTTCCGAGCCTCTTGAAAGGAGGCTTCCGCGCCTCTTGAAAGGAGGCTTCCGGGCTTCTTGAAAAGGCTTTCAGGCCTCTTGAAAAAGGCTTCCAAGCCTCTTGAAAGGAGGCTTCCGGGCCTCTTGAAAGGAGACTTTTTGGCCTTTTGAATGGAGTCTTCCGGGCCTCTTGAAAGGAGGCTTTCGGGCCTTTTGAATGGAGGCTTCCGGGCCTCTTGAAAGGAGGTTTCCGGGCCTCTTGAAAGGAGGCTTCCGGGCCTCTTGAAAGGAGGCTTCCGGGCCTCTTGAAAGGAGGCTTCCGGGCCTCTTGAAAGGAGGCTTCCGGGCCTCTTGAAAGGAGGCTTCCGGGCCTCTTGAAAGGAGGCTTCGGGCCTCTTGAAAGGAGGCTTGGGCCTCTTGAAAGGAGGCTTGGGCCTCTTGAAAGGAGGCTTCCGGGCCTCTTGAAAGGAGGCTTCCGGGCCCTCTTGAAAGGAGGCTTCCGGGCCTCTTGAAAGGAGGCTCGGGCCTCTTGAAAGGAGGCTTCCGGGCCTCTTGAAAGGAGGCTTCCGGGCCTCTTGAAAGGAGGCTTCCGGGCCTCTTGAAAGGAGGCTTCCGGGCCTCTTGAAAGGAGGCTTCCGGGCCTCTTGAAAGGAGGCTTCCGGGCCTCTTGAAAGGAGGCTTCCGGGCCTCTTGAAAGGAGGCTTCCGAGCCTCTTGAAAGGAGGCTTCCGGGCCTCTTGAAAGGAGGCTTCCGGGTATTTTGAAAGGAGGCTTCCGGGCCTCTTGAAAGGAGGCTTCCGAGCCTCTTGAAAGGAGGCTTCCGGGCCTCTTGAAAGAAGGCTTTCGGGCCACTTGAAAGGAGGCTTCCGGGTCTCTTGAAAAGAGACTTCCGGGCCTTTTGAAAGAGGCTTCCGGGCCTCTTGAAAGGAGGCTTCTGGGCCTCTTGAAAGGAGGCTTCCGGGCCTCTTGAAAGGAGGCTTCCGGGCCTCTTGAAAGGAGGCTTCCGGGCCTCTTGAAAGGAGGCTTCCGGGCCTCTTGAAAGGAGGCTTCCGGGCCTCTTGAAAGGAGGCTTCCGGGCCTCTTGAAAGAGGCTTCCGGGCCTCTTGAAAGGAGGCTTCCGGGCCTCTTGAAAGGAGGCTTCCGGGCCTCTTGAAAGGAGGCTTCCGGGCCTCTTGAAAGGAGGCTTCCGGGCCTCTTGAAAGGAGGCTTCCGGGCCTCTTGAAAGGAGGCTTCCGGGCCTCTTGAAAGGAGGCTTCGGGCCTCTTGAAAGGAGGCTTCCGGGCCTCTTGAAAGGAGGCTTCCAGGCCTTTGAAATGAGGCTTCCAGGCCTCTTGAAAGAGGCTTCCGGGCCTTTTGAAAGGAGGCTTGGGCCTCTTGAAAGGTGGCTTCCGAGCCTTTGAAAGAAGGCTTCCGGGCCTCTTGAAAGGAGGCTTTCGAGCCTCTTGAAAGAAGGCTTCCGAGCCTCTTGAAAGGAGGCTTCCGGGCCTCTTGAAAGGAGGCTTCTGGGCCTCTTGAAAGGAGGCTTCCGGGCCTCTTGAAAGGAGGCTTCCGGGCCTCTTGAAAGGAGGCTTCCGGGCCTCTTGAAAGGAGGCTTCCGGGCCTCTTGAAAGGAGGCTTCCGGGCCTCTTGAAAGGAGGCTTCCGGGCCTCTTGAAAGGAGGCTTCCGGGCCTCTTGAAAGGAGGCTTCCGGGCCTCTTGAAAGGAGGCTTCCGGGCCTCTTGAAAGGAGGCTTCCGGGCCTCTTGAAAGGAGGCTTCCGGGCCTCTTGAAAGGAGGCTTCCGGGCCTCTTGAAAGGAGGCTTCCGGGCTTCTTGAAAGGAGGCTTTCGGGCCTCTTGAAAGGAGGCTTCCGGGCCACTTGAAAGGAGGCTTCCGGGCCTCTTGAAAGGAGGCTTCCGGGCCTCTTGAAAGGAGGCTTCCGGGCCTCTTGAAAGGAGGCTTCCGGGCCACTTGAAAGGAGGCTTCCGGGCCTCTTGAAAGGAGGCTTTCGGGCCTCTTGAAAGGAGGCTTTCGGGCCTCTTGAAAGGAGGCTTTCGGGCCTCTTGAAAGGAGGCTTCCGGGCCTCTTGAAAGGAGGCTTCCGGGCCTCTTGAAAGGAGGCTTCCGGGCCTCTTGAAAGGAGGCTTCCGGGCCTCTTGAAAGGAGGCTTCCGGGCCTCTTGAAAGGAGGCTTCCGGGCCTCTTGAAAGGAGGCTTCCGGGCCTCTTGAAAGGAGGCTCCGGGCCTCTTGAAAGGAGGCTCCGGGCCTCTTGAAAGGAGGCTTCCGGGCCTCTTGAAAGGAGGCTTCCGGGCCTCTTGAAAGGAGGCTCCGGGCCTCTTGAAAGGAGGCTCCGGGCCTCTTGAAAGGAGGCTTCCGGGCCTCTTGAAAGGAGGCTTCCGGGCCTCTTGAAAGGAGGCTTCCGGGCCTCTTGAAAGGAGGCTTCCGAGCTACTTGGAAGGAAGCTTTCCGAGAAACGTAAAAGGATACATCCAATCCTCTTTCAACGTGGCAACAGAGCTATTTGAAAAAACAAAGCCTTCATGCCTTTCAAACTGAGGCTCCCGAACCTTTACACTCTAGATTTTTGTTCAGATGCATTTTCTTAACATATTATTCAACATTTTGTTTCGATCCGGTAGATTGCATTGCTGAGTTTTTTTAATTTGTTAATTCGAAGTTGTATGCTTTTGATCTTTTGTTCCGTAGCCCTTCATACACTGTGCTGGTTTTTGAAGGCAGGATTCAATTGACTGACTGAAGGCAGATTCAATTGAAAACTTTATAAATGAGTTTTGATTGAAATTGTAATTCGCCCGCCATTCAGGATTTTTGTCCGAGGTAGCGAAGGTACCACCAGGGGTACATGTACCCCAAGTTGGTTAAGTAACCCAGGCCGATGAAGGACTCTTCTAGTGGTCTCAATATGTTGAACAAAATACAGTACCGTCATATGGGGGGAAGATGATCATTGAGGCGAAGATGATCATTTGATGTGTCAATCAAAAGTGCCTAATTTTGTTTATGAAACGGTAGTCAACAATATTATCCGTTCAAGTAATGTTACCGCTAGGTAGAACATCCGAGTTTTTCGATTATAATCATGAAAGTGTATTTCGTGGAAGAAAGAGAGAGATAGTCATAAATGACGCTTGACTTCGTAGACTTCTTTACGAAGTAAGTTTAACATTCATACAAATAACCTGGAGTATTTTGACGGCTAGGTCATAATGATTTTAGTAGAGCTGTTTTGATCAACTTCACCCCAAACTAGATTACTCCAAAATGTGTGATAATTGATTTTATTTTAATAAATGCGAACGCATTTCAGAAAACTAGTGTTGTTGATTATTGCAACGTATAGCAGTACATGTTTTGAAAATATTTGTTTCGATTTAAAATGTAAACACACATTGTTATTGTTCGTTTACATGTTTTGTCTTAAAAATGATCATCTTCCCCCCCAGATGACGGTACAAATTTTTGTACGCCGAATTAAGGACGGTCATTCCTCGGTAATTGACGCACTTAAGTTTCTGCCCTTCCTTAAAGATTGGTTCCCATATTTTCGGCATAATAAGGTGCAGGACTTCATAAAGCTGCACACTGCCATGTTTGAGAAATTCAGCCGGGAGGTGGTTCTTTCCCGCAGCCTTATTATTTTTTAGCTCTTTGATGGCTTTTCTAACCTCATCTAGAGTTAGCATCTCCACAGATGGTCCATCGTCACTCATGTTTACTCTGTTCAATGATGCACCGCCACCTCCACAATTAACAAAGTCTCGAAGATGGTTCTACTTGGCAGTCATATCGATCTTATATATCAGCAATTTCCTTGCACACCACGGGAAATGACGCTGTCTTTCTTCGCACGACAGTCTCAAAAATGGATGACACTCTACCTTCGTGTTAAGAATTTCAATACCGTTACATCCCGGGACAAAAAATCCCGGGATTTATTAAAATTTAGGACTTCCCGATTCCCGGGATAATATTTTTGGAATCCCGATAATCACTTTATACCTGAAACAAAAAACATTAGACCAACACAGCTAATGAACCCATTACATCGATTTCATACCTTGCATCAGTCATGAAAAATATTGCAGATGAGAGAGTACTCTCACAAAGAAAAACAATACTATAGAGCTTTTTTTATTCCATGTAGCCCAGTTGACTAATTCTTCTTCCTATGTAGTAGATCCTGAACCATTATCAAGCCCATAACCTGTTGAAGATAAGAGAGAGCTGCAGCTACTGGCAGAAATATAAGTCAGTAGCCTGTCATGGAGTGAGGGTGTTTCCTTGTCTCTAATAGGTTATGGGCCCTGCCCATTTTCCGTTTACAGCGAGGTGTTCCACACTATCTGATACACTCCCTAGTAGCACAACTCGCACTGCCCGAGCAGCATAGATAGAGGCAGAAAATACGTTGCTTCAAAAGGGCAAAATGCAAACTAAGCAACTTCCTAAAAATACATAGGGTAAAACGACCTATTATGGAGGGGTTAAGCACCGTGTCAAAACAAAATTGATTTCAAAAATTCTTTAAAAATTACCTGTTGGTCTTTTTCCACATTGCAGTAGTCGAATAGGTTCCTCGTTAGCCGTAGATTCATAAATATTACGTCAGTTGTGCTAAACTTTTGTTGTTTTGTTTTTATCACAATAAAAACAAACTACCGCAATAATATGACGCAGTTGCCTATCGTTGCGACATTTTTTCAAGGTCAGTCCTATTGTTGCGGTATTGCATGAAATTCTTATGGAAATCGATACCACGACAATAGGACCTTAGCACTATCGCAATAATAGGCTCAAATTATTCAAATTTTTAATAAAAAATGTTGATTTTTCATAATTTTGAACGGAATTTTGTCAAACAAAAGCTATTCCAGTCGTTAATTCGATGAGTTTTATCGTATCCACAATTGTTTTTAATGCTATTATATCCAGAATGGATT
The DNA here is from genome assembly GCF_024139115.2 of Armigeres subalbatus. Taxonomy (NCBI): domain Eukaryota; kingdom Metazoa; phylum Arthropoda; class Insecta; order Diptera; family Culicidae; genus Armigeres; species Armigeres subalbatus. The sequence continues at coordinate 54,138,441 of NC_085139.1, read as the reverse complement.
ATTTTAACACTACCGCAACATTAGGACATACCACAACGATAGGACGTTTTACCCTATTCGCACTCGCACAGAAAGCGCACTCTACTTACCGAAATAAACGTGAATATCATCTGCTTCTTGAAGTCTTATTTCAAAAATTCAATTTAAATTCAGTTTTGATTTGAACTCTGTATTATCTGTCCTTTTTCAAATATAAAGTTTTCCTCTGAACATTGGATGAAATCGAGTTCAATGAACATCAGAATCCGGAATCCAAAAAATAAATGTATTCGCGTTTTCAAGGGCACAACACTCAATACGGAAGCAACTCACAACTGTCATTTTTATTATTTCAGCTTTGTTGCGTCGCAGCATGCGTGGAGTAATAAAATGACAGTTGTGCGTGGCTTCCGTTTTGAATAAAGTGCCCTTGAAAACGCTTCCAGTCGTTAAATTCTAGGAACTTTTTTCAAATAGGCGTAACTGTATTTGACCTTGAATTTTGAAACGACTCATACTCTCTCTATTTAGCACATTTGATTCAACTGACTTTTCTACCGGATAGTTCGCAATCTATTCTTCCCGTTGCACGCGTTGGGTGCATTAGTTGACCAAAATAGTTTGAATTAAGAGCACAATCGCCATTCCAAAAATCAAGGTTAGAATCAATTAGGCCAATTTGAAAATAGTTCCTAGAATTGATCAACTTTCCCGGTAAAATTGTTTGTCTTTTTATATACATAAACACTGCTGATCCCAAGATGAATCGGTCAACCGAAAAACCTTGCAAATCAGTTACTGCTTTTGTTAGTTATATGACTTCCAAAAAAATGCAAACTCATGGTGGTTGTTTTTAATTGTTTCTGGTCTTAGGATTTATAAAACAATGTGTTGATCGGAAGAGAAAAATCACAAAAATTGGAATTTGTAATTTTAGAAATAGACGTAGATCACGATAAGCGTAAAGGGATACCGGTGCATAAAAAAACGATTTATGACCGCCAGTGCAGTCCTACAGTGTGACCAACAGTGCTAAAGATTGGACCGGACTGGAAGTGATGTTCTTGGTGTGCAATGGATTGGTTTTGTTCGACTCTATAAATGTGTGCTGCCTTATACGCCATCAATGATTGATCAAAGCAGCAGTAAACCTCACGACGATGACAGGTGTTTGAATGGTCTCAATCTTGTCGAAAAGTATCGTTAGATAGTTCCACTGTAGAGTGGCACTGGGACAAGAGTGCGAAGCACAATCACATGTGCCTTGTTCCAAAAGAAATTGTTCAATTACAATAAAATAATTTTACAAACATACAAATATAAACAGTTTACAATACATTCAACAAATTAAAATGATCGACGATCTCTCTGTGCCCCGAGAGAAACGTCCAATGTGTTACCCATTGCAAGATGTGACGAGGTTTCCTTATAAGATTTTTGTCCATCAGTCAAATCCCGCTAATGTGTTTTCATTGCGCTTTGCATTTTGTCTACAACAGCCAAGGCGTTGAATACATAGCTCTATTTGGTGTAGGATTCAGATCCTATTTGGGCACCCTCAATCAATTTGTGCCATGTGGCACCAGCAATATCAAGTCTGTGTCTGGGAATTTCGCTATTTATAATTTTAATTGCCTATCTTCAGGCCCAAACACAGAACATTCAAGAGTTGGACATACACAAATCCACTCAAACATTTGTCACTAACATGCAAGATAAAATAAACCGTAACACAACCTTCAACCAACAGGAACGAAATTTTCGTGGATGGTCTAGAAGCATCCACAAAAATTTCGTCAATTTGATTGGAGGAAAGGTGTTGAGGAGGACGATTACTTCCTAATCTGACTTAAATTACGCAATCTCAAACAAATACTCCATACAACGATGGAACTTCGAGCATTGCTAACGGTAACGGTAACGATAAAGATAACGAAAACGGTAAACGAAAAATAATTCCTGACGCATCACACATTGATGCCAGAAAACAGGAAAGAAACACCACACTTGGTGACATAACTTAAAATTACTTAACTTGCAACTTGATAAGTGAAGAATCCTGTCCTCAACACCTGAGTTACAAATTTTCGTCGGGGAGCCTGGCCTGGCGAGGCTACCTAACTAGGGGGCGTTTTAAATGATTTCAGAACAAATGGCTTATGCGCCACCTCCGGAGAGGACCACTTGTCGTTTTCGTGCCCGGCAAACTCAAACCTAAGGGCGAGTTCAGTTCATCAAATTACCGCGAATCCTAGCAGATGCCAAATGTTTTCAGGTACTCGTGTCGCTACCAGCGGACCAATTCCAAAACGTAATAAAGAACCTAATTACCTACCAATACCGAATGCACTTAAGCGACCAATTTCATCACTGGGCAAGTTCTTTCGTACCACAATTACCCGCACGCTTCAGGACAAGAATGGAGGACTGAGAATCCCAAGCAGTCCGACTTGGAGTATACAACAACGATACAACAAACTAAATCAACAAAACGAACGAAACGTGACATCCATCTAACAAACAGTGCACTCAATATAAGACTTCATAGGCTCAATTTACAAAAACTAAATCTAGAGAAACGCAAAACTTTAGCATAACATTTATTCACAAATTATTCCTATTCGGGTACCCACTTCTCTCTACATACTTTCCATTTCTTCTTCTTTCTCCCTTTACTATTTTCTAACTGTGCGGATTTTTCTAGCTACCAACTGTCTTTTCAAAAAAACACTTCCCCCAAAGCTTCACTAACCTGATACAATTGTAGCGCTTACTTACAGTTGTTGTGCCTTGCTACCGACTTCTACTTGATCGGCTTTACCCCTTCTTCGCGTCGCGCGTCGCGACGCCTGTTCACCCAATGAACAAAGGTGCACCGAATGAATGGCTCGATGGTCCAAATCCAAAAAGGTACCGTCGTCGGTACGATGAATTTTCCTTGAGGGCGGGAAAATCGCTCTTCCGGAGTGCGATAGAACGGCGCAACTCCCTTCTAACTCCGGCCGGCAGTTAGGGATCCTTTGAAGCTGGCACGTGGGGTCAGAAGTGTGGCAAAGGCGTAATGGGCGCGGTGTGGCGAGCGGGAGGCGGGCTGGTGCAGCAACAAAACTGTCGAATAAAAAGCCGACGATCGGCTTTTTTTTCTATTTCATATCACGCACAATACCGCACAGATGGCTTTTTTATTGCCCTAGCTTTTGCACTGCCTCGGAAACACACCGCGAAACTAATAGAAGAAACTTCACACTCCTGCCTCTTCCACGGGTCAGATCAAAGTGGACGAGACCGAACTTGAGATTCCTCAGATAGGTCGCAATCTTAGATTAGGCATTCGTACCGGAAATCGAGAGACGATCTATTCAGTAATCGGTTCTCGATTACCCTTTGAGTTGATCAGTGGTTTTGTCCTTTTCCCTCTCCAACATTTGGCATCTAGCTAACTCAGTTCAATTCCTACTCCGATTTCTTTTATTAATAATCTAACGACAAGTGGTCCTGCTGGGAGATCTTACTCAATCCCAACGGTTCCAAGCGCATGTTTCGCGAGATCATAACTCAGCGCACCAAGTGAGTGAACGATAAATTCTGGCGGTGAACTTTCTTGCAGGAAGTGACTTGGGTTCATTTATTGCATGCGAGCTTGTGAGATTATTCTACTGTTGGTTCCCTACTTTTGATGCATTTAATATTTATTTTCTTATAGGAATATATAAACGTAAAACATTAAACTTAATTCGGAAAACCGCTACGCTACATAACACGGAGCTTGTTTTACGAAAATTTGGTTGCGGAGTACAACCAAATTTTCGTAAGGGCAAACATTACAACCAACTCTGTCAAAAGGAATTCATCACGCATTGTAAATAAAAATCTCAATCATCATGTATATGAATAAACTCTAATAAAATACACATAAATAAATAAATAATCAGAAAAATAGCTCAATAAATAAATAAATAACCAATAAATAACTAAATAAACAAGTAAATCAATAAATAAATACGCTATGGTGGATGCACAACAAAAATGTAAATATGTAAATAAATAAATAAATAACTAATAACAAATAAATCATGTAAAAAAAACTATACATTAATTCAGTAATTGATTATATATGAACAAAAAAAAATAAATATCCAAACAAATAGATATACAAATAAATAAATAAATAAATAAATTAGTGAATAAATATACAAACAATAAATCACAAATAAAATCTAATATTTTCAATGCTAGTGAACTCACAGATTACATTCATAGTACGTTTCTTTGGTTCCTTGTAGTTATCTATGCACCAATTCAGCTTCGCTTCTAATGAACAATCATTGCATGATATCAAATATCTGAATTTAATTCATGCCAACTCCCACACATCAATATTAATGTAACCGGCTCATTCATCAATATGGTAACCCCATTCCTAACGATGGTCATTACTACCGTATTCTGAATTCACCTCACTGTTTGTTCTTGGATCGAACATCAAGTCTGTTCCTCGATACAAATCTCTCCTTGATACAAACGTAATATCCTAACAACTAAACATCCCATGATCGAGCCTCGTTTTCAATACCAATCTTGTTGGCTAGGAAAAGAGCCCAATCATAGTCTAACTATGATCCGCCATAAGAACTATGTCGAATCAAAACATCACTTCTCACATGTTTCTCACATCAAGCACCGCTCAATAAAACGAAACATATTGGAAATGAATATATTACCAAAGCTCATGAACTCACTGAATGTGTCCATAGATAACTCACAGTGAACCTCAAAACATCAAAACAAAGTGAGCCGTCGCAGAAATTGTAGTGTATTTTCGTGCTGTATTATTAAAGTTGTTTTTATAGGTATTATGGTATATTCGAGGCGAAATCACCCCTAATCAAAGGTAGCATATTGGATTTTGTAGAAGGTATGTGCTAAATAGTGTTTTTCCTTACCTTCCGACAGGTAAATGTGAGACCAAAACAACAAGAAGCTGCAACCGTGTCTACGTTGTTGGCCAACGATAAACGGCTTGAGGACTACCAAAAACGACCAGATTTTGAAGATTTTCCTATGGATGTGGATACCAATCAATCTAACGGATTGTTAATCAGGTAAGTTGAGTTCCGATGACACACCGAGTATCGAATTTTTCCTAATTTATGATTTCCCTTTTTAGGTTCAATCAGACGCACCATCATGCATGTGATTTGGTTCTAGCGATGCCTATGCGGATGATCGCTAATCATGACTAAGGAGCTGATCGAACGGACGACTAATTTGCATGCCGAATCAATTCTAATACTAAGATGAATATCATTCAACATCAAAACACAGTATAACAAAATATATCTAAATTGTAAATAATATGATAAATCTAATAAATTGTAAATAAATCTAATAAATAGTGACAAAATATCTATGAATAACACGAATAAATAAATATGATTATGTAAATAAATACTCTATTACATAGACTATAATATATACAATATGTACAATAAAGCTTGTAGTATTAAGTACTAAACTAGCTCTAAGACTCGATGTGCACTACTTGCTAACATCAATCACATGAAAGAAAATACCCTTTATTGGTCAACATAATTTGATAAATAGTTAAACGTCGCGTTTAGTCAGTTTATGATCTAGAAGACCTTTCCAATGAGACATATTTTACTTTGTTCCTTAGTACGTTCATTTTGTATACAAGTTGGTTGTTCTGATAGCTCGATTAACTTAATTTTGTCCTTGTCAATCCATCGCTGGACGACGGTATTTTATGCGATCAGCGTCGGAGCATCCCCGATCTCCGACTCCCGCTTGCACTTCCCTTCACGGTACTCCTCTTCAACGCTTTACAGCTCGGAGTTTCTGTTATGTTAGGTCATCGTCCTGACGATATCGTCGAGGACTCGCTCTTTCCTTCTAGTCGAGGGGATAGGCATTTACAGAACAACCCGCATGTGGACAGAATTACTGATCTAAGGTGATCAAAATGTAACCATTGACCTACTCATTTGTGAAGTTTCTTCTTGGGCTCAAACTGACGTCCTTGCACCAAGGATGCCCCCAGTAAATAATGTTGTTGTGGGGGCTGCACCAGACTGTGAGGTCTGGCGCTAAACTTCACAAACGGCGGCATAGTGTTTGCTGCAACCAGAGCATAAGCATCATGGCGTAATTGTTACTACTCAACAAAAGTGAGAGTTACATAGCTTGATCAAAAAGAAGAAATTATCTCTACTGGACTAATTTCTTCAAAAACTTGCAATTAAATATGCCTAATCTCTTCCCATTGAGGTCTTCAAGGTCGTAGCAGTGGCTACCCACTGTTCTCCGGACCACTGCTTGGACATATTTCGGTGCCAATTTCGAGCAAAACTTTTGCCCTTTGTCTGATTGCTCCATATTTTTCTTGAGAACTTTCTCACCTGCTACGTACGTTGGACAATTGGAATTGGAGCGTAAATTGTAGTAGGAGGAATGTTTGTCGTAAGCCTTCTTAAGATTACTTCTAACTTCTTCAAGTAGTTTTTCCCTGGCAGTGTTTTCTAGTTGATCATTTCTTGCTAAGTCTACATCACGCAGTTTTCTATATTCCCGTCCATCTGAAACCATGTTTCGCCCAAAGAGCACAAAATATGGCGTGTAACGTGTTGCTTCATGAACCGAATTCCTAACTGCATTCGCAATCTCCTGAACATTATTTGACCACTCCGTGTGGTCTTTTTTAATTGACGCTCGGATGGCAGTAGTGATCACACGATTCACTCTTTCGGTGTCATTTATCTGCGGATGATAGTTTGGCGTCCGCCAATGACTCACGTGGTATTTCTCAATCAAGGATTGGAACTGCCTAGAAGTAAATTGTGTCCCATTATCTGAGAGAACTACTTCTGGAACACCAAACAGAAGGAAAAGAGAGTTTTCAACAAATTGAACCAGTGACTCTGCAGTCGCTTGTCGAAAAGGCTGTACAATCACGAATTTCGTGAACAGATCAGTAACCACCAGTAAACACGTGTTCCTATTCCGTCCTGATGTAGGAAGTGGACCTACATAATCCATGGCTAGGAACTGCCATGGATATTGGACAACCTTTTTCTGGTCTGCCATTGGTGGGGTTGTGTTTTTATTTGTGGCTTTGCTTGTTTGACACAGCAGACAACTTCGACAGTACCTTTCGATCTCTGTACCCATTGATGGCCAAAAGTAACGCTCTTTTATAGCCGAATGCGTCTTTAACGCACCCAAATGTGCTGGATCGTGTACTTTTTTAATTATGTCGATCCGTTCTGATTTGGGAGGATAAAATTTCCATTGAAACCTGGTATCCTCGAGCTTCTTGCCATCTTGTACAAACTTGTAAATAAAGTTGTCGATAATTCTGAAGTCCGGGAATTTAGACTGATCTTGCTTTATTTTATCGAAAAGCTCCTGGTAATCAGGGTCAACAGAGGCTGTGGTAATAGCTTCGATTGACCTAGAGAGACAATCGGCTAGCACGTTATTCTTACCCTTTCGATATTCTAGTTCAATGTCATACGATTGGATTTTTAAGGCCCATCGTAATAACTTTGAATTACCCGATTCCACTCCTATGGTAAAAAGCCACAATAAGCTTCTTGCATCGGTTACGACTTTAAAACGACTGCCCTCGACATAATGGCGAAAGTGCTCTATTGCTAAGAGGACACCCAAGCACTCTTTCTCCACACTTGCGTACTTCTTTTGTGTACTGCTAAGTTTCTTGCTGAAGTATGCTATTACTTTCGGCTGATTATCTTGGTGCTGGATAAGAGCAGCTCCGATGGCGTTGTCTGATGCATCTGACTCTATGACAAATGGACAACAGAAGTCTGGGTTACTTAGGATAGGGGCAGACACCAATGCTGCTTTGAGGTCGCCGAAGGCTTTTTCAGCAGCTTCGGACCAAGCAAATTTATTTCTTGTCTTCTTAAGAAGATCTGAAATGGGTGCTACGATTGCACTATAGTTGCGTATGAAACGCTGGTAAAATCCCGCCAAACCCAATAATCTTCGGATATCTTTCACGTTTCTTGGACGGGCATAATCTAGGATTGGTGAGATTCTTGAGTTGTCGATAGACACACCCTCCTCAGTCAATAGGTACCCCAAATAAGAGACCTGTTTACGGCAGAACCTGCTTTTATCGAGAGAGATTGTGAGATTGGCAGCTGCTAGTCGCTCGGCAACTATCTTTAGCAGTCTCACGTGGTCGTCAAAAGTGGTTGTGGCTATGACAATATCGTCTAGATATACAAACACGTTAGGTTCTAAATCAAAACCAATTACCTTATCCATCAATCGGCACATTGTAAAGGTGCATTGGTAAGCCAAACGGACAGACCTTGAACCGAAACAAGCCTTGTGGGGTCCGAAAGGCTGTATAATCTCTAGATTCCTCTTTTAGAGGAATCTGAAAATATCGTCCTTAAGCTCCACCACCGCGAAGAACTTCGCACCTCCTAAGCCACGGAAGATTTCTCCCATGTTTCGCATAGGGTACGAATCTTTTTTCGTCCACGCGTTAACTCCTCGGGAATCCAAGCAAACCCGTAGTTTACCATTCGCTTTGCGAACTGGCACTAGGGCGCTGGCCCATTCGCTGGTACACTCTTCAATGGCGTCCATCTTTCGATACCTCTCAAGCTCTGCTTCCATTTCAGCTTGAACTGTTGGAGAACACCTGTACAATGGCTGTCGCTTAGGTTTTGCTCCTTCTTTTAAAACGATTTCATGTTTAATTAATGTTGTTCTTCCTAAACGATGTTCAGAAGTACAAGGAAAAGTTTTAACAGCCTCGACCAACTTCTTTCGTGCCTCATCAGAAAGTATATGCTCTGTTTCGATTGTATCAGGAGTCGCCTTCGAAGCTTCAGGTAACTCCAAAGCTGGAATGTCCAGTGTTTCATCAGGTTCAATTTTCCTTATAATCGGCAGTGTTTCAATAGGAAATAGTGAGACTTCTATTGTTTCCACTGATCGAGATTCTAGGTTTATCGTAGCAATCTGCTCAAACCCATCTTTCCCTTTCATCATTGGTTTAATATCAAAAATGTCCCAAAAGTTGTAACCCAAAATCAAAGTTCTGGCAATTTGTGGAACCACTAAAGTTGGAATAACTTTCGTTATTCCTTTGAAAACGATCGGCAAGTTAACATAACCGAGGCATTCGTGTGCTGTTTTATCGGCTGTCACTATTCGGAAAGGACTTTGGTGCATTTTTAAGCCATGTTTTTGCGCGATGTCTGCAACATTCGTTACACTGACACTCGCTCCAGAATCGAGCAATGCGTCATACTCGATATTAAAAATGTGTACTGTAACATGTGGACAATTTCCTACACGTACTTTTACCTCGCAAACTTGAAGAAAAGGATCTTGAAATGATTTAAAGGTGGGAACGTCCTTGTCATTTGGAGTGGTCTGGTCCCCAATGTCGCACTCCAGCTTCAGTTTCCCGATCCCTGTTGACCCCGAACATGGTTTGGGCACGAAACTGTTGTTTTTCCTGGGTTTCCGCAAGAATAACAAAAAATTCGTTTTGGTTCCTTGCAATACCTCCAAAGGTGGCCATTTTTGTTGCAATTCCAACAAAGTGGTACATTTCTATCCTCGGTATTTTCCCGAGAGGGTCTAACCGTTTGATCTGTTGAGGTCCTACCCGAACTGCGTTTACCTTTATCAAATTTATTATTAATTTCGTTGATTTCCTCTGTCTCCGAACCGGAAGAGTATGATCTGTCAGACTCTGCGGTTACCTCTATGTTGTGGACAACATTATTTGGTCTTATTTGGCCTTCTCGCTGTCGAAAAGATGGGTCATTTGCGTCTATTCGATAGGCGTAATACTCCAGCATAGACAAGTCCCTAACGGTTATGCAGGCTAATTTGGATCTGTAATGGGGACGCATGTTATCCCAAATGATCTCAAATAGCCTACCTTGGTCTAGCGGAGCCGAAAGCAATTTATTGAGACGCTCGATTTCCATTTTAAAGGCGAGGAATGTTTCATTGCGTTGTTGTTTCCGTTCATATATCTTCTGACGATTGCCCTGGTCTTTGTTTGGATTTCCATACATGTACCTAATTCGTTCCTCAAAGTCGTTCCAATTAATAAACTCATCGGAGTAGCATAAATACCAATCGTATGCTTCTCCTCTTAGAACCGTATGAATGCGTTGAAGTAAGACGTCCTCTTCAATGCGATCCATATATGCAAGTCTACGCACTTTATGAAGAAAGTCCTCTAACGATCGCTGGCGTGAATCTCCGTTGAACGTTAGATGCCATTTCTCCATACGCCTATCCGCATTTATTATTTCAAATTCATTTATTGGACGCCTTGGTCTAAATTGTAATTGGTTTACCTCATCTTCTTCGTACAAGTATTCTAAATCGTTCTGGCAATAATTGCCCCTGTTGATGTTCTTACTACCTTCTCTAGGTTGCCCAGGTCTCGAATTAGCAACCCTATCATTTGGACGGCCTTGATTGAGATTTTCATCATAGGGATTCCTTCTGTTATACCCGGAAGGTTCGTGCCTGAACCTTTGCATATTAGTATTTTCTGAAAATCGGCAGTTTGCCCTATTTCCATTCTGGCTACTTTGTCTCCAATCCCTCTCATCCGAGTTTGCTGTTCCTGAACTATTCCTTCGTACTCTCTCACTACTATCCATTTCCCAATTTTGAAAATCCTTCTTGACTGTTCCAAAATTTCTATTGTCCCTTTCTACCTGGTTTGGCTTTCCAAGAGCATTTTGAACAATGGCACGCATTTCCGACAACTGTTGCTCCAGTAAATTCACTTGTTTCCTAAGCGCATCATTTTCTTTTTCTATTGGGTTTTGTACCATGCTCGATACTGTTTGGGACTTAGGAAATGCTCCTGTGTGACTAGAGTGAACTTTAGCTTTGTGACTATCATGTTTGGCTTGTTTGTCTAAATTGTCTAATAAATTGTTGTTTCCATTTTCTTCATTTTCATTACTTCTTTTTTCTGGTTCCTTCTCTCCTCCTACCGCTCCAATATCCGTTTCCAAATCTGGTGTAGTTTTACTTGATTGGTCCTTAAATATGAATTTATTCAATACTGCGTTAATTTCCTTACTCAACTCCTTACGCAATTCAATTGAACGAGGATCATCTGCTATACATCGTTCAACACGCATCAAATAATGTTTCAGTCTTGAAATGCTTCTATCGTCTAAACCTTTTTCCAATCGTTTGTTAAGTACATCCAATTTACCCGTAATATAATCGTATTCCTGATCCATCGTATAGCGAGAAGTGTACATTTTATTTTCTCGTACATCCTCGAAAAATAAATTTCGTAGTAGACGTTGCTTAACGCTTAACTCATCTTTGGTCTCATCTCTTTTACCTCGAATTATAAGTTCGTAGTCTACCTCTTCATTAGTCAAATGATCTGCCCGTGGGAATTTGTTAGCCATTTCAAATGTCAAATTTTGAATTATTTGCTGCCGTTGTTTGAAAAAAACAACAAAGAATACACTAAATATCTGGACAGTCACAGTAATTTCTAAATATAGAAAAGCGGTCTTTAAGATTTTTTTTTAATACAAACTGAAACGAACAAGACTCACACTAAACCCAATAAAAAAAACATCACAATCAACAAAAAATATTCAATTACGAAAATTAGAAACCTGCAGTTGGGCGCCAATTTGTAGCCTGGCCTGGCGAGGCTACCTAACTAGGGGGCGTTTTAAATGATTTCAGAACAAATGGCTTATGCGCCACCTCCGGAGAGGACCACTTGTCGTTTTCGTGCCCGGCAAACTCAAACCTAAGGGCGAGTTCAGTTCATCAAATTACCGCGAATCCTAGCAGATGCCAAATGTTTTCAGGTACTCGTGTCGCTACCAGCGGACCAATTCCAAAACGTAATAAAGAACCTAATTACCTACCAATACCGAATGCACTTAAGCGACCAATTTCATCACTGGGCAAGTTCTTTCGTACCACAATTACCCGCACGCTTCAGGACAAGAATGGAGGACTGAGAATCCCAAGCAGTCCGACTTGGAGTATACAACAACGATACAACAAACTAAATCAACAAAACGAACGAAACGTGACATCCATCTAACAGACAGTGCACTCAATATAAGACTTCATAGGCTCAATTTACAAAACTAAATCTAGAGAAACGCAAAACGTTAGCATAACATTTATTCACAAATTATTCGGGGTACCCACTTCTCTCTACATACTTTCCATTTCTTCTTCTTCCTCCCTTTACTATTTCCTAACTGTGCGGATTTTTCTAGCTTCCAACTGTCTTAAAAAAAAAAAACACTTTCCCCAAAGCTTCACTAACCTGATACAATTGTAGCGCTTACTTACAGTTGTTGTGCCTTGCTACCGACTTCTACTTGATCGGCTTTACTTCTTCGCGTCGCGTTTGCGACGCCTGTTTACCCAATGAACAAAGGTGCACCGAATGAATGGCTCGATGGTCGAAATCAAAAAGGTACCGTCGTCGGTATGATGAAATTTTCCTTGTGGGCTCTTCCGGAGTGCGATAGAACGGCGCAACTCCCTTCTAACTCCGGCCGGCAGTTAGGGATCCTTTGAAGCTGGCACGTGGGGTCAGAAGTATGACAAAGGCGGAATGGGCGCGGTGTGGCGAGCGGGAGGCGGGCTGGGGCAGCAACAAAACTGTCGAATAAAAAGCCGACGATCGGCTTTTTTTTCTATTTCATATCACGCACAATACCGCACAGATGGTTTTTTTAATGCCCTAGCTTTTGCACTGCCTCGGAAACACACCGCGAAACTAATAGAAGAAACTTCACACTCCTGCCTCTTCCACGGGTCAGATCAAAGTGGACGAGACCGAACTTGAGATTCCTCAGATAGGTCGCAATCTTAGATTAGGCATTCGTACCGGAAATCGAGAGACGATCTATTCAGTAATCGGTTCTCGATTACCCTTTGAGTTGATCAGTGGTTTTGTCCTTTTCCCTCTCCAACATTTGGCATCTAGCTAACTCAGTTCAATTCCTACTCCGATTTCTTTTATTAATAATCTAACGACAAGTGGTCCTGCTGGGAGATCTTACTCAATCCCAACGGTTCCAAGCGCATGTTTCGCGAGATCATAACTCAGCGCACCAAGTGAGTGAACGATAAATTCTGGCGGTGAACTTTCTTGCAGGAAGTGACTTGGGTTCATTTATTGCATGCGAGCTTGTGAGATTATTCTACTGTTGGTTCCCTACTTTTGATGCATTTAATATTTATTTTCTTATAGGAATATATAAACGTAAAACATTAAACTTAATTCGGAAAACCGCTACGCTACAAAACCATTTGCATGTTTATCTGTACACCACAGAAGTGTCAATTGAAGCAATTTGTTTATGACTTTGGAAAATGACCCTGACAATCACTAAATAAAAACAGCATACAAAATTCAAATTGCTTTCACTGATTTCGGTCTTCTTTTGGTAGTTAGTACGATAAATTCTCGATATGATCAACACATTTTATAAATATTCTAAGAATTATCGTGTTTCACCAGAATACCGATTTTACCAGAATGGTTCTCATTTATGGACTAACTAATACCTCCAGGGAAGTTTCTACAAAAATCCAACGATTGATCGTTAATTACAGACTTTGTTCATCTTCGATGCCACCTCACAATCACTAATTAGTCACCATGTTCCCATTAGCTCGCGGTTCTTTGCGTCACATTGACAACCGGATCTAAAGAGATCCCATTTCAGACACGACAAACAATGCGCACCGACGTGGTTTGAGCAATATGACTCAAAAGAATTGGAAGATCAACTAGGTCCAAGCTCTTGACAAATAAAAGGAAAAAAGAAGCGCTTTTTTGTCGGGATTCTCTTAATTTTGTCACCAAAAATGTTTGCTTGAATCTGGAAAACAATTTGATAAAACAAAGCTGGATGTACATAACTTTTGGCTATCGGCAATCATTAATGCAGATATCGGCAAACTGCTTACCACACCTAGCAGAAACTAAAGTCGACTGCTCATCGGAAGTAATCAAAGAGTTGACCTTTGTATCAGCACCATGGCTCTAATGAATCCCAAGCACATCGCTTGCACGATGACCGATTAAATGTAGGATGAGAAAAAGTCATTAAACACAAACGGCCTTGTTGTCACATAGCTAAGGAAAAACGAACGATGTACAGTAGAGTTATTTTGTTTATTGTTTTGTTTTCCACTAATTTATTCTAAACAAGTTTAGCTGTAATTCAACTGTAATATAACTGAGCGTTCACACACTACTGCTTGAAGTATGAATGAAAATTAATATAGGATTGATTCTGGGATCTCAAGTTAGTCTGGCGAACAAAGGCGTAGTATTGCCAATCTGTAGACGCGACTTATATTCTTGTATGTACTGATGCGGAATATTTTTGACAAATATGAAAATAATCTGAATGAGCACATACATTTCTTACATGAATGTAATGAAATCTCTGAATGGCTGTTTGGCATTCTCAGTGTGCAAATATCAGTGATTCAAATGTTCAAATGATTATTACCGGGGCTGGCCATGTCCACATCAATTAGGAAGATGGTACTAATATTAGTGGGTGGTTTTTACTGTTTGAAGACCGTTTTTACCTCTGCGTCTCCACATACACCACAGGACGGAATAGGCACAGGTAATGACCCTGATAAGTGATTCGATCTAGTTTTTTTAAAAAGCAATAATTTCAACGATGTACTTTGAAATTAATTTCCCCCTTACTTTGCCTGATGCCCTCTGAGAACTGTAGAGGATTGCGCTTCTTTAGACCGAAGCGACGTGCAATACTAATACACGAACCTCCTAGCAGCAAACAATTTCCTGATTTCAACTTACTGTCTTCAAGAAGCTGATGATCTAAACAACGAATTTAGAGGTTTAAATGAACCACCGCTATGAAAAGAGAAGGAAAATGGTTAAGAACGTTCCAAATATAACTTCTTAACTTGCGATTATTATAATTTTAAACTTTTATTAATTGACCACTGAAAATATTGTTACTTACAAGGATATAACTTTCTCAGTCTCAGGGTTGATCAAAACGGTAATTTAGAATTTTCCGACGTTTCGGCAGGATGTATTCTACTTTTTTCAAGGGAAAATTATCGGTCAACCGTTTTTCGTTGAAAAAGGCAGAACACATGCTGCCGATACGTCGGGCTATTCAAATATAGCCGTTTTAATCAATCTTAGAGACTGAGAAAGCCATATCGTAGTAAGCAATTATAATTTAATTAATCAATGGAAAATTAATATTACTATGCTATGCCTTTGTCCCACGTTTCTCGTTGATTTCATTTCATCATTCATTCTGCGTATATTTATTTAAAACTTTGTTGTTAAAAAAAGTTTTTGTAATGAAATAAAATGACAGATAGTTCGCAATTTATATTGAGAACACTGTCTCAATTGTTTTTTTTTATCAAAGATCATACAAGCATGGGATCGAGGTTCTCGCTAATAAAGCTAATAATACGGCGTGAAGAGAGCTGAAAATGAAAATTATCAACACGGAATTGAAAATCCCCAAAACGTGATGCACGTCATCATTGAATCACGATTTATTGTGTTGGACGATCATCAACAAAAAATGTAAAGCGGATTCACACCCCTCTAACCACAAGATGCCTTGAACTAAAAAATCCACAATCTGTGTAATATTCATGAAGCTACGGACTGAATTATTGTTTTTTTTCAACACATTTCCAGATAATGAAACTTGTATTTATTTTATTTTGAATAAAAATAAAAAAGTTTACTTTTTTAAACCTTAGTCAAGAATATACCTACAATATGTAAAATTTTCGAATGTCATAAAATTGACGCATCAGTGAAGCATCCTTGTTAGCGATTCATTTTGATTGGTGTATTTCAGATGTTATTACAGACTTTTAGTGATGTTTGTCAAACCTTTCATCGTTATTTTAGAAATACTTTTACGAGTTCATGAGTGATGAGTAAGAATATATTAACCTTCCGGGACTCGCACCGTTGTAAAAAGTTCACAACCTCGCTATCATTCACAACAGAGGCGGGACTGCATGAGGACGATGCTTGTCCCGAAAGGGCAATTACGTAATGTGAAAATTTGATATTTTCAACCCGGAAGATTTCAATACAACCATTGTAATGAAATCTAACAATTCTGTATTATTTAAATACAGTATCTACATAAAAAAGATTACATTTTCCGTATTAAAACCTTGCAGAATTGTATATGCCAAGATTTTATATAATTGTGAGATTTGTTCTTGGGTGAAGGAAGGAAGTCGCGGGTTTACCGGCTTGTCATCTATACAACTTCCGGGTATCCATCCATCTATACAACAAGGACTAATGTAGCTCTGGCTTCTTCAGCATTTTGCGTGCCCGACTTGAATCACCTTGATGCGCGAATTATTCACTTTTTCCTTCGTACCTATATCTTTTGGAGCATGAAAAAATGCTAACACGAGATCGACTGCGTCGAATCCAAATAATGTCGGGTCCGCCAACCTGACACCGGCGGAGAACTCCGTTTCCGTCATGTCCACATTGGTTGCGGGTAGTCACTGTCACTGTCACCTTTGGCAGCATCGGGAACCTCATTCTTTGCGAACATCCTGTGACTCTCGATTTCATACACCTCGATAATTGACCGTTATCGTTATTGCTGGGATGAACGGTCAGTGATAAAATTGCATCCGGATCCGAATTTTAGAAGAGCCCTAGCTGGAACAAAAACTACATCTTCGCCTTCGACTAGAACTACGGCCGTTGCGAAACCCGTCAACGATATACGCTTCCTATGGAGAACTTCGGAGAACTGGCTGTTCTTCTTCTTCTTCTTATTGGCATTACATCCCCACACTGGGACAGAGCCGCCTCGCAGCTTAGTGTTCATCAAGCACTTCCACAGTTATTAACTGCGAGGTTTCTAAGCCAGATTACCATTTTTGCATTCGTATATCATGAGGCTAGCACGATGATACTTTTATGCCCAGGGAAGTCGAGACAATTTCCAATCCGAAAATTGCCTAGACCGGCACCGGGAATCGAACCCAGCCACCCTCAGCATGGTCTTGTTTGGAGCCGCGCGTCTTACCGCACGGCTAAGGAGGGCCCTACCCACTTACTGTTGATGGCACTTAATTGGCTGCTTATGGCACGAACTGTTTGGAGAGAAAAATAACTTCAGTAAATTTGTAAGCTCTGTCGAAAAGCGAATTCAGAAAACCTCAGGAAGTAAGATCATAATGTAGTACCGAAGGTGTCTGAAAGGTAAATAGGCCGTTTGACTGAAAATCGATTGGCCAAATAATGCGTTAAGCCGAAAGTCATCTAACTGCATTTCATTCGGACGTAATGAAGGTTTGGACAAAACAGTAATTAGGCTAAAACGGTTGTCATTTGTCATTTGGCCGAAGGCTACATATGGTTGCAAGGGACATACGATCAAACTGGCCATTTGGCCGAAAAAGCCGTTTACCCTAACAAGTTATTTGGCCGAAAATGCCGTTTGGCTGAAATGGACGCTTGGGCGAACATTCTTAGCTTAGCTTAGCTTGATCGACGTTACACTTCGTAAATGCTAGTCGTGATTGGCTGACCAATGACCAAATGACCAAATGACCAATTGAATAGCCTTCTTGGGATTAGGAAACTATTCTCACTGTACATGCTTTGAAGCTTCAGTAATTTAAGACCATTAACGATGCCGGCCACGTCCTCATAGTCAATTTAGGATTATCAGAGGAAAATTAGTTCGACTGTCCCACAGGAATGCGACAGCTGGTTAGATGAGAAGGTAATCAATAGGAAGTCGTCTTGATAAGCAACTAAATAAATATTTTGTACGAAGTTATGTCAACATATTTATTTAGTTGCACGAAGCAGAACCAACGACCGCATGATCGTACTGCATTCGATAGAAAACACGAACAAACGCGCACTCTTATCTTTCCGGGCGCACAAAACAGAACTAAACACCCTGGTACGCGTCCTATACGAAACATGTTCAATCGCGAACTGCTTGGCCGAACAGATCATTCTTCTGAAAAAGTTTTGGCTGAAAATGTCATTTGTCCGACGGGTGATACGGCCGAAAATTCCGTTTGGCCGAAATGGCCGTTCGGTAAAAAATGTCGTTTGACCTAAAAGGCCATTTGGTCGAAAACGGAATGAATAGCCATACATTTGAAAGAATTTACGGTACATAGGCGCCAATTAGTGAATAGATTAGTTTGTTGGTTTGAGTTTAAACTCTCTAAGCTTTCTCTAGAAAATATCTACTTGAAATGTTAAACAGATAATTGGCATCCTTTGGCAGATCCAATGTTATGTAGCCAATTCGTTATCTGGTTGTCAGTAATAACAACAGTATTTAACAATAGAAATTCTATGCCAAGTTACATATGGGCCAGTAAAAATCTAACAGGATGCAAAATATGGATCAAACACGAGGTTTAGTAAATCCGAACATTACTTTGTGTTTTCAAAATGGAGATTAGGCACCGTTAAAAAAAAGAACAGATTCAGCATGACCGGAACAGCCCTTTAGGTTTCCGGCATTCAAAGTGATTTGTTATGCCAAATATTCAAAAGTTTCGGTAAACCTTTGGAAATTCCTTCGGTAGTTCTTTGTAAAATTCCTCCAGAAATTCCTTTGGTTATTCCTTTTGAAATTATTTCAGAATGCACTCCTGGAACTTTTTCAAAAAAAATCTTTGAAAATTTATCCAGAAATTTTATAGAAAATTCCTCCAGAAATTTGTTCAAAGTTTCCCTAAGAATTTCTTCGAAACTTCCTTCACGAATTTCTTCAGAAAAACCTTAGGAAAATTCTTAAAGTTTTTTTCATTGAGAAATCCCTCTTATAAAACGTTTTGAAATTGCTCCAGAAATTCCTCTAGACATGCCTTCTTCCAGAAAGTTCCTCACAAATACTTCCCGTGTTTCTATCAAAAATTTCTCCCAAAAATATAGGACGAAATTATTGGAAAGTTCTTAAAAATTTTGAACAAATTTCTAAAAAAAACATCTTTGGACATTTCCTCAAGAAGTCCTGCAGAAATCCGCCCCTGTTAAAAAATTACTTCAATCCGTTGGAGTTACCCTCAGGAATTTATACGGATATTGCTTTAGAAAACCGTAGAAAATTCCGAAAGGGATTCTTCCAGAAATTTATTTGAGAAATTTCTTCTTCGAAACTTCCTGCCGAAAACGCTTTGAAAACTTCTTTTAGGGAAATTCCGTAAGAATATTTTTCTGAAATTCGTGTAAGACATTTATTTAAGAACATCTCCGGAAACTGGTTAAGGAATTCTTTTGGCTTATTTAGGAATTTCTCCAAATTTTCTTTCTCTTGTGGAATTCGAGCAGAAATTAATTTGGAAATTTAATTAAAAAAAAAACCTTCAGGTATTGCTTCAAAATTTTCTCCAGTAATTTCATCGGAAACTCTAGGAAGAAGGTCTTAAAATTCATTCGAAATTTCCCTCAGGAATTTTTTCGGAACTTCCTCTAGAGAATCCTCTAGAACATTATCCAGGAATTCTTTCAGAACTTTCTCTGGGAATTTCCACATCAGTTCTTCCAGAAATTCCTTTAAGAATACCATTGGAAATTTCATTTCAACGTTGATGAATCTTGTGATGAATGCAGTTTGAGATTCCTTGGAGAATTTTGTTAGAAATTCCTTTGGAAGATTTCCTTACCAATTTCTTCAAAATTTCCGAGAAGGAGAATACAATCAATAATACATACATACGATGCATTTTGTAAAACGCAATGAAACGCGAAGCATAAAATATACTGGATAAGTAACACAATTCAAATACACGTGATATACCATTTATAGGAAAGCCGATTATGTAGACTCACACGCATTCAGCTAGGTGCTGAAGAGAGCTGTCACAAAAACACTGAGGACGTAGCAATGGACGAACGTCAAAGACGAAACAGAGTGCACTGTGAAAAACGCATAATGCGAATCCATATAGGTGACAATCACAAAGAACATTGTAAAAATCGCATAATGCGAATCCATATAGGTGGCAATTTGTTGAAAACTAAGTAAAACACATATGCATAACCCCATTCTTATTGAACCTCACGATGAGAATTGAACAAGAGTAGCCGAAGCCGAACGTCAAGGACGAGACACAGAGTACACTGTGAAAAACGCATAATGCGAATCCATATAGATAACATACACAAAGTACATTGTAAAAAAACGCATAATGCGAATCCATATAGGTGACAATTTGTTGAAAACTAAGTAAAACACATATTAATAACCCCACTCTTATTTAACCTCACGTTGAGATTGAATAAAAGTAGCCGATTATCTCGGAGAAGTAAAAAGTCAACTACGCCATAGCTCCGGTTAGCGCAGCGAGGGCTAAATACTGCAAAGGGGCCCCTGGTGTTCACAGGCTCTGTTTGCGGTTAGGTTCTTATTAGACCCCCCTAACCATTCATTCGTAGGCACGGTAAGCATAAAGCCGCATCACACCTAGAATTAGGGGTCACCTGTATGGTGGACTTTTACCACTGGAACAGGCAATCCGTAATGTTATTCTTAGCCAGATAACCAGCTGCCGACACCACACGGCTATCTAGGCTGTTCGTGGAGAGAAGTTGACATTGACTTTACGTCAACTCACAATGTGGCCGAACAGCGACGCAGCATTGCCAAAATAATAAAAATGATAGTTTTGCTTTGCTTCCGTATTAGGTGGCGCGCCTTTGAAAACGCGAGTACTTTTAAATTTGGATTCCGTGAGGAGTGTCCTTAAAGAATTCTACCTCATTTTAATTTAGGAATTCTTCAGGGAATTCCTTTATGAGTTATTTTGGAAATCCCTTCGGAAAATTTTTCTAGAACTACTTCGCCGGTAATTCCTTAAGGAATCGCATTGGAAACTTTTTTATTCGTCAATGAATTTCCTGGAGAAGTCTCTGCAGGAATTTCCGGGAAAATACTTCCATCAAAATTTCCTGCAGGAATTTCGGATTGAATCCTTTACGGAATTGTGTATGGTTTAACTGAAGGAACTTCCAAAGAAATTTCAGGAGACATTTGAATGATTTTCCGAAGGAGTCACTGGATAGTGGATATTCATCCAATCTAAGAGATTTTCCGGCGGAATTTTGAAAAATATTTCTAAAGGGAATTCCTGGTGGAAATTCCGAAAGAAGTCGTGCCGGGTTTTCTGGAATAATTTCCGAAAAGGAATTACTAAATGAATTTCAGGATGAATTTATGAATGAATTCTTGAAGGAATTTCCGAAAGAGAACCGGAAGGAATTTTCTCTTTTAGTCTTCCTAAAAGAATTTCTGAAGGAATTGCTAAAACAAGCCGAAGGAATTTCTAAATAATTTTCAGGAAGAAATGCTGAAGAAAATTGAGAAGGAATTTCTGAAGTTTTTTTTAGGAATTACTTTGGAAGTTTCTCCACAACTTATCAAAATTAATGAAAAATCAGTTTTTTAGAACAATTTTTGCATATTTTTTTTAGTGGTGCACGTGCTCCAGCTGCGTCGCAGCAAGCTTAAAATAAAAGTATGTCAGCTGCTCGTTGCTTCAGTATTAAAGTGGTGCCCTTGAAAACGCGAGGTGGAATAACATTGGATTCCGAAAAGTTCGTCCTTGGCTATACCATATAGAGGTGTGCGCCACCGCGTCACGCCACCGCCGACGGCTTTGTATCGGCGCGCCACCGTTTAAAATTTGTCACGCCGCTGAACTATGATTTTCCACGCCGATTCAAATTCGAAGAAGTCCGCAGAATTTTCCGATAGATATCTCAAACTCATCACGTTGAAACTCCACTGAAATTTTCGTGAAAATACCAATGATTTCCTTGAAAGAACTTCGAGTGCGAGTTCTTATTACCCTTTTTTTAATTTTAGTAAAAAGAAACGGCTACTCAGTCTTCATTTAGTAAAACGAGTATGTTATTTACCCAACGTTTCGACACGGGGATTGTGTCTTTTTCAGAGGGAAATACTGAGGAAGACACAATCTCCGTGTCGAAACGTTGGGTAAATAACATACTCGTTTTACTAAATGAAGACTGAGAAGCCGGTTTTTACTAAAATACAAAAGAAACAGTCGTCACACAAACAGTTTTTTTAACTCTATTACCATGTTTTAGGATTTTCGTTGATATCCAAAGAATTTCTCGTAAAATAGAATTTTTGAACGAAGAAAGGTCGTTTGGCAGAAAGACATTTGGCCGAAAGCCAAATGTTATTTGGCCAAATATGGCATTTAACCGAACAAACCATTCGGCAGAAGGCCGTCTAGCCTAAAGTTATTCCGCCGAAAAAAAAATGTCGTTCGACCGAACAGTTCCTTTAGTGGAGTAAATCCTTTGGCCGAATAGCTACTTACTTGATACTTGATGGGCTACAGCTCTTCGATGAACCTACGCCGAATGGAGTATCCTTCTCCACTGGACTCGATCCTGGGCCAATCGCTTCCAGTCGCCCTGAACATTGAGCGCCCTCAGGTCCTCTTCAACTGCAGAAAGCCATCGTGTACGCGGCCTTCCACGAAGCCTGCGGCCTCTTCCGGGTTCTCTACTAAATATTATCTTCGCTTGACGTTCTTCCGGCATACGAACAACGTGACCAGCCCACCGTAGTCTGCCGTGTTGTATAAGCTTAATAATAGCTAAATTGACGGAAATGGTCGTTTGACAGAAAGGGCCATTTGGCCGAAATGGACATTTTGCCTATAGTGTCGGAGTGTTTTGCAGAAAGGTCATTTCAGCTAAATGTCGGTAAAACGACAATTTCGACCAAACGATTATTTCAACCAAACGACAGTTTCAGCCTACAGGGTTGCTAGGGCAAACAACTTTGTTGGCCAAATTACATTTTCGGTCTAACCATTTTCGACCCAACAACCGTTTCGGACAATCGTTTACATAATTCCGCCAAATGGAATTCGGCTTACCGTGTTATTCAGCCAAGCGACATTCGAACAAATGGGTTTTCGCTGAATGGCTTTCCGCCAAACGACAGGAAGGGTCATTTGGCCAAATTAATCATTAGACCCATCTGGCCGAAAATGTCATTTCATGAAATGGATATACGACCGAAAATATTGTTGAGTCATTTGGCCGAAATAGGTCGTTTGGCCGAAATTGCCATCTGGCTGAATGGCCATTTAGTCGTATGATTTTCGGCCAAATGGGCCTGTTGACTCATTAGGCCAAACGACCATTTCAGCCAACAAGCTGTTAGTGACAACGTTTTTTTTTTTTCGGCGAATTGTCGCTTTGGCCAAATGACATTTTTGGTCAAACCGTTCTTTATTTATAACCGTTTCGCACGAAATGTCTTTCCGTCAGATGATTTTCAGCCAAACGACCCTTTTTCATTTTTAAGTAATTTTCTGCAGAATTTTTGAAGAATTTCCTATGAAAAAAAACAAAGAATGTCCCGTAAAACAAACAAAGAAATTCCGAAAACAAAACAGCTCTTCGTAAAAATTTTAGAATTGAATGTCAAATTCTGAAAAGGTTTAGTGGAAATTCCGGAAAAATCCTCGTGGAAATTTTGAAAAGTTTTCTATACACGCAGAAGAATCTTGTACGATTAAAACAACTGTTTCGTTGTTTGCATCAAACAACGAGAGCATTTTTGTTTCAATCTTCAAGTGTGTTGTTTCAACACTGATCCACTGCTTTTTATTCAAACGTACTTTGTAATTTGTAATTTGTGGCTCTACATTGCAACTGGAGCTTGGCCTGCTTTTCAACTTAGTATTCTATTTGTATTTCCTCAGTTATTTATTGAAAGCTTTTCTATGCCAGCCATCGCATGAGTATGTACCTTGTGTGGCAAGTACAATGGATACACCATGCCCAGGGTGTCGAGAAAGTTTCCAACCCAAAAACATCCTAGACCGGACCGAGGATCGAACTCGTCATCTCCGGATTGGCAATCCTACGCCTTTGCTCGCAAAGCTACTGTATGACTTAAGCATACATAATTTCATTCTTATGACTTATGAGATACGGTGGATGACTCTCACTCGCCATGAAGATAATTCGATTTGATTACAATCACTTTTTCCTCTTTTATTGATATCATCATATTGTCTATAAAGTAGTTTCGCAGACATTTTGTAAACAACCATGAATATTGTTGATCTGATGTATTATTTGCAGAGTTCGCACTTTTCGTTTCGGTGAGACAAAAATAAGCGATTTTCGGGCCGAAGGAAAATCTTTTTTGGCAGTCTGTGGCGAAAAACATATTTCACTCTAGAGCAGGTCTAAAAAACGGAGATCTACTTGATGAAATTCATTCTTCGGTTCGTCATTCTTTTTTCGCAAAAATTTTCAGTGTGTTTTCATTGTGTGTTTTCTGTGTATATTTCGATAATTTTTAAACAGAAATTTCAAAAAAAATCTACTGTAGAAATTTGGATCAATTTCTCGTAGAAATTCTGAAGACTTTTTCACTAATAATTTTCTTTGCGAGCTCTAAAGAGCTTTCCTTGCAAATTTCAAAGAATTCAACAAAGTAGTTCCCGTGAAAAATTCGGAAATAATTTCCAAATTAATATTTTGGAAAAACTTAGTGAATTTTGTGGGGAAGTTCCTCAGACTTTTCCCGTGAAATTCTAAAGATTATGAATGTAACATATGAATGTAAACGACAAATTGAAAAATATGAATGTAACGACAAATTGACACGCCGATTCACGCCGCCCCCGCCGCCGGTTAAAATGGCTTTCGGCGTGATGCCGAAAACACCGCCGACGCCGGCCAAAAATCTGACGAACGCCACCGCCGACGATTTTCGGACCGGCGCACACCTCTAAGCCAATATCGTTATTATTGTTTAGAATCAGCGTGATTGATTATCATATTCGATAGTAATAATATCTGCACAACAAGCACAACACGACCCAAAAAAAACTTGCGAAATGCCAGAATAAATAAAGCAAATGCAATGTCGGTTACCTTTCGGTTACGGGCTCCTGGTTCATCTGACTCAAGCTCCCAAAAATGCGAGTCACAAACAGCGTATTTAGCGCTTTGACCTTCGACCAAAAATTGCACCAGAAAATTTGCGCCTTTTAAACAGCTGAGCAATTCATTTCCTGGTGTAATGCTCCAACCATATAACTGACGGCTTTATTGGGGGCCAATTTACCAATTAACACCTCGCACACGTCCAGCAGCTCTTTCACCTGTGAAATAGCACAACGAGCAGCATCGTCCGTCATCTTCTGGCTTTGTTGAACGTGAAAATAATGTCAAAATCTCCTCACGATTCGCTCGAATGCCAAAATTCGAGCCGAAGAATTTGAATTAATTTGTCGTAAGCGCCAACAGGCTCGAAACGATCATCAATTATCAATCTAATAACTTCCGTGAGAGATCTACCACGCACGGCCTGATGCCCCCGCTTCGAAGTTTCTTCCTTACTCGCAGTCATCAGAGGTACTTTACTTGTTTGTTCACGCGTCTGCTCTAGCAGCTGTTGGACTAGGGTTACGCGATATTTTTCGTCCGAACCAGATTTCTGATTGGAACAGTGAACGGATCTAAAAGATAATATTAGCACTGCTTTGAATAGTATATGTAAATCATTTGTTATTAGCTACAGTGGAGAAATGCATGTTTTACAGTTTCTAATAACATTCAAGAGGTTCTCCGTTACAATGTATGTATTTTCTACTAGATTTAATATTTATTATAAATTTTCCATCAAGTTGAGTAGAGTTCACTAACATGACTAGATTTGCCGCACAGCCCTAATGGTATCTAAATTTACTACAAACTAGCGGTTACTTGCGTTTTGTTTTGCTTTCATTGTTCTGCACTGCAAGTGTCCAAAATCTGATTAAAATCAGTTTTATATCTGTTGAATGACCCACTGTAGTGCATACGACCGACAATGTCCGGCATCGTAAACGCGCGTGTGGTATATTTTTCCAATAACACCTCGTCTCCTCTGCGCCGCAATCGACGCCGGCGGACGATGCATTTTTGCGAAAATCTAATCATACCGCGTCCGTCAAGGGTAATGGAGCAGTTAGCATTCAGCACGAGCCCGCTTCCATAAATCTCCCATTTGGCTGCGAAGTACGGCATTCCTATCCTACCTCGCTGGTGGGCAACCCTCTTCTCCGCAGTTTTTTCTTTGTTTTGAAGAACGATCATCGGGAGCAGATCGGCATGGGTGGTGCCACGCTACCGCGGAGTGGCCACCCAACAATACAGCAATAACACCCGAAATCAATCGATTTACATGCCAAACCGCGTCAACGCAATATGCAAAGGATAATGGCTCACACGGGTGCGGTTTTGGCGGTTCAATTACGTTCTTTGATTATAGGGTAACCAATGCGTTCAAAGCCACCATTTGCTATTATTTTCATTCTTTTCTCACAGAGTTTCATAATTCCAGATAAATTCTAATGACATAACCCGACTGAAATTATGTAGCAATAATTTTCATTGAAAGCACAACATTCCATTATGTGTTCTGTTCGCAATCAGACAAATCGTGTTCAATCATATTGTTTTGTGGTTGGATTTGAAAGATGCATGTCACGAACTTAGAAACAGGAATTCTAAAGTAATAACTCTGCAAGTTTCTCAATAACATTATCATTATTGGTTTTATTTTGCAATATCCGCAAGTACAATGACCGATTCGGCCGTCTTTGAACCAAAATACAAATTGGATCATAACATGAATCCGAAATTGAGTGGTCACTCTATTTAAGATATCTACGTTTACAATATGACATCTCAATTAATTGCATATTATTCGGCAACTCGGCCGTACGAAAACCATTTTTTTGTTAAATATCTTAGCTGTGCATATGCACAGCATATGTTTCGAAATGGACAAATTGATATGAAATTTGCGAAAAAGAATCCACGTGTCTTGGAGGGACTCGAACCCTCAACCTCCTACTCTCTAGATAGGCGTGATAACCCCTACACAACAAGACCACTTAAAGGTCACGTTTGCGGAAAAGCCATCAGAATCCGAGTACCAACCTCCACCGCGGTTAGCTCTCTTTTTTGCAAATTGAATATCTTTCGGATGCTTGATTTGCCCAATCTCCACATTTGCTTTACTGTTGTATATCCACAGCCAAGCGAGTGCACATTGTTTATTAAACGAGAGGATCGCACTCCATGCCCCCCAGCAACGGACTGGGCGGGACGGTATAGAATGCGAATTCAATCGCACTCTGCTGTGCCAAAGGCTTGCTTGGCTAAAGCATTTGATGAGTTTGATTGCCTTCACGTAAACGGTCGCGTGTACTCAGACGACTAATGACGGTGAAAGACCGACACTTGATTACAATTAATTGCATATTATTCAGCAACTCGGCCGTACGAAAATCTTTTTTTGTTAAATATCTTGGCTGTGCATATGCACAGCATATGTTTCGAAATGGACAAATTGATATGAAATTTGCGAAAAAGAATCCACGTGTCTTGGAGGGACTCAGAACCCTCAACCTCCTACTCTCTAGATAGGCGTGATAACCCCTACACAACAAGACCACTTAAAGGTCACGTTTGCGGAAAAGCCATCAGAATCCAGTACCAACCTCCACCGCAGTTAGCTCTCTTTTTGCAAATTGAATATCTTTCGGATGCTTGATTTGCCCAATCTCACATTTGCTTTACTGTTGTATATCCACAGCCAAGCGAGTGCACATTGTTTATTAAACAGAGGATCGCACTCCATGCCCCCAGCAACGGACTGGGCAGGACGGTATAGAATGCGAATTCAATCGCACTCTGCTGTGCCAAAGGCTTGCTTGGCTAAAGCATTTGATGAGTTGATTGCCTTCACGCGACCGTTTGCGTGAAGGCAATCAGTCAAATCATCAAATGTAAAAAACAACAGTGTGACAAACTAACAAAAATGACATCTGTTAAGTCGTACCGCACCGACACGTTGACGCTGTCTTGCGGCGCGACGATGAGCACAACCGCCACACGTGAGAATGTATTTTTCTCGCGGTCAATCCAATGTGTCTAAACATCTATATCTATATGCATATCGTGGTATTTACTATGCTAGATGCTCTGCTCAGCCCGCACCTATTCGTCTGTATGTAATGATCGGCTCTATTTGTGTGATACAGACTGCAGAGAAAAGGACAATCTTGTTTGGAATTCAATTTCAAAAACCTGATCTGTACTAGAATCATTATGGTAACTTTCCATTCTAAGACCTCAAACGGCTCAATCTGTAAAAGCGAGGTACAACTTATCAGGAGGAGGTGGGTTCGAAGATCTGACCGTGGGAATCATATGGCCTAGAAATCTTCTCGACTACTCTGAGCAATACGAGTACCATTCTGTTTGCCAAATTGTGTTGATGTCAGCATCTTCCAAATAATGATTGTAGAAGTACATCTAAGGTAGAACACAAAGATGAGAATCAGCTAACAACGAATAGACATATGCAATAACCTTGCAAATACCTATAAATTACATAGATGTAACTTTCCATTCATCTATCGCCTATATCCAGTTGAGTTGCGTGAGGGTTGTGATGTACCTTATATCATGAGAGTCAAATTAAAATTGATGACTGTTTACCCGGCTAATTGTAACACTAATTTTGGTGGAGTAAAGCGAATTAAGAGGTCACCCACGGCCACGGTAGGGTAGTGAAAAGCAATAGTTCACAATGGATTCATCAAAACATTATAATGAGCATCTATTTTATCCCTTTAGTTTAAAACTTTACAATGGAAATAATTGCATCTCGAATCCATTTTTGTTCGACTGTGTACAGGTCATTCCACATAGTTGTACGCAGTACTGGAAAAGGTCGTGATCGTCATAATTAAGAGAGAAAAGCGCCTTTTTCTATTTCAAGCGACCAAATGAAAGAATCGTGGGTACTTTGATCAATTTCGCATGAAAGGCAGCCATGAAAGAATGTAGTGCTTTATTTTAAAATTAATATTTCTAAATTATTTCAATAGTTACATGCGAAGAATAGTGACTAGGGTGGGTGTACCAATTGTCGCCATACTTAAGAACAACTATTTTTTTAAAAATAAGTAAAAGGCATGTGGGTGAACTTTATACATCAAGGGAAAGGTTTCGCTTCCTGCTCCTTAGAACAGCTGTGAAAACCACAATAAAATTTGTTATTAGCCTCAAAATTAATTAATCCATAATAGGAACGCATGCACCAGTTGTGGCACTATTCTTAATTTTGGTTCCTTATTTGGCAAATCCCATTGTTTTCTTATGGGACTGGCCAAATAGGGAACACTAGTGCGACAACTGGTGCAAAGGATGTCAAAAATTAAGCAAAATCAATTTTAACAATTATGCTTTGCTTGTTTTGGAAGAGATCAAATGTGTTATCGTATCATATGAATATGCTTTATCGATATGAACTTGGTTTGCGGCGATTTGATCGGCCATTTGGCATATAAAGCACTAGTGCGACAACTGGTGCTATAGCCACAACTGGTACATCTAGCCTAGTCGATTAATTAATCATGTTCCTTTAATTTACCGAGTTAAAAATGGTAATTAACACAAAAATAAAGCAGATATTGCACACTTTCATTCCCTGTCACGGGACAAAGATTTTTTGAGATTTTTGTAGCATGCCATTCATCCTTCGCGATTCTATAGATATTGAAAGGGGCAGACATGTAAACATCGCGTGACATCTCTCATTGAGAATGAGAAATTCCAGTACTGATTGTACGTACATTGAAGCTAAAGGTGTATGATTTAACGGAGTTTGGATTACACCTAAAGATTTTACGCTAGTAATGCGGGGAGTTTTTTTTAACTTTATTTAAGTGTTTTTTCAATCTACAGATTATGTTCAACACCGAAATGCGGGGAGTATTCCAGAGAAATTCATTAGATTTTTCCAGAAAAGTTTTGGAAAAAATCCCGGTAAAATTATGGATTTTTTTTACTGGAAACAAATGCAATACAAATATTGCCACCGCCTCAAATGGATTTTATTCAAATGAATCAATTCATCACCATTGCCCAATTCTGTGTTATAAATTTTGTGATCAGCCTCTTTGAGGCTATCTGCGATAAATTCCTGTCACCGTATGTAGGATTCTTTGATTACGTTTTGAAATAAAAACGAAAATCAAAAATCAGGTTAGGCTAGGGCAGTCCAAAAAAATATGTTCACACGGCATTTAGAAGAGAAATTCATATTCTTTATTATGTAAAAAAGTTGTGGATATGGTATTTTTTTAACTCAAGTTTTACCAATTTTACTAAAATCATGTTTTTTTAAATAAATTGATATAACTCGACAACGGAAGAAGATACAGACAATATTCTTATAGCAAAAGGCGCGTTTTGAAAAGGCCCAAATGTCTTCAAAAGGTGACATTCGTGAAAAATATAAAATAAAATGAGCAGATCATAATTATTGTTTTTTGAGGGACAGCCTAATCCTGGTAAGTAAAATTAATCTAAACAAGTGAGCTAGAAAGCTACATAAAAATTTATATAGCAATTTATATAGAAGATTATATGTCAATATTCCGCAAAATAAAAAAAAATACATTTTTCTAAAATGGCCCACCCTTTTTTCCGGTAACTCTATAATAAGAGCCCAGAACAACTTTGTATAAAAATTTTTTTCTCAAGAGTATACTTTAGGCCGATAATGTATCTTTTCTCGTTAATCTTGCAATACGGTGATAATGATAAAACTTATGAAAAGTGTTAAAACTGTAGATTTTTTATTTTTCATTTTTCGCGAATGTCACCTTCTGAAGACTTTTGGGGCTTTTCAAAATGCGTGTTTTGCTATAAGAATATCGTCTGTATCTTCTCCCATTGTCGAGTTATATCAATTTATTTAAAAAAAAACATGATTTTAGTAAAATAGGTAAAACTTGAGATAAAAAAATAACTTATTTCCAACATAATAAGAAATATGAATTTCTCTTTTAAATGTCGTGTGAACATATTTTTTTGTCTGCCCTAACCGGAGATATCAACTTATGGAAAAAATGTAATTTTGACAGAAAAACGATTATAACTTTTGATCGGAAAAAGATATTGAGCATATTTACCAATTAAATTTTGCATTTTTTGAGCTCTAAAAGTCTCCTGAAGGCGAAAAATCTAAAACAAATAACAGTAGATCAAAAATGCTATTTTTTTAGGTACACCCTAATCCAATTAGGTAAAATCTAGACCAACATTTGAAAAGGGCGTAACAGCCAAAAATTATTCCTTCTGATTCTTCGTCCACATATATAGCTATATACGTAGACGAAGAATCAGAAATAATAAATTTTGGCTGTTACGCCCTTTTCAAATGTTAGTCTAGAAATTGCTCTAAATCAGCCAACTTAAGAGCTACAGAAAAAAAATTGTTTAGCAAAATTGATTGGAATAAACTGCGCTACAACTTTGTAGAACATAACATGTCAATATTCCGAGAAATGAAAAAAATATTTTCTAATTTTTTTATATGATGGGCCACCCTTTTTTTGGTAGCACCATAATGATGGCCTTACTATTTAGAACAATTTTGTAGAGCAACAGTTGTTTCTAAAAAAATATAGTTTTGACGTAAAATGCATCTTTTTTCGCGTAAATCTATATCCTGGACCAGTGCAGTGATGCTGGCTGCATTATTTGAAAGCGAAAGGTATCCGTAAGAACCTGGAATTTGGGGCATCGTCCTACATAATGTTCCACAGTGTTATGGACCGCGCAAACGTCGCAGATATATAATCCAGAAAGAGCTTCACCCAAAGTTGTATAAGAGCCGCGTTTGTTCTGTTCGGAGCCGAGAGACGATTTGCTGGTGCTTTCGGATGCTCAGGCCGACGTAGTCCCCTTGATTTTCCACAGCTGTCCAGTAGTGGAACCTCTCCATGACATTTCCCAGTTGTTTCGCACTGTTTTAGACCATTTCTATTCCAACAGGGACGGCTGACGCAAATCGCCGACCTTGATAGCCGATTCCGGCAAGATGATCGGTCGTTGTGTTGCCAAGCACTCCGCAATGCCCCGAGATCCAGGCAAAGGTCGTATTCGGGAACATATTTGCTAGAATGCCTTGGATCCAGGGGTGTTTAGGTGTTTCGCTCTGGAGTGTGGAGATGACACTAGCAGAGTCGGATAGAACGAGGATGGGCTTCGTTGACGGGTAGGTGATGGCTAAAATCGTGTTTTCAGCACGTTTAATTAATAGAACAACTATTATGCGATTTAGCGTAATAATGTCTTCTAGACATTTTATCAGTAAGTTGAAGCGCTTCTTTAGACGTATTCAGCGCAATGATCAATCCCCCTATTAGTGAGATGTAAAAATATTTTTCTATTTTTTAACATACAAGGGTCGTGTCTCCACAAAAGAAGTAGCAAAACTTCCCCTGCCAAACTTTGTTGAAGACACTTAGTTCGTCATTTCATTATTTTTGGAGATATTTGTATGCCGCCAACCCCTTAAAAATGGTATTTCCATCAAATCTTTTTTATTGTCATTTCTATGTTTTTCGCATGCTCTGTGAAGTTCTAGATAATATTAAAATACGCCGTTTAGTGTTTGTTGCGTTAAAACAGTTTTTATGGATTTTTTAGGCATATTTGATATAACTGCAACATGACAATGGGCAAATTGTGGCAGACATTCTCATACGTATTTCAAAGTACAAGTAATTGACTATGATTTGATACCTAAACTGTCGAGCTGTAAGTGGATGTAAGGTATATTTAATCAAAAACCATTTCCTACTGTTCAAAGCAAAAATCAATCTTCGGTATTTTGCCATTACTCTTGTGGTACTTCAAGTAGGCATTATCATCATGCCAGGCTGTTTTAATCATAACTTCATGCAAATATGCTCTCATATTATAAATAATTCATGTTTGCACAAAAAGTTTAGTTCCAAGGTGTTGATGAAACAATGCACCATGCGTCTCCATACAAGTAGTTACGATACAGACAAGCTCCAAGAGTAGGCGGCTATTGATGATAGCGTGTCCAATCATCAACCAAAGCATCCTGTTATTGGCACGGTGCGATTTGGATTGCATCCAAACCAGATTAACAGTTATCTTACAATTAACTGAAGTTGGAATGAGAGGCTCCAGTCTATGAACACTCCAAGAACTTTTACAATTTTCTAGTTGGAGATTGGATGCTCTCCGGTACTTCGTGACTTCTTGGGAGGCGATGCTGTTCTTACGAATGGGGATGACCAAACTTATCGCCACTCTTCCGGGAAGCCCACTTTTGATTAATAAACTCTAGGAACCGAATCTTGGCGAAAAGGCGGTTTCTTTTTGAGCAGGGGGTACCCAATCTCGTCGGGACCGAAGGATATCCCATTACTGTTGGAGGAGGCGAACGATAGCTCGGCAGCAGAAAACGGTAGATTGAAGCCAGAATTTTGTAAGACTGGGGGAACCATAAAGGTTGTTGCCAACGAAACTTCACTTCACTTTGTAGACCTGAAGGGCATTTACCTTATCAGGATGACCAGCGGGAAGTCTCCGTAGCGCTCGTTTCATCCGACCACCAGCGGAGTGCCTTTCACCCTGGCCGGGTTCTGGTTTACGAGATGCAGGTGACGTGTCTCGTTTAGATGTCGTCGGTGGTGTAGGTTATATGCCTCCCAGTCGGCGGCATCGTAGCGCCATTTCGGCCTCTGGGTGATGTTCGGGGGTGAGGCATAAACGGTAACCGAAATCGGAAAGTGACCGCTACCGAATAAGTCTGTAGATACTTCCCACTTGAGAGCGGAAAGAATAGACCGACTGGCGGCAGTCACGTCGATGACAGAAAAAGTTGTGTCGAATTTGCCATAACTCGCCAATTTTCTTCAATCGGATTCACTTCATTGCACTACTTAGAAAATACGCCCATCCCACTTGATTTTTTTTTCAACAAATAGATTCAACTCTCTGTGCTTGCTGCATTCAATCATTGTTTTCTTTAACATAATAATATGATTATTCAAATCCCATTTCAAAATATTCTACGCCTGCTACAATTCGAGTTACTTTTCTATTTCTTATACCCTTCCACACATTCACACCATCTTTTCTAAATATCCTACGCTTACTGCAATCCGCCCGTTTTTTACTAAAATGAAAACTCCCCATGAAGAATTAGAAATTTTCTATAAAAAAAAAGTAAAATGTCAATAAAGAAAATCAGGATATGAACAAAATGCAAAATTTCTACAAACAATTAGAAATTTCCCAAAAAAATAAGTTAGGCTAGATGTACCAGTTGTGGCTATAGCACCAGTTGTCGTACTAGTGCTTTATATGCCAAATGGCCAATCAAATCATCGTGAAACAAGTTCATATCGATAAAGCATATTCATATGATACGATAACACATTTGATATCCTCCAAAACAAGCAAAGCATAATTGTAAAAATTGATTTTGCTTAATTTTTGACGTCCTGTGCACCAGTTGTCGCACTAGTGGTCCCTATTTGGCCAATCCCATAAGAAAACAATGGGATTTGCCAAATAAGGAACCAAAATTAAGAATAGTGCCACAACTGGTGCATGCGTTGCTATTATGGATTAATTAATTTTGAGGATAATTACAAATTTCATTATGGTTTTCACAGTTTTCAAGTAAAACCTTTCCCTTGATATATAAAGTTCACCCACATGCTTTTTACTTATTTTTTAAAAAATAGTTGTTCTTATGTATGGCGACAATTGGTACACCCACCCTAGATCTTTTGAAAGCAAAAATTGCAATTAAATAAAAGAATTTTCCATGAAGAAATCAAAACGTGCCACGGACAAAAATACAAAATTTGCATAAATAAATCTATATTAGCAATAAACAATTCCAAATTTTCCACAAAATAAATATTATTTTTACCACAAAAAAATTAAAATCTTTCCACGAAAAAAACAATAAAGAGCAGTAAATAAATATGAAAGTTTCCATAAAGAAATATAAAAAAGCAATAAAACTGAGCATTTTTCCATAGATGGCGTTTAAAGATCATGAACAGTTTTATCAACTATATTGTTTTTCTTTTTTTGTTTTATTGAAATTTTATTGCACTTTATTGATTATTTTGAGGATTTTTTTTTATTTTTTGTGAAAAAAAAGTTATTTTGTGGAAAATTTTGTAATTGTTCATTGCTAATATTGACATATTTATGGAAATTTTGTTTTTTTTTTTCCGTCGGGCATTTTGATTTCTTCATGGAAAATTCTTCTTTTTTAATTGCAATTTTGGATTTTGAAAGAGCTAATTTATTTCTATTTTGTGGAAAATTCTCAATTATTTATGGAAATTTTGCAATATTTGTGGAAATTTTATATTTGTTTATTGCTCATACCCTGTATCGCTGACGGAAGCGTTAGCGATCTTACGACGTCAATTGGGAGTTGCAAGTTTTGTCTTCAACGCAGTACCGACCGTTGAAGATAAAACCAGAAGTTTTAATATTTGAAACCCTCACGTTACGGGGATTTCAAGATAATAAACCTCTTGCAAATAATTTGTCTTAGTTAGAATCGTTAGAATCGCAGTACAAGCCAATTCGAATTCCAAAGCTTAAGCTGACGATGTTGCACCTGCAGTACAAGTACAACACATTATTATTATTTTTATTATTTATTCAGACTAAGGCCGAAGTGGCCTGTGCGGTATATAAGAGTCTTCTCCATTCGGCTCGGTCCATGGCTACACGTCGCCAACCACGCAGTCTACGGAGGGTCCGCAAGTCATCTTCCACCTGATCGATCCACCTTGCCCGCTGCGCACCTCGCCTTCTTGTGCCCGTCGGATCGTTGTCGAGAACCATTTTCACCGGGTTACTGTCCGACATTCTGGCCACGTGCCCGGCCCACCGCAGTCGTCCGATTTTCGCGGTGTGAACGATGGATGGTTCTCCCAACAACAGCTGATGCAACTCGTGGTTCATTCGCCTCCTCCACGTACCGTCCGCCATCTGCACCCCACCATAGATGGTACGCAGCACTTTCCTTTCAAATACAACACAGTAACTTATGAATAGAAGAGCACAAGGTAGAATGTAAACGATGCTGAAATTTCCTCACGCCGGAGGAAAACCTTTTCGGAAGAATGAGGACTCGACCGATCACCGATAAGTACTAGTCTATATTTACAATTTGATTTTTCTTTTATAAAGAGTTTCCTTAGGAAATTCCGAAGAATCTCTTGAGCTTGAGCTTGATAGACTGCCCGTAGTTGCAACTCCAAATCAGCTACTTTTGCGCAGAGAACCAACAGATGTTTGCTTGGCACTATCAATCATCTTCAATGTACAAGGACTCGTGATCTCCTTTAATAGGTCACACTGGCGCCTGCCACGTCAGAATGCAGGTCAATGTAGGGAAGAGGTAGGAAATGATGATGCAATCACTCGCCCACTGCAAGCCGAAGACACCTCTGCACTTGCCACGTGATCATGCTTATTTTTTGGAATTTGTGCATTATGCTTGAGGGCAAAGGTTCGTCTTGTTTAACGGAGTTGCCGCAATATGATAGGAGAAAGCAATTGATGGAATTCTAAACGAGCTGTTTCATTAATTTAGAATTCTAGCAAATACTGCTAGAATAGTCTCCATTATGACCAGCTATTCAGTTATTGCTAGAATAGTCAAGTTGAAGGTATATGATAGAAATGAAAACGATATGTAAGTCTATTTCCAGTTCTAGCGATTGCTAGAACATGAGAAATACAGTATACCCCCGCTGATCCGACAAATGTATGGTCGGACTATCGGAGTTTCTCTCGTTAATCCGACTGTCAAATTCATACAAATGAACCAAAACAAAACACAGCACAAATTTGAAAACTGACAGCATAATGTATTTAAATGGGTGTTGATACTTTTTAATCCGGAAAATTCCGAATTAGCGAGATCCGGACTAACGAGTCGTTGGGCTAGCGAGATGTATAGAGAAAGATACAAAGTAAAATAATGGAACGGATAACTACCAAGCCCCTTTATCCCTAGGAAATTCCGAAGAATTCCCTGAGGGACTTACGAAAAAAATGTCGCGGAATTTCGGAAGAACTCCTTGAGGGAATTTTGAAAATTTTCTTGAGAAAATCCGAAGAATTTCTGAAGCAAGTGTAATGTACCACCGAAACATCAGAAAATGTGTAATTGTAAATTTCCTGTGATTCAATAACTTAGTCGATAGCTACTCCGTGTTAGTCCATAAGCAATTTATAGAAAATTCCACAGAAAATTGTTAAAAAAGGGTGAGACTCGTTAGGCTGAAGGTGGAAAGCGATTTACCGAATGCCACTTGACATCATGAAAGTCATCTAGCCGAATTCCATTTGATCTATTTAGTTCACATGACATTGTACGTTACACAGAAACATATTTGACGAAGAAACTTTAACAAATCGTACAAAACTGTATTGCCAAACAACCTAATTAAAAGTTGGACATGAAATCAAAACAGCATAAATTAAAAATAAATTCCGACTCAGCAAACCCTAGAATTCCAGGGCAATTTGTATAGGTTATCATCATTAAGGATATTAACTGAACAGCGTAAATATCTACGTCAGAGTAATACTTGCTCAATCACAACTCTGAAGAACTCTGAAGAACTTTCGCTCACTTCGATTGCAGCGAGTTGATTTTGTTTGAAAAAACTCAAAGGTGCAGCCCAATCGGGTTGTACGCAAAGGTGACGTTGAACTACGTAGCTGTATGTAATGTACAGGTTTTCGACTTTTCTGTTCGATGAGACCAAAGCAAGCGTGTTTCAAGCCCAGGGTGAATCTGTTTTCGCTGTTTATCCTGCTCTCCTGAGATTGAGTGAGATTTTAGACTAACATTTAAAAAGGATGATAAAAATATTTTTTTTTCAAATAAACGAGGATGAATAACACTCTCAAGCGATCACATATCCAAATTATCAATTAATAAAAACTCGCTAGAGAGTAAGGATCGTTCGATTGAGCTTCATTGTTTACATTAAATTGGTATTAGATTAGTTTGGTATTACATTAAAATAATAAATATGTGTTGTAAGATTTGAAAAGTTATCGCCGATAACAACTCGCCTACTTTTCACACCTGCAAAGTTATCAAATGATAATTCCAAAAATCTGGCTGATAGTGTACTGCTGCGCTGTCTTGGCCGCTACTTGACAGTTTGAGAGTTTATTGATAATAATTATCATTCCTTCACGTGAGGAGTCGGACTTTGCATTTACTCCAGCAGACACCAAGAGCCGAAGAAAGATTACCAGATTACTGCAGCAGCGAAAAAGATTCCGAGCCTCTCTACTGGCATCAATAGACGTAAGCGGGCAGCTGTCGTCAAACGACCCCATGCTTTACAGAGAAAACGCGCGTGTAAGTTAGCAGAAACGAGTTGTAAGTTGCATTAATTTGACGTCTATGCCGGCTTGAGGTTTCCAGTTAGCCTTGAGAACAAAGGCGCATAATCCGGAGATGGCGAGATCGATTCTCGATCCGATCTAGGATGTTTCGGGTGGGAAACATTCTCACACCCTGGGTATAGTGTATCCGTTGTATTTACCACACAAGATACATACTAATACAAGAAAAGGGCAAGGAAAGCTTTTAATCAATAACTAAAGAAATACTAATAGATTACTAAGTTGAAAAGCAGGCCAACTTCCAGTTGGAATGTAGTGCTATGGAAGAAGAAGCTTGCAATGTACTTATAAGATTGACTGATTCACCGAAACCAATTCCTAAACTGTTAGCAAGTTTCAATACTAAATATTATCATACGTATATATTGTAATACACTGGAGTAATTTTTTATGCGGATGATATGGGCCACGTGAATTAAAACAAAGTTAAACCCCGCGTAAATTCCAAAGTATGTCTGAATGAACCGCAGAAATCCCGAAATTCGAGTGAAAAAAAATCGCATAAAAAGCGATTTGTGTAAAAAACAACCGCGTAAAAAACGACTTCAGTGTACATCGAGAATGAAGCGTTGACTCTTCCTTGATCGAATGGTCCAAGAAAATTGAAAATCCATCGAGAAATGGCTGAGATATTAACGATCAAAGTCTATCATATTTTCGTGACGTTTTTCGATTTTTTGCAATTTTAAAGTGTACCCCAATATAGAAAAGACAGACGTAGTTCTACGTCAAAAGAATTTCATCTTATCCTGCTTTCCACGATCGCTTTTATAAAAAAAATACTCTGAAGAACTTTCGCTCACTTCGATTGCAGCGGTAATTTGATTTTGTTTGAAAAACAAATTTCATCCAATCCTGCTTTCCACGATCGCCATAATGGCGGCTGCCAGAATTTATTGTGACAGTAACTGTTTCCGACGCTGAAATGTTTTTGGCGCTTGTGTGTAGTAGCTTAGCAGCCTTTTAGTATTGTTTATTCATTCTAATGAAAACAGTCACGAAAGAA
Source organism: Armigeres subalbatus (assembly GCF_024139115.2). NCBI lineage: Eukaryota > Metazoa > Arthropoda > Insecta > Diptera > Culicidae > Armigeres > Armigeres subalbatus. Next base: position 54,099,007 of record NC_085139.1, on the reverse strand, counting down.
AAAAGAATTTCTCGAAACAAGCTTTAAACTAACTTCCCAGACAATTTGGTAACAGCCAAACTGGACTTTATCTACATGGAGCTTTACTACCCAGACATGATCGAAACATAGCATCAGCACCAGTTATTTTACCACATTGCATCACACGGAACAACGTTTTATGGTTAGGTTTAGTTTTAGCTCCCAGGTTTTAATAATCGGATTCAAAAACTTCCGAGAGGTTCCGATTCAACATGGACATGTTTGTTTCTTGCTTCTTGCAGATAATTTCCAGACAGGCACCTTACCGTTACAAAATGTCTTCAAGTGGATTCATCCGCCTGCTTGTGTATCTGAAATTTGAATTTTAAATCAAATCTACCTTACCATATAAACTGTCATACAGTTCAATACTATCATAATCTGAAAAGTGACGTATGAGCCAATTTATAATCTACTACCATTTTTCTTTTTAAGAGCTCGTTGTGTGTGCGTCCAGGCGTCGAGAGTTTGAGTTCAGTTCATTCAATATTTGTCTCACCTTCTGTAAATAAATTAGCATTATTAAACTTTAAATGTTTTTAATATTTTTTATATTTTTAATTTTTTTTTTTAATAATATGATATTAATACCTGATTCTAAGCTTTTATTCAACATTGGGTTGTCACTTAGATACAATCAGCTTTGTGTGGTGTGGTTTACATGACGATTAGAGATAACACCAGTTGTCAAATTCTTTAGACGAAGCCGTGTCTCGTTGCGTTGAAATGTTGGGGATAATTTGTTTTTCTTGATGAAGTTTTTCACCACCTCTTTATCGTCTATAACAATAGCCTATTCAGATTGGGCTATTTATGACTTTGTTAAGTGAGAGGGTATCCAATTATTACGAGGTGTTCAGACTGCAGCAAGATAATATATCTTGACGTTTCCATGTTTCCTCATTTGCACGCTAATACAGGGTTAAATTCAAGGAGAGTTTTAAAATTTAATTTGCGAAATCAAGCATTTGTGTGGCGACAATCGAACATTTTTTTCTGAACTAAGTTTCTACGAAAAAAAAATATAAAAATATATGAAAAGGGATTTTCGAAGAATATTTGAAGCTCTCATTAAGGATAATGAGCGAAGCTACATTCATTAGTTGGGTGCGCCATTCTTCGGGGAATCAGACTATTCCTCAATTTATTTTTAAGTTTAAAAAGTATGTTGATTCTGTAATATGATCGAACGGAGATTTGATAGAAAAATTTAGATACTTTTGGGAATTCTCATAAATAAATAAAAAAAGGACGATTGGACCATTTTTCAAGAAATATTATCGAACTAAAATGTATTTCCACCAGTATCTCCATGTATGAAGGGCAACTCAGCAATTTAACTTTTTTTTTCAAAAATGGAAACTGAACCATTGCGTTCTACTCGACAATCAATGATACAGCTTCTAACAAAATTGAATCGTGTGAATGTGATATAATTTAAACTGGATTTTGGATGAATTAATGCATTATTAATCCATGTTTTATTTAAGGTTATTCTACTTTATATATACATCCCATTTAAATCGTACAGTTGTCCCACGTGAAAAATGTTGAAATCCAAAGTATATTAAGCCATTCAAGGAGCAGAATTGAAACAATTTCTGAAATCATGTTTATTCATCAATTATATTCGTTTTACAACCATTCCTACGTTTTAAATTGTCTTCCGCATTGGTTCTTGAACTTTGAAAATTTATTCGATTTGTTCTATTAAATCTAGGTTTAAGTTAAATACTTCATGTTAATTCTAGAGAGCATCTGTTTTTTAAACAATTCATGTTGAATAAGTGGAGAATAAATAATTATCATCATTATTTTTCATCATATAAAATGATTTCCACAAAACCATCACAATCCGAGTTATTCTTCAGCGCTCAGAAGATTTCCATCTAACATGCATTCGACCCTGCTGCGACAGAAAGAGCATGACTGTCAACTACGAAACGAAATGAAAACAGAGAGAATTTTCTCTCTGGAAAGAGAGCGTGACGCTTGTCAGTTTTGTTTTGTTGAATTTCTCCCTGCATCCCAGTTAGAACGAAAGCTCTCTCGTAATAATTGTTCGTAATAAATTCTTTATGTCTCTTTTCAGCGGGTATCTTTTGACAGCGCAAAATGTATGGAATATTACGTAAATAATGACATCATAAAGCATATTTACCCTGAAACGCCAATTATTATGTCATTAATGGCGTAATCTGAATAGGCTATAAGATGGCTTAGCTTTACATTTGTGATCCGCATATATTCTTCCTTGTTCTTTAGACTTGATATCATTGTGTCTTGCTTCGTTCAAATCTACGTGTCGTGATGTACTCGGAAGTTTGTCTCATATAGTTCAGCCAAACATTAGTTCAGATGGTGAATAATTTGTTACGCTGTGGAACACCCCGGTAAATCTTGCAGGTCATTCTTCCAATCGCGCCCCATGGAAACATTTATTTTGAGAGATTCTGGAAGTGTACGAATTGCTAAATCATTTGATCCATGCCGCTTCACCAGACTTAAGTTCTCAGCCGACGCTTCATGGATGATATGCGGAGGTGTGGTTCATGAGCTAAGTACAACACTCGATGTTGTATACTTCTGGAAATAATTATTCTTTGGTGCAGTGATGAACTTATAGAAACATAAAAAATCACTTTAATAAAGAACAACAAAAAATATTTCTTTCATAACAACACAACCATTGGTAGTTATGCTACTCGCTGGTTGCTTATATCTTGATAATGTTCTTGGCCAACGTCTTGGAGAATACGGCAGCCATTGGATGAGTCCATATCATTATTAGTTGCTGTGATAATCTCTTCTGAAGCTGTTGGACAAATGTCGACTGCCATTAATTTTAACAATTCTCTCTGATTCTTCATCCCAGCACGGTCCAGTATCAGGAACAGACTAACAAAGTCTAGACAATGGATCTGCTATGATTCCTTTTCGTAAGACATAAGTCGTACACGCTTAAAATCAATAACACAGAGATGTGTTTGTTTCACACAAAACGGACCTAATGCAGAACAACACCTAGATGAGCGACAGTTACACAGGCACAAAAATGCCTCGTACGGTCGTGATAAAGGTCTTTTTTAACATGTAAACGTTTGTACAGATTTCTTGTTTCATGAGGAACCAAATACTGTTGAAAATATTGAAATCCAAGCTTCAATAACACCACACGAGCTATTTTTGTGGCTGTGTAACTGTCGCTCATCTAGGGGCTGTTCTGCATTAGGTCCGTTTTGTGTGAAGCAAACATATCTCTGTGTTATTGATTTTAAGCGTGTAACTTCCAGCGCGCTTTACGTGGAGAGGGCTTCAAACGCTCACCGAATATTACCACAAGAGGTTTAACCAGAAAGATTTTCCGTATAAAATAGTAATAAAACATTCCACAAGCCCATACTAAAGCTAGTGCTTCTCTTTCTGTTTGTGCGTATTTCTGTTCGGTACTAGTGAGTGTTTGGATGCATAGCATTTGACTTGGTACTGGATGGAACCATCTTTTTGACTTCCGAACTGGACTTCTTCTGGACTCCCGTCAGCGATTCCTCTGTTGATTTAGGAGGCTGCATATTTCTTGTTGCATTTAACTTTTTTCGTGAAACAGATATTTCTTCATCTGTGATATGATATCCTAGCAAATCCAGACTCGTCACTCCTGTTTCTATTTTGTCTTGATTAATCAGTATGTTATAACGTCGAAGTTGTTCGTATATTAACTTTGTTCTGTTTCATCTTTGGCTGGGATGAGCATATCAAGCCAAGGGAAATTTAGTAAAATAGTTTTACTTTTTGCCGAATATCAAGTTTTGTGAAAATCTTACTTGCACCAATGTTCTTAGTAATTTGTTCGAGTGTTGGGAGAGGATGTACTTCTCGCACAATTGCCTTATTAGCTTCGCAAAGATCAACATCGTACTTCAGATTGACTTTTGCGTTTAACAAGCATTAGAGAAGCTCACTCGGGAGCCTCGTTAACACGTTCCATAATACCTTGGCTTTCTAATTCTTTCAACTTCATGAGTGCTAGGTGTTCTAACGGATAGGGAATTCTACGTAACCCTTGACGGACCGGGGGACAGTTTTATCGAGTTTTATGCTAGCTACTATTCCTATATTAAAATTTTATTGTGTTCAATTTCTCTGTGTTTTGTATATTATTTATAAATTGCGTAGTATAAATTAGCTCTTCCCCTTGATTTTCGGAAACTCGTTGTCTATTTTCTATAGAAACTTGATAATTCCCAGTTTTACAACGCTGTCACCAGATAATAGTGAACACTTCCCTTTGGCACTAACGTAAAGCGTCGTATGAACCTGTTTGTTCCCGTACACGAGTTTCGCATCGAATTCACCAAGATCTTCAAGTGGGTTGATAGAACCGTATGCGTTGAAAATCTTCTTTACTACCTTTTCTTACAGCGTATACCTCAAATCCAGTTGTTTTAAGCAATCTCCAGTAAGTTTTGCATAATACGTCTTGATCAGCTCCCGTATCGCCAACAACGGTATTGTAATACCTCCGACTGATGAACCGCTTTCCTGATCCAAGATGGAATAGTTCGAATATTTTCCTCTTCCTCTCGTGAACAAATCGTTTAGTTCTATCTTGGCGAACCATCCGGGTGGATGGTGTAGATCTATTGAACTTCGTTCGCTTCATTAAACCATCGTTAAACAGCATCGGCTAAAGTGGCCAATTTAATCGCACATGTTGCATTTCTTAAATCTTGCCGGGTACGCAGCATCATTGGAATTATGTCTTTCTTCACAGCGAGTGCACCTAATGTGTTAAGGTACATAGTTCTTTGAGCTGATTTTCAATAGATTGTCCTTTGTTGGGTTTGATGTTGTATCTTCAAGTACAAATTTTGTTGTACTGTTTTTTCCCAATCCTTGAATTGAATTTGTGCCGATTCATCTGTGCATCCAATAGCCTTCTCCAAGCACCTTAGTGATGAACTTTGTCCTACTTAAAAATCACTTTAATAAACAAAACAAAAATCTCCAAGCACCATTCCCATACCTGTGAAAAAATATAACCATTCTGGAATTGATACCTTGGAAATTCATGTGACTCTTCTTCCTTCTATAGTCATTACTTCTGCTGAAGTATTTATGGATCAATCTGTTTTACAAACACTAGAACTCCATTCATCACGACTTCCAGTGAAACCGGTTCGATTCCAGTTTCTATTTGACATCAGTTCAAAGTTCTGGCTCAAAACAAAACAAACCATTCTTCGGGAACACATGGATACTTATTTATGACGTCAGTGATGCAGTTTGTGTTCTGCTTTCAAAATTGTTTTCAGCAGCATCATGCTGATATTCGGAAGCGATCAAAAACCCGCAAGTCACCGGCCTATAATAATTTCTCTCTCGAATGGACATATTAACTACGCGACATCACGACGGGACTGGCCAAACCAAACGCGTGGCATCAATTCGCAGCAGCCAGTGATCATCTCCAATGGTTTGCAAATTTTTTTAAGTAGGCCAATTCCGCGGCTTGCCAAACACGGTGCCTATATGGTGCTTACTGTTTCCAATGGACACGGTTCGATTCAAGTCGACCGGTCAGCATCGGTGGGGCTCTTGCTGGGGAGAGTGGACACAGACATCGCTTCAATTTATTGAACAGATTCGTTTATGAACGCTCAGAGCACCTACGAAAATTCTTTTTTGGAATATACAGCCATTCGATATAATTTAGTGTGCGAGAACACATTATTTTGCGGCAAATGGTGATCCTAATCTGTCCGAAATGTTAATCTGAAGAGTGAACATACTAATGCGCCAATCGTTTAATGCCAAATGGAGGCGTGCGAGGTGCATATTGGACCATCTTCCTAGAGAGAGAATGACCTCCTTGTCGTCGCTAGAGATGATGACGCACCAATTTTGTACCCCACTGCTGTTGAGCGCTGCTTGGACTTGAAGAGGGCAGCGTCGTAATCCACCCTTACAGCTCTAACCGACGAGAAACAAAGTTTATCTCAATGTTGTGAAATAGTTACCATTACCTATGGGAAACAGAAATGGAAATTTTGCCAGTTCATCAAAACGCGGTAGAGAACCGCATTCGTAGAGCCCCAACCTTGCCCTTCCAACTGGTCAGCGGGTGAATGCTTATTACGAACACACTCACCGCGTGGACGCAGTCCTACGGCGGCCGATGATGCTTGAAGAAGACGCACTAGACCTTCAATGCATAGCAGTCACTATTAGAAAGATGCGATGCGTCGAATACAAATTGCGTGATTTTCCACCCGGGTTTCCGTGCTGGGATTGTCGACGGCAACGCGACACGGCTCGGTAATGATACATGCTTGATGGATTACCCACTGGACTGGGACAATCCGAAGTGGGAGTGTTAACGTACAATACTGCGTATGTGATCTAGAAGTATAGTTAGAAGTACATCGTACTTATGTCGTGGCCAGAAACAGCGTGCTACGCAACGGTTATGACCTGTTTTAGAGTTTTATTCGTCATGTAGGGTAAATCACTACTTGGGCCTATGGACCCGATTCCCGGCTCACTGCACAGAAAATTAAGGATTTATACTTTTTGGAAGCCGTAGGTTTATGATTGATAATTTTAAAAAAGTCTCCCGTTTATTTCGCACAATACTCAATATTTTTCAACCGTTTATTTCACTCCTAATTACTTCAATTATAGAAAATAAAAATGTAGATTCCGGACAATCGCTCTCCGTTGCTACACCACTGAGCCGGAGTAAATCTTTCCACTTTTACAAAACGGTATTTTCATATAAACACCTACCTGAAAATCGTCACAGTTATCGATACAACCATTGCTTGAAGCTGTTAATCACCACACAATAATTCTAAACTCACGCACTTTAATCTTTTCTATTTGTTCGTTTCACTAGAACTAATATGAACATATTAGAATACATTTAAAAATGTCTCCTCAAACCGATCAAAAATTCACCTCGGCATAAGAACTTCTAGCCGCACCGTGCTGCCAAAAAACCAGGAGTCTTTTTTAGTATGAAAAAAATCCTTCATCGTTCATAGGAAAACTATCTAATACGTTGACGCTATCATGTTATTTATAATTCTCACAATTTCAAAAAGTGAAAAAAATATTGTTTTAAAGCGTTTGGAAGTAATTTGGATGAGTTAATATATCTTTTCAAGCAAATAAAAATTATTATAAATAATACTATCTGGCATCATGTCAGCGTTGAACGTGCATATTTTTGTTTACGTCGCATTTTCTACCGTCCTGAGAGAGAATGAGAGTAAGATGTTGAGAGATTGAGCGAAATTTTGCTTAGGCCGGGAACTAGTTTGGAAGTGGGCCGGAAATGAAATCGCTATGACTGATATTAGTGCTGGACCTCGTTAATTTGAATCAAATAAAAGCTTTTTCAAACGATGTTTACCAAGAAAAACTATTTTTAAGCAGATGTGAACCTCATTGCAGTATTGCACGGCCCAAGAAATTTAGGAAAAGTTGCTTACTGTCATAAATATCAAATAAATAATGCAGTCGTATGCATGTTAGGCCGGGAATGGGGTAAGAAACCCTATTTGGAACCATGTACTAATGTCCAAGATATTCGATTTGAATGCGGCTATAAGTAACAAATGCTGGGGACAGGAATATGCATTTCATGACTGCTAAGACTGCTTATCTCGCATCGTGAACGTGAACCGTAGCACTTTGGGAACTACTGGCCTTTGCGAATCGACTGACGCAATAATACACCGCGCGCGCGATTGATATGATTCATGCGAAGCGTGCGTGTTGTAGATCTTCTGCCTATAAAGTGCGGTGAAGATATGGTGACAAGTGTTGCGCGCAATTAGTAGGCGATGAAGGTACGTGTTGTAAGTGTTGTCGATGTCTGCTGAATGCATCGCTTGCTCGGATGTTCGCCGGTGATATACAGACAAGAATATTTTTCTAGTTATAAAACCGATTGTTGTCAGATCATTGTTTATGGAAGATTGTCAAAGCGATTATGGAGATTTGAGTGAGTAATTATATTTGTACAAATGGATAAACTGGGAATTATTTTCCCAGGATTATTACGCATTGAAATCCCACGCAATATATCATTGGAACTGCCGCTTTGATTTCCAAGTAGTTGATTTGGTTTTTTTTATCCTCATTAAAGTCGTAGTGAAATTGCCATTCATATATGTTCAATATAGTAAAAAAAACAAGATTATTGCACAATGCGGTGTTGATGCCTTTCTTGTCCATTACAAACGTTTGAAAAAGCACCTTTTTCACTATAATTTAAAGATTTAACAGGTAAAAATAATATATCCCACTCTGGAAAGTAGTAAGTTTGTTGTCTTCTTCTTCTTCTTCTTCTTATTGGCATTACATCCCACACTGGGACAGAGCCGCCTCGCTGCTTAGTGTTCATTAAGCACTTCCACAGTTATTAACTGCGATGTTTCTAAGCCAGGTTCCCGACCAGTAGATAGTAACAGATTTATATCAGACCTTGTTATTTTGTTACAGCAGTTTTTTATAACAGCGGTTGTTGTAAAACATGTACCATTAGTAGTTAAAATAACAAAAATTGTAACAAAACCTCTTCTAGTTTTAACAAAATTATTACTAAATATGTTATTAATTGAACAAAAATAAAACTCGTTGTGTTACATAAAAATGGGTGAAAATAGCTTGTACTATAGCAAATTATGTTCCTGGAAAGATTATGATTATCCATAATGTAGGCAATTAAGTTTGTCCAGCTGGTTCAACTTTGGATGTAGATTCAAGTTATACTGTAGGTGGTACCTCACTTTTTTTCCAATTCCTAACTACCAAAAATGTAGGCAATTTTTTTTCGGTAGAAATAAACATAACACATTATGTTATAATCATGTTATGACGATCATAAAATTTTATTTCCTCTATCTTTGGCAGAGAATTTATAACAAAATTATTGCAAGTTTTGTTATTTGTAACACATATTGATATAATTGTGATAAAATTTTGTTATGACTAACTAGTCGGGTTACCATTTTTGCATTCGTATATCATGAGGCTAGCACGATGATACTTTTATGCCCAGGGAAGTCGAGACAATCCTAGACCTAGACCGGCACCGGGAATCGAACCCAGCCACCCTCAGCATGGTCTTGCTTTGTTATGTCACGGTATGTAATTTACATCGGTTGAAAAATTTATTTCCGGAATAAAAAATATTTGGGTATTTGAGTAAAGAAATATGTAGGGATTGTACACATACGTAAGCACTTATGGGGATAGGGTTTTACGCACCATATAAATAAAAAATCATTTGCATTAAAAAAATCTTACATGGGGGGAGAGGGGTCGAAAATCCCAGACAAATTGCTTACGTAATAAGTGTACGACCCCTAAGGTAACAAAAATTGCCTAAACAGATAATTAGTTCGTGGATCTGTATTTAATGACACGAAGTTCACTGATGATACATCGACAGTAGAAAAAACAATGTCTTAATTGATTCTTGGATGCTAAAGCAATTACTGTTGATTTGTAATACTTAATTCAGAAAACCCCTCTGCAACAAAGTAAATTTACATGATCAGATTTATTAAAAAGAAATCGACACGACAATTGAAAGGGCAAATTTTCCAAATAATTATGACCCTTACTATCTTCAAATGACTCAACCAAGCATCCATAATAAAGCATGCAGCACCTAGTAATTTCAGTTACAGCGTTAATTAAGCCCCCACTCATCAAATTCAAGTGATTGCAACATTTAAGAATTGATGTCGTGTGTTCGTGATACATGAATGGAATCCCCCTGAGTAGATCAATTAATATGAATGATTGATCACAGGTGAGAACTGCGTCGGAAAGTTTATATATTCCGTCAAAAATTGAACTCGATCATTCACGGTTGAATTCATGGGTTATGATGTAGCAACCAGATCATTGTCTCCGATATCCTTCCGCTAGAAGGTTACGCACGATCAACGAACGAGATTTCCCTGCGGGCTTTTGTGTTTTTTTTTGTTCATCGGGGCACTTTTGTCGACCGACAACTAAATATGCATTAGTGGAAAACTACCGCAAAGGCGCTTTGCGGTAGCAGATCTGATTTAAATCAATTAATTCAACCGCACCCGGCATCGATCTAATTAATCGCCTGCGTCGACTAGCGCGCGGTTTCCATATTATGGTCGAACTAGTTTCCTCCGGTGGTTTCAACTGCATACGGTCGAAAATTCATATGTGGGTAGCTGTTCTAAGCGCAACGGACGCAACAGGTATTCGTGTAAGTATATCAAAATAGCATCGCTCACGCCTAAATGAAGCTTGTTGTTGACGCCGGAAGACGAGAAAAATCTAGACGGCCTGTAAAACCTGTCAACCTGGCAGCTGTTTGTTTTGAAATTTATCATGCGAATAGTGGCAGCAGCGTAACCTGTAGGAATAGTCGCGCGAATAATTGCAATCAAGATAAATGGCAAACGATAAACGGGTTAATGCCTGCGGGTTAGGTGATTTACAGTAAAATTGATGTCTGGCGTACCGATTAGATAATTAGTATTAGAACTAGTAGATAGGCTCAAGGATGCATCATCAAATTGGACAAATTATTTTGTCATATGTCGAAGGTTGTAGAATAGTACACTTATTTTCCGTCTTAAGTATCTGCGTATCTTATTATTAAATTGTTTCATTGCCAATCTGAAATATGTCACTTATAATTGTTAAGTGATTACTTTTAGTGTACTTCAAGGAACTAGGTACATGCTATTTAAACCATAAAACTAGACTGAAAAATATCTCGCATAGGAATCTGTCCACCACATGTTTTATGATTTAATTGAATCGATTTTATTGTAAAAAATATGTAACATACCTAATAGAAGATTTCACTTCACGGCGTAAACATCTGCGTATCTGATTAAAATTGGAATGTGTATGAACAATTACAAGGGACATATTACAAATCCTATTACATATCCATAAATAAATTCGCAACTATTTCCTGGGTATTTTTACTCTTATTTCAAACAAATTAATAGGGTTAAAGCAGGTATTTTCGTCTTTTCGTCATAGTCTCGAAAACCACTAAAAGAGAAACTTTTTTGACAAACTCATCCGTGTCAAATCGTAACCTCAGGAGATACGTTCTGCTATAGTGGAGTTCTAACAAAAGGACGTTCCTTTCGATGGTTTTGGCCCCTATGACGATGGACGGAAATACCTGCCGTGTCCCTATCATGTTTTGTTATCAATATCACGATTGTCCTAGGCCGTCCAAACGGTTCTGGAGTACATATCATCGAATGTATCAGGAAATGTGTCTAGAAACAAAATATACTAAGCTGAAATATGGGTCCAAACATTTCTATATGATCATAGTACATAAATTGATCGAATTTTAAATAAAGGCATACTATTTCGGGGTCTCAACACGTCTTGGAGACCAGAACATGCGATCTACCCGATCAACCAAGTCCTGAACGATGTATTTGTGCATCGCTGAACATGTCAGCAGGTCCATTGAGCCGATAGGATTTCAATCAATACTTTTACAAGCTGGTACAGGCCTGTTGAGCAAGGAATGTAAAATAACAACATTGCCAATGACAACAACATTGTCCTCTCTTGTAAATGTTGGGACAAACTCAACTCGCAATAAGCGTTTGTCCCAAACTGCAACAGAATAGGACAATGATCGCTTGCCGCGCATTTTGAGAAGTAGTCGGTTTTCGATGGTGTTTTTGGTTAAATAAATATCAGTTATCATAGTTTAGACATAAACCTAACCATCTGTTGCCATGATTTGTGTTTTACTTCTGAAATATACAAGTTATCGCAGATTCAAAAGTTCACAACAACAATCACCTTTAAAGGAACACAGTTCCACTGGGAATCCCTCGATTAGCTTATTTTTGTTCAGGTTCACCACTTCCGCACACACACTAATATTTCATGTTTTTATGTAATTTGTAATTGTTTTGTTCTGTCCTAAAAGAGTCCACTGCCAGGGGGCTCAAAAAAAAAACGAAAAGCTTTTTGGTGTGGGGGTAGCGGTGGGCCATTAAAAAAAAGAAAAAAAAAAAAAAAAAAATTACCTCGCCATGTTTGTTGCAAATAAAATAGAACGCAACAATGTCTTTATCCTCTGCAGATGAGAACAAAGAGTTATCGCTATTCTCTTTTGTCGCTTGTTTTTTGCATTTTTCAGCGACAATTACATACCTTGCTGTTAAGTCATCCAGAACGTGCTGGAGTGTAGGGGGTACCGTAGCGTAGTTGGCTACACGTTCGCCTTACAAGCGAATGGTCATGGGTTCGATTCCCAGCCCCTCCACCAAAACCCTTGTCAGTCGCCGGATGCGCAGCCCATGCGGTAGCGTATTGGAGGACGCGCCATATCGTCACGGCTGCCTGATGACGTCTGACAACTTGTTCTTCTCGGAGGCATTCCTCCAACGTACCCGGATTAATGGCAACCGAACAATGCAACAATCACTGGATACCACCACCCCCCTGAAATGAGATGTAGTTCTTGAAGCCGTCTACCGATCGGGTGGCGCTAGTGTTGCCTTTCCTATTTTAAGCTCCGTTCATACCGCCGCGAGAGCATTGGCGATTGGCGCTTTGATGTGGCATGAAGAAAAAGAAGAAGCAGAAAGATGATAATCAAAAATACACGGGAAAACATACGAAGAAATTTTTGAAACACTTCTTTAAAATTCTAGAAGCAATTTAATTAAAAACGGTAAGCAGTACGGGGTTAGTCTTGTTTTCTACTGCACAATAAACACAATATTTCAATTTCAATTTTTATTCTGTGATATCATACTTAATACACAGTATAAGAAAAGTCCAACCCCATACTGTTTACCGTTTTTAATTAAATTGCCTCTAGAATTTCAGAGAAGAGTTTCAAAAATATCCTCGTATGTTTTACCGTGTGAAATTTTTTAAATATCATCTTTCTGCTCCTGCTTCTTCATGCAACATCAAAGCGCCAAATAATAACGACGAAAATCACGCAGCAATGCAATACATCTCGTTGAATATAATTTAACAATGCATGCAACACATGCCGCTTAAGCATCCGACTGTTCTGACTTCGTGTGTTTATCGCTTAACCGGCAATGTTTACATCCAGCACCATGTTGCAGCACCATGTTTTTGGCTTCAGTCGAGTTGTTCGTGGATGACAGCCGTTTCATGGGGGTGCTGGATACACGACATTGACAAACGGATACAATGGACTCACGATGAGATGAACTGGCAACGATTACAATAATGGTAATGGAAATCTAAAAAATTGATTCTGTGTGGATTCTGTACAGCAGAAAACCACAGTACACGCTAAAAATTAACTACTCAAAATTGAGTCGAATCCGACTCATTTTCATTAAAAACGGCACAACTCAAAATTTGCGTAATATATACTACTTCAATAAAATAATGATTTCGCGAAAGTTAAGCTTCCATGGCCTTCCATCAATTTTTAATACGACAGATGCGAATCAAGTTTACCTATCTATCTAAGTGCATTTTACGACAAACAGACTCCTAGTTTAAGTGCAATCATCATTTTATTGAGGTAGTATCTTTTACTCAAATTTTGAGTTGTCCCGTTTTTAATTCGACTCAATTTTGAGTAGTTCATTTTTAGCGTGTAGATCTTGGCACAGTAGCGGTTAAGTAACACAGAGTGCCTAATAAATAAAGAAAGGAATAAAAAAAACGTGCTGGAGTTCAGATCATGCAATCTACCCAACCAATCAAGTCCTGAACGATGTATTCTTGCATCGCTGAACATCCCAGCAGGTCCATTGAGCCGATAGGATTTCAATCATTACTTTTCAAGCTGGTACAGACCTGATAAGTCATGCAAAACGTGCTGGAGTTCAGATCATGCAATCTACCCGACCAACCAAGTCCTGAACGATGTATTCGTGCATCGCTGAACATACCAGCAGGCAGTGTTAGTAGAATCATGCTCAATTCTCACTCACTGAAGCCTCAAGCGCAAGCTGGCTCGCTTATTGCGATTCTGCATGGATAGCATCTCGCATGAGTTTTTCACGCAGAATCGCATCGTTTCGCTCATTCGTCGAAAAATGATTTCGCTCCAAAAAGTGTTAATACCCACTAGAAACGTATTTTATGTTTACGTATGGATTTATCATCCATTGTTTTAAGCATAGAAATTTATTTCGTTAAATTTAACAAAGAAGAACACACAAAAACACGCAATGATGCAAATCGCGAGTCGAATCATGGACGATTCCCTGAGCCATGAGTCGGGTGAGGTTTGCCTCGCGCTTGAGTTGAATCGTGGATGAGATTTGAGAATTGAGTCGATAGGATGTCACTCATTACTTGTAAGATACTGTGGGGCTTAGATAAGTTATCTTCAGCGTGTGTACGGATTCATCGACCCGTTTAACGGCTACAACTATTCGTTCAACAAACGTCGTCGAACAGTGAACAGCAAGCCATGACTCTGCCTCTTTCATCGTTGGCCATCGTACCGAACAGACGTGTCATACCAGCAGCATACTGATCTGCGAGTAGGATTCAAGTTTCCCACAATGGCGATCCGGCCAGGTTTTGTTGCCATCATGTGCAACAAAATCAAACACCGACCCAAAAACAAGCTGCTGGGAATTTCTTGGCAACTGATTCATTAGGTAAGCGAATAAAGTAGAATAGATTAGAAAAGAATTGATTCAAACAGAAAAGTGTAAATGCGAAAGGGAAAGAGTTGCACTTGCAGAGTGCCTGCCTGTGTTGGAAATGGTGAGGAAATATCTCAGTGATAGGGGAAGAGGCCCCAAAACGCCCCCCCGATGCAAAACGCCTTTTGTGGTTTCCCTCATATTTACCGTCATTAATATGTCCGTAACAAAACTAGAGCTAAAATTAGTAGGATAGGCGAAGAAAGTTTCAAAATAGTGCATGGGAAGGTCGGAAAAACCGAAAATTTCCACATTTTGAAGAAACATCTAACATTTTGGCGAAGCAAAACGCCCTAGTGGCAATAACCTACAAAGTACTTGCGTCTCCACGCACTATCCATACTAGAATGCTGATTCGCCGACGCGTGGTACTTTGTTCCCTAGGAGCTGCCAGCTAAAAGGCGTTTTGCCTCATGAGTTTTCCGGCAACAGAATATCACCACTTTTTGCCTTTCTCGTATACTAAGTATACGGAAAGGCTATAGAACTGCTCCAAAACCGAACTTTTTATAGAAGGCTCGGAGACCCATAGTGTTATATACCAATCGACTCAGCTCGACGAATTGAGGTGATGTCTGTATGTGTGTATGTATGTGTGTGTGTGTGTGTGTGTGTGTACAAAAATGTGAGACACGTTTTGGGCATTTATCATTATCCGATTTGTTTCGCAACAAGTTGCATTCGACGCGGAATGCAGTCCCATTGGTTCCTATTTAAAATTAGATCGATTGAACTTTGCGTTTCGGAGTTATGGCCAAAAAACTGTTTTTACGTGCAAAAAAAAAGCAAAATGATCCAATCTGGATTCGAACTCGTGATCTCTTGATCGGGAAGCGGCTACTACACCACAGCACCATCAACACACATAACGTGTGACAAGATACATACAAATATAAATCATCGAATTGGGCATATATTCATTACCTCTATAAGCATCAGAGTTTATCCTGCTAGGGTACCAATTCCTATACTGGAAGTATTAATGGATAAATTAATGGAAATATTAGCTTTTACCGTTGGTTATTAAAATATACAGTTTCAATACATTAACTTAGAGCAAGATTGCCGGTGGTGAGTATAAGCCGTTTGGCAGCGCAGTATCATTACTTGACACTTTTCCGGTCGCTACTAAACACTCTGCTAAAACAGTAGCGCAGTGGACAGGTGATCAAATTTGGTACCGCGATAACAGCGCTGCTATTTGATGAACTATTAAACGTCACCTGTACGGAATGCAGCCACCAAAATGATAACCGAAAATAGTGACCAGTGCGAAAAAGAGTGACTAGACTAAAATGACAGCGCTGCGAGGATGATCAAAACACTCGCGCCCAGTAATGATGCTCTAATAGATAAACTATTGAAATCGCTTGGATACGCTGTTACTTTCATTGAGATAAAAGTGGATTCACTATTGATTCGAGGATGTTATTCCAAAATTATATTGGTATAATTGCATAATTACATCCAAACTAGTAGACACATATGTGTGTAATAATGAGAAGTATCAATAAGAACCCCTCAGGTTACGGGTGCCCTATGCAAATTACTAAATAGTAATTTGGGGTGACTTTTTTACAATAGGATATCCTTTCAATAATTAAAAATCCTCTTCTCTGCTAAACGTTAGACATAACTTTTCTCATGTCTTATTGCTATCAAGCGCTAAGAAAAGCACAAATACCCTATATAACAGCCTGTAAATACTCCTCAGTCCTCATATAGCAATTTCAAAAAGCATCGTGCTTTGTTTAACACGTTCAACGCTCTCCCGTTCGAATGCGCCTGAAAGAATGAATGGCAATGTGCCATCGCGCAGTGGTGGTCCCCATACAAATGCTCGACTAAACCTACGATTGCGCTTAAATTTCAGCAACAGTAATTTTGTAACGCTGAATTCATTTTGAAATTTAAATAGTTATCCGACATATGCTATGCTATCCAAATACTTCCGGAAGCCCATGACTTAGGATCACAGCAAAAATTAAATTTACCAACTAAAATTAACAAATTGAGGAATTATCATTGACTAAATGTGCAAAATTAAAATAATATCAGCTTCACGAAAGAACGATTTGTTTTGGGTTTTGTCTGGGTTTCCGCCACTGTGAATCGGTCGGCTTAACCATCGTAGCATCAGCGGCAAGCCGTGCCTCTGTTCTATTTTTACTCGTATGCATGCATCATTCTTTGTGGCGTTCAATCAGCATATGGGAGCGCAGCTGGTGTGCGGGGAGACGCGGGACGCATGCGCATTCGCTTCAGTCTCTTGCCGTCGGATGAATATTGCCGAAGGAAGCATCACCAACACACATCGCATTGCGTGCGGCAATGTTCTATTTTTAGCTCAGCTGGGTTGAATGTTGATCCGAGCAAATGAGATTTGGGGAAACTGGTTCATGAGTATGTATTACGGAAAGAAAGAAAATTTTGGATAGCTCCGCTAACGCGCAGAGGGAAATCCGGTCTCAATTCCTTGGATATAGCGTCTGCTGCACCATAAACTCGCAAGCTTCTTATTTTATTGAATAATTATGTCTTTTCTATTCAGTAAAGCATATTTTCTTTTGTGCATTGAAGCAATAGAATATAATTTCCTACTTATGTTTACTGTCTATTGAAACTCAGTGGGCAAGTTTGATTACTACCAAGATTAATCAAAAGCTATTTTGTTTCTGCTAACAATCATTAAAGAAAACTGTTGAGTACATATCGATTCTCAACTTATGTATTTATGTTTCATTTCCTACCTCATCATCCAAAGTTCAGACCTGAATTCTTTCAAATATTCCAAATAATCAGATGGATTCAATTATAGAAATGTCATGAATATAAATATAAACAATACACAGCAATAGGTTCCACTGATTATTAGCATGGAAAATATTAAATACAATTTTTTTTTAAAGGCACTTGAATTTTCTAGTATTCAAAATTTGTCTTGCAATGCGTATTATACTACACAACTAGAAAATATGAATTTTGAAAAAAAAGATGGCTACACGAGGATCGAACATAAATCCTCTGAATGAGAGCCTATCACGCTACCACTGAGCTATCTTTGCTTTTTGAGATATTAGTGTTCGAAGAACAAGAGGCTACGCGATTTGCAATAAATAACTATTTCACTACATCAAGACATTGGTTGCTTGCGCATACGTGTGGTCACGCACCCGGGGCTGTGCTTTGGTTCGGTGGCATATGATCTGAACCGATAAAAAGTTTAGTTATATCGGAATATAAGTCATGTTCGGGATTTGAGTCAAAACGGTACGATTGAGTTTACGTCAGGTGCTTTTGTGTCATATCATTCAAATAAGTCACATGTAATATTCTTATTGTTTTGGTCCGCAGGGAAGCAACTTCATAATCAATTTCAACATTTTATTTTGAATCCTGTGTAAATGCATTCTTCCTGGCATTGCAGCAAATAACCCATATTGGCACAGTATATGTAAAATATGGCTGGCCTAACAATTAGTTTGTAAATCAAAAAAATATTTCAAGATTTTAATTTTCTATGAATATTCACTTACTATATTTGTACCTTTTTGCTTGCATACCTTCTGTGTGGTTTTTGATAGTTAATTCTTTCATGCTATACATAAGTCCTAAATCTTGGACTTCGCTAGACCAAATAATTGGAACCCCGTTCATAGTGACAGCATGTCTGTTAGAAGAATTCAAATGAGAAGCACTCGGATTATGTAGGAGAAAATGAGTTTTGGTAGGCTTCGGAGAAAATTTTCTATTTTTGGAAGTCAGTAGAAAAAGTATTCAAACTTTTCTATAATCCAAGTATGTTTTAGATAATTTAATAGTCTTAGTTCGATCATTTACAAACTACAATGACTCATTCCAGAGGTTAAATGTCAAAACGTGTTACAGCAGAGTTCTAGTGCGATTATTTTTCTACAGCTCTGCCTAATAGTTTGTTGTTTCAATTCAACTAATAACAGAGTTAAAGGACTAGTTACTAATACTAAATGATAACAAAATTTCGATCAGCCTGTATAATAAGTTACTGCAACTAGCGCAATAACTCTGTTATTATTGCAATAGAAACAACAATTAGGCAGAGTTGTAAAAACCTTCGCTCTAGAAGTCCTCCACATATCACTTTTGAAATTTAACCTCTGGAATGAGTTATTGACAAACTACTAAACTATCGAAACTATATTACTAAATGATCGAAAACAGTCTTGCTATAATCCATAACAAGTTACACGAAGGTAAGCAACGAAAAAACGATTTAACTCGCGACCGGGTTGACCGATTTGCAAGATTCTTTCCCTAATCGATTCGTTTTGTGATCCGCAAGGTTTGTATATTAGCAAGTTGGGGAATTAAACGGGGAAATGTAGAAAAATCATTAGAATATAATTTTGGGTCAGCTGTTACGGAAAACAAAACAAATGCACGGAAATTGATCTAGAGTGCGGTGCTGCAAATAGTTCATTGTGACATTTGCAACACCCGGGCAAAGCTGGGTTTGTTTCGCTAGTACGATATAAAGTATTGCACAATAAGAGCTCAAGAATGCTGTCACGCTCTGTCACGCATTATCTATCAGATTTTGTGCTTGAATCGTTTACCTGTAAAGAGTGATCTGATAAATAATTTTGGATCAGTTTAGAAATTAAAATATTCAATTTTAACCATACATTCATACCAATTACTGCGAAATGCTTTCCATATAAATAAAAGCAACCCCAGTAGAATTCTCTTCAGATTTTTTTTAAGTCGGATCAAATTTATAAATCTTGTTGAAAAGTGTTTGAATGATAATGACAAAAATGGAACTGCTCATCAGCAAAAATTTACCTTTCTCGTCAAAAATGTTCATTCCCTTAATCGATTCTTTGGCTTATTTAAGGTCAACATTCCCAATTAACCTATATTTTTTTTACGCCACTAAATATTTTTTTAAATTCAAAACAAAAATCGAAAAAGTGCTGTTTTTTAAGATTGACCCGATTTTGAACGAACATTGAGTGAATTTTTGCAGACGGTTCACACATGCACACGTTTTCGGTTTTTGTTTTCGATTTAATAAAAGATATTTTAGTTACTAGATAAAGATTGTCGCTTCGGTTCCCTTTGTTCTGCTGTCCGGAACATGTTGGGTATCAAGCTGTCAAATCGTATGGATTTTCCTTCTTTGACATTTAGCTCCCCTATCATCCCCTATCCCCATCTATCATCTATCATTTTGACGGGAAGGGTCAACTGAATTTTTATTTATATGAAGAATCATATTATTCAAAACAACAATTTCAAAAAAGCTAACTTATTGATTGGATGATGGAAGTCTAAGCTGGATTCTGGCTTCAAAACGGAAAGCACTCGAAAATTTGACAAATGGAATCATTTGTTTTTTCTCACAACCGTTTTTTGGCTTTTCTCGTATTCAAAGCAAACGATACGAACTTTTTCAGAAGAAGTATGTGTATGTGCATGTGTGCAAAAAAATCTAACTCATTTTTCGAAATCTTATCCTGAACCGATTATTTAAACGGCGAACTCACTATGGGCTCAAAAGTTATGGCCAAAATACAAATTTTTATACTATGCCTGAAACTCGATTTGTGCAATTGCACAACCTCATCACATTTTCCGGGCACTTAACCTCATCCGATTTGCTTGCAACAAATTGCATCCGGCAGCAATTATAAAAAATATGAATTTTCAATTCATTCAATCTTTATTTACGAGATCTTCGACCCTAGGCCGGTTCATCTGGTATAAATAAATGTGAAAAATAACTCTTATTCACCAATTGTTATTTTAGACTTTTCATATATGTTTATCAACTATTTTGAACGAGCGAGAAAGGCATCATCACCGCTAGGTGGATTAATCAGGGTTTTTGAAATGAGAATAACATCAATATGATTGAGATTTTTGACAATTTTTGAATGGCATCAACTAGCTATCTTGTTTAACTGATGCATAATGTAAAAATACCCATGAATAGCGATACAAATAAGGCAATAGTTGCTTAGCTAGGGCATATTGCCCCCCCTTCCCCTACAATGACTCTGAATTTGTGACATCAGTGGTAACGTGTACCAAGGAGTAATGAAGAATTGTGGTTTTTGTGCATAAAATATACCAATTTTCAGCTCAATTTGCATATACACAACTATTTGGGGTGTTGTTCGGGATGGCCACACTTGAAAAACTTTGCATGTTGCTCGGGACGTTCATGCAATGAGATAATTTGGTCTCGAAAGAAGACAAATTTGCGTGTTGTTCGGGACGACCACGCTTGAATGGTTTGCATGTTGCTCGGGACGACCATGCATTGAAATAGGATCTAAAAGGATGATATTTTTTCATGTTGTTCGGGACGACCATGCATTGAAATAATAAAATCTTAGGAAGATTATTTTGCGTGTTGCGCGGGATGGCCACACTTGAAAAGGTTTGCATGTTGCTCGGGACGACCACGCATTGAAATTATTTTGTATTTAAGGGAGACAAATTCACGTGTTGCTCGGGATGGCTACGTTTGAACGGTTGGCATGTTGCTCGGGACGACCATGCATTCAATTGACTCGTTTTTTTTAAAGAAAGGTAAATTTTCGTGTTCCTCGGGTGACCACACTTCAATGGATTGCATGTTGTTCGGGACGACCATGCATTGAAATGATTCGTTCTTGAATGAAGCCGAATTTGTGTGTCTTTCAACTTGAACGAATGGTATGCTATTTAGGATGACCATGTGTTGACAAGATTGTGAATAAAAAACTATGCAATTGATATGAACATTAAACATCTTCGATTAATGAGTACTACTCGAATAGTTTTGGAGTGATTCAATTACACAAATACACATATTGCTTAAAATGAGTACAAAAGGATATTAATACATATGGTTCGCAATTAGCATTAGCATTGGCATTGATCAATTTGCATAAAATCGTAGGTGGTACAAGCCTAGACTATCGTAGCAGAGTAGCATCACTAATATTGATTTGGAACTAATCACTATCTCTTGGATAGAAACAAGTTACTCGCCAGCAGTCGCCTTGCGTATGCCTTGCGAATGCTGAGGAAGGGGAAGGATGATAATTTGGACACCTACATACAAGAAAGATGTAGAGAACTATACAACCTCTCATAGGTGTCACAGGAAGAGGGTTTGGAACGACCGTCTTCGATAACAAGAAAATGTTATCACTTTGAGAGACAAGGGAGTTCCTGAGAAACTCATCAGCCAAATTACGAGACATTCTCGTATACAGTGTTGCACAACTGGGTTTTGTCCAACTCCATCCGGGCCATAGTGACCAAGGATGTATTCTTTCATCACTACTGTTTCTCATAGTGATCGTTTAGGTTCTGGTAGGTGCGATTGGCCGTGAATCAAATCGCGGGCTACTACGGCAGCCTATAACTATAGATGACCTTAACAACTTTGAATTACTGGATTTCGTTGCACTTGTAACTGAACAACGACCATGCCGAGCACTCCTCTTCGGTAGGCTTAGTATTCGTCAACAAAACCAAATCGTTTGCTGTGAACATGACGACCACTTCCAATTTCACAGTAGCCGGGCAATCAATAGAGAATGTTGAAAGGTTCAAACATATAAGTAGCCAAATGGCGTCGAGGGCGGTACCATGATTGACATGGGCGCACAAATAAAGAGATTTTTCTTTATTAAGGTGTTTTTTCTACCTTTCTCATACAACCAAAGTGTTATTGTCCAAGGCTATCATTTAACTTCAAGAACTCCGGCCATTTAAAACTATTTTCAACACCAACGGATGAAGAAGGCGAAAGTTGCTTTTGCGAGTCTTATCTGAAGAAACAGACTTACAAGTCCACACACCGGAATATGACCTTTGATTGTGCTGTTATCGCTAGTGAAACATGGTGTGTATCAGTGACGAATACTCAGCTGCTGCAGGTAATAATCAGATGTCTGCGGTATATAATTCGTGCCTGATGGCTTCACAACTGGATCTGAAACATAGAGCTCCATGTTCATTGACATCAGTAATTAAAATTCGGGAACAGAAGTGGGAACGAATGTCGACCAAAAATTGGCGTAACAGATGAAGGCGTTAGCTAGACATTGCCCGGGATGGAGTCGGCCCTTTACACCACTCGAAATGCTCAGAGCCCATAAGTAATTAAAATAGAAATCTACAAAGTCTTTTGGAAGATAATATTAATGATATAGCTGAGCTTAGAACCGATTGCTTTGTTCCCAAGAAAACTGATCAAATCTCACAAATAAAAAACAAAAATTTGTAATCACTTGCCGAACATGTTTATCGTATGAGTAAGAACCAAGAAGTTTATAAGTGAAATATACGTGAGTTTTCTTTATTCTCCAAGACAACCATAAAACGAAACAATATTTAAGCATCTGACTGATAAAATATTTAAAGGTGCTTCGGCATGTCTTTGCTAATCTCCATATTATTGGATACTCCGTCAGTGCTAAAATATTTTTTTCCTTTTTTCAATGAGAGAAGAAGGGGAATGTGGGGCTTAGATAAGTTATCTTCAGCGTGTGTACGGATTCATCGACCCGTTTAACGGCTACAACTATTCGTTCAACAAACGTCGTCGAACAGTGAACAGCAAGCCATGACTCTGCCTCTTTCATCGTTGGCCATCGTACCGAACAGACGTGTCATACCAGCAGCATACTGATCTGCGAGTAGGATTCAAGTTTCCCACAGATACTACAGACCTTTCCGGTTCTCCAAATCATCCTGTAGTTCAGAACATGTGATCCACCCGATTAACCAAGTAGTGAACGATGTACCCGTGCATCACCAAACATCCCAGCAGTTCCATCAAGCTAGTGGGATTTCACGATGTCGATGTTCTAAGACTCGATGTCAATTCATGGAAACAAAAGATGCCATACTAAAATCTTTTCTCGTTTACTCTGATGCTCCTTTCGAACAATTTACCAAGAACTTCAGGGTCTTCAGTGTATAGTCAAACTTAACCTTCGATATTTTTCCTATGAAGCCGACATTCGAATGAACGTTTTTGCTGAAGAAAGTGGGGGCTTAGCTCTCTTCTGTGATTTTTACAGCTAATCTAAAACGCTGAGTATATATGACCCGACCCAACCGTCCTGAAAGGGTTAACTTAGCTTAGCTCAGCTTAGCATACCTTAGTTCAGCTTGGCATAGATTAAACCAGGTTAGCATAGGTTAGCTCAGCTTAGCATAACTTAACTCCGTGTAGCATAGTTTTGCTCAGCTTACCTCAGCTTTGTTCAGTTCAGCTTAACTTAGCTCAGCTTACCTTAGCTCAGTTTTGATTAACCTAGATTAGCTTAGCTCAGCTTAACTTAGCTCAACTTGGCTTGGCTTAGCTCATCTTGCTTAGCTTGACTTAGCTTGGGTTAGCTTAGCTCAGCTTAGTTTAGATTAGCTCAGCTTAGCTTGGCTTTTGAGCCCATATCCGTAAAACGGTTCTAATTGAAATATTCTTCTTTTTTTATTGGAACTACTTGCTATCTTGGCCCATTGCCGCTTCGCAACATAAAAGTGTTCGACCAGCACTACCACAATTATTAACTGCGAAGCTTCTAAGCCAAGTTAGGGGTCGTAAGCACTTAAGGGGGGAGGGGGGTCTGTCGTTTTCTTACGCACCATATAAATAAAAAATCATTTGTATGAAAAAAATCTTACTTGGGGGAGGGAGGGTCGTAAATCCCAGAAAAATTACTTACGTAATAAGTGTCAACCGCTTACCAACTTTGCATTCGTGTGTCATGATACTAACAGGATAATACGTTTATGCCCATGTAAGTCGAGGAAATTTCCTAGACCGGACCACAAACCGAGCTCAGCTACCTTCAGCATGGTCTCGCTTTGTAGCTGCGCATCGTTCCGCGTGGTTAAGAAGGCAGATTCAAATATCCCATTAAAAAAGAAGAAATATTTGCGCAGCAATTTTTATTGTCGTGTTATATGCTACATAAGGGACGAAAATTTAGTGCTTTATAGAGCTTTGCTTGTTACATCTTGCTAAAGGTAGATTTCTCTTTTTATTTACTTTGTTCTCCGAATCATTCTTTGCAAACATTACAATTTGTAAAGCTGCTTACATTATTATTTACATTAAAAACTTAATAAGTACCGTCAACGGGGGTGTCATTGGGCCAAAATGTGGTATGCTCCAAGTAAATGTTACAAAGCTCTAGTAGTTAACATTGGAATCAAGTTCCAATTAATTTGGTACAAGCTTGAATAATAAATTTACCGCTGTGTGGGGAAAAAATAATGAATTATGGAAATTCTTCAAAGTTAGGGTAATTCGCCAAATGTTGAACGGCTAATTTCTTCGCCTATTGTTGAACGCACGTGCATTTCTTATGGGAGTTCAACAATAGGCGACAAAATTAGCCGTTCAACATTTGGCGGTTTCCCCTATATGTTGTTTAAAATTGGCCCATTCTCACCCCTCACAGGGGGTGACATTGGGCCAAATGAAATAGTTCAGCGGTGACGATGAAACGCTTCAATCGTTCATTCAAAATAATTGCCTACATTACGGCTCTTACCAACTATGTAAGACAAATCAACTGAAGGCTTGGCCCAATCTCACCCCTTTTTGGCGTGCATTGCTCGTTGCTACGAAAAACCAGCACCGTTATATAAATATTGATAAAATTCGATAAAACAACAACAGATTATCGTAACATGATAACCAGGTATCCATCGATCTAAAAACTAGTTATGTAATAGATTTGTGGGGCATTACTGACACTATTTTTATACGGGTTCATTCGCTCAATAGTTTTACATTCAAATTCCAAGCATTATCGTACGAGCACAATTAGTTCTTGGAATTTGTTTTGTGGTTTCCTAGACGTGAATTTTAATATAATTTCGAACCGTTTGAAGTTTTCATCAAAATTCGTAACAGTTTCTGAGAAATTAGGAGTTGAAACATTTTTCGTTTTTGGCCCAATCTTACCCCCAAGGCCCAATGTCACCCCGAACGACGGTATTTTTAATTATACAGTCGCCTCTCCACATCTCGATATTGAAGGGACCATCGAGATAGGGAGAGATCGAGGAATGGAAGGAAAACTGAAATGGGTACTAGATCCAAAAAAGCTCGTTGCTATGAAAAACGTCATCAAAACAAATGTCATTTCCTGTTGTTGACATGTTTGTTATTGTCCGAAGATGGTCTAGTAGCCTAAAAATTTGATCATATCTCGGGTACTCATTCAAAAGGACGTATGTGATTTTGTAAACAAAGATTAAAACGTCGATTTGTCCAATCTGATGGCACTCCCACGCAAACCAACACCACCAACAGGTAGCCGAAGGCTTCCCCTGCCTGTGCCTGCCTGCCTGTGGTGATGGTTCGCGTGGGAGTGCTATCAGATTAGACAAATCGACGTTTCAATATTTGTTTACAAAATCACATACGTCCTTTTGAATAAGTACCCGAGATATCGACATAAGGAGAGTGGATCCAGAACAAAATATGATCAGATCACATCGAGATAGAGAGATATGCCCGAGACGTGGAATGCCCAAATATATGTAGATTCAAGGGACCGAGGAAATCTCGCTTAACTTTTCAAAAGGTCCTAAGTAACATTTTTTTCATGAATTAATTTGAGTACTGCAATCAGAAGCTTTCATGTTGTTCTGTTGATTGCGCTATTCAAAATAATTCATGAAAAAAATGTTACTTAGGACCTTTTGAAAAGTTAAGCGAGAAATCATCGACATAGGGAGAGATATCGAGATACAGTACATCGAGATGTAGAGAGTCGACTGTATTTCCATTCAATCTATCTTTTGGTTATTTATTCAAAATGCATTGAGAATTTTTGTTATTGTAAATTTTGTCATCTACAAAAAAACCCAGATTAATCCACCTAGCGGTGATGATGCCTTTCTCGTGCGGTAGAAAATAGTATTTTGGGCGAGGTTTTGGGCATTACTTCTGAGCCCATCGTCCGATACGGCCAATTTTCAATCGGAAATAATGAGACAAGGTTTTGCGTCGAATGCAACCTGTTGCGAGCAAATTGGTTTAGGGTAAGTGCATTAAAAGTGAGCTAGACTTTTTCTCGCGTTATTTTTTGGAAAAAATAGTATTTTGACCATAACTTCCAAGCCCATTGTCCGATCCGTCCATTTTTTGATAGGAAATTGTCTAGCCCAGGCGTTTTTCTACTCGTTGAACCCTCAAAAATAGCATTTAATCTTTCTTCTTTAATCTTAGCTACCATGTTATTCTGACTATCTAGTATCTGACATCTAAAAACCTTTCTTCGAATGCATTGCTACACTATACACAGCCTTAAGTTCTATTACACATCCGCTTTATCTTCACTGATGTGTAAGATAATCTATCCTAATCGATAGGTGTGTAAGCAAAACACTTATTACATCGTTCTCCGCAGCAGCCCTTAGCTGTTCGCTTCGATCAGGAATCAAAGTCAAGAATCTATCATTGCACAACCGACTTGATCTTCGAGCTTAAATTGCTCTCAGCAATCAACCGCTGCGCTGCTGTACTCTCGGTTCAAAGTCGATAAACTGTTACAACCGGCTACCAAAGCCACCTTTGATCCGCATTTGGTTTCAAAATAGGGTAAATAGAGTTCCGCGAATCTTGGTTCTCCTGATCGCACCGTCACAATTCGGCCGAACCCTCGATCCGACGCGCTAGCGAGATGCGACTGACTGCCCCCGTCAATAGCACACTCACTTGACAACCGTCTACCTGCGCGAACCGGTGCGCGAGTTCAATTACCGTTAGTAAACACTACGGTGCCCTGCATCGGTGCAGCAGGCAATGCAATGCACCAGCCTCCTTTAGATGCTGGTTGTATTGCTGCGCGGTCCGGGGGCGTTATTATCGCACGCTAGTTCACCCGTTTCCCCATTGCCGCCCTGCTTCGGATGTAACTGACATGCAATTATCGTTCTAGAACTTGTCCACAGCACGGCACGGAACAGCTATTCAGGAAAAACTGATAAGAGCAGTATGAATTGGGGCAGCGTTTCTCAAAACCAACAGTTTGGCTTAGAAAATATTATTAATATAAGAAGGAAAGACTCATCAATTTGAACAAATTTTCTTACTTTTTTCAACATCACATCTGAGGTGTTATTTTTAACACGAAATGAGAAGAGCAATAATGCTATATTTTTGACTTTGTTTGGACTACAGCCAATACTAGGATCTTTATACTTCTGTCGCAATTTATCATCAGCCTAGGATCAAAATGCTACTAAGATTTTCAGAAACGATAGGGACACAATTTGAAATTTGACCCTAATCAGATTGTTTCCGCCTTCCTTTCATTATTGAGATTTGTTTCAAGTCAAGACAACTGCAGGTTTTATCGGAATTCACTAAGATTCGTCGTTGTTTGTCGGGGAGTGGGTCGCATACCGTAACATCTTGAGAGCCCCTTTCATAGGGAAACTTCCACTTGCAGTTTATTTACATTTTCAGCTCGTTTGAAATCCTACATGTCGTAAAAAACATTTGTTGGGTTTGTTCTTCTGCTATACCTGTACAGGAATTGGTACGGATCGTCACACTTTTCTTTGATGATGCGCTAGTTTCAAATTTATTAATGATCGTAATTTTAGGATTGCTCCATCTTTCTCCGTTGCGTGTGGCGTTGCAATATTGAAACTAAAAGCCGATGATATGGAAATGCTAATATCATCTTCCAAACTTGGACGTACATGTTCATGATAGCATTAGAGGCGAAAGTATAGAATTGATAGTTCCGTTAGGATACGGCAGGCATGAAGGATGTTTTTTATAGAAGTCGATTTGAAAGCGAGCTCGACTAAATGCTGATGTCATATTAGAAATTTGGAGACAGTACTCGTCGATAGCAAATCCTTCCGCACGCGATGGCATATGAGCAAGTCAAACCACCTTCCTTTTGCCAGTGGAGATATATCAGCTTCCACACTGATATTCTTCCCTCCCCCTTCATACGGGAGCTTGGCAGAAGGAAGGTCGTGTGATATGTGCCATCACAAATATTGCCCTCCGCTCGCTTTCAAATCGACTTCTATAAAAAAAACATCCTTCATGCCTGCCGTATCCTAACGGAACTATCAATTCTATACTTTCGCCTCTAATGCTATCATGAACATGTACGTCCAAGCTTGGAAGATGATATTAGCATTTCCATATCATTGTAAATCGTTTAACTTCACGTAGAAGTAACACACACGAAATCATTAATTTAGTAAAAGCCGATGAAAATAATCTCACATGAAACTAATATAAGTATCATCGAAAGACAAATTATAATACTGGTTTAAATATTGAAGACGTCAATGGCGTTGCAAATTGTCATCTAAATCCTTGAAGTATCATTTTTTTTTCAAATTTAGTAACACCAATCCGAAATTATGTAATCTTTGAAAAAAACGCTAAATAACTATCACTTTAACATTATAGGTCTCACTGTTTATAATGCACCTTACAATAAAATGAAAACTTTTATAATCATTTTGCAATGCTTTCATACATGACCAAAATTACTCCCCAATGCAAATAATATGTGCTCGCTCCACCACACGCAAAAAAAAGCGTTCATGAATTCGTGAACTAACGAGTTCACGGTGTATTTTTTCGGGAACAACAGTCACGGATTCGGGAATACAGTCACGTTTTCTGGATCGTTCTGGAAAACGTGACTGGTGTTCTCGAATTTATGAATTAATTCACGGTGTATTTTTGCTGGTTCACGAATTCGGGAACGGTTTTTTTTGCGTGCACGAGGTTTTTTATGCGACTATCTGGCGTTCTTTTTTGCGATTAAATGTTGTCGGACGATTAGACTTTTCAATGCCAAATACAATACATATTTTAACATAATCTTAGGTATTGCGAATAAATCATCTTTACCACAGCTTTGTAACAGCAAAACTAGCATTCATTTACTAATATACTTTATGTTAGAAAATAAGCCTAAGATTTGCGAAAGCGTGAAGGTGTAGACACATGGCGTCAATGTTAATAACAAATTGGAATGCTCATGTCTACTCTACCAACCGCACAAATCAAATGTCATTCAAAATAATCCGACCTTTCTTGGGACGTATCCAATGACAACCTGTGCCCACCGCCGCTCATGGTGGAATTGTTTGTGAGAACGACAAATTCAATCAATCCCTACTAATGGAAAATAAATTACAAATATTTCGCGCCCGCAGCGCGCGGTACGGTCAACCGATGGTAGCTTCCACAGCGCTGCTACTGCGTTTTGTTATTGTTTACCAGCATCAAGTTCAACCGGCGCACCGAGTCGACACTCGACGGACCGGCTGCGCTGCGGCTGCTATACTCCAACGTGAATGATAACTGTCGGGTGACAAAACCGTTCGTCGCTTGATGTCGCGTTGCGGTCCTTGGCTTTTGTTGCGAGACATTACTCTTAATCGATGCTACATTTGTGAATTGCGGCGGTAGGCGAAGGACGGTCAATATGAGCCCCCTAAGCAAATTTTCGAATTTAACGATGATATAGGCTGACCATACGTACCGTATTTAACGGGGCAGTACCGTTTCTTAGACCTTATTGCGTTCTAATGTTCTTCTTCTTCAATGGGTCTACATTCCAACCGGAACTTGGCTTGCTTTTCAACTTAGTATTCTATTAGCGTCTCCTCAGTTATTAATTGAAAGCTATCCTATGCCCGCCATTGCATGAGTGTGTGGCAAGCACAATGGATACGCTATGCCCAGGAAGTCGAGAATGTTCCCAACTCGAAATCATCCTAGACCGGACGAGGATCGAACTCGCCACCTCCGGATCGGCAATCCTACGCCTTTGCTCGCAAGGCTCCTGGAGACCCAATGAGCTTATGAATTCTAAATTAATTCACCCAGTCGCGAAGATGCCTTTAATGCATAATGATGTATAATGTATAATGATCGACTTTTCTTAAGGTTTTTAACAGTTAATGACAACAGGTGCTTTTTCTGGAGATTTTTCCATACAGTTTCATTTCAATGTTTTTTTTCTGTTTATTCCGGAGGCATTGGAATGTGTTCAATTTTTATTAGTGGATTGAACGGAATTAGTTACTTGGTAGGCAAGTATTATCTGAAATTCACGTAACGCCTCAACGTCAATATAATGAGGCGTAGGGACAGACATTCTAATTTTCAGATTAAGTTGATTTTGGATAATTCTTTTTGAATATTCCGAAGTAGGTAATACATTTTTTTTTTCAAATCTGCTTGACCATCTATTTTTAAATCATTTGATTCTTTTTGAAACATTAAGAATCATACAAAGTCTTTCAGAATAATTCTGGATATTTCGAAATCATCCACTGTAAAAAAAACGTAGACATGAAAATAGTAGTTTGTGCAACAAGTTGCAAAAAGATGATTTTTTCAGCACGAGTCGTACGTTTATCGAACGAGGCTTGCCGAGTTGGATAAATACTACGAGTGCTGAAAAAATCGAGTTTTGCAACGAGTTGCACACGCTTTTTTTGCAATGACGAAAAATGGACTTTAATATGACAAATCTGTACCAAAATTATACTTGTACTTGTCTAATTCCTTCCAGAATTTACTCCACATGATCATTCTTGCCAATAAATTATGTTGATGCAGAGATTCCATGTTGCCATGCCACATTGCATAGTTCAATAAGTCGTGAAGCGATAGATGTACTTGCCTTTGGAAATTTTTGATGTCATGGGCATAAAACTATTTCATGTATTACGCGACGCCGAGAATACACTATTTGAACACTTACCTAAGCTAATTCAGCAAAATGTAGTCATGTAACTACTGTTCTGATGTTGGTTTTTTATTATAGCACCCAAATGAGTGTTATAATGAATATTATGCAACCCATTTGAGTTGCATAATGTTCATTAAAGCACCCATTTCGTTGGTATGGAAAAGTAGGCCGTTTTATGACTCAACGGCGAACTGTAAACCAGATATTATGATCAGGAATTGCAAAAAATATTTATAAATCAACTGAACAAAATGAGGCCCTTTTCAAACCAAAGGGAAAATTTGGTCGAATTAAAGGCTAGATTTAAGGTCCGCACGTACTCTAAGACTAGTTTACACATCACGAGCTTGTCTGCAAATTTCGCTCCCATATGTGTGGACGGGATTAATGGAATTCCGTTATGAAAAATGAGCAATTCAGTCCGATTAGAAATACAGTCCAGTGGAGATCTCCGAGAGTCCGAGCTGTAAACCAGATTATAATTTGACCTAGATTTTTTTTTTCGCGACGAAATTGTATTAGTCCCGCATATTTTGTTTTGAGAGCACAGAGGAATAAAATCAATTGGCTAGAATCTCGAAATGTAAGGTTACTTTTAGCGTCATTTACCTAAATCAATTTCGATCAAAAAGGACTGTGAATCGATTAAAATCTATTATTCGCATTTTTCCCCACTTTTAGGAAAAAAAGGATTTGGCACGGGAAAATAATAAACTCGCCCTATATTGTTTTATACGCATTTGTCATTTTTTCTTTGAACTATTTTTTAGCCTTCTAATGCCCAAAACCGGCCTTCGACAGGGTAATTTGACTAATATTATTTGTTATTTTCAATTGTTCAGAAATGGAAAAAAAATTATATTGACCAAAAATAAAAATCCTTAATGCATGTCTAGACAAGATTGAAATAAAATTTCAAAATTCCACATTTTTTAATATCGAAACATAAGAATTTTCTGTTCCTTCGTGTTTTTGTCCGCGTCCCTTCGGAGAGGGAAATATTTGTAGTTTAGTATTTTTCCACAACTAACTTAATACAATAAAATAGTCGATAGAATGTTATGGTGCGGATAATTACCTCTAGAATATTTCTAATTCCTTACACGAAAAATGAAAATTTAGCCCACACATTTTTAAATTTCCACAGCTTTTTAATTTTATCACAAGGTTTTTTGACATGTCCCGTTATATTATCAATTCAATGCAAAACAGAATTATAGCCGCTATCGAAATTGGGGGCTGCGAAATGGTGAGTTGACATCCGGGAAGGGGCGCCTAACATAGCTCTGGTCCTCACAAGTTCCAATACTCACGCTTCCACGGGTCTTCCGATGACAATTGACCGCCAGCTAAGGGTTGCGTACTTAGCTGGTAGTGCAGCCTGGGCACTGTTGTCCTTCTGACATCAGCTAGAGTGAGAGGGTGCGTCCTGTGGGGTCTGCCTAGGATGTGGTGGGGTTTGACAGTGGGCTCTGTTGAACTTCTATAAAAAGCTGCATGTGTCCCCAAGCAGGCTCTATCAAAGCGACCATGTGCCGCTCAAAGCGCACTAGCCTAGTCCTGGTGTTGGGTAGGACTTTAAACAAATTTGACCCGACTGATCGAGCGTCTGTCCACCAAGGAGGTGCGGCTCCAACAGCGTCTGTTCTGGCATCCAGCGGCTGAGTATGAAATGCTATTCCCCGGAAGCTATACCTAAGATGGCAGCCCCATCCCGGTGGATAGGGAACCTTGGGCCAACAACCTACTGTTCCCGAAACATCAATTTGTTCGAGAATCCGATAATGAAAGAATACGGACTGATTTTACGGCGACGACTCTTAGCGCGAAACAACGGACACGAATAGGAACATGGAACGTTTTAACCCTAGCCCAGCAGGGTAAATTGGCACAACTTGCCAATGAGGCACGCCGCATGAAGCTTGAGATCCTGGGACTGAGTGAAGTCCGTTGGCCAAACTTTGGTGAACACAGAACGCCGTCGGGACAAGTTCTGCTATACTCTGATTTACGAGGTGAACACGCTCCCCGGCAACGCGGAGTTGGCATCCTACTAAGCGCTCAGGCACACTCTGCGCTTATGAAGTGGGAACTTATAAGTGAAAGGATAATCGTTGCCAGATTTAGAACACGGGTCCGAAACCTTACTATAATCCAATGTTATGCGCCAACCGATGCTGCCTATCTGCAAGACAAAGAGAACTTTTACAGTCAACTCAATGCCGTCGTAGATAGAATTCCGAAGGGTGATATCAAGATCTGTTTGGGCGACTTCAATGCGAAGATCGGATCCAACAACTCGAACCATGAGCGCATTATGGGACGCCATGGTCTCGCCATGGAGAAATGAGCGAAAACGGAGAGCTGTTCGCAGAATTTTGTGGTAATAACGACATGGTGATCGGGGGATCGCTCTTCCCTCATCGACCGGTTCACAAGGTCACGTGGGTCTCCCGTGACGGCTTTACAGAAAATCAAATCGACCACATCTGCATCAGCCGAAAATGGAAACGGAGCCTTCTTGATGTACGGAATAAACGTAGTGCCGATATCGCGTCTGATCATCACCTCCTCATCGGCGAAATACGCCTGCGCATTGCCCGGATTCGTCGGCAGGAGGAAAAAATTGGACGACGATTCAACACACGCCGACTGGAAGATGCCACGGTGAAACGGTCCTTCGTTGAAGAACTGGAGACGCGTGCTGCAGATATTCCGGAAGGTGGCAGCGTGGAAGACCAATGGACCGCCATCAAGAATGCCTTCATCGCCACCAGCGAGAACAATCTGGGCGAACTACGCACCCAGAGAAAACAATGGATCACAGATGAGACCTGGAGGAAGATAGAGGAGCGAAGAGAAACCAAAGCCGCGATAGAGCGATCAAAAACCAGAGGAGCCAAAGTTCTAGCCCGCCAACGATACGCGGCTCTTGAGAAGGAAGTAAAACGCTCATGTCGACGGGACAAGCGAGCGTGGGCAGACTCTCTGGCCGACGAAGGAGAGAGAGCCGCCGCAACCGGGGACATTCGCCTCCTCTACGATATCTCACGACGCTTAAGCGGGGCGAAGATGAATGCAACGATGCCTGTGAAAGACGCGAATGATCAGTTATTGACCGACCCAACTGACCAGCTGAAACGCTGGTTCGAGCACTTCGAACAACTTTTTCAAGTGCCAGCCAGGCCATCACCACCTCGGCATGATCTGCCTAGGATCCGACGTATAACACGCGTCAATACCGAAGCTCCATCACTGCTAGAGATTCAAACAGCCATCCAAAGCATGAAATCGAATAAAGCCCCAGGGGTCGACCGCATATCAGCCGAGATGCTCAAAGCTGACCCCATGACATCCGCATCGTTTATTTCATAATATCTGGGACACCGCAACTTTCCCGGTCGACTGGATGCAAGGTATCTTAGTAAAGGTGCCCAAAAAGGGTGACCTGACTGTATGCGATAACTGGCGAGGCATTATCTTGCTGTGTACCGTTCTCAAAGTTCTGTGCAAAATTATCCTAGCCCGGATTTAGGAGAAGATCGCATATGCGACTCTCCGGCGGCAGCAAGCCGGATTCCGTGCCGGAAGATCCTATGTGGACCATATTGTCACGCTCCGCATCATTCTGGAGCAGGTCAACGAATTCCAAGAGTCCCTTTACTTGGTATTCATTGACTACGAAAAAGCTTTCGACCGTCTCAATCACGAGAATATGTGGGGCGCCCTGAGACGCAAGGGAGTTCCTGAGAAAATCATCGGCCTCTTCGAAGCACAGTACGAGGCCTTTTCGTATAGAGTGCTGCACAATGGGGTCCTGTCCGACCCTATGCGGGTCGTAGCTGGTGTGAGGCAAGGATGTATTCTATCACCGTTACTGTTCCTCATCGTAATCGATGAGATTCTGGTAGGTGCGATTGACCGTGAACCAAACCGCGGGCTGTTATGGCAGCCTATAACCATGGAGCATCTAAACGACTTCGAATTGGCTGATGACGTTGCACTCCTCGCGCAACGGCGCTCTGATATGCAGAGTAAGCTCAACGACCTTGCCAAGCGCTCCTCTTCGGCAGGTTTAGTCATCAACGTCAACAAAACCAAATCGTTGGATGTAAACACGGCGACTCCTTCCAGTTTCACAGTAGCCGGGCAACCAGTGGAGAATGTTGAAAGCTTCCAATATCTTGGTAGCCAAATGGCGTCGGACGGCGGTACCAAGATCGACATAGGCGCACGGATCAAGAAAGCAAGGGCTGCCTTTGCGAGTTTAAGAAATATCTGGAAAAACAGGCAGATAAGTGAACGCACCAAAATACGAATTTTCAACTCTAACGTGAAATCTGTGCTGTTATACGCTAGCGAAACATGGTGTGTATCAGTGGAGAACACTCAACGGCTGCAGGTGTTCATTAACAGATGCCTGCGGTATATAATTCGGGCCTGGTGGCCTCACAACTGGATCTCAAACAATGAGCTCCATCGTCGTTGTCACCAGAGGCCGATAGCAACAGAAATTCGGGATCGGAAGTGGGGCTGGGTCGGCCACACTCTACGTAGGGGCGGAAACGAAATCTGTAAACAAGCATTAGACTGGAACCCAGCGGGACATCGCAGCAGAGGCAGACCCAGAGGCTCATGGCGGCGAAGCCTCAATAAAGAAATAAAAGAAGTCGACCGAAATCTAACCTGGCAACAGGTTAAAGCGATAGCCGGGCAACGCTCAGGATGGAGATCTTTCAAGTCGGCCCTTTGCACCACCGGAGGTGTACAGGATCCGTAAGTAAGTAAGTATCGAAATTGGATTTTTCTCACAATCCATACGTTAAACCTAACTTCGGAAGTGGTGCGCTGTTTTCATTTAGTGATGTGCTATACAGCGAACCACTTCCGAAATTAAGTTTATTTGTATTATTTAAGTATGGATTGTGAGAAAAATCCATTTTCGATAGCGGCTATAATTCGGTTTTCTACTGAATTTACAATACAATGATAACAATCGAAAGTATGTATTTTCAATCTGTTAACCAGTAATTAAACTTACCATCCATAATACGGAATAGAAATTTGGACGAAAAACGTGTGTTTTTGTGCAAACTCAAACCATGCGGGTTGAAACGCGCCAGCCAAAAATGTAAACAAACAGTTTGCTGACAGAAGAATCAATTATCAATTAATGCAAAGTGCTATTCTCGTTTCCACTCAAATGAAAGCTGATGAAATGTATTTTTTTTTGCTAAATTGTCATGTGATAAATTTATGTGTGCATACAAGATATTTTAGTACTATAACTAGCGAAAGAAAACCAGCTTTGCCCGAGTGTCACAATTAACTATTTGCAGCACCGCATTCTAGATCAATTTCCGAGCGTTTGTTTTGTTTTCCTCAACAGCTGACCCAAAATAGTATTCTAATGATTTTTTTATATTTCTCCTTATTTTTAAGGACAAGCATCTTAGAAGCCAAAACAAAATTCACTCGCGTTTTCAAGGACACACCATTCAATATGAAAGCATCGCACAACTGTCATTTTCATTATTCCACGCATGCTGCGATGCAGCAAAGCTGGAATAATAAAAACTAAAGTTGTCCGCTGTCTCCGTATTTAGTGGTGTGGCCTTGAAAACGTGAGTGAATTTAGTTTTGGATTCTGTAATGCTTGTCCTTGAATTCACCATCTTTTCGTGTCGCAGGAATACGAAAGCTATCGCTCTCAAGAGCTGAGCAGAATGGATACGTTTGCGTGCGTTATGACAGTTTTGCCATGGAAAAACTGTCAAAACGCACGCAAACGTATCCATTCTGCTCGGCAGTTCAGAGTCCTCCGCTCCGAATTTTTTTTTTTGCGAATGTTGTTCACTCTGAAAAGTTTTCCCTTCTTCGGTCAGTTTTATGGATCAATGTTATGCGCTAAGGTTAGGTTTCCTATCTGGCTACAGCAATTGAACTCCGGAAAACAGCGCGACTCAACAATTGGATTCTTGGACATCCGTACAGCCACAGTTTATCGTTTTTGTCGACCAGCTTAATTTTATGAACCAACCATTTTTTTGTATATACAAACCTTGCGGATCTCAAAACGAATCGATGAGGGAAAAAATCTTGCAAATCGGTCAACCCGTTCGCGAGTTAAATCGTCAGGAGGGAAATCTCAACTCATCTTTTTTTTAATAGATTTATTTGGCGGGCGCATGAGACCTTGTGCATTATTGAGCCAAATCACTATTTTTTATTCACGGTGCATGCATCACGCGTTCGAGAATTTCATGCAGTAAAGACTTAAGCATTGGCGTAACTAAGGAAAAATTCTAGGGGGGGCTAACTTTTTTTTCAATTTTTCTATTTTATGTACAATCAAAACACAGACAGGCTTACCAGACAACTCTTTCAATACATCTATAGACGACTTAAAATTACAAATGATGTTCATCGTCGCTTTATGAGATAAAAAAATCTAGAAATGTCCTAGAATTCCCGAAAATACCGAAGGAAAAAAATCTGTGTTTTAGAAATCCTTCTGAAAGACTTCCAAATTCACTCTCATGGAAAGGTTAATTATCTCCTCTGAAATCACAGTGTTTGCTGATTTTTTTCCAATATCAAGAAACTCAGCGTGTTCACTTTACATCTTTTAGGAAGCAAGAGATTGTACGCTGGATTTAGTAAAACTTACTAACGACTCTCTGAAAAAACTTAAAAATCGTAAAGGAGTTATCACTTGCTGAGACATTAGGATGTGTTAGACATTTTTCGGTAACCTAAACATTCTATGACTCTGAGAATCTTAATTTTTTTTCCAAAATTAATTATTGTCCTAATATTAAGACCACATAAGCAGTACACCCAGGTTTTTTTTTTACACGGTTGGAATTCATTAATTTCTCGGTTAACCTGAACTTTCACAGATTTTTAAATACCCCCTGAATTTTCTTTGATTTTTTCTGAATTTTTTCGTGGGGTTAACTCATTGTTTCATTGACGCTGAAGGTCTTAAACGACTAAAACCAAACCGTGTAAAAAAAAACCTGGGTGTATAGTATTTTACTTGAATTTTTTTCTTCCTCTCAAAATCTCAGAGGTTGTGTTTGTTATTTTAGCTTGTTACTCCTCCTATTATTTTTTCCATTGAGCATTTTTTACTCCAACTTCCTTAAGCAATGACATCTGGCGCTGAGAATCTAAGAAGCGTGATATCCTTCTTGTTTTTCATTATTTTGGCAAGATATAGAAATTGTTCAAAATTAGTGACGACGATATTCTTCGGCTCTTTCAGTCTTTATAACAAGCTGAAACGGGTGTTGTGTCTACTATCCGACGTTTCGGTGTTTATTATACACCTTCCATGCACCAAAATTAGCCGTAGTTGGACGCCATTATTAAAACTCTCAGACAGCAATATGTCATGCATAATACACATAAGTACAATAGATCGCAGCTTCTTAATCCCTGAAGAAGGTGTAATAAACACCAAAACGTCGGATAGTAGACGTAAACCCTGTTTTAGCTTGTCATAAAGACTTAAAGAGCCGAAAAATACCGTCGTCAATAATCAATCATAGTTGCAACAAAGCAACAATCAATGTTTAAAATTACAAAACTAGATAAAATAGTTTCAAAGACAAATCATATATGTGCAACTAAGCAAAGTAGCAAAACATTCTAGGGGGGGCTAATTTAATCCTAGGTGGGGCTAAAGCCCCCCCTAGCTCCCCTGTAGTTACGCCAATGGACTTAAGGTCTACATGAGTAACCAATGATCTATCAAACTGCTTCGAATATAGTATATGCCCTTTTGTGATACGTAGAATAGAATTTGTTAACAGCATGGGTTCTTGAGAATCCAAGAAATCCCTGGAATAAGGCATGGGCCTGGAACATATTCAGAACATTCCGATTGATCTTCGGTTAATCGTGTAAATCTTAAGACCAAACTCCTGGGAGTTCTTGGATGACTAAGAACCCCTGCCTTTGGCACATTCTATTCTATGCATTAAACGGGCTTAAGCCGTTTTCAAAAACTTCCCGTTTATCTTTGGTTTCTCAAGAATGTCTGTAATCTTTACTCCAGGGATTTGTTGGATGACCGATGATCAAAACGAGCATGTACCATATTTTAAACAGTCCGATTAATCTTTAGCTACGCGTGACGATCTTGAGGGCTTATTCCAAGGATTTCTTGGATGACGAAGATTCTAAGCTGTGAACTCTTTCTATTATATGTTGAAATTTTGGCTATCTCAGTCTTTAAAACCATTAAACGACATGTAAATTAGGACAAAAACGATTGACCAATTTTTCCCTTGAAAAAGGCCACATCCAATGGCCGAAACGTCGGGCAGAGTAAAACGCTAATCGTTTAATGGTTTTAAAGACTGAGATAGCCAAAATTTCTACATAAAAACTATTTCCAGTCGTTTCAAATACCATCTTTCTATTATATGTATAACGGAATAAACATGTATCATATTTAAAACTATCCAATTGATCTTTGAACAATCGTGTAAAAAGCGTTACTCCAGGGATACTTTGGATGACCGAGAACCTCTGACATGGACACATTCTATTCCACACATTCTTAGACAGCATAACTCCGCCTAGAACTCTTTGGCAACGGATAAAGAGCCTCGGTGTCGGCAAGGATAAAGCATCGCCGCCGTGTGGTTTCCATCCTGATGAGATAAATCGTACATTTGTAGCCAATTTTACGAATTCACGTGGGCCAAGGCCCGTACAGCCATCGTCACCTTCACTATACAGCTTTACTTTTCGACCTGTGCAAGATTGGGAAGTCTAGGGGGGGCAGCAGGGACTTTGTCCAAGGGCTTGACGACCCCTCCCCATGGCCACTGCGAGTTAGATCGGGACCATCGTCCCTAAACCCTAATCCCAAGGCGTCAAGCGACCCGTGCCGAGGGGATGCATGGCCAGGGGGGTGAAATAATAAGCTAGGCCTTTAACGGAGCCTGTGGGGTACCTGGGCACCCTCCACAGTAATTGTCCCTTACCGCGTCATGATGGGCTCTGACGTGGTGGACCTCTTTTCCCGAGCAACTCGTGGGACCAAAATGGAAAACCAAGTCAATTCTTCAATTAGTGGTCGTAGTGTAGGCGACAACCCAGAGGTGGGTTGTTCAGGTCTCCGCCTAGGAGGCCAGAGGCAATAGTCGGCAGCTCAGTGCGCAGCGCCAGCGTGGGTCACTCAACCTTCCTCTCGGCTAAAAAAACGTCGGTAGGGGTTATTGACGGCCCATGGCTTGTGGAGGCGATGAACCGCAAACGCGATGGGCTTTCGGCCTTCGAGGTGGCGACGGAACAGCTGGACGCCATCATCGACTTTGCGTCATCGAAGCATAATATCAGCAAGGACCTCAAGAGGAGCTTGCAGAAACTTCGAAAGTCGATGTCTACCCAGACTGAGGCTCAAGTATTTGCGGGTACGTCGGGGGTGACTGCTCCAACGGAGCAAACACAAAAACGGGAGAGACAGTCTCCAGGGGATGAGCTCCCTGGGGGCCGCTCCAAAACGCGGAGGGTTACTACCCCGAACAAGGGTAGTGGGGCTGGGAAGCTGAACCCCGGCCAGGTACCTCCAAAACCGGGGGAGGAAGGGCCTGGAAAGGGCCGTCCACTCAGGAAAGACGGTGGTAAGGGGTTACGGCAGGCTGAAAGTTCTCAGCCGCACCAGACCAGGGAAATAGAGGGGGATGACGCCTCCTGGACCCTGGTCAAGAACAAGAGGAAACCGAAGACGTCAAGGGCCGAAAAGAAGGCCCAGGCGAATGAGGGTAGCAAGAAGTCTAGGGTAGGCGCCAATCGCTCCAGGGGCGATGCCCCAGTCATCACGGCGGACGAGGCTAAGTACTCGGGCGTTTTGAAGGCGATGAGGAGTGACGTCAAGCTCGGTGAACTCGGCGCCGACGTACGTTGAATAAGACGTACCCGGATGGGCGAGATGATCCTCGAGCTGAAGCGGGGCTTCGCTGCTCGTTCGAGGTGTGGTATACTGGAATTCGTTACCGCCCGTTGTAAAACGTTCTTCGTCGGAAGCAAGTTTCAAGAGTGGTTGCATCGATTTTTGGAATCACTCTAACTAAATTTATGTTGTTGTTATTTATTGTTATATTATTTATCCTATTTTTAACATCTCGTGAATAAAGGGTGGGCTCTTCTCCCCATCTATTGGTCAATCTGGGAAACGAGGGCTAGATAATAATATTGTATGTACGAACTTTCTTCTGGAAGGAGATTCTCTATTCATCCCGTGGATTCGCATAAGTGTCTTTGCTTGTGGAACCACCCCACCCAAATACATACAATAGTATAATCATGATCAAATCGTTTGTCAGATATGGCCAGTGCTATCGGCAGGTGCCTTGCTACAACAGATGGTAGTATCATCATCATCATCATCATCATCACTCTAACTAAATTTATGTTATAGGTAGTAAACTAATTCTAGACCAACATTTGAAAAGGGCGTAACAGCCAAAATTTATTCCTTCTGATTCTTCGTCTACATGTATAGCTGTATATGTGGACGAAGAATCAAAAGGAATAAATTTTGGCTGTTACGCCCTTTTCTAATGTTTGTCTAGAATTAATAACAATAATTATATACAGTATTGTATCTTTTCCAAATCGGAGGTAGTATTTTTTAAAAGATTTATATATTACACTACTGAACAATAATAAACAAACGAACATCTAAAAAGGCATATACCATTTTTTAAACAGTTTGATTGATCTTTAATAACGCGTGTTGATCTTAAGGCCATAATTCGGAGCATATCTTGGATGATCGATAACTTCTGCCTTTGACTCATTCTATTCTACACATCCCAAAGGGCATGAACCACATTATAAACAGTTCGATTGATCTTTAGTTACGCGTGTAGATCTTAAGGCCTAACTCTGGGTATTTCTTGAATGACCGAGAATCTCTTACGTTGGTTGGCTCATTCTATTCTACACATCCAAAAGGGCATATACCTTTTCTAAATCAGTTTGATTGATCTTTAGTTACGCATGTAGATCTTAAGATTTAACTCCAGGGATTTGATGACCGAGAACCTTTGTCATTGTCACATTTATTTCACATTCAAAAGGGCAAGTTACATATTATAAACAGTCTGATAGATCCTTGGTTACCTGTGTAGAGCTTAAGGCCTAACTTCAGGGATTTCTTGGATGCCCAAAAATCTATGCTGAAAAAACTCTTTTCTAAGTAGTCTCCACACTATTCACTTCTCTCCTTTCGGCTCTCTTCTCGCGTTTCTCTATTCACAATTTCACTTCTTGCTTCCCACTTTGCATCTCGCACGTCTTACTTCTCACATCCCATTTATCAATTCTCAAAGTATTTCACTTATAATTTCTCACATTCTACTACTTGCTGCTCGCTTTTCACTGATCACATATTATTTCGCACTTCTTGTTCTTACTGCTTGCGTATCGCTTCTCACTAATTAGTTCTAGTCCTTTCTTCTCGCTTTTCCCATCTCGCTCCTCTCTTCTCATGACCCAAATACCTTTTTACTATTCCCGATTGATTATACAATTATCGAAAGCTTTTTAGTGGCATTCCAAAATCCTTCTTCTCATTTGTTGTTTCTCACTTTTCACCACTCATAACTTCTAACTTCTTTTCAATTCGTACTTTTTACTATTTAGTTGATAATTATTAAAAAATAATTTATTAGTGGCACACGCACTCAATAATCTATGAAAACTATAATCAAGCATATCTGATTGGCGCGTTTTATCCTCCATGCAAAGTTTTTATTAAAATGTGTTTTTTTTACAGCAACAGCAGAACTATTCGGAAAATTATTTTACAGATTTTCAGATTGTTCGACCAAGATGATGACTATTGACTATACCACCATATACTACCACCTGCATCTGCCTAAAGCACATATCATTGTTTGTATTTCATCAAACTCCTTTATGAAAAGCCAAAATGCGTGAGGTGGTTGAAGTGAAAACACTTATCCACGGGATGAGAATCTACTTCCAGATGGGAGTTCGTACAAATAATAATGCAATCAAGCCCTCGTTTTCCAGACAGATTTTATAGATGGGAGAAGAAGTTAACAATGGCCAAGAACCAAGAAGAGTGCACTCAACATAGGCTAGTAGAACAACTTTCACTTCTTGTTGCAGATAAAACTCATGTTAAGAAAACACGTCAATTCGCGAGCCTCGACTACTAAGATCGATGTGTAGGTTAGGTGAAAGAAAGACTAAAATAACAAACGGTGTGGCTGCAAAACTGAAACTTTCCACATTTTGGAAGAAATATTTAACGATTTTATGACGCACCATATGCTCCGTTGTCACTAAAGAGGGAGGCAGGCGGACTCACGGTGCGTTGTTTCATGTGAGTTGCCTACCAACAGACGTTTTATCTTTATGAGTTTTCCGGAGAATTTGTGCATTTTATTAAACTGCACCAGCTGGTTATGATTGCCAACTGTTTCATAAGGTAAACAAAATTGTTAAAATCAAATATTCTAGCTATAGGCGCGCGTCACCTCCGACAATTTTCCATCAGAGTACTATTGTTCGAATTTGTCACATCTCTGATCTCTTTTTTCTCATGCAGGTACAAATATGTAGTATTGTAAAACAAATAATCGGAATCATTACACTCCAAAAAGAGTAGCAAAAATATCACTGTTAGGAGAATGGGTCTCATTATTATTAAATTTAGAAACTTTTTGGCTTTGCTTATATTTCTTCTTTATCGTTTTGACAAAGTGAAACCACGATAAAAACGAATGCGATTATGTTATCAGGTTATGTAGCGGTTTTTGGTAGCCACCTGCAAATCTTTGATTCTGATTGAACCATGCTAATTAATTAAACCGGATTACAAACTTTTCTAAAGAAACCGGCTTTTGCACTGTAAATGTTCGCATGCGCTATTTTATCTCAACGAAAAAATCGATGACACCATCTGTTCTGACGCACACAATAAGGAAAAGGGAAACACTGCTGCTACAGAAGAGCCATTGTTACATTTGGGCTAAATCCGTTATTTTGGTCAATCCCTAACCTCCTTCCCTTTACCGACGAGTTTGTTGTATTAGCATAATAATCATGTAAAACCTGTTTTCAAATGGAAATATATGCTAAATTGTAAAATTATTATTCGAAACTGGTATAAAAAAAGTTTGGAAAGGTCAGCACGAGTCGTACATCTAACGTTCTAACCGTGTACATAAAATTAGAATTCGACTTAAAACCTCGTAATACACATTCTAAAATTATTAAGAATCACATGAATTTATAAGATTTTTTCTGGGACCAGTAGATTGCGTGTTCATTGCAATATTTAACTTTGCCGCATTCATTTCGATGCCACGAAGCA
This sequence comes from Armigeres subalbatus, assembly GCF_024139115.2. NCBI lineage: Eukaryota > Metazoa > Arthropoda > Insecta > Diptera > Culicidae > Armigeres > Armigeres subalbatus. The sequence goes on along the minus strand of NC_085139.1, from coordinate 54,054,152 downwards.
GCGAGTTGCATCGTTTGAGAATGCATGCTAATTAATTGAACCGGATACCAAATTTTATCGAAGAAACCGGCTTTTCCTCCGTAAATGTTTGCACGCGCTGTTCTTCTGTCTGACGACCGAATCAACCGGCGGCGATGCGGTGGCACAACCTGTTCTTCAGACGGTATTGGGAAGAAAATAAGAAGGAAAAACTTTGGCTGTGGGAGATCTATTACACCATTTTGTTGTTGAATCCGTTAGTTTGATCAAGCCACAGGCGAGGATTTATTTTTGGTATGAGTATCATGTAAACCCAGGAGGAAATGGATTATCAAAATGGGGAGGAAGATGGGAAATAGGAAAATAGGAGGAACGACTTTTCAATTAAAGCAAGGAGAAGGATTACCCTGTCGTAATGATAGCCACAATCGGACGCTGAAGACGGACATTGCTCCCGATCAGTGTTTCGATGAATAGAGGGCGGAGCCACTCGCTTGCTTATCATTGGAGTAGGATCCATTTAGCACCATCTTTTGGGACCGATGCTGCCGCTGTTACAGGCACCAGTTCAAGTTCAATCGGAGAGCCCTGACGCAAAAAGCGACTACTACCTTTCGATTCCGCTCCCGTCGTCGTCGTCAATAATAATATATCTTTTTTATTAAGTACTTTATTACCGTGATAGTTTGAATAACTTGAATGTTTTATTGAATATTTGTAAGGCTAAATATTTTGCATCTTCTCTAATTCAATACATTTGTTCAATGTTGTCAAAACAGTGCTTTTACATATTTTTTGTCAATGTTTCCCATCCCACTTACCTACTACATACACACAGCAAATAAATTTAAAAATTCAACGACGACTAATTGCAACAAACGAATAAACCCTGGATATTCAATTATATTTGATTGAATTTTACAATCTAGCACGGTATAAATTTATTTCAATTTAGAACAACAGTGAGATCCATTGAATGTTACGTTTATTTGCATGCTCCAAATATGTGCATGAAAATACATTTAAAATCACAACATATTTTTATCTGTGCGTACGGGAATTCGCTCCCTGACTCGATGGATTATTTTCCTTATTAAATCTGTTGCGAGAGTTTCATATAATTGATTAAATTTATATGTACGTACCGTTTGCACATTTCAATAGTACGAAAAATCTTTTAGTAATGTAATCTCTTTCTCTCTCTTATGTTTTCAGGTACACAATGATTACTAAGTCCCGGTTTGTATCCATGGCTGCATCGAATCTAATCGAAAAACTTCCCAAAAAACTACATCTATCAAATTCTATATGAACACACCTAGAAGGAAAGATCGATTGAAGAAAAATACTGACAACCAACTATCGTTCACGCTTTAAAACCAGTTCACTCATGTATTTTCGACGGAACACATTTCAAATAATTTGAACTTAATCAGTTTGAATTAAAAAAAAAATGAAGGTAATAAACCATAGAGGGATAATAAAGGTAATAAACCATACTATCGCTGTTGCCACTGACGAAACATTTATTTCTGACGATAATAGGCCGGGCGTTGAATGTCAAGGAAATATCAATACATTATAGCAGTTACGTATCCTGCATGTATGAGAACGAGGACAAAGTGAACCACAGCCACAATCTTCCATTGTGGTTTAATAAAACCTCTAAAAAAATTAGATGAAAGCATAATTCAGATTATGTTTTTCTATCTTTTGTTTACATAAACGTTTATCAAACTGGTGTACATGTACCCCTGGGGGGTACTTCGCTGGTCCAGGGGGTACCTAAACTTAAGATGTGTAATAGCCACGATTCGTACTTTTCGTTTCGATAAGACCAAACCAAACGATTTTCGGGTCAAGAAAGAATCTTTTTTCGTTATATTCTGAGAGGAATACTTTCACCAATCACTTTTTTTAAATCATAAACAAAAACCGTACCTATTAGATAAAATTCTTTTTTCGTTTCATCACTTTTCCCCTCACTCATTTGTCGCGAAAAAATGTATGGCCGCGACGAGATATGAACGCAGAACATTAACAATATTGTCTATCCGGAACAAAGTTAGAACGAAGTTGGATTTTTCTTCAAATACAGGCAACTTTTTCAGCTTAGTGCGCTGAATTCACCTAAAGATGCGCTAAACAAAACATCAGTTAGTTTGACAGATAAAACTTCGGAATAAAGTTCGGTTCGGAAGTCCCGACTTCCAAATTCTAAGTTGGTGCTACGCCGTCAACAATAGCGTATACGCTATTCCTATAGGAATGCGTGTTAGTTTTCTTTTAGAGTTCTCACTTGGCACTAGTGGACACCCGTGTACTGACTTCGGAAGCTTAAAAGACCACGGCATACCAGCGGACATTCACGGACAGAATGGACGATTTATTGAACTAACATAGCTGAACGTATTTACACATAATGTTGATGGTCAAGTAAATAAAAACAAAGTACATAAATTAAACATTTTAGGGTAGGAATCCATTTATAAAAATAACGTAACTTCTGGTGAGGGTCAAACGTGGTCAATCATTGTAATTCCCCCCATTCCTCCCCAATAGTTCGTCACTTCACCTTACTATGGTCGCTTACCGACCAACCCTAACTGTTCAGCAAATTGTCGATGCTTAACGAACCCCAACGGCTTCGTCAGGATATCAGCTGGCATCGAATTCACTGGGCACCACCTCGCCGCTTTCGCAAAGATCTCGAACAAAATGGTGCTTGGTTTCGATGTGCTTTGAGCGCTTGCTGGACCTCTCCGAACGGGCGAAGCTCAGGCATCCCTGATTGTCCTCATTTACCACTGTTGCTTCCACTTGTTCTTCACCAAAGTCTTAATAGTCGCCTAAGCCACATTTCTTTCTAAATCGCTTCGGCCAGGACAAAATACTCCGCTTCCATCGCCGAAAGCGTCACACAGCTTTGCCGACGACTTACTCAGCAAACTGCTCCTTCTGCATAAAACACCACGTAGCCGGTTGTCGACTACGAATCCGAAAAAGCCTTAACTCTCACTCTTTGGTACCTTTGAGGAACCGTAAAACAAGCTTTGCAGTTGTCCAGTCCGTTTCCATAGGGGTACTAAACTTCCGGCCAAGGATTCTCACACTAGTAACTATTTTCGGCCCGCACACACCGCTACATAGAAAAGTGCACCAACCACGCATCGATACTTCGTACCATCTTTGAACGGTTTTTTTAGATAGCTCTGATCCATGAGCGTTTTTGCCTCCTTCGCTTCGCTTAGAGCTACTCGTGCAATCAGCTTATCGATGTAATTGGCCAGACTGACACAGAACGTGTCATCATCTTTCTATACTTCCAGACCTATGAAGTCCTCACGTTGCCGAGGTTGACAATCTCGAAATGCTGACTCAGTTGCTTCGTTAACGCGGGTAATCTCCGCTTCGCTCTTTGACCCGATGAGATAATCTTCGACACCATGAAAAAGCACGGTTCCGCCGAACTAACTTAGAATTAACTATTTCTAACTATTTCCGTCAGAACACCGGTTTCAACAACGAGCGGACTATTTCAGTCCGTAAATACTTCTACGAAGCCGGTACACGATCTCCTCCTTGCCGTAAACTTCGTAGCCGGGTGGCTGGCGCCTATAGAGCTCTTCCTCTATGTCTCCGTAGAGATACGCATTGCCCACATCTAAGTGCCACATCTTGTTAGCACCATCTTCTTGTTCGCCATCAGGGACAGCAGGAGCCGTAGGGTGACATGCTTGATCACAGCAGCGAACAATTCGTTGTAATCGACGCCGTAGTATTGCGTGAACCCCTGAGCAATGATCTGATTTTGTAGACCCAATGGCTGGCTACCACTTTCTTGCCCTTCGGAAGCGGCACGTACTCCCATGTCCCATTTTATTTGTGCGACTTAATATCGCTGTCCATCGCCGCCTTTCATGAATCTCGCTCTTGACTGTACACTGCTTGACGAAATGTCGTTGGTTCCTCCTGCTTCTGCCTGACGATGCCCAACATATAATCTGACAATCGGCTGGGTAGCACTCCACGAGCCCGACGCCCTAATCGACTCCGTGTGCCGTTTACTTCTTCTTTGTCGTCTCTCTCCTGCTTCAATGCCGGGGGTTTCTTCGTCCGGCACAGTATCTTCTGTATCAAAATAGTCCTCTTTTTTACTTTAGTCACTTACTGCTTCTTCAATTTCTTCGTCGCATGGGGCTGTTTCTTCTTCTGCTGCTTCTTCTTCTCTTGTTTTCTGCTGTGTTTACACTACCGGAAGAGGCCACTCATTGTCACTAATCGACGAACTTCCGACGGCAGCTGACTCCAACTCCGCCCCGTGAGACGACCCGTTGTCAAGCTCCAAAAACCTGGCGATCGTGACCTTTTCTGTGTAGTAGGCTATGTTTGAATGGTAACATCATATAAGGCGTTGTTTGAATATGATTCATCATAGTAGGCGAAGCTGGAAATATGATACATCATAGTAGGCATTGGACTGGGAATGGGAATCATACTGTAAAGCAGACCACACGTGTTTTATTGAGCTCCGACAAGGAACACTACATTGGCGACGATAACCTGAACGACGTGACACATGGAACCAGAATTGGAAATCTATAAGAAATCATATCATTGGTAACTATTTTTCTTTTAATTTAATCAGTTACTTGTTATTTAAAGTGTGTCTGTTATGTAGAGAATAACGTGTTGCTTATATGGAAAAAAGACGAAGGGCAGGGATTGACACGAATGGTACGATTTTCACGAAGTCCGTCCAGTTATTTGGTTTCGCCGACGACATTGATATCATGGCACGTAACTTTGAGAGGATGGAGGAAGCCTACACCAGACTGAAAAGCGAAGCTAAACGGATTGGACTAGTCATCAACACGTCGAAGACGAAGTACATGATAGGGAGAAGCTCAAGAGAGGTCAATGTAGGCCACCCACCACGAGTTTCTATCGGTGGTAACGAAATCGAGGTGCTTGAAGAATTCGTGTACTTGGGCTCACTGGTGACCGCCGATGACGATACCAGCAGAGAAATTCGGAGACGCATCATGGCAGGAAAACGTACGTACTTTGGACTCCGCAAAGCGTTCCGATCGAATAGAGTTCGCCGCCGTACCAAACTGACAATCAGGGCCGGATTTATGGGGGGGCTGGGGGGCTGTGGCCCCGGGCCCCCACAAATCTTATGTACCAAAACCAACCTTACAAGACGCTTATTAGACCGGTAGTTCTCTACGGACACGAGTCCTGAGCGATGCTCGTGGAGGACCAACGCGCACTGGGAGTTTTCGAAAGGAAATTGCTGCGTACCAACTATGGTGGGGTGCAGATTGCGGACGGTACGTGGAGGAGGCGAATGAACCACGAGTTGCACCAGCTGTTGGGAGAATCATCCATCGTTCACACCGCGAAAATCGGAAGACTGCGGTCGGTCGGGCACGTAGCCAGAATCCGGTGAAAATGGTTCTCGACAACGATTCGACGGGAACAAGAAGGCGATGTGCACAGCGGGCTAGGTGGATCGATCAGGTGGAGGACAATTTGCGGACCCTCCGCAGACTGCGTGGTTGGCGAAGTGTAGCCATGGACCGAGCTGAATGGAGAAGACTTTTATGTATTGCACAGGCCACTTCGGCCTTAGTCTGGTAATAAATAAATAAATTATATGGAAACAAACAGTAAAGATTTTTTTCCGTTTACAATTGGGTCTTCAACAAGTAGATAGTAAAAAGAATCTAGTAATTCCGGTCTACTATTTCGAATGAAACGAAGTGAGCTAAACAATTCTGGACCGTTTCTGTAGATGAACGTAGGGAGGTCGAAAAAAAATTCGGGCCGCTGAAAATAAAAGCGAAGGAATAATACGAATCAACCGCTCCGTTCGGGAGGCGATAAAGAAGAAATAAGTGGAAAAATATTATATTCCGTGGGCGCTACATTGATGTCCACATTGTAGTTTTCTAGAAACATGCAATGCGAAAGAAAAATCTCGGTAATTTTTTTAATTTCTTTTAATTAATTTACAGCTAAACTTTGCCATTCCGCCGTTCTCAGAAGTCGGCGTGGGCCCGATCAGTACACACTAGGAGCAGTGGAAAGACCATTTCATCTCCTACATGATTCTCAAAGGCATCGACGATCATGAAGACATGTTCAAGGCCTGACATGCTTCGGCGGAAGTGATGTTCGGAAAATTGTTCGAGATGTGGTGATCGATACAGCAGCTATTTTGGATAATTGCTATAGGATGGCAACGGAGCTGCTCAACAACTATTAAATACTTTCCAAGAATGTCCGAAAGATAAGAACGATTCACATTTCGGCAAATGCTATTCAACCCTAATGAGAAATCGATCAATTTGTTGTTCGTTTGAAGGAACAAGCTGCACTCTATGGATTTGGCGACCAACTGGAACGCATGCTAATGGACCAGATCCACGAAAGTATTAGGAAGTAGACACAACATTGGAAGAGATGCTGAAGATTACACGTACGTATGAATTGGTCACAAACCAACTGCAAAACTAAGTGGAGGAACTGTGCCAACAATGGAGTTAAATACTGTGAAAAATTTTACTAGCCAGTAGCCACCACGGTTCAAGAAAAGACACACCATCTTACTCTGATGCTCAGGAGGTCATCTCGCAATGGATTTACCTGCCAAATTGTCACACTGCAGCAAATGTGGTAAAACATCCGACTTTCGGAATCGTTCAGCAAGGCGAGGATGCGATGACCATAACTGAAAGAAGGATAGAAGGAAAAATTCGTGCGTGAAATAGATGACGTAACGAAATCAGTCGAAATCCGTGAACTTTTTCATCTTGAAGGGAAGCGCACAAGTAGGAGGTGTTTCTGTCAGGTTTGTAATCGACACTGGGGCTGATGAGGACGTATTAAGCATGGTAGACGGGACTCGGATTCGGATTCATAGCGTTCGACGTTAGGAAAGGAAGCAACAAAGTTTTCCGAGCTTGTGGCACTAAGATGCCATTGATAGATCTCGGCGGAGTAGATGCCCGCATAACAGTTAATGAAACGCACTGCGAGCACGTTCTTTGTCATCAAAGGGGGAAGATGCTCTCTCCTCTCCGGTAGAACAGCCGAAAAGCTTGGGCTTCTAAAGTTTTTGCATGCTGTTACTCCTGATGTGCTACTATGTTTAAAAGGTAGAGGATTTAAAAAATTTTATTTCAGGCTTTGTGCCAACATTAAAATCAATAAGACCGTTCCACCGGTTCGACAAATATACCGTAGAATACCTATTTCGTTAGAGGAACTCACTCTACTAAAATTAAAGGAACTTGAGCGTCAGGACATAATAGAACGGGTAACTGAAGCATCTGAATGGGTGTCCCCCATGATGGTGAAACGCAAGAGTGCTGATGAGGTCAGGATAATAATCGATCTTAGGGAACCTAATAAGGCTATTGTTAGGGAGGTTCACCCTTTACCTACTCTGGAGGAAATGGCTTGTCGGCTACGAGGCAGCAAGTTTTTCGCTAAGTTTGATATAAAAAAGGCTTTCTATCAGTTGATGCTCCACGAAGTCTGTCGTCACATAACGACATTCATTTCACCGACTGATGCGATACAAGCGACTTGTTTTTGGATTATATGCAGCACCCGAATTGTTCCAAAAAATGCATGGAGTCGCTCTTAGCAGATCTATCGTGGTTGATAGTATTCATAGATGACGTTTGATTTTGAGAAAACATTGCAGTATCGATGTGGAATATTAAAAGATAGACTAGCCAGCCATAACGTTAAAATGAACGAACGAAAAACGGTGGAATGTACAAAAGAGGTGGATTTTCTTGGATTTCATTTGTCGGCGAGGGTGTTAAAAATTCAAACGAAAAGATAGCAGTTATAACCAAGTTCCGGAGGCCTCAATCTCCGGAGGAAGTCAGAAGTTTTCTTGGATTGATAACATTTGTGGGCCGTTACATTCCCCATCTATCTACATTAAGCAGTCCATTGAACGAACTTACGAAAAATGGCCAGGTGTTTAAGTAGATGCAAGATCATCACGACGCATTCCAACGATTGAAAGACTTTTTCTGATCCTGATCTTGACACTTTTGTGATGGCTGATGCAAGCGATGCGTGATGGGTCATATAAATTAAAAAGTTACGCTTCCAAAACGCTTTCAGATGTTGAACGTCGTTACGCCCAAACAGAAAAAGGAAGCATTTGCGCTAGTGTAGACTCCAGTTAATTTTTACTTTTACCTGTCCTGTATGGGAAGTTTTTCTGGTAAATAACGGACCACAAACATATAGTTAAAATTTTTGGAGATAAATCGAAACCATGTGCTAGAATGGAACGGTGGAAACTGCGTCTAATGTCTTACGACTATAAAGTTATATATAAACCAGGAAAAGCAAACATTCATTTCACATTTGAGTCAGGAAAGTTATGCTCACGAGAAAAGTTTTGATGAAGAAAGCGAACGAACAGATTCTTGTCCAGTTGCTGTCCTGCTTAATGAAAACATCGCAGCTACGTAAATCGACTTCGAACTGTTAGAGTTGATTGCATGGCTACAGTATCCTCCAAAATGATGGCCGAAAACACTGGTTCGATATAAACCAGTAGCGAACTGCTTTCATGAACTCATCTAGGCATTGAAGCTATGAAGAACAGATTGACGAAAAAAGCGTGGTGGGCTAAAATAGATGTCATGGTAGAACATTTGGTTAATTTGTGCAACAGTTGCATATATTGGTCGCGAATCCGTCAGTTGAGCCGATTTTCAGAACACCACTTCCTGTAGGACCTTGGCAAAAATGCGCCCTAGACTTTACAGAAATTACCAAGGGGATACATTTACTAGTGCTTGTTGATTACTTTTCTATATTTCTGGAAATTGATATAATGACAACAACTACAGCTAAAGACGAGCTCGATGGTCTAGTGGCTACCGCTTCTGCCTTATAAGCAGGAGGTCGTGGGTTCAATTCCAGGCTCGTCCCTTTCCTACTTTGTATTTCTATCTTTGCTTTCTGTGTTTCACGTTATACCAAAACGATTCCTACTGTTATAACCTTCCACACAATCCCAAAACCACCCGTGGCACCTATGAGAGGTCGTAGTGTTCTCTGCATCTTTCTTAAGTACACAGGTGTCCAACAAACCATCCTTCCCCTTCCTCAGCATTCACAAGGACGTGGCCAGGACAGATCTCGACTATTGGAGAGTACATTGCTTCCATCTAAGAGTTAGTGATTAGTCCCAAATCAATATCTGTGGTAACGGATGAAAGTGATGCTACTCTCATACAATAGTCTTGGCTTGTACCACCTACGAATTTGTGCGAACTGCTAAATGCTAATGCTAATGCTTTTTTTTTTTTTTTTTTTTTTTAACTAATTTTATTTGCTAATTATCTAATACATGCATTCATCTCTTAGACTAGGTGTTCCGTGTTTTCTTAACACTATCATCCTTATTTGCTATGTTACGCTTTTAGTTATTATTAATACATTTCAATTGCCTCTGGCAGTTAGAATTTTTCCTCTGGTTGAATTGAACCATGTAGGAATTACAATGTTTTCAACTTAAACTAAACTTAACCTATTTTATACTAAGGGTACAAGGAGTTAATCGTTGCAATAGAAGATTGCAACGATTTTTGTCTAAAATTGGAAATTATTTTGTTGGACATTTGTTGCAATGTCTCAATATTAGAAATTCTATGAAGTTCATTGGTACTATACCACGGAGGCAACTTCAGAATCATTTTCAAAATTTTATTTTGAATCCTCTGGAGTGCCTTCTTTCTGGTATTGCAGCAACTAGCCCATATTGGCACAGCATACAACATGGCAGGTATAAAAATTTGTTTGTAAATCAAAAGTTTGTTCTTAAGACAACTAATGCTAATGCTAATAACAACAACTACAGCTAAAGCAACAATTGTCAAATTGCGCACAATCTTTGCGAGGTTTGGGTTCCCCAAAGAAATTGTTTGTGATAAAGGACCACCGTTTGGATCAGAAGAATTCAAAGCTTTGTGTCCCTCTTCTGAAATCAACATCAAACATACTGTCCCATAGGCTCCTTTCCAGAATGGTTTGGTAGAGCGCATCACAGCAGACCACACGTGTTTTATTGAGCTTCGACAAGGAACACTACAATCTGTAGACGTATCAACGAATCGATACCCTTTGTGGGCGTTATAGTACCCGATGAACCGCAGCTTCCTCGCATCGGGAATATGCACCGTTTGTGGAGACCGGCATCCAGAAGCATCATCATCGCCATTTCCTGTAGCGACCGGTTCTTTCACTCAGCTACACCATTTTGCAAAAATTAAAACGGTTTGATTTTGCTTTGAGTTGTCGGGGGTGGAGTCAAGGTTCGCCTAACATGTTTGAGCATTTGTAGTGAAGTTGCACAAACCCCCATATATTTTTTATGGTTGGTGCTCAAGTTGGCGCTTCGGTCGTTCGTGTGTGATATTGTTGGTCGAATAAATTGATTGTTCGTGTCACTGTTGGTAAAACTTGATGGATGTTCGAATAAACGAGAGGTGGAGTCATTGTTGGTCAAACTGCTTGACCGTGTGTACGTTCCATTGCCGTTAACACCGAGCACTGTCCCTTCACCAAGGCCGACTGTCTTCGTAATTTTTCCATCAGCCAGGAAATCTTTCTTTCTTCTCCAACGTCCAGAAAAAACTTTCATCACACGTCATTGTAGTATTCAGAGCAAGCGGCTAATGATTTTAGTTTGTATAAGTGATTCTAGACTATGAATTGATTCTGCTATTGTGAATTGTACATTAAACATAAGCAATCAAATATACCAATCGTGAAATCACATATTTCGCGTGCCCCAATTTACCGTACAATGTGGCAAGTTTTACATTAGACTTGATTCGAATTCTCAATTTTGCATATGCGCTAATACTGATCTCTATCGTGAAAGAATCTGTGCATGATTGAGTATTTGAGAGTATGGAGAGCAACATTTTGAATTTTCTGACGAACTTTGCTTCATTTAAGCGTGTGCCAATAAATCGGTAGCTTGTGAGGGGCTGGGAGAGGTTGCGCGGCGGGGTATGGCAATGCTAGCGCATTGCTGCCACCGCAGTGTGAGATGGTGTTGGTAGCGCCATCGGGTTGAGTAGTAACGACGAAGATTGCACCGGCAGTTTGTTGTCGAATTTTAATACGAACAGTCGCACCGCTCTTCAACGGCGGATTCCATTCAGCCGTTTTCGGCTGGAATACGACAGTCATGTGACAAGTTGCTCGCCAACTACCGGGCATAAATCACACACCACTGCTGTTTTTCTTCAGACCTCTTCCGTTCTTCGTCACTTTTCTTCTGCCGCGCTAGCAAAGGGCAATTTCGCTGCAGTTTTCTACTTCCGCTTGTGCGCAACACTACTTTTCTTCCCCCCGCGTCGTTGAATTCGCCATTCTTCACATGTCTTCGCTAATATTCGTCGAGCAGCTTCGACTTATGTTAGATGCATTGTTACGTTCGTTTCCGGCCGACATTCTAAGGCTGTCACTAACCCACCATAAGAGTCCGGCAAACTCCGAAGAATCATGGCGATCCGCAGCGGCTGACAACCGGTTGTACAGCTCTTTTAGTTCTAGGGGGCCCCATACACGCTCCGACATGTTGTACAACTTTGACTCCACCCCCAGGGAATTTGGTTGGGTCGGAGTAAAGTCGGACCGTCTGTGGGCAAGTTGTACTATCGAACAGTCGTACAACTTGCCCACAGACGGTCAGACTTTACTCCGACCCAACCAAATTTCCTGCGGAGTCAAAGTTGTACAACATGTCGGAGCGTGTATGGGGCCCCTATGAGGTGCTTCTTCACATCACCACCCTCATTCGAATTCAACGAACACATTTTTTTTTCAATAAAGAAACGCCAGAAGTTAGTGTTGACTTTTCGTGGTACGCGCGTAACTGATTCCAAAAATGTTTCGCGGTTTTACAACTTTTTACCAGGCTAAACCGGCTGTCACAAACCGATTGTACCCGGGCTATTCGCTCGAGAATCTTTCTTCCACCGCGCGGTCTCCGACTATGGCTTCGGATCAGATATCACATACCAGAGTTCTTCTCGCATATGAGCAACATTTCCATACGAAATTTCCAGCTCGTCCAATTATTGTTGTTCAGCTTTGCAAACGAACATTTGCCCAAATCCGCCATCTTCTAACAGCACAAAATGCGCACTCGTGATGGAAAATCGAAACGAACCGCGGACACCCTTTCTCACGATTTTTACCTTCTAGTCTTCGTTCTGGGCCAATAACCTGTTAGTACGGAATAACAGCGGCCAATCACGGACAGAATCTACAGATTTATTGAACTAACATCATAAAAAATCGTACCGATTTTCTGTCATTATCGTACCGGTTGATGATTGGGTGAAAATGACAATCGATCGCCGGTGGTACATTTTCAGAAGGGTAGCTTAAGGACACAGACGCGAAATCTGATCCCTGAGCAAATAATTCGACAGGCAACCCTGAATGCGCAACACTGCTCATATTGCATAAAGTTTTCAAATTGGTGTAAGTGATTTTACTAATTTAAAAAAATATTGGTAACGCTTATACCCACGCAAATCAGATAGCAAATACAATATAAACAAATTGAGAGTCATTTTCTACCATTTGTAGGGGTTTATTAGGCTACATTGATCCAAAAATATTACAACAATAATTTAAACATTAAATTAATGATTTCGTGTGTGTTACTTCTACGTGAAGTTAAACGATTTACAATGATATGGAAATGCTAATATCATCTTCCAAACTTGGACGTACATGTTCATGATAGCATTAGAGGCGAAAGTATAGAATTGATAGTTCCGTTAGGATACGGCAGGCATGAAGAATGTTTTTATAGAAGTCGATTTGAAAGCGAGCGGAGGGCAATATTTGTGATGGCACATATCGCACGACCTTCCTTCTGCCAAGCTCCCGTATGAAGGGGAGGAAGAATATCAGTGTGGAAGCTGATATATCTCCACTGGCAAAAGGAAGGTGGTTTGACTTGCTCATATGCCATCGCGTGCGGAAGGATTTGCTATCGACGAGTACTGTCTCCAAATTTCTAATATGACATCAGCATTTAGTCGAATAGGATTTTTATTGCACAGTTCTGTTTTCTCATTGCGTCCGTCTCGTCGCAACCAACTTGGCTGCCTCGGAGAGAACAAAGCAGAGAAAGGCACTGCTGCTGTACCGTCGACCAATAACAGCTGAATTGATGGATGCCCCCACCAAAGGTAGTACACTAAATTAATGATTTCGTGTGTGTTACTTCTACGTGAAGTTAAACGATTTACAATGATATGGAAATGCTAATATCATCTTCCAAACTTGGACGTACACCACCTTCCTTTTGCCAGTGGAGATATATCAGCTTCCACACTGATATTCTTCCCTCCCCCTTCATACGGGAGCTTGGCAGAAGGAAGGTCGTGCGATATGTGCCATCACAAATATTGCCCTCCGCTCGCTTTCAAATCGACTTCTATAAAAACATTCTTCATGCCTGCCGTATCCTAACGGAACTATCAATTCTATACTTTCGCCTCTAATGCTATCATGAACATGTACGTCCAAGTTTGGAAGATGATATTAGCATTTCCATATCATAATTTAAACATGTTTATTTGCGGAAGTTAAATTAGCCCTTACCAAATGTTCTGCGTGATTTTTTGGAATGACAGGTCTTCTGCTCGATTGGAATAGCTTACTTTAGGGTAGCTTATTGTTAACTAGGCCGTGTTGCTAGTGCATAAAATAGATGTCCCTAAAAATATGCAAAAAAAAATTTATTGATTTTTTGTGTAAAATGAATTTATGCTGGACTGTAAATGATATATACATGATTCTCAAAGGTTATGCTAATTTAAAACACTCGATTTGAAGTTTCATTGACTACATTTTACTACATTTTAACCATTTTTACTCTAAAACTCATCTAACTCCACGTAAAAACTTGTTTCTGATAGTATTTACGTATTTACGTATTTACACATAATGTTGATGGTCAAGTAAATAAAAACAAAGTACATAAAATAAACATAATCGCAGCAATCAAAATTTCTTTCCCGAAAAGCGATTTCTCGTCGATTTTTTTGTGTGTGAGCATCCTGTGCTCCTCAAATATCATTTTCTTATCTTTCGATGATGTAAGTTTACGTAATTGGGGTGTAAGTTTTGTTCAACTTGCATTGTGAAATCATGAAGATTGAAAAGTGACAAGGTTCAGAGCCGATAATGATACGGAATGTAGAATGATGGACCAAATTCCTTCTGAACACTTACTTCTTTACTCATTTTAATAAAGATGAAGTTCCATACACTGCAAGTCAGGCGCTCAAAACCTCTGTAAAAGTGGGCGGAGATAATCTGAAAAGTGACCTTCCGGTGAACCAGCAATCCGAGATGTACCGGAATATGATCAGCTGGAATAAATATACTCAATAAATATTTCCATGCATTTGTTTTGCAAAGTTATAAAGTTTGAGTCGAAAAATAAGTGATAAATTTCCCCGGGTAACCAGCATTTCTGCTTGTTCCGGAATGATGTAACCAGGTCCAGATGAAATAAATATTCTTAGAATACTTTTCATGTAGGAAATAACTCTTGGCGACTGTGGAAAACTTAATTGAAAATCAAGTCGTTTTCGCCCGTTGCAGTCTTGTAAAGCAGCAAAAACAGGTTTACTTCTGCATCCGACGGTTTCGGTAATTTATTTTACCTTTTTCAAGGATTTGAAGCTTGTTGAAACAAGCTTCAAATCCTTGAAAAAGGTAAAATAAATTACCGAAACCGTCGGATGCAGAAGTAAACCTGTTTTTGCTGCTTTACAAGACTGCAACGGCCGAAAACGACTTGCTTTTCATGTAGATTTTATTTTGAAAAAATCATGAAATTGAGACGTTGTAAGTTAAGTTTCAGAACAGCTCACAATGTTGCCATCAAGTATTAAAAAAAACAAATTTGAGACGTCGCAAGACCTGTTTCCGGCTCGTTTAGGAAATATCCATTTATCCGGGAATGTCGGTCCCTATTATTTATTCAGACTAAGGCCGAAGTGGCCTGTGCGGTATAAAAGAGTCTTCTCCATTCGGCTCGGTCCATGGCTACACGTCGCCAACCACGCAGTCTACGGAGGGTCCGCAAGTCATCTTCCACCTGATCGATCCACCTTGCCCGCTGCGCACCTCGCCTTCTTGTGCCCGTCGGATCGTTGTCGAGAACCATTTTCACCGGGTTACTGTCCGACATTCTGGCTACGTGCCCGGCCCATCGCAGTCGTCCGATTTTCGCGGTGTGAACGATGGATGGTTCTCCCAACAGCTGATACAATTCGTGGTTCATTCGCCTACTCCACGTACCGTCCGCCATCTGCACCCCACCATAGATGGTACGCAGCACTTTCCTTTCGAAAACTCCAAGTGCGCGTTGGTCCTCCACGAGCATCGTCCAGGTCTCGTGTCCGTAGAGGACTACCGGTCTAATTTGCGTTTTGTAGATTGTCAGTTTGGTACGGCGGCGAACGCTATTCGATCGGAGCGTCTTGCGGAGTCCAAAGTACGTACGATTTCCAGCCACTATGCGTCTCCGAATTTGTCTGCTGGTGTCATTTTCGGCAGTCACCAGTGAGCCCAAGTACACAAATTCTTTTACCACCTCGATTTCGTCACCACCGATGCAAACTCGCGGTGGGTGGCTCACATTGTCTTCTCTTGAACCTCTTCCTATCATGTACTTCGTCTTCGACGTGTTGATGACTAGTCCGATCCGCTTAGCTTCCCTCTTCAGTCTGATGTAGGCTTCCTCCATCTTCTCAAAGTTACGTGCCATAATATCTATGTCGTCGGCGAAACCAAATAGCTGGACGGACTTATTGAAAATTGTACCACTCGTGTTAATCCCTGCTCTTCGTATTACACCTTCCAAAGCGATGTTGAATAGCAAACACGAAAGACCATCACCTTGCCGTCACCCTCTGCGGGTTTCGAATGGACTCGAGAATGCCCCTGAAACTCGAACTACGCACATCACCCGATCCATCGTCGCTTTGATCAACCGTGTCAGTTTATCCGGAAAACCGTGTTCGTGCATTAGCTGCCATAGCTGGTCCCGATCGATTGTATCATATGCGGCTTTGAAGTCAATGAATAGATGATGTGTGGGCACGTTGTATTCGCGGCATTTCTGCAGTACTTGGCGAATGGCAAACACCTGGTCCGTGGTGGAGCGTTCGCCCATAAAACCCGCCTGGTACTGCCCCACGAACTCCCTTGCAGTTGGTGCTAGTCGACGGCATAAAATTTGGGAGAGTACCTTGTTCAGCAATGTGATTGCGCGGTAGTTGCTACAATCCAGCTTATCGCCCTTTTTGTAGATGGGACACACGACACCTTACATCCACTCCTGCGGCAAAAATTCCTCCTCCCAAATCTTGGTAATGACCCAGTGCAGCGCTCTAGCCAGTGCCTCACCACCGTGTTTAAATAGCTCTCCTGGTAGTTGGTCAACCCCAGGGGCTTTGTTGTTCTTGAGCCGGCCAATCTCCTCCTGGATTTCCTGGAGATCCGGAGCCGGTAGAATTATATCCTGCGCGCGTTCTCCCAGGTCCATCACCATATCGCCATCTTATATGTCGGTCCCTGCACTATCAATATCTCCTGAAGCATGACAATTTCCAAAACGGTTACCCGCTCCTTAAAAAAACATTTAAGTAAATATTGTGATCGACTACAGAAAGCAGAATAAAAACCGATGCAAAACTACAAAGAGTCATCAAATCGAAACTATGTAACCAACCGTTTGTAGGTTACATTGAAACCTTTATCGGCGAACATCGACTTGATATTTTGTTCTATGAGTTTTTTAGTTTTTGTTAAAAATTCAATGTATTTAAAATGTTATTAGTTATTCAGTTCATAAAAAAATGTTATAAATGTGAACCAGCAAAAATACCGTGATATGAGTCTGTTGTTCCAGAAACCGTGATCTTGTTAGTTCACAAATTCTTGAACGCTTTTTGCGTGCATGTAGTCCGAAAATGATCAATATGGCTGCGTTTAAGTCGGCGGCATTTCCACTTTAGAGTTGTAGTTTATTGTCACAACCAATAGGAATTTATAAATAATTTGTCATGATTTTCAAAACTCTCTTTTCCATTATGTACTTTAAAGTCTGCCATTTTCTTCAATTTAGTGCAAGAAACAGCCATTATGGACAATATGAGCTGAAAGGAATGATCTTCCAGCTCGTTTTGGACCCATGACACTGCAAAGTTCCTTAGCCATACCCAGCAAATATCAAAAAAAAAAAATACAAAGTTTCATATTTTTTTAGAGGCAAACCGCCGAATACTGCTTACTATTTAAAAAAGCATCTTCAATCCACTAAGTTTTAAAATCTTAATTTTAAGTGATATGCAAATAGTTATTGGAATGTAGAATATTGCACATTTTTTTGTTTAGTAAGAGAAGAGCACAAAAAACATATTTTGCCAAGGGCGCCGGGAATGCACGCTACGGCTCTGAACATAGGTGAGTATCATCGACGACGATGTAGTTTTGATTGTTCAGCAAGAGCCGATTTTTTTGGGCTGCTTGAGTAAAAAGTTGAGTAATCATTCAATTTTGTCGAAATATATTATCATTTTGGAATGTTTGCTACAAGAAAACCGATTCATGGAGGAGTACTTTTTAAGAAAAAGATTGAAAACCACTGCACATAATACAATGCCGCAATACAATGTTCTGATGTTATATTATATCTTAACTATTTGGATAAATGTAATTACATTACATAATTATTAGGAATAGATATCTTATTAAGAAAGGAAATCGCTTTTCTCTATCCTTGCGCTGCGCTGTAGAGTATACGAAATTGTAGGCTTTGAAACAATTCACACTTCCTTTGAGTTTCAACTTCAATCGAGTTGTATCCGCGAACATAGCTACTTTACGCGCGTGGGTAAATATATGCGTTAGAAAGTAAATGTCTGTTAACTCAAACGCGTCTAGAGCGTCGGGTATCGATCAACCTTCCAGTTGAGTTGCGAATTCAGAAAGAAAAACAAGAATCATCTAGTGAGTGAAGCATATGGAGGAAAGCGTGCTGACTGACCACTCCTCATTCGCGACCGACAGACAGCCTTTCATTTAGTTTCCAATGTCAAAAAACTGGTTGTACGGAATACGGATCATCACTCGTGCAATACTTCACGTGAGAAAAACCTGTTCCATCGGATGAAAATATCGGGATCCGGTTCGATCCATTTAAAAGCGGGTGTGTTTCCCCTTGTGACTTACCTTGGGGCGTTGGACAAATTTATCTTCTTCTGCACCAAAACACTCGTGCTTTTGGCGAAAGAAGATGTTCACGAGCAGAGACGGACAACTATGCGACCGACAATTTATGACTCATCAGAAACTATCGGCTCTCTCTTTAGTCTCTACAGATTTTCTCTAAGACTGGAATGTATAACAACTTAAACCTTAAATATTCAAAACAAAACTCAATCCAGATCAAATTAGATCCGACGTTTTAAAAATCATTTATTAAGATTCCCTATCTTCAAACTTGTTTTGGTCAGATGTGTAGAAGCTGTAGCATAGCATTCAAAAGATGACCTTTCCGCAGAAAATGTCTCTTTCGATTTCATCCCATTTTTAGAATCCACTTGACCAAAGAATCCATATATGTATTATGTCTCCTCTAACTTATTTTCAAAATCTAGAATAAATTAACAAAAATTATATTTGACGGGAATAATTCGGTGTCATTCAATCACGATATAGTGCCAGTGACTCTATGTCTAAATATTATTTGGGCCAACATTGCGTCCGCATTTCCTGTGAACCGCTCTTCGAGGCGGCTCAAGAGCCAACCCAGGAATTTAAGTTCCCTCACCATGACCAGGCGAAATCCAGCCGAAAAGAGAAAATACCGCGAATCAAAAAGTACTTCACTGGATTTGCGCAAAGTATCGTGACAGGCGAAACAAATGGCGATCAAACAAACCATAAGTGAGGAATTATTTGAACGATCAAAGTTCAAGTGTTTTCCAGCTCGATGACGACCGGGCGTCATCCTCCCTATAGCAAAAAGTCGACTTTGATTCGCGGATATTCCGTGCGGAGAAGACAGGCACCGAACAAATGCCAATTGCAAAACAGTGGTGTAGCTATAAAATTTATTTTTGTTATGTGAATCAGAACTTTTAATCTTGGATCGTGATTAGCATGTTTGGAACATTTTCCGATTAAAGCCTTTTTTTAAATAAATAAGGGTGATTTTTATAACAGCTGATTGTCTAGAAAATATCCTACTGGTGAATTTCTATCATTGTAGAATTAAAAGGATTTTTTTCAATAAATTGAAAGACTACTATACTTTGAAATAAAGTTATCAACTGTTCATTATATTTGGCAAGTGTCGTTGTAATGAAATTCCGGAAAAATAAGAACAAAAATATTAGCATCAATAGGTCGAGGTAACTGCTGATGATTGACTAATATTATTCAATCAAATTAGGGGCTACTCCTCCTTTCACATATCCATGTAAAATACTATATCAAAGTTATGAATGGACAACAAACGGGAATGGAGAGCTTCTTCGATTAGAGTACTTCGGTAATGACGATCACATTTTGTTTGCGGATACATGTACGCTTTCTAAAAGCGGATTTTCGTAGCTAGTCATCAATTGACACTAGTTTGTGACTTGCATTTTTGAGCTACAGTCAAATTGCTGCAATTATTCTTTTTTTTATTATAAGAAGAGGATATCCAGTCTGCACTTGGTCCAGATTGGAGTTCAAATTACATTCACATTCTCTGGTCATATAGGTACATATTCAATTAACCAATCTTTAACATTCTGTTCACTCAGGAGATACCGCCATCGGGGGTGACAATGGGTCTGGGGGATGAGAATGGGTCATCGCTCTCACCGTCAGCCTGGAGGTCGTAGAGCGAAATCGTTCAAAAAGGTCTCTTATATTTTAGTCTTCTTGCCCTCAGATACATTCAATCCATTCTACCAGCATTCTAAGTAGTTGAAACAGTGACCCATTCTCACCCCCATTTGACCCATTGTCACCCTCGACGACGGTAATTAAAAACCCAACCGAGTAGTGCCTTTCTAATATTTAGCCAATACACCAACCTTATATAGCGCTTATATTGTTAAATGGACCCCTGGGTCTGGGGGATGAGAATGGGTCATCGCTCTTACCGTCAGCCTGGAGGTCGTAGAGCGAAATCGTTCAAAAAGGTCTCTTATATTTTAGCCTTCTTGCCCTTAGATACATTCAATCCATTCTACCAGCATTCTAAGTAGTTGAAACAGTAACCCATTCTCACCCCCATTTGACCCATTGTCACCCTCGACGACGGTAATTAAAAACCCAACCGAGTAGTGCCTTTCTAATATTTAGCCAAGACACCAACCTTATATAGCGCTTATATTGTTAAACGCACCCCTTTCTTCATTACTTTTAAACGCAAGTGTGGGTCTTTATCAAATAGGATGGTGATGAACCAGGATTTTCCCCCTGTCGCATAAAACTTGTTGCCAGAAAATCGGTTCAGGATTTGTATATATATGATAAGTTGTCTAATGTTTTTATTAGTTTCTGTACACACATACACGGACAGACAGACATTTCCTCATATCGCCGAACTGAGTTGGTTGGTATACAACACCTTGGGTCTCCGAGCTTCTATAAAAAGTTCTTTTTGAAGTGAAATTATAGCCTTTCACAACTTTGTTTTACGAGATAGACAAAAATGAACAAGTTTTAGTGATTCCCTTGCTACCTGGCGGCGAATGCACTTATTGATGCATCGCCAATCTTAGCAACCCTCTTGTGGTGACGGGAACTATCAACTACACCCGATTATGTTTTAACACGGATTTTTTTATACGGCCGTGTAAAAAAAGTCCCATACAAAATTTTTGCAAAGATGCTCCATTTTGCATGATTCGTCGAGAAATCATAAAACTTTTTTTACACGGACTTTCAAATTTTGAACAGAAAACTTTTTTACACGGAACGCATCCCCCGTGTAAAAAAAGAATCGGGTGTATTATTTACTTAGAATGGTAGTAAATAATAGTTGATAGTACCCGTCATCACAAGAGGGTTGCTAAGATTGGCGATGCATAAATAAGTGCATTCGCCGCCTGGAAGCAAGGGAATCACTCAAACTTGTTCATTTTTGACTATCTCGTGAAACAAAGTTGTGAAAGGCTATATGCTTGATACAGTAGCAAACTCATAAACCATATTTAATGCACCTAGTCTCTCTCGGACTTAGCCAAGACACCAATCTTGTATGATTCGATACATTATTTTCTTTTTAACTTTTAAACACAATGGTCGATCGTTATCGAACTCAATAATGGTGAACTAGACTTCATTCCCTGTGCCATATACGGACATAATATCAGGTATTTTTGTATTTCCGTTTGCGCAGGAGCACGTTTTTGCTATATCGTGAGTAAATTTTTGTTATGGTAAAGTACTATTGTAACACAAATCTACATTCATTCGATGTCCAACAACTCGGTACGCTGGAAAGTATATTCAAAACCATACAAGATTTCTTTTAATAAGCCCCAATTGCGGGGGGAACAGTTTCTTATGATGCATTTCAACTCATTTTACACAGCTTTGCGAAAAAAATATATTCCCCAACATGAAATGAGCGAGAACAACGCGTTTTATCAAACCCCCTCGGTGGGGGCCGCCTATCCGAATCAGTTTTTTAACTTGTATTCTTTTATACAAGTGCGATAGTTTTGTTTTCATGGCTTGTTGATTCGAAGAGGTTTTTGCCTCTTTTTTATCGTTGTTCGTTATCTATAGACTAACGCAAAATGAACTCCCTCAAGAAATTATGACGTTTGAGCGGCAAAATGAACTTTTGTTCGAGAAGACGACCCGCTCAAATGTCAAAATCCATCAGGTGAGTGAATTCGATGAACCCCCTGCATAAGTCTATTGTGAGAGATTTCTGCAAACCTTGAATATGATTAATTAATCGACTAGTCACTATTCTACGAATATATCCATTAAAATAATTTAGAAAATTTATTTAATCTAGGTATGTACATATCTTCTTCTTCTTCTTCTATATCCAGCTTTCCACTTTCGCCATAATGGCGGATGCTATAATAATTTTGACATTAACTGCTTCCCGACACTGAACTGGAATTTTATCCTAAGCAAAAATTGATATTTGCCGTTACCACTAACAACCAATGCGTTGTTTGTTTATCGTAAACAGGAAAAAATTTGGTGATCAATATCTTTCGAAAAATACCATTTATTTTTCTAATACTACTAATATTACTAATCTTTGTTTTATTCTAGATAAATAGATAACCTAATAACACTATATTATGAGGCCCACACATTGATTGAACGAAATATCATACCCTCAGGAACGGCGATTGATAAATCAGTGATGTACATTTCCAGTGTTAAAATGGACGTAATTCAAATTTCAAAAAGATAAATACAATCACTTCCGTAGAACTTGGATGAAGATTTTACTCTTTAATCTGAAGCAAAGCACGAGCAAGATACGGTGAGCCGAATTATTATGAACCTTTAAAAATCCAGATTTCGGTGTGCAGAACCTCTCACTGCTCAGCTCATCGTAAATTTATTTGATCCACATCGAAGATTTTTTGCTCTTTGTGGTTTGGGCAATGACCGTAGTTCCGAAGATGAAGCTCTAACAATTTCATCCACACAGCAAAACCTTTTAAAAATTCATATCCTATGTGCGCAATACATTTTTGAAGCAATAAAATGAAAGATACCCGTTCTTTCTTCTTAAAGGTCAAGATTTGATGGTTAGCCCATTTATTTACTGTTAAAACTTGTCGTTTCCTTTACGTAACATATATTTTTAGTTTATCACTCATAAACCAATAAAACATTTTAGCTCATTCTACAAAACCATTTCGCTGAATGAGTTGAAATACCTGACCTGGATTATTGAAACGTCTCATTGTTCAAGATTAAATCTGGTTTTGAGCATATCTTTGATACCTTAATCATATGCACCACTTGTGAGAGCACAAGACCTCCGATGTGGGCTAAACAAAATTATGATGAGCAGTGGCTTAGCACACCAAAATCTGGGTCTTTTTGAGTTCCATATTAATTTGGTTCAGCGTAATTTTTAAGTAACACTAGTTGACCCGGCAGACGTTGTCCTGCATAGTAGGCGAAAATGCGCGATGTGAACTGCCCATGCAAAGTTTCCATACGATTCTTAATTTTAGTTTTTCACGATTTACTCCATCTTACCCGTAATTTTCGCATAAGGAAATATCATATAAACCCGTCGGAAACGATAACGAATGTTTCTGCTGAAGAAATGAAAAAAATCCATCCAGCCGTTTTCGAGTTATGCGGATACGAACACAGACCATTTCATTTTTATATATAAGATTGACATCAAAGTATCTCTCCAATTCCAGTTTTCCGGCATGTTCTTTTTTAATAATTAACGGTAATCTCTATCACCAAAAGAGTACTGTCCTAGAAGTTTATATCATGTCACAAACTCGAGCTAGCGGGAACTATTTGGATGTCCATTTTATAACTAGAACGAAACAAAAGTTAGTAATATAAATAATATTTGTCGAAAGACATTCATCGCCAATTTTTTCCATCTTGATGATAAACAAACAACGCATTGGATTCTAATGGTAACGGCAAACATCAATTTTTACTAAGACTAAAAATACAGTTCAGTGTCGGGAAGCAGTTAATGTCAAAAAAATTATAGCATCCGCCATTATGGCGAGCGTGGAAAGCTGGATACATAAAAATGAATTTCTGTCTGTCTGAACCTTATAGACTCCGAAACTACTGAACCGATCGGTGTAAAAATTTGTATGCAGAGGTTTTTGGGGCCGGGGAAGGTTCTTAAGATGGTTCGAGAACCCTCCCTCCTTTGGAAAGGGGGGCTCCCATACAAATGAAACACCAATTTCTTCATAACTCGAGAATTAGTCAGATAATAAATCAATTTTAGGCGAAACAAAGTTCGTCGGGTCTGCTAGTCTTCTTCTTCTTCTATATACATAAAAATGAATTTCTGTCTGTCTGACCCTTATAGACTCGGAAACTATTGAACCGATCGGCGTGAAAATTTACATGCAGAGGTTTTTAGGGTCGGGGAAGGTTCTTAAGATGGTTTGAGACCCTTCCCCTTTTTGGAAAGGGGGGCTTCCATACAAATGGAACACACATTTCTGCTTATCTCGAGAACTAATCAGAGAATAAATCAATTTTAGGCGAAACAAAGTTCGTCGGGTCTGCTAGTTTTAAAATAAAGTACAACATCCTTTCATGACTGCTTTTCATGTGAAATTGATCAAAGAACCCACAATTCTTTCATTTAGTCGCCTGAAATAGAAAAAGGCACTTTGCTCTTTGTCATATGACGATCACGACCTTTTGCAGTACTGCTCACAGTTAATAATCGTGGATATGCTGAATGCACAATGAATTGTTAAAATTACCGAACCTTTTTTACCTCAGGGTAAGATAGTTTAGTATTTGCTATATCAAATAAAGTGAATTCAAAGCTACTGTTTGAAAGAGTCGCAACTTTTGTGATATGAAGAGGTTTTATTGTATACAAAAAGCTAGATATTTACCTACCTGTTTGCCTTTGATGTACATGATCGCAGCAAGCCATGCGCGCGGATGGTTGCTTATGAATTTTCTGTCACGTTTTTGTTCATTCCCGCAAGAAATAGATTCGGCTGATGTTTATATTTTGCATATGTACTAGAAGAAGGAAGTTTAAGTGATCTGAAGTTTGAAATTAACGCGTTTTGTGACTTTTAATAAAGTGTATATTTCAATTGGGTCCTAAAATGAAGAATCGATATTCGATTTTCTTCCATGGAACGATGAAGCTAATCAGCCTGAATGCGTCAGTTTTTCTTTGACTCAGAAATCGAAAGGAACATTGCTTAATTTGAAATTTAAAAATAGATGAAAAATGCTTCCTCGACATTTTTGTTCTCGTTTGACGTACGGAATAATATGATTCAAACGCGGTAGTAAAAACACCGCAGGGCACATGACTCAACCTTTGATAGTTAATATATGTGCCTGGCGTTTTGGGCTGATGGCTGATTCGTTCTGAAATGTTGCACAGTCCAAAATTTGCTTTAATATGTCCTAAACACAAAAATACTATTTTTACTGATTTAGACATTTACCAGAATTTTTATAACATCGGATCAAGTATTCTTGACCGATGCAATATCGTTTGTAACCATAAACGAGGTATGGCTTTAGGACCCAATTGCGTGCGCGAAATCGTTTGTGTAGTTTATGTACGGGGATGTCTTTGGTGAAATATGTGTGGCTGTGTGATAATATCAGAAATACACGGATCAATAACGAATTGCTCAGAATAGCTCTGGAAGAGTGAAGTGAATCGTTCGTGGAAACTAGAAGTGATCTTCTCTTCCTCAGTTCATTTATCCAGAATTCGATCAATTTGGTGAGATTGTTTCAATATGATTCCATTACTAAATGCGCCCTGGATTTAAAAATCCGTAAGTTTGATACGAAAATTATTTTAAGCTTTTACTTGTCATAAGACGAGTTTGTACAATTCCATTTAATTCCACTACTTTATTGTATCTTTGACAGATACGTATTTCGACCTCAACAGTAAAGCCATCTTAATACAGTCCATTCTACACAGATGGCTCAAAAATAGGAACAAAAACGGGTGCAGGAATCTTCGGCCCTGGGATAGCGATCTCAGTGGCAATGGGAAACTATCCAACGGTGTTCCAAGCGGAGATTTTTGCTATAATGAAATGTGCTAATATCTGTGAGAAAGGAAATATAGATATGTAAATATTTGTATTTTCACAGATAGTCAAGCGGCACTCAAAGCGATGAGTAGCTTTGAATGTACGTCAAAACTTGTCTGGGACTGCATTCTTTCACTGCGAAAGGTGTGCCAAGAAAACTCCGTAAATCTGTACTGGGTTCCATGGCACTGTGGCATTGGAGGTAATAAAAAGGCAGACGAGCTTGCGAAACGAGCTTCAAATACACAGTTTATTGGCCCAGAACCTTTCTGCGGTATATCATACTGTACCATAAAAATGGAATTAAAATCCTGGGAAGCACAAAGGTTGATGGCCAATTGGTTGGTTGCCGAAAGTGTGCTCAATCAAAGAGATTTATAATTCCCAATGTTAAAGTAACCGAAAAGCTCTTAGAGCTCCGCAAGAGAGATCTTTGCAACTTTACTGGCCTAATAACCGGACACTACCCGAGCAGATATCACTTGAAAGATATTGGCCAAATTCAGAATGATGTCTGTCGTTTCTGTAATATGGAACGTGAAACGTCGGAACATCTGCTTTGCAGTTGTGATGCATTGTACAAGGGTAGATCTAAATTTCTAAATAGTGGCAGCATGCGTGAAAAAATCGTCGCAGCATGCGTGAAAAAATAAAAATGACAGTTGTGCGTTGCTTCCGTATCGAATGGTGTGCCCTTGAAAACGCGAGTACTTTGAAAATTGGATTCCGTCAGAGGGCAGAGCAGCAGAGGGAAGATAAGATATATTTTTTTCAAGTCAGATTTGCTCGAATGAGGGCAGGAGAATATGATCCCTTATTTCAAAAAATCTATTTGCCTGGCAGAAGACAAGAGAGAGGATACGATTCCTTCGTTCAATTTACGCATTTGCTCGATTTAAGAAAAAGGCAGATATGCTCCCTTCTTTCAAATAATGAATTTGTAAGGCGGAAAACAAGAGGAAATATGATTCCTTCTTTCATTGCAATGCAAGAAGGTATATGATTATTTTTTTTCATTTTGAGCATTTGCTCGATTTAGGGCAAGCCAAGATATTTTCCTTTTTCAAAATGGTTCATTTTCCTGGCAGCAGGAAAGGTGAGGATATGAATCCCCTTTTAAGTAGAACATTTGTTCGGGAAGATATGCCCCTTCTTTGAAAGGGCGCATTTGCCCGGCAAGAAGCAAGAGAGGATAAGATTCCTTTTTTCAAGTCAGATATTTGCTCAGTTCAAGGCAGATGAGGATATAATCCTTTAGTTCAAAGAATCTATTTGCCCGGCACAAGACAAGAGAGAGGATATGATTCCTTCTTTGAATTCGGGTATTTACATGATTAAAGACAGCTCAAATATAATCTCTTTTTTCAAACAATGCATTTACCCGGCAGAAGGATTTCTGCATGCCATTATACCAAACGACATTATGCCGATGGGCATTATGACAATCGCATAAGCAGGCATGATTCATTGTTTACAATATTTTTTCCACACTAACTAAACTTATTCATTACAGTAAAAATTCTAAATTTAGCATGGGTTGTAAAAAAGATGACTGTATATGTGCATCAGATGACAACCCATCTAAGCCTTTCAAAGGGGTTTTTAAGGGATAACATGAATATATCGAATTTGGCTTCGCTATACACTTTGACGTTTGAGCTCCATTCAACAATTTATTTAGACTTTAACTGGATAATATCAAAGTATTGGATTCCATTTTCAGATTTTATATGATTACTAGCAGACCCAACAAACTTCGCTTCGCATTGAATTGATTTATTCTCTGATTAGTTCTCGAGTTATGCACAAATTTGTGCTTCATTAATGTGGGAGTCCCCTTTTCCAAAAGGGGGAGGGGTTTCGAACCACCACATAAACATAACTTCCCTTCCAAAACCTCCACATGTTAGATTTGGTTCTATTGGCTTGGTTAATTCTCGAGTAATGAAGAAATTGCTGCTACATTTCTATGGAAGCACCCCTTTCAAACTCCTCCCTCAAACCATCTTAAGAACCTTCCCCGGCCCAAAAAACATCTGCATACAAATTTTCACGACAATTGGCTCAGTAGTTTGCGAGTCTATAAGGGTCAGAAAATCATTCAGAAATTCAGACAAAAATTCGTTTTTATGTAGAGGAAAGGTGGTCGGCTGTCGACACCTTTTTGTTTTTGGTCCATAACTTTCGTCCAATTGCATGATGTGGTGATATTTGCATACCAATGGAAGCCTATAGACATAAGCTAATTACTAGTGGAGAGGTTTGTTTTATTTCATCTATTGGAAAAAAATATTACCAATTTTGTTAAGCGTTGATTTTATGCCGTTTCGGAAAAGGTGGTTGGTTGTCGGTACCCTAAAAAACCCACTCAAACTTAAAAAAAAATTTATGAAGTGGGGGCGTTATGGCTGGAAAGATCAAGATTTATTGTGTCAATAGCAATGAAATTTATTACATTTAAGAACCGCCATCGGGGGTGACAATAGGTCTGGGGGTGAGAATGGGTCACCGCTCCCACCGGAAATCTGGAGGTCATAGTAAAATAGTTCAAAAAGGTCTCTTATATTTTAGTTTTCCTGCCCACCGATACATTCAATCTATTCTTCAAGCATTCTAAGTAGTTGAAAAAGTGACCCATTCTCACCCCCATTTGACCCATTGTCACCCCCGACGACGGTACATTAGAGCAGGGCTGGTAGCAAGTCACTTTTTAGTGACTTGGTCACTATTTAGAGCCTGGTCACTAAAAAGTCACTATTTGCATCCAAAAGTCACTAAAGTCACTATTTTTCGAAAGATTGTCACTAAAGTCACTATTTTTGCACCACCGTTTGCAAAAAAAAAGTTCAAAATAAACATTATTTGTACCTACCATTATCATCAACCAAATCAAATGCAAATCTGTTAGCAAAATATATTGCGCATAAGCCCCAAAATTTTATTCCCACCTTTGGGTTTCCGCGCCGAGCACTCAGCGCCAGACTCGGCGACAAGGAGATATGGTCAATGTTGGTCAAGTTGGTACTCCTGATTTTTTGACAAACGATGTCGATTGGTTGTGTGAGTGCACCGGTGTCAAAAATAGAGCTTTTAGCTGAAAATTTATTTGTCAAATGCACATTTTGACAGCAATATAGATGTATGAGTGAATAAAATGTGCAAATGCTCTATCGCGGAAGCAGTCGCTGAAGACAAGTGTCAGTGATTTCAGTGATGAAACGAAAAGTTTCAATACAAAAAGCAATATAAAGTTTAAGAAATTGCTCCAATGCCGTCTTATGAAAGGCAGAGCGGGTTCGAACCATGGACTTCGGATCGAGAGTCCTGTATGCAGACCATACAGCAAAGCTTGGGCTTACGTTTAGGCAACTCCGTTTATAAAGCGCAGGATTGTTACGAATACGCGGATTTCACGGTTTTTGCTGTTTTCGGGGATTTGATGCGGATTTACATAACGGTTTTGAGGCTTCGCGCGGATTTAGTTTTGGGTGGAAATTTAATAAATAAGGAGCGTAGGCCTTTGATTTCGATAGCAAAATGTCGTTGAGAAGGGACTCCACATTTGATGTCTATGCTCACCCATTTTTTTTGGATATTTCCAAGCCATTATTGAATGCATTATACTTATGAGCACTCGTTTAACAAGCATTATAAGGTTAAGAACTTCACTTGTTATCATTTTTCATCGTTTCTGAATATCCATTTTTGTCACGTCAATTTTGACATAATTCCGAGATATTTCTTAGTTTCTGATTGATTAACCCCTCTACGACGAACAAAACAGCATGATATTGTCGACGTAGCACCACATTAGAATTCGGAGGTCGAACCGAACTTTCTTCTGAAGTTTTATCTGTCAAACTAATTGATGTGTTGTTTAGCGCATTATTAGGCGAATCCAGCGCACTACTTCCTAAGTAGAGTAAGTTGTCTGTATCTGGTGAAAAATCCACCTTCGTTATAAAAAGCTAACTAACTTTGTTTCTCTTGGAGGAGCTTTCATTGTAATTTCTGTAGCGATGAGCGCAAAATCTTTTTGAAAAATTTCGTAAAAATTTCGCCTTGAATTTGGTAAATAATTTTCGGAAGGTTTTACTTAGGAATTCATAAACAATACCCGGGTAGAGGTGAATAACAAACAAATAACATAATAATAACAAAATTTGCTATGATATCAGATTTAGTTATTCTTATGTTATTCATAAATAACATAAAATAACATCCCAACAACAAGTTTTGTTATAATAGTAAAATTAGTTATTTATATGTTATTGTAAGAAGGAGCAGAACAACAAATGAAGAACACATTTTGCAATCATAGCAAAGTTTGTTATTCATTTATCATTTGCATTTTCAACATACAAATAATAACTGATTTTGATATTTTCTTTTCTTCAAATATTTTGCTATTGGTTTGTTATTATAATAGCAAAATGAGTTATTTATGAGTTATTTGTTAGAGCAATGTCTGTTATTATTTTTGCTATTTTAGCAACTATATCAAACAAACTAATAGCAGATTTTGCTATTCAGGCATTCATATATTAATAGTAAAATTTGATATTATTTTGCTTTTTTCTTCTACCCGGGTATCTACAGGAATTCCCAAAAAGATTTCTATCGAAATTCATGAAAAAATCCTCTTGTATTTGAAGAAGACTTGTTTTAGGGATTCACGGAGAAGTTTTTACAATAATTGACGTGCGGATCCCGCGGATATTCCAGAAAGACAGCAGGAATGTGTACCAAATATTCTGCCTTGAATTTATGAATGCTGATATTCGCCATCGGACTTCTGTTGGAATTTCCGTTTGAACTCCCGGAGAAAGATTTCACGAGAATTTTCCGCGCAATTTCTGAAAAAAAATCCTCACATTTTCCGCAAAATTTCTGAAAAAATCCTAGAAATTTCCACAAGGTTTTCCACAAAAAAAAAACCCGCAGAATTTTCTGAAAAAAAAAACATAGTTTATTCAAGATTTTGGATCAAATTTTACGAAACTTGAAACTTAGGAAACTTTGGTGTGGCAAAATTCATGAGTTCTGGTTAATGTTTTTGATAAAACCGTGATCAGGGCTCAAGAAATCAAATGGTAAAGGGACTATGTATGTATTTAGATTTGTTACGATTGAAAATGTTGTTTTTAATTATAAAAAATCGTATTTTAAAAATGTTATCAAAATTTTTAATAGTTGTGTGTCGTAATAAAGATTCATAAAGTTTGTGATTCCAAATAATTCTCTGTCTAGTAATTTTTTTTTTCTTTTTTTTTTTTGTCTTTATTTAAGAGACTTGCAGCCCGAGGCTGGCTCGTCTCCGTGTCTAGTAATTGATTCGATCATTTTATGTGATTTTATTGCTTTTTTATCGAAGAACCGTGCTAATTTTTCAACGTGCCAAAACGAATGTTCACACGTCTAACTACATAAAAATTAGCGAAAGCCTTTTGGATTGGGCTTCATTCTAGCACTCTTTCACACTGTCTTGCAGCTGAATCATCTATATATGGTGAAACTTTTGGGAATATATTTTGACGAGACATTATTTTTTGATCGGTACAGCGCAAAATTTGTTATATTTCATTCTGCCTTTTTCATACACAAACTGCAGTTTCACAAAAAACTTCGAGCTCATGTTAAAAAAAATATTTTGAGCTTTTTAGTGGAATGTCTTCACTTGTCATAAGACGAGTTTGTACAATCCCATTGAATTCAGCCACTTAATTGTATCTTGACAGATACGTATTTCGACCTCAACAGTAAGGCCGTCTTCAGTGTCTCGTACTCGTAAGTCGAGTCAAATACGAGACACTGAAGACGGCCTTACTGTTGAGGTCGAAATACGTATCTGTCAAGATACAATTAAGTGGTGGAATTCAATGGGATTGTACAAACTCGTCTTATGACAAGTTCGAGCTCATGTTAAACTTCCTTACCACAATGCTGTAGAACTTGCTTTACCCGTGACGCTGGCTAAATACCATTACGTGGCGTGTTACGGAATAAGGTTTACTATGGTCATATTGCTAGCCGCTGGATGTCCCAACTTATACCTTCCTCAATATCCAACTTCGTGGTATTTATGATGGTATCGCCAAATCAGTTGCCCCTTGCTAAGATCCATCCTCTCCCTAGTTACGGTAAAGATGCACAATGCCAGCACTAATAATTCTCACGCTTTTGTAATTTTTGTCTTTTCTCGAATTCTGATAGCATTCTAATAAGGATTTGAAAAAAACATGATATCCCTAGTTTCCAATCTACTACGAGTGACAATACAAATGCACCTCAGCTCATACAAAAGTCACTATTTGGTCACTTTTTCTGCTTCTGAAAGTCACTATTTGGTCACTTTTTTCGTCATCGTTGGTCACTAATTCACTATTTTGAACGGCATTTATCGCTACCAGCCCTGTTAGAAGTAAGAGGGGTAAGAGGCTATGGACCGCGAGATGGGGTCTATTGTTTTCTTTCATGTACGCCAATTTAGATCTTCCAGCCCCGGAAGTTCTTTCGAAAATTCCTCCAAGAACTCTTCAGAGATTTTTTTCTTCGGGAGTTCTCCCGGAAATTCATTGAGAAATTCGTCTGCGAATTCATCTGGCTATTTCTCCAGATATTATTCCGAAAATTTCATTAAAACTCTTTTTTAATTACCTCCAAAAATTCTCCTTGAAATTTTTCTGGAAATTATTTAAGGAGTTCTCATGGAAGATCCGGAATTCTCAAAATTTCTGCTGGAACTTTTCCTAAAATTTCTACAAAAAATCATCCAAAAAGTCCTTTAGGAGTTCCCAAGATTTTTTCCAGGAATTCGCAGCAATATCTCAAAACAATCACCATGAAAATTCTTCTAGAAGCTATCTCAGTTTTCTTCTAGAAATCCCTAGAAATTACTTCAAGAATTCCTCCAGAAATCCCTTTATAAGTTCCCTCGAAAATGTCTTCAAGAATTCCCCGAGAATTCCCACAGAAATTTCCCAAGCTTTTCTGGAGAAAATTTCTCCAAAAACTGCTCCGGTAATTTCCTTTTTCAAGAAGTTCCGAGGGATTTTTTGTGTGAGTATTCGAAAAATATATTAAAATGGAAGCTTATACTTTAAATTGTTTGTTTGGTTATAAATTACTCTAGGCGTATAAAAAATGCTGAAAATCGATACAATTTATCAAAAACCAAATGAGGCATTGGAAAACAAAAGTCCCCACTGTCACAGATGTCACAGCTTCCGAGTAGGTAATCGCTCAACAGACGATCAGACGTATCGTAGATGACACCTAAAGCTATTTGTGGAATTGTCAACCACTTTTCTCGTTGTTGCCACCAAATCCAAATTACATGTAATCCAACGAACCCCACCAAGACCAAATTCCCACAAGAGAAAAGCGTTGCATAAAAGAAATTCACGAAATAGCTGAATCGAAAGCTGAGAGTTATTTGACCCGCTGCATCTCAGCTGGAAGGAACGATGCTGTCCATTATTGGCGGTACCATCATGACAAAGTTCACTATGGGCACTAGAGCGGATGCTGATGTAACATGTGATCGCGACTGGTAAATTATGAACCAAACTGGGCTCACCTATAGAGAATGGTATTCGGACAGCCGGCCTTTTAACATATTTAAGGGTTTCGGAACCTATGATCGACACATAAATAACGTGGAATGAGACAAGATTCGAACTTACGCTTTATGTTATTGAAGAAGCTTTACTTTCATCCGGAGATATGAAAAAACTGAAAATGTTAATGTTTAATGACGGATGACTTTCTACAATACTTATCAAACAGCGTGCAAGCTACCAATTTCTTGCCAAAAATTCCCAAATTTCTAAAAATAAAGAATGGTCTTGGGGAATTCGTCTTCTTCCGTAATGTGCAGATATCTCAAATGAAATCATCAAACACTCAAACTGATTTCATGACCCGACGTTTATTTGACAGGAACATGAAGCTGGCTACCATGTTTGGCTCAAATTTTCACACCTCTCGCTTCTTTATGAGCACTAATTGCCATCATAAACAAGCTCGACTTCTGGGGTAGCGAACAAACAGTTAACCATTTGGCGTGAGTCAATTGTCGTTAGACAATGATATTCAATCGTTACTTTACTGGGCCGTAAAAGCTGAAAATTAAATAAACGTGGTCTCTACATGGTGCACTTGATTTTGCTGTGGCGTAGAAGTCGTAAAATTCTGGAACAGAAGTGTGGAATAAAAAAGCATATCCTCGAGTCGTAAATATAATGAATTATTGAGTAAAACTGATTCGACAAAATGTTAACTACAAAAAATAAAGATAGCGCCACTATTTCATTATTACTATGATAAAGATCAGTGCACCGTAGCGGAGTAATGTTATTGGAGTAATCATTTTCACAATGTGTGGCAAAAAACCACCGATATATGAAGGATTATCGAACCAGCTTCAAAGCATCGGTATTCGATAATTGATGTGTAATTTTGAACTTCGGTGCACTGAAGCACAAAGAAAAGCCTACAAAGCAAACAGATCGTCTGCTGAAAATGAAAACTAATCGGCGACGTTACACGATGATGATTGTGGGAACATAATTTTATCGCACGCGCCCCCGCCCCGATGAAACAGTTTTATTTACTTTCTCGATTGAAGAAGCAATATTTACCACTGTAAACACTGATCCGTTAGCGGATCAGTGAACAATATGTCGTGACGCTCATTGATTGGGGACAATCTTGGCGTCATTCGACATTTTTCCTTTTCATCGTGATTCGTTCAATGTGGCCAGACTTTACGTATGAACAATGATAGCACTTCGCCTTTTTTTTATTTATTTTTGAGACTAACGTGATTAATGATTTATGATTTCTCTTACTTTTATTTGCAGATGGATTTATTAACTAGCGTGTACGGGGGATGGCGGTACCTCATGGACGAATTGTCAGATCCCCGGACAAATGAATGGCCACTCATGAGCTCACCATTCCCAACCATTGCCATTAGTCTCACATACGCTTATTTAGTAAAGGTGAGTTCTTGCGGTCAGCAAGCCTTGTTGCGGAATTCTTATATTTTATTCAGATTCTCATCCATTACCATCCAACCATAAATCGATAAGTCTAAATTAGCTTTGCAATTATTTCAATTTACATTCCTGTTTTCTATGCAACTTCAATTTGAAACGGATTTAATTTGGTTCTCGATTGAATTCCTTACAACATAACGAGTCATGATTAATGACATTTGCAATACTTTCCGAATATACGGAGGCATCAGTCTCAACAGAGAAGTAATAGACATTTATATAGATAAAACTTGCTTTGCAGTAAACGCGTGAGAGCCGAATAAGTGTCAAATGACATTATTGTCATGACATTCCGTGACATTTTTTAAATTTCGTCCTCATTCCTCACACTTTGTATTTAGAACAATGATCTGTTTGACAAAGTTCTAGGCTCCTTCAAGCATTAATAATTTCAAATTGTAAATAACATTTTTTCTCAATCCCATGAAAGATTTTTGACATTTCCCATCACCGGTCAAACACGATGTAAGCAATAGATGACGGTAGTGACTTTTAGATAATGTCCTTCTTCGTGGACTGTACCGTGGATCTAACAATGTGACGGTCAATATAGTAACGATCAGAGTAGATTAATGATCCTTAATTAACTCACTATCATTAATATACTTACTCTCCTCAAGACCTCACCGTGTTCCTCTACCTGTTCAAGTCAAGGTAGACCTTTGTCTTAGTATCTGATGAGGTACATTGACACCCACTTGACCCATAAGGGCTGCCATCTCGACATGAAAAAAAACACATCTAGAGCGGAGTGATAATCGCAATTACCCTTGCTGCTATAAATTTTACACGGCAATCCGTTTGCTAGCCCGGCATTCAATCTTTGCGCCGACGTCAACTAACAAGCCACGGCATCCATACGACCACAGGCAGTGAACAATCATATGTGCAAGGTTAAGTGAAAGGATCTGTCAGGCCGGTGGTAAATTCCATTCGATGGCGATGATGCTGCAGCAGAAAAATTGTAGGCCATAACATGCAACTTGTGCCCAAGCTTCGAGTTCAAGACGCCGAGTTCAATGTCAGCTAGCGCTACACCATTGGTGGGATGGTTCTCGTCGGGGAGACCAGTGTAAAGTGCATTGATTGGCGAACATGACGCAGACCCATATAGAACGCGGAATAAGAACGTCAAGTTATTTCTCATAGCTATATAATTTGTTATAGCAGGCCCAAGGAATGTAAAATAACAACATTGCCAATGACAACAACATTATCCTCTCTTGTAAATGTTGGGACAAACTCAACTCGCAATAAGCGTTTGTCCCAAACTGCAACAAAATAGGACAATGATCGCCTGCCACACATTTTGAGATGTAGTCGGTTTCCGATGATGTTTTTGGTTAAATTATTATCAGTTATCATAGATTAGACATAAACTTAACCATCTGTTGACATTATTTGCGTTTTACTTCTGAAATATACAAGTTATCGCAGTTTGTAAAGTTCACAACAATTACCTCTCCATGTTTGTTGCAAATAAAATGGAACGCAACAATGTCTTTATCCTCTGCAGATGGGGACAAAGAGTTATCGCTATTCTCTTTTGTCGCTTGTTTTTTGCATTTTTCAGCAACAATTACATTCCTTGAGCAGGCCGTGCATATTAGAAAATGTTTATTTCGTTCAACTTATCAATAATTACTAGTGAATATATAGAAAAGATGTTTTTATGACCATTCTCCCCTATCCCGTAGCTTTTACTCGTCAACAACGATGATGCGCTTTGTTAGTTTCTTTTTTGGGGAAGTAGATTCAAGGATCGTTTCTGAACGAAAAGCTTCCTTATTGCAATCCGAACCGAAGAGAGAGAAAGAACATTCAACCACTTCGCACGATACCGCCCATGTAGATGATGATCTTCATGGGACAGTTACCTCGGTTCCAAACAAAAAAATACCCACGAAGTATTTCCTTTAACCTTGCCCTTGCCACGAGTTCATTGTAGTGGCAACAGCCTTGTGTTGTGATGCCGAGTTTTCACACCCGGCTCCCCGACAACATGGAAAGCGGTTGCCATCTGAATGGCGGTGTCTTATGAGCGTGGTTTCGTCTCTAATTAAATTATTTGCCTCAGTGGTGGCAGCCGCTGCCCGGACTTAGCGTATCCGGAATTTTGATCTTGACAGCAGTTAGCGTGAAAAAATAAACGTGTTTTGGGGCATACATGGCGGAACTGATCCGATGTTAATGCCGGAAAATTCAACAAAAAAGTTTAATTAACCTTGATTGAAGGTTAATACGAACGTCTAAATTAGTGCACGTGGAGGCATATAAGTATCTTTTTTTTCTTCGAAACTGCAGATTGACCTTTCGGGACTCGCATGGTCCTGGATCACTCACGCAGTGCCGCCGCTCTTATGAACGACAAGCATGCTTTTTTTTCGAAGTCTTGCCAAGGATGTGATGGGGTTTGGCAGTTGGCTTTGTTAAACATCTATAAACAGCTGCTCCTACCACCAAAGCGATCGTGTGTCGCTCAAAGTGCACTAGTCCAGTCCGATGGCATTCCTGTTCACCACCGTCCGAGTGCCAACGTGTGGAACTCTAGCAAAACGGTGTAATATGGTCCTCCAGAAGTTTAAGTAGTTGGTGTCAGGCTATGCAAGCCAGCCATGTAAAACCTTTCGTTGTGGTTTGGATCGAGCATGTCTATCGTGCGAACAATTATGACGGTGTGGTCGATTATTCTATTGTTTTCTGTTTAAATTTATCATGCATAAGCTAGTTACTAGGGTGGTTCAAAAAATCGATTTTGCTCCTCAACGCTAATCCGATTCTACAGCATGTTCTGAGTGTCTTCCAAAAAATTAAGATCATTTGGATAAAAACTGATTTAGCACAAGCCGTTTCAAGTTTGCATGCAAATTAGTATGGGAAAATTTGTTTTTTCATTACAATGATTATGGCGCTCCCTCATTAAGCGCAGGGTAAAAGAAAACCTACATAGCGAAAAGGAATACTGGAGAGCTTTCACTCAACGAAAACGGCATCTAAATTAATCGTTTCAATTATTAGTAATCGATTTCAATACAGGTTGCGAATCTTTAGTCATGATTGTTAAACTTCTTTGAGGTACACAGATACAAATTTGTTGTGATTTTAAATGTATTTTCATGCACGTATTTGGAGCATGCAAATAAACGTAACATTCAATCTATCTCACTATTTTTTTGAATCGAAATAAATTTAAACGGTGCTTACATAAACTTAATTGAATATCAAATTTTAATTCGTTTGATTCGCAATTTTACACGACTTTGAATTTAAAAAAAAATTTGCTGTGTACGTTAATTCCTCCAAGAATTTCTTCAGAAGTTATTATTCCCGCGGACATTATTTCAAGAATTCGTCCAAAATGTCTATCGGAAATTTCACCAGTATTACTGCAGAAAGTTCCTGAAGAAATTTTCTGAGAGTTGCTGAAGCAGTTCTGGGAGAAACTCTTGAAGTCATTCGTAAAGGAAATTCTGGAGTTATTGCCAGAAGAAAATCTGGAAAATTTGCCGATGTAAGAAGTTGCACAAGGTATCCTGTCCATTGTTTCCTATCGAAAATTTCCAAAATACAAATTTTTCATATTGGATTAATAAATGTTTAATCCAATTCCAATTCAATCCAATTACAATTAAATTTAACTCCAACTCTAAACAAATTCCAATCCATCATCACTACAATTCCAAAAACATTCCTTTTAAAACCTAATAAAACAATTACTTCATTACCAATCTTATTCCAATCCAGTTCCAACTCAAATCCAATCTAATTGCACTCCAATCCAATTTTAATTCAATTCCTTCTAAATTCCAATAAAATTCAGTTTCAATACAATTCTAATTCAAATCCTAATCTAATTTCGATTCAACTCCACAACAATTCAACTTCCAATCCAACCTTCATCTGAAATTCAACCAAAAACAAAATCCAATCATGTTCAAATTCAGTTTGTTGTACCAACTGTTCGTCAGACGGTTGTACATACTGAACTGGTAGGACTAACTTGGGGGCGGGATCAAAGCTGTACAGCATGTAATGTAGCGTACATACGATCTAACACGTTGGACCAATACATGCATTCATCTCTTAGACTAGGTGTTCCGTGTTTTCTTTTATATCTATGGTTAGGATTTTTCCTCTGGTTGAAATAAACCATTTAGAAAGCAAATGCTTTGGTTGCTGTTTTATTTGACGCTACATACCAGTCAAGCAGTTTGACGAACATTATATTATATTTATATTATATTTATATTATATTTATATTATATTTATATTATATTTATATTATATTTATATTATATTTATATTATATTTATATTATATTTATATCTTCTATATATAAAAATGAAATGGTCTGTGTTCGTATTCGCTAACTCGAAAACGGCTGGATGGATTTTCTTCATTTCTTCAGCAGATATATTCGTTACCGTTTCCGACGGGTTTATATGATATTTCCGCATACAAAAATTACGTGTAATGTTGTACAAATCGTTCAAAACTAATATTAGGATTCGTATGGCATCTCAGGTATGGCAATTTCACATGGGCATTTTCGCATACTACGCAGGACAACGTCTGCCGGGTCGACTAGTATATTATATTTTTTG
Organism: Armigeres subalbatus; assembly: GCF_024139115.2. Lineage (NCBI taxonomy): Eukaryota > Metazoa > Arthropoda > Insecta > Diptera > Culicidae > Armigeres > Armigeres subalbatus. The sequence goes on along the minus strand of NC_085139.1, from coordinate 54,014,615 downwards.
ATGGTTGATGCTCAAGTTGGCGCTTCGGTCGTTCGTGTGTGATACTGTTGGTCGAACAAATTGATTGTTCGTGCCGCTGTTGGTAAAACTTGAATGGATGTTTGAATAAACGAGAGGTGGAATCAATGTTGGTCAAACTGCTTGACCGTGTGTACGTTCCATAAAGTTGTTCAAACAACCATTTGATGGCTTGCTTGTAAATAAACGAAGCGGTTTCATTTTGGTTTGAGCTGTCGGAGCAAAGTTTGCCGAACATGTTTTAGCGTTTGTAGTAAAGTCGCACAAACCCCCATTTATTTTTTGTTTACATTGGATGCTTTATGGTGTTAATCTTCTTAAAGCCCGCAGTCCACTGTTTACCATAATGACAAATATTTGTCAAGTTTATCCGGAAATCTATGAAAACGATTAGAAATCGACATGGGTATCAGGCTGACTTGACAAATAGCTTAAGTTTTGACGTACGTTTACGTACGGTTGGTGAATAATTGTTTACGTGTTGCTCACCTTGTACTGTAAGGCCATCGTACACACCAAAAAATTCTCAATTTTATAAGGGACGCAATCCTTTATGCTGACGTAATCAACCGAGATGCATATCCCATCATAACATAATATTGTGTCATATTTGCTTCAGACACCCAAAACAATATATTTGCAGTATCATTCTGTCATCAAATACCGAATGCTATCCATTAAACGCTTCTCATTACCAAATGACATAAATTTACAGTAAGAATGACTGAAATCCAAAGCGCCCCGAAACAAACAAAGTGACCCATGAATACAAAATTCTTTACGTACCAGCTGAGCACTGTTTTCGTTTCTCCCTTTTCACCTTCAGCGCAGTTGCAAGGAACAAGCAGTGGATGGGCTGATGTTTCCGCATATTCGTGAAATTGTAGAACATGTTAAGCTTCGATTTCACTTCTTCCAAGCAGCAGGAATGGTAGAGTGGTATCGAACGGGACTTCCTCTCATAAGATCTGGTGTTAGATTCACATGCTAGGCCTTACCATTTTTGCTACATACACTAGTTTTTTTGGCAGTGTATAATTTAGGTTACACATTCTCAGAGCCTTGTAAAAATTAATTTGAACGCAATAATGCGTCTTTTGGTTCGCTTGCATATGTCGGTCTTAAATGACATAATGTTATATGACTTTTTCGTAGTGTGTACTTAAGAAAGATGCAGAGAACTCTACGACCTCTCATAGGTGCCACGGGAGGTTTTGGGATTGTGTGGAAGGTTATAACAGTAGGAATCGTTTTTGGTAGAACGTGAAAACACAGAAAGAACTAAAATAGAAATACAAAGCAGGAAAGGAACGAGCCTGGAATTGAACCCACGACCTCCTGCTTATAAGGCAGAAGCGGTAATCACTAGACCACCGAGCTCGTTCCCCCTCGAATTATTATTTTTGGGCAAAAAAAAATCCTTGTAAAAATACACAGGATGCTGTTTTCACACGATTTACATTTTCTCAATTCTACGTTCATTCTAAAGTTCGTATATTTTTACCGCCTGATTTTTCTTTGAATTATTCAGGATTTTTTGGAACATGTTGCATAGGTTTTTGATGGTAAATTGAAGCCACACGATAAAAAATACGACCGAAAAAAATCGTGTAAAAAACAGAATTCTGTGAACTTGTACCGGCATGACTGGTCGCAGTTTTCCGAAAAAGAAAAAAGTGGGCAAAACAATTATGGCGAAAATACTAATTCTAACCCTGTATGAGAAACATAACATTTTTGGTGCCTATACTCATCTGATTTGTTTGAAACAAGTTGCGTTCGACGTGATATTTTACAATAACCTACAACGAATGAGAAAATCAGGACCTATCTACCTATCAGTTATATTTGAGATTTTATTATATATTTATTAACCCTTTTGAACGCACGAGAAAGGCATCATCACCGGTAGATGAAAAAATTTAAAAATTTCTCATTATTTCTGGATCAAAATATAATACTATCTTCGATCCTCCATATATTTGATGACATCAATATAAATTATGTAACATAATCGATTGTGAAGCCCGGGAAAGGAAAAACAATCAATTGGAGAAAATATCCGCTCCGTCAATGTAGAAGAGTGTTGCTACTTTAATTACCAGCAAACGTAACTGGAGTTACATTGTCCAGAACCTAAGAGCACGTATGATACTTACAGTTGGTTGTCGAGAATAGTTCGACACCTTTTACTTGTCATCTTGCGATTCGAAGTGCAGCATCAATCGATTCTCCAGAAAAGTAGACAGACAAAAGTATAGATAGTATAAGTTTTAAGAGATCGCAACAAACTTTGAACGAACGTGGTTGTATATAGTATATACAACCACGTTCGTTCAAAGTTTGTTGCGATCTCTTAAAAGTTAGTGTTTAGGAGGAAAAGTGTGCAATAGGGGCAAGTGTGCCACCCAGAATTTATTTAGTCTTCTTCTTCTTCTTCTTCTTCTTCTTCTTCTTCTTCTTGGCATTACATTCCGATACTGGGACAGAGCCGCCTCGCAGCTTAGTGTTCATAAAGCACTTCCACAGTTATTAACTGCGAGGTTTCTAAGCCAGGTTACCATTTTTGCATTCGTATATCATGAGGCTAGAACGATGATACTTTTATGCCCAGGGAAGTCGAGGCAATTTCCAATCCGAAAATTGCCTAGACCGGCACCGGGAATCGAACCCAGCGACCCTCAGCATGGTCTTGCTTTGAAGCCGCGCGTCTTACCGCACGGCTAAGGAGGGCCCACAAGTCTCGAGTCGAGTCAAGGGCTCGAGTCGAGTCAAGTACGAGACACTGAAGACGACCTTACTGTTGAGGTTGAAATACGTAACTGTCAAGATACAATTAAGTGGTGGATATTTTTGCTATAATGAAATGTGTTAATGTCTGTCTTAAGAGGAATTATAGATATGCAAATATTTGTATTTTCTCTGATAGTCAAGCGGCACTCAAAGCATTGAGTAGCTTTAAATGTACGTCAAAACTTGTCTGGGAATGCATTCTTTCATTGCGAAAGGTGTGCCAAGAGAACTCCGTAAACCTATACTGGGTTCCGGGACACTGTGGCATTGAAGGTAATGAAAAGGCAGTCGAGCTTGCGAAACAAGGTTCAAACATATAGTTCATTGGCCCAGAACCTTTCTGTGGTATATCATACTGTACCGTAAATGGAATTGAAATCCTGGGAAGCACAAAGGTTAATGACCAACTGGATGGTCGCCAAAAAGTTTGCTCAATCAAAGAGAATTATAATTCCAAATGTTTCAATAACCAACAAGCTTTTGGAGCTCAATAAGAAGGCTTTTTGTACCTTAACTGGCCTAATAACCGGACACTGCCCGAGTAGATATCATTTGAAAAATATTGGCCACGTTCAGAATGATATCTGTCGTTTCTGTAACATGGAACGTGAAACTCCGGAACATCTGCTTTGCAGAAAAAGCTGCATGTATCCGCAAGTAGGCCCCACCAAAGCGACCGTGTGCCGCTCAAAGCGCACAAGCCCAAGTCCCGGTGTTAGGTGGGACGCTAAGCAGCCCTGACACGACGGCCCTCCAACGAGACAGGAGGTTTGCGCAGGCCCAATACGCCGCCTGGAAAACCAATATAAGAGATAATGCAACTCGATATAATCGGCAACGACCTAGGCGACGAATAAAGGATCACGATTGGAAGCTTGGAACATGGAACTGCAAGTCGCTAGGTTTCGCAGGCTGCAACATGATGATCTACGATGAATTACATCCCCGCAATTTCGACGTCGTGGCGCTGCAGGAGATTTGCTGGACAGGACAGAAAGTGTGGAAAAGCGGGCATCGAGCGGCTACCTTCTACCAAAGCTAAGGCATTACCAACGAGCTGGCAACCGGCTTCATAGTGCTGGGTAAGATGCGCCATTGTGTGATTGGGTGGCAGCCAATCAACGCAAACTGATGATAAAAGGCCGTTTCTTCAACTATAGCATCATCAACGTGCACTGCCCACACGAAGGGAGCTGCAGCAGACATGGATGCCCACTGCGGGACGTCAAAAACGTCATCGGTGACATGAACGCACAGGTAGGAAGGGAGGAAATGTATAGACCGGTCATCGGACCGGTTGTTCTGCACACAGTATCGAATGGCAACGGCCAACGATGGATAAACTTCGCAGCCTCCCGCGGAATGGTAGTCCGAAGCACCTTCTTTCCCCGCAAAAATATCCACAAGGCCACATGGAGATCACCTAACCAAGAAACGGAAAACCAAATCGACCACGTTCTAATCGACGGTAAATTCTTCTCCGACATCACGAACGTCCGCACTTACCGCAGTGCGAATATTGAATCCGACCACTTCCTCGTTGCAGTATGCCTGCGCTCAAAACTCTCGACGGTGTACAACACGCGTCGAAGTCGGACGCCGCGGCTTAACATTGGGTGGCTACAAGACGGTAGACTAGCCCAAGAATACGCGCAGCAGCTGGAAGTGGCACTCCCAACGGAAGAGCAGCTAGGCGCAGCGTCTCTTGAAGATGGCTGGAGAGATATTCGATCCGCCATTGATAGCACCGCAACCGCTGCACTTGGCACGGTATCCCCGGATCAGAGAAACGACTGGTATGACGTCGAATGTGAGCAGTTAGTAGAAGAGAAGAATGTAGCATGCGCGAGATTGCTGCAACACCACACGAGGGCGAACGAGGCACGATATAAACAGGCGCGGAACAGACAAAACTCGATTTTCCGGAGGAAAAAGCGTCAGCAGGAAGATCGAGACCGTGAAGAGACGGAGCAACTGTACCGCACTAATAACACACGAAAGTTCTATGAGAAGTTGAACCGTTCACGTAAGGGCCACGTGCCACAGCCTGATATGTGTATAGACATAAACGGGAACCTTCTTACCAACGAGCGTGAGGTGATCCAAAGGTGGCGGCAGCACTACAAAGAACACCTGAATGGCGATGTGGCAGACGAAGATGGCGGTATGGTGATGGACCTAGGAGAACGCGCGCAGGACATAATTCTACCGGCTCCGGATCTCCAGGAAATCCAGGAGGAGATTGGCCGGCTGAAGAACAACAAAGCCCCTGGGGTTGACCAACTACCCGGAGAGCTATTTAAACACGGTGGTGAGGCACTGTCTAGAGCGCTGCACTGGGTCATTACCAAGAGGAGGAGGAAGTTTTGCCGTAGAAGTGGATGGAAGGTGTCGTGTGTCCCATCTACAAAAAGGGCGATAAGCTGGATTGTAGCAACTACCGCGCAATCACATTGCTGTACGCGGCCTACAAGGTACTCTCTCAAATTTTATGCCGTCGACTAGCACCAATTGCAAGGGAGTTCGTGGGGCAGTACCAGGCGGGTTTTATGGGCGAACGCTCCACCACGGACCAGGTGATCGCCATTCGCCAAGTACTGCAGAAATGCCGCGAATACAACGTGCCCACACATCATCTATTCATCGACTTCAAAGCCACATATGATACAATCGATCGGGACCAGCTATGGCAGCTAATGCACAAACACGGATTTTCAGATAAACTGACACAGTTGATCAAAGCGACGCTGGATCGGGTGATGTGCGTAGTTCGCAGAGGGTTACGGCAAGGTGATGGTCTTTCGTGTCTGCTATTCAACATCGCTTTGGAAGGGCAGGGATTAACACGAGTGGTACAATTTTCAATAAGTCCGTCCAGCTATTTGGCTTCGCCGACGACATAGATATTATGGCACGTAACTTTGAGAAGATGGAGGAAGCCTACATCAGACTGAAGAGGGAAGCCAAGCGGATCGGACTAGTCATCAACACGTCGAAGACGAAGTACATGATAAGAAGAGGTTCAATAGAAGACAATGTGAGCCACCCACCGCGAGTTTGCATCGGTGGTGACGAAATCGAGGTGGTAGAAGAATTTGTGTACTTGGGCTCACTGGTGACTGTCGAAAATGATACCAGCAGATAAATTCGGAAACGCATAGTGGCTGGAAATCGTACGTACTTTGGACTCCGCAAGACGCTCCTATCGAATAGAGTTCGCCGCCGTACCAAACTGACAATCTACAAAACGCTCATTAGACCGGTAGTCCTCTACAGACACGAGACCTGGACGATGCTCGTGGAGGACCAACGCGCACTCGGAGTTTTCGAAAGGAAAGTGCTGCGTACCATCTATGGTGGGGTGCAGATGGCGGACGGTACGAGGAGGAAGCGAATGAACCAAGAGTTGCATGAGCTGCTGGGAGAACCATCTATCGTTCACACCGTGAAAATCGGACGACTGCGGTTGGCCGGGCACGTAGGCAGAATGTCGGACAATAACCCAGTGAAAATGGTTCTCTACAACGATCCAACGGGCGCAAGAAGGCGAGGTGCGCATCGGGCAAAGTGGATCGATCAGGTGGAAGATGACTTGCGGACCCTCCGTAGACCGCGTGGTTGGCGACGTGTAGTCATGGACCGAGCCGAATTGAGAAAACTCTTATATACCGCACAGGCCACTTCGGCCTTAGTCTGAATAAATGAAATGCCAAAAGTTCAACTCAATGGACGCAATGGTCCTACGCCCCAAAAAAATATACCCAGTTTCAAAGTTATATTATTACAATTATTAGTTTTAATTGTCATGAAACAATAAAAATCCTAGAATAATCCACCTAGCAGTGATGATGCTTTTCTCATGCATTGAAGAAGGTAAAGAGGTGACAATCACTTAAGAAAGGTCCAAAATAGCACTTTCGGATATAATTTTCACCATCAATTAACATATCTAGGAACTTTTTTCAAATGGGCGTAATTGATTCTGACCTTGATTTTTGGAACGGCGATTGTGCTCTTAATTCAAACTATTTTGGTCAACTAATGTACTCAACAGAAAGAATAGATTGCGGACTATCCGGTAGTAACGTCAGTTGAACGAAATTTGGTGAATAGACAGAGTATGAGTCGATTCAAATTTCAAGGTCAAATACAGTTAGGCCTATTTGAAAAAAGTTCCTAGATATATTGCATTCATTTATATACATCGCAGGAAAAAAATGTTTTTTTAATTTCGTTTGTTTTTCTCAATGAGGGGTCCCTATGAAAATATACGATTATTTGTCAACAACTTCGGAAGGCGGTTAGATACGCTCAAAAAACAAACAAAACTAATAAAACTTATTATTCCAATAAATTATGTCTAAATAATTCGAAGAAAATGCATAAAAACGGCATTAAAATAAGTTTGTTGATATGTTTGTTGATAACCTCAGTGATATTGAACGATTTGTCAATAAAAAGAAGGTGCCCATAATTCAGCAGCGTTTCAGGAAAGTGATGAAAAAAAACTTTCGAGCTGAAATGGTTATTGAACCACAAAATAGACTAAATTTACCGTAGGAATACGCATTAGAACTCACTTTTTTCAATTCAATACTACTTACTACTACTTTATGACACTTTGAAAAAGGTCAAACAAAACTTACGTGTTGATTTTCGTATAGAAAACAATTGATTTGTTCATAGTTCAAAGTATGAATGTCTATCTAGTTTGGTATGCTGCACAAAAAATCATGTTTCGATAGCAAATAAATGATAGATGTCAGAATGACTGTATCTGCTTTCTGTCAAAAGATACGTGGGGGTGCCCACAACCGAACCACTTCGCCTAGTTGTTTATAGCGATTAACCAGTGGAAAACAATATTATCCAAGTGGTCGTCTGCCCCATTTGGGTGGCGCTCTTGCCCCATTGCCAAAAAACTCGTTATTTATAATCCTTTTTATAACACTTCAGAAAAAACTTTTTTGTATTTATTTTTTTCCTGGGATCCAATCATTGATAAACATTTAAGTGTAAATTTGTGTTGAAAGCATCCACACAGGCATAAAGTACGGGTGCTAGTCAAATAAAAAATGGAATTGGAAACCTCTCAAAGTTGCAATTTGTAATTTTGAAAGTAATGTCCCAGTTCATGGGATAAAATTAAATTTTCATAATCCAGTATATAATAGACTTTATAATTCTGCTCTCTCAGTTTTCCGGCAATCGGAATTATTCCAATCAATTTCATAGTATAATCGATAATCTTGCCGTAAATGGATAACAATCCAGATCAATGTAAATAATATCTCAACTTCCAGCAAGTAAGCTGATTTACAAAAACTACATATGGCGGCATATAGATCAACATTGTCATGTAGATCTTCAATCACTTTTACAAATATAAATAGATACATGTACCCAATCATCATAAACTAAATAGGTAAAATGTTTAACTGAAACCCGCCCGACCGTGGCTGCTATTTCCGTCATTAAACATGTCAGTAAATGAGTACATCATCGTATTCATACATTTGCGTGATCACTGTACTGTGTTACCGTTTGTCTTTATTTTTGCTTTCCGATCTTGATCGGATGGCTTTTTCGATTCGGTTCGTGGCTTAAAACCATTTGAGTCATGTTTTCATTGCCAGCTCAACCATTCGATGGTCAAGGTTTGATCGGTCGTAATCAGTGCAGATTCAACGCGACCATTAGTTGAAATATCATCCAACGATCTAAAGAACGTTTTATAAAGTCGGTTCTATGATGTCTATCACCGCTGTAATGATAGTAATTATGGTGGTCAACTAGGTGGTCTAAACCAAGTCCGTTTTTTAATGTTTTCACGCAATGTTTTAAATTGCAAGCGGCTTTTGATTACAAGATACGATTCAAAAAACCAGGGTTCAACACCATTTCATTTTTGAAAAACTACAAATCGCTTACCTACTGCTTTGGTAAATGCATAACTGACCTTCACATATAATCAGCTACACGCGCTGCAGATAACCTCTTACGGCATTCAATCATCGCATCACCTGCTGCCACACCCATGAATGTCAACTCATAACTCACCTTTCTTTCGTTCACCTTTTCTCTCTTTAAAAAAAAACAGGTCCTCGGTCCCCGATTGATGGAAAACCGCAAACCGTTTCAGCTACGCAAAGTACTCATCGTATACAATGCAATCCAGGTGGTCTTCAGCACATGGCTTTTCTATGAGGTAGGTCGTGGTCCGGCTCGCAGTTTGCACGGTACGGATCATCATCGGTGCCCTTGAAATCGCAGAATATGCAACTCGTATTGAACCGGTTTTGCCGGATCTCGGTGGCTCTCACTATGTGTTCACTGATAAGTTATCGCTTTATTCTGTTTTTGACCTTTTAATTTTTTTTATTGTTTTGATTCCGATGATAGGCTTGCGTAGCAGGATGGACGGCAGGATACAGCATTCGATGCCAACCCGTTGATTACACCAGATCCGAAAAAGGACTTCGGGTAAGTTCCCATAGAAAATAAGATATTTTCACGTGAAATTCAAATTACACAAAAACAATTGGGGAAATTGATAGGAAATGTCCTTATTAGTATTATGTTCTATACCTGCTAAAACTGTCTCCCAGCGCATTAAGCTTTGTTCATCGTACTACAGTTTGCATCACGATCTTCGAAATGAGCAACTATATGAATGCAATTATAATTGTAAATACCAATTTAGGTAAGATTTCCCGTCGAATGAAACTTGAAGCATTCAATTGAAACATGTTTAAAGTTTAAAAGTGCACATTTTGCACAATTACAAACAGACACGTGAGTTGTTGCAATGTTGGATTATGGCACAAGTAGTACGATAACGCTTTATCGTGCTCACTATTTTAAAACAGCTGTGATGCTTCAGACCGGAACATATTTCCAGTTTGATATCAATTTCAGTTTCATTTACTGAGTTTAAGTAGTTAATGATATCTTGAAAAAAAAACCAGATTAATCCACCTAGCGTTGGTGGTGCCTTTCTCGCATTTAGTTAAGACACCAACCTTATGCGGGGTTTAAATGGTCCGGTGTACCATTTTCTTCATAACTTTTAAACGCAATGACCGATCGTTATAAAATTCAATAGTGATCAACAAGGCTTTGTCCCCTGCCGAATGAAACTTGTTGCGAGAAAATCGGTTAAGGTTTACTATACGAAAAGTTGTCTAATGTTTTTTATAGCTTTTGTGCACACACATACACACACACATACACACACACATACACACATACATACACACGGACAGACAGACATGTGCTCAGCTCGTCGAGCTGAGTCGATTGGTATATAATACTATGGGTCTCAGAGGCTTCTATAAAAAGTTCGTTTGCGGAGTGAAATGATAGCCTTTCGGTACAACTTTGTTGTACGAGAAAGGCAAAAACATATTTGTTGACGCCTCTTACTATCTTTAGTCTTGTCTGCGATGTATCCAACAAACGTGCTTTTATCGCTGCTGTTGTACTTTTTTTTCAACGGTATTAGTCCTCAAACAAACAGCACAAGGTTGATTATAACACCAGATTAACCTTACGTGATGCGTATCCCAGTGTTAGCCACATGAGTAGTGTATAATTTAATTAAATTTCCCTTTCTTTTCTCCTCTCTTATTTCACAGATGGCACGAGGCTGCTGGTGGTACTACTTCTCCAAGTTCACCGAGTTCTTCGATACGTTCTTTTTCGTGATGCGAAAGCGATACGATCAGGTCTCGACGCTGCACGTCATTCACCACGGCATCATGCCAGTGTCCGTCTGGTGGGGCGTTAAATTCACCCCCGGTAAGTGCGCGTGGGTTACCTACAGTGAAGATTTGCAAAGTGATCAACTCCGATGATGATCAGTCAGTATAGAAGCATGGTGCATTTTAAATTTATGTGATCGGTAACAAAAATGATTTCAACCGATCTATTAGTGAAAATCAAAATCAATTTGGTTTGGATTACGAAAGTGTCCACTTAAATAACGAAATGAAAATATTAGAGTTATTTTAGTAACTAATTGTTGGGAATTTTTCACTTGATTTCATAGTTGGTATACCAACAAAATTGAATACATACAGATTTAGCATGCTGCTTTTGATGGGCCACAGTGTCAGCCATAGGCAGAAGTAACATGGGTTGGGTTGATGAGCTCGCATTGACCCTCTCCTCAGATAATCCATAAATTAAATTTATTTTGACCTGTTTTATGATGCCATACCGATGGCTTCACATTAAATATGACATTTTCGCAATAGATGCTGGCAAAATATATGGCATGGATGCCTATCTGTACCTCAACAAAGTAACGATGGAGTTGACACTTCGATCGAGGTCAGCACTTGACCGAATTGATCCGCGCGATTGCAAACGGATCCATCGCCTGTGGCCTTTGCTGACATTTTGTATCTAACGTAATTACGTTCTATTCGATTTCTCAACAAAACAAACAGGTGGCCACAGTTCGTTCTTCGGTTTGCTGAACACGTTCGTGCACATTATCATGTACGCTTACTACATGCTGGCTGCCATGGGGCCAAAGGTCCAGAAGTACCTCTGGTGGAAGAAGTACCTGACCGTTCTCCAAATGGTGAGTGATTTATGATTGATGATTCGAAGGAAAATGTTACCTACAATGGATTCTTCACCTTGCCCGCAAACAGATCCAATTCGTCATGGTGATGCTGCACGCATTCCAGCTGCTCATCTGGAACCCATGCAACTACCCGATCGCCTTCGCTTACTTCATTGGTGCCCACGCTTTGATGTTCTACTTCCTGTTCTCCAACTTCTACAAGAGGGCCTACGCGCAGCGAAAGGTGAGTAATTTTGGATTAAATGATAAACAACGACAGGTTTACAAAATACTTAGATTATTTGGTTACGAAACTTGGTTATTGCATTTACAGATGTCAAAAAAATATGTTGTCATAGGAATTTTGGGTAGTCCAAAAAGATTCTCGTTAACCCATCGTGAATATTTCTAGAAGCTCGTGAATCAAAGAGTCGATAAACATTATTGAAAATTTCAAAAGCTTTTAAAAATCGGAGGTTTCACATGTCTATGATGGTTAATGGTATATACGGGTGGCTCAAATTAGTATAGAATAAACTTATTTCAATGTTTTTTAAACCCCTCGCAAACTCCGTTCTTTTTTATGCTCTGATGCTCTGGATAAAATTTCAACCAAATCGGTTAACTCGAAAACATCGAAAACAGTAGCTTAGAACTACATGGCACCATTTCCGATGAAGAACGATGGAAACGATCGAACGTTCGAAAATTACCTGTCTGGCCACCGGAGCGTATACCTACCCGTAATCAGTTTCAACAGATTTCTTGCACGACCAGTATCGCTTTGTAACCTGCGACGCCATTCTCCATTCTCGTCCAGTTTGCGTTTCCATAGGTATCTAGGGGAAGAGTTCGGCACTTCATCCAATAGCTCCTATTTCCATTCCATCAAAAACAAAGCAATGGAAAGGAATTTGGTTTATTTCTTATTTTTGTGATTTTTTTTTCACCATTGAGCACACGTGTTAGCAAAAAGAAGCGACGAGATGTGTGCTGTATTTCTTTGTTTTGCGATGAGATGAATATATGTTCAGTGAGATGGAAAACGGAACAGTTCCCCCTACTTAGAACCAATAACCTTCAGTCCAGCTGGTGAAACTGTCCAGCTCAAATTTTGAAAATGCAATTGGAACTCCCCTTCCTTACAGTGCTTCATGATGGGGTACCCATATGGTTTCCTAAAGGAGGTGTTTCGTCCAGGGTGGGACGACCCTACGTTGTGATTAACTTTCTGAGCTTCCGGGCGATTATGAACATGTGGCTTTTCCACCAGAAAGAACTCGGAAAAACTTTAACGGACGCGTCACGTGGCGAAATGAAGGTACTCGGTAGGTTATTCGAAAGACAGATTATGCTTTTTTTTTCTTTATTTAAGATACGCAAAACTATGCGAGCGATGTGCACGGTAGGAACTTATTTATTTAACTGACAACAATTATAATCGAGTGTGAAGAGAGCCAACTACCAGGGTTTGTGCCCAGGAACCCAGGGACGGAAACAAGCGATTTTCGGACCGAAGGAGAATCTATGTTTAAAGTCGAGTCGAGAAACATCTTTCACTCTAGAACAAGCCTGAAAGATAAACGAAAATTGTGCCTTCTTGATGAAATTCTTGTTTACGTTTCATCATTCTTACGCCTCACTCATTTTTTGCGAAAATTTTCAGTTTGTATTTGTAAAAAAATATGACCGCAACGGGATTCGAACCCAGAACAATGGCACTGGGTTGCTCTCACTCTACATCACCTCATCGACTGCTTATTGTGGATAGGATGTGGTTGTTCAATAAAAGCTACTCTTGTTTGCATTGGTGAACATAGCGTGTGTATGAGAGACCTTTTTAACAAAAAAATTAGCATCGTCAAAACCTTCATTATGTAAAAATATTGCTCTTAAGCATTCATTTCGTGACTGTTTGAGAAAATCTACCGAGGGAGCCAGCACTTTTTTTTTCTCTCTGAAACTTTTTTTCCTTTATTTATGTGAATTTCTAAATTTTAAGTTCTTCATTTGTCGAGAGTGTGGGCCCTCCTTAGCCGTGCGGTAAGACGCGCGGCTACAAAGCAAGACCATGCTGAGGGTGGCTGGGTTCGATTCCCGGTGCCGGTCTAGATAATTTTCGGATTGGAAATTGTCTCGACTTCCTTGGGCATAAAGGTATCATCGTGTTAGCCTCATGATATACGAATGCAGAAATGGTAACTTGGCTTAGAAACCTCGCAGTTAATAACTGTGGAAGTGCTAATTGAACACTAAGCTGCGAGGCGGTAATGTCCCAGTGGGGGATGTAATGCCAATGAAGAGAGAGAGAGATTTGTCGAGAGTACCAAGGCCATGGACACTTAGCAGGGGGAGAGGGCAGATCCAGGTCCAACCGTGGGACCTTCCAATGGCAAATTTTAATTCAAATGAACTTAATATCAACATTTTAAAACTCAATACTAACACTTTGGTAGTAATAAAATTCCCAGTTTGGCCTCGAGAATTTTCAGGTTGGAAGCTTTCTCGACTTCCCTGGACATTAAAATATCATCGTGTCCGAATGCAAAAATGGTAACTTGGCTGAGAAACCTCGCAGTTGAAGTGCTGATTATACACTAAGCTGTGAGGCAGAAATGCCCCAATGGGGACATAATGCCAAAACGAAGAGGTAGAAGTGATGTAGGTACACAGAATTCTGCTTTTAAACTTTTTTTCGGTCGTATTTTTTATTGTGTGTCTTCAATTCATCACTAAAAACTATCCGACATGTTCCTAAAAACCCTAAATCTCTTCTGATTATTATTATTATTTATTCAGACTAAGGCCGAAGTGGCCTGTGCGGTATATAAGAGTCTTCTCCATTCGGCTCGGTCCATGGCTACACGTCGCCAACCACGCAGTCTACGGAGGGTCCGCAAGTCATCTTCCACCTGATCGATCCACCTTGCCCGCTGCGCACCTCGCCTTCTTGTACCTCTCGGATCGTTGTCGAGAACCATTTTCCCCGGTTATTGTCCGACATTCTGGCTACGTGCCCGGCCCACCGCAGTCGTCCGATTTTCGCGGTGTGAACGATGGATGGTTCTCCCAGCAGCTGATGCAACTCGTGGTTCATTCGCCTCCTCCACGTACCGTCCGCCATCTGCACCCCACCATAAATGGTACGCAGCACTTTCCTTTCGAAAACTCCGAGTGCGCGTTGGTCCTCCACGAGCATCGTCCAGGTCTCGTGTCCGTAGAGGACTACCGGTCTAATGAGCGTTTTGTAGATTGTCAGTTTGGTACGGCGGCGAACTCTATTCGATCTCTTGCGGAGTCCAAAGTATGTACGATTTCCAGCCACTATACGTCTCCGAATTTCTCTGCTGGTATCATTTTCGGCAGTCACCAGTGAGCCCAAGTACACAAATTCTTCTACCACCTCGATTTCGTCATCACCGATGCCAACTCGCGGTGGGTGGCTCACATTGTCTTCTCTTGAACCTCCTCCTATCATGTACTTCGTCTTCGACGTGTTGATGACTAGTCCGATCCGCTTGGCTTCCCTCTTCAGTCTGATGTAGGCTTCCTCCATCTTCTCAAAGTTACGTGCCATAATATCTATGTCGTCGGCGAAGCCAAATAGCTGGACGGACTTATTGAAAATTGTACCACTCGTGTTAATACTTGCTCTTCGTATTACCCCTTCCAAAGCGATGTTGAATAGCAGACACGTAAGACCATCACCTTGCCGTAACCCTCTGCGGGTTTCGAAGGGACTCGAGAATGCCCCTGAAACTCGAACTACGCACATCACCCTTTGATCAACCGTGTCAGTTTATCCGGAAATCCGTTTTCGTGCATTAGCTGCCATAGCTGGTCCCGATCGATTGTATCATATGCGGCTTTAAAGTCGATGAATAGATGATGTGTGGGCACGTTGTATTCGCGGCACTTTTGCAGTACTTGGCGAATGGCGAACACCTGGTCCGTGGTGGAGCGTTCGCCCATAAAACCCGCCTGGTACTGCCCCACGAACTCCCTTGCAATTGGTGCTAGTCGACGGCATAAAATTTGGGAGAGTACCTTGTAGGCGGCGTTCAGCAATGTGATTGCGCGGTAGTTGCTACAATCCAGCTTATCGCCCTTTTTGTAGATGGGACACACGACACCTTCCATCCACTCCTGCGGCAAAACTTCCTCCTCCCAAATCTTGGTAATGACCCAGTGCAGCGCGCTAGCCAGTGCCTCACCACCGTGTTTAAATAGCTCTCCTGGTAGTTGGTCAACCCCAGGGGCTTTGTTGTTTTTCAGCCGGCCGATCTCCTCCTGGATTTCCTGGAGATTCGGAGCCGGAAGTCGCATGTCCTGCGCGCGTGCTCCTAGGTTCATTACCATACCGCCACCGTTGTCTGCCATATCGCCATTCAGGTGCTCTTCGTAGTGCTGCCGCCACCTTTGGATCACCTCACGCTCGTTCGTAAGAAGGTTCCCGTTTATGTCCTTACACATATCAGGCTGTGGTACGTGGCCCTTACGAGAACGGTTCAACTTCTCATAGAACTTTCGTGTGTTATTAGCGCGGTACAGTTGCTCCGTCTCTTCACGGTCTCGATCTTCCAGCTGACGCTTTTTCCTCCGGAAAATCGAGTTTTGTCTGTTCCGCGCCTGTTTATATCGTGCCTCGTTCGCCCTCGTGCGGTGTTGCAGCAATCTCGCCCATGCTGCATTCTTCTCTTCTACTAACTGCTCACATTCGCCGTCATACCAGTCGTTTCTCTGATCCGAGGGTACCGTGCCAAGTGCAGCGGTTGCGTCTTCTGATTTCAACCGTGAAATGTGACATGGGAATGAGTGATTTATCCAAACAAACAAATTCATTTTATTACAAATATTGTGGCTTTTTTTAAAACTTAGTCTATACCCCATTTGTTATAACCCTAGGTTATAAATTTTTAAAGAGCTTTTCGGTTACTTCAACATTGGGAATTATAAATCTCTTTGATTGAGAACACTTTTCGGCAACCAACCAATTGGTGATCAACCTTTATGCTTCCCAGGATTTTAATTCCATTTTTATGGTACAGTATGATATACCGCAGAAAGGTTCTGGGCCAATAAACTGTGTATTTGCCTGCCTTTTCATTACCTCCAATGCAACAGTGCCCTGGAAACTAATACAGATTTAAGGTTCCCCCAAACACACGCGACACGACAGTCGCGACGCGATTCTATCGCTTGGCGACAGCGATTCAGTCGCCGTTGGTGTGGAAGCGTAAATAGATAATTGCTTGCAGCGACCCAATGATAGAATCGCGGCGACTAGTTGACGCCGTTGCGGCGATGAAATCGCTTAGGTTTGGGGGAGCCTTTTCGGAGTTCTCTTGGCACACCTTTCGCAATGATAGAATGCAGTCCCAGACAAGTTTTGACGTACATTTAAAGCTACTCAACGCTTGAGTGCCGCTTGACTATCTGTGAAAATACAAATATTTGCATATCTATATTTCCTTTCTACACAGATATTGGTACATTTTATTATAGCAAAAATGTCCGCTTGGAACACCGTTAGATAGGTTCCCATTGCCACTGAGATCGCTATCCCAGGGGCGAAGATTCCTGCTCCCGTTTTTGTTCCAATTTTTGAGCCATCTGTAAAGAACAGTGGGACCTCCGACTTCCTAATCCATACGTGATGGCTCACATAGATTATAAGGAATGTCGTAGTTCTCCACAGGTTCCATCCAGTCTCTATTCATATTCATTACTGGCCCATATTGGAAATTTTGTGAAATACTCAAGTGGCCAACTAAGTCTACTGGCTTGAATAATTTCAATCGTTTGAGATTTGGCATATTCTTTTCCGCTTCTAACTACACGAATTCATATACAATGGTAGCAGATTAAGAATTGCATCTAAAGATTTTGAAGGGGTGCTACGCATCGCTCCCGTTATAGCAATGGACACTAACCTTTGCAGTTTTTTCAGCTTCTTCTGTGCAGTAGCCTCTTTTGTTTTTGGCCACCATACAAGAGCAATTCTCGCCTAACTTTTCAAAAGGACCTAAGTAACATTTTTTTTCATGAATTAATTTGAATAGCGCAATCAACAGAACAACATGAAAGCTTTTGATTGCAGTACTCAAATTAATTCATGAAAAAAATGTTACTTAGGTCCTTTTGAAAAGTTAAGCGAGAATTGTCAGTTTTAGACGAATAATGGAAGTATAGATCCACTTTATCATTTTTGGCATTAAGCCCCATTTTCTTCCAAATATTTTAGAGCATATCCAGAAGGCACTAGTTGCCTTTCTGATCGCACACTCAATATAAGCATTCCAGTTCAGTTTAGAATACAGAATGACTCCCAGGTATTTGACCTATTCACTAAGCTGAATTTCTAGTTCTCCAAGCTTAAGAGCTTTTAGATCAAGTTTCCTTTTCCTAGTGAATGGTACAATTACAATTTTTGACGGATAAATGCTAAGGCCTTCCTGAATACACCACGATTGGGTAAAGTTTCGAGCCCATTGCATTCTTTCAGAAATGATACTGTCGAATTTCCCCCTCACTATGATGACAATATTACCAGCAAAGCCTACAACCTGGAAACCTTTTTCTCCTAAGCTTCCTAGAAGATCGTCTACAACTAAGGTTATAACAAATACTAACACGACACTTTTATATGATACATATTGCACTGCATGTGTATGCAGAAATACTTATTGGAAACGACCATTTTAACCAGAAATTCATTACAAATTCAAAATTAAGTCCGCCTTTTATTTTATTGTCGCATTATTGCTATTGGGAATTGTGGTGATTATTTTGTATTTGACTTTCAATAACGTTTAATTATTTGATCAAGCCAAATGACACCAACCTAAAACGCAAACACAAAATCTGAACGATCTGAACCAGGGTAGCTTTGTGAAGGTTTTTCAAGAGCTTGAATTTCTAAATTCTTAGAAAAATCGTGCTAAAGGAATGAAACTTATGAAAACAAAATTGTTTAACAGCTCAGAATAGTTAACCAATAGACCTGTCCTATGCATCAACTGCACTTCTTTTTAAAAAAGACACTTATTTTCATGACTCTTGGTACAAGACTTTTGAATGATCGATGAGCTTCACTTACATAATGCTGATGCACAATGATCAAAAGCGTAATTTCAAAAAAAAAACTTTACTAATGACTAAGACTAGCTAATGTTTGTCAATACTCCACAGAACAAATGACTCGTTTTTGACGCGTGACTGGTGGCTGGCATTGGATTAGAATATAGTGGAACCTACATTGCATTGGAAAATAAAAAAATAAATTGTTCGGGAACCCTCGGTAGAATATGTTTCAAATACTCAGGGAATGAAAAATAAGAAGCTATATTTTCACGAAGTTGAAATTTTAGCGATGCTCAGTTTTTGTGATAATATTGTTCTACCAATCACACCGTGTGAAGGTACGAAAAAAATTAAAGAAGTGAGAAAACGAGCAAAACAATAAACTTTTCGCGACACTAATAGTGAGGGAGAAATAGTTATCTCACAGCAGGCCTTCTTTCTTTCCCGCAAAATGATTTCTCGGCGAAA
The DNA here is from genome assembly GCF_024139115.2 of Armigeres subalbatus. Taxonomy (NCBI): domain Eukaryota; kingdom Metazoa; phylum Arthropoda; class Insecta; order Diptera; family Culicidae; genus Armigeres; species Armigeres subalbatus. The sequence continues at coordinate 53,995,678 of NC_085139.1, read as the reverse complement.
ATATGCGTGAATGAGCATTGAGAATTATCTACTCGTGAGAATGATGAAGCATTGCGATCCCTGCTAACTTTGTGGCCCCAAATGGCCGGCACGAAGTTATGACAGCGGCTCTCCGTGGATGTGTGTGCACGCCACGGAGGTCTGACTAGAAGGGGCAAAGTCATGGCTTGCTGCTCGCCGATTGACACGCTGATGTGTGAATCTATTAACACACGCTGAAGGCATTTTACTCAAACCCCACATTTCCCTTCTTCTCTCATTAAAAACGCAAAAAAAAATCTTCTAGCATAGGATGCAATGCTTGTTTTTCTCCTGGGCTATTTAAATGAGACAAAGGTGAACATCTGTTGCATTTGAGGAACCATTTAACTTCATTGAAAACTGCACACCAAAGTAAATTTGTCTTCAACATCATGCTTTTAATACCAGAACAATGATTCAGAGTGTGGGTTCCCAATGTGGGTCGCGAAAGATAAAACGTGATTCATCCAATTCAAATCCAATCCAAATCCAATCCAAATCCATTTCAAATCCAATCCAAATCCAATGCAAATCCAATCCAAGTCCAATCCAAATCCAATCCGAATCCAATCCATATCCGATCCAAATCCAATCAAAATCCAATCCATATCCAATCCAAATTCAATCTAAATCCAATCCAAATCAAATCCAAATCCCATCCAAATCCAATCTTAATCCAATCTAATCTAATCCATCCCAAAGCCAATCCAAATCCAATACAAAGCCAATCCAAATCCAATACAAAGCCAATCCAAATCTATTCCAAATCCAATCCAAATCCGTACATTTAATCCAACTTTTAGTTTCGCGTTGTCGTATACCATCAACCATTTACCAGCAACTAGTACTGCTAGCCAATAACTCCAAACTAATCTTACGCATACGGAATTCGAACGTCCGAATAGCTTTGTAAAATCCGGGAATCTTATTAATTTTTCAAATTCCAATATATCTACTCCTACAGTCAATCCCGATAGGGCTACTAAGTCAGTACATTCCAAGATAAATTTCCAGATAATATATTTGTCTTTCCAAACAGTTTCGAACAGTTTGTGCAGCATTGAATATTTTTCCATTTCTCTCAGATTCCGTTATATCATAGCTCAACTGGTAATCTCATGTACGTCGGCCAAGTGGCTTCATGAAATCTAAATTTGTTTTAATCAAAATCAATGCTCGCAGGACTTTGAAATTTTCTAGATCGTAAAACATTTTCGCACCTTGTAGTTTCACAAACTACAATACATTTTTTTCGGACACCTTTCAGACACGCCTTATAGTTTTCTAAACCACAAACCATTTCCACCGATCTTCCAGACGCGCATTGTAATTTTGCAAACCAATTTATTACGGTCTTCCAGGCAAGGCTATGATGTTCTTCAAACCACAAACCATTTTTCCAGTGGTCTTTCAGATTTGCCACCACAAACCATTTCCGACGGTCTTCGAGACGCGTCTTGTGATTTTGCTAACCACAAACCCTTTTCCGACGGTCTTTGAGACGCGTCTTCTGATTTAGCAAACCACAAACCCTTTTCCGACGATCTTCGAGACGCGTCTTGTGATTTTCCAAACCACAAACCATTTTCCGACGGTCTTCGTGACGCGTCTTGTGATTTTGCAAACTAAAATACATCACTCGTCACAATTTAACCACTTGATTTCAACTCACCTCATGAAATTAGCAACAGGATCAAAAAAAAAATTGGCAGTATCGCCAAAATGTGTGGCACTAAATGGCCGGCACGAAATTACACGGACAGAAAATGGTTAACATTGAACCAAAAAATAAGATTGTTGTTTTCAAATCGTCACATATTATAGAAAATATGTCGAAATTTATTGTTTTAACCAGATTTGCTGAGATAATATCAATAACGATCTATTGTTATTTTAACAATATTTACTCGAGACGAGCTTTTGAAAAAGCTCGAATGATTTGATTATAACATTTGAAAAAAACCTCAGGAGGTTTTGTGGACAAATTTTAAAATTAAATATGCTTCCGTTAAAATTACTACAGTCGTTTGATGTGCATTTATATAGCTTAATAAATGCCACTCGATAAATGCAATGCAATTTAGACGCCAAACAATTGTATTTTGACGTAAAATTCATCCAATTGTGAAGCTGTTTTCCTGCATTTCACACACGATAATGGTAGCAGACGCAGTACGAGACACTGAGGACGACCTTACTGTTGAGGTCGAAATACGTATCTGTCAAGTTACAATTAAGTGGTGGAATTAAATGGGATTGTACAAACTCGTCTTATGACAAGATCAGATGCAGTTTAAACACTATACTTATTTGATACTTGGCTTGGTTTGTCATCCTCTTTCCATATGGCCGGGGTTCTGCCAAATCCTACCAAGCGCTAACAAAAAATTGCCCATTTTTCTACGCAAACTTTCGGTTAGCATATTCAATTCATCACAAATCGTATCGGATATCCCTCAACATCATAACTGTGGATATCCTTTAACAAATGTACGATTGAATTGATATGAAATGATGTCCGTTTTCTTTTTGCGAGCAAAATACCGCAAGGCAGTCAAAAAGCCGCTTGGTGCGGTTTGGCTGAACCCCGACCATATATGCATTTTAGGCGTTATCACGTACGGCGATTTTAAATATTTAACATCGGTATTCGATTACCTGTCATATGTTTCCATAAAAACAATTGAGCTTTTTTAAATGTTCCGCTTAATTCAGATGTCAACAATTGTGGAACTTTGAAGTCTTATTTTTCATACTTGCAGCAGTATACTATAGAATTATATTAGCCATTCATCAAGGTTTGTATTTTGAATTTTTGTTATTAAATGGAAATATTATTTTAAACTAATTGGCTTTTGTTTATTACAGGACATGAAACATCAATTGGAGAAAAGGAAGGGAGGAAAGAATAATGTCACGAGGTAAATAAAAACTGCAAACGCTGCGTTGGAGGCCACGTATGAGGCACTCGTATGATAGGTCACTTCGATACAGGTAAGCAAATTATTTCACTGTAATTCCAATTTATAAATATTAAAAAAGATTTGGTTTCAGATCTCACGTTGATTCCTTCGTACTGACGCTGAAAATCCAATAAGGGCTGTGTGATTCATTTTATTCTTATTCCTTGAAAATAAATGTATGAATAAAAACATCAATGAAAAAATATATATGTATATTAATTCCAATAAAATACAAAAAAAGAAAAGCCATTGAATCAATAAATAAATATGTTTGAATCAATAAATAAATATGTTTGAATCAAACATAATTCTCTTGTAGAATCAACAATATTATTGTAACCGAACGAAACTTTAAAAAAAAGCTCGTTAAGCTCAAGCTTTCCAAGCATCTATAAAAACAACAATATTGGATTGTTGAAACAACAATAATTCTTATTACCGCCAAAACAATGCGAAAATCTTTTTGAATTTATGTGAACAATTATTGTTTTCAAAATAGTTTTTTCTGCGTGTATGACAGCGACTCTCCATGGATGCGTGTCCACGCCGCGGAGGTCTGACGTCTGACTAGAGATGTCGCAAATTAATCGATTACTTCGATTAATCGATTCATCGTTGTGATAATCGATTAATTTTGAATCGATTATTACCCAACGATTAATCGATTCAATAATCGAGATGAATCGTGAGTAATCGATTAGTTACTAATCGATTAATCAGAATTTTACGACATCATAAGGATGTCGAAAATTAATTGATTATTTCGATTAATCGATTCATCGTTGTGATAATCGATTAATTTTGAATCGATTACTATACAATGATTAATCGATTCAATAATCGACAAGAATCAACAGTAATCGATTAGTAACTAATCGATTAATCGGGATTTTACGACATCTCTACGTCTGACTAGAAGGGGCAAAGTCATGGCTTACTGCCCGCCGATTGACACGCTGGATGTGTGAATCTATTAACACACGCTGAAGGCATTTTACTCAAACCCCATACTAACTACATACTTCTAGTGATCAAATCTCGCTTAACTTTTCAAAAGGACCTAAATAACATTTTTTTCATGATTTAATTTGAATACTGCAATCAATATCTTTCATGTTGTTATGTTGATTGCGCTATTCAAATTAATTCATGAAAAAAATGTTACTTAGGTCCTTTTGAAAAGTTAAGCGAGAAATGTCTATCTGTTAGTCCTCTTCACTTTGTGGTAGGGAAAAATGTCTGAGAGAGAATTTCCTCAGGATTATTTCCTATGCTATGCGATGCCCTTCAAAATACATATCACCCACCATTGAAATCTATATTTCTATCATAGTTCCTAAGAGATAATTTGGGGGGGGGGTGTGACAACTCATTTTACAACTGACTGATAATATTACTTTTCAACATTACAACTAGAGAATTGACTATTTTGTCTTTCACTTTTTATCCTGTCTACGGATGGACCCATCGTTGCCAGGAAAAACTTCAATAACACGACCGAAACGCCAGATTGTAGTCCCGCACTAACACCATCGTCCCGATGCGCATGTTATCGCGTGCAGATGTCCACCGAGTTCGCTGCTGTAGTCCTAATAGATAATCAGATGACCATCACTTCCACAGAAGTCGAAGATATTCTTGAATAATTTGTTATTGCGAATGCATATTGGCGGTTAATTCTTTATGACCTGGCGTTAGGAGGTTCAAGTCATCCGGAGAGTTACTAAGCTGCGTTAGAGGCCGAGAGCTTGAAAGCGCCTTGATTGGTGGTGGGTTTTTGAAAGTTCAACCGCTGCCTCCCAAACACCCCCAAACTGTGGCGACCGGGGAGGTATAAACAGAAACTGGATTCCCTCTGCAGAACAATGCTGAGCGTCATTTAAACGGTTCTGTTGGGATTGAAATAGCTGCAGGAATTCGTTCAGAGTTCGTCAAACACCGAAGAAATTTGTTGTGCTACGAATCTCCTCAAGGAAGCGATAAAGGAATCGAAAGTTAGGTTGCCTACCAGCTCAAGGTTGATAGACAAACGAATCCACTCCAACTGGAATTTCAAGGGTGAAGCTTCCGGTTGGAGTGTATTGTGGAACAAGTTGCGTTACAGAAACAGCACCAACGGGATTGGGTAATAATCGTGTGAGACCAGCCTTCAGCTTATAATAGATGTTCAACTTCCATCACTATCCTCACGTTTTGCTCCTCTCGTTCTTTACGTAAGCCAGCAATACGCGCCCTAAGCTCATCGGACTCCTTCTGCTCGGATTCCTCTTTGTCGAAGAAGTCGTCGGTCAGCAACTCAATCTTCCGACAAACCACATGGAATTCCTTGAATACTTCCTCCAATATCTGACGGACCAGCATAATGGTCGACAAAGTACTGCATCGCTTCAAAGTTTTCCTGGCATTCCAGTGTTCCTTCTCCAGCTCGCGAAGATCGTTGCTCATTTAGACTGGTCACCACTAGATCACTACCGCGTTAGACTTCAACTGTACACTGATATTTCAAAAATTATCCAGCAATCAACTCGACGTCCCGTAAGGCCTTGCGATATACCAGAAGTATGACAGCGACGTGCAGACAAACCGAAGCAGACAGCAACCAACTGAATATACGACCAACAAGGATAGTTCGATTAATTTGGGGCACTTAAAGTACAGCACTAGCACCATACACAAAAGCCAAAGCGGCAGATCCAGCTTCCTCTTGACTGTCTCGTTCACCGGCTCGAGATTAACAATCACGGGCAAACGAGTCGCAGCTCTAACAATGCTCCAAAGTTCCCACATTCCCAAAGATCAAGCGTACCAACCGATATTCAGCCGTGGTAGCTATACTACCTGCGGACGGAGTACAAATGGGCGGATGAAAAAGTAATATTTTTTTTCAAACAGAGATACTTCCGGATGACGAAATTTTGCACTTTCAGAAGCATTACTAAAGAAGTGCAGCTCAACTTGGGCCGTATTCAACTCAGTAGCCGCCCACCGTGGTACGGTGAAATCAAGAAGCACTTGAAGATCTATTCGGACATTTTTCCTGAACTGCTGTTGTTGCTCCGTTAGAAGGCTATCCCAGGAAACTTTCGCTTTCCACACTTCCTGCCTACGATAAAACTACCCAAAAAACAATTTAAGTTGAATAAGCAAGTAGCTGAAGAAGCATATTTTTTAATGGAATGAGCCTTTTTTCAACACTCAATGCTTCTTGGGTAGTCGTTTAATTATAGGCGCGTCGCAGGACCAAATCGGTAGCATGAAGCGAAAAATATCTTCAGATGGTAGTTTTTATGGGGAAGACGACGATTCCAGCTCCAAAAGAGGTCGATCTTCACGAAGCTCTGCAGGAATATTCCGTAGAATTGCTGGGCTGTTCGATGCCCACTTATGTAGCTTGAATCCAGCCGATCAATTAACTACATAGCTGAACTCCTTCTTCATCGGACTTTGCTCCTGACAGGGCATCGTCCATGAAGGAATTTTTGGCAAGCATCATGGCTGCTAAAATGAGATTATGTTCACCTTCAGATGCAAGTTGCTGCAAACAGCGGGTCGCAATTTAAGATTCTGAGGCGATCCGTAGGTCTGAATATGTTCCACGGGTGATGAACGGAATACGATGCGTTGTAGACGACTGTCGGGTGGATGTACCGACACTTGCCGTCACGAAACGAAGAATTCGAAAGAAGCGGACATAAAGCGTCATACACGACGCGTAGTTTCATCGTGACGCTCTCAGGGCGAACAATGCAATGGTGTAATATGATCCCTCACCAAACTTGCAATCGTCGCTGCCTGGGTCGATCTGCGCCATATGTCCCAGCTGATTATATTCTCGAATGAAATCTCGCTTAACTTTTCAAAAGGACCTAAGTAACATTTTTTTCATGAATTAATTTGAATAGCGCAATCAACAGAACTACATGAAAGCTATTGATTGCGCTATTCAAATTAATTCATGAAAAAAATGTTACTTAGGTCCTTTTGAAAAGTTAAGCGAGAAATCCTCGTAGCCTTCCATGAGCGTGGAATCTGATTGAAATCGCTGTTCAAATGTCATAAAACGACGAATGGCGAAGTCTAGAGATTCTCCTAGTTTCTCGATGACGTCTGGTTTCTTCGGCAGTGACACCACAAATCTTCCAGAAGGATCGCGGGTTGTAGTTTTGGCAAAATGAGATTCACATTTCCGTTCTTCAACGGAGAACGTATCGTTTGAGTAGCAGGACTCTGCTTTCCCAGAATCGTTCTAGCTGTTTATCAAAATCATCATTACTACAGTCAAAAATGGCGGCAGATTTACATCTCTCCTCCTTGGTGTATTTGCCGGATGCTATCTCGCAGAACACAGTTTCTTTCAGATAGGAAATTTTCGTTCCAAGGTCCACAAAACCTTCCAGCCGTAAACGATAGTAGCTTCGTTGATAAAAATTCAGCTCCGTTGATAACATCAAAGAAACGAGGATCAGCGAGTTGTACGAACGATGGAATGTTCCAATTCGCCGTGTGTAGTCGATTCGATAGTAAAATGGGATGTGGGAGAGCAAGTATCAGCTGCCGTGTTCATTCGATGCATGGGCAGAAAGTCATTGACATCAAAAAGTAGCGATTTTCAAAATCCAGCCGCGTTTTCCGATTGGCCGTATTCTCATCTTTTTTCACCTGCTTCTCAATCTCTTCCTCGCTAGTGCCATCCAGTTCTTTCCCCTGCCGTGCTTCAATTTAGGACCGATTTGTGTGAAACTCCTTGAAAAGCGTTTCTAAATGCTCAAGCCGTGAAGCAATATTCTATGACCATCAATTTTCTATGACCACCATTTCTTCTTTCTTCTTCTTATTGGCATTACATCCCCACACTGGGACAGAGCCGCCTCGCAGCTTAGTGTTCATTAAGCACTTCCACAGTTATTAACTGCGAGGTTTCTAAGCCAAGTTACCATTTTTGCATTCGTATATCCTGAGGCTAACACGATGATACTTTTATGCCCAGGGAAGTCGAGACAATTTCCAACCCGAAAATTGCCTAGACCGGCACCGGAAATCGAACCCAGCCACTCACAGCATGGTCTTACTTTGTAGCCGCGCGTCTTACTGCACGGCTAAGGAGGGCACCATTTCATGAGCACGGTATACAGAAAACAAGGTAGGCTCGTTAGAAAAATGACACTTCGAATGTGACGCATATTTTATCGCCACAAGTTGGAGTACAAAAGTAAGCATGCTGCGACCGTAGAGCATCGTCTCGGTCCAGCTTGTGCGAAGATAGCAGTGACGTCACATGTTTACAGTCAAACTGAATGTTTACATACGTGATGAGCCTGCCATGTTTTTTGTATGCCGTGTTCATGAGTATGTATCTTGTGTGGCAAGTACAATGGATACACTATGCCGAGTTGAGAATCCTACGCCTTTGCTCGCAAGGCTACTGGATGCCCCTGATCTGCTCAGCTAACTTTAAATAAATAATGATCGTTTGTTTAGTTTCTTTCAGAGTCACATTTCTTACCTTAATTATGTATTATATGTATTATAAGATTGTACCGCTCATAAAAAAAAATCTACTCCTGTGCTTATTTTTAGTCGCAACGAGAAATAAGCGCCAGATACTCGCCTAAGAAAACATACCTGCAGATATTTTTGAAAATTTGGCCGCCACTTGGTGGATTCTGGCTGTGAATGCTTTGATAGCACGTGCTTTTTGTACTGCGAATAAATTTTACACATCTACGTGAGCCTTGGAAAATGCAAATAAACAAAATATCTACAAAATTCTAAAAAAAAATCAGATGTCAAAAATACATAATTTACCCTAATCGCAGACTTTTACAAGTATGTCGAAAAAGGAAACGATTTTCAGTCGAATTGTGTGTGGCTTCATTTAAATTGATAATTATTATCAGATATTTACCATAAAAAAGAAATTATTTGTAATCAAAGCAAACTCAGCAACAATCCTAATCGAATACTTCTTCTCTCGCTCATCCACAAACAGCCCAAGAAGGAGAAGGACGAAAAGCTGATCCTGGCCAACGGAAACATCGAATCGGAGCCCAACAAGAACCTCGAGGCGTCGCTCAGCTCCAGCTTCCCGAATGGCAAAAGTTCCAGCTTCTACCAGGCCGTCGGCAAAACCGTCGAAGACAGCTACTCGGCCACGAGGCATCGCGTGTACGTGGGCTCGGTGAACAACTGAAGTGGTTCCCCAAATTAAATATACATAGGTAGTAGATTAGCCTTTCTGTGAAACCAAAAGCTGTACGCCCCCTTACGCACTCCCCCAATACATATGAGTTTTAAATTGTTCCCAAATCAGTTTCATCCTAATGATAAAATGCAATAGTGATACTGTTAGGTTTCAAATGGTAAAAATAGTAGACTTATAGATTCTGTTTTTATATTTTACTATATAAATTTTATAGAATTTTTACTACCATTTACAAATTGTCAGATCCACAAGTGCAAAAGCGATTCTATAAACCGATTTGAAATGGTTAAATCTTGTCAATAAGAATGGTGTTCATGATTTGTCGCTAGGCGGCGGATTGCTGTTTCTGCAGTGATTTCTTTCAGAACAAAAAAAAAGTCCTTGCTTTATATAGATAATAAAGGACAAACAAAGGCTTGACGTATGAAAAGCTCAGAAATAGCGTTTATTAGCTTTAAAAACAATTATTGGTAACTAATCGAGAATGTGCCAATATGTGGTATTGACAATAAAAGCTAAAGAAGGTCATGAATCCAGACAAAAAAAGAGTTCGGACAATCGCTCTTTTCCACCGCATGACAGCAATAGTAATGGCGACACCTCCTGTACTGCCCATAAAAGCATAACTGTCCCATATAAATAGATAGGAAATCAAGCAAATATGGGACAGCAATGGCAGTCTAGTAAACACCTGAAAGGAAATCGTCAGTCACATGCTTCATACGATTTCTTCTGTATCTCAACATATGCCAGTGAAAATGCGCGTTATACTTGAAATTGCTCTGTCGTTCAACTTTTGCAACGGTGGATCCAACTATTGAGTAGCTTCAAACGATACTGCCATCTGGCACCCACTAAAGAAGTTGCAATGTATATTCAGTTCTCCTGCGACACATTCTTATCTCCTTTATGAAACATACTTTCGTAATTTGCGTTAATTTTTAGAGTAGACTAAAAAGAACGTAAGCTGCTCATTCACTATGATGGACAATAAGCCGAAGAAAATAAACAATAGAATCAATATCTTGTGATTGCAATACTTTTACAAAGAAAGTCACTACTTTGCATTGGCCATGTCACGTGGGAAAGAGCGACGACAAAAAAGAGAGAATCGAAAGACAACGACGTTCGTTTACAATATTTTTTGTAAAGTTTTTATTCTCGACTAGTCTGTAAGTTTCACTAGGGTTTAATAATTTAACTAGCATTTAAGCGTGGAAAGCTAAGAGATTTGTAAATAGCTTTTCAAATTTTTGTCTGTGAAAATTGTGACTCAAGAGATGCCTTCTATACTTTATATGTAAGACTCTGTTCGAACGGTTAAACGTACTTAACAAACCTATCCTTAATATATATGTATCTTGTTTCTTTCGGTTACATAACTGGATGCGAGTTCAATTCTAGGTCAAGAAAGAGAACTAAATGGAGGAGTTTTTCTTACATGCTGTTCTTGCAATGCACAGACATACAGACACAAACACACGCACACACTCCCACAAGTTGCACAGTCACGTGATTCGTAAAAAGTATGGGACTTATTAAATATGTGAGAAGGATTAGGTCACGATCATGGCGAAAACTGAAACGATGATAAACGAGAAGTAATACTAGTAAACAGAAGATTGTCGAATGAATAATGATAGTGAATAGTGAGTGTGTAAATGACTGATGTGCAATAAAACAAACGAGGATGACATAGATTCAACGTGTTTTTATCCAATGATATGATGACAGAGTAATGGGAAGGACACAAATACTGAACATTAAAAGACTTATTTCGCTCAAAATAGGCTTCTGCAGATTAATTAAGTGTTACTGGTCGACATTAAAAATGTATTCGTAATGATAATGTGCCGCATTTGTAGTTCACAGTACTCGATTGAGTGATAAAATCTTATATTATTTGGTCACAAAATAGGAAGGGTTCGTCGCTGGTCTGGGCAATTTTCGGTTTGGAAATTGTCTCGACTTCCCTGCCTGGGCATAAAAGTATCATCATGTTAGCCTCATGATATATATATATATATATATATATATATATATATATATATATATATATGAATGCAAAACTGGTAACTTAGCTTAGAAACCTCGCGATCAGCGATGTCAAAAAATCGCTTCTAGCGACCAACGAACATGTACACAGCTTATGTGAGATCCATAAGCATCGTCGTCAGTAAGGGATGCTTTTGCGCTCTCCACCCTTATTCGTGTGGAGCGTTTCGGGTAGTGAGCTACCATGATCTCAGGAGAGCAAGATTTACGAGAATCGGTGTCGTCTACACTCACAGCTTGTAACTCATGCGACTCAAAGTTTATTGTGAGAGCACGCAAAAAGCCGTTACTCTCAATGTGTGCAGTTGTAGACATCAAGTTGATCGGAACATGTACAACTTACGAGCAAATGGAATCAAATCACGATCATTGCTGTAATGATCGTGATTCTTCCCTGCAAATCGGCCACGCGTTTTCGATTGCGCGGCTGCTCGCTCACATGCAGAACGACACGTTCTTATGCTTTTTTACGGAGCAAATAGAAGAATGTTTAAATTCTCTGAATGTCTTTTTAGTCTGGAATACCGCATGTCGGAACTACGCGGGCGCGCGCTGAAAATACGCGGGCATAAACACACCCCGGTGGGATTCAGGGTGCGCGTCCGCGTGATTCTTGTGTACTGTTTTTAACGATTAACTGACATTTAGAGAATTCAAACATTGTTCTATTAGTTGCATTAACTAAATGAAGTTGTTGAAATAGTGAAACTCAGAGAATTCATTTCCCGATACTTTTTCTTATCCCGGAATTCGGGATAAAAAATACTGCTAGTTCAAGGAACATTTTTCGTAATAATAAGCAAAACTGAATATTGATACGGGATATATTCAATACCAAAAATTCGCAGCAGAAAACAATTTGGCATGCACGTGAGTTTGTTACAACATTGGTTTTGTGACGTACACAAATCGCCACACCAGCACTGCCCATGATCGCATACACTGGATTTTGTTTTTACACGATTTACATTTTCTCAATTTTGCACTCATCCTAAATGTTTAACGCATATTAATTACCATGTGATTTTTCTTTGAATTATTTAGGATTTTTTGAAACATGTTGCAAAGACTTTGGTGGCAAATTGAAGTCACACGATCAAAATTACGAGCGAAAAAAAATCGTGTAAAAACAGAATCCTGTGTATTTGTAACATTTTCATTTTGGTTTATTTTGTGAATCGTTTATCAATCCTCCCCTCAAACTCAATCATTTCCAGCTTACCACAGATGAGCAAGATAGTAAAGCCTATTTTACTGTTGTGCGATTGGCTGCAGTAAATTGAGCTTTCTGAACGATTCACAGGCTTTTAAAAAAATGAACAAAAATGCGAGTGTTACAAATATGCGATCATGGGCAGAGCATGCAGCAGCAAAAAATTAAAAAAAAGCAGTACCCAGTTTTCATTCAAAAGTTATAACGAGGTTTCCTCCCTAAAAATTGGAATTAGTTGCAATTTTTTTAATCGATTTAACAAGTCGATTTCCCATATAAGGGGAATACACTTGTTCAAGGACATTATGTTATTGTTGGTAGGTTCATTTTGTTCAATTTGGTAGCATCATTTAGCTTTATATTTTCATAGCCTTTCTTTAAAAATAAGTTTCTTCTCTAGGTTTCATATTATTTACACTTCTCAAATAGTTGCCAATTTCGTTGTCAGGATTGAGGCAGATGCAGCATTTCAAATGACGATGTACCGTCGTTCGGGATGACATTGGGCTTAGGGGGTAAGATTGGGCCAAAAACGGACACTCTTAATTTAGCCGGGGTCCTTTCAGTTTTCGAAATTCTACACATTAAATAAAAAATAATGATTTTTTTTGTTCCTCCTTGTTTTATATCTTATACATTTGAAGAGTGAAATATTTGTACATAGTACACAGGATTCTGTTTTTAAACGATTTTTTTTTCGCTCGTATTTTTGATCGTGTGGCTTTAATTTACCACCAAAACGCTCGCAACATGTTCCTACAGATCCTGAATAAATCAAAGAAAAATCACATGATTATTAATATGCGTTAAATATTTGAGATGAGTGGAAAATTGAGAAAATGTAAATCGTGTAAAAACAAAATCCAGTATATAGTAAGAAAGAAGAATAGATTCAAGAAATTATTTTATTGGATGATAAACTCAGAAAATAAAACTCTAAAACAATAAAATGTGAAATTAATGAAATCGAATTAAAAATTTGTATTGCCCAAAACGTGTTTAGGTTGATTTTAGAAAGCAAAATAGTGATGTTTCCGCAATCGCATGCGGCCTACACGAAGATCGAAATTGTTACACTGTTTAGGTCATAGCTGTGGTAATCAAACTGATGGAGCTGCCAAACAGTATACAGGCAGCTACTAGTAGATATTGACTACTGACCGGTGTTGCTGGAGTGCAAAGGTAACTTGTAAGTGTAACTGGCTCTCATAGCGAAAACAAAAATTTGAGTTGTAGAGGGTTAATACCCCAGAAACTGTTACGAATCTTAGTGAAAACTTTAAGTCATTCTAAAGAATATTAAAATTTATGTTTAACAAATCGCAAAACAAGTTCCTAGGGCTATTTTTTTCCTTCATAGTTCATATTTTTTATTAGTTATAAGTTCATCACGGACCAAGGGCTGATAGTAATAGTACCATAATGTTAGAAATTTGAATGAAAAATTATTGATACAACAAACCTGTATTAAAATAGTGCCAATAATGCCACACAGATCTATTACATAACTAGATTTTAGATACATGAATTGGGTAAGTGTACCAGTTTTGTCCATGTTCCTAATTTGGCCAGTTTCACGCATAACTCCAATGTAAAGCAATTTTCGAAGGTTTAATCAGCTCTAACTGGAGATTTATCCTCTATCTTCCTTCACTGTTGAAACTGATCAATATTTTTTGGAAAATATGCATTTTCCTGCCAGTTTTTCTTCAGAACTCATGAAACTGTTGTATTTTGACAATCTTCCAACCGTCAAATTAAACAAGTATCAGTATGTTTAAACATAGTTGATCCCAAGACGAATCGATTAGTGAGGAAATATTGTAAATCGGTCCATCCCTTTGCGACTTATATATTGCGTTAAAGAAAATGTTAATTCATTTTTATATATGGTCGGGCTTCAGCCAAAACGGCTTTTTGACTGACTTGTGATATTTTGTTCGTACAAGGACAACGGAAATCGATTCATATCAATTCAAGCGTACATTTGCAATAGGATATCCTCATTTATTGGATTGAGGGATGTCCGATACGATTTGCGATCGAAAGTTTGGGCAGAAAAATACGTAATTTTTCGTTGGCGCTTGGTGCGTTTTGGCTGAACCCCGACCATATAGAAGAAGTTAAAATATACATAGTTTTTCAGTGTACTGAGAATAACTTATTATATGCATAGGAACTATTTACATTTATCTCGAATCCTATTTTAAAAATAAAACCATATGTGGGATGATTTTCATCGCAAATGAAACAGAAAAAATATTATTGCAGATAATTAAATTTATCCATAACAAACATGTATTAACTATATCAATCATTTTGTCGTCTGTAAATGAATTCAACAAAAAGCAAAGTGTATTTTTTGTGTTTATATTTTCGTTGCATTAATCTAGCAATGAAGTAAGACCACTGGCGGCGTCAATTATTGTTATTTGAAAGATCACAACGTGGCGCAAGAACGCTGTCTTTGAGAACTACAGCATGCTTGGTGACAACATCTTGCTCCACCAGTGAGTATGATCTTTCGTATGTTAATCTTCATTATTCAATTATTACTTACTCTTCTTCTTCTTCTTGGCATTACATCCCCACACTGGGACAGAGCCGCCTTGCAGCTTAGTGTTCATTAAGCACTTCCACAGTTATTAACTGCGAGGTTTCTAAGCCAGGTTACCATTTTTGCATTCGTATATCATGAGGCTAGCACGATGATACTTTTATGCCCAGGGAAGTCGAGACAATTTCCAATCCGAAAATTGCTTAGACCGGCACCGGGAATCGAACCCAGCCCTCAGCATGGTGTTGCTTTGTAGCCGCGCGTCTTACCGCACGGCTAAGGAGAGCCCCCTAAACTAAACTTACTAAATGTTGCGAAAAAATGTACTATAATCGTTAACTTTGACTATATAAATTTGTCCTCGGATAATATATTCCTATATCAATGGCATTTGCAGAGGTACAATTTCGGCATCATTTTGCTTTTTCATGCTGCCATGCTGAAAAAATGCTAAATCCCAATCCAACGCACCGAGTTCGCATTTAGATTGAAAGCAACTCAGGAAGAATTTTGCCTTCAAATTGCAAGACATTGCTTCTTCCTTGATGTGGGGGTTTTCAAGTTTTTAAAAAGTATTTAACTACCGAAGTTTCTCGAAACTACATGAAATTTCGCTTATAAGAAATAAAATGGGAACAAACTACACACAACGTTAAATAATTAGTTGAGGGGCTTCAATTTACAGTGCACATAGTTAAGCAAGCGCGCTCGACGTCCTGTGTGTAGTCATGTGAAAAAAAAACAGTAAGACACTCACGCTCTAGGAGCAAATGGTTGTCACAATTTGTTCGTAGGTAGAGCGGCT
Organism: Armigeres subalbatus; assembly: GCF_024139115.2. Lineage (NCBI taxonomy): Eukaryota > Metazoa > Arthropoda > Insecta > Diptera > Culicidae > Armigeres > Armigeres subalbatus. The sequence continues at coordinate 53,979,862 of NC_085139.1, read as the reverse complement.
ATAGTAACTCATTTCTCAGAGCAAGACTCAATCTTGCAATATTTTGTTATGTGCGAGTCACCAAGGAATAACACTCAATCTTGAAAGATGGGCACTCAATGTTGTTCGTAGACTGTACAGATCACGATCTGTACAGTTTAGGATAAACTGCGAATCGGATCATATTCGTTCGCTTTCCATCGCTGCTCGCGATTAATAACTGTGGAAGTGCTAAATGAACACTCAGCAGCGAGGCGGCAATGTCCCAGTGGGGGATGTAATGCCAATAAGAAGAAAAAGAAGAAAAGCTTGGTGCTTGGAGCTTCGATCAAATATCAAGAAATAGAATCAGCATAATTGATCATGGATGGACATAACAATTATTTTGTTTATTAATTCAACATTAGCTCTGAGTAGGGTAAATGATGTATCTTGGACAAGCGCAGGACATTCATTAGAAAATATATCGAGATTGAATAGTATAAAACAATTGAAAACCACTAGGTTCATCCAAATTCATAACCTATGATTAGTCTTGTGTCTCCATTGCCCAGTTTCTGAGTAAATTACGTTTACTAGGTGTAAACTGTGATATACTGCGAACTGAAATATTTTCTTTTTGGACATCAAATATATAATTTCGACATGGAAAATGCATATATTTTGGACAGAGTCATTTTCTCCTAATTTAAAAATGGCCACCTACAGATCTCAATGGTATGACTTACCTGCACGAATCCACATTCATTTAAATGCATTTATTTGCTTAACTGACATAGATTAAACCAGAAATTAACAATGTTTCGCAATCTTATCGATATCATTGAAAACAGCCTGAAAGTTGGCAATTAATGGTTCATCCATGTACTCTACATGGGGTGACCAATAAATGTCTGATGAATAAAAACTTAACTTTATTTTGGTCACTCCTTTTTCATCCGTCTCAAGTTCATGTTAAGCGTTTAGAATATGTTAGTATCTCAATTACAATCAAACTTTGGCCGCAGGACCTCAAGATTGCCGTTTGAACCAATTTAAACGTGTTTCAGGTGCATGTTACGACGAGTCCTATAATGTATGTTCTCCTGCATACTGGCGTCCAGCATGCACTTTGGTAGATAGCTTTACTTTTTAGATAATTTTAAAGATAAATAATAGTTGATTTGTGAATTCTCATCAGGAGCCGCTAGAGTTGGGGTAAAAGTATGCAATGATCATACTTTCGATAAAAATTTTCCTACACATTATCTAAAATAGATCGAAGAATCTCAGGCTTGTCCAAAATATGTACATGTCCAAAATATATCATTTACCCTATACTGCAGCGGTTTTCAACCTTTTTCTTGAGAGGTACCCCTTCGAACTTTTGCAATAATTGAGGTACCCCCTCTCGGGTACTTTGGGTACGGGTCAATACGGCCAATCATCTTGAAAAAATAGTTCCGAACCCCTTGAAGGTAGTTTTCGAGTCACTTGAAAGGAGGCTCCTTTTGCATCTTGAAAGGACGCTTCTGAACCTCTTGACAGGAGGCTTCCAAGCCTCTTGAAAGAATTCCGAGCTTCTTGAAGCGATGCTTCTAAACCTCTTGAAAGAAGGCTTTCGAACCTCTTAAAAAAGGGATCAGAGCCTCTTGAAAGGAGGCATCTGAGTCTCTTGACAAGAGGCTTCCGAGCCTCTTGAAAGGAGGCTTACGACCCTCTTGAAAGTAGGCAACCTGACCACCTGAAAGAAGTCTTCCGAACCTCTTGAAAAGAGGCTTCCAAGCCTCTTGACAGGAGCCTTCCGAGCCTCTTGAATAGAGGCTTTTGAGCCTCTTGAAGGGAGGGTTCTGAGCCTCTTGAAAGAAGGCTTCTGAACCTCTTGAAAGGAGGTTTCGGAGCTTTTTGAAATGAGGCTTCTGAGCCTCTTGAAATTAGACTTCTGAGTCTCTTGACGGGAAGCTTCTGAGCCTCTTGAAAGGAGGCTTCCGAACCTCTTCAATGGAGGCTTCTGAGCCTCTTGAATGGAGGCTTCTAAGCCTCTTGAAAGGACGCTTCTGAGCCTCTTGAAAGGAGGCTTCTGAGCCTCTTGAAAGGAGGCTTCTGAGCCTCTTGAAAGGAGGCTTCTGAGCCTCTTGAAAGGAGGCTTCTGAGCCTCTTGAAAGGAGGCTTCTGAGCCTCTTGAAAGGAGGCTTCTAAGCCTCTTGAAAGGAGGCTTCTAAGCCTCTTGAAAGGAGACTTCCGAACCTCTTGAATGGAGGCTTCTGAGCCTCTTGAATGGAGGCTTCTGAGCCTCTTGAAAGGAGGCTTCTGAGCCTCTTGAAAGGAGGCTTCTGAGCCTCTTGAAAGGAGGCTTCTGAGCCTCTTGAAAGGAGGCTTCTGAGCCTCTTGAAAGGAGGCTTCTGAGCCTCTTGAAAGGAGGCTTCTGAGCCTCTTGAAAGGAGGCTTGAGCCTCTTGAAAGGAGGCTTCTGGGCCTCTTGAAACGAGGCTTCTGAGCCTCTTGAAAGGAGGCTTGAGCCTCTTGAAGGAGGCTTGAGCCTCTTGAGAGGAGGCTTCTGGGCCTCTTGAGAGGAGGCTTCTGGGCCTCTTGAAAGGAGGCTTCTGAGCCTCTTGAAAGGAGCCTTCTGAGCCTCTTGAGAGGAGGCTTGAGCCACTTGAAAGGAGGCTTCTGGGCCTCTTGAAAGGAGGCTTGAGCCTCTTGAAAGGAGGCTTGAGCCTCTTGAAAGGAGGCTTGAGCCTCTTGAAAGGAGGCTTCTGGGCCTCTTGAAAGGAGGCTTGAGCCTCTTGAAAGGAGGCTTCGAGCCTCTTGAAAGGAGGCTTCTGAGCCTCTTGAAAGGAGGCTTCTGAGCCTCTTGAAAGGAGGCTTCTGAGCCTCTTGAAAGGAGGATTCTGAGCCTCTTGAAAGGAGGCTTCTGAGCCTCTTGAAAGGAGGCTTTCGAACCTCTTGAAGGAGGGTTCCGAACCTCTTGAAAGGAGGCTTGAGCCTCTTGAAAGGAGGCTGGAGCCTCTTGAAAGGAGGCTTGAGCCTCTTGAAAGGAGGCTTCTGAGCCTCTTGAAAGGAGGCTTCTGAGCCTCTTGAAAGGAGGCTTCTGAGGCCTCTTGAAAGGAGGCTTCTGAGCCTCTTGAAAGGAGGCTTCTGAGCCTCTTGAAAGGAGGCTTCTGAGCCTCTTGAAAGGAGGCTTCTGAGCCTCTTGAAAGGAGGCTTCTGAGCCTCTTGAAAGGAGGCTTCTGAGCCTCTTTAAAGGAGGCTTCTGAGCCTCTTGAAATGAGGCTTCTGAGCTTCTTGAAAGGAGGCTTCTGAACCTCTTGAAAGGAGGCTTTTGAGCCTTTTGAATGGAGGCTTCTGAGCCTCTTGAATGGAGGCTTCTGAGCCTCTTGAATGGAGGCTTCTGAGCCTCTTGAAAGGAGGCTTCTGAGCCTCTTGAAAGGAGGCTTCTGAGCCTCTTGAAAGGAGGCTTCTGAGCCTCTTGAATGGAGGCTTCTGAGCCTCTTGAATGGAGGCTTCTGAGCCTCTTGAAAGGAGACTTCTTAGCCTCTTGAAAGGAGGCTTCTGAGCCTCTTGAAATGAGGCTTCTGAGCCTCTTGCATGAAGGCCTCTGAGCCTCTTGAAAGGAGGCTTCTGAGTCTCTGAGCTTCTGAGCCTCTTGACGGGAAGCTTCTGAGCCTTATGAAAGGAGGCTTCTGAGCCTCTTGAAAGGAGGCTTCTGAGCCTCTTGAAAGGAGGCTTCTGAGCCTCTAGAAAGGAGGCTTCTGAGCCTCTTGAAAGGAGGCTTCTGAGCCTCTTGAAAGGAGGCTTCTGAGCCTTTTGAAAGGAGGCTTCTGAGCCTCTTTAAAGGAGGCTTCTGAGCCTCTTGAAATGAGGCTTCTGAGCCTCTTGAAAGGAGGCTTCTGAGCCTCTTGAAAGGAGGCTTCTGAGCCTCTTGAAAGGAGGCTTCTGAGCCTCTTGAAAGGAGGCTTCTGAGCCTCTTGAAAGGAGGCTTCTGAGCCTCTTGAAAGGAGGCTTCTGAGCCTCTTGAAAGGAGGCTTTTGAGCCTTTTGAAAGGAGGCTTCTGAGCCTCTTGAATGGAGGCTTCTGAGCCTCTTGAAAGGAGGCTTCTGAGCCTCTTGAAAGGAGGCTTCTGAGCCTCTTGAAAGGAGGCTTCTGAGCCTCTTGAATGGAGGCTTCTGAGCCTCTTGAATGGAGGCTTCTGAGCCTCTTGAAAGGAGACTTCTTAGCCTCTTGAAAGGAGGCTTCTGAGCCTCTTGAAATGAGGCTTCTGATCCTCTTGCATGAAGGCCTCTGAGCCTCTTGAAAGGAGGCTTCTGAGTCTCTGAGCTTTTGAGCCTCTTGAAAGGAGGCTTCTGAGCCTTATGAAAGGAGGCTTCTGAGCCTCTTGAAAGGAGGCTTCTGAGCCTCTTGAAAGGAGGCTTCTGAGCCTCTAGAAAGGAGGCTTCTGAGCCTCTTGAAAGTAGGCATCTGAGCCTCTAGAAAGGAGGCTTTTGAGCTTCTTGAAAGGAGGCTTCTGAGCCTCTTGAAAGTAGGCATCTGAGCCTCTAGAAAGGAGGCTTCTGAGCCTCTTGAAAGGAGGCTTCTGAGCCTCTTGAAAGGAGGCTTCTGAGCCTCTTGAAAGGAGGCTTCTGAGCCTCTTGAAAGGAGGCTTCTGAGCCTCTTGAAAGGAGGCTTCTGAGCCTCTTGAAAGGAGGCTTGAGCCTCTTGAAAGGAGGCTTCTGAGCCTCTTGAAAGGAGGCTTGAGCCTCTTGAAAGGAGGCTTGAGCCTCTTGAAAGGAGGCTTCTGAGCCTCTTGAAAGGAGGCTGGAGCCTCTTGAAAGGAGGCTTCTGAGCCTCTTGAAAGGAGGCTTCTGAGCCTCTTGAAAGGAGGCTTCTGAGCCTCTTGAAAGGAGGCTTCTGAGCCTCTTGAAAGGAGGCTTCTGAGCCTCTTGAAAGGAGGCTTCTGAGCCTCTTGAAAGGAGGCTTCTAGGCTTTCCGAGCCGCTTCCTTTCATGTCTTTCAAACGAAGGATTCCGAACCATTAGATTCTCGATTTTAGTTCAGAAGCATATTCTTAACATATTATTCATCCTTTTGTTTCGAACAGGTATATAGATTGCATTAAGGTGGTTATACAACAAAGCCACAAATCGGCCATCTTGGAAACCACGTGCTTTTTCTAGTGATTTTTCACGAGCACGAATTGAGAGAACAACAACGCCCATGGGGATCACAACATCTGTAGATCGTTTGATTACTCATGCTAAGCAATCGACTTTAATTTCAGCATTGTACAAAAAATATTACGCTGGTTTTGAACTTTTGATAATAGGAGTAGAAAACCGTGTGGTGAATTTGAAATTCACCACATGGCTTGATTGTATAATCACCTTAAAGAAAAAAAAGTTCATTCGACGTTTTGTTCCGCAGCCTTTTATACATTGTAGGGGAAGGGGGGGCAATATGCCCTAGCTAAGCAAACACTGCTCTATTGTCTTATTTGTAACGCTATTCATGGGTATTTTTACATTATGCATCAGTTAAACAAGATAGCTAGTTGATGCCATTCAAAAATTGTCAAAAATCTCAATCATATTGATAATATTCACATTTCAAAAAAGTGGTGATATTCTGTTGCCGGAAAACTCATGAGGCAAAACGCCTTTTAGCTGGCAGCTCCTAGGGAACAAAGTACCACGCGTCGGCGAATCAGCATTCTAGTATGGATAGTCCGTGGAGACGCAAGTACTTTGTAGGTCATTGACACTAGGGCGTTTTGCCTCGCCAAAATGTTAGATGTTTCTTCAAAATGTGGAAATTTTCGGTTTTTCCGACCTTCCCATGCACTAATTTGAAACTTTTTTCGCCTATCCTACATAATTTTAGATCTAGTTTTGTTACGGACATCTTAATGACGGTAAATATGAGGGAAACCACAAAAGGCGTTTAGGGGCCTCTTCCCCTACTGGTTGTGGAAGGCAGGAATCAATTGGCTTTGATTTATTGATCCCATTGAATATTATGTACAAAACAAAATTTTGAAATAAAGGATACACAATTATTGAAATTTTATCAATGAGTTTTGATAAGTGATGAACTTCTCATTCCTTCGAAAAAATCACTATAATAAAGAAATTAAAAAAAATGAGTTCTGATTGGAATTGTTATACGTCCGCCATTACGCATTTTTGTCCGAGGTACCCCCTAGGGTCAGCGAAGGTACCCCCAGGGGTACATGTACCCCAGGGTGAGAACCGCTGCTATACTGCAATCATTTGCATGTTTTATGGTCATAGTACATATTAAAAAGGCTAAATTATTTTGGCAAGTTGTTTTGTTTAGTGGGTTTCGTGGCCGTGCGGTATGCGACGTCAATCGCCTAAACTTATGTGCAATGGAGTGTGGGTTCGATTCCCGCCCTGATAAGGAGAAAACTTTTCGTGATTGAAAAATTCTCCACTGGTCCACTGGGTGTTATGTGTCCTATCCGTTGTCTCATGATAAGTGTTAAGTGTTCAGTCTTTACGACCTCTGGTCGAAGATGGTGTTCCTGTCTCTTTTTGTACTGTCGGTGGACGCATATCTGTCCCATGTTTGCTGGGATTCCCTATATACATGAGAAAATTATGCGTCCACCGGAAGTTTAGGTCTCCAGCGTTTGTCAGGAGATCATGGACCTCCCAGGGGACGGGGTAGTTAGGAATATTAACAATGTTCATCATCGTACAAGCATATGAGCATATGGAGACGCATGGTGCATCAATCTCTTGAGACAGAACTTATGCAAACTCCATCACATCAGGTAATTAAATAATTTAATAAGTATGTATCGTTCATATCTTTCCGGCGTTTTTCAAGGCAGCCACCTCGATCCATTCATATTCCTGCTTTACATGAATGATGTGCATTTTGTTTTGAAGTGTCTAAAACTGTCATATGCCGATGATCTAAAGCTATATTTTGCGATAAAAGAGCCTAATGACGCAGCCTTTCTGCAACTACAACTGGATACCTTTGCCGAATGGTGTCACAACAATCGAATGTCATTAAACGTGTCGAAATGTTAGATTATTTCGTACGGACGCATACACTCGCCCTACCACATTTCGACTATGATATTGGAGGGATACCGCTGAAGCGTGAATCAACAGTGAAAAGGAATACTCATCGATACTAAATGAACTTCCAAATACCACGTTTTGTATATTGTGTCAAGAGCTTCCTCGCAGCTAGCTTGTTTCGTTCTGGAAAGCAGTTCAACGACGTATACTGTTTGAAGCAGGAACTAATAAACTATTAGTTCCTGGTTTGAAGGCACTATATTGCTCCATTGTTCGTCTTATTTTGGAATATTCATCTTCCGTATGGTTCCCATATTACCAGAATGAAATTCAACGAATTGAAGCTCCTCAAAGGAAATTCATCCTTTTTGATTTGCGTCCTTTCCTGTTTGGATGTGCCACTGCGACCAATTATTAGATCTATACTATTGAGAAGCAATGCAGTATCGGTTTCGATACAGTTCTTTTTTATTTTCTCAAGAGCATAATGACACGGTGTCGCTATTTAGACCCTTCACAGAGAGCAATCCAATTGAAGCCTCACCCCTTGTCAATAGGAAATCGCAATCTTTTCTTGAGAAAACAAAACAGTAGTAGTACCTACTGTTATTTGGCCATGTATTCTTGTCTTGCTTCTAGAATATCATTAGTAAAGCTACAAACCCAATAAGATTTAGCTCTATGTGTAAAACCATTGCTAGCTAAAGAATTTGTTCAGTAACAAGAATTTCCGTGTGTTCCTGTGCAATTCAACATCGCGCATATTTGTCACCCATCATGTGTGCACTGCTGCACTCGCGAGGAATGTGGGATCAACTGCCCGCGAATGTGTATACTAACGATGACTGATAGGATCTGTCATTTGACACATGCATGCTAGGCCTGTTCATGATAATAGGCCTGTCCAATGCCACACATCTCCCCTCTTCTCCAAAAAAAATGCATTAACCCTTTTCTTCTGCATGAAAAAAATAACACCTACGACATATTATGTATCATCCGGTTACGCTCTCATCATGATACAAAAGCATCTTGCAGCAGACAATCATTCCCGGCACTCCATTGTATTGCGTGCATCTCATTTCATAATCGAGGAACACACTTAAATGATGGCTCACATAAATATGGGAAACCACTCTCAAGGAACTCCCATGCAGTGGGCGTCTCGACTCGCAATTGTACTCACAACATAACATTTCACAACATAACATTTCACAATATGGGAAACCACTCTCAAGGAACTCCCATGCAGTGGGCGTCTCGACTCGCAATTGTACTCACAACATAACAATTTCACAACACAGTAACATTTCACGTGTACTTCAAATCACTACCACTACTTCTGCTTTTTTCGAACACACGTCCAATGCACTGTGCATTCACATTTGTGAACCAACCAGCAACAAAAACCAGATACCGTAACTAAAAAAAGGTCGATGAACAGCTCCAAATCATGGCAGAATATCTAATATCAGTTAAATCAATCCTCTTGTGTACCTGTGACATTTCGGATCCACAACACAAAACTACTTGTAGGTCATCGACCATCGCTAAGCAAGAGACTCTTGCATGGCTGAACTGTGATCACTCCGATCAACAATAACACCGTACTTCTTGCGGGCGTCCCACCAACGCAGAGGAAGAAACTTTTGAATGCGGGCGTCCCACCACGTAGAATTGTGATCATTCCGATCCACAATAACACCGTACTTCTTGCGGGCGTCCCACCAACGCAGAGGAAGAAACTTTTGAATGCGGGCGTCCCACCACGCAAAATTGTGATCATTCCGATCCACAATAACACCGTTCTTCTTGCGGGCGTCCCACCAACGCAGAGGAAGAAACTTTTGAATGCGGGCGTCCCACCACGCAGAATTGTGATCATTCCGATCCACAATAACACCGTTCTTCTTGCGGGCGTCCCACCAACGCAGAGGAAGAAACACTTGAATGCGGGCGTCCCACCACGCAGAATTGTGATCATTCTGATCCACAATAACACCATTCTTCTTGCGGGCGTCCCACCAACGCAGAGGAAGAAACTCTTGAATGCGGGCGTCCCACCACGCAGAATTGTGATCATTCCGATCCACAATAACACCGTTCTTCTTGCGGGCGTCCCACCAACGCAGAGGAAGAAACTCTTGAATGCGGGCGTCCCACCACGCAGAATTGTGATCATTCCGATCCACAATAACACCGTTCTTCTTGCGGGCGTCCCACCAACGCAGAGGAAGAAACACTTGAATGCGGGCGTCCCACCACGCAGAATTGTGATCATTCTGATCCACAATAACACCATTCTTCTTGCGGGCGTCCCACCAACGCAGAGGAAGAAACACTTGAATGCGGGCGTCCCACCACGCAGAATTGTGATCATTCCGATCCACAATAACACCGTTCTTCTTGCGGGCGTCCCACCAACGCAGAGGAAGAAACACTTGAATGCAAACATTCACCGCGCAACACTGTGATTCATCTTCAGCTATACCAATCAAGCTCTCTTTATTGAACTCTGTCGCTCCCCTAGACAACGCATGCGAAATCGATTCTTCCTTTTCATAGTTTTATCATTTATTCTTCTTCTTATTACAGTTGACCGACTTTTCATAGCGCTATAAGTGTTTCCAATTCGCGAAAGAGTTTTTTTATGTTTCACAATGGTTTTCATATCGGAGTAAAACACATTCATAACTATATAATATCAGGCATCACTGTTATATTCGAATACTCTTCAAAAGGGAGAAATCTTCGAAAATCAAAAGTAATTCAGAATATTGTATTCAAGATGCTAGATACATCTGATAGTTCATGGTAGCGTTTGGCTGAATGCAGATGACATTACATTTTCTCTTCGCAAGTCCCATCACAAATTGCACCTTAAATTTTCCCAAAGGATAGTTGAAAAACATTCAAAGAGTACCCCGATCTTTCAAAACTTTGCCAACCTCGTAGCATACACTAGCCATCAACAAATTAGAAAATTTCTGTAGCACTTTCCAATCCATTGCACATTCAAAGAACTGTACGAATACGTGTTCTTGATAATTCAAACTATTGTAATAAAAAAACATTTAAACATTATAACATTTAGTTTCAAAATGAACTTGTTTTGAAAATAAAACTCTGAAGTTCTTATTGGTGTATTTAAGTTAAACGCCAATCACACACTTGATTAGTCCATTAAGAATCAAATCAAATCGGCGAGATCGTATCTAAGAAAGTACTTCTCTTAGCAAACAAGCATATCTTTTTGCGTTCCCCTTTCCGCAGAAATAACTCGGTTTGACACAGTAGACATAGGAGTGTTTATAAAAAACTAAAACATAATCGTCACTCTTCTTACCAATGCAAAAAGCTCCGCTGCCTTTACTTTTTTCGGCTGCGTCCGAAATTGTTTTTTTTTTCACACTTTTCTATAAACATGATGGGTGACTTTATGCGAAATATGTTTATGCACTCCTGGCAGGATCGCCAAATGTGCAATTCAACATCGCGCATATTTGTCACCCATCATGTGTGCACTGCTGCACTCGCGAGGAATGTGGGATCAACTGCCCGCGAATGTGTATACTAACGATGACTGATAGGATCTGTCATTTGACACATGCACGCTAGGCCTGTTCATGATAATAGGCCTGTCCAATGCCACACAGTTCCTTCCTATATGTGCTGTTATAACAATCAATATAATTCATTTGTTACAACTGTTACAAGTATCAACTTCGGTAAGTCATAAGCTGAGACGTTAAAAGATGCGACCAATTCGTGACATGCATCGTTTTTTTGTAGCAATGCTGGAGCAACATCATTGCAATGACTACTCATTAATCTCGAGCCCCTCAGTGATTGTCCGAAAGTACAGGAACATCTCGAGCAATGGTCAATTCTTACAATGCGTTGCGAAAATTATACAAACCGTTTATTGTGCATTGTAAAAAAGGTTTGGGGTCATTTGGTCGAATGCCGTTTGGCCGAATGTCGTTTGGCCGAATGCCATTTGGCCGAAAGGGTCAGTTGGCCGAACGCCATTTGGCCGAATGCCGTTCGGCCGAATAGTTGAAATACGCTTTCTTACGAAGTGAGAAGTGAGAAGCAAGAAAGAAGAAGGCAGAAGGAAGTGAGAAGAAGAGAGAAGGAAAAACGAAGAAAGAAGAAGGAAGAAAGAAGAAGAAGGAAGAAGGAAGAAGGGAGAAGGAAGAAGGAGGAAGGAAGAAGGAAGAAGAAAGAAAGAGGAAGGAAGAGGGAAGAAGGAAGAAGAAAGAAGGAAGAATGAAGAAGAATGCAGAAGAAGGAAGAAGGAAGAAGAAGGAATAAGGAAGAAGAAGAGAGAAGGAAGAGCAAGGAAGAAAAACTAAGGAAGAAAGAAGAGGAAAGAAGGGAAAACGAAGACGAAAGAAGAAAGAAGGAAGAAGGAAGAGGGAAGAAGGAACAAGGAAGAAGGAAGAAGGAAGAAGGAAGAAAGAAGAAGGAAGAAGGAAGAAGGAAGAAGAAAGAAAGAAGAAAGGAAAACGAAGACGAAAGAAGAAAGAAGGAAGAAGGAAGAAGAAAGATGGTAGAATGGATAAGGAAGAAGAAAGAAGGAAGAAGGAAGAAAAAAAAGGGAAGACGAAATAAGAAAGAAGGAAGAAGTAAGAAAGAAGAAGGACGAAGGAAGAAGGAAGAGGAAGGAAGAAAAACTTAGGAAGAAAGAAGAGGAAAGACGGACGAAGAAAGCAGAAAGAAGGAAGAAGGAAGAAGAAAGATGGTAGAAGACGAAAAAAGAAAGAAGGAAGAAGGAATAAGGAAGATGGATTAACTAAGGAATGGATTAACTAAGGAAGAAAGAAGAGGAAAGAAGGACGAAGGAAGAAGGAAGAAGGATGAAGTAAGGAGGAAGAAGGAAAAAGGAAGAGGAAGGAAGAAAAAGCAAGGAAGAGAGAAGAGGAAAGAAGGACGAAGAAAGCAGAAAGAAGAAAGAAGGAAGAAGAAAGATGGTAGAAAGAAGAAGGAAGAAAGAAGAAGAAAGAATAAAGAAGGAGAAAAGAAGAAGAAAGACGGAAGAAGGAAGAAGGACGAAGGAAGAAAGAAGAAGGATGAAGGAAGATGGAAGAAGGAAGAATGAATAAAGAAGAAGGAAGAAGAAAGAAGGAAGAAGGAAGAAAGAAGAAGGAAGAAGGAAGAAGTTAGAAGGAAGAAGGGAGAAGGAAGAAGGAAGAAGGAGGAAGAAGGAGGAAAGAAGAGGGAAGAAGGAAGAAGAAAGAAGGAAGAATGAAAAAGAAGGAAAAAGGAAGAAGAAGGAAGAAGGAAGAAGAAGGAAGGAGGAAGAAGAAGGAAGGAGGAAGAAGAAAGAAGAAGGAAGAGGAAGGAAGAAAAACTAAGCAAGAAAGAAGAGGAAAGAAGGGAAAACGAAGACGAAAGAAGAAAGAAGGAAGAAGGAAGAAGTAAGAAGGAAGAATGAAGGAGGAAGAAGAAAGAAGGAAGAAGGGAAAACGAAGACGAAAGAAGGAAGAAGGAAGAAGGAAGAAGGAAGAAGAAAGATGGTAGAAGGGATAAGGAAGAAGAAAAAATTAAGAAGGAGGAAGGAAGAAGGAAGAAGAAAAAAGGAAGACGAAAATAGAAAGAAGGAAGAAGTAAGAAAGAAGAAGTACGAAGGAGGAAGGAAGAGGAAGGAAGTAAAACTAAGGAAAAAAGAAGAGGAAAGAAGGACGAAGAAAGCAGAAAGAAGGAAGAAGAAAGATGGTAGAAGGAAGAAAGAAGAAGAAAGAATTAAGAAGGAGAAAAAAAAGGAAGAAGAAAAGAAGGAAGACGAAAGAAGAAAGAAGGAAGAAGGAAGAAGGAAGAAGGAGGAAAGAAGAAGTAAGACGGAAGAAGGAAGAAGGAAGAAGGAAGACGGAAGAAGGAAGAAGGAAGATGGACTAACTAAGGAATGGACTAACTAAAGAATGGCCCCTCAATTTGGGAGATTTGTGCCATCGCCTTCACTGGCCTTTCTCATCATTTACCTGATGAAAAAGGAAGTGAAAAGGGGAAAGGAAGAGGAAGTGAAGTTGGAAAGGAGAATGGAACCATTTATAGAAAAGCCAATTATGTAGACTCACACGCATTCAGCTAGGGCTAAAGAGAGGTGTCACAAAAACACAGGGGACGTAACAATGGACGAACGTCAAAGACGAAACACAGAGTGCACTGTGAAAAACGCATAATGCGAATCCATATAGGTGACAATCACAAAGTACATTGTAAAAATCGCATAATGCGAATCCATATAGGTGGCACTTTGTTGAAAACTAAGTAAAACACATATTCATAACCCCACTCTTATTTAACCTCACGTTGAGATTGAACAAGAGTAACCAAAGCCGAACGTCAAGGACGAGACACAGAGTACACTGTGAAAAACGCATAATGCGAATCCATATAGATGACAATTTGTTGAAAACTAAGTAAAACACATATCCATAACCCCACTCTTATTTAACCTCACGTTGAGATTGAACAAGAGTAGCCGAAGCCGAACGTCAAGGACGAGACACAGAGTACACTGTGAAAAACGCATAATGCGAATCCATAAAGGTAACATACACAAAGTACATTGTAAAAAAACGCATAATGCGAATCCATATAGGTGACAATTTGTTGAAAAAAAAGTAAGTGAAAAAAACATATTCATAATCCCACCCTTATTCAACCTCAAGTTGAGATTAAACAAGAGTAGCTGAAGCCGAACGTCAAAGACGAAACACAGAGTACACTGTGAAAAGCGCATAATGCGAATCCATATAGGTGACAATTTGTTGAAAACTAAGTAAAACACATATTCATAATCCCACTCTTATTTAACCTCACGATGAGGTTGAATAAGAGTAGCCGATTATCTCGGAGAAGTAAAAAGTCAACTACGCCATAGCTCCGGTTAGCGCAGCGAGGGCTAAAATACTGTGAAGGGGGCCCTGGTGCTTCACAGGCTCCGTTTGCGGTTAGGTTCTTATTAGACCCCCCTAACCATTCATTCGTAGGCACGGTAAGCATAAATTTAGGGGTCACCTGTATGGTGGACTTTTACCACTGGAACAGGCAATCCGTAATGTTATTCTTAGCCAGATAACCAGCTGCCGACACCACACGGCTATCTAGGCTGTTCGTGGAGAGAAGGACGGCTATCTAGACTGTTCGAAGGACGAAGGAAGAAGGAAGAAGGATGAAGGAAGATGGAAGAAGGAAGAATGACCCAGGTAACCATTAAGCACTTTAATAAGCCTTATATAAACCATAAAACAACATTTCAGTGCCTATAAGCTGTATATATGATTTTCAAGTGCTAATTAGCCATATAAACTTCAAGCATTAAAAGAAGCCATATATCGGAATATAACGCTTTGATATAAGCCTTGTGGATTCAAGCCGAATAAGGGAATTATTATTACCAATTTAGAGCTACTATCTATGACGTTTTGGTAGAATCAATAACAATCACACCTAGAATTTTATAACCTGTCTCTTTCACTCGCATTAGAAACATTTTTTTGAAAATCATAATCTACAACACATTGCATGGACCATGCCGGATAAATGCTGTATGAGCTGTGAATGTGTTCTACGGCAATATATTTATTGGTCTTTACCAAAAAAATACCTTTAGATAGGCTTCTTAGATACAAAAAAAAGTTCCGTCAATTAATTACATATGATTCATTTTTCATTTCCAATGCCTCGTTCAATGGCTTTCTCGCCAAGTTTCTCGCCCTTTGATTCAAATACATCAGATGGAATCCTTCTGTTTTTATCCCTTCCCAGCAATATACCCATTCAAATCCGTGATGGATCAGATGGTAGAGCAACAAACCTGAACCAAAACCAAAACCTGAACACAGTTCAATAGTTCAATCCCGGAATTAAATAAAATAAGCAAAAAAATCATCGAATTCCAATGGGAAGAAAAAAGAAAGAAAGCAAACAATTATTTTTCATTTTTTTTTCGTCCCGTTCCAACTCGTCTAAAAATTTTGACATTTTGGCATAGGCGTGGAAAAATTGGTAGGGGCAAGCACTATATCAGCCAAATAATTCGCCAAAAGCGGCTTTTGAGCAGCACTAAAATATAATTTAAATCTTATTAGCACTGTTGTTCAAGTTTTTATGCGACTATAGAACCGAAATAAAGTCGGTTTTTACGGCTTAATGGTTACTTGAGTAGACATGCCCAAAGAACAAAAATATTAAATAAACTCATTATTTCGAACAATTATGTCAAACTAATTATAAAAACTGCCTTAAAACGTTAATCAAAATAAGTTAAGGGACAAGTAAAACGATATTGAATGATTTATCAATAAAATGAGGGTGCCCATAACCGAACCAATAAAGGTGCCCACAACCGAATTTCGCAGCCTTTTTGGAACGAGAAGAAAAAAAAATTGCGCTAAAATTTTGATGGCAATCGACATGGTCAAAGATTAAATTTACTGTGTAAATACGCATTAGAACTCACTTTTTGAATTAAATCCTTTAATTTATGACACTTTGAAAAAGGCCAAATAAAACTTTCGTGTTGTTTTTCTTGTACGAAAAATTTATTTGTTTCTAGTTCAAAGTAGAGATGCCCATCCGGTTTGATATTGAGCACAAAACATCATGCTATTATAGCAAACAAATGACGGTTGTCAGAATGACAGCATCTCTTATCTGTCAAAAGATACATAGGGGGGCCCATAACCGAACGGTGCCCACAACCGAACCTCCTCCTTCATTTATAAACGTTGCCGACTTATTTCTTCCCAAATCGAAATGGATATTCACAAATAGCTAAATACAAAAAACTTAAATTTGGAAAGTTGATTCTATTAATCGTGATGCATATGCTTGGATAATTTGATTTAGAACTATCGAACAAAAGTTTGAAAACTTGCATTAAAATTATAGCACGAGCATGAACTTATTTTTTTTATTATCAGACTAAGGACCAAGTGGCCTGTGTAGTGCAAAGAAGTCTTTTCCATATATATAAAAAAAAGTATTCTCCATTCAACTCGGCCCAGGCTACACGTCAGTCTGCGGAGGGTCCGAAAATCGTCATCCAGCTGATCGATCCACCTTGATCGCTTGTACACCTCGCTTTCTTGGTCCCGTCGGATCATTGTCGTGAACCATTTTCACCGGATTACTGTCCGACATTTTGGCTACGTGCCAGACCCACCTCAATCGTCCGGTGTGAACGATGGATGGTTCTCCCAACATCTTATGCAACTCGTGGTTCATTCGCCTTCTCCACGTACCGTCTGCCATCTGCACCCCACTATAGCTGGTACGCAGCACATTCGTTTCGAAAACTCCCAGTGCGTGTTGGTCCTTCACGAGCATCGTCCAGGTCTCGTGTCCGTAGAGAACTACCGTACGGTGTGCAGACTATCCGGATGACCGCCGATGATGGTTTGACGTCCCGCAGTGGGCATCCTTCGTATGTCTGCTCCAGCTATGCGTAGAACGCTTATTTCTCGTCTTCGGTTCTCCCTTCGTGAATTACGGAGGATCCCCCGAGAGAATTTCTAAAAACTTTTAAATTCCGCAGAATTTCCCAATGAAATTTAAATAGTTTCTATATTTTCCAAGACAATTCCGAAGAATTTCACGATAAAATTTTTAAGAAATTCTCATGAAAATTCCAAAGATTTCCCCGAGGAAATTGACCTTTCCCGTCAAAAATGTCTTATTTGATATATTCTTTTTCAGTTTTTGTTTTCGATTTTTAAAATAGTTAGCGGCTTCAAAAAATATGAGTTCTTTGGGAAAGTTAACCTTAAATAATCCAAGAATCGACAGAGACAATAAAACGAGATACAATTTTTGCCGGGAAAGGATTAGGTATAAATAATTCTCTAAAGAAATTCTGCAAAATCTCACTGAGAAATTGCAAAGATTGTTCAGTGGAAATTTTGAATAACTTCAAGAGAATATTCCACTTTTGTGATGTCGGAGAAGAATTTACCGTCAATCAGATCTTGGTTGCCTAGCCCAGGCCTAGCCCAAGACTACGTGGTTGTTTTTAGAAAATAGAAATGCTCTTGTTCGTCGAGTCTTATATTCTTCCATGAATTCGGTGCTTCTTTTCGTTGGTGAAGAATTGTTGTAGCCAGGAATAATGTATGTATTATTTTTAAAACCAATCCTAATTTGACCTTTCTTACTTTATCTTTTGTGAAAACCAACATACAGAGCAGGGAATCAGTATTCGAGCAACGCCTAACAATATACCCTTTGTCATCAATAGAATGACAAACGCACCTCACAAGGCCTTATCAGAACCCGAACACAATTTGGCAAGAATCATTTGCCTTTGCATGCTCTGATATTTCCGAGAATACGATGCTATTTTTGTAATCAGAGTTAGATTTTGGAATATTTCCATAAAAGCAGAAGCTACGATAGCATAAAACCGAAATTTGATGTAGAGATAATGCAAAATAACGGGATGAAAGGTAGCATCAAAATCGTATTCTATTGTTGCCGACAAAATTTTTCGGATCTTTGTCATTTATCATCTCCGACAAAAACAAAGATTTGTTGTGGGTTCTCTGTTGTTGCTTGTTTCGCATGCGTATCCAAGAAAAGTTGATTCCCTGATACAGAGAAATACTGAATCAAGGCCGAATTTCCTTAGGCCGATGACATACTCACGCGTCTGCGTGCGCGAACGTGTCCAAGACAAAAGAATTCCTCTTGCTGATATTCTGCTTTACGAGTGCTTGGACGCGCTCCGCATCTCTCGACGCGTCAGTGTGTCATGGCCCTACTGGATGATTATGTGTTGATCATAGGAGATTATGATTAGTTCGTTTCGGCGTAACATTCCTTCTTGTTAATGATTGATCCTTTCCTTATATCCGTTAATTATTCGCTGTTTCTAATAAAATGTGTTGAAATTCCCTCGTTGGAAATCGCTTCCAAAATCTTGGGTAGTTCCTTTTGGTTGATGATGCTGGAAATTGCTTCGACGTACGTAGGTTGTTCTCCAAATTCACCATGAATAGGTGGCACAAAAATGGTGCTTCTAATAACTTTAACTAGCCACTTGGCCAAGTTTTGAGTAGGGGATTTCACTGATAGAATTATCTCGCGCATCTCTTTTCTTGGTTAATGCAGCTTTGGTAGTCCTTTGATACTTGGTAGAACAGGTTTCGCCATTTTTACCAGAGCTTCTTCGATGATCGTCTTGCAAACATTAAAACCAGAACCAGAATACTGCGAAAAACATCGAGAATTAAGGGATGTCTGGTCAAATAAACAAACTACCGTCTAGTAACGTGGCGATTTATTTTGTAAACATTTCTGTGTACGCTAACACTATAGTACTGTAATCAGGTTCTAATTTACATGACTGTAAAAATATTTATCATCTATAAATACATAAACACTATAAATCCATTAAAGCTTCTTCAACATATACATTCACTAGGATTTCTGACTTAATGCTGAAACGTACGACGAAACTAAACATAAGCTTCATTTGTTGCTTTCAGTAGAACCAGCTATGAAATCTTAACTTGACGTTGTTAACATTATTTTAACACAGCTTCTATCAACTAGGTATTGGTACGTAGTAGACACCGAATTTGTGATGTAGCAATTTGCCCGGAACATACAGTTTTTTTTTCTAAGCTCAGTGAACTTTCAGGTCGAAAATTTCCCTTAGCAGTGGCTCCACCTGAGCGGGATTCACATCCAGATAGACGCTGATGATTTCATCATTCAGCCGGTGCAGTTCGGAGATTTTCTGCATCAACTTGAGGAAGATCGACCTCGCCTCGCAGCCCGGGTACATGCTTTCTAGGTACCGTCGTAACAGGTAATAGTACGAATTCTACGGGATGAAGAAAGTTTCATTAAAAGTACGGGTCACAGAGCCAAACGAATTTACCTGTTCCAGCTTTATCACATCGGAGTGCACCGTCTTTGGTCGATCGGGCGAAAACAACGTTATGGCACACATAATCAAAATAATATTCTCATCCGAGCGCCACTTTTTGTCGAAGGTACGAATGAATTGTTCATGTTCCTGGTAGACGTTCCCTTTGGCCAACTTGAGCACGTCCGCCCGGATGTTGGACATCTCCTCCTGGCTGTGAGGAATCTGTGAAATTGGTTATATGGTTTACTGAACGGACAACAATTTAGGATTCTGGGTAGCGAACCTTCCAACTTGCCCTATCACAGTCGTATTGCATGGCCGAACGGAGAATCATCATTTCCGTGCTGCCAGCTTTGAGTAACGCCAGCTGGTCCTCTTGGCACATATTTTTAAATGCGCTGATTTTCTTTGACATTTTTATCAGTCGTCGGATGGCAATCGCCGTCAGGTTTATAACTTTTAACAGCATTGGATCCTGTTGGTTTTGGTTGGACTATGATATGAAAGAAAAAAGAAAGAAAACAAAATGTTATCTTAATGGTTGGAGACTTCGATGGTGAATCATATTTGTTAGCCTGTTCACAGAAGATAAGAAAGCATAGTTTGGTATCCCACATTGTGTAGCGATTTATCGCTAAATAGATAGGCAATAATGTATGAATTTAGGAACACACACACACAATGAAAAGTTGTTACAAATATTGCAGAGACCCCTCATGAAATTAAACAGATAGAATTTACGTAAATATTAACGATTATCAAGTTACTGTCATCCAGTAATTGACAAGAAAACAGCCACGTGCTCGTACCACCCCCCAGAAAATATCCTCCCACCGAGGAGAAAATGCAGTCTCCAGCTGAATGGGGAAAGTGTTCTTGTTTTAAAACTACATCAACTAATAATGAAGACAATGCTGTATCCGTTGGATGCTTAATTTGGTTGATTTTTACAACAGTTAAACAAAACTGCTTTTTGCACAAATATATTTGCAGGAAAAAGGATCATAGAAAGCTGAGAATCTACAATAACGTACATTTTTTATTGCAGTTTCAAATCATGCCGTCGTTGAAATGCTCAGTTGGAATCATATTCTGCCGGTTCATGACGGTGTTGTTCGATGTGCACAAAAGTTTTGTGTTAAAACGCAATTCGCAAGTTACCTATAAACGTGGTAAAGATGCGATCAATTTGTTTGTACCAATAATGGGTAAGTTGATATAGACACTGAAATTCGATTAAGATAATTTTCTTAATACTTTTTTTCCCTAGATAATATTTACCGCCAGCAAAAATCAACACCTGGAAGACCCTTTAAAAAAGACTGACCCCAGAGCCGACGCAGTTACCGGAAAATTAGCGAAGCATTGGCAACTTCCCCACGCCTAATAACTCTAATGTTACTAATATCTTATACCATGTTTAATTTTCCACCGTGAAGCTTGATGTCGAAGATCATTAATCAAGAATAATAATGATATCAATAAACTTTATTATAATTATGAAAATCTAATATGTTTGTTTTATATTTTTTGATTACTATGGGAAGAAAAAGGTTTCATTAATAATAAACATTTCTGTCCCATTTCAAACAGTTTTCATTGAGCAAATGAATGCTAATCAAGTTAATTTTCAAATGAAAATCATCCACTGATTTGTTTGTTATGATTATCATCTGCATGATTATGTATCGTATTCTGAACGACAATCATATAGATTTTCACAGAATTTGCATATAATAAACTGAATGATAGTCATTTGTAAATCATCTGATTTTTGATATGGGGCTTGGATGAGGCAAAAATCATACTGTAATTGGCGGAATGTTTCGTTCAGTGTAGGTAATTGCCAAGTTGAGAAAATATTTTTCATGGAGGAGAAACCAACGCTCATTTATACTTTGCTGATGCTCTAAAATTATCATTCAGTGTTGCGTATTAGAGTATTAGTAGCCTTGCAAGCGAAGGCGTAGAATTGCTAGCTCGGAGATGGCGAGTTCTATTCTCTGTCCGGTCTAGGATGCCAGCAGAAGATATTTCTGACAGTGATGTCAGCGACAATTTCTTGCTGTATAGTTTATAGCCTCTTTTGGTCGGATCAATAGCCGATCGGATTTTCAGTATAGCGAAATATGAAGAGCCCCACTGTAAGCACGCTCAAAGCAGGCGATTCATTAATAACTGATCAAATGAATCGCCTGCTTTAAGCGTGCTTACAGCGGCACATTAGGAGTTAACTTTCTGAAATCTGTATGGCAAAAGGCATCTAAGGTTCGATTTCTCAAAATTAAGCATCTTTGTCGAAAAAATATTTGGTAGGCGTAGTAGCGGACACCTTCCTACATAACTGGTACCAAATAGGTGGTTAACTCATGTTGGCTATTTTGCGCATATACTATAGCGCCTGTATGTGACAGCGACGGGTAGAAAATCAGCCACTGCTAATAATTCATTCTAAAAGAATATTTGAAAAATAATCGAAAAGTAGGCCAAGTTCCAGTTGGTATGTAGAGCCATAGAAGAAAAAGAAGAACGGACTTTCTAGATTCAATATGTTGTTCGATAAGGTCCACATTGTTTTGCGGTCTGCTGGCAGACGTCTCAATGCTGGCACAGAATCCACAGTTTGATTTTCATCCAAATCTGGAACCAACGGAGCTGCATTATTACGGCAGATTGTATTGGCATCGTTCAATACAATCTGCCGTAATAGTGCAGCATTTTAATACTCAACCTCTACTGATTTATGACTATTCATTGACATACGGTACGTTCTGAAAACGGTGAATAAGCTAACAGAAAGTAGAGTTTATTATATTGAATCAACTAAGTCTTTTTTAAAAATCCTCAAAATTTATTATGTTCCACAAGTAGGTAAATTCTATGTGAATTTCCATGTTTGTTGGTAGATATGATTCCCCTAATAAGAAGAACGAGAGTCATACTCGGCCCACAACAGGTGGCATTTGTTTTGTATTAGCTAGCTTGTATGCCTCTAAAGCCGTTATACATTTATTGATAAGATTACATATTGGACGTTATCACCATCCAATAGGTTTTCTAGCTATCGAATCAGCCAAATTTGATTTATTTATTTCGCCAAAGCTGGTTTCAACCATGCATTTTTGGACAGGCATTGGGGAGATACAGATAGAGTTTTTATTAAGCTTGTGTTTTGACGTCATCATATGAGACTAATTGAATTTTGATTGCGCTAGCGGAATCAGACGCGAACAGAACTGGTTTGTCACTTCGTTTCGAGGCTGCAATGAAAAAGGGCCGCTGCCTCTGCCGAAAAGGCGGACCCGTGATGTATCGATTGTTCATAATCTCTGCGAATAGAGCCTTCGATTGCCTCAGGTTTGCTCCTCTTTTAAAATAAGTTTCCATCGTTCTGTCGATCTTGAGTTCTCTGGCCATCCAGCTTCGTAGAACAACACGGTGAAGTCCCTCCACCGGATAAAGCATGGAACCGGCCATGTTGTTGAGGACACGGTTGGCCTGACTCTCTAGGAACCAATGTCTATCATCATCTGCAGCGTATCTCAAGGTTCAGCTTGTAACAAAATGGCAGAACGCCGCCTACTTCAGTACAGGCGGAGAAAGAAGGAAGGGAGGAAGTCCCGAAAACGATCTAACAGCTCAATCAAAGTTGCCTATTTTCCGACTTGGACATTAATTTACAATGTTCAGAAAACTCAGATGTGAATATGTACATAATGTGGAAGATTATGATTTGAAAAATGTATTGGACGGCCCTCCGACGAGACAGGACGATTGGAAGCTTAGAACATGGAACTGCAAGTCGCTAGGTTTCGCAGGTTGCGACAGGATGATCTACGGTTTACATCCCCGCAACTTCGACGTCGTGGCGCTGCAGGAGATTTGCTGGATAGGACAGGAAGTGTGGAAAAGCGGGCATCGAGCGGCTACCTCCTACCAAAGCTGTGGCGCAACCAACGAGCTGGGAACCGGCTTCATAGTGCAGGGAAAGATGCGCCAACGCGTGATTGGGTGGCAGCCAAAGTCGAGCAATGCAAGGATGTGCAAGCTGAGGATAAAAGGCCGTTTCTTCAACTATAGCATCATCAACTTGCACTGCCCACACAAAGGGAGACCCGACGACGAGAAAGAAGCGTTCTATGCACAGCTGGAGCAGACATACGATGGATGCCCACTGCGGGACGTCAAAATCGTCATCGGTGACATGAACGCTTAGATAGGAAGGGAGGAAATGTATAGACCGGTCATCGGACCGGATAGTCTGCATACCGTATCGAACGACAACGACCAACGATGCATAAACTTTGCAGCCTCCCGCGGAATGGTAGTTCCCCCGCAAGAAAATCACCTAACCAAGTAACGGAAAACCAAATCAACCACTTAGTAGTTTGCCAATAACACATTCCAGAAGCTGAATTTCAAAATATGTTGTATGGTGGACTTCTAGTGCGAAGGTTTTTCTACAACTCTGCCTAATGGTTCGTTGTTTGAATTCCACTAGTAACGGAGTTATAGCTTTAGTTTCAGTTACTTAGACTAAATGATAACAAAATTCCAATCGTTTAGTTTAAGTTACTGCAACTAGCGCTTTAACTCCGTTATTAGTTGAATTCTAATAACTAATCATTAGGCAAAGTTGTAGAAAAACCTTCGCACTAGAAGTCCACCATACAACATATTTTGAAATTCAGCTTCTGGAATGTGTTATTGACAAACTACTAAAAGATCGAACGCAAATTACTGAATGATCGTTAACATCCTTGCCCCGATATGTGTAAGGACATAAACGGGAACCTTCTTACAAACGAGCGTGAGGTGATCCAAAGGTGGCGGCAGCACTACGAAGAGCACCTGAATGGCGATATGGCAGACAACGGTGACGGTATGGCAATGAACCTAGGAGCACGCGCGCAGGACATGCGACTTCCGGCTCTGAATTTCCAGGAAATCCAGAAGGAGATCGGCCGGCTGAAAAACAACAAAGCCCCTGGAGTTGACCAACTACCAGGAGAGCTGTTTAAACACGGTGGTCAGGCACTGGCTAGAGCGCTGCACTGGGTGATTACCAAGGTTTGGGAGGATGAGTTACTGCCGCAGGAGTGGATGGAAGGTGTCGGGTCCCATCTACAAAAAGGGTGATAAGCTTGATTGTAGCAACTACCACGCAATCACATTGCTGAACGCCGCCTACAAGGTACTCTCCCAAATTTTATGCCGCCGACACCAATTGCAAGAGACTTCGTGTGGCAGTACCAGGCGGGATTTATGGGTGAACGCTCTACTACAGGCCAGGTGTTCGCCGTACGACAGGTATTGCAGAAATGCCGCGAATACAACGTGCCCATACATCATCTATTTATCGACTTCAAAGCCGTATATGATACAATCGATCGGGACCAGCTATGGCAGCTAATGCACGAAAACGGATTTCCGGATAAACTGATACGGTTGATCAAGGCGACGATGGATCGGGTGATGTGCGTAGTTCGAGTTTCAGGGGCATTCTCGAGTCCCTTCGAAACGCGTAGAGGGTTACGGCAAGGTGATGGTCTTTCATGTCTGCTATTCAACATCGCTTTGGAAGGGATAATACGAAGGGCAGGGATTAACACGAGTGGTACAATTTTCAATAAGTCCGTCCAGCTATTTGGCTTCGCCGACGACATAGATATTATGGCACGTAACTTTGAGAAGATGGAGGAAGCCTACATCAGACTGAAGTGGGAAGCCAAGCGGATCGGACTAGTCATCAACACGTCGAAGACGAAGTACATGATAGGAAGAGGTTCAAGAGAAGACAATGTGAGCCACCCACCGCGAGTTTGCATCGGTGGTGACGAAATCGAGGTGGTAGAAGAATTTGTGTACTTGGGCTCACTGGTGTCTGCCGAAAATGACACCAGCAGAGAAATTCGGAGACGCATAGTGGCTGGAAATCGTACATACTTTGGACTCCGCAAGACGCTCCGATCGAAT
This sequence comes from Armigeres subalbatus, assembly GCF_024139115.2. Classification (NCBI taxonomy): domain Eukaryota; kingdom Metazoa; phylum Arthropoda; class Insecta; order Diptera; family Culicidae; genus Armigeres; species Armigeres subalbatus. The sequence goes on along the minus strand of NC_085139.1, from coordinate 53,955,014 downwards.
AAAGTTCGCCGCCGTATCAAACTGACAATCTACAAAACGTTAATCGAAATTGACGTTCATCATCACCGAAAAAAGCCAATCAATTTCGATTAATGAATTCCACGGTTATTAGCTCAAACCAAATCTACAAAACGCTCATTAGACCGGTAGTTCTCTACGGACACGAGACCTGGACGATGCTCGTGGAGGACTAACGCGCACTTGGAACTTTCGAAAGGAAAGTGCTGCGTACCATCTATGGTGGGGTGCAGATGACGGACGATACGTGGAGGAGGCGAATAAACCACGAGTTACATCAGCTGTTGGGAGAATCATCCATCGTTCACATCGCGAAAATCGGACGAATGCGGTGGACCGGGCACGTAGCTAGAATGTCGGACAGTAACCCGGTGAAAATTGTTCTCGACAACGATCCGACGGGCACAAGAAGGCGAGGTGCGCAGCGGGCAAGGTGGATCGATCAGGTGCATGACGATTTGCGGACATTCCGCAGACTGCGTGTTTGGATAAGTGCAGCCATAGACCGAGCTGAATGGAGAAGACTTTTATGTTTTGCACAGGCACTCCGTCCTTAGTATGGTAATAAATAAATAAGTAGGTAAATTCATTGAAAAATCAATGAACGTTTTTAAACCGTCAATATTGAGAAGTTGCTATCTTTCCAAAGAAATGAGTTTCAGTAGTGTAAAATAGTTATTTTATATGACATTTTTTTGTATGACTAAATAATTCAATTAAAAATTTTATATGATTCAATTATTTACATATTTTTTTGCAAATGTGCTCTTCAGTTTATTATTTGAGCTTGTTTGATAGGGCACGGAATTAGGCAATGCAATTATCTGCGCGGTATTTGGAATCATCTTCTGAATGAACGCGGTATTAGGCATATTTACTAGTCAAATGTTGAACACTATTTTTGTAATTTTTTTATAAGTTGAAGAACAAAACATATTTTTCGCTTCAAATGTATTTAATATTGATTAATGCGACATAGTTTTCAAAGGTGATTGTTGCAAATTGATTATTATGTAGCCGTTTTTTGTGGACACGTTCTTAACCCCACGGTAATAGTCACGTGAAATTCCCTCTCAACATTATGATTTTAGTTGGTTGGCTGCTACTGATACATCTATGTGATCGTCATCGTTGTGATCGATTACTTCCCAACGATTAATCGATTCAATCATCGACAAGAATCGAGAGTAATCGATTAGTTACTAATCGATAATTCGGAATGTTACATCTCTACACCAAGCGATTATACGCTGACGACAGCCACTCGATAGTTTACTACTGAAACGCTACAGATGCATGAACCACCGTCCACTCTCCATGTCCACTCACCGTGGATTCTCGAACAGCATGACGTGCGCTCGCTAAAACGGGTCTTTTTGCCCAGAGAAAATGAAGCGGTTGGCCAAAGGGGCCCGTAACTTACATCATTAGGGTGGCTCAAAAAACACTTTTACAAATTTTTTGATGGGCCGCCTTCTTATTTGGTTCTATTTGATGCCCTGATGCTCTGGACAAAATTTCAGCCAAATCGGTCAACGTTTGGGCGGTGCTAAACTCGTTGGAAGTTTATATGGAAAAATGTATGCAGAAAAATCCAAAAACAGTGATTTGCAGTTGGACGGCACAAATTTACAATCTAGAATCATGATATTCATTCAGTTCTTGTAGAATTAAATACAAAGTGTTATGCTGAAATATTAGCATTTTACTGGAGTGTTGTAGGGGTGAATTTATTTCTTTTCAAAGGTAAAAGAAACGAAATTTGCTCAAACCCCACTTCAGATAAATGCTAATAACTTAGCCGGGCAAACTCTAATCTTCTCGCGGTTTTCTGCATAATATTCTGTATTAAATTCTACAAGAACTAAATGAGTATCATGGTTCTTGACCGTAAATTGTGCCATCCAACTGCAAATCACTGTTTTTGGATGTTTCTGCATACATTTGTGCATATAAATTTCCAACGAGTTTAGCACCGCCCAAACGTTGACCGATTCGGCTGAAATTTTGTCCAGAGCATCAGGGCATCAAATAGAATCGAATAAGAGGGCGGCCCATCAGAAAAATTGAAAAAAGTTTTTCCCATATTAATTTGAGCCACTCTATTACATCATTCTAAAGGCCGTGGATGAACGGGATTGGTTGGTCTTGAAATTTTTATTGGATATGAGACCAATAAAAAATTTCAATAGTTTAACGTAAATAATCAAAAGTTTGAATAAAATTGACAAATTGTAGGATAGTTTCCGAGTCGATTGATATATCCTGCTTTTATTATAGCTGCGGGTAAACTAATATGGTAATTTATTTTGACACATGCTGTGTACAGATTTTATAACGCAATCATAGATGCCTAGAAGGTTTTCTTTATCATGATTCATGTCAAAAAATTTGGTGGGGTTTGTGATCAAATTTTTATTACCTACTTCGTACATTACTATTTTAATCTACTTAATATCTGTTTCTTACTTTAGATTGCTGGATACTGAATGCATTTTATAAGAAGATGCGTAGACTTGCCACCTAAACAAATTGTCAAATACCGTGAAGTACCCCAATTTCGCGCACTTAAGATCTGACAAAGTAAAAACATTTGCTACTGCATCACATAGTAGAAGGATTCTAGGTTCTCAAAGAAAAATGTTACTTGCATACTTTGCCGCTATTTAAAAAAAATTGCGGTATAAATCTGAGACCGTTGTATGATCTTTATTTCGCGCATGAACATAGGATAGTTCCTAATTTCGCGCAAAAATGTTCCTAACTTCGTTCATGTTTGGAATTGAATATCGTTATTGGTTTGATGAAATATAATCCGTTGACCAATAGAAGCATGCATCCATTGCTCAAAATATGCAGATAACGGTACCAGACAGCCGTCAGTGACCCATTCTTTAGTCGAAATGGTATGCCCCTATATTTCGACCCTCTAGAGCTTTGCTTCTTGAATTTTAGTTGACACAAGTTATAATTCCTAATATATCGTTTTCTTCTGGAATATAAACCGTATTTTAGGAAAAAAGGCATTGTATGAGCAATGTTTAGCTGGTGTATTAAAAAAAAGTTTTAATTTTAGAGACGAGGCATTCCACGGGGGCATGTCAGTCGATCCTGAGCGACCATTTCGAAAATATTTGAAACTCTGCACAGTTTTTCAATTTCATCTAAATCGTCATTTTTCGATATCAAATCTTCATATTGAGTCACGACTAACTTTTCAAAAGGGTGTATGTGAAAATGGTTCAAAAATATTTAAAAAGCTGCACAGCAAAAACGGAATGTTCGATTGTTATGATTTTTTCAGCAAAGTTAGACAACTAAATGGTGATTCTTAAGAAAATGTGCACAGTAAAAAAAAATTTTTTTTTGCCTTTAAAAATATCATTTTTGTCACAAAAACTCAAATATCTCAAAACCCTATCTTTTTTCGAACGTAATTTTTTTTAGGGAAAACGGTCCATTATATTAGCTATCTACCATTGGTGATGGTAAACTACTAAACAAAAAAGTTATGACATTTCAAACATTTCACAATTTTCACATTTAGTAAAAAAAAATTTTTTTCTGTGTAAGTTATTTCGAGAATTGCAGTTTGATGCAGATTTTATTGTTAAGGGACGTGATTTAAACAAGTTGTTTTCATGATATTTGGATTTAATTATTCATAGCATCTATAAGAAACTTAGACACGATCCAGTGTTGTGATCAAAAGTATTGATAGTGTCATAATTTTCATTGCACGTGACTGGCGAAAAATTCTTTTAATAGTGTTGAAACCTGTTGATAATAACGTTGATAGAAACATATCAGAAATGTTATTTTTAAGACAAAAGCTGCAAAATCAAAGATTTATATACACGTGTACGTCTATAGTTTACCTGCAAAAAATATACCTCTTAGAGAATAGACTTTATGATCGGGAGGAAACGGGTATCTTCAACAACAACAAATGCATGATAGGTACATACCATGACAATGCTCACGAAAAAGCAAAAAATTACTACTACTAAGGTTGTTAAAGATCTTATAGTAATTTTTTCTTCAGTCAAACAAATGACACCAAACTAGTCAGTAAAAACTTAAAAGTGATTTTGTTTATTGAAATATTACGAACAACATGAGTAGCCGCTTTCTCAACTGTTGTAGGCCGTTTGATGGAAAAAAGTGTTCAAAAGAGTTACGAAATCTCACCGAAAGCACCATAGATAAACTGAAAGCGACTGGTTATGCTCCAATGTCCACATTGAATACAAATTTACGCATTTGCACGTCCTGCCGTCTAAACGTTGACAAAAGAGCAATCTGTATATCATCGGTTGAGCAGAGCGCAGGAAGTTCGAAAACGACAGCAACTGAGGAATTGCCAGATGTATCGACAACAACTGAGGAATTACCAGAAGTATTAAGTGCTGAGAGCCTTGCCACCGTACCATCAGCGAAATCTGTTTCAACAAATCAATCGGAAGATGAGTGTATCCAAAAGGTCAACATCGAACGCTTTAACGAGGGCATAGCTGGGATAAAAGTGACTCCGATTAAATGGAGTAAGATGGACTACGTTTATTACCCGGAGAAAAAATACCGTGAAATAAACGAAGCTGTACGAAGAAACCTCTTCAAATTAGGACCTGATGATGTGGAAAATACAGACTACGATGAGGTAATTATAAATATGAAGGAAAGGTTCTCGAATGCAGCCACGACAAGGAAAGAAAAATTATTGATTTTGTCGATGCTGCCAAGTTCGTGGTCTATTCAGGATGCCATTGATGAGTTCAAAACCAATAGAAATACAGTAAAAGAGGCAAAACAATTGAAGAATAACTGTCTTTCAACCAAAAATACTAGGTCTAGTACTGCATTAACAGATGAGACAAAAGAAATAGTAGTTCAATATTTTGAAGATGATGAAGTAAGTCGAGCTATGCCTGGTCAAAAGATTATGTATCAGTAAAAAGATGGAAAGCGTCAAGCAATCCAAAAACGATTAATGATGACGACTTTGAAAGAAGCGTACACACGCTTCAAGGAAATTCACGATAATATTAAAATAGGTTTTTCCTCATTTGCAAGCCTTCGGCCAAGGCAATGTAAGCTTCTTTCCAATTCAGGAACACATAATGTGTGTGTGCACAACCCATGAGAATATTAATCTTATTTTACATAGTTTGAAAAGAATCAATTTAACAAAGGATATTAAAATGTTAACTGGTAGTTATTTGTGTGAAAATACAACATCAAATTGCTATCTACGATCTTGTTCGGATTGTCCAGATTCTTCATCATTGGAAAATACTTTATTCGCTGAGTTTGAAGAAAAATATATTGATCAGTTATCATTTGAGCAATGGGTGACCACGGATAGGTGTGACATAGAAACTATTGTAAAACCTGTAGATGAGTTTGTGTCATATTTTTGCTTGAAATTTAATCCCTCACGATTTCATTAAAACAGAACAATCCAGCTTTTTAAAAAATACGAAAAATACATTACAAAATGGTGAATTTTTAGTCATTTGTGATTTTTCTGAAAATTACAGCTTTGTATTGCAAGATGAAGTGCAGTCCCATCACTGGAACGTACAACAAGCTACAATTCATCCATTCGTTATTTATTTTAATGAAAGTACGCAAATTGAACACTTAAGTTTTATTATAATTTCCGAAGATTTAAGACACGATTCAGTATCCGTAAACTTGTTCATTGAAGAAATGATTAACTTTTTACGCGTTGATAAGCATAAAGAAGTCAAAAAGATATATTTCATGTCTGATGGAGCAGCGTCGCAGTACAAAAATCGTAAGAATTTTTCGAGCCTATGTCAATTTAAATCAATGTACGGAATTGATGCAGAATGGCATTTTTTACTACATCACATGGCAAAGGTCCTTGTGATGCTATTGGAGGAACAATAAAGCGCATGGCCACAAGAGCAAGTTTAGCCAAAGAACGTGAGCATCCAATTAAAACTGCGAAAGAACTTTTTGATTGGGCAAATCGTAGAAAAGAAAAAGATTTAACCAAATTATCATTTTGTTTTACTACTACTGAAGAGTACGAAATAAAGGCTTCAGAGCTCAGCGAGCAATTTAATAACGCGAAAACGATCCAAGGAACCCAAAAATTTCACTGTTTCATTCCATTGTCGGAAAATAAAATTAAAGCAAAACTATACTCAAACTGTGCTGATAATAATTCAAAAGTGTTCGATATTTTAAAAATTTGAATAAAAATAAATAAAAAATAAGTATTAATAAACTGTTTTCATGATATCATAACCCATACCAAAATTCAAACCCAAAACTCTTAGAGTTTCTATAACAACATTGTGTAACTGCCACATTTAATTTAATACTTAGGATAATATTAATTCATTTTTATTTATTTATACATATAATATTTATACATATAATATACATAATACCGATGAATACATAAATATGGAATATCATACAAACAACTTGTTTAACTCACGCAAGGCCCTTAACAATAAAATCAGCATCAAACTGCGATTCTTGAAAAAAAATACACGGAAATTTTTTTTTGCTATATGTGAAAATTGTGAAATGTTTGAAATGTCATAACTTTTTGTTTATTAGTTTACCATCACCAAATTTTTATGGTAGATAGCTAATATAATGGACCGTTTTCCTAAAAAATTACGTTCGAAAAAAGATAGGGTTTTGAGATATTTGAGTTTTGTGACAAAATGATATTTTTAAAGGCAAAAAATTTTTTTTTTACATTGCACATTTTCTTAAGAATCACCATTTAGTTGTCTAACTTTGCTGAAAAATCATAACAATCGAACATTCCGTTTTGCTGTGCAGCTTTTTAAATATTTTTGAACCATTTTCACATACACCCTTTTGAAAAGTTAGTCGTGACTCAATATGAAGATTTGATATCGAAAAATGACGATTTAGATGAAATTGAAAAACTGTGCAAAGTTTCAACTCAATAGAAAATCATGAATTAAAAATTTTCTTAAATTTTGATGCTGTTGCTTGGAATCGCTCAGACATCATGTATGAAAGTCTTAAATTCCGCTATCTCTTACATAGGGCATCTTCAAATATGTGTTTCATATTTATAAGACATCTTCAATATTATATACATTATCGAAAAAGCTGCTGTAGCTGCTGCTTATCATCGACTTAAGTTTAGCATCATTTTACAAATCGAATTTGATAGCTATTGCAGGCACTAATCTATAAGATTTTTCAAGTCAACATTAGTCGATGTCGGTGGTTATCCGCCTGAAAATTAATTAAAAAGCGTATGGGAATGAACTCTTCGAGTTCTATTCAGTGTAAAACTGTCCTGTGCATTATATTGCTTTTGTTTCATTAGAATGTTGCAAATGAAACTACGCAACAACAATAAACGAAATTAGGCATCCTAATCCTAATTACTTTCATATATGTACCTAATTTCGCGCACAAAGCGAAAGTCTAAATAAACACAAAATACATACAATTTTATATTTTTCAATAGGAATGACGAATAAACATATCCAACAGAGCATAATGGATACAAATATTTCCAAAAAGTAGCCACTTTGGTGCAGTAAAATCATTTGTTTACTTGGGTCATGTTCTTCGTCTCTGTGCTAAGCACAAGCAAATATGGCGGTCGATAGGAGGGCCAAATTGAAATAATTTCATTTGGTGTACTAAACCAAGTTTGTTTTTCAAACTCTTTCGTGAAAAACATTTAACAACAATGATATTTTGTAATCCTCCAGATTTTTAAATTTTGACTGGTATCTAAAAATTAAAAAAAAAAGATTTTGTAATGCGACATTTCGTTCATTCCACTTGACCGCATGACAGGGACAATAGAAACACCAAGAATTGTTGTGGAGACAGCTCTCATCGCCATTTTCTCTGTATCCCATACTGCCAAATTCAGCTCATCAGAAGAAAACAGTTTTAGTCCTGCTGAACGAGGGTCAAGCGTCAACGTTCAAAGGACCGAATGGCGAGTCATGCATCGATGTGGCCTTCTGCAGCGCGGGATGGATGGTGGAGCCTGAATGGAGGGTTCACGAAGGGTATACTGCTAGTGACCATCAGGAAATACGTTTTATGGTCAGCTATACCCCCAACAGAACCACAAGGCGGGTCAGTAAAGCTGATCTAGGATGGCGTACCTTGCAGTTCAGCCCTAAACTGCTGGAAGAATCACTACGGTGGGAAAATCGGACTCTACTAGGCCTTAGTGGTGATGAGTTATCCGATGTCCTAACATGAGCATGTGACGTGACAATGCACTATGGTCCAGGATACAGATTAACGCGGAAAGATGAATTTTACGCCAAAACTATATGTTTTAGAAAAAACTGTTGTTCTACAAAATTGTTCGAAATAGTAAGGCCATCATTATGGTGCAACCAAAAAATAGGGTGGCCCATCATATAAAAAAAAGTTAGAAAATATTTTTTTAATTTTTGGAATATTGACATGTTATGTTCTACAAAGTTGTAGCGCAGCTTATTCCAATCAATTTTGCTAAAAAAACTTTTTCTGTAGCTGTTAAGTTGGCTGATTTAGAGCAATTTTACTTAATTGGATTAGGGTGTACCTCGAAAAAACAGTATTTTTAATCTACTTTTTTTGTTTTGGATTTCTCGAAAAAGTCGTCTTCAGATGACTTTTAGAGCTTAAAAAAGTGCAACTTTTGATAGGTAAATATGCTCAATATATTCTACCGATCAAAAGTTATAATCGTTTTTCTGTCAAAATTACATTTTTTCATAAGTTGATATCTCCGGTTAGGGCACACCAAAAAATATGTTTACACAGCATTTGAAAGAGAAATTCATATTCTTTATTGTGTCAAAAAATTGGAGATATGTTATTTTTGTATCTCAAGTTTTACTAATTTTACTAAAATCATGTTTTTTTCAAATAAATTGATATAACTCGACAATGGAAGAAGATACAGACGATATTCTTATAGCAAAACACGCGTTTTGGAAAGTCCTAAAAGTCTTCAGAAGGTGACATTAGTGAAAAACAAAAAATGAAATGAGCAGATCATAAATATTGTTTTTTGAGGGACACCCTAATTCTGGTAGGTAAAATTACTCTAAACAAGTGAGCTTAAGAGCTACATAGAAAGTTTATATAGCAAAGTTGATTGAAAAACCCAGATTAATCCACCTAGCGGCGATGGTGCCTTTCTCGTGCATCGTAAAATGTACTGAAAAAATCACATAGGAAAGGTCAACAAAGCACTTTAGGGGGATAGATCGCATATTTTCTATCATTTTGCATGTTTTTGCATTAATTACTATGCATTTCCACCATTCTTAAAAAAAATTTTTTTTTTCCATTTTGAAATTTTTTTCCAAGGGGGGACCCTTGGGAAAAAACAATGATTTTAAATAATTCCGAAATGCAATGTCCGATCAGGCCAATTTTCAATAGCAAACAATGGGACCGCATTCCCTGTCGAATGCAACTTGTTGCGAGTAAATCAGGTAATGCTAAGTTCCAAAAGTGTGTCTACAAAATTTGTACACATACACACATACACACACACACATACATACATACACACAAACAGACATCACCTCAATTCGTCGAGCTGAGTCGATTGGTATATAACACTATGGGTCTCCGAGCCTTCTATCAAAAGTTTGGTTTTGGAGTGAAATTATAGCCTTTACGTATACTTAGTATACGAGAAAGGCAAAAAGCTGCGCTACAACTTTGTAGAACATTTTATGTCCATATTCCGCAAAGTTAAAAAAATAAAATTTCACATTTTTATAAAATGGCCCACCCTATTTTTTGGTAACTCTATAATAAGGGCCCGAGTATCCAGAACAACTTTGTAGATTAAATTTTTTTCTTAAAAGTATGCTTTAGGCCAAAAATGCATCTTTTCTCGTGAATCTTGCAATACGATGATAATGATAAAACTTATAAAAAGTGTTAAAGCTGTAGATTTTTTATTTTTCATTTCTCACAAATGTCACCTTCTGAAGACTTTTAGGGCTTTCCAAAACGCGTGTTTTGCTATAAGAATATCGTCTGTATCTTCTTCCATTGTCGAGTTATATAATTTTTTTTGAAAAAACTTGATTTTAGTAAAATTGGTAAAACTTGAGATAAAAAAATAACATATCTCCAATTTTTTGACACAATAAAGAATATGAATTTCTCTTTCAAATGCCGTGTAAACATATTTTTTTGGCGTGCCCTAACCGGAGATATCAACTTATGAAAAAATGTAATTTTGACAGAAAAACGATTATAACTTTTGATCGGTAGAAGATATTTAGCATATTTACCCATCAAAAGTTGCATTTTTTTGAGCTCTACAAGCCACCTGAAGACGACTTTTTCGAGAAATCTAAAACAAAAAAAGTAGATCAAAAATACTGTTTTTGTGAGGTGCACCCTAATCCAATTAGGTAAAATTGCTCTAAATCAGCCAACTTAAGAGCTACAGAAATTGACAAAATTGATTGGAATAAGCTGCGCTACAACTTTGTAGAACATATCATGTCAATATTCCGAGAAATAAAAAAAAAAATTGTATTTTTTTTTATATGATGGGCCACCCTATTTCTTGGTTGCACCATAATGATGGCCTTACTATTTCGAACAATTTTGTAGAACAACAGTTTTTTCTAAAAAATATAGTTTTGGCGTAAAATTCATCTTTCCGCGTAAATCTGTATCCTGGACCATAGTGCAATGCCCAAGTGTACAAACCAGTGCACTGGTGGACGAGCACCATAGCTGATCTTGGCAGAACCTGTCTTAGAGCTTAAAGAAGGTTGCGACGGGCTAGAACCGAAGCGGACAGGCTAGAAAGACGCCGGGTGTTCCAAACAGCTAGCAGAGCTCTGAACTACGAAATCAAATGTAGTAAGAGAGCCTGCTTTGAAGAGCTGTGTAGAATGGCCAATAATACTCCATGGGGGATGCATACAGGATAGTGATGGCTAGGACCAACATCACATCTCTTGAGTAATCCCCGAAGATGTTCGCCAGGATCGTTGAATGTTTGTTCCCGAAGCATGACTCATCGGACTGGCCCGCCACACCGTACGAGTCAGTGAACGTGGTACCGTTAGTGACTAACGATGAGCTTATCGCCGTTGCAAGAAAACTTAAGCTAAACCAGGCACCAGGGCTGGATTGTATTCCTAACCTGGTCCTTAAGCACGTGATTCTTGCCGCTCCAGATATGTTCAGGAGCGTCCAACGTTGGACGAAATAAACTTCCCAGAACGTTGTAAACGGCAGAAGTTGGTGCTATTGCCTAAGCCTGGGAAATCCCCGGGAAAGCCATTCGCCATACAGACCAATTTGCCTACTCGACACAACTGGTAAGTTGTTAGAGAGGGTGATACTGAATAGATTGACGGACTATACGGAATGTGCTGGTGGCTTATCAAGCAACCAGAATGGGTTCCGTAAAGGCCGTTCTACCATCGAAGCAATTCGGTCGGTAACGGAAACGGGTAAGATAGCGCGTGGTTTGAATAGGAAACCCCTAATCCCAAGGCGTTAAGCGACCCGTGCCAAGGGGATGCATGGCCAGGGGGGTAAAATGAGCTAGGCCTTTAACGGAGCCTGTGGGATATCTGGGCACCCTCCTCAGTAATTGTCCCTTACCGCGTCATGCTGGGCTCTGGCGTGGTGGATCTCTTTTCCCGAGCAACTCGTGGGACCAAAATGGAAAACCAAGTCAATTCTTCTTCAATTAGTGATAGTAGTGTAGGCGACAACCCCTTCGCAAGAGGTGGGTTGTTCAGGTCTCCGCCTAGGAGGCCAGAGGCAATAGTCGGCAGCTCGGTGCGCAGCGCCAGCGTGGGTCACTTAACCTTCTCCCCGGCTACGCCGGTAGAGGTTATAGACGGCCCATGGCTTGTGAGGGCGATGAACCGCAAACGCGATGGGCTTTCGGCCTTCGAGGTGGCGACGGAACAGCTGGACGCCATCATCGACTTTGCGTCATCGAAGCATAATATCAGCAAGGACCTCAAGGGGAGCTTGCTGAAACTTCGAAAGTCGATGTTGGACGCCAAGCTGGAGAAGGCTGTCGGGACGGCCAAGTGCAAACCCGTGAAATTCCGTGGAGTCGAGGTGAACCCAGACTGCGGCCCAAGGATTCACGGACTTGGGCAAGATCGAATCGACCGAGGGCGTGCCAGCGAAGACGGTGGTGCCAAAGTCTACCCAGACTGAGGCTCAAGTATTCGTGGGCACGTCGGGGGTGACTGCTCCAACGGAGCAGACACAAAAACAGGGGAGACAGCCTCCAGGGGATGAGCTCCCTGGGGGCCGCTCCAAAACGCGGAGGGTTACTACCCCGAACAAGGGAAGTGGGGCTGGGAAGCTGAACCCCGGCCAGGTACCTCCAAAACCGGGGGAGGAAGGACCTGGAAAGGTCCGTCCACCCAGGAAAGACAATGGTAAGGGGTTACGGCAGGCTGAGAGCTCTCACCCACACCAGACCAGGGAAAGAAAGGGGATGACGCCTCCTGGACCCTGGTCAAGGACAAGAGGAAACCGAAGACGTCAAGGGCCGAAAAGAAGGCCCAGGCGAATGAGGGTAGCAAGAAGTCTAGGGTAGGCGCCTATCGCTCCAGGGGCGATGCCCGTGTCATCAAGACGGACGAGGCTAAGTACTCGAACGTCTTGAAGGCGATGAGGAGTGACGTCAAGCTCGGTGAACTCGACACCGACGTACGTGGAATAAGACGTACCCGGACGGGCGAGATGATCCTCGAGCTGAAGCGGGGCGTCTCGCAATAGGGCGCCGCCTTCAAGAATATGGCGGAGGAAGTCCTAGGCAAGACGGTCAAGGTGAGGGCACTCACGACGGAGGTGAATCTATGGGTTAAAGACCTGGACGAGATCACCGAAGTCGAAGAGCTCGTCACGACACTGCGGCGACAGTGCGAAGTGGAGACGCCCACCGCAGCCGCGGCTACAGAAAGGTCCGGCAGGGACACATGTAGCATTGGTTCGGCTATTTGCAGCGGACGCCTCCAAGGTAGTCAAGTTAGGGAGCGTCAAGATGGGGTGGTCGGTATGCCCTGTGGGCATATATGAGCAACCCGAAGTTTGCTTCAAGTGCCTGGAACCGGGGCACAAGCAATGGGACTGCAAAGGCCCTGACAGAAGCAAGCTCTGTCGACGCTGCGGATTGGAGGGACATAGGGCACAATGCTGCACGAACCCTCCTAACTGTTTGATCTGTTCCAGCAAAGCTGCGAACAGCAAGCACCCCATGGGGGGTTCGAAGTGCCCGGCGTTTAAGCGTGTTACAAAATCACAGTGCAGGTAACGCAGCTGGCTTGCTCGGCCTCGCCCGAGTGTTTGGTGTGCGCAGGTTTAGAGGAACCGGCGGAACACGTGTTGTTCATGTGCTCACGTTTTCGCGGAATGCGTGACCACATGCTTGCCACATATGGTCTGGACACTACCCCGGACTACCTAGTTCGGAGGATGTGTAAAGATGAAGTTGGCTGGAACGCCGTTTTATCGGCTATCGCCCAAATCGTCTCGGAGCTACACAGAAGGTGGCGCGTGGACTCAAGGATGTCTAGTTCAGGCGCAAGTAAGAGGTGGTCCAAGGGATCGGAGTCGGCTTCATGGGTCATACCGGTGGTCATGCTCTGTGGTCGAACTCAATTCTTTTATCGAACAAGTGGCCGCGCGAAGAACAACATGGTATCGTCGCTTTCGCGGCGTCGGTCAACCGGGCGGGTTCCGAACCCGAGGACGGAAAGGGGTCCTCGTCGAGGCTGGGGCAGGCGTAGGCACCGCGTCGGCAAGTCCCTCTGTGTGTTGACGAATAGACCCTATCGCAGAGAGGTCAATTTGGGGTACACGCGGCATCATCATTCTTGATACCAGTCGTGCAGAGGGAAGCAGGCGCGAAGTCGACCCTTCCCACCTTCCGAGGACATAGGGCGTGGTAAGGCCAACTGGAAAGCCGGCAATGCGCTGGCACAATAGCATGGTGTTCTTCTAAAAAAGCGAGTCACGATGTTCGGTACTGCAAGGACACGCAGTTAACCTCGAAGGTGCGTTGTGCACTGGCCCACCTTTGAAGCATTACTTTCTGGTTGTACCGAAGGGACTATGGGCTTGGCGGCAATGGAAACGGTTTAGCGGGTCGGGGATGTAGTCCTGCCTCCCTCGTTTGCTGTCGGAGGTGGTCCCTAACCCCGCACTTCCTGGACAACCCAGGATGTCTGTTGAGCAGATTCCCCCTCCATTGCTTAGGAAGAAAAAAAAAACAGACAGGCATGTGCTCAGCTCGTCGAGCTGAGTCGATTGGTATATAATACTATGGGTCTCAGAGGCTTCTATAAAAAGTTCGTTTTCGGAGTGAAATGATAGCCTTTCGGTACAACTTAGTTGTACGAGAAAGGCAAAAACTGTTTGGCATTGTGTACTCATATATTCGATGAAATTTTCAATATCATTCAAATTTAGTTCTAGTATTTTTGAGTAAGAAGTTTTGTTTCTATTTGCCCTATTTTACGGTGCCATCAAAATTAGTTGAATTCTATTCTGCATTGATAAAAAGTTTCGTGTTCATGTTTTGTCAGCATCAACGAAGTAAAAAAATAAGCGCCCACTAAATCCCCGGTTTACTTTAGCCTCTCATGTTTAAATGTTTTGCCTGTGAACATATCTTTCATTCAGCTTTAATCAACAATGAAAGAACGTCATTGGAACAGAATTTCTTCTTGAAAACATTAAACTATGACTTACCTTTATCCGACAATCCTCGGAGATCAGCGACGCCAGGTCCTCATCGACCGGCGCATAGAGCGCCTTGTTCGCCACGATCAGTTCGTTTAGCTTTGCGCGCTCGGCATCGTTCAATTCAATACTGTTTCCACCACTCACACCGCCCAGCTGCGACGACTGAGAAGAGGACGATGCCCCTCCCCCACCGGACGAACCGCTACCATTGCCGCTACTTCCCATGGAGGATCCATTGTAACCCTCATACTCCAGCCGGATTGCTTGCTCTAAGACCGCTTCCAACGTATTGGGAAAGTACGTCGCTTTGTTTTGCGTTTCTTCGAAGGTATCCGGGTCGGAGATGACATGATGCGAGGATGGAGGATCTTGAGGTGGTGGTTCCGGCAATGAATTGAACAGGAATGCATCAAAAGGGGGAGCAGTAAGCTCGCACTGAGACGTTGACGATGGGGACGCCGTAGCACTGTTCGTGGTAGGAGGAATGCTCGGAATAATGACATGAGGTGGGGTCAGCTCCTCAGGGGAATCCTCTTCGTCCTGCTGAGAAGTATCCGCGGCTTCCTTGATCGTTTCCATCACATCCGAGTGATTCATCATTTTATTGATCATCTGGAGGGCTTCCGCTGGGGCATTCATAAATTTGTTCATAATCTGGACGGCATCCTCAGGCTGATTCATCAGTTGCTGCATAAACTGAAGGACGTCTGCTGGGGAGCTCATAATTTTACCAATGATTTGTAAGGCGTCCGTTGGAGAGCTCATGAATTGAGCAAACACCGTCAGAGCATCCAAAGGGGAATTCATTATCTTGCTGATAATTTGCAAAGCATCGCCAGGTGCTGTTATAAAATGTGATATCAGCTTTAATGCGTCGCATTGTGAGTTGATAACTTTTGACATTATAAACACAGCGTCTTTCGGGGTTTTCATTAGAGAGGCGATCGTCTGGCTGGCCTGGGTAGGGTACTGAACAATGCGGTTGACGATATCCTCCGGACTGGATTCGATGGTCAGGACAGGCATCATTGGTTCGCTGCTACGAGCTGGGTGTGAAGGCGATTCCAACTGAGTCTGAGAGGGCAACGCTAGTATTGCTGCTGATAAGAGGTCTGCCCCCTCCGTTCTTGTCGTGCCCAAATGATTGTATGTCGAGTTGTTGTGCGACGAACAAGAAGAATTGCTGAATTCGTTCGGCGAAGGCACTCCACTATTAAAAGCATTCATATTAGGAACAGATAAATTTTGCATACTCGAACCATTCTGCTGATGCATCGACTCCGGGGACATCATGTAATCTGAGGAATTACTCCAGCAATCTGATTCTGTTCCTTCCCGTTTAATTTTCATAGGCAAATCGTTTTCTAACATCCCGCCTGTCATTTCACTGCCAATCGAATTCCCTCCATCGCTAGAAACGTTTCCATTAATCATCCGTTTTTTCGCCCTGTTTTGTTCAATTTTCTTCCGCTTCAAAGCCTTATCTTCCTCCGACATAATATATTCCTTCTTCATGCCTATCTGAAAGCACTTATCTAGCCGACACTTCTGACAAAACCGGCGGGTTACGACCGTAATTTCACAACTTTCGCTGAAAGGGCACGTGAAGCCCTTTGTCGAGAGAGCATTCCTCCGGAAGAATGCCTTGCAGCTTTCGCAGGTCATCGCGTTGAAATTGTAGCCCAACGCTTTGTCCCCGCAAACGCTGCATATTTTGGCAGCTGCAGCTGCTGTTCCGCCAGGAGTCATCGCGCTGCCGACTAAATCTGGTTTATCTGGACTTTCGGTGCTCATGGTCTCTAATCGTTGAGCACCTTCCCCGTCGTTATCTCGTCGCCAACTCGCTCGAAGCTTATCAATTCGCGAACTTTTTTTATTGCCACTGCTTCGGTCTTCGACCACTCTTTTCGCCACTAGACTGGAACTGCTATTGATGTGGTGGTCTTATCTTCGAACAATCTTCGTTTTCGTAGCAATCAATATATTCATCATGATAATACTTCTGTCAACACTTGACTTCTTTCAGAATTTGCTAATCTTTTGACCATTAACTGATAATAACGTTCTATTATTATTTCGACCAATTTTCGCAAAACACCTTTGTTGATCTTATCTCGAGAACTTTGGAAACCTGCTGATTCTTTGACTCTCTCCGCCACAGTCCGTGTGGGCAAATCAAATAATCAAATTTAATTATAATAAATTGAACACAAATAGAACTGGCAGAATGGTCCGCACTATTGAAAATTATTATGCACACGGATGGACGTACGAAGACGTATTTTTAAAAAAGCAAAACACTTTCATATCACTGTAGTAATGTACGGGATGAGTCAATTGCGAACAGCAATCAACCAGACCAGAAGGAAAAATCGGACTCTCGCACACACGCGCAACGGCAGAATCAAAACATGACGGATAGACTCTGACAGTTCTCAATGTTATTCTTGCACAGGGATGTAATTCTAGAAAACTTATACACAGAAAAAAATCTATAGGGCACTGCACAGAAACATCTCTTTCTCTTTTGTTCTTCGTGAAATTTGACATTTACTGGCCTTGTTGTTTTCTAATTTCTTTGTAGTGAGAAAGAGACAAAGCAGTCCGTGCAGAGCCCTAACTTTTCAAAAGGACCTAAGGGCCGAATTCTTCACCTCCGCTTAGTGCTTAAGGGTGCGGCCAGAGTAGACGCGAAGTGCGATGCGAAGCGAAGCGTCCATACGATTTGACAGCTCCTTATTTTTGATTGTTATTCCCTTGCGTACAATTTTCGCGCGGCGTCGCGTAGACGCGTCTACTCTGGCAGGCACCTAAACCAGGTTTAAGCGTACACTCTGAGAAAAATCTATACTAAATAGATTAAAAGTCATTCTAACTGGCTATTCGCCTGGTTGACCCCGACTTCGTATAACTGCCATATAAACGAGCTTAGTATAACTTTGATTTATTATGACAAAGTATACTAATGAGGCGACAGTTTTTTTCTCTTGTAGATGGATTCTGCAGTTGTATGTTTTGTTTTGCTTCAAAGAAAATGGAAAATCACGAAAATAAAAATATGTATATATTTTATTATTATACTAATCCTAAGAAAGCAATCATCATCATATCGGTATCCATCGTGATTAATTGGCGATAATATAAGCAAGTTTCAAAAAACCATCTTTCGGCTCTAAAGAGTCCAAACTGTACCACATAACATAACCACAATTATAACAGCTGATGACTTTTTTGGTGGGTATTTGCGTTTCTTCCTGGTAAATTCCTTTGCTCCATAATTTGATGATAAACTGATGTCCACTCTGAACATCGTATTAACTCTCGATACTTTGTGCTCGTCGAGGTGCTCGTATCCTGTAGCATGCATGCCTTAATTTCCACAATCATCAATCTCTCTGAAACGTAATCAAATTTTATAAATCATATTTCATTCCTTTTTTATGTAATAGAGAACATACTACCTCAGGAATATAGTAACTTTCCAATTAAAGAAGGAATTTCCATTATAATGTCCGTGAAGCAGTACAGCGTCTGACCGCCATCTTCGGCGAATAATCCGGCGTATTCAGAATATGTCAGCATTGTCACGCAACTTCCGTAATGGGTTTTGTAAATGTGGTTTTCAGCTATTTGACACTATTTATCTTATCCATCCGGCAATATTAGGAGGTACGAATGAGCAAATAAATTTCTTTTTTTGCGATTTCTCCCGGAACAGTTCACGTTTGTACAAATAAATTTCGGTGACAATCACAAATAATACATGAACAAAATATTTGCGTGTAAATCATTCAAAGATTAACTTTCAATGTTAAATAGTATAAATTTCAATCTATTGATAGTTTAAATTTAAAAAATGCCAACATAGGTTAAATTGTATTCTAAAATCAGTTTTCTTTATTTCTGAGTGTATGGGTAAGCATCGCTTAGGAGTTAAGCGCAGGTGAAGAAATTGGCCCTAAGTAACATTTTTTTCATGAATTAATTTGAATACTGCAATCAATAGCTTTCATGTTGTTCTGTTGATTGCGCTATTCAAATTAATTCATGAAAAAAATTTGACTTAGGTCCTTTTGAAAAGTTAAGCGAGATTTTTTTATCGATTTTTCTTTAAATAATCCAGTTTTCCGCGAGCGGTAATGGCCGCCAGCTGCCTGCAGTTTAGTCTCTGATTTGACATTTCTGGAGGTCAACTGCACCCACCGTTCGAGTATTTTGATAATAGAGGTAATAGACTATAGAGGAAGATTGTCGCTGTTGTCACTGCCGAAACATCTTTTGCTGGCGAAGATAGGGCACTAAATGTCAACGAAGAAAAAAATCAGTACGTTTTGACAGATAGGTACCCAACATGTTTGGGAACGATAACAAAGGGAACCGCAGCGACAATCGTCCTCTATAGTTTATTACCTCTATTATTTTGATCAATGTTGTATCCAGGTTTTTACGCTAGCCATAAATCAACTATGGTAATTAAATTTTGACACTAGCTGTGTACAATTCTTATAGCACAATTGTTGTTGCCTAGGTTTCATTCTGAACTGTTTACGAGATGCAAATTTTCCTTCTTGTTTATTTGGAAGCGTATCCCAACCTAAAGAACCGTTAATTTTTGCATGCATCTCATTTTTTCATTATTTCAGATAGACTACTTCAGGAACGATGATTTCTTATATTACTGGCAAGATCAAGAAATTGAAATTTCGCGGTTATTTCAAGATAACTTCTCTCACATCTCGAGCTGAGGATATGTTTAACAGTACGCTTAGTTAGCCATTAGTGATTCGCTGGTATTTTCGTGGAAAAACTTTGTCTTAGGGCCTTCCGGGGGGTTACATGCGATTTATTGATGTTGGTAGCAGAGCGGAAGGAAATGTATGGCCTCGGAGGTTGTTCGGAGCCTATCCGATAACGAATGCCAGAACATGGAGGATAAACCTAGTTTGTACCTTTCTAAGCCTTAGTATGTTCTCAACAGGTGTTTATTAATATTAAATAGTTTTGGTTGAATAATTATTAATCATATTCAATAGTTTTTGTTCTAGTCTAAGAAAAGTCTAAGAAAAGATGCTCCTAATATATGTTATACTGCCTGTAATCGCATATTTGTCCCATATGAATAGAATACCCAGCAAAGATGGGACAAATATGCGATTACAGGCAGTATACTACGTTCCGTGTTAATTGGGTTTCTTTACTTTACTTTTTATGGGGCTTGCTCATACACCTGGTTTAAGATTAAGCAGAGGTAAAGAAATTGGCCCTTAGTGGAGCTGAAAAACGATAAGCTCTCTATATCAATAACTTTATCTGGAGTCAGAATGCCATAAAGCATCAGAGATCAGAGATCATTGAAATTCCGCAGAGGTAAGAAATCAGTCAAAAGATGCGCGTATTGATTGCATAAATCCAGTTAAAAAAAGGAACTATCGGATGTGCAGAATCAAATTAAGGCTAAGACAATTCGTACAAAATTACACAAACCAATATCGTGCATTCCGTATCTGTCGAATGGTTGTTCTTCCACCTCGAGAATTTGATTCTCGAATTTTGTCCCCCATTCAAAATATATTCTCATCAAAATATGCAGAAAATTATCCCGACGTGTTTTTTTACACACAGGAATTCAGGTTTACGTACACAAATAGATAGTTATCATTGTTTTCTGCCTGCGAACTGTTTTGGCACTCAATCCAGAACTTCTAACATCCAGCATTTACTTCGTATTTTTCCTTTTTCTCTGAATGCAGGTGCTACGATCGCACCTGTCCTTACAGTAAATCCACGTTTAAAATAGTCTAACTTGAGCTTCATCAATTTCCCCATGCTCTCACTGACCTTGCTTCGAATAAGGATTCGAATGGACACCCATCTAAAAGAAATAAAAAATAGATAAATTGAGCTACAATTGTGTTTCAAAATAAAGACAAAACAAAGCTCTTTTTGACGTTTAGGTTGTTCTACAGTTCTACGAAGGTTACTAGGATGATAATACCATAAAATCCGTACACAGCATGTGTCAAAATAATTACCATAGTTGACCCGTGGCTATAATAAAAAGCTGGATACATTAAAAGGCTTGAATTCACTTAATCAGCACCTTCTTTTATGCCACATTGGTCAGAATGCTCGGAGCGGTGGCCAAACTGTTAACCTTACAATACTCTTTAAAGAGTAGAAAATAAACACTTTTTACCGATACAGTATACCCCCGCTGATCCGACAAATGTATGGCCGGACTATCGGGGTTTCTCTCGTTAATCCGACTGTCAAATCCATACAAATGAACCAAAACAAAATCACAGCACAAATTTGAAAACTGACAGCATAATGTGTTTAAATGGGTGATGATACTTTTTAATCCGGAAAATTCCGAATTAGCGAGATCCGGACTAACGAGTCGTCGGACTAGCGAGGTCCAGATAAGCGGGGGGATACTGTATAAGGAGCTGTCAAAATAATGAGTAATTTATTTTTCCTAATAATGAGTGATTTGTGCCCATTATCATGTTCCCTGTTTGTGTCATTACCCGTAACGCTGGGTAGACACCTTTACGTGGTGTGTTACGGGGTAAGATCTACCACGGTCACATTGCCAGCTACAGGCAAATCCTGACCCAACGAATACCTTCCCAATATCCTCTTTAAGTATCACATCAACATTTCCTTTCCCTCCCTAGTTGCGGTACAGATGGGCGTAGTACGGAATAGTAATCCTTACGCTTTTGTAATTTTTGTCTTAGATTGAAATCAAGGACTACACCTACCTTGATTTCTGATAGCAATCTGGACAGTAATTTCAAAAGAAAAATGAGTTGTACTCCACTTTCATTTTTTCATTAATTTGGAATTTGAATAATTTCCTATTTTCGTATAATTATTTCCTCACTTTTCCATATTTATATGTTCTATATTTAATTAATTTCATAATGTCATATTTTTATACACCCATATTTTCAAATGTTGCTATTTTTATCTCCATATATTTTTTTATGTTTATGCTTTCATAGTTTCATTATGTTGTATTTTTATGCTGCCATACACTGCTGACTTGTACTGACTGCCATACACTATTTTTGACTTATATATTTTCATATTTGTATTTATATATTTTTCAAATATGTATTCATACTATCACGTTCTCATTTTATCATTTATTCATATTTTCCTATGTTCAAATTTTTATATTTCCATTTTATCTTGTTTTCATATTTTCGTTTCTTCGTGCGTTCATATTTTTATATGTTTATGTTTTCATTTATTTATATTTTCATATATCTTTATTTTCATATATTTTTATTTTCATATATTAATTTTTTCAAATACATTTATATTTTCATACTTTCTTTTTCTCATATTTTCATTTTTATAGTATGTGAATATAATAGTGTGAAAGTGTGAAGTTATTTTCATATTTCACACTTTCTTATTCTTATGCTTTCATGTGTTATCTTCTTCTTCTTCTTATTGGCATTACATCCCCACACTGGGACAGAGCCGCCTCGCAGCTTAGTGTTCACTAAGCACTTCCACAGTTATCAACTGCGAGGTTTCTAAGCCAAGTTACCATTTTTGCATTCGTATATCATGAGGCTAACACGATGATACTTTTATGCCCAGGGAAGTCGTGACAATTTCCATTCCGAAAATTGCCTAGACCGGCACCGGGAATCGAACCCAGCCACCCTCAGCATGGTCTTGCTTTGTAGCCGCGCGTCTTACCGCACGGCTAAGGAGGGCCCCATGTGTTATATTCTCATAATTTTGCTTGTTTCAATGTTTACTTCTTATATTTCATATTTCAGTTACATAACATATTTCCATATATTCATGATTTATATTTTCATTTATCCATATTGTCATATTTTGATATTTTTATTTACTATCATATTCATTATTATTTATATTATCAAATGTTCATATTAATTTTTTTTAAATATTTTCATATTCTCATATTTTCATACATACATATTTTGATCCCTTCATATTGTCACATGACAAGATACAAAGGAAAGGTAACATTTCCAATACAATAGAAGAAACATATTTATTTTAATAATTTTTACCATTTGTATTTTTATAATTTTTGACACACGGTGATCTAGTGACGCTGATTTCTTGAAGTTGAGGTCCTTCGGTCAGGGACACTGTGAACTATTTTTCAAATATTGTAATCCCAATCTAAATATTTATATTTCCTTTTCAGCTGAAACAAGTGTTGCTGGTGAAGTTTGTTTCACACCAAGGATCAATTTGCTCTCCTTTGATTTTCATAAATTTCTACGTTTTTTATACACTTATTCTTAATATTCCCATACATTTTCTCAAATTACCATGGAGCTCCATATATTTTAAATAATCTCGCATAAACATTTATAAACAATCTTCTTGTCATAAACGATTTACCTAACCAAATGACAATTATCTTCACTTTCAGAAACATTGGGTGCTGCCGTAGATTCTGAAGACGCATCACATTACATCACACTCTAATATTACTGCAATTTATTATTTCAGTTATATGCTGCAGAATGCAAAATCAATGGAATTGTTTTGCCAAAATCTATTCATTCATATTACATTCAAGAACAAAACATTACCTTTTACAATATCAATACCAATAAAAATATAATCACGCTTTTTCGCCAAGAAAAGCACCCCTTAATAACCCATCCAAATTCCAACTCCAGATACCTATGAAGGTCGCGCGAGTTCTCCGCATCTTCTTAAGTAGGTATCTAATCAACACTTTCCACCCAAATCCCCACTGATCGTAAGGACCTGGCCAGGTGTTGAACAAAGGGATCGTTGAATGAAAAACATGCCAAGCCCCAGGCTGTTTTTCTGGCGCATCTAACGTCCCTATCGACAGCCAACCCAGGATAGTGTGCGGTCAGATATGCTATGCTATGCTATGCTATGCTATTATCATGTTCCCTGTTTGTGTCATGTTCTACTAATGGGTAATAGTGGGAGAAAAACAAGCTCAGTTTTAAATGAACAAATGATTTACAAGCTTTTGCCCGAATAGAAAACACAATAGAATTACATTGAAATATCATAAAATTACAATACATTTTGTTGATGAACATTCCATTCTATTGTTCTTCTATTGTACAAATGAAATTGCCTTATTGTTGCTGCAATAAACGTACAATAAAATCTATTGACAGAAAAAAAAAAATGACAATAGAATTACAATAAATTCTACACAGCAAAAAAAGTTGTTGAATATTACATCGAAATCGCTGCAACCCGTTGAGTCCATCGATTGTTTAATATTACATCGTGCGATGTACTAGAGAGCTTGCTGTGTAATAAACAGGAGCGACGTAATTTCTATCGATGTAATCAATAAGATGATGTAATTGAAGCGATGTAAACGATTGTGATGTAAAACCGTCCAAAATGCATGGCGTTGAATGGAGCTCTTGAGTTTTTCGGTTTTCATAGTGCGGTATGTGCCGTTTTTATATATATAATACAACATAACATTTGCATATAAATTGTTATTTAATTATTCATGTTATTTCTATCGAAATTTAAACAAAACATAATACCATAAATTATGATTTGTTGTCCTGACCGTTCGTCCATCTAACGACATTATCAGCCAAGTGCAGCGTAATCGAACGAACTTTGGATCCAGTGAAATAGTATGGCCGAAGGTGAGTGGCTGCTCAATTGAAATTCTCCAGTTCCGGAGCGGTACGAAAATCGGTACCGTTAGATGTCGTCAAACACTGAAAAACGAAACATATTTTAATATGGCTGATTGAGAGCGGCTTATTTAAAATGGTTCATTGAAGATAATTTATAGAAAAGAAAAGAACAAAGGGAATCGTGTCGTAAGGTGCCGAAAGAAATCATTCTAGGATTCCAAACTTTTGATATTCTAAAAAAAAACCTTTTGGAAATCCGAGGAAATTCCTTATCTTGTCTAGGCTGATAAAGGATTTTTCCAGATGACCAGAAGTATCTTTTAATCAATATTTCAGATATTCCGACACTTATCCTTCAGGCATTCTTACTGGAATCCTTCAAGGATTTCGACGGGAATACTTCTTGGATTTTGACGCACATTCTTCAAAGATTCTGTCGGGATTCGTCCAAAGATTCCAGAGGGAATCCTTTAGGGATTCCAGAGGGAATCCTTTGGGGATTCCAGAGGGAATCCTTTGGAGATTCCAGAGGCAATCCTTTGCGGATTCCAGAGGGAATCTTTCAGGGATTCCAGAGGGAATCTTTCAGGGATTCCAGAGGGAATCTTTCAGGGAATCCAGAGAGAATCCTTCAGGGATTCCAGAGAGAATCCTTCAGGGATTCCTTTAGAGATTCCAGAGGGAGTCAAACATCCCAGTTCTCCAAGCTTGAACAACCAACTAACAAATATCGCTGTGTTTTGCAACATCTAGTATTTGATATAAGAATGTATTGATTTTGTCGACTATTGAAATAAAGTATCCTGCTCTATATTTGGGTCCTTTGAACACAATTTCATTTGTGCATAATATTTCAAACCCTGAATCAATGACAATCGGTTGAATGAGCATCTTATAATAACATCTTGAACGCACGTCACACAGATCAAAATTTGCTTCAACGGAAACCTTAAAGAAATTGTCATTCAAAAGCTCATAGGCAAATTGCAAAGAAGCTTTTACACACAACGTGTAGCAGATGTTTTTGCGAGAGGACATTATGTTCGAAGATTGCTTGAAGCCTTTGTGTTTTGCTTCGTTCCTAAAACACATCATTTTTTCTACAGGTCCAGATGTACGAATAATATTTGGGTAATGGACCAAAACATGGTGTTTCGGTTTGAGATCTCTTTTAAAAAGCGCCAGATACAAATTATGGTGTTCACAAATCAAATCTTTGAGTATATCAAGTTCTTCATTTGTAAAAGAGCGTTTTAAACACATATCTGCTAATTTTACTAAAGAAGTGCAATACACCCACACTTCATATTGCATTTTTTATTGCTTTTACCGCATTTCACCATTTGTAAACATTAAACTTACTAGTTGATATCCGTGCGCTGATTTATAATGCAAATATGTAGTAAGCAACCGTTCAACGAGACTAGCAGATTTTAAATATTGTTTCCGGTGATTAAAACTCAGAGGCCATTTGTGCAAAACAGAATCCCATGGGTGCTGATTCAAAATTAACCAGTTTACAGCATCTTGAGCTTCTGGTTCTTCATGGGGTTGATGAACAGCACACAATTTCAAACTTTTAGCGTGTTCGTGCTCTTTAATTTCGGTTTTACGTTTTTTTTTGTTTCAGATTTGCAATTTTATTTGCTATTTTACCACCATGGTTGCGACGATCGCCGCCTCAGCTGATGTAAAAATTGTCCTGTAAATGCATAGTACTCGATTCTTATGGCTAACATTGCGGCGTTACCTAAGGTGCGGTTGTTCCATTCGAATGTGGAACGCCGCGTGGAATCTTGTGCAAATGCGCTTTTGGAAACATTACAACAGCCGCGCGGTGTATCGTATTGACGTCCCCAGGTATTGACAGCACCCTACAATAATTTTATTTGCAAATCGCAATAAATCTGGAAGGTTGGCATCCCTGCGTACAGAAGCCCTGCGTTGTTTTTGACAGTTCTCAACGCTCGTTCTCACAACAAGCTCGATAGTGAAATTTGTTTATACTTTCAACGTTTTACGGAACAGCGTTTATGCATGCAGTTTCTGCATAAATTCCATTATTGTAATTGTAATTTTGTAATTTCTCGGGTACTTTTTCAAAACGGCGTATGTCGCAAATTGTAAACAAACGCGTTTTCAACAGCATATGGCATCAAATTCATCTAAAAATGTGTATATCTTCAAAGCTACATGAAACAGTGTTTTCAAAAATGTAAATCATTTTTTTTGCAAAACGGTGTAACATCATTGTTGAAAATATTGCACATACACCGCTTAGGAGAAAATGTACTTTAAAAAGTTTTTTCGAACAACTAAATAGTTTAAAACGTGCGTCTGCTTGTACTTTTTCATCACTGATTTAAAAATTAAGCATGTTGCTTGAATATTCTGATTTTCGTTAAGAAAAACATTTTACGTTGTTTTTTCTGCAGCAAATGTTGTTACGTCGTGTTGTAAGTGTTGCAATTTTTTTGTCGCATGTGCGTGAAACGTTTCAACTTGACGCAACATTTCGACGTAACAACAATGCAGCGTACGGAGCAGCGTAACATTTTGACGAAAGTAGCATGACCTCGGTCATGCTGACGTATCAAAACGACGTATGTGATTTATCTGTTGCAGAACGTTGTAACATATATTTTTATCAAAATAACTGAAATGTTCACACACAGTGCAGATTTCAGAGTCAGTGACGATGAACCTTTTCATAATGTATCGTTGAGGTGTATTCAATTGCAATAAAAATGATTAGTTTCTAAATAGGAATAAAAATGAAATCTGAAAACTTCCAAGCTCATTTTCTCAGCTTGATCAAAATGTTACATACGCCGATTTGAAAAAGTTCCCGAGATTTAATTGATCAACGGTAGCCTGCTAGTAACAAGTTATTGTTATTTCCATTACTCATATAATCGTTTTATCAACAATGGTAAGTTTTTGAAGTACTGCACTTCTGTTACTATTATCTCATTGATTGCTTTCGTTTTAGGCACGCAACGCAGAAAAGGCTATGTAGGTATTTTCGAATTTGACTAGCTTTTATGTTTCTATAATTTCGACCAATTTCCAGGACCACATTGGCACGATGGAGAGCTGCCAAGGAAGCTGAAACTGGTAAAAATGAGCGACGTCCTTATTTGGCCTCGGAGTGCAAGGATTTGCCAAAGTGTGAGAAATGGCGTTTGGAGATCATACGAGAGATATCCAAAAAGGTGGCTCAAATTCAGAATGGTCAGTTTATTTTACTGTTAATTAGCAATGAGTTCAATTACTAACTGTATCGAATTTTATAGCGGGTTTGGGTGAGTTCCGTATTCGAGATCTGAATGATGAAATCAACAAGCTGCTGCGAGAGAAACGCCACTGGGAGAATCAGATCTCGGACCTGGGAGGACCACATTACCGTCGGTATGGGCCGAAGATGTTCGACGCCGAGGGCAGAGAAGTGCCCGGTAACCGAGGATATAAGTACTTCGGAGCGGCAAAAGATTTACCGGGGGTGCGTGAGTTGTTCGAGCAAGAACCTCCACCGCCACCGAAGAAGACCCGGGCCGAACTGATGAAGGACATCGATGCGGACTACTACGGCTACCGGGATGACGATGATGGGATTTTGCTTCCGCTGGAGGAGAAAGCGGAAAAGGTCGCCATCCAGAAAGCCGTAGAGGAATGGAAACAGAATCGAGCCACCGGGGAGTCCAAAGAGGTGGAACCGGAGGAGGACATCTATGGGTCGGATGCGCGAATTAGTGGGGACGCGGACGAGAAGCAGGCGCATCAGCAGAAGGACGATCCGATGGGGCTGTTGGGGCCACGATTTACGGCGCACGTTCCCGTGCCCAGTCAGAAGGATATTGAGGCGGCATTGTTGAGGAAGCGAAAATTGGAACTGATGAAGAAGTACGGCATAGAGGATGATGAGGATATGTGAGGGTAAGTTTATTCTAGGTTTGTTTTATATTAAAATTATTAAGACAAAATGGGCAATCGATTTATGATAGCTTCGAAAGCCAGTTCTGTAAAAGATCACATCAGTATAAATATCTGGTTGGTACAAAAACCTTCAGATGAAATTGATTTTTATCTTTTGATTTGACAAATAGGTTTCTTCAATAGGAAAATAATATAAAAGCTATTTGAAAGGATGTAACAGAATCAATGATTTTTAGTAACACAATAATCTGCACAATTTATTTCTATTCGTCATTCAATAATTTCATTCACAAATTGTCTTGATATAATAACTATTGATCTTTGACGTACACACAGCTTAGAAAAAAAAAGTTTTAATACTCTATTCAAACAGTTACTGTTGCTTCGGTCATACCGCTGGTGCTTGTAGGAATGCTACTCGCTTTGAATTCGCCTCAATTTGCAAACAATTTCGACGCTCACATTCTTATTCTCGTTACATTTTTTTCGCATCCATTTCGCGCGCTCAAAAACATGTTCCACATTCTATGTTTGATTTGATCTTCCAGATCAAAATGGTATCCATTTATATGCATAGTAGGTTATCGTTTACTATTTCTCACGGGGTAATATAGATGAAGACCACCCATCGTTTAGGGGGCTGGTACGAACGGTTGAGTAGGGTTTAGGCGGAGCAGCTTCCTATAGCTCTCCTCATTTGCAGCTAGCTAACTGCTCGCTTAGGCTTACCACCTGTTCGGTGAGGACGCTTATTTGTTCTTCGTAGTTGAGGCGGGTGCGGGCCTATGGGAAGAAGGAAGGATTGTCAGATAATGATGAATCAGAAGAATGTTCCACGTCGAACGGAGAGCTTACGAGTTCATCTTCGATTATGTGGTATCGGTGCTCCTTGTGGTGAATGGTTTCTTCGCCTTCTTTCAGTCGGTTCTTCATAATATCCAAATGAGATTGTAGTCTTTGAGACTGGAACAAGAGGAAAGATACACATGAATTGATAACTGATTATAATTAAACACTGTTCTTTGTATGTCTTGTAGGTTCTGAAATAGATTTGTTCTTCTGAGGATCTCCGAAGAGATTCCGGAACAATTTCGATTGCTGAGATAACTACCCGTACCAGAATTATACGCATTTCCTTGTCCGTTACTTGTACTGTCTTATCCTTGTCCTTACACAGTACTTTTTTTAAGGGGTAAGATTTTAAGATAGCGGTAAGATACGCGATTTTCACATTATTGAAGAAATTATGGTTCATAAAATGTTCATTCTCAGTTAGCTGTCAAAGCCCATACTATAAACATCTCTCTTGTAGTAGCGCGCTTTGTTATTCATTTATATTCTATTCCTTGGCCCCGTTATTGATCATCCTGGGGAAATCTTCCCGCGGTAAGCCCGCGACCGGCATTGGTGAGGATGCTGGGCCGGTGGGAAAAGTTAATATTGTTATTCGCAAGAATTATGAGAAAAACAAATTGCGCATAACCTCATCACCACAACAAATCGACACAATGTTAGGAAACTCGTTAGTGGTTCCTGAAGACTCACATCGTACCCGAACTAACTCCGGAAATATCGACCTGGGGTTGATACAATCGCAACCCGTGCCACCTACATGCAACCCATCATCTTCTACCCACCAACCGGTGTTTAATGTACCGACCAGTAACTCGTTTCAATCGTTGTCTGAGTCTTTGGACAACATGGACACAGCTGCAAACGATGATGTGTCATCCGTTCGTGGCACCATAAATCACAGTGCTTGTTGCAATCGCAACGAAACAGAGACAATTTTCCGTTTTCTTAACGTGTATTTCAGCCAACGTTAAAAAATCCCTATTGACGAGAAATAGTTATAGGGAAATTACTATTACTTATGTTTCACATAGTATTATATGCTAAGACTTATCAATTTGTATTTCAGGAGTGATACTATCCCGTTTCATAATTTTAGTTGTAATTTAAGAGAAAATTGATAAACTTACGTTTAGTGCCTCGATTGTGTTCGTTTTCCTTATTCGTTTAGCTTATAGATCGGTGATGGGAATGCTAGAAGTTTCATTTCAGGTTAGTTATAGGTTCACAATATTGCGATGTACATTTACCTGTTCTAAATGTGTTTGTCTTAGGTTTAGTTAATTTTACGCATGTTCCCGTAGTTTCAAAGATAGTATCTATAATTTTGTCGTTTTAGATTAAGGATTGCATTAGATTAGAGCATGTTTTGATTACTGCATGTGCATGAAACTAACCTACTTTTAAGTTCGCACTATCTGGAAGTATGAGCGAGTATTTTAACTGTTTTCTCTAGGCTATTAATCAATAAATTTTAGCTCTTAACCACTTAATTACTTTTAGGCTAGGCTGTATTAATTTAGTTTAGTTTTTAAGTAGGAAAATTAGGTAAATCGCTAGAGCACACTAGGTACATAACTTTTTTTTGATCTGCTTTTCTCCTTCTTCTACCTTTCTATTTTCCCTCCTCACTTACTGTCATTTCAAAGTTCACCTTCATTGTGACGTTCTAACGAGGCGACGCGTCGATAACTCACATCAAGGCTGCTTAACTGTAGGTTCGTATAGAGTGTCGGTTGAATGTGTGGTGCACCGCAACGATTGTTGCGACAGTGCTAGTTCTAGGAAAATACGTTGCCCACCGATATTCGTTTACGATAAAACGGTTACAGAGCTGAATCAACTGTTGGTCGCAGCAAACATTAGTCAAGAAGATTACCTTCTCCGAATTGGAAAAGGTAGCACACAAATCACCATCAAAACGAAACCCCACTTTGTGGCAGCTGTGGAACAGTTACGCTCCAGCAACGTACAATTTTACACCCACGGAATGAGTGACGAACTACCCGACAAATTCGTTCTTTCTGGTCTCCCGAGATATGACATCGAAGAACTAATTGCCGAACTGCGGGTTAACAACATTGTCCCATCTGACGTCAAGCTGCTCTCTGCGTCGAGTACTGGCGATATCGCTGCCTACTTGCTACAACTTCCAAAAGGGTCTGTAAAGCTCCAAACGCTCCAGAAAACGAAATCATTATTCAATGTGATCGTGTACTGGCGTTTTTACACTCGGAAGAAGATCGACGCTGTACAGTGCTTCAGATGTCAAAAATATGGACATGGTATGCGAAACTGCAACCTGCAAGCGAAATGTGTCAAGTGTGGAGAGCTCCACCTAACGAAAGAATGCCAAATCCCTGCAAAAGCAGACGATGAATCAGTGACGAAAGACAAAATTAAATGTGCAAACTGTAGTCAAAATCACACCGCCAACTTCAAAGGGTGTCCAACTCGCTTGCTGTATCTGAAGAAGCTTGAGGAGGGGAAAAATCGAACCACTGTGGGCCGAAAGACCAGAATTGTACAATCCCAAAATGATAGGTTGCCGCCCCAGCAACACAATGTGCTACAATTGCCTAGTGAAACCGTTTCACGTATCCACTCCTACGCAAGTGTGACTGCTAATAGTCAACCCACGGTAACAGGGAAGAAACATGTGGAGCATGATCTTTTCTCTGTGGAGGAGTTTGTGATGCTCGCACGTGAGCTCTTTACAAGGCTGTCAAATTGCCAAACGAAAGCAGCACAATTTTCAGTTCTCTCCGAACTCGCACTGAAACACATCTACAATGTCTAATCATAATACCATCAAAGTCCTGAATTGGAACAGTCGTTCCCTGAATAACAAAATTACAGAATTTTTCCATTTCGTTGAATCTCACGATATCGACGTTGCAGTAGTAACCGAAACTTGGTTACGTAGTAGAAACTCCATGTACAACCCAAGCTACACGGCAATTCGCATGGATCGCCTAAGCACGAATGCAGACCGTGGTGGAGGAGTAGCTATCCTTATTAAAAGAGAACTCTCCTACAGTCAACTGGATCTCTCGATTACGACTATAGAGGCCATAGGAATCAAAATCAACACCGCCGTGTCGTCACTGAACATTGTGGCAGCCTACTATCCCGGATCGAATAAAATGCAGCACCTACACCAGTTTAGGCGCGACATACGAATGTTAACATCTTGGGATGTGCCGTTCTTCATTGTTGGAGATTTCAACGCTCGGCACATGATGTGGAATTGTGCCAGTGCGAATAAAGCGGGTAGAATTCTCTTCCAGGAGTACATGTCATCGGATTTCTATATCAACTATCCAGAGTCTTCAACACGCCACCCACCAGGGAGAGGAAGGTCATCAACACTAGATCTCACCCTGTCGAACAATCTAATCCAAATGTCAGTCCCGATTGTTCATACTGAACTGTCGTCGGATCATCTTCCAGTTACCTTCAACATAACCATCGACACTCCAATGGTGCCTCCAGGTCGCAGTTCTCGGTGCTACAACCAAGCAAATTGGAGTCTTTTCTCCAGGACGATCAACGAGAATATCGACCTGAATTCTCAGCTTATCAACAACCTAGATACCCACGACAAAATAGACGAAGCCATCAATCTGTTTGAAAATATCATCCTCCGTGCTGAAGACGCAAGCGTACCGGAAAAAACAATCGTTCCTCGGAAAACTGTTCTTCCCGAATCAATTAAGCTGCTGATCCGACTGAGAAACGTAAGACGACGTCAGTACTTACGCACTCGAGACCCGTTGCTAGGGTCAATTGTGTCTCAGCTCAACAACACTATTCGTACTAAATGCGCGGAGCATCGATTCAAGAATTTTGGTGACATGCTGCGAACGTTGGACAACGGTTGCCAAAAATTCTGGAAGCTGAGCAAAAATCTCCGCAATAACGTGAAGCACAGCCCTCCCTTGAAAGTTGATGGCAGCCTGCTAGTAACACCTGCACAGAAAGCTGAAGCATTAGCTGCTACCTTCGCCGCAGCACACAACAATCCACTGAATGGTGATTCCGCGACGACAGCAGAAGTGAATGGAACAATTGCAAGAATATCTGACAGCGACAGCGTTATTGAACCTAATGTGCTTGTTAGACCAAAAGAAGTGAAATCCATAATCAGTGCCATTAAAACAAAAAAAGCTGCCGGTCTCGATAGAATCAGGAACGTACTACTAAAACACCTTCCTAGAAAAGGACTTATTCTATTAACAAAGATCCTTAACGCGTGTCTCAAACTATGCTACTTTCCAGTGAAATGGAAACATGCATCGGTTATTGCGATTCCAAAAGCAAACAAAGACATCACTTCACCTGGAAATTATCGCCCAATCAGCTTATTGAGTGGTCCCAGCAAAATCTTGGAAAGGGTGGTCTTATCCAGATTGAACCGTCATTTGGAAACCGATGTTATTGTTCCACACGAACAATTCGGATTCAGAAAAGGACACTCCACTGCTCATCAACTAGTCCGAATCAAAAAAGAAATCCAACAAAATCTTTCTGCTGGTAGGTCAACCGGAATGGTGCTTTTGGATGTGGAGAAAGCCTACGATTCAGTCTGGCAGCAGGCAGTTGTGTACAAACTGCATCAATCTAATTGTCCACTATATATCGTAAAAATAGTCCATTCGTTCTTGTCCTCCAGAACATTCGCAGTTGCGGTCAGTGGCTCACTATCTACTACACACCGGATTCCATTCGGTGTTCCACAAGGTTCCGTCTTGAGTCCTACCTTGTACAATATATTCACAGCTGATGTTTTAAAAGTAGACGGAGTAGTGTATGCATTTTCGCAGATGACACAGCATACCTTGCTTCGGATAAAAGATCCCGAAATAATCGTGACCAAACTACAGAATGCACAAAACAGCCTTGAGGATTTTCAACGCAAGTGGAGGATTAAGATCAATGCCACCAAAACCCAGACTATCTTTTACCAAAAAAGAGCAGCGCGGAATCTTCCGAGTACCACCGTATCTACAAATGGCCTATCATCACCCTGGACGAATGAAGCTAATTACCTAGGAATTATATACGATTCCAAACTCACCTTCAGCAAACACATTGATTATGCTACCAAAAACTGGATAAAGCAACTCGCTCTCTGTTCTCGCTCATCAATCGTCGTTCCAAGCTGAGCTCAAAAACAAAATACTTATTTTCAAATGTATACTTCGACCCATTATGGTTTATGGCTCACCTGTATGGGGTGATTGTGCAAAGTCCCATCGGAAACGCCTTCAGGTGAAACAAAATAAGTTGTTAAAAATGATATACAACTTTGATCCATTCTACCCAACTGAAGAACTACAGCGTGTCACTGGAGTAGTAACTATCGAAGAGTTCATCAACAAAACAGCACGGAGTTTTGGAACTCCTGTCAGATATCAGCAAATCCTCTCATCGAATCCCTCCATGCTCAGACACTGTGATATTAGATTAAGTTAATCATCAGATCTAGTGTTTTTGGAAAACTTTTCCCTAATTTGTCCAATTAAAATCATAAATTTAAATGCTCATAACAGAAATTGTATTATACGCAGCTTGAAAGGTGAACCAAATCTCTGCAGTTGTATCTCTAAGTGTCCGTATCAGTGTTTTGATAACATTCAATAAACCATTCAATAAAAAAAAAATGTTCATTCGCATTTTGAAGGAAAATGTGAACGCCAGAGCTGAGAAATTAGGCTTACAAGGAGCATACATTTTTCGGCATGATAATTACCCCATGAAGCCAATTTGTTGCAATCCCAGTAGTCATTGACTTTGAATAAGCATCGAACTAGTCCGTTATGTACCCTCTGTTACTGTTACCATAGAAACACATGGCAAATCGTATAGCAACCTGTGGTTTGAACTGAAATAGATTTTTCATTAGTCGTTACCGTTAGTCATTCATTCTAACCGGTCGTTTTTATTCCACTCTGCAAAAGATTATGGGCCCAGCGTGTGGCCATGGTCTAGTGAAAAGTAATTTAGTTTAAACAAATTAGTTACCGTGCGGGACCGAAATCCGTACAGCATCGAAATCCGTCTACCTCATGAGATATCAATAAATTAAAGAAGGTTAAAGGTAATTAATGTAGGAATAATTAATCTTATCCTGTTCAGATACTTGACAGTAAGCTTTTATGGCATAGAATTTGAAAGAAGGCTTTGAAATTAAAACCACAAAAATCAAAAACAAATCTCCACCCACCAAACGCGTAGTTTGTGCCGCCATTTTGTTTTCGGGTAGAGCATAATTGCACCAAAAGTAACTGTGTTTTAATTGCTAATTGCAAATCATTACATAAGATAATCGGAATACAAATCGAAGGGATCGCTTCTCAAGGTGCATATCGAACTATTTACAGTGATAGTTTAGTCAATCAGACTGTTTCAATTTAAATATTTAGTTAAGAAATAGCTGTACGGATTTTGATCCTTTGATTCGAGATCCGTCCACGGTGGACGGATTTCGAGTCAGGAGTAGTTGATTCAATTCATTTTTTTATCATGTTTGTCTTAGTTTTTCATGAGTAAATGTGAAACACTTCAAAAGTAGAAGCCTTCATGTGCCTGTGTCAATTACAAACGTTTTATTTACATTCGATTCCTATTTTCTAATGACTTTTTCATATACTAAGGTGCTTAAGTGTACGGATTTCGATGCCCCACGGTAGACGAAAATGTTTAATAACGGTGATGGAAGCGGAGCTGGGTTGCCGGCCGCCGGAGCAGCAGCTGGAGCAGTGTTGGTAAAAACTCAAAATCTCAAAACTCATGGCTGATTCAAATCAAGCGTGAGTTGAAACGCATCCAACTCAGCACCTAAAAACTCATGGATGAGGTGAATCATCCATTTGAATCATCGTAGGTTTTCTTTTGTTCTCCTTCGTTAAAAACAGTGAATTAACGTTTGTCGCATAAAATATTAGACACTCTTTTATGTATAAGCAATAAATTGCCCCCAAATTGATGTGAAATGCGTTTTTGAACCAAAATGATTTTCTGGCTAATGAGTAAAATTATGCGTTTTAGCATGAAAAACTCAAGCGTGATGCATTCCTTTAAAATCGCAGACGATTTCGTTCGCACGGGAGCGCTCGTTGATTGAGATTTATGAGTGATTTTACCAACACTGAGCTGGAGTGCCGGTTGCTGGGAGCGGACGGATTAACGCGGTCGCTTTGCCAATCATCGACCCTTCAGGTCGCGAAAACTATGCCAAGTGGGCGTTCACGATGAAAATGACGCTCATTCGCGAGGCTACTGTACGCCGTTTCGCCAACACGAGGGCAAGCAATCGACGACGATGTCAGTTTGCGGGTGCTGGCCACAAATTGCCTGAGCCTGGAAACGACGAACTACAGTCTCGTCCAGGACGCTAAGAATGCCAAAGAAGCTTGGGACAAGCTACGGAACGCTTTTCAGGATAACGGTCTGACCAGGAAAATCGGGTTGCTAAGGAAGCTAACCTCAATTCGTTTTGACGAATGCAGCAGCGTGGAATCGTACGTGGATGAGCTGATGTCCACTGCACACAAGCTTGCAAGGATCGGCTTCAAGGTCGACGACTCATGGCTTGCTGCGTTGTTGCTGATGGGACTTACGGAGTACTACGAACCCATGGTCATGGGACTCGGCATGCAGTGAAGGCAAAACTTTTGCAGGACGTAAAGTTGTCGAGTGCTCCTAAAAATACCAACGGAGAAGGTACTTTGTATTCAAGTCCAAAATCCGAACGGCGTGGCAGTTCGGCGAAGAAGGACGACACGTGCCACAACTGCAAAAAGCGGGGACATTTTGCGGTGAAATGCCCACATAAGCAAAATACAGCTAGGCAGTCTGGGAAAGCTTTGTGCAGCGTTTTTGCAACTGGAGAGGTGAGCGACAAGCAGTGGTATCTTGATTCCAGCGCCACGTGCCTTATGTGTCGCAGTGTCAATAAATTTGTAAAGCAGCAAAGTATAGTGGAACGGCCAATAACGGTAACATGATGTCAGTCGCGAGAGGTCTAGTTCAGCTTGAACTTAGTGAAGGTCCCATTGAAGTTCAAGAAGTGCTGCAGATTCCGGAGCCAGCTACTAATCTGCTTTCGATCAGCAGGATTTTCCAGAAAGGATTGACGGTGGTCTTTGATGCGAACAAGTATCAGGTACGTGAAGATGATGGAAATGTAATTGCATCCGGTACACAGGTAGGCGGTTTGTATATGCTGAATCGTAAAAAAGAGCAAGCCCTCGTTACATCTAACACTGCCATCTGGCATAGACGACTTGGTCATCTCAATCGCCAAAGTTTACGCAAGCTTGGTGGTGAAGGGGTGCTCGCAGCGGCCAGGAATCGATTTCGACGAAGTTTATTCTCCGGTGGTACGGTATTCCACCATTCGATCCTTATGGCGCTGGCGGTAAAGCACGATCTTGATGTGGGGCAGATGGATGCGGTCACTGCGTGTCTTCGAAGAAAATTGACGGACGAGGTTATATACATGGAACCCTCGGAGGGGTTTGCTGGTACATCGAAGCAAGTATGTCGGTGCGAAAGGCACTCTACGGGCTCAAACAGTCGAGTCGAGTGTGGTTTACTGAGTTGGACAAGGCGCTGAAAGAGTTTGGGCTTGAAAAGTTCGATGTGGATCCGTGTACTTCCGGTAAGCTGTGGGTAGATCAAGAGCACTACATCGATAGCATTTTGCAGCTGTTCAACATGGCGAATTGCAATCCTGTCTCCACACCAGCAGGAGCGAGTATCAAGCTGGATAAATCGATGTCACCAACAACGTCGGAGGAAATCTTGGAGATGAGAGAAGTTCCTTATCAGGAAGCAGTGGGCTGTCTCACTTATCTTGTGCGAGCAACGCGGCCGGATATCAGTTTTGCGGTCAATTAAGTCACCCAATTCAATGCTAATCCGGGTTGAAGCCATTGGAATGATGTCAAGCGCATAATACCGTTTTTTTTTTATTATTTATTCAGACTAAGGCCGAAGTAGCGTGTGCGGTATATAGGAGTCTTCTCTATTCGGCTAGGTCCATGGCTACACGTCGCCAACCACGCAGTCTACGGAGGGTCCTGATCGATCCACCTTGCCCTTGTCGAGAACCATTTTCACCGGGTTATTGTCCGACATTCTGGCTACGTGCCCGGCCCACCGCAGTCGTCCGATTTTCGCGGTGTGAATGATGGATGGTTCTCTCAGCAGCTCATATGCAACTCGTGGTTCATTTGTCTCCTCCACGTACCGTCCGCCATCTGCACCCCATCATAGATAGTTACGCAGCACTTTCCTTTCGAAAACTCCACTGGTCCTCCACAAGCATCGTAAAGGTCTCGTGTCCGTAGAGGACTACCGGTCTAATGGGCGTTTTGTAGATTGTCAGTTTTGTACGGCGGCGAACTCTATTCGATCGTTGTCCAAAGAACGTACGATTTCGAGCCACTGTGCGTCTCCGATTTTCTCTGCTGGTCACCAGTGAGCCCAAGTACACAAATTCTTCTACCACCTCGATTTCGTCACCACCGATGCAAACTCTAGGTGGGTGGCTCATACTGTCTTCTCTTGAACCCCTTCCTATCATGTAATTCGTCTTCAACGTATTGATGACTAGTCCGATCCGCTTAGCTTCCCTCTTCAATCTAATACGGTACTTGCGGGGTACGAAATCGAATCGGCTAACATATTCGAAGGATCGCGGTTCGGATATGGTTGGCTATACGGATGCCGATTGGGGAGAATAATCGGATTCCGGGAAATCCACTACTGGATACGTCTTCACGTTTATGGGAGGAGCTGTGTCTTGGAACGTAAAACGGCAACCAACAGTTGCCCTATCATCGTGCGAAGCAGAATACATTGCGCCTTCCCGGTTATGACCGACAGCAGAAAGGTAGACAGCAATGGAACATCCTCTTTGACACACCCCCAAATCGAGTCTACGTCGAACTGGTAGATAAGCAAAGACCAGATGCAAAAATCAATAAGTTCGCACTCGGAGCAACGATCCGGAAAATGCCAGGACTTCGCGGACACATAATCGACATGAAGTATGTCGGCCGATTCAAAGTCATCGTGCTGCTAAACATCTTCATCAAGGCAAATTTTCTACTACAAAAAATGAACACCGAAAGCACATAGAGTAGAGTGGGGCAAGAGTGCGCGTGGGGTAAGAGTACGTTTTCGATTTTTTGAAGTAATAAAAAAAGATAAACTAGAAACACTGACAGGTATTCTGGCCAACTATTATCATGTGTAATTGTAAACGATTTGAATAAACAACAATGGAGATATGGAGTTAGATAACTTTTTGGCCATTTTGCTAAAAATAATTGGGTTTCCGCAACTAGTATTTCATTACCATATATACGTTCAATCAGGTGAACATTATACCATTTCGATAACCTATTGTATAGAGTACTTTATGGTACAGAACACCAATCCGGTTGGTTTTCCAAGAAGTCAAAACCATTACTTGAATAATTTTGGGACTGTGGGGTAAAAGTACGCAGGAACCGGTGGGGCAAGAGTACGCATATGAATCTTCAAGTTATGATGTCAAACCCGTATCTCCGGCCGAAATAAGACTTCTTCCAAAGCGTAAAGATCCACAACTAAGAAAAAAGGGACAGAATTCGAAATTATCACAAGTTTTTAGGATAAGTTGAAGTAATTCGGTGTTAGAAAGGACTAAGCGAACAAACCACTGAAGCGAAATAAGGAAATTGTATTAGGACTTGTTGTACACCTAAACATAGTACGAAACAAGGTACAAAAACACAATTTCATCTAAATGATAATTTAATTTAATCAAAAGAAACATTCATAAATTACGCAACGTTTAGCTGGGAGAGGTTGTGAGATGAGTGACGATCCATATAATTTTTAAAGGATTCATACAAATAGTGTAAGATAGGGGGAGGGGTGATGAAATTGCCAAATTTTACGTTACGTGATTGGTGGACTTTCTTTAAGGAAAATGCCTTTGTATACGCCACGCGAAACCTGATATATATTTTTACCTCTGTAGTTTTTTGTATATATAAAAAATAATGGTTTTTCGTATGAAAGTGCACATTTTTAGGACCCCTCCCCCTTTAAGAGTTACGTAATCTTTAAACATTCCCTAATAAATGCTCATTAAACATCAATTAAATGTTATTAACTCTTATTTGGGTTAATATATACTCAAAGCACATGATTGGATAAATGCGTACTCTTACCCCACCCGATGCGCACTTTTACCCCACCGGTGGGGTAAGAATGCGTTTTTCGCTTGTCTTGCAATAAGGGTTCTACTAAAATGAATCTCAATAATTTCAATATTTTTTCCACTGGGTAACATAAAGGAAGAGTATATGAATCATCGACACTGATTTGATATGCAGAAGCTTGCTTCATAAGGGCCACATGATCGATTGAAAACTAAGTGCGTACTCTTGCCCCACTCTACTCTACTACCGAGTAGAGGCCTGAATAAGAGAAACGCGGATAGAAAATATGACTCTGCCAACACTGCATTCAATCTTCTTCATCAAAGAACAACACATGAAAAGGAAGAAATGATAAGATAAAATCTCACAATCCGCTATTTTATGTGTCCACATCACATAACAATAGAATCCAATAAACAATGGAATTTCATTTCATAATCTATAAATGACTTGCATATATTATTGTAAACTAATGTAAAATACATTCAATTATGTTTATTGAAAAATAGCATAAAATCGAATTTGGCCGTTTTCAGTATTTGGGCCAACATTTTGGCTGCTTGACAGGTCTCCTGCTGTCTCCTGTCTCCTGGTCTCCTCGATTGGCTGCTGTTTTTTGACGGTTCGATTGGCGGCACATACCTATCCGCGTTTCTCTTCTTCAGGCCTCTACTACCGAGCATACATCCCAATCCATCTGATTTCGATCACCGGAAAAATCACAGGAGTTCCAGTACATCTCACGGAAGAAGAAATTGAAAATGACCTGGAATGCGAAGTCCCGGTACTGCAAATCCGCCGATTACATCGATTCAGCAACGGAAACAAAATACCATCAAGTGCTGTCAGTGTGACAATCCGCACAAACAAGCTCCCTGAAAAGGTGAGACTGTTTTCCTGCATTGCAAGCGTGCCCGCGAAAGTTGATCTTTGTGAGAACTGTTTGAGTTACGGCCACCGGACTATCAATTGCAATGGCTCACGCCGTTGTCGACAGTGTGGCAACCGCCACGAAGAGGAAATGGATTATGAACAATGCCAGCAACCCATCAGATGTGCTAGTTACAGAACAGAAGGGCACAGTTCCACCGACCCGAAATGTCGCAAATAAAACGCCAAATGTCACAAATAAAACGCCAAATGAACATCAACACAGTCCGCGTGAAAACGAATCTGACGTTCACCGAGGCCCGAGACCAGTGCCCAGTCACCTGCTCCTGCATGAAATTCTGAGCAACATGCAGGCCTACCCAGCGCTAGAAACTTATGCATCAGCCGTGAAATCCAACGAGATTTTCAAACAACAATGGGAGAAAACAAACTTGCCACGAAAACGCATCGCTCCAGCGGTGAAGTTGTGGAAGTCGGCTGAAAACGAGAAGGATAAGCGAAGAAAAGGGAAACGACAACGCGAAGATGAAGCAGAGGATGGCTCTGAGGACGCTTGACCAAAAGCAGAAGAAATCAGAATTAAACACCGGCGTGGGGCTGAATAACCCCCACCGGGTACATGACACGGAGCGAATTCAAAGTCTCGTACAGGAGGCTACACAAAAAGCGGTCGAAAATGCGAACAGAGTATTTCAAGTACAGGTTATGAAGTTTATTTCCATGATTGTCGATCAAAATTTACCCAACGAAGTTCGAGAGACATTCAGAATGATTTCAAACGAGTGTTTTGATCTCAGGAGAACAATTGTATAACTAAAGTTTTAAAAATGGCTAATTTGTTTAAAATTTTCCAAAGCAACATCCAAAGTTTGAGTTCCAACAAATCAGAAATCCAAAGAGTATTAGAATCGGAAAAATACGACGTTGATTTGTTGTCGGGAACATGGACACAATATGAGCTAAAAAAAACCCATAGATATAATATTTCAAATTACCATAAAATACTACAGTCAAGATCAGATAGCTATGGCGGTACAGCCATTTACCTCAGAAATTCATACAATTACTAACCA
Source organism: Armigeres subalbatus (assembly GCF_024139115.2). Classification (NCBI taxonomy): domain Eukaryota; kingdom Metazoa; phylum Arthropoda; class Insecta; order Diptera; family Culicidae; genus Armigeres; species Armigeres subalbatus. The sequence goes on along the minus strand of NC_085139.1, from coordinate 53,912,606 downwards.
GTACAAATACCAACATAACGATGTGAGCAGAAACGACCGACGAGGGGAAATTTTGTTACAGATTGTAAACGTACAATCTACTTCTGCTGAACAATGGATCAAAAACGTTTATACCCATTCAAACTAATAGAAATTCTTCAGCAATTGACTTGACAATGTGTACAGCAGCTCTTTTTCCAGAAGCGTCCTGGAAAGTACTGGACACTGGCAACGGAGGCAACCACTACCTATCTGTTGAAACGTGCCTCAACTTAACACGTGCCAATCGAGAGGTAAGGTACATATACAACCGAAAACGAATCCATGAAGAAATATCACAATTGGACAATACGACGATAAGGCGAGTGGAAGATTTGATAGACAACGTGAAGCGAATTTCGGAAAAACACAAAAAGAAGGATGTACGGAAGCCAAAATTCTGGTGGAGCGAAGACGTTGATATAGCCTGGAAGGAGAAGAGTGAAGCACGGAAAAATTTCAATAACACGTCCAGTGAAGTTAATTTGATCGAATTTAAGAGAAAAGCAGCCATTTTCCAACGAAAGAAGCGACAGGAGATACTTAAGAAATTGCAGGAGTTTCCGGAAGAAGTAACCCCGTTCACCGACTCCAAAGAGCTGTGGAAAAAAATCAACCGTCTATCTGGAAAACATGTTCATCGATCGCAAAACAACGTAGCCTGGAATGTTCAAGAAGAAGCAGAAGATTTTCTGGAGTCCAGAATCTGGACACGCACTTCGGAAAAAATGATGGACGTGTGACACGACACTCGTAGGGTCCTACGGAGTATCCGCACACTACGATATTCTCAACCTTGAAAGCTGTCATCGTATCCTACATCGGAAGAATAATACAGCTCCAGGGAACGACCGTATCACCTATAAAGTGCTTAGAAACTTAAGCGCAACGAGCACCACAACCATTATCGAGGACCTAAATAGAATGTGGAGAAACGGCAGGATCAGTGACACTCTAAAAACCTGGGTGCTGCGGATAGAGCCGCTTTTGTGCTCTCAAGCGAGTAGCGGGATATATTGAAATCAATCCCATAAGCAAAATTATTTTGCAGTTACTTGGCTGTCAAACATTTCCCGCTCTTCAAATTTCTCTTTCCCTGCTGCATGAAGGCGCACAAATGCGCGAGACTCTACATGACTTTACGATGGTTTACATACATTCCTGCCCCAATCATGCTGAATCTCGTGAAATCTCGTAACGAGTGCATTTTAGTTGCATTCCTACTAATGTTCCACTCGAAATATAATGTGAATATATTTGTTAAAAAGAATGCAAAACTCAAACTAAGTTTATTTTTATTTTTCCCCCAAATAATAACAATACTTCTCAATATAAGATCTAAAATGAACATAACCACAATCTTCAATGTTTGGCTCCGGCACAATAGAAAATTTTGGCTTCACTTTGACAACCAAATCGATTCTATCCGCACCACCCAGCTAAAAACCATTAAAGTTGTTGCGATCCCAAAACCTGGAAGAGACCAGAGCACGACAACCGGAAAACGGCCAATATCTCTAGTACCAACGCCAACCAAAATCGTAAATTCCGCGGTTTTGGAAAGATTACAAGAGCATTATGGAGCAACGAAATATCCTTCCAAAAACATCTTCGGATTGCGTAGAAATATGTCGACAAATACTTGCCTCTCCTACGTAATTAACAGCATCAAGCAAAACAAACGGGATGCATTCATCTCTGCTATGGTTTGCGTGAATTTATATCTAACGCCTTCAATGCCGTGCGAACGGATTAGCTGGAAGAAGTACTGTGCTCCTTGATGGTGCCCAACGAACTGACTGTCTGGATAACTTCCTTTCTTTATAATCGCCATATAATGATGCAGCTGAGGAATGGAACTGCAGTTCGCCTTATCTCCAACGGCCTGCCGCAGGGTGACGTGTTATCGCCAACCTTATTCGACCTGTATACCATGGGGTTCCATACCAGTACTACCGGCAAGGACGTAGTCCTAGTGCAATACGCAGACGACTTTGGGATAATCGTCAAGGCCCAAAATATAGATGCACTTACCAGAAACGTACAAAACGCTGTGGATAAATTCACACTAGAAACGCAAAACCTGAACTTCACAATCAATCCAGAGAAAACAAAAATAATCCTCTTCACGAACGGTGACAGAACTCTGAATGTCAATATAAATAATACCCCTCTAGAAACGGTGAAAAGCTCTCGTCACCTTTGAGTGACGATAGATGGTTACCTCAGCTTCGGGATTCATATTCGCGAAGTCGAAGCAAATTCTGCTCTTCTCTCCTATGGGAAATCCCATTGCTATCTGTCAGAGTTTGAGTGAAACATGGCCGCCATCTCCTCCTCTCTGTCGCTCTACTGTAAAACCCATAAAGAACTGTCATTGTTTGTGTGAAGAATCTTGCTTCGACTTCGCGAATAGAGCTTGCTGACGTTTGATCATCTTTCTCTTGTACGCGCACAAAATGGATAGGATTTGTTTTCATCGGGAAACGCTTCGGAAGCGTTTCCCGATGAAAACAAATCCTATCCCCACCGTGCGCGTGCAAGAGAAAGATGATTAACGTCAGCAAGCTCTATAGAGCTTGCTGACGTTTGATCATCTTTCTCTTGTACGCGCACAGAATGGATAGGATTTGTTTTCATCGGGAAACGCTTCGGAAGCGTTTCCCGATGAAAACAAATCCTATCCCCTCCGTGCGCGTGCAAGAGAAAGATGATTAACGTCAGCAAGCTCTATAAGCTTATAAGGGAGACGCGGAAAAAAAAATCAACGACAGGCTAAATATAATTAAAATCAAGACAACATTTTCAAAACGACTTATCTGCTTTTGTAAACAAAGATTCAAACGACGATTTGACGAATCTGATACCACTCCCACGCAAACCAACACCATCAACAGGTAGCGGAAACCTTCTGCTACCTGTTGGTGGTGTTGGTTTGCGTGAGAGAGCTATCAGATTCGTCAAATCGTCATTTGAATCTTTGTTTACAAAAGCAGATAAGTCGTTTTGAAAATTTTGTCTTGAAATAATATCCGTCATAAAATGTGAAAGCCTGGGTGGTGCGGATAGAATCGATTTGGTTGTCAAAGTGAAGCCAAAATTTTCTATTGTGCCGGAGCCAAACATTGAAGATTGTGGTTATGTTCATTTTAGATCTTATATTGAGAAGTATTGTTATTATTTGGGGGAAAAATAAAAATAAACTTAGTTTGAGTTTTGCATTCTTTTTAACAAATATATTCACATTATATTTCGAGTGGAACATTAGTAGGAATGCAACTAAAATGCACTCGTTACGAGATTTCACGAGATTCAGCATGATTGGGGCAGGAATGTATGTAAACCATCGTAAAGTCATGTAGAGTCTCGCGCATTTGTGCGCCTTCATGCAGCAGGGAAAGAGAAATTTGAAGAGCGGGAAATGTTTGACAGCCAAGTAACTGCAAAATAATTTTGCTTATGGGATTGATTTCAATATATCCCGCTACTCGCTTGAGAGCACAAAAGCGGCTCTATCCGCAGCACCCAGGTGAAAGCTATCCTTAAGTGCTGACGAAGGTCTACACGGCTCTTATAAGTCAATATGGTATATGGCTGCACTGTCATGTGAAACGCTAAGAAGAGCATCGAGCCATAATAAAAACTCTTAACAATCAGTGCTTACGAAAGGTAACTGGATGTACAAAAAGTACACCACTTAACGCTCTGACAGCAATCTCTGCTCAAGCACCATTGGAATTACGAATGGAATATGCAACAGGAAGAAATATTGCACGATGCTTTAAAAGGAGAAACGTAGTTTCGGAACAGCTTAGGCAAGCGCCGGTGACTGAAGCAGGAGGGGAAGACAAGTTCTCATTCATGGATGTCACATACTACAAAAACAAAATGATATTCGACAGAATCATGCCAATCGTGGTTGTGCCTAGTTCTGTTACAGTTGAAATTAGTGCTTCGCTAGATGGAATATCGGGACCGAATAAAAACCAACCAATCGCAAAACTAAAACAAGCAACATTGGCAAGTACAAAGGAAGGGGAAGAGTATTTACCGACGCCTTTAAAAAATCGACAGTCTGCGGAATAGATGTAGGGAGTGAGTGCTAGTAATGGACCCCTTAACGACGGAAACTTACTTCAATCGCTTCGCTAGAGTAATACTTATGACAAATTGCCATTCTGCAGCACTAGATGACAAGCAACAGGTATCATCATCGCCTTTCGTACATAACACATGGTAAAAAATTAATTTTTACTACTAAAATATGTATTTTAAAATTATGTAGCCAGGTTGCCTATTATGGCCACCCCCGGGTCCATAATACGCAACATCGAGTTTGTTTACACGTATTATGGTCCCCCCATTTGATTTACATGTTCCATTTCCACATGTTCCTGTTGCCTATTATGGACCCCCCTTCTGTGCTAGTAGTGGACCCTCTAGCGCGTTTACATTCATAAATTAGTAAATATAACTAAATTTCAGTCTCCCAGTGCAAAACAATTGTATGGAATTACTACCCTGATAAGTGAAGCAACTTTATTCTACGGAAGTTTGCAGGAAATTGTAGATTCAAGCGTAAACTCTCGGTTTTTGTTCAGGGGGTCCATTATACGCACGGGGTCCATTACTAGTACTCACTCCCTATACATCGAAAATGGACAGATAAGACTATCTCTACGGCTAGATCTGAGCGCTAGCATCACAGCAGCGGAGATTCAGGTCGTCGAAATAGCTCTGAAATTAATCAAAGAGAGACAACTCTACAACCAAATTATCTGTACACGTAAAAAAATTAATGTTTAATTAAAAATTATTAATATTTCTAATACTTTTTTGCCAAAGGAGACGCTTAATGATATGTATAAGAAAAAACTTATACATCGCATTAGTCACATACATTCCGAAACTTATACTTTTCATTAACTTATGAATGTAATTAGCTTTTTAACCCTTAAATGCGCAATGTTGTTTCAGATCATTCATTAGGTGGCATGATAAAGAGTCTAAGGCTCTGTCTCATTTGGAGAATTAAACTGAAATTAAACTTAAAAGTGACATTTCAATAATTATCAAATAACCCCGCTCGCAGAGCAAGATTACTTTTAACAGATATCGAATCATTTTGCATCGATGTCTTATTGGAATTGCTGGGTAGCACCAGCCATTTTTATGATTGGGTTATGTGCTAATTTTCGAACTGTCACTTTTAAGTTTAATTCTCCAAATGAGACAGAGCCTAAGTATTTTCGAATGATTTTTTGCCACAACATATAATCACAGAGAACAGACGTTGAAGCTGAACTCGCTATGTTGTGATAACTTTTTACTGTTCATTTTGAATAACTTTGGAATGTCGACGTTATCCCGTTCATAATCAGCGCTAGCGTCATCAAAAAATGCCACTGTGCGCTAGTGTCGTTATGCATGCAAGAGCATACCAGCGCCATCGTGTTGTCAACAAATTCTGCAAATAACCCCGCCTATTATGCAAACCCTGTGCCTAATTATTTTGTGTATCAATGGAATCGGAACAAGCTTTTTAAATTAAGCCAAATAAAAATAAACAAATAGAATGAATCAGCTTGCAATCCATAGTGCTGTCCAATGAGCAGCTTGAAGTAGCTCGAAATTATCCCCATCCCGCTCATCTCCATTTGTTGATAAAAAAGAAGGACAGGACAGGAGAAACTTCGAGCTACTTCAAGCTGCTCATTGGGAAGCATTCATGTCTTAGACTATATTTGAACAATCAAAATATAGAATTTATGTAAATCAAAAATATGCGATAATAAAAATTGTTGTTTTAGAAACAAGACGTTATTGCAAAACAATTTGTAGTCTATCAGAAGAAATCTTGCGTTTGAATGGTAACAAGAGAAAAGCATATTTTTATTTCCTTGTAGAATAAATCAACCGAAATTGGTATTTATTGAGTATGAATTATTATTCGGCCGAATAGATGCAGATTATATGCTAGAACATTTTCGGCCTTTTGTCGTAATCCTCGCCCAAGTTCGACGATAATGGATATCTAAAATTCGCCCGACCCTACATTATGTGTACGCCTTTACTCACCTCTAGTAAATGTGACGCCAGTTTGGATTCCGCTCGGCACTTGTCATGGAACAGATTTCCTATGCTCTTGGTAAAACAGTCCGTTAACTTTTTCTCCCGCAGCTGTTGTTCGCTCTGAATCTGATTGTCCTCCGAGTTCCTGTAGAAAAAATGTGTAAATTTTAAAACACCTCAACAGCTTATTCCAAATCTCACTTTTCCGCCCCTTCCTGTGGAAATTCCAGCTCCTTCTTGGACGAGATATGCCGCGCCTCCTCCACCACCGACGTCCCCCACTGACTAGTGCTTTCGATTTTGAGTAGCTCGTACTGCGCCCGCCAGTGGCTCAGTTCTTTCTCGAGGAATACTATTCTATCATCACAGTTTCCACCGCCACCAGCGGATGCACCGTGATTGTTGTGATGCCCGTTGCCGTTCGCTCCACTTCCGGCCGCTTGACTCGAAGTGCTACTGAAGTGATTGCTATTGCTATTGTAGTGGTTCTCCATGTCGGCCGTCACGCTCAGTCCGTCTTCGCTTCCAATCTGTTTTAAAAAAAATAAATAAATATTGAAGGTCAATCAGACCTACAAATAATAACCAGTCTCAACGAACCGTGCTGGCAGCCTCGGAAATCTTCGCCTCCAATTCGGTGTTGCGCAATGCAAGCGCTTCCATTTCCTTCCTCAGTTTTTGTTCCACCGCAGCCTGCTGCTGTAGTTCCCTATTTAGACCGTCCATCCGCACCTGACACTGCTTGATCTCGGCATTCCGATCATCTATTTGCATCATCAGTTGCGAGTTCTCCATGATCTTTTTCGCCAGATCCTCCTTTATCACATGCGCGTCTGCAGGGCATGTGATCGAATCGTTGATGCTGACGTTCTTGGACTTTTGCCCTTTGGTGTTGACCTTTTTCAACTCTTCCAGGTCCTGTTGGAGGGATGCCACCTTTCGTTCCAGTTGCTTGTTTCGAAAGCCCAAACTGTCCACCTCTTGGACCGATTTGCGTAGGTTTGCTTCCCTTTCCTTGAGTGATTCGCGTAAAGCCGAACTCTTGTTCTGTTCATCGATTACAGCTTGCCTTAAAACGCTGGCCTTTGCTCGTAGCTGTTGAATTGAATAATGTAAGAAAACTCGATTATTATAGTGCGTCTTGATTGAGCCTAGTCTACGTGAAATTCAATGAGCCGTAGCATTTGAAATTGACAATCGAGTCAAGGTTATTGTTGTGTAAAAAATCTTGCCTTTCTATTAATAAAAACTATACTCGTTTATAAATTTAAACATTTAGTTGGAGAAGACTAAACTTCATCAGGAAAGTAGTGCAAACTAAAAACCATCAGAAACGAGATAAAGTTCAAAATAGCAATCGCGGGATAAGTTTCTAGAAATCGCTGTTATTTAAATTCAGCCTCTCGAAATAACAACTTGCTGATAAGCCGATTGCAACGCCCTTCTCTGATAGCAGCGGCATTGTATCTACAATATTGACTTTCTCGCTCAGCAGCTGCTGGAAGTGTAAACAAAGGGGTTGCAAAAATCACAAAACTCTCACCTTTGAATATTCAGCAGCCAACTTTTGATACTTGCTGGAGTTTTCCGGTTCCATTTTCCGTCGAACCTGCTGCCTCGCTCCTCCCAAACTTGGTAATTATACTCCCAACGTCCAGTTCCGATCAGCCTCGGTAACAGTAATCCCTGACAGTTTCGGATTACGACTTCCGCCCGTCGTCGTTGCACTGATTTGAACCGATGTTTCGCATATTGGATCACGGCAAAGAAAAATCTTCCACTGCCCTAGAAATTGCGAAACGTTTGAGCTACGGTGCTAATCCGGTGCCGAAAAAAATCTTTTTGCTTCACGATTTCTCGCCAGGATAATTCAGTCACTACTGAACCAGATTTTGCACTGAATTTCACCTTTTTCGCATGGAATATTTTTATTTTTCATCCATGGACAGGGAGGACAAGACAAGACTTTCGAGCTTTCGACCTGTGGGATTCGAGCAAATTTACGCACTCCAAATTGTCAAAAAAGTGCATTCCTCTGGTATCTGCTCGAACCGCTCGAACAGCTTCGAACGAACAAAAAGGTAACTTAATAATGAGGTAATATTTTTCGAACAGTTAAGGTGAGTTCCCAAAACAGCCCAAAACAAAACTTTGAATCTATTGGTACAATATAAAATTTCATCTATCTTCTCTTTCTTCTATATCTACATATCTATAGGAATGACCCATATTTTCTCTATATCTATATCTATCTATATTAGAGTCCTATAAGAAGAGTAACGCCATATGGCACGTTTGACAGGTCTCCTGCTCGTTTGGAACGCGCATTCGTATGGAACTGACAGACGATTCTGTTCCAATTCTGACACTTGACGACACTGTTATTATAGTCACTGTAATCTATATATATATTGTCGCGCTCTTCTCAAACGCTCAGATCTTCGCGGTGGTAACGCGCAAGCAAAGATTGCGCAGCAGCGCGCTCATAAGCTTTTCCACAGGGTGCGAGTCTGAGCTGTTTGATTTTTTAAGCCGCCGAATGGGGTTGCCATAGCTGAATAGCCGCTGTGTGTAAAATAAATGGGCGCACTCCGGCGCTATTCAACGGTGGCTGAATGAGATGATCACGATCCGAGTGTTTATCATGGGATGCATAATATTGTCGCGCTCTTCTCAAACGCTCAGATCTTCGCGGTGGTAACGCGCAAGCAAAGATTGCGCAGCAGCGCGCTCATAAGCTTTTCCACAGGGTGCGAGTCTGAGCTGTTTGATTTTTTAAGCCGCCGAATGGGGTTGCCATAGCTGAATAGCCGCTGTGTGTAAAATAAATGGGCGCACTCCGGCGCGATTCAACGGAGGCTGAATGAGATGATCACGATCCGAGTGTTTATCATGGGATGCATAATATATATAAATATATATATATATATTATATATATATATATATATATATATATATATAAATTAAGGGTTTTCTCAATGAAAGACCGTTTTTAAAAAAGGTTACGACAAGACTAACTTTATTTTTCTCTATTCAATTTGAAGAAACCTATCAGCAATTTGCCCTGTGGCCCAGATCAGGTGATCGGGGTCCGAAGTCCGTTGGTCGTCGTTGCTGTCCGTGCTGCGTCAGCTGTCTGGGTGCTTCACGATGCATCCATGGTGTCGTGTTCCATTACTGCTAACGTCTGCAGCTTCGTCCCGTGGGAAAGGGTGTTGGAGTCCGTGTGTCCTGTTCGTTAACTACTCCTCCCTCAAGATTGGATCGTCCCGATACAATTTCGATTCGATCTGTCGTTCCTGGGTTGCTAGGCGTCTCTATGTTGATGGTTACGCTAGATTCGTCTGAAAGTGTTTTCCTCTTGCACCAAATGTAGATGATGATGCAGATGCCTAAAAGTATACAAATGGAGAATAACCCCAAACTTGTGGTTGTTTGGAGCGAATGTCTATTTCTGATGATTTGAAGTTCCACTCGGTTCTCGATGTGTAGTTTTCTCAACTCCTTGAGATCTATGGTTGCTTCGAAGTTTGCTTGCTCGATTTTTACTCCATCCATCGGTATTATAGTTGGTAGTACAGATGAAAACCCGGTGGTGGTGAAGTTTTTTCCATCTAATTCAATACTACAGTTTGAGAAAAATATTAGTGTTGTTCCTAACAGTTTTCTGTTATTTTGCAGGCAGTCAGATCTGAGCGTGACTGATGCATTTTTGACTAAGACATGATTATCTGTCAGTCTCGTAGCGTGGGTAAAATCGTGTAATTAGTGAAGACGCATCTTCCGTGAAATCCTCGGATGACTTTTGAAAACATTCGTCGTCGGAGATATCTTCGAGTTTATCTTCTTCGCATATGGTGAATTCTCCGGTGGTTTCACAACCATCTTTGATGAAATAAGTCTGGTTCTCGTGAATTATTGCATGATTCCAGGGTAGCTTAATAACTCGACCGTTGATAGGGGTGGTTCCAATAGGAGATTGTTGAAATATAGGGATGAGATTTGAGGGACTCTGATTATGAAGTAGAGAATCGGACCTTTGAAGATAGCACGGATGTCGAGATAATCGTAGACCTGATCAGGGTTCAAAATGGTTAAGTTCTGTTCTTCTAATCTGTCTACAATAAATTTAGTTTCTTCTGATTCTAAAAAGTTCTTAGAGATAACATGGATTTTTGCCAACTGGATGACTTCAAAAATAGAATCTAGGTGTTTTGCAAAAGATCTAGGTGATAGGAAATTTGAAAGCTTGTCTAATTGCGGTAAAATTCTGGTTTATCAACTTGTTATTAATTAATGATTGTCTAGCTGTTATTATCTGTTTTTAATAATCTGCTGTTCCTTATTTACTGAGTCTATAATTTTGTTGATACGGTTTTCTAAATGTCTATTAAGTTTTACTTGAATATTATTCTGCCTTACTAAATCTTGGTTCCTGTCCTTTAAATCTCTGATATCATCGTTAATCTGATTCAAATCATTTTCATCTAAATTTCCTGTAATGACTTTTTATGGCTGATCCTAGAAAGTTAAAAGCTCCTCGTCTCTGTCGACTGTGGTTTATCGGGATTAGCTTTTTATAGGAAACATTGACTTCTTCTAGCTTTGTTCTCAATATAGATGTCAAGTCTTCAAAATCAGTGAAAATTTTAAGTCCATCGACAGCGAGTTCGATGGTATCCAAAAGGGGTTTGTACTTGGTTAGGTCAATAGCGTGATATATGCGATGCTGTCCAGTTTTTATGAGTGTGTTGCCAGATTGTATCGCTAAGAGCACCTCCACGGGAGTCCCCATCTGGGGCCCTATCGCTATTTCCGGGCCCCTAATAGGGACCCACTTTTACACCGGAGGTATCTAAACGGGAATGTAAAATAACAACGCAACTCAAAATTAGCCGTGAGTTTCCAAATTTAGCGCCCCATACTGGGTTGCTAAATTTACATACAGGGTTGTTATTTTGTGAAACGTCACTTTGGTATTGATAAAAAATTGCAGAAAATCTGTTTTTCTTTTTCAGAACAATTTCGACGTAAAGACAAGGGAAATATTCATTTTTTTAACTACATAGTGCCCCAACTCCGCGAAGAAATAATTACAGTAATGGATCAGCTATAATGAGGAGCGATGCGCACCGGCGCGCGCTAGAGCCCGAAATATTCATGGATTTTTCGCGAAAGAAAATTCCACTGTTTTTATTTTGTTATTATAGTTATTCCAAGGGAAGTTTTTCCAGGAATGCCTCAGAAGGTTCCTTTAGTAATTGTTCAGTATGTTCTTCAAGCAGTTCCTCCAGAAAAGCTCCCGCAAGTTTATCTTTTCTGTCGTTCTTTTAAAAATGATTTGTTTTAGAAATTCATCTTGGATCCCTCCGGGAGTTCCCCAGCAATCTTTGTGTTCTTTCAAGAATCTTTAGCAGTTCTCCCAGAATAGTTTTAGGATTTCTTCCAGATTCTCTCAGGATTTTTTCTATTGGAAATGCCCTATATTTTTTGTGGTTTCTTTGAAAACTCTCCAGATTCTTTCGGATGTTACAAATTTTACAATTATGCAATTACAGTAGACGTTCGATAACTACAAGTCATTTAACTGCAATGCTTTTTAACTGCAATTCGATAGTTGCAACAGTTTTGCAGTTATCGGACTGCTAAACTTCAAACTGGTGTCAAACTCAATGACATCTGCATTGAGCTGCACATTTAGATGCACTTTTATTGCATCTGACGTCGATTGACAACCGTTTGACGTCTAGAATGCGTTGCAGTTATCGAACGGCATTCGTTAACTGAAAGGTAAACATTTTGCAGTTATCGAACGGCTACTGTATACAATTTTTTTCTCCGAGACATCCTTTAGGGAAAAAAAATGTGGAAACATTCCTGCTGGATTTTGTCAAGAGATTCTTGTGGGAAAACTGGTGGGAATTTCAGGAGGAATTTCTTCGACTGCAGGTCTCCAGTTAGCCTTGCGATCAAAAGCGTAGAATTGCCCTCCGGAGATGGCGTCTTCTATTCCCGATTCGGTCAAGGATGCTTTAAGGCTCCTTGAGCATAGTTGTCAGTTGTCACACAAAATACATACGCATACAATGGCGGGCTCAGAAAAGCTTTAAATTAAATAACTGATGAAATGCTAATAGAATACTAAGTTCAGCAGCTAGCCAAGATCCGGTTGAAATGTAGAGCCATTGAAGAAGATGATGATTACTTTTAGCAACGCCCGGTGAGAACTCAATATGCTCGTCAATATGTTTACGAAGTCGCTATACCTAAAACAAAAACCACCGGTGGGAAGATGGGGCGCTATCCTAAAATAGCACTCGGGAGGGAGCGCTATAATGAGAATAGCGATGAGGACTCCCGTGGAGGTGCTCTAATAGTCCAGGGTTTCTGTTTAAGTCGTAAACTTGTATAGTCTGTGATGTCGTCATGGCAATTGTCAGGCAAGTCAGGGTAGTTAGGTGAATCCACATCTGAAATTTGTAAATGAAAAGAATTTTGTGGTGGATTCATTTTCTCCAAATATTATCTTTGTGAATTTCTCGATCAGAATTGTCCATAAATGTTCTTCCATTATCTTGGACGACTGTGACCGAGTGATATCTTTCCCTCCCTTTATTCCTGATACCTTGTACTTTATTGTACACTGTATCATCCAACGGTAGGACTGGTGGTTCTTCTCTGTCTTTATTATGATGCTCCAAGTTCTTCCTTTGCGTAGCCTTCGATTGATTTAAGACCTCTTGAAATAAGTTATTCCTATTTTGTAAAATTGTATTGATATCTAGAGACCTTTCTTCTCCATCTTTTCTGGCATAAAAAATTTCCTTTGGCTTTAATTTGGTAGCCGAATGTATAGTGTTATTATAATTTGTACAAGCTATCCGAAACAATTCTTTATCAGTTAAATCGGGATATTCTGGCTTAAGGCATCGATAGATTTCACCTAATGTCGAGTGAAACCTTTCGACCAAGCCATTGCTGAGGCTGTGATTTGGAGGAGTGAAATGAATTTGGATATCTAAGTTTTCTAAGAGAGTTCTCATTTCAATTGATCTCATAGCTGGTTCGTTATCGGAGACAATACAGTTGGGAGTACCTATTAAAGAGAAGTATTTTGTTAACCCGTTCCTTACATCGTTGATGTTACGGGATTTTATCGGAATGATGGTACCAAAACGTGAGAATTTGTCTATAAAGGAAAGAAATATATTAGGGTTTTTTATAAAAATATCTAGATGAACTATTTCTAACGGCTGTTTAGGATTAGGTGTTGATCCTAACTTTATTTTGTACGGGTGTCTTTCGTACTTATTTTTGTTACAAATTCGACAAAGCCGAATAAACTGCCGAATTTTAACTTTCATCGCGGGGAAAAAATAGCGTTTTGCAATCTGCTGATAATTTTCCCAGATTCCACGATGTCCATTAGTATGCGTTTGCTCTAATATAAGGTTTTGGTCCTCTGGTGTTTTCAAATCAGTGAGGAGTTTCTGGCTAATATGGATCTTGAACGGTTTTCCTCGACTGAAATAGTTTTTGTACACTATTTGAAGTGTTGGAATGACGTTCTCCGGGCAAAATATACAATTGGATCTCTTTACATCCATATATTGTTTAAATAGTTTAATCAGATATGGAACACCGAATGTTATTTTCGTAATTGTACGTCGAAATATCCGAGGGAATATTTCTTCGTACGTTTCTTCTTCGTTGTTTCCAATTCGTAAGATAATTTGATTACTGAACCTGTTCAGGGGTTGTTCGGTGCATGGTATGTAGACGGAGTCGTCTGTATTTGCGGAATGTACCGATGATTCGGAATCGTCATCTTCGATAGATTCGCTGTTAGAGGGTTCGTCTACATCATTAGCATTTAGTTCTCTGACCCTAGAGAGACTATCTGCTACAACATTTTGTTTTCCTGGTTTGTATACGATATCAAAGTTAAATTCTTCTAATCGTAGGCGCCAGTGAATAAGCCTATGGTTTGAATCTTTCAGATTCAGTCCATAAGTTAACGGTTTATGGTCCGTATAAACAGTAAACTTCTGTCCATAAAGGTACCGTCTAAAATATTTGCATGACCATACAATAGCTAAAAGCTCCTTTTCGATAGCAGAGTAGTTTTCCTCTGATCGATTAAGAGTTCTAGATGCAAAGGCAATAGGTTTATCACTGCCTATTGTGCCTTGTGATAAAACGGCGCCAACTGCGTAGTTGGAGGCGTCAGTTGTCAGGATGAAAGGCTTTTCCAGATCAGGATATTGAAGTATATTGCTGGAGGTTATAATATTCCTACAGCGTTCGAATGCTTCAATAAAATCCTTCGTGTGTTCGACCTTTTCTCCTTTCCTTAGGGTTTGTGTTAGGGGCTTAGCTACTTTCGCGAAATCTCGAATAAATTTCCGATAGTAACCTAGAAGTCCAAGGAATCCTCTGAGTTCCTTTTCATTCTTTGGAATTGGCCAATTTTGGATAATGTCAACTTTATCCGGGTTTGGTTTTACACCATCTCTCGTAACAATATGACCGAGAAAAGCTACTTCACTGTGAAGAAATTCGCTTTTGTCGAGTTGTATTTTCATATTGTATTTTCTTAAGGTATCAAATATTTTCCTTAGATTATCCAGGTGTTCCTTAAGACTGGTGGAAAACACAATGATGTCGTCCATATAGACAAGACATCTTATGCCAATGTGTTCTCTCAACACGTTGTCCATGACGCGTTGAAACGTCGAGGGCGCATTCTTGAGTCCAAATGGCATTCTCAAGAACTCGTAGTGTCCATTCTCGACACTAAAAGCGGTTTTTTCAATGTCACCTTTTTCAATCTCTATCTGGTGAAAACCAGAAGCTAGATCAAGAGTGGTGAAATACATGGATCTTCCCAATTTGTCCAAAACATCTGTGATGTTTGGAATGGGGTAGCGGTCGTCAATAGTTTTATCGTTCAATTTACGATAATCTATGACTAGTCGCCATTTCTTCTGTCCAGATGCGTCCAATTTTTTGGGCACTATCCAAACAGGTGAAGTCCATGGACTGTTGGAGTGTCTAATTATGTTTTGATCCAGCATTTTGGAAATCTGCCGCTGCACTTCCTCTCTATGACAGAATGGATAGCGGTACGATTTCGTGTGGATAGGCACATCGTCCTTTGTGACAATTTTATGCTTGATAGCATTTGTAAAAGTAAGTTGTTGACCCTCAACATAAAAAATGTTTTCATAGTCAGCGATTACCTTTAACAAGTTTATTTTCTCCTCTCTGTTAAGGTGGTCAAGTCTCAACTGATCGAAAATAAATTGTCTTGGGAATGAAGGAGCAGCTTCTTCATGGATTGGGTCATTTGCGTAGAAATTATTCAGTTCTACTGCTAATGGGTTGCTGATCAAAATTTTGGTTGGTTCGTTAGAGATATTTGTTACAGTTACATGAACACGGTTGTCCTTGCAAGTGTAAATGCCAGTATGAATAATAATTTGAGGTGAAAGCGGAATATCTTTTTCAAAATAAAACTCACCATCCTTTTCGGCAGTTGGTAGATTGACAACTTTTGTTTCATAAGAGTTTAAATTTATCGTAGTAGAATCGGGGTACTTTCTATGCATATCAACTTTACCTGTAGGGAATTGAAGCTGGTTTTCGGCTGTGAGAATATTAGCCTTCAATGACCGTAATGTCTCATATCCGATGAGACCATCAAAAAATTCATGAAAGTCAAAAACTATAAATTTTTGTTTCGATGTACCCTCTATTTGCTCAAAAGGGTTAAATTCCACATATTTATGAGCGATATGATTTCCTCTAATGTTTTTAATTTTTATTGGTTGCGTTTCTCTACATTTATCCCAGTTCACATGCTTAGTACTAATATAGTTACGGTTCGCTCCAGTGTCAACCAGAAATTTTAATGGTCCTTTATTGGTAAAATTTTTAATAAAGGGCAAAAAGTTGTTCACCTTTTCATCATTGATTCCTCGACCAGATGAAAATTTAACTCATCTTCAAGGTTATCAGATGTCTGCTGTTGCTGTTCGGACGCTTCGTCGGGATGAAGCGTGTATGTTTGGTTTGTATCATATGACGCAGATGCATCATAATCATAACTACTGTAGTCAAAACAAAATTGCTCGTTGTAATGGTCCGGTGCACTTTCTTCTATGTTAAAGTTTGGACGGAAGCCGTCTGATCTGGCTCTGTTCGGGAAGTTTTGATTTGGATTCCTGATATGTGCAAATGTGTTGGGTTTTGATGAAGGTGGGTTAGCTTTATTGGATGCGTTAAAATATGGGGGTCTTTGCGGAAACATTCTTGGGTAATGAGAATGATTAGGCGAATTATTTGTTGAGAAAAATGGTTTTGGGTTATTTAAATGTTGATCAGAGTTGGGTTGTGCTCGAAAAGCTGGATGCATGGGTGGTTTGAAATTAGGTTTGTATTGTGATTGAAATGTCTTTGGTATGGTACCGGTATGGTGTGCATTATCTGATTGCGGTTTTGGAAAATTTTGAACGTATGAGTAATTGCTTTCTTCTAAGCAATATCTCATCGCATCTTTCAAGGTTTTGGGCTGCTGTGCCCTAATAATAGGTCCAAGAGGTGCTCGTAGTCCGGCGACAAATACCTTTAGTCCTATTTCTTGGTAATATTGTTGCTTTGCTTTTTTAACATGGGCATCCATCTCGTTAATCATAAGATGATTAATGAGAAGTGATATCAGGTGCGTAACTTTTTCGTAAAAGTCTTGCACGTTTCCTGTTTGATATAACTTGAACAGGTCTCGGGTGAGCGAGACTTCGTCACGTTTATCACTATAGTGTGAAATTAAATTGTTTTTAATTTCATCCCAGTCTAGCTCGGTTCCATATAGTTCTAACATAGTATCGGCTTCGCCAATAATTTTAGAACGAATGGTTTGGAGCCACACTTCGAATGTTGGGGTGTTACGAACTTTTTCCATTATCGGCATGATGCGATCAACGGATTTAATGAACTGATGCAGTTTAAGGGGGTTCCCCTCGAACGGCACAAGGTCTCTTAGTGAGGCTGGTACTTGGAGGCTCTTATGCACTTCCTCTTCGACCGAAAGCACTCTAACATTATTTGATGCTGGTGTGTTCACACACAGCCTGTTTAATTGAGCAGAGATGCGTGCCATCTCTTGCTCTAAGTGTGCAATTTGTTCGTTGCGGGATGGACCAGCGGTTGCACCCGTTTCGAAATCTTCACTTTCTTCACTAATTTGATTCAATCGTTGATACCTAGTTTCTGGCATTTTGTTACTGTATGATTTTAATAAACTGTTACTATAGATTCACTTCACTATACAATTTATAATATTAAGCACTATGGTTACGGAGGTAATGTAGGTAGTAGAAGATAGAATAGATTTTTAGAAATGAAAATTGATCATTCGCCTTTGAATCGATATTCACTCGATTTCTTGTCCGGTGACCGATAGGGAAGATAGTTGCAGATCCGCTCCGTTTGTTATCCAGTTGTTACCACAAAACTATGATGTCCGTTCACAGTTGCCAACAAGGCGGAAAACACACTTGGTCACTCGCGAAACAGTTCTACTTTTGGGATTCGGTTCCCGAATTTTCTAAACACTTGTCCACAAATCCGCGATATTCACTCGCCGATGGCAAACACTACCGGAACTTCGCGTAAAGAAAATCCGCACGACTGCGCCAATTAAGGGTTTTCTCAATGAAAGACCGTTTTTAAAAAAGGTTACGACAAGACTAACTTTATTTTTCTCTATTCAATTTGAAGAAACCTATCTAACCTACTCAGCAATTTGCCCTGTGGCCCAGATCAGGTGATCGGGGTCCGAAGTCCGTTGGTCGTCGTTGCTGTCCGTGCTGCGTCAGCTGTCTGGGTGCTTCACGATGCATCCATGGTGTCGTGTTCCATTACTGCTAACGTCTGCAGCTTCGTCCCGTGGGAAAGGGTGTTGGAGTCCGTGTGTCCTGTTCGTTAACTTATATATATATATATATATATATATATATATATATATATATATATATATATACTCAATGTTTGTATGTTTGTATGTATGTTTTTATGTATGTTCCATCATAACTTCTGAACCCATTGACCGATTTCAACCAAATTTGGAACACACGTAATTTATCTTAAGGAGACGACGATAGGGGGGTTAGGGATGTTTTTTTTTTGGAAAAGTGGGAGGGTGTAGGGGGAGGGGTATTGCTCAGTTATTGATCAACACAGTGTACCTCCTGAACCCCTTGGCTGATTTCAACCAAATTTGGAACACACATTATTTATCTTAAGGAGACTGTTGCCGTGGGTAATTCCGACGGGCCTGAAAGGGTGGATGATGCGAACGCGACCGACCTAGGATGAGGCGAACGCGTTTCGTTTTGTTGTCGTTTAGCGTCGCCGCTGCACATACAGTACGGGACGGCCACAACAAGAGCAAAAAGGAATGAAGGAAGATGGTTTTTTCTCCATCGTATATGAAATTTGTGTATGATCATATAATTGTGAAAGATTGAATGTGAGAATTTGTTGAGTATTGTGAATATTGTAGTGAGGAAAAGTATGATGTATTATTGATGTAATTTGTGATTTGTAGATCGTTGCTGGTGCGAGTCATCGTTAAGTTTAGTTTCCACTGTGTTAGTCACCGTCTTTTGTACATTGTACTACCGTTACTTACCGTAAGTTTGATCCTCAAAAGTTTGTAGTTAGATTTGTTTATAATTGAAATTAATTGTTAATATAGAATCGTCCGCTAGCCTACAGAGGTAGAGAGCAGAAAGAGGCTAGTTTCTGTGGGAGAAAACTAGATTGTATGTTTATTGTATTGTTTATATGTTTAATTATTAATGTAAAATATACTTTTAGTTGAGTTCGTTCACCAACCCACTTGAGATCGTTTTCTTGCACCCGGAGGGTGTAACAGAGACGACGATAGGGGGTTAGAGATGCTTTTTGGAAGAGGGGGAGGGTGTGGGAGGAAGGCTATTGCTAAGTTATTGATCGACTCAGTTTTCCCTTTGAACCCCTTGGCCGATGTCAACCAAATTTGGAACACACATTCTTTATCTTAGGGATGCTTTTAGGAAAAGAGGGAGGGTGTGGGGGAAGGGTATTGCTTAGTTATTGATCAGCTCAGTGTACCTCCTGAATCCCTTGGCCGAGTTCAACCAAATTTGGAACACACATTCTTTATCTTAAGGAGTCAACGATAGGGGGGTTAGAGATGCTTTTAGGAAAAGAGGGAGGGTGTGGGGAGGTTATTGATTATGCTTAGTTATTGATCAACTCAGTGTACCTCCTGAACCCCTTGGCTGATTTCATCAAAATTTGGAACACACATTCTTTATCTTAAGGAGACGACGATAGGGGGGTTAGGGATGCTTTTTGGAAAAGGGGGAGGGTGTGGGAGGAGGGGTTTTGATTAGTTATTGATCAACTCAGAGTGCTTCCTGAACCCCTTGGTTGATTTTAACCAAATTTGGAACACATTATATTTTCTGTCTAAGGAAGATCATATTAGACTGGGTAGGAGTGTCATAGATGAATGAGAGAGAGGGTATATGTATTAAACAAATAGTTTAGTATACCTTTCTATCGCATGGGTGAATTCAATCCAAATTTGTAAACACGAATTCTCTACTCAAAGGAAACTATTATAGAGAGGCTGGGATGGACTTTTGGAATGCGGAGGTTATTGGGACTGGGTGTTGTTTAGAAAACGACTTCTGAATCCTTTAGACATAATTTAAATTTCTTATTATTTAGTTTATCCGAGGTTCTTTGACATTGTACAATGCTCCGAAAACTCATTGCCCGAATTCCTCAAAAATAGCAAATCCTCGACAATAACATTTTCCCGGAAATGACATTTCCCTAAAAATGACTTTAACGAACATGATATTTCCCGAAAATGATACTTCCCGATAAATTTTTTTAATTCTTCATTTAGGTGTTTTTTAAATTCTAGATTAGGTTCAACACCGCCTTCCCGATACACATTTCCCTGAAAATGATATACGCATTAGCATTAGCATAACACTATTTGGCCTAAGGTCATTCGACATGAAAAGGCATTTGAGATAATATTGAATATTTTTGAGGTTTTGGCTTTTCAGTCTGTGGGTTTTTTTTAGAACAACCGTTTAAGATCTGTCCCAACGTTTCGGCAAATTGTTGTTGCCTTCAATTTGCCGAAACGTTGGGACAGATCTTAAACGGTTGTTCTAAAAAACCCACAGACTGAAAAGCCAAAACCTCAAAAATACTCAAACATTAGCAGTCGAACTCTCAATCTACTAAATTAACTAAATAATTATGAATAGTATCAGAAAAACCTTTCATAGAAAGCATGCATTTGCTGGGTATAAATCTCGGGGTCTCCAGTAGCCTCGCGAGCAAAGGCGTAGGATTGCCAATCCGGAGATGGCAAGTTCGATTCTCGGTCCGGTCTAGGATGTTTTCGGGTTGGAAACATTCTCGACACCCTGGGCATAGTGTATCCTTTGTACTTGCCACACAAGATACATACTCATGCAATGGCGGGCATAGAAAAGCTTTCAATTAATAACTGAGGAAATGCTAATAGAATACTAAGTTGAAAAGCTGGCCAAGTTCCAGTTGGAATGTAGAGCCATTTAAGAAGAAGAAGAAGAAGAAGAAATCTCGGTATAAATCAATGATAATTCCCAACAAACATCGCAATAGGATGAAGCGTTTATCCGACCAAAAATAGTCTTCTTCAGCTGAAAATTTAGCTTATTCAACCAACATTGTTTGTTGGGTTGTATAATTGTTTGCCCAGTGAAAAGCAATGATTAATGTGCTTCCTTCTAGATGGTGGATGTGATTGCTTCGTAAAAAGTAGGCGTTCGCCCCTAATAAGGCAATGGTGGGTGTGATCCCTTCTTTTAAATTATGCGTTTGCCCAGAATAATGCATCGGTGGATACTTTTTCTTCTTTAAAAATACACGTTTGCGCGGAATAAGGCGATTGTGGGTTTGATCCCTTCTTCAAAATCAGTCAATGTTTCCAAAAATTAAATGATGAAGTATCAATAAATACACAGCAAAAAAAGTTGTTGAATATTACATCGAAATCGCTGCAACCAGTTCAATCCATCGCTTGTTGAATATTACCACAGACAAACAAACATAACACATTGAACATTCACTCATCAAATTCATCGTCGTTCATACACTAACGACATCTGTTGACTTCAGCTAGCTGGGCAAATCACGAACCAGGTGGCGGTAGTGAGCAAACGTCAAACTAGAGCAAATTCGATGCGCACGCCACGAGTGATCGATTGGCCAACTAATTATTATTTTAATTGACCAGTAAATCAGTGAACGATGGAAATTTGTCTAGTGTTATGTCTGTTTGTCTGTGATATTACACTGCACGACGTACTCGAAGCCTTGCTGTGTAATAAACAAGAGCGATGTAATTTCTTTCGATGTACTAAGTAAGACGATGTAATCGAAACGATGTAATCGAAACGATGTAATTGAATGTGATGTAAAATTGTCAAAAATATTAATTTTCAAAAGGGGGAATTTTTGGTTTATTTATTAATTTTTATTTATTGAATTTGCAACTATAAATAAACTGGTGCACATTGTTCGCAACCAAATGCGCTATACAGCGCACCAGATGCGCAGTCATGAAACTTGCGACTAATACGAGAAAATTGATTGTCGTGAGTTCAAAAATTGGGTTTTGAGCTGCACATATAATACATAGTTCTCGCGTAACATATGATTACGGCTTATAAACCAAAACCGAGCCCCTAAGAATCAAGTAAACGGGGTGCAGAAAGCGTTGCGGTACCTGTGACAGCGAACGAGAGGGAGCACTTCAATACCAAATTTTCAAAACGACTTATCTGCTTTTGTAAACAAAGATTCAAACGACGATTTAGTGATTCTGATAGCACTCCCAAGCAAACCAACAGCATCAACGCGTAGCAGAAGCCTTCGCCTACGTGTTGATGGGGTTGATTTGCGTGGGAGTGAATCTTTGTTTACAAAAGCAGATAAGTCGGTATTGAAAATTTGGTATTGACTTCTTCCACCGGATTCTTATAGGGCCGATGTCCGCGTAGCGTCTTTTCAACGCCACGTGCAAGCAGCGTTAAAATAACGCAGGTGTGCATCGACGCGGTGACGCTGCGTTACCGCCATTTCCCGATGCACACCTGCGTCTTTTTAACGCTGCTTGGTAGCTACGTGGGCATCGGGCCTTAGCAGCACTGATAATGATGGTGTAGTGAGTAGAAGCATGAATACTAGGCTGTAGTCATTAAAATTATTCTGCCAACAAATGCTTTAACAAGCTTCAATTGGTCATTATATATGCATCATGTTATAGTGCTTATTTGATTTTATCCTCAACATTGGTTTGACACTTGTAGTACCGTTACTATGGCTGCCATGTTGAAGTAACCTAAATGTTAGTCACGTGAACAGGAACGACATTAGCATTCTTATACTTTTGAATCAACTGTGTAGTGCAGCTTTAAACTGCAATGATTTAATATTTATTAACAACCATTTTAGCACAGACAAACAGACGTACTTCTTCTTCTTATTGGCATTACATCCCTCCACTGGGATAGAGTCGCCTCGTAGCTTAGTGTTCATTAAGCACTTCCACAGTTATTAACTGCGAGGTTTCCAAGCCAGGTTACCTTTTTTGCATTCATTCGTATATAGCTTTTCTCACCGAAGAATAGACTACCGTGCAAATTAGTCGAAGTATTGAAACAATGCTCACACGTCCAATTGTATAGAAATTAGCGAAAGCACAATCCAAAACATCATTCTTGCACCTTATCTCACACCCCAAACAGCTCTTTCTTGCAGTGGAGACGTCATCCATATATGGAGAAACTGGTGGAAAAACTTTCAAAATAACAAATTCTTCTCAAATCTAAAGGTGTAGTTTACATTGGAATCGACTTTAATGAAATTTTTATTTTCAATTTGACTCCTATTTATTGAATACTTCCATTGGTTATTTAATATTCATTATTTTTATTACATTTTTTCCCTGCTGAGCTGCTTCCTATTCCAGGTCCTTATTGCTAGAAGATGCCGATCATATTGCCCCGTTACCGTTGCACCAGGCGGATGTAGCTGCTCGTTGTTAATTTAGCAGCCTAAACCCAGTTATCAGCGACGGGATATCTCACAATTTTGCCATAATATGCTGGACGCGGTGCTGGATCTGAAAATTCACATTACATATTAATGTCAGATAAAATACATTATCATACACCAATTACAATATCTTGTATGGTTTAATCCATTGAGATATCATTCATTGTATTGTAAACATTATTATCTATTGTATATCTGTTGTAGATTTTTAATAATATGAAAAATTCTTTATTGTAATTACAAAAAAGTACAATACATTTGAATGTTACTAATACATTTTATGATATTTTTAATGTTTGCTTCTGTTTTGTTTGGTGCATCGAAAATATAACCAAATATTAAAATAATTCTTATTCGTCAATCAGAAAACCATTTTTAAGATAGTACCTTGCAACAAAATGACGACTTTCGTGATCATTTTCCAAGGCTCTCATAGATGTGAAAAATTTATCCGCAGTACAAATAACATGTGCTATCAAAGCATTCATCGTCACAATCCACCACGTGTCGACCGGATTTTCAAAAATATCAAAGTAGCTTTTTTTCTTGTGGTATGTCTTTCTTAAGGTAGCCTCACACCTCGGGAATTTGGTTCGCGGATTTTTTCCCCATGCATTTTTGCATATGCGATGTTTTCGGAATTTGGACACGGAAAATCAAAATCCCGGCCCCATTTAAAATACACGGGGCTCAAAATCCGCTGGAAATTTTTCCCAAGGTGTGAGGCAGCCTTTAGGCGACTATCTAGCGTTCATTTTCTCTTGCGATTAAAAATAAGTGAGGACTGAGTAGATTTTTTTTATGAGCGGTACAGTACACGTAAACAAATTTAATGTTATATATTATTAAGATTTCTAATACGTTTTTGCCGAAGCAGGCGCTTTAATGATATGTATAAGAAAAAAATTATACATCGCATTAGTCACATATACATTCCGAAACCTATACTTTTCATTAACTTATGAATATTATTAGCTTTTTGATATGGGATCATTCATTAGGTGGCATAATGAAGAGTAGAAGTATTTTCGAATGGTTTTTTGTCATAACATATAAGGTTATTTTTTTACGTGTAAGGTTTTTAAGATAGCGAGGTTCCGAGTGATGTTTAGTGATTGTTCATTTTTGCCCACAGTGAAAATATCGTCATATTTTTCGAACACTTTCACAAACTGTTCGAATGACCGATTTGACAGCTGTAGTCCACTTACACACACGCAAAATGGTCAGTTTTTCGAGCAGTATACAGTTGAGAAGTGAAAATCTTTCTGCCTGCGATGACAGCCAAAAGTGATAGTGCAAAAGACCAGCAAGCAAAAGCCATCCGCAGATAGAAAAGCTGATCCTCTTTCGTTTTCGTGCGTGTGTCGTCTCTGCGTCGGGTGACAAGGAAAAAAAAAGGCTGTGGTTCGTCCGATTCGGATTATTAGTTTCCCGTGTTCGATCCGTCGTTTTTCTTTGGTTTTCGCGAGTTAGCCCAAGAGTGTTCTTTTCCGCAGACTACGCACCAGCAGCTGGAAAAGTTTTCCCAAGTGTAAACAAAAAAGGCGAGCCTTGGAAGCAGCAGGAAAGGTTTAGTCATCGTCTGCGGAACAAAAGCGGAGAATGTTGGCCCTGATCAATCGCATTCTGGACTGGTTCAAGAGCCTGTTCTGGAAGGAGGAAATGGAACTGACGCTGGTCGGGCTGCAGTACTCGGGCAAGACCACCTTTGTCAACGTAATTGCCGTAAGTATTGGATGAAGGGGGGTGGGGGGTTTGACTTAGCAGTAGAGGGATGCTCGGGTGGATCAGGGGAAGGGAGGTAGAATCAGAATTTGATGCATAAGCAACAAGAAGCAATGAATCATAGCTTAATGGATGTGCGAACGGCTTCCGTGAAGGTTCCTTTATTTTGTTGTTCGAAGTTTGAGAGTTTGTTCGTCGACTGTGAACGAGCTAATCAGGGTTTGTTGTTATCAGCTTGTTGGAACGATAGCGTGCTGAACACTCGAACAGAAAACCTAATATTAAATGAAGCTAATATTGATTTCGTCTTAGACATATATGTACGATAACAAAGGATTAATTACTCTTTAGAGATTTTAGTTTGATGTATGCAGGTTGTATTTTGATGATGACATGAATTTATTACTTTACTAGTATTACCATCTTAGAACTGGAACATTGTAGCACATTGTAGCCTCACGGCTGAATGTTTAAATGTTCAATAAAACTTCCACAGTTAGTCACTTGCAGTACTGTTTACGTTTGTATGCCCTTCCGAATGATAATTACGCCAGCAAATTACAAAATCAAATAGGGAAACGATCCTAACGAACTGTTGGAAATTTTCGGTCTTCCGGTTACAAGGTGTCTAAGCCAAGTTACTATTTTTGAAGTCGTGTTTCATGGTTGGCACGAATTTTCTATGCACTGGAGCGTCAAGGTCATACTTTTTAATTACACTCCCATCTTCTTGTAATGCACTTTTAAACGAAATTTGAGTGACATAGCTGCCTGTGGGGCAGCAGGGACTATGTCCAAGGGCTTGACGACCCCTCCCAGGCCATCTGCGAGTTGTGGCGCCTGCCTAGGATGTGGTGGGGTTTGACAGTGGGCCCTGTTAAACCTCTATAAAAAGCTGCATGTAGCCGCAAGTAGACCCCACCAAAGCGACCGTGTGCCGCTCAAAGCGCACAAGCCCAAGTCCTGGTGTTAGGTGGGACGCTAAACAGCCCTGACACGACGGCTCTCCGACGAGACAGGAGGTTTGCGCAGGCCCAATAAGCCGCCTTTAAAAACAACTATTACGAACGACATAGAAGCTGTCTATGCCTGTGAAATCTAACAAATTGGAAAAAATTTGAACAATTCGTGTAATGCTGATTTCCTTTGTTTGATCATTTTGTAAGTAATTGTTTGAAAAGCCTCGATTGTTGAGAATATCTCTGCGTTCACCAATCACACAAATTGTTTGAAGAGTTCAAATCCTGTTCAAGCAAAACAATAATAATCAAGCAAAACAAAAGGTGAAGGGGAAGAGGTACGGGCTGCGTATGAGTATGTGCGGAGACAGGGATTAGACGCGAAGTTGGCATACCTGGCGGAGGCTTAAGATATGAAACTGGAATCATGTGAAAATATCCTCTGTAGTCAGGCTAACACCACCCTCAAGGAAGCATCTTGAAAGGTAACTACTTTTGAGTTGAGATAGTAACGTTGTTTAATGCACTGCGGAAATTCGTCCCGTACCCTGTAGTAGTAGACCTATCTTTTATTAGGTTATGGGCCCAGTAACGATTGCTTGAAGAATTAAAATCATTGAAAATGTTCATGTTGTAGATAATTCTAGCTTTTTTTTTCACGTTGCAAAAGTGTTGCTACAACAAAAGTTGTAAATAAATATTTCTCCATGACGAACATTGCACTTTATTTACTAAACGGATAGATAATTGAGATCTGTTGAAGTTCAAAGGAACTCATTGATCATAGTAGGCAACCTGTTACACTGTTCATTGACATACGTATAATTTGTAGAAAATAAATCATTCCTGAATTACACTTCAAACAGTAAAGACGTGTTTGGTCATTTGTTTGCTCAATTACCAATAGGTTATGAGCCCAGAAGAACTCATTGAAGAGGATAACTCAATCCAAACTGTGAAATCGTTACCAGCTATTCCGAGAGATTCGAGTACGATGAGTGATCTCAAGACGTCTTTCAAGAAGCTTGGTGATTCCAACTATGCGGTATGCCTCAAAATCCGCCTGCAGATTGGATCACGAAAGATGCGAAGGCACGTGCACTCATTGGACTCTCAGTTGAAGATGGGCAACTTTCGTATGTTATTCGAGCATCGTCGAGTAAGGAGATGAGGGACGCATTACGAACTTACCATGAACGGTCATCTTTGGCGAGCAAGGTCCATGTTCTTCGCAAGCTATGTTCCCAGTGGCTGTTGGAAGGAGGAAGCATGTCTGAACATTTGAACGAGATAACCTGCCTAATCAACCGGCTGATTGCTTTGGGAGAAGAGCTGAAGGAACACTGGATAGTGGCCGGCCATGATTTTATCAAGCTTACCGGAATCGTATGGAAGTCTCATTACGGCGTTGGAATGCCGACCAGAAGCGGATCTAACCTTGGAGTATGTGAAAGGTAAGCTCCTTGATGAATGGAAGCGACGTGAAGAAAACCAATCGATGGAAAAGGTGTTACGAACTGGTGGAGATGAGACAAACAAACTATCCATGAAACAGAAGGTAACCTGCCATTATTGTGGAGTAGAAGGTCATTTTCGTCGGGATTGTAGAAAGTTCATCAATGACAAGAGAAAGCAGCAGAAGCCCAGAGATCAAAATGTAAAGCTAGTAGTGAATGATGAAATCGAAATGTGTTTGGCGGCTGGTGACGCATTGTGGTTATTGGACTCTGGCGCAACTTCTCATATGACGAATGATGTACGTTTGCTGGATAGATTGGATGCTTCGCGGAGAACTAGTATTAGTTTGGCGGATGGAAATAAAGTTCAAGGAACTGGCGTTGGTACAGGTGTATTCCGAGGCGTTAATGATGAAGGCAAAGCAGTTAAGGTTCAACTATCTGATGTCTATCATGTACCAGCGCTTTCTGGAAGTTTATTAAGTGTTAGCAAAATAACCGATGAAGGATTCGAAGTTATATTCAACCAAACAATGTGCAAGATAGTGAAGAATGATGTGGTTTACCTGACAGGAGAGCGACGAGGCAGTTTATATCATTTGAAGGATGGACCCGAAAGAGTATTGGTTACTGTGGCCGACCATTCCCAACAATGTATTCATTTGTGGCATCGCCGGTTAGGACACCGGAACGCGGATGCGATTATGCGAATTGTGCGTGACGAAATGAGAACCTGTATGATGATGCAGAACTGTGGGGTTCAAACCATCTGTGGCACGTGCTGTGAAGGAAAACAAAGCCGTATTTCATTCCCGAAAGAATCGGAAAGCAGAACAGTGGCCGTGGGTGACTTGATTCATATGGACTTGTATGGACCATTCGAAGAGTGTACACCGAGCGGAAACCGATTTTGTCTGGTGATCATTGATGATTTCTCCCGTTATACTGAAGTATACTTGATGAGATGCAAATCTTGAAACTTTTAACAAGATCCAAGAGTATGTTAGTTTAATGGAAAATCAATTTGGAAGAAAACCAAGAATCATGCGGGCAGACGGTGGAGGAGAATTCACCAACGGTAAATTGAAACAATTTTGTGCTAATTATGGAATCCGGATGCAGCAAACCGCTCCCTATAGACC
Organism: Armigeres subalbatus; assembly: GCF_024139115.2. NCBI lineage: Eukaryota > Metazoa > Arthropoda > Insecta > Diptera > Culicidae > Armigeres > Armigeres subalbatus. Next base: position 53,884,051 of record NC_085139.1, on the reverse strand, counting down.
TCAGCAAAATGGTGTAGCAGAAAGAAAGAATCGATACCTGGTCGAAATGATGAGATGTATGTTAGCAGAATCAAAACTGGAAAAAGGGTTCTGGGGAGAAGCCCTAGCAACCGCAAATTATATTCAAAACCGTCTACCAATATCATCGTCAAACAAAACCTCCTATGAGGTCTACTACGGGAAGAAGCCATCATATACACTAGACCTCTTCATGTTTCCAAAAAGTATCAAAAATTCAACCGGTCAGCCCAGAATCACAATTCTTATGCTAAAATAACTCTCCTGTCAAATTTTCAGCTAATTCGGATAAAATTTCGAGGTGGCTCAAGTCGATTTAGTGTTTTTGGGCTATTTTCAATTTTGGAAAAAAAATCTAACAAGTGATATAAACGTCGAAAACTATCGCAATAACCTCTATACGGAAGCTTTTTGTGTGCTCTACAAGTCTTGTGAACATTGCGATTCGTTTCGTTCACGTTTTGTCCATGTTAAAGTGATTTTTAAGCCTTTATGTGCATAAAAATACTTTTTCCCCGAAAAGTCGTTGTTCTACGAAATTCTTGAGTTTATGACAAATAATTTTTAATTTATTATATAATTATTCCTCTTTTTCCCCTGGAAATTTGAGTAATATAATTGCTCATGTGTGATTTATCGTTAAATTCTTAAAAATCAGAAGCTGAACATTTGTCAAAAATTTGCACGCTGAGATTTATTCGAACAAGTTGTTCAAACAAAGAAGCTTCGATTTCACTTGTTACTACGATGCACTCAATGTTAAAAGCATGCAGACATATGGTGAAATTAACAAAATTTGGAAGTCATTTGTTGTAAGCATTAAATATCATATGATTTGATTTATGTTTTGTTCGAACAACTTGCTTAAAGAAATCCTAGCGTGCAAATTTATGACAAATGTTCAGCTTCTGATTTTTAGGAATTTAACGGTAAATCGCACATTGGCAATTATATTACTCAAATTTTCAAGGAAAAAAGAGGAATAATAATATAATAAATTTACAATCATTTGTCATAAACTCAGGAATTTTGTAGAACAACGACTTTTGGAGGAAGCAGTATTTTTATGCACTTAAAAGCTTAAAAATCACTTTAACACTTTAACTGACAAAACGTGAACGAAACGAATCGCAATGTTCACAAGACTTGTAGAGCACACAAAAAGCTTCCGTATAGAGGTTGTTGCGATAGTTTTCGACGTTTATATCACTTGTTAGATTTTTTCCAACATTGAAAATAGCCCAAAAACACTAAATCGACTTGAGCCACCTCAAAATTTTATCCGAATTAGCTGAAAATTTGACAGGAGACTTATTTTAGCATAAGAATTGTGATTCTGGGCTGACCGGTTGAATTTTTGATACTTTTTGAAAACATGAAGAGGTCTAATATACACATATGCGAATATTTGGGTCAACGGCGTTCGTGCACATTCCAAAACAGAAGCGTAGGAAGCTTGACAAGAAAGCAGAAAAGTTAACATTTGTTGGTTACGCAGATGGATGCAAGGCATATCGTTTTCTGAACCGAATGGATTGTACTATCACTATCAGTAGGGATGCAAAATTTGATGAAAATTTGTATCAAGAATTTGAAATGGAAGAGCAGAATAACGATGACATAATAATAAGCCTGGATAATGGAACTTCTGTGCCTCAAGTGACAAATGATGAGCCTGAACCAGAACGCGAGCCGGAACTTGCAGGAGTTATACCACCGATCGAATCAGATGTGGACGGAGACGCACACCAAGAAGTAAATCACGAAGAAGAATCAAATGATCATGAAAGTATTCTTAGACGATCTTCGAGGCGAACAAAAGGAGTCCCCCCTAAGTGGTTCGAGCGAATTTGGTCGGTTACAGAATGTCAGGAGGAGCCATTGAGTTTTGCAGAAGCTTTATCAAGTAACCATAAAGAGGAATGGAAGATGGCAATGATGGAAGAAATTAATTCAATTGAAGAAAACAACACATGGAAGTTAGTTGATCTACCTGATAAAAAAAAGCGATTGGCGTCAAATGGGTCTACAAAATAAAAAAAGATTCTAATGGAGAGATTTCAAGATTTAAGGCGAGACTGGTAGTAAAAGGATTTAGCCAACAATATGGCGTTGATTATGACGAAATATTTGCTCCGGTTGTACGTCAAACAACTTTTCGTACTTTATTGGCAATTGCTGCAAAAAGAGGGATGTCTGTACGCCAATACGACATCAAGACTGCGTTCTTGAACGGCATCCTTGAGGAGGAGATTTATATGCAGCAACCTCCTGGATTTGTGGTTAAAGGAAGTGAACATAAAGTCTATCGATTATACAAAAGCTTATATCTAATCTAATCTATCTAATCTCATACTTGCGCAGCCAATACTTGAAAGCATCCTGGAAAATAACGGTTTTCTAAATTCCGTCATTTTTCTTTTCATACGGCCAGGCCAACTACCGCAGAGATGATTTCTAGTATTTTTAGTATTTGTAAAACCTTAAAGTCGATCCATACCATGAAATCGAGGGGAAAGGAAGAAAGCGTGGACCTCCCGTACCAAACGCTTCCTGTTAGTATACATAGTAATGAAATATAATATTAATGAATTGGGAGCGAAGCTATTTAAAAGTTATGAAATGCTTCATTCGGCAAATGATGGTTGACGTCGTGTTCAGAATAACTATGATCACTATAAATTAGAAAAGAAGGATATCATCATTAGTAGACGGTAACGTAAGCTTCTTTCCTCGGTGACAGATGTGATGACAATTCTGAAAATAAAAGAAGTACTAGCACAACATTAGAAGATTGGTCACTTTTATTATACTCATGTTATTTTTTAAATGCTTTTCCAGACTGCTATCAGAAATTAAGGAAGGTTTAATACTTGATTCCAATCAAAGAAAAACATAACAGGGATATGAGTATTAATATTTGCGGTCGGGAAGCATCTAGGAAATTGGAAGGAAGGATTAGTGTAGTATTTACTTAATGACTTATCGACAATTTCATAAGCACTACAGAATTGGAAATTGGGGAAGGTTTTCGTTGGGTCAGGATTTGCCTGTAGCTGGCAATGTGACCGTGGTAGATCTTACCCCGTAACGCACCACGTAAAGGTGTCTACCCAGCATTACGGGTCTATCGATTATACAAAAGCTTATATGGATTAAAACAGGCTGCTAAAGCATGGAACCAACAGCTCAACTCAGTACTAGAACAACAAGGTTTCAAGCGTTGTGAATCTGATCCATGCTTGTATACGAAGCTAAGAGGAGGAAAGCATTGTTATGTTCTAGTCTATGTGGATGACATTTTGGTTGCAAGCGAGGACAACAATCTAATCGTTGAAACGGAAAAAGCTTTACAAAACAGATTTGCGCTTACATCACTGGGAGAAATCCACTGGTATTTGGGAATGGAAGTCAAGCGAAATAAGGATGGAGATTTCTTCATATGCCAAGAACGCTACATCGAGCAGATTGCAAACTCATCCGGATTAATAGAAGCTAAACCATCAAAAATACCCTTAGACCCAGGATATTACAAGCATGAATCAAATGATTGTCTTCCAGATAACAAAGAATATCAAAAACTTACGGGCCAGCTACTGTATGTATCAGTTAATACCAGACCAGATATCTCTGCAGCTGTGTCCATTTTAAGCAGAAAAACTAGTTGTCCGAATAAAGATGATTGGGTAGAACTTAAACGGGTTGCTCGTTACCTGATGACAACCAAACACTTATGGCTACGACTGAGCAATACGAAGAAGAATGAAGAATTACTGGGATATTGCGATGCTGATTGGGCTGAATGCCGAGATGAGTCCAATGGCGGTTTCCTGATGAAATACAACGGAGGAACAATTACTTGGGCATGTCGCAAGCAAACGTGTGTGTCGCTTTCAACGGCTGAAGCAGAGTTCGTAGCGCTATCAGAATCTGTTCAAGAAACAATGTGGTTGAAACGGTTACTGCACGATCTTGGCGAACATCCAGCTATCCCTGTGATTTATGAAGATAATCAAAGTGCCCTGAAAATGCTTGAAAATGGAAAATTCAGTAACAGGACAAAACACATTGATACCCGGTATCATTACGCAAGGGATATGAAAATAAAACAAGAAGTCAGCTTTATCTACTGCTGTACCGAAGAAATGATTGCAGATCTTCTCACGAAACCTCTTGGAGCGGTCCGTTTGGAAAAACTGAGAACTATGTCTGGAGTCGAGATCATGCGTTGAGGAGGAGTGTTGAAGTACAAAGCAACTCATTGATCATAGTAGGCAACCTGTTACACTGTTCATTGACATACGTATAATTTGTAGAAAATAAATCATTCCTGAATTACACTTCAAACAGTAAAGACGTGTTTGGTCATTTGTCTGCTCAATTACCAATAAGATCAATATCCCATCATCAGTATCTTTGATTAGAAGATCAAATGATGAGATAGTTGACAGTGCCTGCTGCTCCGTAACAAGAATACTTTCATTCTTCAAAATAAACTAGGAGTTGACGACTATCGACTATCATGTCAAGAATTATACGCTACGAAAAATATTGAAAAAAATATATTATTTAGGAGAAAGTGGGGTAAGATCGCCATATGGGGCAAGACAACCAACGTTGATTATGACTTAAGTGATCATTATATTCACATTATTATTACGAGGGATGGTTAACAGTAATGTAAAATGGCTATTCAACTGAAAAATGCACTTTGACAATTTAACCGCAAACGTGACCTTTAAGTGGTCTTGTTGTGTAGGGGTTATCACGCCTATCTAGAGAGTAGGAGGTTGAGGGTTCGAAACATATGCTGTGCATATGCACAGCCAAGATATTTAACAAAAAAAAAAAATAACTTGTTCTTGAAATATTGATTTTAAGATGGTTTAGTTGAAACTCGGATTTTATTATCGGATTTTTTTATAATTTGTTGTTACATAATTTAGGGTTTGAAGCCAAAATTACTCATTTTTCAGCACAAATTGATATTAACGAAGGCTTGTATATAACTGTAGCTTACCTACATTAATAATTTGAAGAGATTCACAGTAATTCTGATCTATAGAGTATCAAGGACATACGTCGAATTGGGGCGGTATTGCCAATTGGAATAGGAACAAGCTCATCTCCAGGATTAAGAGTTGCCTAACCCTTAAATGCATTTAAAAAATCATCAAAATAGTTTCTGCCTGAATCAGAGATGTTTATAACAACGGATATGGTTTTACTCGTAGAAATGAGCTTTAGGCAAATTTAGATATTATCGTAGAGCTAGAGGTCAACAAATCAACATGGAATGCGACATTTTCAAGCAAAACATCATTTGAACATAATTCTTAGCTCTATTAATGAGAGCGATAGAAAGTCCGTCAACTTTGTATGTAGCGTGAAACTAGAAAAAAGCGTATTCCCATTTGTAAACACGGAGAATGGTACGAGATAAATAATTGATGGTAAATAAAGACAAAAAGTTCTCCAGGAATTCCTCTAACAATTCCTCCGGAAGTTGATCCATGAGTTCCTGTGGAAGCTCCGCCAGGAATTACTGTGGAAGTTCCTCCAAAAATTCCTCCGGAAGTTCCTCCGGGAATTCCTCCGGAAGTTTCTCCGGGAATTCCTCCGGAAGTTTCTCCGGGAATTCCTCCGGAAGTTCCTCCGGAAGTTCCTCCGGGAATTCCTCCGGAAGTTCCTCCGGGAATTCCTCCGATAGTTCCTCCGGGAATTCCTCCGGAAGTACCTCCGGGAATTCCTCCGGAAGTTCCTCCGGGAATTCCTCCAAAAGTTCCTCCGGGAATTCCTCCGAAAGTTCCTCCGGGAATTCCTCCTCTGGAAGAACTTCCTAAGGAATTCCTGGAGGAACTTCCGAAGGAAATCCTGAAGGAACTTCCGAAGGAATTTCTGGAAGAACTTACTTTATTTGTCTTCTTTGTCTAATTTGTCTCATTTGTCTTATTTATATTATTTTCTATTTGTCTTATTTACACCAACACCTTTGTCATTACCCAAATCTCTTTCAAAGCTTATGTGGAAACCTTGTACAGAAATCCTCTCACGATATTTTCTAATGTTGTTCTAGAAACGGATTATGTTTTCATTTTCCAAAACCAGCTGGAGTTTTTTTATTTTGATCTCCTTATTGCGTGATTGGTCGGCGTTGCTGCTGTTCTCTCGCCGAACCACTGCACAGTGTGCAAATTCGAGTCAAAAAACGGACGCAATTCAACCACGGTATGTACATATCTGGAGATTACCTTAAAAAAATCACAAAAATCCAAAGAATCTGATGGTGCCGACCCCTTTGCCGTTAGAATACTGGAAGTGTCCTATTTTGTACAATTTCCCCTACAAATAGAGGATTTTGCTAATGCATATGTTCACATCAATCGAAAAGACAGGGAAAACCTTGACTTGTGTTATGGAAATATCATAATAGGCCTCCCATATATTGTTGAACACGGATAAGTGTCTCATTTTGTCTAATACCCCCTATAAAATGCTTCAGATGATACACATTTAAGATTCAAGGTGATCATCAAATGAGTTACTGTCAGTTATGGAATTCAGGACGATGAAATAGTATTATCCTCGGACAATTCACTGGAAATATGTTTAATGTCTGTTTTTGTCTGATGCTCCCTATAATTTGAAAATATTTTCAAAAGTATAACATCAAATCAATTTTCATTTTAGAAAAATGTACTAAGATCCTTGAAGACTATTATAGGCATATCAAAAGGCTATTTCTTTTTTGCAGGGTCCCTTCAGTGTCTCATTTTGTCCAATATCCCTTATACGTTGAACCGTTTTTATTCAATTTATCAGAACACACAAATTGAAAGCTCGAGAAAATTTTGTGAAAATCGGCGAATTATCTGGACAATAAAATGTGACTTTTCCTAGGGGGTTGAGTAGTTTTCTGATTTTGCCAAATATCCCCTATAGTTAAATGAAATTTTAAAATCAGATAGAGCAAATCAATTAATAACTCTGAAAATTATATTAGATATTATATTATATATCAGATGTATGGATGACTTCTCCCAGTAAGCAATACATTTCATAAGATATGTTATACCTTATTGGGATAATGCCTACTATCAGCAAGTGGAAATAACTCAAATTCATGCACAATGGGGAAATCCGATTTCAAAGGTGGAAAAAATTGATAACTTTCTTCACAAACAACTTACAGAAAAGTTCAAGAGCTTATTCGAAAGGGAATTTTGCAAAGTATTCAGTGAGTGCTGTTTCAAGGACGTGGAACGCTTCTGTATGTAGTTATTGAGTTCGTTTTGCCCTAATGCCCCATATATCGCGAGTTTCCAAACTATTTGTCATTTTATATTTAAGACATTGTTCTAAAATTGTGTTTATCTCTTCACTGTGGATCCACAAAAGGTCACTAAATATATTTTGTTGGTAAAAGTTGGAAATTTAAGGGATTTTGCGGTCAAATAAGCATCAAAGTGCATTTCATGTGCAATTTTCATGTATTCTGTAAAAAATAGTAATATTTACAGATAAGTGTTGATATTATTGTCTCAAAGTGTTGAACAGATATTGACAAATGTTTGCCGAACAAAAATTACCCAAAAATTAACCATACCCGATAGCACAACTAGACAAGAATAGTCATATGTTATGAGTCTTGATGTGATCATAGATAGGAGGTGATGGGAGATACTGTTTTTTCTTACCTTTTTGCCCAAATTCCCCTATGAAATAATATAGCTCAATGATTCTGATGAAGGAAATGATGTAGTAATGTTAATTTAGTTGATATTTCCAATGATATAATGAAAATAACAAATAATCATATAATTCATTAAAAATATTGAATTATAGCTCATTTAATGTAATTTTTTATTCAAAATAGGATAACATTTTTCACGGACGACGCACATAGAAGATTAAGGGCTCATTCGAAAGGGAGTTTTCCAAGAAAATCAGTGAGAGATGTTTTAAAGACGTGAGACACTTCTGTATGTAGTTGTTAAGCTCGTTTTGCCACAATGTCCCGTACATCACAGTTTATCATATTTTTAGTGCTTTATCTTCCAAGTATTGTACTGAAGATGTGTTCTCCTCTTCATTATGGATCCATAGAAAAGCACTATACATGCTTTATTGGTTTAAGTTGGATATTTAAGGGATTTTGGGGTTAAATAAGTATTAAATTGCACTTTACGTGAATTTTTCATGTATTCTGTAAAAAAATAATAAAAATATTATTATCCTTCCAAAATGTTCTTCAGACATTGATAAATGTTTGCGAAACAATTACTAATGAAGTAAATCATTTCGCAAGTGTTTTGTTTTGGGATTTATTGGGTAAAACCCGATTTTTTAAATGCTTCTGAAAAGTGCCGATACCAATCATTCCCATTGCACAACTAGATAAGAGTAAATATATTAGTCGATGTGATAATATAAAGGAATAGATAGGAAATATGACGTTTCACCCAAATTCCCCTTATGAAATAGTATAGCTCAATGATTCTGGGTTAAGAAATGATGGAGTAATATTGATTCAATTATAATTTGTCAATGAAAAATAACAAATATTCGTAGATTGCATTGAAAAAAAAATCCAAGGGTTCAGAACTCAGAACCTTTTTTTTAAATACATAAATAATGAATTTTTTCACTTATTTGTCCCAAAATGCCTTAAAAATTCATTTTTAATGTAATATGTGGATTTTTGTTTTTTTCTATGCTATCAATTTCTGTTAAAAAAATTTATGACAATAATATCAACTATTATCTGTAAATATCTGAATAATCAATAGGCTGTAGATTTTGCCAAAATTGACCATATGTAGAGCTACATCAATACTTACAAGTTTTTAAATCATAGTATATTAACCCTAAATGATCATTCGATGTAATATAGTGCTAAAGATTTTTTGGGTATTATTATTCTTTACAGAATACATGAAAAAATCACATAGATGCAGTTTGATGATTATTTGACCCCAAAATCCCTTAAATTTCCAACTTTTTCCAACAAAAGTGCTATGTATGGATCTACATTGAAAAGGGAAAACAGAATTTCAGTGTAATTTTTGAAAGATAAAAGTACCAAAATATGAAAAATTTTGATGTATGGGACATTGGGGCAAAACCAGCTCAATAACTACATACAGAAGTGTATCATGTCTATAAAACATCACTCACTGAATTTCTTGGAAAATTCGCTTTCGAATGAGCCCTTAACCTTATCTGTGAGTCGCTCATGAGAAAAGTTATCCTATTTTGTATAAAAAGTTACATTAAAAGAGCTGTATGACCCTCAAATCCCCTATAAATCAATATTTTTAATGAATTATATAATTGTTTCTTATTTTCATTATATCATTGGAAAATATCGATTAAATTAACATTACTACATCATTTCTTGCTCAGAATCATTGAGCTGTATTATTTCATATGGGAATTTGGGCAAAAAGGTAAGAAAAAAGAAAGAGTATCTCCCATCACCTCCTATCTATGATCACATCAAGACTCGTAACATATGACTATTCTTGTCTAGTTGTGCTATCGGGTATGGTTTGGAAATGTTTGGCATTGGTGCTATTCAAAAGTTTTTAAAAATCGTTTTTATTCAATAAATAATTAAATAAAACATTTGTGAAACGATTTATTTCATTAATTTTTGTTCGGCAAACATTTGTCAATATCTGTTCAACACTTTGAGACAATAATATCAACACTTATCTGTAAATATTACTATTTTTTACAGAATACATGAAAATTGCACATAAAATGCACTTTGATGCTTATTTGACCCCAAAATCCCTTAAATTTCCAACTTTTACCAACAAAATATATTTAGTGCCCTTCTGTGGATCCACAGTGAAGAGATAAACACAATTTTAGAACAATGTCTTAAAGATAAAATGACAAATAGTTTGGAATCTCGCGATATATGGGGCATTAGGGCAAAACGAGCTCAATAACTACATACAGAAGCGTTCAACGTCCATGAAACAGCACTCACTAAATTCTTTGCAAAGTTTCCTTTCGAATAAGCTCTTGATCTCTTCTGTAAGTTGTTCGTGAAGAATATTATCAATTTTTTCCACCTTTGAAATCGAATTTTCCCATTGTGCACCGCCAGACATTCTAAATACCCACGCTCATCTAATGTGAACGTGTACTATACACATGTGCAAGTGTTAGCTTGACAAATGGATTGCGGGTGATTTAACTATGCGTCCAATTTTGGAATTTCGAGCTCATTCAGTAGCCACTAGGTTGCGAAGGCCGACGGAGGTCCTTCGTACATAGCTTAGTTGGTGAAAGCACCAGTCTAGCGTACTGTTGGGTCGTGGGTTCGAGTTCCATCGAAGGGAAATTGGTTACCTCCAATACATTTTTCAAATTAATATCTTCCGCATAATGTACATATTCACATATGAGTTTTCACTGCATTTTGGTAGTAAAGCAGCAGTTGTTCATGTGGCTTCTGAGGTGGATGCGAGGAACTGCAAGCGGCAGACGAATCAATACGGACATGATGCAAAACATTGGGGTACTTGCCTGCGCGAGGATTTTGGAAGACCTCCTCACCAACACCATACGCCGGACCAGGACGGCTGCAGATCGTTGATGGGAAGGGCTCGACTGCGATAGGTGGCTTAGAGGCTTCCATAGAGCTTGTGGCAGGTCTGCGTCCCTCGATGCAAAACCCTTAGTTCGATTCGTTTGTAGACTGTTGACTGGAAGTCGTAGATGTTTCAAGACACGAAAAGTTCGAAAAATAATTGTACTAGCCCGTGTTAGGATTTTGGAAGACCTCTACACCAACCCCAAACACAGGACCGGGACGGCTGAAGATCGTTGACTGGTATGGCTCGACTGTAAAGGGAGGGGGGGGATGGATCCGAGGCTTCCGTTGGGCTTCGGCCAGTTGGCGTCCCAGTTTCCAACAATGGATGATTGAAGTGGAATGAAACGGTAAAATTGACCCGGTAATATTTATTGTAGAATTCGCAGGCGAGCGGCTGCTTTATTTTTTGGATTAGGTGCCAAACGCCGGACACTGATACCATCAGGCCAATACCAGGCGTCGCCGATCATACTTGAGACTGATTTTCACACAGATACTTTGAACGAGACGAAAGAGATATCGTCTACGTTCTTGCCGCGAGGGACAAGCTTTGTGACAGTTACTGAAGAAGCATCCACGTTAGAAATCTCGACAACATATTATTTTACTCTCTCAATTCCCTGATCAGGAGCAAAAGGAGTTCCATAGAAAACCGTTAGTCCATTAACTTTGACTTTGACTTGGTCCTGCATGCATTTGCATATAATATTAATTTTGTATATGCCATTTTGTTATATGGAGTTCATAATGTTTTGGTATAGAAATTTTATCTGTTGATCCAACGGATATACGCTAAAAGATATGACTTTTATATTCTTATCACCTAAATCTACCACGATTTTGGCACCTGTTGATCCATTGAAAGCACCAATAATTATCGCATACCAACAATCGTCCACAGAAGAAGCAGATTCAACCAGATTTCATCGCTAAGTGTATCTAATAATTCTATTTTCTTATTGCAGTCCGGCCAGTTCTGCGAAGACATGATCCCGACCGTCGGGTTCAACATGCGCAAGGTGACCAAAGGCAACGTGACCATCAAGGTGTGGGACATCGGCGGTCAGCCACGCTTCCGGTCGATGTGGGAACGATACTGCCGCGGGGTCAACGCCATCGTGTAGGTGTCATACGCGGCCTCGTAACCGCCTTATCTTGGCTATATCTCATCATCCATCGTCCCCGATAAGAAATTGTTGCAGTTGCAGTAGCAAACGTCAGCAGCAGCACCAGCATCGTTTCGCGTCGGGGGTGGACGGAATGATTATTTACGATCCTCTTGGATTAATGGTGTTTGATGAATTTTTCTATCGCTACATTTTAGCTACATGGTTGATGCGGCGGATTTGGATAAGATGGAAGCTTCTCGGAATGAGTTGCACTCGCTGTTGGATAAGCCACAGCTAGCCGGCATTCCGGTGCTGGTGTTAGGTAACAAGCGAGATATTTCTGGCGCGTTGGATGAGCCGGGACTGATTGAAAGAATGTGAGTATAAAGGAATTTGATCATCGATCTATTGTTGAGTTTCTTTTTCATTTATGTTATAAACTGATTTCTGTTGAGCTGATCTAGAATTTGACAATGATTTAAGATCCTGTCCAGATGGAATAAATATGTGGATATGGCTAGTTCATGGAAGGTTCTGCTCGCAACCTCAGTCCTCAATGTGTTTTTTCCTAAGAATAAACCTTTTCATGCCATCATCATTTTCCTCCTATATAGGAATCTCTCCAGCATACAGGATCGGGAGATCTGCTGCTACAGCATCTCGTGCAAGGAGAAGGACAACATCGACATCACCCTGCAGTGGCTGATCGCTCACTCCAAGAGCCAGAGCCGTTAAAATGATGCAACGGTTGTTGTCGTCGTCGCCGTAGTTATTGTCGGTTTGTGTGCGTTCGTTGTGGCTTCAGCAGTTCAGCAGGGATTTTAATATTCAACGATGATCAAGCAAAGGCTTTGGGGGACCGGATACAAGAACTATTAAGAGACTGATGGTGTACAACGGCGCGGCCACACCATGTTCGTTAGTTTTAGCAATGAGTAACGGCAAGAATTTCAAGCATGAAAACACAACAATGTAGAACATTTAGTAGATCACGTGGCACATGGTACACCGGATTGGCTGCTCGAGCATAAGATTCTTCCCTATAATAGGAACTGTTTGTTTGGTATGTACGCGGGAACGGTTTCCGAATCTCAACCCGGTACGGTCGGATAAGATGAACAGTGTTAGGCATAAGAGAGGCATGAATGCGATTGATTATAAGTTGTGACATTTGAGCAGTTTTGTTTTAATATACATAAAAAGTTATTACAGTCATATGGATACTAACTAAATTACTTCAAATGGAAATTATTCGGAAAGAGCGTCTTTATTATTCAGAAATATTGGGATACGTTAGACGAATGGTATGACATCATCTGTTAGGGTTTTTATGCGTGCAGATGTTCGTGATTTTGATAAAATATTCCCCCCAAAAAAAGGCAAACTGATAAAAGCAAACTCAATCAGCAGTTAGTACGCAAAATAAACGCCAAATGATTCACATTACTAACTAGAGCAATTCACACAGCAACAAACCGAAGCACGTACATACCCTCACTAATCTCAATGAAATGCACGCAGGATGACAATTCTGCTAGGGAAACAATTAAATTGAAACAAATTTGCTTTATAGATAACACGTTGTTAAATGAGTGCGAGATCGATGAAATGAATGAGCGTCCTTTGCGTTGTTTCCAGCTCCCGTGTTTTGTCCAACAGTTCTACGAATTATGCGTTTGTTTGAGTTCCTGATCCAAGTGGGCAGCATCACAATCCTTTTAGTATTGTTTTCTATGTGTGGACGAAAACGATCTGAGTGCAGCAAATGTGCGAGTGAATTGACCATTCAATTGATAGTATAAAATATCCCAAAACAAAACAGACAAATAGTTGAACTTATTATTCTCCATTACTAAACTGATATTTTCGAAAATAAGTAAAATGAGAAACAATTCTTTTTTCTTGATATTTGTTTTTAACTTTTTGGATGCTTCTTATTCGTATTATGCAAAGATATATTATTTTCATATTTTTTACAGAAACAAATCAATTTATTTTTCTTCTAATGTTTAGGAAAGCTCAGTTTCAATAGTGAGCAATTTTAGGTTTCGCGCAGTGATATGTTGAGTAATATTAGGTCTTTATATAAACAACAAAAGTCGAGAGGGTCAGGTGGATAACAAAAAATACATAATTACGTTGTTGACCGTTATGATGCCATAGTCGGTAAATAAAACCTTAATCACGATCACATAGAATAACACTCACATATTTGTCCCCGTTTATTAAAAAACTGCAAGAACACTTTGCAAGGTAATAAAATGCAGGCTGTCGAACTCGCGCGAACGAGATCACCGAATGTTCCAGCGAAGCTATCGGAAATATGTAAACCTGGGACAAGTCTGTGAGTGCGGACGGTAGTTATAGGTTCCCATTGGATTTCCATTCGAAAAGTAGTGTCATTGTCAAAAGTTGAATCTTGCAAATAAAGCCAAGCTTCCTTAGAGCAGTTATATACCAATCGATAGGTTTTCACGTTTCCTAAGGCTTAATATTGTGGGTATTATTTCGCAGTTTATTTTTCAGCAAACATTTTCTATCAAGTTCAACCAGCGTTATAACAGTGGTAAACATTACAAGCGAAACAAATAATCATAATGACAAAATATAAAATGGGAAGGAAGTGGTGAAAAACGAATAGTTAGTAGATGAAACAAAACAAATAACTGGAAACTAAGAATGAATATGATTAATATTAAATTGATTACTAAATCTTATACTGTATATAATGACAACATATGATAATAATAATGAAATATTATATATGACTACAGAAAGCAGTTTTATTCATTTATGACTACAAAAACCAGTTTTATTCATTTATGAATATTGAAACAACCGTGGAAATAAAGTCTTTATAGATTTGGATCCGAAACATTTTTTACGGAAAATAATTCTAGATATTTTTGTCAAACAGTCGTTTTTTTTCAAGGATTCGTTGGCAGAAGGAGAGAGTTGGATGAGGGTACATACAATGCCTGTGGATGATGCCACAGTGAAAAGTAACTGCATTCAAGAACTGTAGAATGTGGCAGCTTATAGAAGTCAGGAACACCTTCTTCACCACCAGCGAAAATAAATCATCGGCTGCCCTTCGGAGGGACGTCATCAAGCTTACGCGGAGACAAGGCCAGTATATCATTGCCGGCGACCTGAATGCCCAACATCAAGCCTGGGGCAACAGTCGCGGCAATCGAAATGGCACCATCTGGCAACGACAAGTAACGACATGGAGGAAGGCCACTACACGATCTTGAGCCCGGATTCCTCCACTCGGCTGAGTCGGTCCGGTGTCCACGCAACCCTCGACCTATACAAAACCAACATGAACGACTACGTCTCGCAGCCGGTCGTCTACCAGGAGCTCAGTTCGGATCATTATCCGGTGGTGGCGGAAGTGGGCTCCTCGGTCAATCGGCATCAGCAGTTCTGGCGAAACTACCACTGAGTCGACTGGGGCCGGTTCCAGAGGTGCGTGGACAACAACGTCGACTACGAGGCGCGGCCGATAACGCCTGAAGCAATCGATCGGCAGCTGCATTCTATCTAGGAGGCGATCTCGGTGGCCTGAGAGCAGCATGTACCGACGGCTCGGTAGATAAGCAATTCCCTAAACATCGATACACTCACCAAATGTTTGATTCGATTGCGGAATGCCACTTGCAGGCAGTTTCAGCGTACTGCCTAAGCTTAAGGCACTCTGCAATCGAATCACAAGAACTATCTAGGCCGTTCTGGAAAATGACCGAAATTCTAAAATCCAAGCCTCGGCCCGTTCCACCTTTGATCCCACTAGACAATAATGGCTCTAAGGATCGCTTGATAACTCCTGCAGAGAAGGTCGTTGAAATAGGTCGCCACTTCGTCAGCTCACACATTCTTGGGCAGAACATCGTCGTCAGTCAACACGAAGTAGCCGACAACGAGCATGCTAACAACATCCATTTGATATCCAACGACTTCTCGGAGGAGTTGGAGATCTCAGTTGGCGAATTGACGGCCTATATCAAATCATCGAAGAACATGAAGGCTCCAGGCTTCGACAGCATCCTGAGTCTCGAGCTCAAACACATGAGTGCTCCGTTCTTTGAGCACCTCTTGCTGATCTTTAATCAGTTTCTCCAGCTCAGCTACTTCCCATCATCCTGAAAGTCAGCGAAAGTCATCCCCATCTGGAAGCCTACGGGGGCTACTTCCTCCCCCAAAAGTTATCGTCACATCAGCCTTCTCTCAGGATTATTCAAGCTTTTTGAAAAGGCGATTCACAGCCGGTTCCTTGAGTTTGCTGAACACCACAACATCTTGCTCGAGGAATAGTTTGGTTTCCGACGCGTCGATCAACGGTACACCAACTGACCCGAGTTACCAACATCCTCAGACGGTCTGTCTCTAAAACATCCGCCATGGCCTTACTCGATGTCGAGAAGGCATTTGACAAAGTATGGCATGATGTCCTGGTGTACAAACTATAACGCTACAATCTTTCCAGCTACCTGGTGAAAATCATCAACAATTACCTGTCGGCAAGGACATCCCGGGTCTCAATTAGCGAAGCGAGCTCCAATGCGCACAATATCGTGGCAGGCTCCAGAAGGCTGCATTCTGTCTCTGTTCGCAGATGACACATCCATCGTCTACAACGGTAGAATGATCAGAGCGCTAGTGGCAAAACTCCTCGGCCTGGATGCCCTGACAGAGTACCTCATCAGCTGGAAGATCTGTATCAACGCGGTGAAGACCTAGGTCATCATTTTCCCCCACTCTAAATCCCCTATACTTGTTCCGTCTGGGGACTGTGGAATGGGCCAATGATGCAGACTACCTTGGCTTGACTATCGACAGCAAGCTTATTTTCAGGCAACAGGTTGACAAGACGGTGACGAAGTGTAATGTTTTGTTGAAACTACTGTACCCTTTGATCAACCGCCGGTCGTCATTGTCCCTGAAAAATAAGTTTGCTGTATCCAAGCAAATCATCCTCCCTGTGATCGAATACGGCATGCCGGTCTGGAAGAGCTGCGCTAAAACCCACCACCTCAAACTTCAACGGATCCAAAACAAATTCCTGAGGATGATCCTCAGCACCCCTCCGAGGACAAGAACATCCGAGGTCCACCGTCTTGCCGGGATAAAAACCTTACATGAACGCTTTGGTGAGCGTAAAGAAAAGTTTAGGGTCCGTTGCTTGCATTCGGACCATGATGGTATTAGGGCGCTAGTTCCAATTTAGGTTATCAAATTCTTATTGTAAATATTTAGTGTGTGCGTAGTAGGTAGTTAGGTTTTAAAATTTTCAAATTAAGGTCACTCCTGACGGAATCCAAGATTAAAAGTGCTCGCGTTTTCGGGGGCACACCACTCGATTCAGAGGCGGCGCACAACTGTCATTTTTGTTGATTTTGCTTTGCTGCATCGCAGCATGCGTGAAATAATAAAAATGACAGTTGTGCGTTGCTTCCGTATCGAGTGGTGTGCCCTCGGGTGTGCCCCCGAAAACGCGAGCACTTTTAATCTTGGATTCCGTCAGGAGTGACCTTAATCTATGCCCTCAGAAGGCGAAATTGAAAAACTAGATGAATTGCATGAGCATGAGCATTATGACCGTGCATTTCGTAGTCGCTACTCCGTGATCGACCAGAACAATCGCAATTGCACAGGGAACCAATGGATGGAAGCATGGGATTTGCTCTCCAACCTCAATGTGCACAGTCCGAGAGCTCTAGTATTTTGGATAGTCGATAACGGCGCTGGCCACGTCCTCACGGTCATCGGGGATGGGAAGGAATTGATGATGCAGTCACTCGCCCACTGCAAGCCGAGAACACCTCTGCACTCGCCACGAGCTCCTGCGGAATTTTATTGGAATCTTGGGGTAAGGTTTTATGGCAGAGGTTCGTCTTGGTTAACGGGTTGCCAATGTGATAGTTATGAAAGGGTGGTGTAGTATTCCATTGGATGCCGAAACGAACTTTTTTCGCTCATTCCGAATTCTAACAGTAACCTGCTAGAACTAATCAAGTTGTAGGTATAGGGATAGAAGATGGAAACGGTATGAAAGCCCATTTCCAGTTCTAGCGATTGCTAGAACATGAGAAATATATGAAAAGATACAAAGTGGAGAAATGGAACGGGCCTGGGATTGAACCCACGACCTCCTGCGTATGAGGCAGAAGCGGTAGCCATATGGCCACCAAGCCCGTTATTGTGGTGTATTCATCTTGAAAAACTAGATGAATTGAACATAAACTTTTTTATAAATAATTGAAACAAACTAATAACCTAAGATGAAGAGCCAAAGGGAAGATCCATTAATTACGTAACGCAAAAATTGAGCATTTTCAACCCCCCCTCCCCCCTATGTCACACTTTTTGTAGGAAACATCTGAAAATTTTGTATGGACCGTCACACTTCGCTCGACCCCCCTCCCCCCTCTAAGCGTTACGTAATTTGTGGACGCTCCCAAAGGCTAAACACTTAATTTGCCAAAAAAAAATTAAAACTAAAAAATGAAATGAAATAAATTTATTCGTTAAAAAAACCAAATTTCCATCACTGCTAGAGATCTGAGCAGCCACCCTATCGTCGCCTATCAGCCGAGATGCTCAAAGCTGACCCCATGACATCCGCTTAACTACTGCATCGTTATTATTCAGGCCTCTAGTTATTATTATTTATACATATTTATTAACGAGATTTTCGGCCCTTGGCCAGCTCATCTCGTCTTTACTGCATCGTTTATTTCGCAACATATGGGACATTGCATTTTTCCCAGTCGACTGGATGCAGGATATCTTAGTGGCAGTGCCTAAAAATGGAGACCTGACTAATAATTAATAACTGGAGGGGCATCATGTTCAAATTATTCCAACATATGCATCATCATGAATAGGAGAAACTTTACAAGTTTAAGATTACTATGTCAAACTCGATTTGTGCAAATTGCACAACATGCGAAAGATTTAGTTCGAAAATTGTATTGGAGGGTAACCATTTCCTTCGGTGGGGTTTGATCCTACGAAACTAATACGCTAGACAGGTGCTCTCCCTATTAAGCTACGAAGGACCTTCGTCGTCCTCCGCAGCTTAAATAGAAGGCCCCTGGTGATATCAAATTTCAAGCACCAGGCACATAGCCGAACTCTGGTAATCTATTTTTAAAACCAACTTTTTCACACGCATTGTTTTTGTGCAATGCCAACCGAGTAAGATGATTATTTAGTTACTTACATGACAGAGAGTTAGTTCTGAAAATAGATAGCGGGAGTTCGGTTTTGTGCCTGGTGGGTAGATACGACAACGCCTGTCAGTAGTCTACGTTCACTGGTGCACACCTTGGAGCTGGTGGACATCATCCTCGATAATGCCGCAACAGCAAGCGAAGCCCGGTTGCATGCATAGTCGAGATGGCTGCCAGAGGTCAGCTTGTCGTTTATTAAGGAAAATCATTGGTTTCAGTAGTTTTTCAAGCGTAATCTTAGGAAATTTATATTTAACAGGATATTTAGAGCACGACGCACACATCATTCTGAATTCCCCCAGGAATTCATTCTGAATTCCCCCAAGAATTGATTCTGAATTCCCCCAAGAATTCATTCTGAATTCCCCCAGGAATTCATTCTGAATTACACTACTAGGTGTTCCAATCTGCCAAATTTGTGGATGAGAAGAAGGCGAAGGTGAAAAACTTTTTTTAGCGCAAAACTTAAATAAACTCCCATACTAAAATCCAAGATGGCTGAATCGTGAATTTGGCAGACTGGAACACCTAGTGGTGTATTCATCTTGACCCGATCCACCGTCACCTTGATCAACCGTATCAATTTATCCGGAAATCCGTTTTCGTGTATTAGGCACTCCAGGCAGAATTCCTTAAAGAATTCTACTTATCACATAAGATTCATCCTCCAGGAACTCATTCGAAATTCTCCCCGGAAATAATCCTGAATTTCCCCAATTTATTCTTAATTAATTTGGAATTCCCACAGAAAAACATAATTAATTCCAAGGAATTCATCCTGAATTCCCCAGAAATTCATTATGAATTCTCCAAGGAATTTCTCCTGGAATTCCTTGTTAGAGTTCTTACAGGATATTGACACGACCTGCCATATTCTCCACAGTCCAATCTCGACCGTCCATTCTTGACGATGCTGCTAGTGAATGCACAGAGATGACGAGGCCACTGCGTGCTTGGAGTGCCGTTTCTTGCCAGTGCTGGTGATCCACAAAGAGAGTGAGGCTGCTGCCAGCCTGAAGTGCCATCTCTTGTCGGTGCTGTCCGAATTGTTCCATATGGAGAGCGAGGCCACTGCGGGCCTGGAGTGGCGTCTCTTGCCGGTGCTGTCCGAATTGTTCAACAGAGAGAGAGCGAGGCCTCTGTGGATTACCCGCACCGGCAAGAGACGGCACTCCAGGCTCGCAGTAGCCTCGCTCTCTCTGTGGAACAATTCGGACAGCACCGGCAAGAGACGGCACTCCAGGCCCGCAGTGGCCTCGCTCTCTCTGTGGATTACCAGCAGTATAGGAAAGAGACGGCACTCCAGGCTCGCAGCAGCCTCGCTCTCTCTGTGGATCACCAGCACTGGCAAGAGACGGCATCGCAGGCTCGCAGTAGCCTCGTTCTCTCTCTGTGGAACAAATTGAAAAGCACCAACAAGAGGCGGCACTCTAAGTACGCAGTGGCCTTGCCATCTCTGTGCATTCACTAGCAGCATCGTCAAGAATGGACGTCAAGATTGGTCGAGATTAGACTGTGCAGAATATGACAAGTCGCTACAGAGATCGCCCGAGAATTTCTTCAAAAATTCTTCTTGAAGCTCCACCAGAGAGTTCCTCCAGGATTTGCTCCTGAAATTTCTTCAAGAATTCCTTCAGCAGTTCCACAAGGAATTCCTCTTAGAGTTCCAACAGGAATATTTTCAGGATTTTTTCCTGGATTATTTGTTTTGTATTTATTCGTCCTTAGAATTCCTTCGAGAAATCATCCTGGAATTCCTCCTGGAGTTCCTGCAGAAATTCTACTTGAGGTTCTATATATTCCCGGAAGAGAATAGATGAATTACTGGAGGATTTCAGAATGATAGGAATTCAGAATGATACGCCATGATCAACCGTATCAATTTATGCGGAAATCCGTTTTCGTGCAATAGGAACCACAGGTAGAATTCCTTTAAAAAGTCCTGAAAGAATCACATAAGATTCATTCTCCTGAATTCCTGAGGGAATGCAGAATGAATTCTTGAGGGAATTCAGAATGAATTCCTGGGGGAATTCAGAATGAATTCCTGGGGGAATTCAGAATGCTAGAATACAACGAAATGAATTCCTGGAGGAATTCGAAAAGAATTCCTGAGGGGAATCAGAATAAATTCCTGGGGGAATTCAGAATTAATTCCTAGGGGAATTCAGAATTAATTCCTAGGGGAATTCAGAATGAATTCCTGGAGGAATTCAGAATGAATTTCTTGGGGAATTCAGAATGAATTCCTTGGGGAATTCAGAATGAATTTCTTGGGGAATTCAGAATAAATTCCTGGGGGACTTCAGAATGAATTCCTGGGGGAATTCAGAATGAATTCCCGGGGGAATTCAGAATGAATTCCCGGGGGAATTCAGAATGAATTCCCGGGGGAATTCAGAATGAATTCCTGGGGGAATTCAGAATGAATTCCTGGGGGAATTTAAAATGAATTCCTGAGGAAATTCAAAATGAATTCCGGAGGGATTTCAAAATGAATTCCTGGGGGATTTCAAAATGAATTCCTGGGGGAATTCAAAATGGATTCCTGGGAAAATTCAAAATGAATTCCTGGAGAAATTTAAAATGAATTCTGGGAATTCAAATGAATTCCTTAGGGAATTCAGAATGAATTTTTGGGGGATTTCAGAATGAATACCTGGGGGAATTTAGATTGAATTCCGGGGGGAATTCAGATTGAACTCCTGGGGGAGTTCAGATTGAATTCCGGGGAGAATTCAGATTGAATTCCGGGGGGAAATCAGATTGAATTCCGTGGAGAATTCAGATTGAATTCCGGGGGGAATTCAGATTAAATTCCGGGGGGAATTCAGATTGAATTCCGGGGGGAATTCAGATTGAATTCCGGGGGGAATTCAGATTGAATTCCGGGGGGAATTCAGATTGAATTCCGGGGGGAATTCAGATTGAATTCCGGGGGGAATTCAGATTGAATTCCGGGGGGAATTCAGATTGAATTCCTGAGGGAATTCAGAATGAATTCCTGAGGGAATTCAGAATGAATCCCTGAGGGAATTCAGAATGAATCCCTGAGGGAATTCAGAATGAATCCCTGAGGGAATTCAGAATGAATCCCTGAGGGAATTCAGAATGAATCCCTGAGGGAATTCAGAATGAATCCCTGAGGGAATTCAGAATGAATCCCTGAGGGAATTCAGAATGAATTCCTGGGGGAATTCAGAATGAATTCCTGGGGGAATTCAGAATGCTAGAATACAACGAAATGAATTCCTGGAGGAATTCGAAAAGAATTCCTGAGGGGAATCAGAATAAATTCCTGGGGGAATTCAGAATTAATTCCTAGGGGAATTCAGAATTAATTCCTAGGGGAATTCAGAATGAATTCCTGGAGGAATTCAGAATGAATTTCTTGGGGAATTCAGAATGAATTCCTTGGGGAATTCAGAATGAATTTCTTGGGGAATTCAGAATGAATTCCTGGGGGAATTCAGAATGAATTCCTGGGGGAATTCAGAATGAATTCCTGGGGGAATTCAGAATGAATTCCTGGGGGAATTCAGAATGAATTCCCGGGGGAATTCAGAATGAATTCCCGGGGGAATTCAGAATGAATTCCCGGGGGAATTCAGAATGAATTCCCGGGGGAATTCAGAATGAATTCCTGGGGGAATTCAAAATGAATTCCTGGGGGAATTCAAAATGAATTCCTGGGGGAATTCAAAATGAATTCCTGGGGGAATTCAAAATGAATTCCTTAGGGAATTCAGAATGAATTTTTGGGGGATTTCAGAAGGAATCCCTGAGGGAATTCAGAATGAATCCCTGAGAGAATTCAGAATGAATCCCTGAGGGAATTCAGAATGAATCCCTGAGGGAATTCAGAATGAG
This sequence comes from Armigeres subalbatus, assembly GCF_024139115.2. Classification (NCBI taxonomy): domain Eukaryota; kingdom Metazoa; phylum Arthropoda; class Insecta; order Diptera; family Culicidae; genus Armigeres; species Armigeres subalbatus. Next base: position 53,861,204 of record NC_085139.1, on the reverse strand, counting down.
TTCCTGAGGGAATTCAGATTGAATTCCTGGGGGAATTTAGAATGAATTCCTGGGAATTCAGAATGAATTCCTGGGGGAATTCAAAATGAATTCCTGGGAGAATTCAGATTGAATTGAATTCAGAATGAATTCCTGAGGGAATTCAGAATGAATTCGTTAGGGAATTCAGAATGAATTCCTGAGGAAATTCAGAATGAATTTCTGAGGAAATTCAGAATGAATTACTGGGGGAATTCAGAATGAATTCCTGGAGGAATTCAAAATGAATTCCTGGGGGAATTAAGAATGAATTCCTGAGGGAATTCAGAATGAATTCCTAAGGGAATGCAGAATGAATTCCTGGGGGAATTCAGAATGAATTCCTGGCAAAATTCAGAATGAATTTCTGGGAAAATTCAGAATGAATTCTTTGGGAAATTCAGAATGAATTCCTGGGGGAATTCAGAATGGGTTCTGGGGGAATTCAGAATGGATTCCTCCAGGAATTCTCCAGAAGTGCTGTCCGAATTGTTTCACAAAGAGAGCGAGGCTACTGCGAGCCTGGAGTGCCGTCTCTTGCCGGTGCTGGTAATCAACAGTGGCCTCGCTCTCTCCGTGGAACAATTCGGACAGCACCGGCAAGAGACGGCACTCCAGGCCCGCAGTGGCCTCGCTCTCTCTGTGGATTACCAGCAGTATAGGAAAGAGACGGCACTCCAGGCTCGCAGCAGCCTCGCTCTCTCTGTGGATCACCAGCACTGGCAAGAGACGGCATCCCAGGCTCGCAGTAGCCTCGGTCTCTCTCTCTCTGTGGAACAAATTGAATAGCACCAACAAGAGGCGGCACTCTAAGTACGCAGTGGCCTTGCCATCTCTGTGCATTCACTAGCAGCATCGTCAAGAATGGACGTCAAGATTGGTCGAGATTAGACTGTGCAGAATATGACAAGTCGCTACAGAGATCGCCCGAGAATTTCTTCAAAAATTCTTCTTGAAGCTCCACCAGAGAGTTCCTCCAGGATTTGCTCCTGAAATTTCTTCAAGAATTCCTTCAGCAGTTCCACAAGGAATTCCTCTTAGAGTTCCAACAGGAATATTTTCAGGATTTTTTCCTGGATTATTTGTTTTGTATTTATTCATCCTTAGAATTCCTTCGAGAAATCATCCTGGAATTCCTCCTGGAGTTCCTGCAGAAATTTTACTTGAGGTTCTATATATTCCCGGAAGAGAATAGATGAATTACTGGAGGATTTCAGAATGATAGGAATTCAGAATGATACGCCATGATCAACCGTATCAATTTATGCGGAAATCCGTTTTCGTGCAATAGGAACCACAGGTAGAATTCCTTTAAAAAGTCCTGAAAGAATCACATAAGATTCATTCTCCTGAATTCCTGAGGGAATGCCGAATGAATTCTTGAGGGAATTCAGAATGAATTCCTGGGGGAATTCAGAATGCTAGAATACAACGAAATGAATTCCTGGAGGAATTCGAAAAGAATTCCTGAGGGGAATCAGAATAAATTCCTGGGGGAATTCAGAATTAATTCCTAGGGGAATTCAGAATGAATTCCTGGAGGAATTCAGAATGAATTTCTTGGGGAATTCAGAATGAATTCCTTGGGGAATTCAGAATGAATTCCTTGGGGAATTCAGAATGAATTCCTTGGGGAATTCAGAATGAATTTCTTGGGGAATTCAGAATAAATTCCTGGGGGAATTCAGAATGAATTCCTGGGGGAATTCAGAATGAATTCCCGGGGGAATTCAGAATGAGTTCCTGGGAATTCAGAATGAATTCTGGGGAATTCAGAATGAATTCCTGGGGGAATTCAGAATGAATTCCTGGGGGAATTCAAAATGAATTCCTGGGGGAATTCAAAATGAATTCCTGGGGGAATTCAAAATGAATTCCTGGGGGAATTCAAAATGAATTCCTGGGGGAATTCAAAATGAATTCCTTAGGGAATTCAGAATGAATTTTTGGGGGATTTCAGAATGAATACCTGGGGGAATTTAGATTGAATTCCGGGGGGAATTTAGATTGAACTCCTGGGGGAGTTCAGATTGAATTCCGGGGAGAATTCAGATTGAATTCCGGGGGGAAATCAGATTGAATTCCGGGGGGAATTCAGATTGAATTCCGGGGGGAATTCAGATTAAATTCCGGGGGGAATTCAGATTGAATTCCGGGGGGAATTCAGATTGATTTTCGGGGGGAATTCAGATTGAATTCCGGGGGGAAGTCAGATTGAATTCCGGGGGGAATTCAGATTGAATTCCTGAGGGAATTCAGATTGAATTCCTGAGGGAAATCAGAATGAATCCCTGAGGGAATTCAGAAGGAATCCCTGAGGGAATTCAGAATGAATCCCTGAGAGAATTCAGAATGAATCCCTGAGGGAATTCAGAATGAATCCCTGAGGGAATTTAGAATGAGTTCCTGAGGGAATTCAGAATGAATTCCTGAGGGAATTTAGAATGAATTCCTGGGAATTCAGAATGAATTCCTGGGGGAATTCAAAATGAATTCCTGGGAGAATTCAGATTGAATTGAATTCAGAATGAATTCCTGAGGGAATTCAGAATGAATTCGTTAGGGAATTCAGAATGAATTCCTGAGGAAATTCAGAATGAATTTCTGAGGAAATTCAGAATGAATTTCTGAGGAAATTCAGAATGAATTTCTGGGGGAATTCAGAATGAATTCCTGGAGGAATTCAAAATGAATTCCTGGGGGAATTAAGAATGAATTCCTGAGGGAATTCAGAATGAATTCCTAAAGGAATGCAGAATGAATTCCATTCTTTGGGAAATTCAGAATGAATTCCTGGGGGAATTCAGAATGGGTTCTGGGGGAATTCAGAATGAATTCCTCCAGGAATTCTCCAGAAGTGCTGTCCGAATTGTTTCACAAAGAGAGCGAGGCTACTGCGAGCCTGGAGTGCCGTCTCTTGCCGGTGCTGGTAATCAACAGTGGCCTCGCTCTCTCCGTGGAACAATTCGGACAGCACCGGCAAGAGATGGCACTTCAGGCTTGCAGCAGCCTCACTCTCTTTGTGGATCACCAGCACTGGCAAGAAACGGCACTCCAAGCACGCAGTGGCCTCGCCTACTCTGTGCATTCACTAGCAGCATCGTCAAGAATGGACGGTCGAGATTGGACTGTGGAGAATATGGCAGGTCGTGTCAATCTCCTGTAAGAACTCCAACATGGAATCCCAGGAGAAATTCCTTGGAGAAATCAGAATGAATTTCTGGGGAATTCAGGATGAATTCATGGGAAATAGTGATGTTTTTCTGTGGGAATTCGAAATTAATTAAGAATAAATTGGGGGAAATCAGGATTATTTCCGGGGGGAATTTTGAATGAGTTCCTGGAGGATGAATCTTATGTGATAAGTTGAGTTCTTTAAGGAATTCTACCTGGAGTGCCTAATGCACGAAAACGGATTTCCGGATAAATTGATACGGTTGATCAAGGTGACGGTGGATCGGGTCAAGATGAATACACCACTTGGTTATCCAATCTGCCAAATTCACGATTCAGCCATCTTGGATTTTAGTATAGGCGTTTATTTAAGTTTTGCGCTAAAAAAGAGTTTTTCACCTCCGCCTTCTTCTCTTCCACAAATTTGGGAGTTCAGTGCGTGATCTCTCTTGTTTCGGACAGCAGAACGATCGCGCGGTCGGTCGAATTATTGTGTTCTGCATTGCGCGGTCGGTAATAAAATTAATCAGTTCAGTGCGTGATCTCTCTTTTTTCGAAGCGGGCTTGGTAGTCATATGGCTACTGCTTCTGCCTCATACGCAGGAGGTCGTCAATCCCAGGTCCGTTCCATTCTCCTACTTTATATCTTTCTATTTATTTCTCATGTTCTAGCAGTCGCTAGAACTGGAAATGGACTTCCATACCGTTTCCATTACTATTCCTATACCTTCAACTTGAGTATTCTAACAGTAATCTGCTTGAATTAGATATGAACTATAGAGCTCGTTTCCTACATCCAATTAGAAATTCCATCAGTTACCTTCTCCTATCTATCACTTTGGCAGCTCGTTAACCAAGACGGACCTCTGCCTCTCCAACCTAACCCAGAAATTCCAACAAATTCCGCATGAACTCGTGGCAAGTGCAGAGGTATATTCGGCTTGCAGTGGGCTTCTTCTTCTTCTTCTTCTTCTTCGTTGGCATTACATCCCCCACTGGGACATTGCCGCCTTGCAGCTTAGTGTTCATTAAGCACTCCCACAGTTATTAACCGCGAGGTTTCTAAGCCAAGTTACCATTTCTGCATTCGTATATCATGAGGCTAGCACGATGATACTTTTATGCCCAGGGAAGTCGAGACAATTTCCAAGCCGAAAATTATCTAGACCGGCACCGGGAATCGAACCCGGCCACCCTCAGCATGGTCTTGCTTTGTAGCCGCGCATCTTACCGCACGGCCAAGGAGGGCCCCTAGGAGGGCAGTGGGCTAGTGATTGTATCATCATTTCCTCCCTCTTCCCTACATTGACTTGCATTCTGACGTGGCAGGCGCCAGTATGACCTAACAAATGAGATCACCAGTACTTGTACATTGAAGATGTGTGCTAGTCCCAAGCAAACATCTGTTGGTTCCCTGTGCAAGAACAGCTGATCTGGTCATAATGGAGTAGCAACTACGAGCAGTCAATCAAGCTCAAGCTCCGCCTTTTTCTCTTCCACAAATTTGGCAGATTGGAACACCTAGTCTGCCGTAATCTGGCAATGTGACGTATACGCTATTTTCCACAAATGGTTCCACGAGTAGTACTCATCGTACTTTTTAACAGAAAAATGGAAAACATGTATGTTGTAAAATGGCGCATACGTCACTTTTTCAGATTACGTCAGTAGTAGTGTATTCATTTTGAATCGGGTGATGTGCGTAGTTCGAGTTTCAGGGATATTCTCGAGTCCCTTAGAAACGCACAGACAACAAACGCACAAACAACCATGCGTTCACCATCATCATTACCATCATTCTCCGGAAATTCCTATAGAAAATCCCCCGGGAGTTCCTCCGGAAATTACTCTGGGAGTTCCTCCGGGAGTTCCTTTTCAGAGAAACACCCGGAGAAACTGCCGGTGAAACTCCCTGAGGGATTCTCGTAGAAACTGCTGGTGGATCTCCCGAAGGAGCTCCCGTAACAACTCCCGGAGGAATTTCAGGAGGAACTCCTAGAAGAATTCCTAGAGGACCTCCCGGATGAGCTCCCAGAGAAACTATCGGAAGAACTTCTGGTGGAATTTCCAGCTTAATTTCTGAAGAAAGCCTAAATGATTTCCTGAAAAAAAGCCTGAATAATTTCCTGGAATAGCTTCTGGTGGAACTCCCGGAGGAATTTTCGGAGAAACTCCCGGATGAATTGCTGGTGGAATTCCCAGAGGAAGAGAAAAAATATTTTTGAAGGAACTGCCGAAATCCCATTTCCCGTGAAATTCCTGCCAAATATCGTCCAGGAATTCCCTGTAAAGTTCCTGGAGGTATTACCGGAGAATTTCTTGGAAAAACTCCTGGAAGAACTCCCACAAGCACTCCCGGAGGAATTCCCACAAGGAAGTCCTGAAATAATTCTTAGGAAAGTTCCTTAAGGAATTTCCGAAAAAATATCTGAAGAAATTCCCAGAAAAATACCAGGAGGAATTGATGCAGAAATTCCCAGATGAAATCCTGAAAGTATTCCCAGATGAATTGCTTAAGAAAATCCCTGCGGATTGTTCCGAACAAATTTCTGGAAGAACTCTTGGCAGATATCCGAGTAAATTCCGTGTGAAGTCCGGAAGGAATTCTAGTACACTTCCGCGGAAAATCTCCCAGAAAAATTCCTGAAGGAATTCCTGGAGAAGTACCTGAAGAAACTCCCGAAAAAATACCTGTAAGAATTTCTGGGGAAATACTTCTAGAGGATTTCTTGAAGGAAATTCTGAAGTAATTGCGAAAAAAATTCCAAATTAGAATGCTAGATGATTTCGCTATTGAATGTTTGGAGGTATTCCCGGAAAATTTCCTGAAAGTAATACCGGAGGAATTAAAGTAAGAATTCCGAGAGGAATGCCCGGAGAAGTTCCTAGAGGAATTTCCGAAGGAATTTCTTATAGATTTACAAGTGAAATTATGGAGCTAAATCGGAGGATTTCCGTCATAAATTTTTGAAGAAAATTCTGGTAGAATTTTGGGAAGAAATTCCGTATGTATTCTTGACGGAACTCTCGAATGCATGCCTGAAGGAAATGCCGGATTCTTCCTGAAGAGAGAATAGCCGAAGAAATATCTAGAAGTAAATCTTGGAGAGAAGAAACGAAATCTTCAAGGAATTTCCTCGTGAATTTCCTAAAAAAATTTAGTGGAGGGTTTCTAGATAAGGAGGATTAACAATTACATGAGAAGTATTTTCGAACGATTTTCATAGGAATTTGTGGATAACTTTCCGGAGGAATTCAGAAGTTCCCAGGGGAGCTTCTAGAAGGATTTCAAGGAGAATTTTTGAGTCCGAAATGTTTCGAGTGGTTTTGAACTTTCATATATTATGGATCCCGGATGCCCTAATAAGTTTTGGGAATCTTTTGAATTTCAACCACCTATTTCTGTATATGATTCGATCGTAAAGTGCACATGTTTAAGGGAATTCATTTCAGTACCCGTGCAATCTATCTACAATTTAGGGGGGCTGCCCCCCTTGGCTCCGCCCATGAGATCATTGTGAAATGTAGCTGGGTTTGTAAATTTTGCATCTATACGTTGAAATGGTTGGGCATTTTTGTTCATATGGGCGAAAACATCGAAAAAGCTGCATTTTGGACCATTCTCCCCTACGGCAAAGTGATGATTTTTCGTGCCTGCTATTCAACATCACTTTGGAGGGAGTAATTCGAAGGGCAGGGATTGACACGAGTGATACGATTTTCACGAAGTCTGTTCATCTATTTGGTTTCGCCGACGACATTGATATTATGGCACTTAACTTTGAGAAGATTTAGGAAGCCACCAGACTGAAAAGGGAAGCTAAACGGATTGGACTAGTCACCAACGCGTCGAAGACGAAGTACATGATAGGAAGAGGCTCAAGAGAGGACAACGTAAGCCACCCACCACGAGTTTGTATCGGTGGTGACGAAATCGGGGTGGTTTAAGAATTCGTGTACTTGGGCTCACTGGTGACCTCCAATAACTATACCAGCAGAGAAATTCGGAGACATATCATGGCTGCCCTCCTTAGCCGTGCGGGCACGGGGCCCTTCTTAGCCGTGCGGTAAGACGCGCGGCTACAAAGCAAGATCATGCTGAGGGTGGCTGGGTTCGATTCCCGGTGCCGGTCTAGGCAATTTTCGGTTTGGAAATTGTCTCGACTTCCCTGGGCATAAAAGTATCATCGTGTTAGCCTCATGATATACGAATGCAAAAATGGTAACTTGGCTTAGAAACCTCGCTGTTAATAACTGTGGAAGTGCTTAATGAACATTAAGCTGCGAGGCGGCTCTGTCCCAGTGTGGGGATGTAATGCCAATAAAAAGAAGAAGAAGAAGAAGAAGATCATGGCTGGAAATCGTACGTACTTTGGACTCCTCAAAACGCTCCGATCGAATAGAGTTCGCCGCCGTACCAAACTGACTATCTACAAAACACTTCTTAGACTGGTAGTTCTCTACGGACACTAGAACTCGACGATGCCTCGACGAAAGAAAGTGCTGCGTACTATCTATGGTATGGTGCAGATGGCGGACAGTGCGTGAAGGAGGGGAATGAACCACGAGTTGCATCAGCTGTTGGGAGAACCATCCATCTTTACCACCGCTAAAATTGGAAGACTGTGGTGGGCCGGGCACGTAGTCAGAATGCCGGAAAGTACTCCGGTGAAACTGGTTCTTGAGAACGCTCCGACGGGAACAAGAAGGCGAGGTGCACAGCGGGCAAGGTGGATCGATCAGGGGACCCTCAGACGATTTGGGGACCCTCCGAAGCCTGCTTGGTTGGCGACGTGCAGCCATGGACCGAGCTGTGTGGAAACTTTATACACTGCACACTCCGGCCTTAGTCTAATAATAAATAAAAAACTCTCTGCTTATAACCCCCTCATGTATCCTCGTTTGAAGCACCTGGCTTCTAAATGGATTTACGCCGCATGAGCCTTTAGTTTTAAGATTTGTTTCATAACGTTTTTGAAAAGATAAAGAGGTTTCGTGTCTGCGAAGTACATAATTCTCAAATAATTCACTCAAAGGGGTTTTCCCTCTTCCCTATTTTTTGTTTAAAAAATAAAATCCTTTTAACACCTTAATGAGTGAGAAAGACAAAAAGAATGTTCTGGCAGATTTTCAGATTTTTTTTTCGAAACAAAAAATATCATCGTAAGTTTCCCGCTCAACATGGTCACACTTCACGACGGGGCAATCAATTCGATCTTGGTTTTCGCACATCATAACGCAGCGGAACTGATGCACGCGCTCCGATAGCCACACAATGTAGAACGAACAAGTGGACGACGATGAATGCATCCCTTTCGAGCCCGAAGTAAGGCAATATTTTTCGTATTCCGATGGTTACGTGTGATACAGTCGCTAATAAGTGCACGTTACATGTCAACAAAATGTGTACCCGGATACAAATCTTTTCGTACTTCGCACTCAAGTTGGGCAAATCAACTTGTCATAAATGTGGCGAATTAATACTTTTGCCTCTCTATTCGTCAGATATCGTCCATTAACAGGCATTTTCATTGTGGCTTTCCGCACACTTGTATGGTACATGATAGAAAGAAATGTCTCATTTTTTACAATTTGCTGCATCATAATTGGTGTGGTAAATACCTAATGGGGACTGACGAGTTTAATATATTTTTATGCTTCTTTTCTGCATCGCTGAGGAATAAAAAATACTTTAAAAAATAATTCATTGGGTTTATGTATGTTGAGCAAACGACAGCTTTACAGGGATGATAACATTTTAATACTTTTCGCAACATTTTAATACTTTAGTCCAAACAATTATTTTAAACCCCCTGTGAATAACACAATCTATCTCGCCGGAGGCGTTATTTCCCCAGTAACGAAAATTCTCAACGACAAAACACTTCTCAAAATATAATTTTGAAGGAGAAGCTAGCATTTTTATACAGGCGCAGACTTTTTGTTAAGCCCTCTAAAGAACCCTTAAGGGCAATATAACAACGGTTTCACCATGCATCATAATTTGGCAGGTGCCACGAAAGCCTTCGAACGGCAAACCGACCTATCCCCATCTTTCACCGTCATCCTTCGTCGGTCGCCCCGGTGAGGTGCTTCACAGGCCTTCTAATGGTGATAATCGATGGGCTCGTTTTGACTCATGTACATCTGCATTATACGGATGCATCTGATCAGTAACGGCGAGCCACCAACCAGTCCGATGATTCCGGTCATTTGGAATGAATGGCTGTCTGATGCACCTCATCATTAGCATACGAGCCAATTTATTTGCAATAAAATCTTTATGGTGAAGAACGACCTTCCGTACGTATGCATGCAGCACCGGTCCAGTCGGTGCAGTCAGACAAAATGTTCTTCGAATCCTGTCGGAAGAAAAGGAGCAGAAGAATCAACCGCAATCGGCTGCCAATCATTAACGGCTAAGTAAACTTTCGTGGCCACACATATAATTTCGAACGTCTTTCCAGCTGACAAGGCGGTGGGCACGAGCGAGTCGTGTTTCTTTGAGGGTTCTTCATACAGGTGGATTACATCGGGTGCCACGCGCACGAGTGCGTTTATCCCTTCAACAACGAAATGAATCCTTGTTTTAAGGAAGCAGCGTGTAGGTCAGTGAAAATCGAATTCTCTGTACGAAATGTGATCACTGAGTAATTTTATAGCACCTCGCAATGGTTAAAATATATGTTTGCATTATTTTCCCCACCATACATACTTACCTAAAACCTGTAATGTATGATAACACAAAGTAATACGGTTTGATCTGTTTGGACCCGTCAGCGGACAAGCATTTTGTCACCTCACCGATTTCAACCATCTATTGCACGCGTTGAATTCCAGGAATGTCACCGCGACAAAAGATATGGTCAATTGGAATTAATTGAGGAACACGACGCGATGATGCCAGTATGTCTGCGATGACCCTCGACGATGTATCTCGACTGCTTGCCCACTTGCCCAAAAGATTCTATCTGAGACCCCATCATCGTCGTATCGTGCTTTTATGACATCGACTTCGTCAATCTTCGCTCTATGCCTCCCCTCTCATATTTCTGCCCGGTTTGCCGTTGGAAGCGCAAGGCAGCATGCGATCCCCGACTCGCGGTGGACATCGACAGACCCCAAGCTGTCTGTGACTGTAAATAGAGAACGAGGCGACTTCTGGGGAAATGAAAACATGACTCGAAGAATGTATTTTTTCTCATGCGTCCTTTCAGCGTTATTAGTTATTCACGGGCGGACGGCACGGACGACCGAGAGGCATAAGTATTCCGATTTCATGTTCCGTTTTTCTTCAAATTTGACCACGAAGCAAGGGAACGCAGTATGCCCGCGCGCTTTTGAATACATAAAAGATGAAATATTGCTTATTATTCATATCGGAGCGAATGTGACCATTTGTGAATCGATAAATGGGAATAATAACGAGGTAAATGGTATCGTATCGTGGCATTATAATCGCGATTTCGCTGGTTTTGTATGATTCATCACCTGCCTGGATGGATGTTTTTATTGGTCTGGGGATGTCTCTCAACGGTTGCCAAGTGGTGCTGCAAACACCTCCTCGGGAAGCTATCACATCAGTGGAGAGTCCATCTTTGCCAAGTGCATAGCAAAGTGAAGTTTTTTTTTCTTCTGTTCGATTCACCCGAATGTGGCGGCGTTGGTGGTGCTGCTTGCGGTTGGTTCATCAGTATTCAAACATGCCGTCTAATTTGACAACATTTTATTACCAGAAACCACTGTAAACGACCCGACTGAAATCGAAGTCTAATGACCTGCGGTACCAGAATTCGGATTTCATAGACTTGTGGCGTTTTCTTTGGTTTCAAGGTTGCGTCCGCTTAGTGCAGTTTTCATCCGATGCGCAATGGAAAATGGCATCCACACACAGCTTCATCAGCAATTGCGCTAGATGAAGTTGGGTTTTGTGATCGTACCAGTTTAGTCGTCAGATCCCATCCCGACCACATAAGCGACGAAATAGTACGCCACTCGAGTTCAGTACAATCAAAGTTTATTGACTGTAGGGGAAGGTGGGGAGACTTGATCACCCCCTGTGTTATCGAGAACTAAAGTAGTTTTGTTCTAGCGTATTTTTTTAGTATGGATCCTCTAGACAAATGACCTTTATGTGGTGAGTTATTTTTTGGATTGACAACCTTATTATTCTGCAGGGCGGTTTGTATATTTTTACCATCCTAGAGATTTTTTTTTATTGGCCACGCAAAATTTGAACAACTTTTCATAACAATGACCAAATGCTTTCGTTTTTTCACAGCCCAAAGCCATAAATACGCTCAAAGATCTGTACTGATGAAAATGTCAACATTTCATCAAAGTTTTAAGATATTTGGATTCAAAGTTATTGTTCCAATATGGGGACACTTGATCCCTCATTAGTCACCCATACAAAAAAAATGCGAAAAAGTTCAAAAAAATATAAATATGTTCTCAGGCTTCTATTTTTTTGTAGATTTGACAGATTTGATGAAGGGTTGGCAGAAAAAATTATTTAATGCGTAGATATAAAAGAAAGGGGATCAAGTCTCCCCAAATTTAAAAATTGCATGTGCTGTCGAATTCAATAACAATAACAAAAACCGTTTATATATACGCACTGCAATTCAAAAATTCCTCGTATTTTGAAGAAAAAATATTTAAAAAATCGGAGGGCACCTTTCTAATTTTATCAAAGCAAATTCTTGGAGAGGGATATATTTCCCCCCAATATTTTTAAAGTCGATTTTTGACAGCTCTCCAAAAAATCGATTGTTTATCAATAACAACAATAATTTAAGGACCGTCATACATCAGTCAAGTTAAATACTATATTTCTTAGAGAGACTGTGTGGAAATCGCGTATGTTTATTTATTTTTGACAGTGATACATCGGAAATAAAAAAAAGGGGATCAAGTCTTTCCAGTCTCCCCTATTATTTTTTGTAAAATACATACATTCAGGTTCTTTTTGGGTAATTCATTTTAAAAGTTTAACTAACAGTTAAACCATACAATATTCCTGCAGGAATTCATTCGGAAATTTATTAAAGAATGAACTAGTTTCCGATGGAATTGCTAGAAAAAAAAATTTAAACGATTTTTCGAGGGAATTACTGAACTGAAGTAATGTTGAAAAGGCAAATTTTTTAAAGGAATTCCCGGAAGAACTGTGTGAACTGAAGGGATTCCGGAAGAAAAATCAGTAGGAACCTTTTAAGAGAATTTTGAAGAAATCACCACAGACATTTTCGAAGGAATTCCTAACATAATTTCCAAATGCATCCCAAAAGCAATTTTAGAAGGAATTTAAAAAAAAAATTCGAAGAAATTTCTAAAGGAGTTTGGAATGCATTTCTGAAGAGATCCCGAAAAAAAAAATCTGAAGAAATGGAGAATGTTGTGAAGAAATTCATGAGGAAAATGTCCAAAAATGTCTTCCTAAAGGTACCTATACCTATGATGGTCGTACACTCCGTGTTGTCCGGAGCAAAACCAAAAAGTAATTTCCTGTTCCAGGTCGCTCGTTCTTGGGCCGCCAGTCGTAAGCCTCCCTGCATATCGGCTGCACGCGCATCTTCCTCGATTGCACATGTGCGGGGTTTACCCCGGAGCCGACGTCCTCTTCCAGGTTCTCTGCAGTTTATTTTGCTGATAACTCTTCCGGCATTCGCACTACATGTCAAGCAGGCTGTAATCTGCCTATTTTATCAGCCTTCCTTTGTGTGCATTTTTGTACACTTGGTACAACTTGTGATTCATTCATTCGTCTGCACCGCTTACCATTTTCTACCACGCCACCAAGTATTGAGCATAGTATTTTCCGCTCAAACACTCCGAGAACTCGTTAGTCTGCATATTTTAACCTCCATGCTTCATGGCCGTACAGGGCGACTGGATGAATCAACGATGTGTACAGATCTAGTTTTCTCAGTGTATGTACACTGAAAAAATTCCGTGGTAGAAACTACTATTTCGTAGACTACACTCTGTTTTCAAAACAACCATGGAATTTCAGTAAATTTTACCATGGTTTCAGACAAATTCACCACTATTTCAGTTCAAGTGACAACATTCCGCAAGGGCCACAGTTGATTTTTACTGCGCGCATGGTAAAATCAAACGGGTTTGTTTTCTGCTGAAAATCGTCGGTGCATATTCTTAAAATAACCCTCGGAATGGTAGTTTCGACTGCGATATTTTTTTGCGTGTAGGTAGCTTTCTGAAGTTACCAAAGAATTTACTGCAGGAATTTTCAAAGGAAGGAACCCCTAGAGCAGTGGTTCTCAACCTTTTTGTTGAGAGGTACCCCTTCGAATATTTCCATTAATTGAGGTACCCCCTATGTTTTTTTGCTGTGAATGAAATTTAGCGTAACTCATAAAATATATTTAAAAATGGACCTGTAGACTAACGGATTATATGGTTTTCCATAAACATTCTTGTAATTTTCATTTTTCGTGAAACATTCCAATTCAAAATAAGTTCACACATCAGGCTTCCTACAAAACTTTTTTGACTATTGAAGGCTACCGAGAGTATTGAATGGAGGCTTCCAAGCCCTTTTGAAAGTAGGATTCCGCGTCTCTTGAAAAGAACCTATCGAGCTTCTTGAAGAGTGGCTTTTGAGCTTCTTGGAAGGCGGTTTTCGAGTCACTTAAAAGTAGGCTTCTGAGCATCTTAAAAGGACGCCTCTAATAAAGGAAGCTTCCAAGTCTCTTGAAAGATTTTCCGGGCTTTTTTATGGAAGGCTTCCGAGCCACTTGAAAGGAGGCTTCTAAGTATCTTGAACGGACGCTTCTGAATATCTTGAAAGGACGCTTCTGAGCCTCTTGAAAATACGCTTTCAAGCCACTTAAAAGGAGGCTTCGGAGTATCTTGAATGGACGCTTCCAAGCCTCTTGAAAGAAGACTTCCGAGCCTGTTGAAAGGAGAGTACTGAGCCTCTTGAAATGAGGCTTCCGAGTCTTGTGAAAAGTGTCTTCCAATCCTTTTAAAATAACCCGACTAGAAGGTCGTATCGAAATTATATCAACATATGTTTTTATGTTATTCTAAACTTTTATAACAAAATTTGTTAGAAACATGGTGCAGGATGTTGTTAAAATATCAAAATTTCCATCAAAAATTACACTACTGGAAACAAAACAGTATCAAATTTTATCATAAAAATAAAACATTTTGTTAGAAATTTATATTTGTTTTTGTTTGAACAAGAATGTTTTTCAAGAACACGAAATTAATAACATTACAAATTAGGCAACCTTTTCAAATTATATCAGCGTTGTGATATCTATGGCTGGGAGACTTTGCTACATCTATTTTAATTGCCTACTGTTGGGCAATTCGGTGTTAAGCATTTTTTAAATCATATTATGATAAAATCCTGTTACAACATTTGAAAGAAAGTGGCTACTAAGAACAAAATTGTATTAAAATAAGTTATAAATATCACAATATGTTAAAATTGTGTTCAGTTTCTGTTATGCTCTTCTAGTCGGGAAGGCTTTTGCTCCTCTTGAAATAATGCTTCCGAACCACTTTAAAAGAGGTTTCTGAGGCCTACGAGCCTATTGAATGGCGGCATTCACTTTGAAGGAGGTCTATGAGGACTAGACTGGCCCAGCTTAGTATGGGGAGAAAAAAATGTTATCGAATTCCACGGGGCACCCCCCAGAATTGTGTCTTTGGGTGAGAAAATCAATCTCTGGAAATTTCAGCTCAATCGCTTGTTGCATAAGCTGGCGCATTTGAATTGAAGTTTGTATGGGGATTTCAGCCAAAATGTATAGGAAAATACACCTCCGTCACTCATTCGAAAACTATATAAAAGTTCATTTAATCATCTTACAATGTTCTGTGAAATTGTTCTGTAGCATACCAACTGCCGTTTTTGCAATTCTGAGGTCAATCGAGCAATCAGAACCAATTTCCAGATCGAATGATGACGGAGGTGTATTTTCCTATACATTTTGGCTGAAATCCCCATACAAACTTCAATTCAAATGCGCCAGCTTATGCAACAAGCGATTGAGCTGAAATTTCCAGAGATTGATTTTCTCACCCAAAGACACAATCCTGGGAGGTGCCCCGTGGGATTGAACAACTTTTTGTTTCCTGGGCCAGTCTAATGAGGACACTTCAGAGCCTTTTTAAAGTACGGTTCCAAGCCTCTTGAAAAAAGAATACCGAGCTTCTTTAAAGGAAGGCTTCCGAGTATTTTGAAACGAGGCTTCCAAACCATTCAAAAAAAGGTTTACAAACCTCTTGAATGAGGCCTCCGAGCCTCATGAAAGGAACTTTCCAAAGCCTGTTAAAAATGCTTTCCGAGGCTTTTAAAAGAAGGCTTCTGGGCATCTTGAAAGTATGCTTTCGAACCACTTGAGAAAAGGGTTTAGAGCATCTTGAAAGGCGTCCTCCGAGCTCCAAGATGCATGGAAGGAGGCTTCCGAGAAGCGTAGAAGGATGCTTCCAATTCTCTTGCAATGAAGAAACTGAGTTTTTTTTTGGGAAAAAGTCTTCATGTCGTTCAAATGGAGGCTCTAGATTTTATTTGAAAAGCATATTCTCAACATACTGTTGTAACATTCTGGCAATCAGGTAGATTGAATGTTCAATCAAGGTTTTGTTCTTTTGATATTTTATCCCACAGCGCTTCATCCACTGTGTTGGTTGTGGAGGGCAGGATTCAATAGACCATGATTTACTAATCGCCATGAAATAAAAAATACTAAATTATTAAAACTTTTTCTATAAGTTTTGATTAAAATTGTAGTTAATCCGCCATTACGCATTTTTATCCGAGGTACCCCCTGGGCCCAGCGAAGGTACCCCCAGGGGTACATGTACCCCAGGTTGAGAACCGCTGCCCTAAAGAATTTTCTAAATTCCAAAGGAATTCGTAAATTAATTTTCGAAGAAATTCCTTAGCAATTTTCCAAAGCTTAAAGAAATTTTCGAAGTACTTCGTAAATGAATTTCTGAAGGATTTTTCAGGGAATTTTTGGAGGAATTCTGAATCAATTTTCGAAGGAACTCCTAAAACATTTTTCGTAGATATTTCAAATGGAATTTGCGAAGGATTTTTAGAAAGTATTTCCGAATAAATCTTGAAGGAATGTCCAAAAGAATTTTTGGAGAAATCTATGATTTTCGGAAGTTCCTTCAGGAGTTACTTTGAAAAAGCCTTCAGGAACTTGTTAAGGAATTCTTAAGGAAATTTCGTCCTAGAACTTTGCAAGGAATCCAAAAGAGCTCTTAGCTTAACGATTTTTTCAAGATTTTCCTAAAAAAACTTTTGAAGGAATGTGTGGAGAAAATAACGAATTATTTCCTGAGGGAAATTCCCAGGAATACCCGAAAGAAATTTTTGAAAGACTTTCTGGAATTCGTTTCCGGAGGAGTTTTTGTAGAACTCCTTGAGCCAATTTATAAGGGAATTCATGGCCGAATCTGCAAAGGAATTTCTAGAGGAAATTGCGAATCAATTACTGGGAAAAACTACGAAGGAATTCATGGAGAAATCTTGGAATTACTGAGCATGAGCATGAGCATGAGCATTATGACCGCACAATTCGTAGTTGCTACTCCGTGATTGACTAGAACTTGCGAAATTGTACAGAGAACACAATAAATGGGGCTTGGGACTAGCTACCCATTCTCAATGTACACGTTTCGGGAGCTCAAATATCTAAAGTCAATAACGGCGCCGGCCACGTCCTTAGGTCATATAGGAAGGGGAGGATTGTTAGTCCGACTCTCGTTGCTACTAGAGACCGAGAACACCTCTGCATCTCCACGATTGTCTTGGGATAGGATATCGTTTTAGTTACAAAGGATAATTTATCTGGATTCACTTCGGTAAGTGATGCGATGTATGGGATGGGAAATAACACTCTCGCTGTCTGAAGCTTTCACTTTCTGATTTATTTACTCACCCGCGCAAAGCAGAACAAAATTACGACGACCGGCCGATCGTTTTGCCTTCCGCACAAAGCAAAACTAAACTTCGATGACCGGCCGATCCGCTTACTGGAGAAACACGACCGGATAAGAAACAAACTTTTACTTTCTGATTTATTTACTCACCCGCACAAAGCAAAACTAAACTTTGACGACCGGTCGATCCGCTGACTTGAAACAAGAGCCAACACGCACTGAACTAATTAACTTTACTACCGGCCGCGCAATGCAAAACACAAAAGTTCGGCAAATCGCGTGATCGTTCGGCTGTCCGAAACAAGAGCCAACACGCACTGATCTAATTAACTTTACTACCGGCCGCGCAATGCAAATCTAAAAATTTCGGCAAATCGCGCGATCGTACGGCCGTCCGAAACAAGAGCCAACACGCACTGAACTAATTAACTTTACTATCGGCCGCGGAATGCAAATCACAAAATCTCGGCAAATCGCGCGATCGTTCGGCCGTCCGAAACAAGAGCCAACACGCACTGAACTAATTAACTTTATTACCGGCCGCGCAATGCAAATCTCAAAATTTCGGCAAATCGCGCGATCGTACGGCCGTCCGAAACAAGAGCCAACACGCACTGAACTAATTAACTTTACTACCGGCCGCGCAATGCAAAACACAAAATTTCGGCAAATCGCGCGATCGTTCGGCCGTCCGAAACAAGAGCCAACACGCACTGAGCTTGAGCTTTGAGCTTGATTGACTGCTCGTAGTTGCTACTGCATTATGACCAGATCAGCTGTTCTTGCACAGGGAACCAACAGATGTTTGCTTGGGACTAGCACACATCTTCAATGTACAAGTACTGGTGATCTCATTTGTTAGGTCATACTGGCGCCTGCCACGTCAGAATGCAAGTCAATGTAGGGAAGGGGGAGGAAATGATGATACAATCACTCGCCCACTGCAAGCCGAATATACCTCTGCACTTGCCACGAGTTCATGCGGAATTTGTTGGAATTTCTGGGTTAGGTTGGAGAGGCAGAGGTCCGTCTTGGTTAACGAGCTGCCAATGTGATAGATAGTAGAAGGTAACTGATGGAATTTCTAATTGGATGTAGGAAACGAGCTCTATAGTTCATTTCCAATTCTAGCAGATTACTGTCAGAATACTCAAGTTGAAGGTATAGGAATAGTAATGGAAACGGTATGGAAGTCCATTTCCAGTTCTAGCGATTGCTAGAACATGAGAAATAAAGAGAAAGATACAAAGTAGAAGAATGGAACGGACCTGGGATTGAAAAACAAGAGCCAACACGCACTGAACTAATTAACTTTACTACCGGCCGCGGAATGCAAATCACAAAATCTCGGCAAATCGCGCGATCGTTCGGCCGTCCGAAACAAGAGCCAACACGCACTGATCTAATTAACTTTACTACCGGCCACGCAATGCAAATCTCAAAATTTCGGCAAATCGCGCGATCGTACGGCCGTCCGAAACAAGATCCAACACGCACTGAACTAATTAACTTTACTACCGGCCGCGCAATGCAAAACACAAAATTTCGGCAAATCGCGCGATCGTTTGGCCGTCCGAAACAAGAGCCAACACGCACTGATCTAATTAACTTTACTACCGGCCGCGCAATGCAAATCTCAAAATTTCGGCAAATCGCGCGATCGTTCCGCCGTCCGAAACAAGAGCCAACACGCACTGAACTAATTAACTTTATTTCTGGCCGCGCAATGCAAAACACAAAATTTCGGCAAAACGCGCGATCGTTCGGCCGTCCGAAACAAGAGCCAACACGCACTGATCTAATTAACTTTACTACCGGCCGCGCAATGCAAATCTCAAAATTTCGGCAAACCGCGCGATCGTTCGGCCGTCCGAAACCATAGCCAACACGCACTGAACTAATTAACTTTACTACCGGCCGCGCAATGCAAAACACAAAATTTCGGCAAAACGCGCGATCGTTCGGCTGTCCGAAACAAGAGCCAACACGCACTGATCTAATTAACTTTACTACCGGCCGCGCAATGCAAATCTCAAAATTTCGGCAAATCGCGCGATCGTTCGGCCGTCCGAAACAAGAGCCAACACGCACTGAACTAATTAACTTTACTACCGGCCGCGCAATGCAAAACACAAAATTTCGGCAAATCGCGCGATCGTTCGGCCGTCCGAAACAAGAGCCAACACGCACTGAACTAATTAACTTTATTTCTGGCCGCGCAATGCAAAACACAAAATTTCGGCAAAACGCGCGATCGTTCGGCCGTCCGAAACAAGAGCCAACACGCACTGAACTAATTAACTTTACTACCGGCCGCGCAATGCAAATCTCAAAATTTCGGCAAATCGCGCGATCGTTCGGCCGTCCGAAACAAGAGCCAACACGCACTGAACTAATTAACTTTACTACCGGCCGCGCAATGCAAAACACAAAATTTCGGCAAATCGCGCGATCGTTCGGCCGTCCGAAACAAGAGCCAACACGCACTGAACTAATTAACTTTATTTCTGGCCGCGCAATGCAAAACACAAAATTTCGGCAAAACGCGCGATCGTTCGGCCGTCCGAAACAAGAGCCAACACGCACTGAACTAATTAACTTTACTACCGGCCGCGCAATGCAAAACACAAAATTTCGGCAAAACGCGCGATCGTTCGGCTGTCCGAAACAAGAGCCAACACGCACTGATCTAATTAACTTTATTTCTGGCCGCGCAATGCAAATCTCAAAATTTCGGCAAATCGCGCGATCGTTCGGCCGTCCGAAACAAGAGCCAACACGCACTGAACTAATTAACTTTACTACCGGCCGCGCAATGCAAAACACAAAATTTCGGCAAATCGCGCGATCGTTCGGCCGTCCGAAACAAGAGCCAACACGCACTGAACTAATTAACTTTATTTCTGGCCGCGCAATGCAAAACACAAAATTTCGGCAAAACGCGCGATCGTTCGGCCGTCCGAAACAAGAGCCAACACGCACTGAACTAATTAACTTTACTACCGGCCGCGCAATGCAAATCTCAAAATTTCGGCAAATCGCGCGATCGTTCGGCCGTCCGAAACAAGAGCCAACACGCACTGAACTAATTAACTTTACTACCGGCCGCGCAATGCAAAACACAAAATTTCGGCAAATCGCGCGATCGTTCGGCCGTCCGAAACAAGAGCCAACACGCACTGAACTAATTAACTTTATTTCTGGCCGCGCAATGCAAAACACAAAATTTCGGCAAAACGCGCGATCGTTCGGCCGTCCGAAACAAGAGCCAACACGCACTGAACTAATTAACTTTACTACCGGCCGCGCAATGCAAAACACAAAATTTCGGCAAAACGCGCGATCGTTCGGCTGTCCGAAACAAGAGCCAACACGCACTGATCTAATTAACTTTACTACCGGCCGCGCAATGCAAATCTCAAAATTTCGGCAAATCGCGCGATCGTTCGGCCGTCCGAAACAAGAGCCAACACGCACTGAACTAATTAACTTTACTACCGGCCGCGCAATGCAAAACACAAAATTTCGGCAAATCGCGTGATCGTTCGGCCGTCCGAAACAAGAGCCAACACGCACTGAACTAATTAACTTTACTACCGGCCGCGCAATGCAAATCTCAAAATTTCGGCAAACCGCGCGATCGTTCGGCCGTCCGAAACAAGAGCCAACACGCACTGACCTAATTAACTTTACTACCGGCCGCGCAATGCAAATCTCAAAATTTCGGCAAATCGCGCGATCGTACGGCCGTCCGAAACAAGAGCCAACACGCACTTCATGGAGAAATCTTGGAATTACTTCAGAAAAACCAGTAGGCATTTCCTCTGAAATTCTATTAGAAATTTCTTTATAAATTTCTATGAGAATTCCTCAGAAAATTCCTTCAGAAGTACTTTTATGGATTCCCCTGAAAATTCCCTTAGTAATTCTACTGGGAAGTCTTTTAGAAATACCTTCAAAATACCTTAGGCTCCCTTTAAAAATGCCTTTGAAAATTCATTCGGAAATTTCTGCACACCTCCAGAATTTAAAAAAAATCATTAGATAACACCCCAAGTTTTTTTTCCTCAAATAATCTAAAAAAATCCGCCAAGAATTCCTTCGGATATTTCTCCAGGGATTTCTTTAAAAGTTTTGTCGAAAAGCCTCCGCGATTCCTTTGTAGATTTCTTTAGAAACTCTTTCGGATTTTTTTTTCAGAAAATCCATTGAAAATTCATTAGAGAATGAAATAGTTTCCGAAATAGTTACTAATTGAATTTTTGAAAGAATAAAAAAATACGAGAAAGGCAAAAACAATAAAAAACACTAAAAAAATCCGAAGGTATTACTGAAATAATTTCGGAAAGAACTCTTGAAGGCATACGAATTCCTGCAGAAGGTTATGGAAGAACTCTTGAGGAATGTTTTAACGGAATTGCTGTATAAGGCTATCTTCAGTGTATCATACTTTGCTCGACTCGGCTCAAGTTAATTGAATTTTGTTGTTGCGATTAGTCATCGGCGTGGCAAAATTGTGATCTGCGGCGTGCCGGCCCAAAATCGTCGCCGGTAGCGGCGCGGGATGAGTCTAATTGACGGCCCTTGGTTGAGTGGTAAGGGTGTCAGGCCAAATAGGTAGTTAAAAAAATTTACTATATTTAGATTACGAATAGTGATAATGAATAGTGAAATGGGATGCGATAAATGAACAGTGAGGGGTGAGAGGTGAGAATTAAACAGTGAGAGGTGAGAATTAACCTGTGAGAAGTGAAAAGCGATAAGTGAAAACAAGAAGTGAGAAATGAGAAGTGAAAAGTGAAAAGTGAACTGTAAACTGAGAACTGAGAATTTAGAACTAAAAACTAAGAAGTGAGAACTGGGAACTGAGTAATGAGAGAGATGAGAAATAAGAAGTAAAGCCCCAAACGCAATACAACGGAACGACGACGGAAACGGCAAATTTGACAGAAAATATATGGGCTAACTGTCAAATTTTCCGTTTCCGTCGCCGTTCCGTTGTATTGCGTTTGGGGCTCAAGAAACGAGAAGCGACAAATGAGAAATGCGAAGTAAGAATTGAGAACTGAGAATTGAGAAGTGGGATGTGAAATTAGCAGAGCGATAAATGGGTATTGATAAGTGTGAAAATAGTCCTTATTTCCTCTTTCTTCATGTTCGCTCTTCTATAGTTTTTGTTCTTTGTTTTGCTTTATTCTTCCTTTCTTCTTTTGTTATTCCTTTATTCTCCATGTTCCTATCTTCCATACATTCTATATTCCTTTTTCCTTCTTCTTTCATCTTTCTTCTCTTTTCTTTTTCCTTTTTTTCTTTCTTCTTCCTTATTTATTCTTTCTTCTTTCTTCCTTGCTCTTTGTTCTTTCTTCTTCCTGGTTCCTTCTTCCTTCTGTCCTCTACAAGAATACAAGAAAGAGTATTTTCATTCGTTTTTTATTCTTCTTCTTTCAGCCTTGTCCCTTCTTTCTTTCTCTTTTTTGCTTTTTCCTCCCTTTTTCCTTCTTCAAATAAACTTTTTATAGAAAGCCCGGAGAACCATATTGCATTGTATACCAATCGACTCTGCTCGACGAATTGAGGTGATGTCTGTGTGAGCGTGTGTGTCCAATAAAATCCCACGCATTTTTTGGGCACTTTTCATTGCCCGATTTGCTTACAACAAGTTGGATTCGACGCGGAATCCTGTCCCATTGTTTTCTATTGAAAATCGGCCTGATCGCTTTATGGGCTCAAAAGTTATGGCCAAAATACATTTTTATAAGCAAAACCTGTGCAAAAAACTCACTAATTTTTAGGGCACTTATCGTTAAACGATTGACTTGCAACAAATTGCGTTAGGCAGCAATTTATACAAGGCGTATGAATAAATGTAAAAAATAAGTACTCTTCACCTAGTAGTGTTATTTTAGACTTTTCTTATATGTTTCTCAACCCTTTTGAACGAGCGAGAATGGCATTATCACCACTAGGTGGATTAATTAACCAAGTAGCACACGCAACATCTTCCAGAAAGCACCTTGTTTCTATTCAGTTTGGTTGAAGGCATTGGAAAAACATCACTGCATGTTGCATACACGAAGCAAAATCATTAGGTTGCATATTTTTTACCATGTAACTTCAATGCGTCTTTAAAAATTGATTTATTTTTTTTAAATTAAGTTACAGATAAGTTTAGTGTATCTTCGTGTTTGATTTAGCATCGTTCAACGTTTTGACAAGGGAAGATCCATTAATTACGTAACGCAAAAATTGGGTATTTTCAACCCCCCCTCCCCCCTATGTCACACTTTTTGCATGAAGCGTCTGAAATTTTTGTATGGATTGTCACACTTCACCGAACCCCCCCTCCCCCCTCTAAGCGTTACGTAATTTGTGGACGTTCCCCAACTCACAATTTATTCCGGTGATGGTGCAATTAAGTAACAGGAATCCCGAGTACAAAACTTCATAATCGTATGGTTTTCATGGTGAGTCAACATGCATTCCCTTCGATGTGTTGAATGGTGCTGTGTTAGAGTGAAGGTCTATCAATCACAAGATCCATAAATCGAATCCAGTTTTATATTTTTATTTTTTTTTTTCGGCGGTAGTATTTTGCAATTTTTCTGCAATCGAAGAATGTTTCCGTAGGCTCCTTAGTTTTATACACCCTGTAGTCAAAAACAGTTTCATCAAGCACCGAATTATTAGGGATGTTCAAAATATGTTCTAGCTGATGACTTTTATATGTTATGTCAATATTTCCATCATCACTAGATGGGTAGATATCATTTTCGATATATGAGGATATCACCAAAATAGTATTTTTCTAAATCCGTTGCTTTACTCCTACAGCTTCAGCGAAAAATTGGTCATCCCCAGGCACAATATTTTGATAGGCTCAGATATTAGAAGAGATGGATAAGAGATTGGTGAAAAACTTGAGAAAATCGGTTGAAAAACGTAGCTTTAGCCATTTTGTTGAATGAATCCTAGTGTTAATCAAGTTACCGTCAAGTCGCCATTCACCGTGCATCTTAGGCAATTTAGCAAATATTAGAGCTCTCCAAATAATTTAAATTGAAAATTATAGTCTTGAACACCGTCACGAACCTTGAATAATTGTTTTAATTTGAATGAAAATCAAAAACTATCTGTTCTTGGCAAGATAGATGGATGTAGATATTTTTTCAGTGATATATTTAGGGTATCCTTTCGCCGTGTTAGGGCACCATTCACCGTGTGGGTAGGTACCCATTCACCGTGGATAAGAACTTTCCATTTAAATTAATTAAAATATGAATTTAAACTTTGGTTTTAAAATGTTATTCGTGTTTTTCATTTAGTTAAGCATAAACATGTGGAGTTCATGTGTTTTAGTGTAACACAGAAAGGACATAATCAATCAACAGAATTATTATTGCAGATGCAGAAATCAATGCTCATTAGCGTCACGTAACTCTTATGACCAACAAGTCATCCCCGGAAAACCATTGCTTCTGCTCAACCTGTACAAAATAATGGCGGAATCATTAATAGTACTCACGATTTCAATGGCCGGTGAATGGATGCAGTCGCCGTGCATTTTTATTCGGTGGAGAATGATGTGTTACCTATATTTTCGGATTAATTTTATAAGTAAAACCAAAATACAAACCCGACACTTAAATTGCATTGACATTAAATAAGAGGTAAAGAACAATAAAACATTCACTTTTCCACTGATATTGAGCGAACGTAGAATATACTGGATGGCTAAAAACAAAGGTGGAAGCAAACAGCCGCAGGATGTTAACAAACTCTAACGTCAAATCAGCTTATATTTCACAGTTATTACTCGGAGAAGATTCTTTTGAACTTCTTTAATGGTGCTGATGTTGAAATAAAGCATTTTTCAATATTTTCGTAAACATAACGAACATCACTTCGAACCCCACGGTGAATGGTGCACCCACGGTGAATGGCGACCTGACGGTACGACGTGTAAAAAATAGAAAACAATTACCCTGTTGACCATCAGGTTTTATCATTTCCCGATTGTATCGAAAATTGGGAATCAAACTGGCAATTTCGGATAAGGCAGGGTATTCGGTTGTGTACAATATTTCGCTATAGCTTTTTGTTCTTTATTATTGACGTTTTCAGCCATGGGTAGGTTCACCTCAGGTGGCTATAGCTTCTTCAGTACGAAAACCCACTTTTTTCTACATGTTCTTCATGTTCAGCAAGCAGATGGCTTGCCAATTATGTATTTCTTAGCAAACTGTGAAAGTTTCTGTGAAGAAGAGTAGCTCCGGAAGCTTCCGGAATTCCGCCTCTGTGTAAGTCTCATCATCCAGGATGAGATGAGGCTTCTTTAGCATCAGGGTGAACAGTTTGCGGACCCGTGACTTTCCCACCGTATTCTGCCATTCGTCATAATTTGGATCCCAGAGCAGGGCAGAAAGTATGGAAAAATGGGCATAGAGCAGCTACCTTCTACCAAAGTTCTAGCACCGCCAACGAGCTGGGAACCGGCTTCACGGTGCTGTTTGAGATGCGCTGATGTCTAGTTGGGTGGCAGCCAATCAACGCAAGGGTGTGCAAGCTGAGAATCAAAGGTCCTTCCTTCAACTATAGCCTCATCAACGTGCAGTGGACACACGTAAGGCGACCCGACGACGAGGAAGAAGCTTTCCATGCGCAGCTGAAGCAGTCATACGATGGACGCCCATTGCGGGACGTCAAATTTGACATTGGCGACATGAACGATTATGTAGGAAGGGAGACAATGGCCAACAATGCATTAGCCTCTCGTGGAAATTCGGGTAGTTCGAAGCACTTTATTTCCCCGCAAAAATATCCACCCAACAAGGAAACGGAAAACCAAATCGACCACGTTCTAATCGACGGTAAATTATTCTCCGACATCACGAATGTCCGCATCTACCGCAGTGCGAATATCGAAACCGACCACTATCTCGTTACAGTATGCATGCGCTCAAAGCTCTCGACAGTGTACCACACGCGTTAAAGTCAAACGCCGCGGATAAACATTGGGCGGCTACAAGACGGTAACTAGCCCAAAACTTCGCGCTGCAGCTGAAAGTGGCACTGCCACAACGGAAGAGCAGCTAGGAACAGTTTCTCTTGAACATGGCTGGAGGGTTTCGATTCGATCAGCCATTTGAAGCACCGCATTGGGCACGATGCCCCCGGATCCGAGAAATGACTGATTTGACGGCGTCTGCGAGCAGTTAGTGGTGGAGAACATTGCAGCATGGGCGAGATTTCTGCAACAGCACATGAGGAGGAATGAGGCACGATACGAACGGAAGGAGGAGGTGGAGGAGAAATGCGTAAGCAGGAAGATCGAGACCGTAAAGGACGGAACAACTGCACCGCGCTAATAACGCACGAGGTTCTACGAGAAGTTAAACCGTTCACGTAAGGGCCACATACCACAGCCTGACATGTGTAAGGACATAAACAGGAACCTTTTTACGAACGAGCTTGAGATTATCCTGGACGAGCCTGAAGCACGCGCGAATGACATACGTTTTCCAGCTCCAGATCTCTAAGAAGTCCAGGAAGATATTAATCTGCTGGAAAACAACAAAGCCGGGTTAACCAATTAACAGGAGAGCTGTTTGAACACAGTGGTGAGGCACTGGCTAGAGCGTTGCACTAGGTAATTAACAATATTTGAGAGGTTGAGGCTCTGCCGCAGAAGTGGATTGAAGGTGTCATGTGTTCACCTTCAAAATGGGCCATAAGGGGGATTGTTGCAACTACTACGTAATCACATTGCTGAATGCCGCCTGCAAAGTACTTTCCCAAATTTTATGCCGTCGACCAGCACCAATTGTGGCAGTTTGTGGGATGAATGCGGGATTCATGGGAAAAAGTTATACTATAGACCATACGTCAGGTGTTGACCATATGTCAGGTATTGCAGTAATGCCGAGAATACAACACTCCCACACATCATTTATTCATCGACCTCAAAGGCGCATATGATACAATCGATCGAGACCAGTTATGGCAGCTAATGGACAAATACGGGTTTCCGGATAAACTGATACGTTTGCCCGTCATAAGACGAGTTTGAACAAATTTGACAGGTGAAAACATTCCACTAAAAAGCTCAAAATAATTTTCTTATGATACGTTTGGACATAGCGACGATGGATCGGGTGATATGCGTAGTTCGAGTTTCAGCGGCATCCTCGAGTCCTTTCGAAACGCCAAGAGGGTTTATTGTAAAGTGATGCTTTTTCGCACCTGCTACTCAATGGAGAAATACTCCAGCTCCATTCATGCTATTGGATGGAGTAATACGAAGAGATGGGATTGACACGATTTTCACGAAGTTTGAATGACGGAAAACAACCGGGTCCACGACGTTAGGCATAATGGACGTTTGGCATAATTCTGCCTTCTTTATGCCATGGGCTGTACTTTGGGTCATTTTATGCCTAACGTCCATTATGCCTAACGTACATTATGCCTATCGTCTGTTATGCCTAACGTCCATTATGCCTAACGTCCATTATGTCTAACGTACTTATGCCTAACGGGGTATACCTAAAACAACCCAACCCAATAATTCTCGACTACGATCCAACGGATACAATTGGCGGAGTTGCCGATACGCAAATATTGACCAAACGGGATATAGACTACTTTTACATACTGTATAGATTACTGCTGCCTTAAATAGTTTGAACCAATTAAATGAGCTTAATTTAGCAAGAGGATTATGATTGCTGCTTAAGGGGCGAACTTCCAAACACTTTGAAATGCTAGTAAAATGAATAATTTATTTGAACAGCCTAACAGCCCAAATGCAATCATTTTGGCTGGTTCTAAGGGTCCCCTTATTTTGCTCAAGAACAAATTGTGCGCCATGTTGATTACAGTTCGAAGTCACTATTTCAAAATTAGAGCTTGGAGTCAAAATTAAAAAAGAATTCTTAGCTCCATTTTTTTATAAACTGGAACATATTTGCTCCTATATATGTATCTATGATAGATTATCTAGATGCTACATGTGGGAATCAGTGTACGCTCCAGCGTGCTCATTGGTAGGCATATGACGGACTAGTCGTTAAATGAAATAGGAAAATAGATGTAGCGAAGCACAAATTCATCATCACAAACGCAAGTAGCTGTCAGTGACATTAAAATATTGACGCTTTAATGCCGGCTTCCTTGTTCAATGGAGTTCTTTAGGTGTAGACCGATCTACCGCTGCTCAATGGACATTAGCACTCCTTTATTTTTGTCATTTGCAGCCGTCATTCGACTGGAATACCAATAAGTTCTCACTGTACCAGATTGAATGCTGCAGTAAAATTTGTCGACCGAATATTCCATCAGCCAAAAGTTGTTTCCAAAGTGACCCAATGAAGGGTCCGTAGAACGTAAACATTTCAACCATATAGATTGATCCCACATAATGGAGCGTTAAAAATTGATCCACCGCCGCATAAAGTGCCATGTCATCCGTTATCTATCAATCAGATTCGGTTGATCTCCTCGTCGCTCGCTTCCTCGATCAGTCAATGGTGTTTGCAGTCATTAGACAAACGATTAGGGTTCAGGTCGATTGCCTACCTAAACAAAGTACCTCTAGGTAGGATTCATCTCGCTGGTGTTTCTATCAGTTCAAGTGATAGAAATTGATCGAAGTATGTGTACCGTTTTGATTCATATTTCGAACAGCCTATTAAAAAAATACCTTGCATATGGTTTTACCAAAATATGCATTGGAATTCAATTCTAGATAAATAAAATTTTAAAAAGTGGAATTTATGCTGTTAACATTTTGAAGATGTTCGATTAAAATACTTTTCCAAATTATGAATTTTATGACGATTAGCGTACTGTATAAAATTAGGGTCAACGCGTTCGAAATTTAAATAAATTTCTGCAGTGAAATTGGAATATGAAAAAAGGAGTTTTATACGCTTATGCGGATGCTTAATTCCCTTGTTTTCATTGATCCTAAGAAATCTATTATTTATGTTACTAATAGAACCACAAATTTGCGTCAGTGTTCGGAATAAGAATTAGAACGGTACGAAGATCAAGATTAATGGAATTGGATCATTCAATCTCGTGGTTGATGGAACGAATATGGACAGCGAATTCTTTCGTTTCGATAATTAGCGTGGCGTTGTTTATTTGTACTGCCAAGTCACGTTGACCGGTGCATTTGAATGTTTTATTTTGGTGGTTGTATTGTAGGGATCAATTTGATTTTATTTTCACGCATTTCGTATCCCATGAAATCGATGAGGTGAACATCGTTGAGAATCAGAAAGTTTATTTTGGATGCTTTTTCACCATCACTTGGTACCTAGTTGTGAACATATTTCGTGAACTATAAATAAAATATGGGATATGTTTTTCCATGTGATGTAGCGCATTTTACTAAGATTGAAAAATGGCAATTGTGTCAACGGATAACCTGGCCTAAGCAATGTTCACATATAAGCATAAATAATAATCTCAAAGCGATGCCTTGACTCAAACTACTAATCATTTTCATTGACTGGATTCGTTTCGCAAATCATTCCCACTTAGGCGTTGATAATTATATATAACCCATTGCAGAGCGCCGTTTGATTGCTACATACGGTTTGGTGTCACCAAATTAATCAATTTAGTTAATTCCAATGAACACACATTTATTTTTAACTGCATGTTCATGATCACGATGTCTGTTGGTGATGACATATTCTGACAGGAATATTTTGTAACCTTAACTAAATCGACTGTAAGATAATTACCATAAGCTTGCAGACATTCTAGTTAATAGATAGAATAAAGAATAAATAAAAAAAATATTAAAAATATAAAAAATATAAAAATAAGATAAACGAAAAAATTAATCTATAATAAAAAGAATCTTCTCTAGTATTGAACAATTCCACAGTTTCAATTGCAGGGTTGATAAACCAAGTTACTATTTTTACACTTGACTAACATGACGATACTTTTATGCTTTGGGAAGTCGAGAAAATATACGAACCCGAAAATTTCAGTTTGGTCTTACTTTTTGGCCGCGTATCTTACCGCTGGTTTCCTCTTCAATCGGTGTTTGTGGACACAATCTCGGAAGGAAGTCTGTTTCAATCATTTCTGGGGATTTAGTAACTTTCGTGTGTAATATATGGTTTATAATAATAAATAGTTTTTACTCGATTCCGTTTGTTTCGATTGTCAATAATAATAAGTAGGCTGACCATACGTACCGTATTTAACGGGACAGTCCCGTTTTTAAGACCTTATTGTGCTGTCCCGTCGTAAACTACAAAAACCTCAATTTTGTCCCGTTTTTCATTGATTCTTTCAAAGAGCTCCAAATAAATTCAATATTTTAGACAGGAAGCTAAAACCAAATACGGAGAAAGTGGACGAAACCCATCCGTTATGTTATAGAGTTGCTTTTAAAATAATGCTATCTATGTCGTTATGGATATTATATGGACCGACTTTTCTTAAGGTTTTCAACAGTTAATGTACACTTGAGGTTTTTTCATACGCTTTCATTTCAACGATTTTTTACTGCTTATTAGGAGGGCATTAAAATTTGGCCAATTTCATCAGTGGATTGAATGGATCCGGTAACTTGGCAGGCAAGTATATCCTGAAAATCAGGTCACGCCTCAACGTCAATAAATAAAGCGCAGGGACAGACATTCTAATTTCCAGATTAAGTTCACTTTCGATTTTTTTTCTTGCGAAGTAGGTAATTCTATTTTCCATATAATGATATGGAAATGCTAATATCATCTTCCAAACTTAGACGTACATGTTCATGATAGAATTAGAGGCGAAAGTATAGAATTGATAGTTCCGTTAGGATACGGCAGGCATGAAGAATGTTTTTTATAGAAGTCGATTTGAAAGCGAGCGGAGGGCAATATTTGTGATGGCACATATCACACGACCTTCCTTCTGCCAAGCTCCCGTATGAAGGGGGAGGGAAGAATATCAGTGTGGAAGCTGATATATCTCCACTGGCAAAAGGAAGGTGGTTTGACTTGCTCATATGCCATCGCGTGCGGAAGAATTTTTCTATCGACGAGTACTGTCTCCAAATTTCTAATTATGACATAAGCATTAGGGCAGTTCAAATTTCAAAAATGTTCGAAAATTCCAACTCCCACATGTCTATTAGCATCATTTTGATAATATAGGAGTCCTGGCAAAATTTCAGGCAATTCGGTGGCCATTTACGGGTGGCGCGAAGTCAATTTATGTTTATATGGAAATTTGTATGGGAAAAACTTAAAATTCATTCAAGTCTCCCTACAACTGTCAAATCGTGATGAATTTAAATAAAAATCCCCAACCACCCTTTTTGGAATCTATATAAATGAGACCTCTGGATATCACATTACTTATGAGTGGATTGAACGGTTCTATTGACAGTGTGAATATGTGATAAATGGCTAAAATGGTGTAATTAGCCTCAACGTAGCAGTGGAAATATAAATTAAAATTAATGAGTTATCCACTGGTTGAGCTCAAATAGACTCCAAAACTGGAGGTTGGGGATGTTTATTTGAATTCATCACGATTTAAGAGTTGTAGGGGGACTTGAATAAATTTTAAGTTTTTCCCATACAAATTTCCATACAAACATAAATTGACCTCGCGCCACCCCTAAATGGCCACCGAATTGCCTGAAATTTTGCCAGGACTCCTATATTATCAAAATGATGCTAATAGACATATGGGAGTTGGAATTTTCGAACATTTTTGAAATTTGAACTGCCCTAATAAGCATCTAGTCGAATAGGATTTTTATTGTACAGTTCTGTTTTCTCATTGCGTCCATATTGTTCAACCGTTTGATTCTTTTCGGAACATTAAGAATCATTCAAAGTATTTCTGATTAAAGGTTCCCCCAAACACACGCGACGCTACAGTCGCGGTGCGATTCTATCGCTTGGAGACAGCGATTCTGTCGCCGTTGGTATGGAAGCGTAAATAGAACATTGCCTGCAGCGACCCAACGATAGAATCGCGGCGACTAGTTGTCGCCGTCGCGGCGATGAAATCGCTTAGGTCTGGGGGAACATAATCGAGATTAAATCAGTATCAAACCGAGGGAAAATTTGATCGGTTTTCGGTCCTCACGTGCTTTAAGGCTAGTTTACAGATCAGGAGATTGTCCGAATATTTCATTTCCATATGAGTATCCGGGATCTATGGGATTCTGTTGCAGAAAATTAGAATACCGGCCCGATTTAAAATACAATCCGGCGGGAATCTCCGAGAGTCTGATTTGTAAACCAGCCTATAATAGGCCGACTAGATCGTTTCGGTGACAAAAACGGGACAAATTAACTTGCAAAACGAGACATGTCAAAAAACCTTTTAACGAAATTCAAGAGCTGTGGAAATTTCAAAATGTAAATGACAAAGCCAAATGACAAATGCGAAAAGAGCAATAGGGTGGGATTATTGATTTCCCAAATTGGAAATAATTTAAATTACATTTTATCAATGATCTTTGCTTGTTGAGATTCTTGTTTTTCTTATCCGCAGATTTCCCTCACTTATTTTCAGAAAAAAAGGGTTTTAGCACGGGAAATTAATAATCCCACCCTATTGCTTTTTTCGCATGTGTCTTTCCTCATTATTTTTAAATAATTTTTCTTATCTCTCGAATGTCCAGACCGGCTTTAGACAGGATACTTCGACTATTTTTTTTTGTTATTTCCAATTGTTTAGAATTGGAAAACTTTTTTTTTTTTAAGTTCGTTTATTTGATAGGCTCAGGCGTGTATAACACTTTACGGAGCCATGGTTCTTTGTTATATATACAATCAATATCATTTTATTATACAGTTAGTAAGAGAGGGTAGAAGCTAGCGTATTCGTGGTGACTCGAGATTAGTTTACAATGTTCAACGATGGACGGTTAGGTTAGGTTAGGATTGGAAAAGTTTTTAATATTTATCAAATTCTAAAAGCTTTTTTTTAAATATTTTAAAAAAATGCGTAATTTTTTGTTCTTTGTCTTTTTGTCTGCGCCCCTTGGAAGAGTGAAATATTTGTAGTTTAGTATTCTCCCAACTAACTAATATAATAGAAGATTATGATGGTGAATAATCACTCTAAAAGTTTTCTCCAACTACTTACACGAAAAATAATGAAAATTAAACCAATAAATTTTGATATTTTTACAGCTTTTGAATTGTGTCACACATGTACCGTTTTTGACATGTACCGTTTTGCAAGTGCGTTTGTCCCGTTTTTTCACCGAAATGGTCTGGTCAGCCTAAATAAGAGAAGAATAAAATATCAATGGAGGAGAATAGCTACGAAGCAGAAACGTATGCAATTCATGCGTCTGTGGTATGTGCACTACAAATGCCAAAAACGGCATTGCAAGTTATGTTTGCAATCTTGCACGTTTTCTGTCCCACTGGGAATTTATTGATTTTTTATTAGTCGACACAAACTTGTGAACAAACGAGCGTGCGGTTTGTATTTGCATTTCACCGTACAAAAATGCTGCTGCAATCCGACGAGCTTTCAAAATTGAATCCCCACCGATCGGTGTGTCATCCACGGATGTCGTGTGTATTTTTTATGAACAGGAGGAAGGAGCGCGATGACGGGAGCATACATATAATATGCATATAATGCACTTTGAACAAATTGTTCACAACTGACGCTCGATTGTTCGCGCTATTTATTTTAGATATTTGTTATTTGTACCGTAATATGGGGGAGATCAACACCTTTAAAAAATCGCTTTTAAAACATTGCCAATCAAAATGAAAAATTCGTAATTGAATGATTTTCCTGATATACATGTTCAGCTACCTTAGACCTAAACTCATAATTTAATCCCTTATCAGCTTTCCTCTTAGCCTTACTTACTTCTGCAATATGTTCTTTAAACCTTACATCTAACGATCTTTTTGTTTGACCTATGTACATATACTTTATCACACTGTGAACAATTAGTTTGATAAACCCCGGCCTTATTTAACATTTCTACTCTATCATTTGTGGAGCCCAACAGTGTCTTTAGTTGATTGCTTCTGCTGGAGAATACTAAATCGGTGCCGAATTTCTTCAGTCGATGGCGTAGCTGGTGGGTGATGTGTTGATCATAGGGGACCGATACCCTCTTCAGTGGTTCATCGATCGGTGTCAGTGTTGTCAGTTCGTTTTTCCGTAGGTTCCTCTGCTTCTTGTTGATGATTGCTTGTATTGTTCTTTTCTTGTATCCGTTGATCTTCGCTGTTTCCATGATGTGTTGTAGCTCCTTCGTTTTTCCTTCTTCGCTCAGGGGATCGTCTGCATCCTGTGGATCATGTGATGAAAAGCTGCCATTTTATGCTGATACGAATGATTTGATGTGTATGGGATGACTCTCATGGTGTTGGTGGGCTTCCTGTAGATTTCGAAGTCTAATGTTGCATTTGTTCCCTTGATAACCAGTAGATCCAAGAAAGGTAATTTACCTTCCTTTTCCTCCTCGTGGGTGAATTTGATGTCTTTATGCGATTGTACGACAATTCCCCGAATAACAATTACCCGAATGCAATTTCCCCGAATGCAATTTCCCCGAATAACAATTCCCCGAATGTAACAATTCTCCGAATGTAACAATTCCCCGAATGTAACAAATCCCCGAATGTAACAATTCCCCGAATGTAACATTTCCCCGAATGCATCACCCTTCTTTTTGAGTGCGGCACAAGGTGATAAGCCATGCGAGCAAAGGTTTGCCGATTCGGAGGTTGAGAGTTCGATTCTATGGTCGGCCTAAGATCCCTTAGGGTGGGAGGCATTTTCGGCTCCTTGTGCACAGTGTATCCATTGTACTTGCTACACAAGACAATCATGCAACTGGCAGGTACGGAGAAGCTTTCAATAACTGTGTAAATAATAATAGAACACTAAGTTGAAAAACAGCCCAAGTTTCAGATAGAATGTAGAACAATTGTAGATGAAGACAATGTGCTGAAAGAAGGCAATGCTTTCTTTGAATTAACGCATTTGGTCTGTATAAGACGAAGTGAGGAGATAATGCTTTCTTTAAATAAATAAGTTTGCTCGGTATGATGAACGCATCTGCCCGGTTTAAAGCCAAGGAAATGTCTTCATGAACCCGTCTGTCCAATATAAGACGACGGTAGGAGATAATGCTTTCTTTAAATGATAGCATCGCCTGGTATTTGGGGAAAGGAAGTGATAATGTCTTCCTCAAATAAACACATTTGCCCGGTATAAGGCAAAGAGGATAGATAGCCCCTTCTTTAAATGAACTCGTTTGTCTGGAATAAAGTGAAAAAATGAGACAACGCCTTCTCTAAATCACCGGACAGACGCGGTGTAATGAGAATGGAGCAAATAATGCCTTCTTTAAATAAACTCGTCTATCCGGTATAAGGCATCTCGAGACAGAAATTCTGTTCGCAATATAGCAAGAAAAGGAGATAATTCGTTTACTAAGCAAGTAGCACGCTTGCCAGGTATAATAAATGATTGATATGGAGAAATTATATGTTTCAAAACTGCCGCTATACTACACCACACTTATCTAAGAAAATGATAATTTGTTTAATATAACATTCTGAAAACGGCATTCTTTCAAAAGTCATTCTGAAAAAGGTATAATCCTCCAAAAGTCATACCGCGAAAGTTACAGACTGCCTAATGCTATATTGAGAAAATGAATTCGGTGAAATTTAATACATTTAATATTGCGTAATAAGGGATCTTTTATATTTTTATTCTGGCCAAATTCGCCTGCATCAAAATAAGAGATCAGATTAGTACTTATTCTCATTCTCAATTCATTCATCGTTACATTATTTTTGAAGAACCACATCTACCATTTCCTTACTTCGTAAAAATGCCTTTTTTAAGAATGGATCACATCCCCCATTATCACATTCAGAGCATATACATTTTATAAAAGAACAAATAATAACATTAGTTATTTGGTGAAACACCCACTGAAGAAGTACACATTTACCATAGCATTATTCCGAGCAGATGCATTCTTTTTACCATTTTATTTTATTTATTATTTTTTATTTTCACCATTTTTGCAAACGCATTATTTTCGTTTACAATAATTCACATGTACTATTGCCTTATATCTGTGAAGAAGGTATATACAGGACAGAAGTTTGATTCCGAAGATAGGGAAAATATTTACCAAAAGGCTTTCAATCGGACTTGCAGTTTGATTCTATTTTAGAAAAAAAAACTACCTTAGAAAACACTGTATTCTGATATCTTTATAGTTCAACAACACATATTGGAAGATCAACTACATCAAATACTATCAAAGGCTATTCAGCTGATAATCTCTAATAAAACACTCTTGAACGTATATTTGAACGCTGCTTTTATTTTCGATTGAGAAGATGTTGTTTGCAAGAGGTATTTTTTTTTCGGGGAATTGTTCCATTCGGGGAAATGTTACATTCGGGGAATTGTTACATTCGGGGAAATTGCATTCGGGGAATTGTTACATTCGGGGAAATTACATTCGGGGAAATTGCATTCGGGGAATTGGTTTTCGGGGAATTGTCGTACAATCCTTTATGCACGTTGTTTATTGCTTCCAAAATCCTGGGTAGATCTTTCCGGTTGATAATGCTGAAAATGTCGTCCACGTATCTCCACCATTTCTCGGGTAGTACTCCTTGTTCCTCTAGGTTGTCCACCAAATTCGCCACGAATAATTCGCATAAAATCGGTGACAGCGGATTTCCCGTAGGTGCATCCATCGTTTTTTTGTAGAAGCTTCCACGGAATGTAAAGTAGTTCTCATTCATGCATAATCTTGCAAGCATACATCTTCATATAGTGAGATACACAGCAAATAATTTTTAAAATTCAACGACGTGTAAAACTGCTTTAAATAATAAAATTTGATGGAATTTTACAAGCAAGCACCGTTTAAATTTATTTTGATGTAAAAGAATAGTGAGATCGATTGAATGTTACGTTTATTTGCATGCTCCAAATATGTGCATGAAAATACATTTAAAATCACAACATATTTTTATCTGTGTACATCTTCACTTTTCCTCGCCATGCTGTATCCTTTCGTTGTGCTAGTAGCCAATCCTTCAAAAGGTTCAGAGCATCCTTCACTGGAACGCTTGGGAACAATACTGCTACGTCGAATGATACCATGATGTCCTCTTCTCCGATGTTTCCTGATTCCAATATCCTCTTGGTGAACTCCTGGGTGTTTACAACTAATCTGCTGGGGAACGGCTTCGGCATACTCTGGAACTCCTTGACTAACCACTTGGCCAAGTTTTGTGTTCCACTGAAACTATTTCTCGCATCTCTGTACCTGGCATATGTATCTTTAGTAGTCCTTTGATCCTTGGTAACACAGGGTTCGTCATTTTAACCCGGGCTTCTCCGATGATCGTCTTGTATTCCTTTATCGTTTTATCCGTAAGTCTGATTAGTCCGGGTAGTGGGTCTACTCTCAAATGCCTGTATGGTCCTCCGTTGATTTTTATCGTCATCTGTTCATCGTAGTCCTCTTTGTCCATTATCACCACTGCGTTTCCTTTGTCCGCCTTCATGTAGTAAACTGGTTTCTCCCTCAACTCCTTTAAAATCCTCCTCTCGTCTTTGTTCGATGTCCCATTCCCGGTCCCGTTGATCCACATTTCGTGAAATCGCTGTCTCAGTATCCACGATTATCTGCTCTAGGTTCACTTTCTGGGTTGTCGCATACCCTAACCCCTTGTTGAGGTGTGCTAATTGTTCCTCCGTAAACTGCTGTGTCGAACGGTTAACAACGAATCCCTCGAACATTTGTACTGTGGGGTTAGTCGTTCTACCTTCCGTCGCTGATTTCCCTCGTAGAATGCTCAATTTCTTCTTTTCTAGTCTCCTCTTCCTGTCCGCTTCACACTCTTCGGCCCGCCGTACCTTCTTTAGAAATAGGTCGAAAGAGTCTTGGTTCTCCTTCGCCAGCTTGAGGTGCAGGTTGTAGCATTCCAAGTTCAGCCTCTCTAGCTTGGCATAGTGTCCCTTGATTGACAACTTCAACAAATCTGATTCAGCCCTCTTACTGATAGATTTTGGGACGTGAGCTCCCATCTTAATCTTATGGGTGACAGGAGTCAGCCTCTCCTTTTGGCACTTCTTAAGGAAGGCCACGTCCTTAAGACTACCTGCGATCCTCATCTTCAAATCTATAAAAGTACTACGCTCGTTCCGCTCGGATGCCATTTTGATAAGAACATTATTTTGAGCTTTTTAGTGGAATGTCTTCACTTCCCAAGCAGCACAATTTGTTTCACTACTGAACATTTCACTGCGTTGTAACTATTCGGAAGGAAACAATCTTTGCGTATGTGCCATCAAATATCACTCTCTTGCATTCTAAAAAGCGCAAGAGGTGGAGCCTACGGAAACATCCTTCGATTGCAGTATAATTGCAATAATGTTGCAAAATACTACAGCGGAAAAAATAAAATAAAATTATAAAACTGGATACGATTTATGGATCTTGTGATTGATAGTCCTTCACTCTACCACAGCACCATACAACTCTTCGAAGAGACTGCATGTTGACTCACCATAAAAACCATACGATTATGAAGTTTTGTACTGGGGTTTTCTGTTACTTGATTGCACCATCACCGGAAAAAATTGTGAGTTGTCAAAACGTTGAACGATGCTAAATTAAACTTGAAGACACACTTAACTTATCTGAAACTTTATTTAAACAAACAAATAAATTTTGAAAGGCGCATTTACAAGGGCGCAGCCAGAGGGGGTCAGAGGGGGGCAGCCCCCCCCCTCTAAATTGTGGAAAGATTGAACGGGTACTGAAATGAATTCCCTCAAACATGTGCACTTTACGATCCAATCATATACAGAAATAGGTGGTTGAAATTCAAAAGATTCCCAAAACTTATTAGGGCATCCAGGATTCATAATATATGAAAGTTCAAAACAACTCGAAACATTTCGGGCTGGAAAATACTCCTTGAAATTCTTCTAGAAGCTCCCCTGGGAACTTCTGAATTCCCCCGGAAAGTTATCCACAAATTCCTCTGAAAATCGTTCGAAAATCCTTCTCATATAATTATAATTCCTCCTTATCTAGAAACCCCCCACTAAATTTTTTTTAGGAAATTCACGAGGAAATTCGTTGAAGATTTCTTCTCTCCAAGATTAACTTCTAGATATTTCTTCGGCTATTCTCTCTTTAGGAAGAATCCGGCATTTCTTTCAGGCATGCATTCGAGAGTTCCGTCAAGAATACATACGGAATTTCTTCCCAAAATTCTACCAGAAGTTTCTTCAAAAAATTATGGCGGAAATCCTCCGATTTAGCTCCATAATTTCACTTGTAGGGGTGGTGGGGGTAAATTGAACACCCTAAGAACTGCTGCTGATTATCAAGTGGCTATCAAGAACATGCATTGTTCAATGCAGATGTGTCGAAGCTTATCTTATTGGTTAACAAAGCCTGTTGTGAAAAAAAATTGAAAAAATATTTAAATATGTTGTTTTGATCATTTAAAATGAATTATTGACAGTGGCTGATTTTCTACTCGCCGCAGCCACATCCAGGCGCTATAGTATATGCACAAAATAACCAGCAAGAGTTAACCGCCAGAAATTTGTATGGCGAAAGACATCTAACGCTGGTTTTCTCAAAATTAGGAACTTTTCATGAAAAACTATTTGGTATCGGCTATGAGGGATGGTGTCCGCTACTACGCCTACCAAATATTTTTTCGATTAAAGTGCTTAATTTTGAGAAATCGAACCTTAGATGCCTTTCGCCATACTGATTTCAGGAAGTTAACTCCTAGTGTGCCGCTGTAAGCACGCTCAAAGCAGTCGATTCATTAGTCCAAAATAGTTCAATTTTATTTCGGGCGGGGTAAAATGGTCAGGCGGTGGGGTAAAGTGAACAATATTGTAAATAAAGCAAATAAGTCGATCAAAATATTTTAAACCAAATACATATTCTCAATAATATTCAAAAGGCTACCTGGCAGGTATAAACCCTTCGTTTTATCACAGACAAGCAGACGTACAGGGCTTGGTCAAAATGATAGGGCGGGATTTTTTTTAAATATTCAATTCATCATTGCTCAGTGAAATATTACCAGGTTCCTTTGGTTTTGGCATGGTTTGGCAGGGAATTCATCTAGTTTTGAAAAATGGGTTAAAAATCATGTTCTGGCCGCAGGAGAAATTCCGGATTATTTGAGGGCATGTCAAAACTGCTAGATTTTGTGCGTCTATATTATTAAAATGGATGAAATGTTGGCCCTTGCTATACTCTTTTACAGAAACTAAAGCTTTTACTGAGTTGATTGATATATGGGTATCACAGATCGGGTGGCAATCATCTGAGATATGGATGTTTCCATGAACGAGGTGCGTATGGAAATATTCGCTCAGGAATGTAGAAATTGTGCGAAAATGTGTGTGTGGAGCGTAAATGACCAGATCCCCCTTTCTTCACCCCTGATTGATTATCCCACTATCAACTGAACCGATTAAGGTTGAAATTTGAGCTAGTTTATCTCCATTTCTCTGTCAGAACATTGCTCACTTTACCCCCAGGCGACATGACCAATTTACCCCCTTAGCTACATGTTTTTCAAATAACACCTCAACTAAGAAAAAAGTTAAAAAACTATCTTACATCAACCAGTTCCGCTTCATAACAAGAAAAATGAACGATGTGAACGATATTTTGGTTTAGAACTACCAACTCCGAGTTTTCATGGCTTAAATGCAACAGTGTCGAAATTACATCAAACAAGCATTTTGCGAAAGCGCGCAGAATTTTGCTAAAATCTAGCTGTTAAATAGATATTTCATGATTTGAAATAGCTCGGAAAGCATGAAATGCTTAATTTATGGTGTAGCATCGAAAATTCCTTCGGAAATTCTTCTAGGAACTTCTCCGGGCATTCCTCTCGGAACTCTTCCTTTAATTCCTCCGGGATTACATCCAGGAAATTTTCCGGGAATAGCTCCAAACATTCAATAGCGAAATCATCTAGTATTCCAATCTGGAATTCTTTTCGCAATTACTTCAGAATATCCTTCAAGAAATCCTCTAGAAATATCTTCATGAATTTCTCCTGGAGTTCGTCCAAGTATTTCCCCAGTAATTCTTACAGGTATTTTTTCGGGAGTTTCTTCAGGTACTTCTCCTGGAATTTTTTCAG
Source organism: Armigeres subalbatus (assembly GCF_024139115.2). Taxonomy (NCBI): domain Eukaryota; kingdom Metazoa; phylum Arthropoda; class Insecta; order Diptera; family Culicidae; genus Armigeres; species Armigeres subalbatus. Next base: position 53,819,886 of record NC_085139.1, on the reverse strand, counting down.
GAATTTCTTCGGGAGATTTTCCGCGCAAGTGTACTAGAATTCCTTCCGGACTTCACTCGGAATTTACTCGGATATCTGCCAAGAGTTCTTCCAGAAATTTCTTCGGAACAATCCGCAGGGATTTTCTTCAGCAATTCATCTGGGAATACTTTCAGGATTTCATCTGGGAATTTATGCATTAATTCCTCCTGGTATTTTTCTGGGAATTCCTTCAGATATTTTTCCGGAAATTCCTTTAGGAACTTCTCTAAGAATTATTTCAGGACTTCCATGTGGGAATTCCTCCGGAAGTGCTTGTGGGAGTTCCTCCGGGAGTTCTTCCAGGAGTTTTTCCAAGAGATTCTCCGGTAATACCTCCAGGAACTTCATAGGGAATTCCTGGACGATATTTGGCAGGATTTTCATGGGACATAGGATTTCGGAAGTTCCTTCAGAAATATTTTTTCTCTTCCTCTAGGGTATTCCACCGGATGTTCCTCTGAAGTTCCACCAGTAGTTCCTTCGGGAATTCAATCAGAATTTCTTCCAGGAATTCATTTATCATTTCTTTAGGCATTTATCTACAAATTCCTCCAGAAGTTCCTCGAAGAATTGCTCTGGGAGTTCTTACGGGAATTCCTCCGAGAGGTTCTTTTAAGAATTCTTCTAGGAGTTCCTTCTGGAATTCTTACGGAAGTTCCTTTGGGAGTTCATCCTAGAATTCTTACGAGAGTTCCTCCAGGATTTCCTCCGGAAATTCTTCCTGTAGTTCTTCAATAAATTCCTCCAGAAGTTCCACCGGCAGTTCCTCCGAGAATTCCTCTGATAATTTCTCCGGAAATTCCTATAGAAAATCCCCCGGGAGTTCCTCCGGAAATTACTCTGGGATTTCCTTTTCAGAGAAACAACCGGAGAAACTGCCGGTGAAACTCTCTGAGGGATTCTCGTAGAAACTGCTGGTGGCGGAGGAATTCCCGAAGGAACTGCCGGAGGAGCTCCCGTAAGATCTCCCGTAAGAACTCCCGGAGGAATTTCAGGAGGAACTCCTAGAAGAATTCCTAGAGAACCTCCCGGATGAGCTCCCAGAGAAACTATCGGAAGAACTTCGGGAGGAATTTCCAGCTTAATTTCTGAAGAAAGCCTAAATGATTTCCTGAAAAAACCTAAATGATTTCCTGAAAAAAGCCTGAATAATTTCCTGGAATAGCTTCTGGTGGAACTCCCGGAGGAATTTCTGGAGAAACTACCAGATGAATTGCTGGTTGAATCGACGGAGGAACTCTCGAAGGAATTTTCTGGAAGAATTTCTGAAGAAACTCTCGGGAGAATTTTCAAAGGAATCCCGGGGAAACTACCAGAAGCATTCTTGGAAGCAAGAGAATATTATAGACAAATCTCGTCTAGCTGAAACCTTTGTTGGAGTTTGTAGCTGGACTATTATCAACATCAGAGGACCTTCCGGAGAATTCCCAGAGGAGCTCGCAGAGAAATTTTCGGAGGAGCTTCTGGTGGAAAATCTCTATAGATTCCTGAAGAAGCCTAAATAAATTCCAATTCTGCCGAAATTCCCGGAAGAATTTTCAGAGTAATTGCCGATAGAGCTACCGGAATAATTCTCGAAGGAAATCCTAGAGAAATTCTTGGTGGTAATGCCGGTGGAACTCCTGAAAGAATTCCAGGAGGAATTTTCGGAGAAACTCCTGGAGGATCTCCCAGTGGCAATCTTGAAGTTTCCACCGGAATTCTTTCAGGATTTCATTGCGAATTAATCTAGGAATTCCTCCGGAAATTCCATTGTTGATTTCATTTTCGGTATAGTTTCTGTATAAATTTCCGGTGGAATTCCTGGAGAAATTCTTTGAAATTTTTACAAGAAATTATTCGAAACAATTCACGGAAAATTTTATGGAATTTACACAAGAAATTCGAAGATTTTTCGTGAAATTCTCAGGAATGTTTACTGGCAAATCTGCGGAATTTCCACGGAATATTCTTATTCTTAAAAATTATGGGAAACAGCACGAAATTATTTGAATTGTTGCAGGGAATCCTGTAGAACTTATAAAGAAGTTCGTGAAGATTTTCTAGTAAATATTGTTGGAATTTTCGGATCAATTCCCGGCAAAATTTATGGTGGAATTCCTGAAGACACTGCCGAAGAAGTTGCTGGAGGCATTCCTAAAGAATCCCTGATAGAATTTCGGATAGAATGCCAAGAGCAATTGTCGAAGGAATTCCTGGAGAAAGCTTGCATATTAATTGTTCTGCCTATTTTATCATAAATATTATTTCAAAGAGGATTTGTTTAGAAATTCAGATGTATGGTTCTAGTTTTTTTAAACTTATGGAAGAATGCAGGATTTTTATAATAATTGTTATAGCCGATTTTATATTCTTTCTGAATACTAAGTCCGTTAATATTTTTCTCACTTTATTTAAAAATATCTGATGAGCAATAAATCACGCATTTTTAAATCCATTATTGTTTTAATCATTATTGTTTCGATTTGGTTTGGATTTTGTTTCATGTGTTAATATTCATGTGTTTTTATAAAACTACTATAAAACTGCGATTTAGAAGACCAAAAAGTTGCCCCCCCCCCCTTCTCGAAATCCTGGCTACGCCCATGGTCATCCATTCAGTCACAAGAATGTCCAGTGTTGCTTTGGCCTGACTAAATAAGCTGCCATTATAGACGGGATGTAATGGAATGGTATGAACCGAATGATAATGACGTTATTGAAAAATGCACAAATTTTCACCTGGACGAAAAATATTAGTCAATTATCAACTTGGGAAACTTGAGAATCGGAAAACCATCTTATATGGAGAAGTGGTGTGAAAAATGGTAAATTAAATTAACCGTTCTACAGTGCAAAAAATAAAGAGTGGTATTGAGAGAAAAGTCTGAGAATTCATCCGAAATGCCAATGAATAATTTTTCGATATTTTTGACGTAGAACTACGTCTGTCTTTTCTATATTGGGATACACTTTACGATTGCAAAAAATTGAAAATCGTCACGAAAATATGATAGACTTCGATCGTTAATATCTCAGCCGTTTTTCGATGGATTTTCAATTTTCTTGGACCATTCGATCAAGGAAGAGTCAACGCTTCATACCTGATGTACACTGAAGTCGTTTGTTACGCGATTATTTTTACAGGAATCGTTTATTATGCGATTTTTTTTTCACGCGAGTTTCTGGATTTCCGCGGTTCCTTCAGACATATTTCGGGACTTACGCGGTTTTTCAGTTGTTTTAATTTACGCGGCCCATATCTTCCGCGTAAAAACCGACTCTAGTGTGTTACAATATCTATGTATGATAATATTTACTATTAAAAACTTGCTAACAGTTTAGCACTTGGTTTCGGTGAATCAGTCAATCTCGTAAGTGCATCGCAAGCTTCTTCTTCATTAGCACTACATTCCAACTAGAACTTGGCCTGCTTTTCAACTTAGTAATTTAGTAGCATTTCTTTAGTTATTCATTGAAAGTTTTTTTTATGTCCGCCATTGCAGGGCTTTTAGCTGGTGCAGTTCGTTTATGCTAACTTAAACGTGCGTTTTCCTTGGAAAGCTTGGAGGCGTTTGACGGTAGCTTCTTGCTTACGTCTGTTGATGGCAGTAGAGGGGCTCGGAATCTTCTTCGCTGTTGCAGTGCTTGCGTTCTGGTAAACTTTCTTTGGCTCAATTTTGCTGATTCGTAGGTGTCTGCCGGAGTAAACGCTAAGTCCGACGCAATTCACGTGAAGGAATAATTATTATTATCAATAACGCCGTTGACAGCCCAGCTCTTGCAATGTTTTTTTTTTCTGTAATGAGCCACCAGGGGCTTAGACTGACTTAGCGATGGGTGGTAAGTCTCTGTAGCAGTTTGCGTCGGTAATGGTTGCAGCTGTACACTATCAGCCAGGCTTGTGCTTTTTAAATTGTGTAATCGATTATCATTTAAAATAATTCATTCATTTATTTAGTCTACATCTATACAGATAACACTGAATCAACAATTTGACGCCACAATACACGGTTCGAGGCCGCATCTCTCCATCCTCGAATACGCCCCACGCTCGCCAAGTCGTTCTGCACCTGGTCTGCCCATCTCGCTCGCTGCGCTCCACGTCGTCTCGTACCTGCCGGATCGGAAGCGAACACCATCTTTGCAGGGTTGCTGTCCGGCATTCTTGCAACATGCCCTGCCCATCGTACCCTTCCGGCTTTAGCTACCTTCTGGATACTGGGTTCGCCGTAGAGCTGGGCGAGCTCATGGTTCATTCTTCGCCGCCACACACCGTCTTCTTGTACACCGCCAAAGATGGTCCTAAGCACCCGTCTCTCAAATACTCCGAGTGCTTGCAAGTCCTCCTCGAGCATTGTCCATGTTTCATGTCCGTAGAGGACTACCGGTCTTATTAACGTCTTGTACATGACACATTTGGTGCGGTGGCGAATCTTTTTCGACCGCAGTTTCTTCTGGAGCCCGTAGTAGGCCCGACTTCCACAGATGATGCGCCTTCGTATTTCACGACTAACGTTGTTGTCAGCCGTTAGCAAGGATCCGAGGTAGACGAATTCCTCGACCACCTCGAAGGTATCCCCGTCTATCGTAACACTGCTTCCCAGGCGGACCCTGTCGCGCTCGGTTCCACCCACAAGCATGTACTTTGTCTTTGACGCATTCACCACCAGTCCAACTTTTGTTGCTTCACGTTTCAGGCGGGTGTACAGTTCTGCCACCTTTGCAAATGTTCGGCCGACAATGTCCATGTCATCCGCGAAGCAAATAAATTGACTGGATCTGTTGAAAATCGTTCCCCGGCTGTTACACCCGGCTCTCCGCATGACACCTTCTAGCGCAATGTTGAACAACAGGCACGAAAGTCCATCACCTTGTCTTAGTCCCCGGCGCGATTCGAACGAACTGGAGTGTTCGCCCGAGATCTTCACACAGTTTTGCACACCATCCACCGTTGCTTTGATCAGTCTGGTAAGCTTTCCAGGGAAGCTGTTCTCGTCCATAATTTTCCATAGCTCTACGCGGTCTATACTGTCGTATGCCGCCTTGAAATCAACGAACAGATGGTGCGTTGGGACCTGGTATTCACGGCATTTTTGAAGGATTTGCCGTACAGTAAAGATCTGGTCCGTTGTCGAGCGGCCGTCAACGAAGCCGGCTTGATAACTTCCCACGAACTCGTTCACTAATGGTGACAGACGACGGAAGATGATCTGGGATATCACTTTGTAGGCGGCATTAAGGATGGTGATCGCTCGAAAGTTCTCACACTCCAGTTTGTCACCTTTCTTGTAGATGGGGCATATAACCCCTTCCTTCCACTCCTCCGGTAGCTGTTCGTTTTCCCAGATTCTGACTATCAGTTTGTGCAGGCAAGTGGCCAGCTTTTCCGGGCCCATCTTGATGAGCTCAGCTCCGATACCATCCTTACCAGCTGCTTTATTGGTCTTTAGCTGTTGAATGGCATCCTTAACTTCCCTCAAGGTGGGGGCTGGTTGGCTTCCATCGTCCGCTGAACTGACGTAGTCATCTCCTCCGCTGCCTTGACTTTCATTGCCTGTACTCTCAGCGCCATTCAGATGTTCCTCGTAGTGCTGCTTCCACCTTTCGATCACCACACGTTCGTCCGTCAAGATGCTCCCATCCTTATCCCGGCACATTTCGGCTCGCGGCACGAAGCCTTTGCGGGATGCGTTGAGCTTCTGATAGAACTTGCGTGTATCTTGAGAACAGCACAGCTGTTCCATCTCCTCGCACTCCGCTTCTTCCAGGCGGCGTTTCTTCTCCTGAAAAAGGCGGGTCTGCTGTCTCCGCTTCCGTCTATAACGTTCCACGTTCTGCCGGGTACCTTGCTGCAGCGCGACCGCCCGCGCTGCGTCCTTCTCCTCCAGAATCTGTCTGCACTCTTCGTCGAACCAATCGTTCCGTCGACTTCGACCCATATACCCGACGTTGTTCTCCGCTGCGTCGTTAATGGCTGCTTTGACTGTATTCCAGCAGTCCTCAAGAGGGGCCCCATCGAGCTCACCCTCTTCCGGCAACGCTGCCTCGAGATGCTGCGCGTATGCAGTGGCGACATCAGGTTGCTTCAGTCGCTCTAGGTCGTACCGCGGCGGTCGTCGGTACCGAATATTGTTGATGACGGATAGTTTTGGGCGCAGTTTAACCATCACCAGATAGTGGTCAGAGTCGATGTTAGCGCCACGATAAGTCCTGACGTCGATAATGTCGGAGAAGTGCCGTCCATCAATCAGAACGTGGTCGATTTGTGATTCTGTCTGTAGTGGCGATCTCCAGGTGTACCGATACGGGAGGCTGTGTTGGAAGTAGGTGCTGCGAATGGCCATATTCTTGGAGGCGGCGAAATCAATTAGTCGTAGGCCGTTTTCGTTCGTCAGCCGGTGAGCGCTGAACTTTCCAATAGTCGGTCTAAACTCCTCCTCTTGGCCAACCTGAGCGTTAAAATCTCCTATGATGATTTTGACGTCGTGGCAGGCAGCTGTCGTACTCACGTTCCAGCTGCGCGTAGAATGCGTCCTTATCATCATCAGTGCTTCCGGAGTGTGGGCTATGGACGTTGATTATGCTGAAGTTGAAGAACCGGCCTTTGATCCTCAACCTGCACATTCTCTCGTTGATCGGCCACCACCCGATCACGCGCCTTTGCATGTCGCCCATCACTATGAAAGCTGTTCCCAGCTCGTGTGTGCTGCCGCAGCTCTGGTAGATGGTATGATTACCTCTAAACGTTCGCACCATTGATCCCTTCCAACAAACCTCCTGCAGCGCTACGATGCCGAATCCACGGTCCTTGAGCACATCGGCGAGTATGCGTGTACTCCCGATGAAGTTGAGAGATTTGCAGTTCCACGAACCGAGTTTCCAATCGCTAGTCCCTTTTCGTCGCAGTGGTCTTCGCCGATGGTTCCGGTCCGTACTCTCTTGTTGATTGTTCGTTGCTTATGATTTTTTAAAGGCTGGCTTGCAGGGCCTGACACCAAACCCCCTAAATTTCCGGAGGACCATTCCTCCTTATTTCCGGTGGACCATGGTGCACAGTTTCACTTAGAGTCCCTCGCTGGCACTCGGACGATGATCAGCCGCCCCTAACATGGAGAACAGACGCTGTTGTGAGCCGATCCTGATATGGAGAACAGACGCTCAGTAAGATTTGCACCTCCGGAGAGGAGCAAACCCCACCCTCCTTCCCTGTCAGCATACGACCATAGTTCCCACCGGGGTTGGTTACCCGATCTTCTCTAAGGTTGCTCGTAGCCCGGCCAGCATCACGGGGAGGTAGGGATAGGAGTTGCTGGGTAAGAGGCTAAGGACCGCGAGATGGGGTCTATTTTATTCCTTCAGGTACGCGAAGTACCAATGGTACGCTTTACCCAGCATTTGCCGTGCCATGTTTAAAATAATGTAAACCTAATTAATACCAATTTGTTTCATGTGTTATTATTTCCGAATCGAGATACAATTATCGAATGATTCTTACTCTCTAGCGAGTTTTTATCAATTGGTAATTTGGATATGTGAACGCCTGAGAGTGTTGTTCATCCTCAATTATTTGAAAATTTTATTTTTATCCTCATTTTCAAATGTTGGTCCAAAAATTATATACCTACATCACCAGTTATGCTCACTCAATCTCAGCAGCATAGGATAAACATCGAAAGTAGATTCAGGCTGGGCTTGAAAAACGCTTGCTTTGGTCTCATCGCACAGAATAGTCGAAAACTTGTACATTACATACAGCTACGTAGTTCAACGTCACCTTTGCGTACAACCCGATTGGGCTGAACCTTTGAGTTTTTCCTTTAAAGTTTACTAAATTCCCTGTATAATAAAACCTGAACCAATAAAGTGTTATACACGCCTGAGTCTACCAAATAAACGAACTTGGAAACAAAAAAAAACCTGAACCACTTTTTTATGTACTTTTTCGGCAAAGAAATGTATAACTTCGTGCGGCCAAATACTAAGTGGATCAAGCTTTACGGCCTGCATTTCTTTTCAAAGAGAAATTCATTGGATTTCGAAGGAAAATCCAACTAGGTGTAGCCTTCGCGGCGATGGCGCTTAGGTCTGGCGGAGCGTTTGCCTGATACCAGACTCAGCAAGAGAAATTCCAAACATCATTGACCTTGCGTCTCCATCGAACTAAGTGACCGCGTAACAAACAGTCAGTGAAGAGACTTTAACGCCATGTATCGACAAACCTTATATAGCGATAGTATGAAAGTTAATCCTAAGAGGCCCCATACACGATCTGACATGTTGTACAACTTTGACTCCGCTCCAAGGAAATTTGGTTTGGTCCAACAGTCGTACAACTTGCCCACAGACGTCCGATTTTACTCCGACCGAATCAAATTTCCTGGGGGTGGAGCCAATGTTGTACAACAAGTCGGAGCGTGTATGAGGCCCCAAAAGACCTAAAATTATGTAGGCTAGGCGAAAAAGTATCAAAATAATAGATATGAAAGTAGGAAAAATCCAATTTTTCAAATTTGCGATGAATCGTCTAATATTTCGGCGATTGTGCTTCCAATCAGTGCCGTGAAATCTCAATGTAAATTGAACTTTTAGATCAGGATGTCGGCTTGGTTCATCTGTGGTATCAATGTACATTGAATAATTATAAGGTTACCTACTATGCGATGCCGTTGAGTGTTCGCAGTTGCAGAATAACTTGTATAACACTGAAAGATAACACAACTTAGAATCAGATTGTATCAAACTACCCCAGATGACAGTAGGAATTTATTTGGATGAAATTAGCCTCAAAAACAATCTGAATTAGTGGAATTGAAACTAAAATTCGTCAGTGATTAATTTTGAATATCGGTATGCTCTCACGAGGATTCATAACGTGCGAGATAATACTCGTGCGAGTATAGTTCACTTGCAGGCCGTAAATTGTATACGAATCATACCGTTAATACTTTCCCATTGTTTCTCGAAAGCCAACAACACGTGGCATTCACACATCATAACCCATCTCATCTAAAAAAGGGGAAAAATCAGTTCTGATGATGTCTACGTTACTAATCCCGCACCCTCTCTACGATTGACGCTCAACGCGACGACGACGACAACGACGGTTGACTTATGCTTCGAGTCTTTTTTTTCCAGAAGGATAATGGCTCACAGAGAGGGTGACCGATTAGCAATGCCACCACCACCCAGTTAGGGGGAAGGACCGTTATGATCGCTTGGATAAGGCAAATATATCATTACCGGTGGAATTTGCATTTGGATCGTTACACGATTCGCGATATTCTATCTCCGTAAATCAATTTGCTATCACGCTGTCATTTCGGGTGTCAAACGTAATTTTGCCGTGAGCCGTAATTAAATCATAGCGCGGTCACTTCTAGTCGGTGGGTATTCCAATGTGTATAATTAGCGGAGGAATTATCAGATAATTATAACAAATTCTCCATTTGCTCCGTACAGTTCGCCAACCGTCGCGTCGCGTCGCCGACGTCGGACGCTGTTCTTGGTTATCGTGACCATTCTCCTTGCTTTTGGTGCCGCTTTTTATATGCCGAAATTCTTGCACGTAGCTTCCGGACTATCGGAGTTGTGATATACGACTTGCAAACAATAAAATTAAGTGGCGCACAAATTTTTTACCCTCTCATTATTACTATTCTTGCGTTTGGGATGTGATTTTTTCCTGTTATTTCTGTCACAGACCGATGAACGCGGCTTAGTGTCTAGTGCAGTAGTTTCCAAACGATGATTGTGATCGAGTTTCGATTGGATTTTTTATTCCTCAGACCCCCGTAGCCAATAATTAATTCTTAAATTTTCAGTGACGCCACATCCTGAACATTTATAAACGTATTACGGGAAAATACTATGGCGTCACTTATATCTTGCCTAAGCTACGATCCTAATAGGAATAAGAAGTGTTGCTTATACACAGATAATGAACGTGTGAACATATAAAAAGTTTCGTTTTTGGAGTGAAATTATAGCCTTTCGGTACAACTTCGTTGTACGAGAAAGGCAAAACATCACAAAAAGCCGTTATTGTTGTTTTTTTAATACTTCATCCTTTTTTTGGCAGGATATAACATTAATGCAAATCTGATTTCGATTTTTTAAAAATTTGGTCTTTTTTGTTGCGTTACGATTCACAAAGCCCCCCCTATGTTACAATAAGTAACAGTTGCTCAGCCCCCGTCCCTCCATCTCAAGCGTTACGTGAGTTGTACACAAAGCCATATAGGTACACCCGATTCTGTTTTTACACGGTTTTACATTTTTTTTGCAAAGTTGCTCCATTTTGCATGATTCGTTGAGAAATCATGCAACTTTTTTACACGAATTTTCAAATTTTAAACTGAAAACTTTTTTACACGGAACGCATCTCCCGTGTAAAAAAAAAGAATCTGGTGTAATTGCATTTACTGCTTGGTGCTTCGCAATGGCTGCCATGAGATCCGGCAAAAGTTCTTATTGATGCTGGGTCATTAGACAGAAGGTCACTAAGCCGAATGGTCATTAGGTCGGACGGTCATTTGGGCCGAATGGTCGTTAAGCCAAACGTCAAGTAAGAAGTGAGGTGTAAGAAGTGAGAAGGTACAACTAAGCAGTGAGAAGCGAGGAGTAAGAAAATAGAAGTGAGAAGAGAGAAACAAGATGTGGGAAGTAAGAAGTGAGATGTGAGAAATAAGAAGTGAGCAGTAAGAAGTGAGAAGTAAAAAATGAGGAGTGCGAAGTGGGAAGTGAGAAATGAGAAGTTAGAAATGAAAAATGAGAAATGAGATATGAGAAGAAATGAGAAATGAGAATTATAAGTCTAGACCAAAATTTGAAAAGGGCGTTACAGTCAAAATTTATTCCTTCTGATTCTTTGTCCCCAAATATAGCTAAGAATCAGAAGGAATAAATTTTGGACGTCCTTTTCAAATGTTAGTCTAGAAGTGAGAGAGATGAGGCGAGATATAAGGGAGAAAGAGAGAAGTGAGAAATGAGAAGAAGTGAAAAGTGAAAAAATATGAGTGATGCAAGACAGAAAAAGAAAGAATGAAGAAGCAAGAAAGTAAAAGAAAGAAGGAAGAAGAAAGAAGGAAGATGAAAGAAGGCAGAAAGAAGAAGGAAAAAGAACAAGGAAAAACAATAAAAGAAAAAGGAAGAAATAAGAGAGAAGAGGAAGGAAGGAGGAAGGAAGGAAGAGAAAAGAAGGAAGAAGGAAGAACATAGAACGAATAACGGGAAAAGAAGTAGGAAGAAGTTATAAAGAAGAAGAATGTTGCATCTGAGAAAGCTACTAATTCCTTTGAAAATTGTACAGCAAAATAATATTGTCCTAACCTATATTTAATCGCACAACCACGATATGGAAATTAATAAATTGTATCGTTTTAATCTGGGAGGGAGCTCTCGATACTACACATCAAATTTAATATATACTGTTGTCATGCGGCAAGTAAATTTTCAACAAGAAAAAACAATCAACGTAGGCGCCACCTGAAAAGAATAAATTTTGTTTTGTGTGTTATTGATATTATATTGCCGGCAAAAATTTTCTTGCTTAGAGTTTCGTTTTCGGCTTGACACACACATTTTTCGAATCTGTTTCTCCCTCTCAGGTTTTAATGTTTAGCACCTAGTGTTATGACATTGATCTCTCAAGATACAGTTCATTCTACATTTGAGTAATATAATTGCCAATGTGCGATTTACCGTTAAAATCTTAAAAATCAGAAGCTAAATATATGTCATAAATTTGCATATAGGATTTCTTCAAACATGTAATTTTTTTTCCATTTTTGCTTTATGGTAGACAACGGCCGGTTGGCTACGTGAAAGACTTATGTACTACATTTCTCAAAAATTGATTTTTCATCTCGCATAAATTTGAAACGTTTTTGTTCTAACAACAATATTTATTTTATATCAAATTTGTAAAAAAATATAAACAAATCAAGATCAGATGATTATAGGGGTCCCGTAGCGTTGTTGGTAACACGTTCGCCTTTCAAGCGAATGGTCATGGGTTCGATTCCCAGCCCCTCCACCAAAACCCTCGTCAGTCGCCGGATGTGCAGCCTATGCGGTGGCGTATTGGGGTGCACGCCGCACCGTCACGGCTGCCTGATGACGACTGACAACCTGTTCTTCTCGGAGGCATTCCTCCAACGTTACCCGGATAAATGGCAATCGGACAATGCAACGATCATTGGATACACGACATGGACAAAACGAATACAATGGACTCACGACGAGATGGACCAGCAACGACAACAACAATAATTAATGGAAAAATCTAAACTATTTCTGGGTTCTGGCTGCAGAATGCCACAGAAGATCTCGGCACAGTGGCGGTTAAGAGTAACACAAGAGTAACAGCCTACCAAATAAATAAAGGATTAAAAATAATAAAAAAATCAGATGATTACGACATCTTTATTGTCATCGATAATCCATTTGGCATATTGTCACGTCATTTTGCTCACCGACGATTTGAACGGCTATTTCAGGAACGGATATTCTGAACCGTCGAGTCCAATATGGGGATCTTTGTACAATAAATTTATTACCAGACTAATGCTACGTTTTGACAGGGCAAGTGAATTGAACAACTCAGTTGAATTCAATTGACTTGCCAAAAGTTGAACATGTTCAACTTTCTTTTCGTTCAAGTGAATTGAATTAAGGTGTTTACACGTTCAGTTCGCGTTCGATTCAAGCGACTTGCTCAATTCAGTTGCCTTGTCTAAACGTAGCATAAAGGCTACCTTACACCCAGGGGACTGAAGACGTCAAAATATCGCCTACCTCACATCTATTCAACATGGCGTCGATTGTTGTTGTTTTGATCTGTTTTGTTTTTGTTTTTTTTTTCAACAACAACAAATCGTAAATTCACCCAGTTCCTACTTTGTTCCGGTGTTATATGGTGGAAAGTGGTCAATTCGATAATATTGCGGTGCTTAATAGCCTCTTGCTGCAACGACATGCATTTGCGCATTGAAGAGGGTGCTTCTTTTACCTACAGGTAAGAGTAGAATTATATTTTATGATATTTTCTATTCCTTATCGAAATTGTGTCTCAACAGAATTCCTACGAATCCCGAGAGAAACGTTTGCTGGATGGAAGTATTGTGTAGGACTGATTGCTTCGTCAGCGAACATGCAAGAATTTGCTCTCGACACTTCAGGGATGACGATTTCCTGCTAGTGAAAGGTAAACGGAAACTGAAAAAAGATGCGATACCGAGTTTGTGTCTTAGTGAAGCTGATGAAAACAAGCTTGTAAATGCAATCACAGTTAAATCCACTGCAGTCGGCCGGTTGCCATTCCGGGATGTGAGAAACACATATTACGATACACGACGCGAATATGCCTCCGGAAATATCTGTACTCGGTCGGACTTAGACCTATTAGCAGGTGCCGGCGATGATCCAGTTATATTCCAACCGAATTTGGAAGCTGGGTTAAATCAAATGCCTCTTGCGAACGGGCGACGAATATTGTAATTCCTAAAATGACCAGATTGAAGATCATGACGTTTTTTTTATATGTATATATTTTTGATGCGAACAAAATCAATGAATAAATTATCGAATGATATTGCACAAGTCAAAAAACTGTACTTTTATTACCATTCGGCTGGGGATCCCATATGCAACATCAGTCACTGTCGTTCATTTCAAATAACAATACACTGGATTTTGTTTTTACGCGATTTTAATTTTCTCAATTTTTCGCTCATCCTAAATGTTTAACGCATATTAATTATCATGTGAATTTTCTTCGATTTATTCTGGATTTTTTGAAACATGTTGCGAAGAGTTTGGTGGTAAATTGAAGTCATACGATCAAAAATACGAGCGAAAAAAAATCGTGTAAAAACAAAATCCTGTGTAGTTAAAATGAACTCATTCCGTATTTTTACTGCTGGGTGGACCTTTCATTTCCTTCGCAAATATTTTAGTCACTTAATTCTCAAACAGTTCATGTTTTGCGTTGAAATTTAGTACCCAACATGTCTTTTCTATAACAAGTATTCCGCCAACACCGACTATCTTCCTCGATGATTTATTATCTCTATTGATGGAATCGATCATTATTTCATCTATACTAATGTTTACTGTACAAAAAATCAACATAATTGCATGTTTTTATCGAAATCATGGTAGATAATTCAAAAATTATCGGAAATAGGCACTTAGGTCAGAGAACTCGTTTACTCTATTATGCCATTTATTAGGGTGAACTAACCAAAAACTGGGTACCAAAACCGAGAGTACCAAAAACGATGTGAGGTAGATGGGTTATCTATGTAGTTTGTCAGCCGTTTCACCCTCCTGCTTACACCTCGGGAAAATTATCCGCCGGATTTTGGTCTCCGTGCATTTTAAATGGGGCCGGGATTTTGATTTTCCGTGTCCAAATCCCGAAAACATCGCATATGTAAAAACACATGGGGAAAAATCCGCGGACCAAATTCCCAAGGTGTGAGGCTACTTTAAAGGTAAACACGGCTCGTGCAGCTTATGAAGTTGGGCAAGCACACGCACTGAATTCGCATAGCGATATTATGCAGAGCTTAAAGTCCAAAATTTTGGATGAATTGAAGGCGGAGATGAATACAAACTTTGCCAAGCTAATCAGCTCAAACTCATTCACCCCGAAGCCTTCTAAACTTGCTGATTCACATCGCGAACTCACCAGAAGTCGAAGACTGTTCAGCACGACCAACAATGTTAGCTGTTAGCTGGAACCGGTAGTACTTCCTCCCCGTCCATTGAAATAGCTACTGTTGCTCCAAACCAACCCAAGTTTTGCCTTTATCTTTCTCGACTAAGTACGCGCCCTAGCCATTAAACGGCTCGCTTCCGAAGATATCCAAGTGACAAGACTAGTGGCCAAAAGAAGAGATGTTAGTACCTTGTCATTCATCTCCTTCAGAATTGGAATGTCATTGGATCTTAAATCTAAAGCGCTTTCAACCTCGACGTGGCCTAGAGGTTTGGTTTATCGCGAGTTCACCGACATCAGATCGGCCAAGACCGCCCACAATTTCCAACGATCCATTAGTCTTTTCTACGGAGGAGGTTATACTGATGGAATAAGTGACATGCAACATAACTTCTGCTTCTCCCCGCGACGCAAACTTGCTGCTGACCTTTAGGAAGTCCCTATCCCTCTCATCGTAGTCGTGCCCCTCCAGCAGCGACCAGCAGTCGTCCCGGCCCTACGATCGAGTTGGGAGACGGGACCTTCAGACCTCCTATCGAAGGCAAGTATCTTTCATTGTCGAACTCTTCGTACCCTGATTCCTCCGACGTTTCCAATGATTTTCCTGCAATCCATCGTCATCGCCATTCCTTCAAAATCGTAGTCGAGTCCCCGATGCCACCGGGACGCACTATTGCCACCAGTTTTGAGGCAGCCCCCCAACCTACAGCCACCCCGGTCCTGCGTTTGAGTTGGAAGACGGGGTCTTCCGGACTCCATTGTTTGGCAAGTATGATCGATTACGAACTGTGGCCTCGCCTGAAAGAATTCTGAATTACAGTGGACCCGCCTAAACGTATTGCATTCATGTACAACTACGACAACGACGTGTTTTTTCACCCATTTCTTCAACGGAACGCACTTCTGCCATTAGCCCTGAGAAAGCCCCTGTCCCTCTCGTCACAATCGAGCCATTCCCGCCAGTGGCCTGCAGTCGTCCCGGTCCTGCGTACGAGTTGAGAGACGGGGTCTTCCGGACTCCAATTTTTGCCAAATATGGACTGCCTTCAACAATTGCTTCGCCTAACAGTGTTCCTATTCTCAGTGGATTAGCCCAATCGTCCGATACAGCAGCACGACCACCTCAATCTTTAAACACTCACCGTGGGCGCAATGTAGGCTATCCCTCGACAGACTTCCGTAAAGATAACCTTCAAATTTATTACCAAAATGCAGGCGGCATCAATTCCAGTGTCGCACACTCTCTAATCAAGTATTCGATTCTGGTTACGCTGCGATCTAATCAAGTATTCGATTCTGGGGACCGCTGCGATCGTAGTTCACGAAACAGCAGAAAATCTTCCGGTGGTGGAGTTTTAATCGCAGTAAGATGTGGTTTGAAAGCTAGGGTCATCGAAAATTCTGAATGGGAACGTTTGGAGCAGATCTGGGTGACCATCGTCCTACAAGATCGCCTTCTTCATATTAGCGCTGTTTACATTCTTCCTGACAGAACTTGAGATATGGTTTACATCGATACTCATTGCCACTCTGTTTCATCTATAGTGGAAAATATGGCCTCAAGCGACGAAGTTATTGTTCTAGGAGATTTCAATTTACCCGGTGTCTCATGGAAACCATCTCACAATGGGTTTCTTTATCCTGACGGCGAACATTCCACATATTTTTCTGGGGCATTGAAGTTAATCGACAGCTACAGCGCGGCGACGCTAGTTCAAGTTAATCACGTCGTAACGAAAATCTACGCCGTTTGGACCTATGTTTTGTGAGTGCCAGAGACATCGCTCCATACATCCACATAACCCCTGCTCCTGCTCAAACTCGTCCCGCATCATCCACCTTTAGTTGTCTCTATTCAGGAGAACTTGGAAAATGACTTCGACGATTTTCCTGTTCCCGTAGCGTACGACTACCGGAAAGCCGACCACGAAAGTATCGTCGAAGTGTTGGGAAGTATGGACTGGAGCTCGATATTCTCTTGGCCTACGTAATCGACAAGCACGTTCCTAAAAAGAACAACAATAGAGATTCTCATCCCTTCTGACTAACAAAGGAGCTAAGAAAACTTAAATTCACCAAAAGATCTGCTCTTAAGAAATACACGAAACATCGTACACTTCTACTTAAATCCTACTATGTGAGAACCGGTGTTGAACTTAATCTAGAATTAAAAAAACACCTAAATAAAGAATTAAAAAAAAAAATACTATGTGAGATTGAACTATGGTTTTAAGCGACTTAGTCGTTTATGCTACTCGCAATACCTAAAAAACGCGCAATCGAAGCTTAAAACGCATCCGAAGACTTTTTGGAATTTTGTGAACAAACAACGGAAAGAATCTGGTCTTCCTTCGACAATGACGTTACACGGTGAGGCCGCTTCAACTCTTAAGGACATTTGCCGTCTGGCGTTTTCATCGACGAGCAACTGTCCGACGCCGAAGTTACTCTCGCAGCGAATAACGTCCCACTGTTCGGCCATGCACTGAGCAATATCGACATCGACGTCGAAATGATCTCGACTCTCATTTAACTCCGGCCCCGATGGTGTCCCCTCTGCATTCCTGGAAAAAAGTGTCCCCTCTGCATTCCTGAAGGATAACTATAGAGGAATAACGTCTCTGAGCTCCATTTAAAAGCTGTTCGAACTTGTAATCATGGAACCTCTGCTTTCTCACTGCAAACATTATTTGTCCGAAGACCAACATGGGTTTACGATCGGTCGCTCCACCACCTCTAACTTGTTGTGCCTCACTTCATATATTACGGAATGCATGAATGACAGGGTGCAAACGGACGGAATATATACCGACTTATCCGCCGCTTTTGACAAGCTGAACCACTCTATCGCTATAGCAAAACTTCATAACTGGACGCCGGCTGTCGGTCTCCGTCGGCAAATGCACATACGACGATTTCCCGGCTTCATCGGAAATATCACAAGGAAGCCACCTAGGACCGCTGATTTTCTTATTATACTTCAATGACATGAACTTCATAATTAAATGTCATAGGCTTTCATACGCTGACGATTTGAAGATGTTATGGAAACTCATATGTGAATATGTACGTTATGTGGAAGATATTGATTTGAAAAATGTATTGGAGGTAACCACTTTCCCTTCGATGGGACTCGAACCCATGACCCTACAGTACGCTAGACTGGTGCTTTAACCAACTAAGCTACGAAGGACCTCCGTCGGCCTTCGCAACCTAGCGGCTACTGAACGAGCTCGAGATTCCCAAATTGGACGCATAGTCAAATCACTCGCAATCCATTTTCCCAAGCCAATACTTCCACATGTGTATTGTACACGTCCACATTAGAGGAGCGTGAGTATTTAGAATGTCTGGCGGCTATACACATTCTTCATCAGCAACGGTACTGATCAAGTGAGGTTGTGTAAGCATTTGCCAGTCGGTCGTCAAGCTCAGACCCGACCGCATTCCGTAGGCAAGAGCACGGGTCTGAGCTTGACGACCGACTTTTCAGCAAAGACAATCCATATGACGATAACAAAATTAACGTCAAGTCGGGTGGTTTAATCCCCGGAAATAGGCAATTAACTTTGATTGAACTGAACCTGAGTTGCGTGCTCTTGCCTACGCAATGCGGTCGGGTCTGAGCTTGACGACCGACTGGCAAATGCTTACACAACCTCACTTGATCAGTACCGTTGCTGATGAAGAATGTGTATAGCCGCCAGACATTCTAAATACTCACGCTCCTCTAATGTGGACGTGTACAATACACATGTGGAAGTATTGGCTTGGGAAAATGGATTGCGAGTGATTTGACTATGCGTCCAATTTGGGAATCTCGAGCTCGTTCAGTAGCCGCTAGGTTGCGAAGGCCGACGGAGGTCCTTCGTAGCTTAGTTGGTTAAAGCACCAGTCTAGCGTACTGTAGGGTCATGGGTTCGAGTCCCATCGAAGGGAAAGTGGTTACCTCCAATACATTTTTCAAATCAATATCTTCCACATAACGTACATATTCACATATGAGTTTCCATAACATTGTAAATTAACGTCCAAGTCGGGTGGTTTAATCCCCGGAAATAGGCAATTAACTTTGATTGAACTGATTTGAAGATGTTCCTCCGGTTCAACTCGATAAACTATTGTCGCTTTTTGTAGAATCAACTACCTACTATTATTTTCTGGCAGGTGTTCCATCAACCGAATGGTGGTCAACCCGGTAAAATGCTCTGTGATTATGTTCTACCGGAAAAAAGATCAATTAATTTCGATTATAAGTTACTTGACTGCACGATAGAACGGAGGACGCAAATGAAAGATTTGGGGGTTATCCTCAACTCCTAACTTACGTATAAGCTGCGCATCTCATATGTCGTAGACAATGCTTCCAGAGCGTTAGGATTTATTTTTCGCACTACAAATGACTTTTTCGATATTTATGGTCTGAAGTCCTTGCACTCCTCGCTGGAACGCAGCAGTTGGGAACCCGAACTATTCCGAACCCGAACAGTTCCGACTGAATCGAGTCGGTGATCGCCGATAGCGTCTGTCTACAGCATGCATGGTGCTATCAGCGGGCTGCAGAGAATCGTTTCTCAGCCTTGTTTGACTTTAACATTCCCCGACAGACGCTGCACCGCCGTTTCTACCAGTTCTTTTCAGAACAGTAGACAACGTGAAGACTGATATGTTTTTGTAAATTTTGTTTTTGGACAAAATAGTCTGTTGATGTATACATCATATATATATAGCAATAATAAATAAATACCTAAATACCAGTAGGATCTACCGCAGCTCCGGTTGTTTAGAGGCCATTATTGGCACACACTTTGATGACTGGCATATTTTCTTAAGGTGTGAATTGTTCGAGTAAGGTGAACAAGATTATACTGCGCACGTCCTGTTCCTTCGACTGTAATTTAGAAAGTGCTGGCAATTTCGCATTGAAACTCACGCAGTGTAAATAACACATACCGAAGCCGTCGTACACATTTTTTTTTACATTTACATTTACATTTTTACATTACATTCAGGAAATGTTATCGATCTTCGAACGTGATGCAATTTGATTCCGTACACCCTTTATAGCCCTTCCGAGATGGATCTTCGTTACTATTGGTTTTCCCATAAGACCTTCACGCAGTTATGTGATGCTGATTTTTCAAGCTTTGATAAGTATTTTTGCAGCTCACAACAACTAGCGGGCTAGGTAATCATATGGGTACAGCTTCTGCCTCATACGCAGGAGGTCGTGGGTTCAATCCCAGGTCCGTTCCATTCTCCTACTTTGTATCTTTCTCTATATTTCTCATGTTCTGGCAATCGCTAGAACTGGAAATGGACTTCCATACCGTTTCCATTATTATTCCTATAAATTCAACTTGAGTATTCTTACAGTAATCTGCTAGAATTGGAAATGAACTATGAATAGAACTCGTTTCCTACAACCAATTAGAAATTACATCAGTTGCCTTCTCCTATCTATCACATTGGCAGCTCGTTAACCAAGACGGATCTCTGCCTCTCGAACCCTAACCCAAAAATTCCAACAAATTCCGCATGAATTCGTGGCAAGTGCACAGGTATGTTCGGCTTGCAGTGGGCGAGTGATTGCATAATCGTTTCCTCCCCCTTCCCTACATTGACTTGCATTTTGAAGTGGCAGGCGCCAGTATGACCTTAGCAAATGAGATCACCAGTACTTGTACATTGAAGATGTGCACAGATAAAAATATGTTGTGATTTTAAATGAATTTTCATGCACATATTTGGAGCATGCAAATAAACGTAACATTCAATCGATCTCACTATTCTTTTAAATCGAAATAAATTTAATCGGTGCTTGCTTGTAAAATTCAATCAAATTTTACTGAATATCGTGTGTTGATTCGATTGATGGGATAAACTGCAATTTTACACGTCGTTGAATTTTCAAAATTATTTGCTGTGTGTGCTAGTTCCAAGCAAACATCTGTTGGTTCCCTGTGCAAGAACAGCTGATCTGGGCATAAGCAGCTGATCTGGGTGGCAGCAACTACGAGCAGTCAATCAAGCTCAAGCTCAAGCTCAAGCTCACGTACAACTCGCGGAATAACATTCATTCGGTAATATATAACGAATCGATTAGTTGGGAATCCCTGTTCTAGGATTTCCATGCCTTCAGCCTTTCTGCTCGAAAACCTTTGGCCTAGGAAGGATGACAGCGGTCCGAAGCGGGAAGTTGAACGAGCTGATAAAAATATAATTTTCCATACTTTTAATTTTTATTGCACCTTTGATAGCCATTTTTAATGAGCACCAACAAAGGAACAGGAACAAATGTTCACCCTCAGGTGGCGACAATATTGCGCTTTAATTTTATGAAAATGTGGCTTCTGCCGTGTCTACGTTGTGGTATGTGTGCTTTTTATGGAAATTACCCTCCTTAATCCAGTTGATCTCATTAGTTGGCTAATAACTATTTCCCGATATCGTGGTGTCACAAATCGTTTTTGAAGAGAACATAAATCCATACGGAAAGCATACATTAGATCCGCCAACATTCTTTATGTACATATCTCTCTCCCTCTCGTCATCGTTGGTCGTCAGCTACCTTCGGATAGTTGGGTGTAATTGGCATTCGAAAAAGAGAACATCACCAAACACTAATTAGCTTCGTAAATTATAGCGAAAGGCACACGCCCCGTCGTCCAATTATCGATCACTATCGGTTAATTTGCATATCAAATCGGTTTTTGTTGAATCCCTCGACCGAAGCTTCGAACAGAGCGTTTAGGCCGCGTTCTATAGAGAAAGCGGTTGGTTCTTGGGGTGGGTGGTAACGGGCGCGGTGCAATAATCTAATTAAATAATTATTATCAATCAATAGAGATTGTACAATTGCTGCATCGATTGCACTCATAAGTGGAGTATAGGCTTGCACAAAACAATCGCATCCGATTGTTGTCGTGTATTTGTTGGCGTGGGTGTAAATGAGACCGGTGCCAAATAAACACGTGTTTATGCGACGCGAGGGCTGATGGGGTGCCGGAACTTCAACTGCATACAAGTTATGCGCGCATATTTATTCTGTCCGATAAGGAGTTATCGACGATCTCAGATATTGGCAATGGCAAGTTAATTGCGATGATGATAACAGCAAACATAACGTATGAGTGCATGTATGTGTGTATGTAGAGCGAGAGGCGGAGGTGCACATTATTTGGTGCAACAATGGTTGTTTAAATAGGCTGAAAATTACTGATACTATTTTGGTTGTGGTTAACTGAAAATGATGTACTCTTGGAATAGTATGGGAGACAGATTGCGTAGACCGTCAAATATGTTCTAACATTGTTGTTAAGTTCCCAAGATTTGTTATTATTTCTCATAGTCCAAACGCACAGTTCACGCATTCATAAAATAACTAAGAAAATTTACTTGGGCGACTCCCAGAAACAATCACTCAGATATATAGATTGTAGGATAAAATTGAGGATTTGCCGCTTTTGTTCCGGAGATATTACAAGATGTACTGCGTTTGGTTTTTCGACAGCAGAAGAGACACTTATTTAGCACTTCTTTTATTTCTTTTTACATGTTATGCAAAGTTCCAAAACAATATTGCCGTTATATGTATATTTGTCCGAATCTTCCAGTTGACATGCGTGACAAGCGCCCAGTTAGTTAGTTAGATTCATCCCACCATCACGTTGGGTGTCATGGGACGTCATAGTCTTGGAGGAATAAGTGAAAACGGTAAGCTGTTTGCAGAATTCTATGGCAATAACGACATGGAGGATCACTCTTTCCCCATTGACAAACTGAAAATCAAATCGACCACATCTGTATCAGCCGAAAATGGAGACGTAGCCTTCTTGGTGTCCGGAATAAACGCAGCGCTGATATTGCGTCTGACCTTCACCTTTTGATTGGCAAGATCCGATTACGCTTGAATTAAGCGGCGGGAGGATAGACTCGGACGGCGTTTCAACACACGCCGATTAGAAGATCCAGCTGTGAAGTGGTCGTTGGCCGACTTGGAACTCGGTAGCGGATGTTCTAGAAGCTGGCAGCGTTGACGAGTAGCGCACGGCCATCAAGAATGCCAAAACAAGCGAGAGCAACCTGGGTAAGCTACGCACTCAGCGGAAAGAGTGGATTACATATGCAACCTGGCGGAAAATTGAGGAGCCCAGAGAAGCAATGGCCGCGATAGAGCGGGCAAAAACCAGAGCAGCCAAGTATGGGTCCCGTCAATGGTGTTCGGCTCTAGAGAAGACAAACTTTCTCACTCGAATTCTCCTGACTTCCCCCGGCGTCGAGAGTGGTCCACCAGTTCCGGCGAAGGAAACTTCCGCACTGATGGTGTCAGACTACTGGCGGCTATCGCAGGGGACGCTTTCGCGCATTGCGTCGACTTCGTCTTCGGGTTGCAGAGCTGGTCCGACAGTTCCGGTGGTAGATGACGTCCGCACTGGCGGTGCCCTGGATACCCGAAGCACTTACTTCTTCTTTCTTCAGCAGGTTGGTTGATCGAGTGCCGAAGTTGGTCCAACGATTCCGGTTGGCAGAAGACTTCCGGTTCACCGGTGCCCCGACGTCGCGAGGTCAGACACTGCTCACTGTGCCGAGCCGATGCTTATTTGCTGGTCCCTTCTCCATCTACGCTGCAGCTCTGACAGTATTTGCCTCACGACTCTGCTCACCGCATTCCACGTATCTTCATCGTGACACATTCGCTCTGCGATGTTGACCACGCTTAGGGCAGGCATTCCTCTACGTGCTTCCGCAAAGCTTGGACAATCGAATAACACGTGCTCTGGAGTCTCCTCTACGTTGATACACGCCGGGCAGAATGGCGATAACGCATGGCTACACCGGTGCAGATATTGGCGGAAACAACCGTGTCCAGATAGGAACTGAGTGGATCCACCTTCCACTATCTGCATTATCCCACTCCTGCTGCCACTTCACCATAGAGTCCAGTCTCACCTTCTTCCTAACATTTCTGGTAACTCTCTGGTAGCACTCGATATCCTCTGCTAAGGTTATGCAGATTGGAATCATCCCTGTGATAACGCAAACTGCCTCTGACGAAATGGTTCGGGCTCTCCGACGATAATCTGCGTTCGCTGTATGATTCGGTAGTTGCTGACCAGCATCACTTCTGTTTTGTGGTGAGCAAACTACAGCTTGACTCTATTCATCCAGTTTTCAACTGCGTCGGTCGTCTTCGCCACCAGCATTTCTATCTCTTCCAGCGACTCTCCGGTTATCGTTAGAACGACATCATCCGCAAATCCGAAGATCTTCACACCTTTGGGCAACTTTAGCTTTAGGACTCCGTTGTACATAACGTTCCACAGCATTGGGCCATGTATGGAGCCTTGCGGAACACCCGCCGTAACCCTAATCGACTTCTGCCCCGAATTCGTATCGTAGACCAGAATCCGGTTCTCGAAGTAGCTCTTAAGGATTCTACACAAATAGCCAGGGACCCGCATTCCATGCAGCGCTACGGCGATGGCCTCCCAGCTGGCACTGTTAAATGCGTTTTTGACGTCAATCGTTACTACGGCGCAGAACCGATTGCCGCATCTCTTTTCTTGGATGCTTACTTTGCAACTTCAACGACCGCCTTAATTGCATCCACCGTTGATCTGCCTTTTCGGAATTAAAACTGCTTCTCCAACAAGCAAATCTTGCCCTCCGTGACGTGCGTCAGCCTATTAAGGATAAACCTTTCCAGAAGATCTCCAGTGTATCCAGCAGGCATATGGGCCTATACGATGTTGGACTTCCCAACGTTTTCTGAATCTTCCACTTTTTCAGAAAGTAGCCATCTGCTAGGCATTTCTGCAGCACCATCCTGAACAAATCTGGAAACGCCAGTATCGCAGTTTTTAGAGCCACGTTTAGACTTCCATACGGACTCGGAGCTTCCTTCATCTTCAGACCTTTCGCCACTGATGACAGCTCGTCGTTGGAGACTTGCATACTTGCAATGATGACTCGGTATTCATCTTCGTACGGTGCAGGCGGCCACATCGTAGAATCATGCTGACCGTCCACGATGATCTTCAGCTTGTCCGGACACATCTCCGCTGGCGTCGTTGGACCCTTGATTTTCGTTATTGTCACCGATAAGCATTGCCCCAAGGATCAGCGTCAGCTTCTTGGCACAACTGCTTGAAGCAGTTGGACTTGCTGACTTTGATCTCCCGTTTGAAAGCCGCTCTAGCTTCCCGGAAAACTATCTTACGCTTTTCTCTTACCGTTTCAGACCTTGCCCTCTGAAAACGTCTTCTGGCCCTGAGACAGGCAGCACGAAGATTGGCAAGAGATTCGTTCCACCAGTAATTTGGGCGTCGGCTATCAAATGGCTTCAGTTTCCTTGGCATCGACGCATCGCAAGCCCTCGCTAACGTTTCCGTCAGTTCATCCGCTTCCAGATTTGTTGCGCCGCTGTCAATTCGAAGTACTTCGATGTACAGCTCCTTGTCAAAGTCCTTCGTTTTCCATCTTCGCCCGGTAGTCCTTATCCCTCTCCGCGTCGTCGATAGCCGTGTTCCAACACTATACCGGATAGCTTGGTGTCCTTGGATAGTCATCACAAACTCTCCAGTTCATGTTTCTCACCAGCGACGGGCTGCAAAACGTCACGTCAATGATGGACTCCCTGCTGTCTCTGCGAAATGTACTAACGGTACCTTCGTTGCCCAGTCTGACTTCCAGCTTTGTAAGCGCCTCCAGCAAACTGTAACCTCTGGCTTTGGACAGCCTGCTTCCCCATTCCACTGCCCAAACATTGAAGTTGCCTTCGATGATTACGGGTTTAAGACCGATCAGCTTCTCCGTGAGTGCATCCAGCATCCGGTTATACTGCTCTAAAGTCCACCTTGGGGATGCGTAGCAGCTACACACGAAGATCCCGTTGATTTTGGCGACAACAAAACCTTCGCTAGAGCTGTCTACCACTTCTTGAATAGGGAATTTGCCCATCACTTGGATAGCCGCAATCCCCGATGAATCCACCACCCAGTTGCCGTTATTTGAAGGGATTCCATAAGGCTCAGCAATAATTGCCACGTCGCACATTGCTGCTGTTGTCGACTGCCACAACAGTTGCTGTACGGTGTCGCAATGATTGAGATTCAACTGGATGATGTGTGTGTATGTATGTGAGCAAAAAGTCTCACCAATTTTGCAGGCACTAACTCTCAACCGATTTGCTCGCAACAAGTTGCATTCGACACAGAATCCTGTTCAATTGTTTCCTATTCCTATTTTCCTATTGGCCGGATCGGACTATGGGCTCAAAAGTTATGGCCAAAATATTTTTTTTATTCTTGGGAACTTCCGGAGGATTCCCTGGAGAAACTTCTGGAGGAATTCCTGGAGGAACTTCCGGAGGAATTCCTGGAGTAACTTCCTGAAGAATTCCTGGAAGAACTTCCGGAGGAATTCCTGGAGGAACTTCCGAAGGGATTCCCGGAGGAAAAAACTGTTGAGGTACTTCCGGAGCTTTGAGAAACTTCTGGAGGAATTCATATGGGGAACATCCGGAGGAATTATTTTGAGATACATCCGGAGGAATTATTTTGAGATACTTCCGGAAGAATTCCTTTGAGGAACTTCCGAAGGAATTCCTTTGAAGAATATTCGAAGGAATTGATTTGAGAAACTTCCGAAGGATTTACTTTGAGGAACTGCCGGATTAGCCAAACAAACAAATTAAACTAAATAAGTAAGTTAGCTGAAGAAGACTAGTTTTGGTTCAATAAGCACTCTATCAGCTTCCAATGTTTGTTGGTTTCCTTCGAAGAACTGTCGGAGGATTTTTTTTGTAGAACATCCTGAGGAGTACCTTTCAGAAACTTCCGAAGATATTCCTTTTATAAACTCATGGAAGAATTCATTTAAGAAACTTCTGGAAGAATTTCTTTTTGGAACACTCGGAGGAATTTCTGGAGGAACTTCCGGAGGAATCCGGAGGAAGGATTTCCGGTCGTTTTATCAAACTGGAAGTCGGCCATCTCGAATTTCAAAATGGCAGCAAACATCGATTTCCGGCTATTACTCATCGAGCCCATTCCGGCAATACGGAAGTTTCTCAGGGAATTCTTCCGGAAGCTTCCACGAGAATTTCTCCGAAAGTTCCACCAAGAGTTCCTCTGGAAGTTCCTCTGGGAACTCCTCCGGAAGTTTCACCAGGAATTCTTCGGGATGCTCCTTCAGGAATTTTTCGGGAAGCTTCTCCAGGAATTCCTATAAAAATTCCAACAAATTCTTCCAGGAATTCCTGAAAAACAAATCTTAAAGAATTGGATAGCAAGGTCCTCCAGAAATTCCTTCAAAAATTCCTCCAGAAGCTTCTCCAGGAATTCCTTCTCCGAAAGTTCCTCCAAGAATTCCTCTGGAAGTTCCTCCAAGAATTCTTTCGGGAGTTCCACCAGGAATTAATTAGGAAGTTCCTTTAGGAATTCTTCGGCACGCTTCTCCAGGAATTCCTTTAAAAAATTCATCTAATTGCTCCAGGGATTCATAAAAAAGTTTCTCAAAGAATTTCTTCCGAAGTTCTTCCAGGTATTCCATTGCAAAGTCCTCCAGGAATTCTTCCAGAAGTTCCATTAAAAACTCCTACGGAAGCTTCTTCAGGAATTCTTCCAAAAGTTTCGCCAGGAGTTCATTCTGAAGTTCTTTCGGGAATTCCACCGTGAATTCCTCTTGGAATTCCTCCGGAAGTTCCTGCATGATTTCCTTGCTCCAGTTGCTCCAGGAATTCTTCCGGATGTTTTTCCAGAAATTCTTCCGAAGGTTTCACCTGAAATTTGTTAGGAAGTTTCTCCAGGAATTTTTTGTGAAGTTGTTCCAGAAATTCATCGGAAAGTTCCTCCAGGAGTTCTTCTCTTAATTCTTTCAAAAGTTCAATTCCCCCAGGAATTCCTCATGGAGTTCCTTCAAGAATTTCTTCGGAATTTTTATCCAGGTATAAAATATTCGGCGGCTTGAAAATTTTTCATGCGGCGGCGTGGCACGGAGACCCGACCGCATTGCGTAGGCAAGAGCACGCAACTCAGGTTCAGTTCAATCATCTAACGTACTGAGGGTCGTGGGTTCGAGTCCCATCGAAGGGAAAGTGGTTACCTCCAATAATACGTTTTTCAAATCAATATCTTCCACATAATTCACATATTATGAGTTTTCACAACATTGTAAATTAATGTCCAAGTGGGGTGGTTCAATTCCCGGAATATAGGCAATTAACATTGATTGAACTGAATAAATTCAAGTTCTAACGAACGAGCAATCTGCACCGGCAGCTGCTCCCTCCATCTGTTCGCTAAGATGAAGTGCAAAGCGTTCGTGTTGTCCACGTTTTCTTCCCCAGCTCTCTACGCGTTCTTGGACAATCTTCAAGACGTTGTTCATCTGGGCGTCCACTGCATCCGGAACATGCTTCCGTTTTTGAAGCGCCTCTTTATTGTTATGTGTAGCTTCGTTGGCTACTTCGGTATCTAGGTTGCTATTGGCTTGCATCCTGATATCAGTATCATATTCCACATATTCCGTCTCCTTTTCATCAATCGATGGAGACATCTGCTTGGAAATCCTCGGGGAAGAGTAGTTCGATGAAATTCTGCAAAAAAAAAACAATATCGTTTATTTTTTTGGATCACGATTTCCAATAATATATATAGGAATAGGGAGTCTAAACTATGACTTCATGAAAGAAATAGTAAACGCAAATACTCACGGTCGTGCCTCCATATGAGAATCCAAAAACATCAATTCCTTGTAAAGTGGCCATCCAGGACTACTTGGGGCAGCCGCCCCTGAACGCGAATCATTGGACAGTTTACGTTTCAGGCTCCCGAAGCGGTCCCGCAAGCTCCTCCAACGACTTTCCACTTGATCAACTGGCAAAAAAGCATGATGTTAGAAAGACATGGTTCATATATTTTTTAATTTTCACCTAGGGGTCGTTCAATATTGACGTCACAAGTCACAAGGGGGAGGGAGGGGGTCTAAGATTTTGTGTCAGTGCATATACTAGGTATACAAAAAAGCGTGACAGAGAGGGAAGGGGGGAGTCTACAAATTTAAAAAAGTGATGGACGTCATAGTTGAATCGTCCCCACCTGATTTGTCACAAGCTGAAGCAATAGATGCCCATGTTTTCCCTTTTAAGTTGTTAGTACTATACTAGTTTATTTGTGGACGCAGTAGCGCCCGTGGCATATAAATAGGGGAACTGCTCCTGGAATTCATTTCATGGCTCCGATATTCATCCCATCAAAAGCAAAGCAATGGAAAGAAATTTGGATTGTTAATTATTTTTGTGATTTTTTTCAGCAGTGAGGCATGTTGACAAAAAGAGGCGACGAAATTAGTGCTATATTTCTTTGTTTCCCGATGAGATGAATATATTTATGTTCAGTGAGAAGGAGATCGGAAAAGTTCCCCTATTTAATTATATTCAATAATCCCGTGCACATTT
Source organism: Armigeres subalbatus (assembly GCF_024139115.2). Taxonomy (NCBI): domain Eukaryota; kingdom Metazoa; phylum Arthropoda; class Insecta; order Diptera; family Culicidae; genus Armigeres; species Armigeres subalbatus. The sequence continues at coordinate 53,790,700 of NC_085139.1, read as the reverse complement.
TTATACCAAGAATTCCGTATAGAATTCATGTAAAAAAAAGATCTTCTAGGGTATCTGATCCCATATTAATAACAGCCCGTATATTAATCTCAACCGTCGATAAACCAAATAAAAAATCAATTTAATCACAATTTCTCACATCGTATGTACACAATAATGGATGGAACACATTCTTGAATGTTTGGAATATTATTCAAGATTTTGTTTATGTAATGTTCTAATTCACAAGAATCAAATTTTTAAAAGATAAAATTATAAAGCACTTTTTTTTCATTTTCCTACCTCTGAACTGATGATTTGATGCACTGCTCGATTGCTACTAGCAGATTCATCTGTTTTCACGCCGTTGTTTTCCACTCAATTTCAAGCAAACACTGATGTATCCTTACAAAATTCACTTCACAACACATAAAGCACATCACATTTTCACTATAAATATAATTATACTTGAAAAACCAGCGCGATCTCCTATAGTTTGATATAGGTTTATTTCGATCAACGCCTAAATTATCCTTGTCCGTATTCCAAACTGTTTACATGGCTTGCAGTACTCTCAAGGGTTGCCGACCTAGATTTTTATTTCAAAAATGGTTGAATGAACTTTCACTGTGAAATTCAACTCTTATGTTTGAAAAATAAGGTATATCGAAAAAATTATCTATTACAAACATAAAATTTAACTGATAAGTTAAAAAACTACAACAAAAACTGCAATTTTGTAATTATATTTCAACTCAAATACAAAACATCGACGAATTCGGCATCACTGCAATCATATCGTTACGTATACACACAAGTAATAGTGTGCGTATTTTATGTTGGAAACAGTATTATTGATATAGGTACAAGCATAGGATTAACTGTTTTTGAATGTTATTGAAATAGGTACATGGCGGTGATGATGTTTTTTAGCTAAATACTTCTAGAATGTGATAATAATTTAATTTTTGAAGTTGTCAAATTGTTCTCAATTAAAAATTACGTGTGGTGAGCATAATTATTCTCATGTTTCTTGATTATTGGGTGAGAAATCAATGCATTTCATATGCGCATCGCCTTATTGTTATTGATATAGGAACAGATACCCTATTTTACAAAAATTCAGTTATTTCTACAAAAGTTTTTTTTTGAGAACTCTCAGAAGCATAAAATAAAAATTCTCCAGGATTTGCATTTTTTTTCCTCGCTACCTCTCCTGATAAAGGTAGCCTCACACCTCGGGAAAATTTTCCGCCGGATTTCGGGCCCCGTGCATTTTCAATTTTCAAGAATCTCCCGGAGGAATTCCGGGGGAATTTATGTACGAAGCTTGAGCAATTCCTGAAGCAAACTTCGAGTAAGTTCCTGTATTCCAGAAGGATTCCCTGAAGGAATTATTGTAGGAATTTCCAAATTAATTCCTGAAGCAACTTCCAGAGAAAATCCTGGAACAATATTCAAAGATATTCCTAGAAGAATTTCCAAAGAAATTCATTTCTTAAGGATCCCATGGAAAATATATGGAGGAATGCCTGAAATTCAAGAAAGAATTACTGAAAGAATGTCTGAAGTAATTTCTGGCAGAATTCCCGAAGAAAATTCTGAAACGCACGAAAGAGTTTTTGGAAGAATTTCAAAAGAAATTCTGTATAAGAAATAATTCTATTCGGTATTCCTCAATTATATTTTTCTGACAATTCCTAGCGGATTTTGTGAACGGGTTTCAAGGGGAATTCCCAAACTACATAATTCCATCCACCGACCAAATTTAGGACACAAAATGTGAGGAAAACTTGAATGAACTTATGAATACATAACTTCCCTAACAATTATTTTTAAAACTGAATCTAGACAACAGTACTGGATAAATTTCATTTAAAACTGTTGACAAAAAGAGGCGACGAAATTAGTGCTATATTTCTTTGTTTCCCGATGAGATGAATATATTTAGGTTCAGTGAGAAGGAGATCGGAAAAGTTCCCCTATTTAATTATATTCAATAATCCCGTGCAAAAAAAAAAGATTATCAATGCGCACTTTATTTTAATAAACAGACAGTTTCGTTCCTCCCTTCTGCTTGTTTATTCCGCCCAGTCCCACCCACCCACGTGGTTTTGACAGTTGAAGTACATTTGTATTGGTGAACCCGGTGCGAAACCGTGAAACAACACAGTGCGAACCCGACAGCTTTGGGGTTGGAACTAGTGCGAACCTAGTTCCAACCTGAGCGAATAAAAAAACACTTTGACAGCACTTAGGTTGGAACTGGTTCCAACCTAGGTTGGAACTTTTTAAAAACGAATTCGACATTAGTTTTTCTTCAAAAGAAGCCACTTTCTTGTTTTTAATTTGGAAATTTCGGAAACTTGACACCGTTCTTCGCTTTTGGTGCTGCGTCAACTTTGCATATTTTAAAAGTTTAGCTGCGCAGGGTTATTAGTAAATGAGTGCATTTAACGCAACGCACCATTGTGGGTTGCTGCAAAAGATATTTTAGTTACAGTAACTAAAATATCTTTTGTTGCTGCATTCAATTGCATTAGTTCAAATTGAACTGTCAGTTAACGCTGAAGTCAATTTTTTTTATCATAGGGGAACTGTACCGGTTTTGGCCATGTTCCTAATTTGGCCAATTTTGCGAATAACTCCAAAAATAAAGCAATTTGCGAGGGTTTTATTAGTCCCAACAGAAGATATATCCCTCATGATTCAACGCTGCTTTCAACTGATCGATTATTTTGGAAAAAAACCCAGATTAATCCACCTAGCAGTGATGATGCCTTTCTCGTGCATTATAAAATATATTGAAAAAATCACATTAGAAAGGTCAAAAAAGCTCTTTGGGGGAATAGATCACATTTTTTCGATCATTTTTAATATTTTTGCCTTGCCACCATTCAAAAAAAAATGTTCTTTGAATTTTCAAGGGGGACCTTTGGGGAAAAACAATGATTTTTCAATAATTCCGAAAAGCAATGATCGGGCCATTTCCAATAGCAAACAATTCCCCGTCGAATGCAACTTGTTGCGAGTAAATCGGATAATTCTAAGTTCTAAAAAGTGTGCCTACAAAATTTGTACACATACACACACTAGGGTGGCTCAAAAAGCACTTTTTCAAAATTTTTGATGGGCCGCCCTCTTATTCGGTTCTATTTGATGCCCTGATGCTCTGGACAAAATTTCAGCCAAATTGGTCAACGTTTGGGCAGTGCTAAACTCGTCGGAAGTTTATATGGAAAAATGTATGCAGAAACATCCAAAAACAGTGATTTGCAGTTGGACGGTACAATTTGCGATCAAGAACAATGATACTCATTCAGTTCTTGTAGAATTAAATACAGAATGTAATGCTGAAAACCGCGAGAAGATTAGAGTTTATTAGGCAAAGATATTAGCATTTTACTGGAGTGTTGTAGGGGTGAATTTATTTCTTTTCAAAGGTAAAAGAAACGAAATTTGCTCAGACCCCACTACAGAGAAATGCTAATAACTTAGCCGGGCAAACTCTAATCTTCTCGCGGTTTTGTGCATAACATTCTGTATTAAATTCTTCAAGATCTGGATGAGTATCATAGTTCTTCTTCCTAAGTTGTGCCGTCCAACTGCATTTCACTGTTTTTGGATGTTTCTGCATACATTTTTGCATATGAACTTCCAATGAGTTTAGCACCGCCCAAACGTTGACCGATTTGGCTGAAATTTTTTCCAGAGCATCAGGGCATCAAATAGAACCGAATAAGAGGGCGGCCCATCAAGAAAATTGAAAAAAGTTTTTCTCATACTAATTTGAGCCACCCTAACACACACATACACAAAAAAACAGACGTCACCTCAGTTTGTCGAGCTGAGTCGATCGGTATATAACACTATGGGTCTCCGGGCCTTCTATCAAGTTTTTTTTAGCAATCATATAGCCTTTCGGTACAACTTTGTTGTACGAGAAAGAAAAAAATGCATATGTTACAAATATGCGATCGTGTGATAGTACAATGATTAGCGATAGTGAATACAATGATTAGCGCAACGGCGCGTTTTGAAAAATACATATGGATTAACTTTCCAGACGCGTTGCTGCGCCTACAATTGTTTTAGGGCTGATTCCCACGTAGTGTTTTTTCACCAATGCAATATTAAAGTTCAATAAAACTAGTTGTATGTCATACATTGATTTTGCATCCCTTTGTGTAATAATGAATCGCCTGCTTTGAGCGTAATTACAGCGGCACACTAGGAGCTAACTTTCTGAAATCAGTATGGCGAAAGGCATCTAAGGTTCGATTTCTCAAAATTAAGCACCTTCATCGAAAAAATATTTGGTAGGCGTAGTAGCGGACACCTTCCTACATAACCGGTACCAAATAGTTTTTCATGAAAAGTTCGTAATTTTGAGAAAACCCGCGTTAGATGTCTTTCGCCATACAAATTTCTGGCGGATAACTCCTGCTGACTATTTGCGCATATACGATAGCGCCTGGATGAGGAAGCGGCGAGTAGGAAATCAGCCACTGCCAATAATTCATTGTACAAGTACATTTGTGAAAATAAAACCAACAATTCTCATAAATATAAATGAAAAAAAGCCGCATAATATGGAAATAAGGAGGTGTATGAAAACGAACGTTATGTTCAAATCACCCATATGCCCAAACTACACCATCATTCCACCCAAACCAACCAAACCACCCAAACCAAAAAGCAGTTAGCCGTAATGACACGCCTCTTCTTTCCTTCCAAAGCATGAAACAAAATGGCAGCAAACGTAACGAGCGCACGAGAAAGCATGTACGTAGGTATGCGATTTTTATTTCCAACGATGAAACTTTCACAGCTGTGTTGATGCGAGCGGATAAAGTCATCGGCTCAGTGTTGCCACTTATTTTTCGAACCTCACCTTCATTTTCAGGCGTAAAAATCTTTTTCATCTTTATTTGAGAGCAAAAAATCTTGAAAAAAATCTTTATGTACTTAAGGCTGAAGCGCATGCCATCGTTCGTCATTTCGCCCGTCAAATTTGACGTTTTTCCCGTGGATAAACTGTCAAACTCGACGGGTTGATTAGCGAACGGGTCTTTGTGCTCCAGGCTTAAACTTGAATAGGTGCTTAATAGCTGAAATATTCACTTTTTTTTAAATATTCAAATGTTTTTAAATCTGTTGGGTTTTTAAGAAGCAGGTAGATATTTGTAATGAGAGTATATTTTGAAACGAGTTTCGAGGTATTTTTGTACCATTCCATTTATTGCAAATCAAGGTGATCAAAAGTTATAAACCTTCCGGGTTTGTAGTGTGAATGTTTTGACTTTTTGCATTTTGAATTGAATTGCAACGTTAAAGCCATCTTGGCAACTCCTTTCTTTTTAACATAACATTTTTTAACGCAAAATAGCATTAATCGTGCTTGTATACCATACACACTTAGCTCATTTTACAGTATTCGGTAAATTTTACCGAAATTTCAACCGCTGAACTGTTCGGTAAATTAATTTACAGATTTTTTTGTAATTTTTTCCATTGCTCAAATGTCAAAATCACCGAAAATCAGTAAAATAATTTACCGCACAGTTCAGCGGTTGAGATTTCGGTAAAATTTTACCGAAGTCGGCGATTTATTTTAAGTGTGATATATATTCAGTCGGTTACTAAAGTTTTAATAAAGTTATTCGGCCAAAACAGCCTTTTGACAGCTGCTGCCGAATGAGGGATGAGATGAAAAATGTTGATGGACTTTCTTAATAATGAAAATGCCAGCTTTCCTTCTCGCCGTTTACCGCCCAGCGATGTCTCCCAACTTTTCATCGTATCGGCTTGCTCTTAGATCTGATTAGTTTTGCAAAGATTTGCACCCCTGAGCTCCCGCAAAAGTTTGGACACTTCTTCAGGATCGAACTGAGACTGGTAATGTTCTCCAAATTCTTTGGATCGATGAGTCAAGCTGTCTTAAGAACGGGATCATTGGAGAGTTTGATTGTTTGTTTATCACCAGCTCCACATATAAATTACATGCGAGAGAATAGAAAGTTTCCTTCAGTGGTTAATCAAGATGTCCTGCCAGATTATCTGCCGCTAGTCCTACGTCGGTCTTCATTTTCTCGCGAAGATGTTGTTTAAAGTTTTGAAAGCCATTTGTCCATGATCTTATTAAGAAGTTCATCTTTCTAGTTGTTGGAAAGGATAATCAGATAAAGCGATTTAATTTCACTGTACATGTTAGTATACTCAAGGCTTTCCGATTGCAAAATACGATTGACTTTATTAACAAGCAGTAGGTCATCCCGAGTAGAAGAAAATAGCTGAATAATATCAAATGTTGATATGATAGTAAAATGAGATATGAACATGATTGATATAAAAGATAAAAGATCAAACGACAATATCAATATTTTGCATTAAAATATCATGAGGAGATCAATTTATGCTATTTATAATAAGGGATCAGTATCATGTGCTATTAGTTTGTTCTTATCCATCTTGATATTTAAATGATATTTCGGTGCAAATTTTTGATATTGTTGCCTGCTCTCTTATCTCTTATATTAATCAAGTCTATATCATATTTTTTATTCTGTTCATGACTTCTACCCGGGATGGGATCGTTGAGGTGTCGAAGGTGGCGCTGGGCAGTTTAATAATTGTCACAGTTCGAATAGAACATAAAGTACATGATTAGCTTTGAATAACGATCAACATTCCGTTTGACTACTGAGTCAAGCGATAGCCATCTGGTAGTTGACGGATTTTACTGAGTGAAAACTGCCTTATCGGTCATGATATCGGATAAAAGTATCGGCCAAAAATGAGAAAAAAACAGAACACTACATTTCAAAATGCACAAAAATCTTGAAAAATCTTATTTCTTCAAAAAAATCTTTAACCTTTATATAAAGATATCTTTATCAAAATATATTAAAAAATCTTTATAAATAAGATAAATCTTTATATGTGGCAACACTGCATCGGCTTCGGGTCTCTAGCGCGTGTGTGTTCGTCCATTAGTTTTCGTGTTCCACATTTGAAGCTTTGGAAAACTTTGCTTGAGAGGTTAGCATCATCAATAAAGCACGAAAGAAGCAACACAAACATTCATTAATTTGTTTTACTCAATATTGTGCGGTTACTTGCTAAGTTTTTTTTTAAACTTTATTAAAGTGTTATTTTAATCTCCAGATTATGTTCAACACCGTACTTGCTAAATGGACACGGTCGGTTAAAGTAGCTGTTCCTTAAATAGTTCTTGTAGTCGCTAGATTATTCGCTGATGGTTTGAGCGAGACAAGAGTATATGTCAAAAAAAAAATTAACCAGCAATCTGCGGTGTATTGTTCGAAATGAACGTTTATCAGCAATGGACTTTCTGTTGTACTATAGATCTCGCATAATTTATCAAAAGGACCTAAGTAACATTTTTTTCATGAATTAATTTGAGTACTGCAATCAACAAAACAACATGAAAGGTATTGATTGCAGTATTTAAATTAATTCATGAAAAAAAATGTTACTTACGTCCTTTTGAAAAGTTAAGCGAGAATTCTTGAAAAAAATTTACTTGGGTCCTTTCGAAAAGTTATGCGGGAAATGTAATAAAATGCATAAAGCCAAAATAGAACTTTTTGGGAACTTGCAAGTGTTCTGATTGTTTAAGTTGACTTTTTGTAAATTTATTGGTCAATATTTAAGAAGTGCTGTAAAAAGAAAAGTGCATACTTAGTTTTTCCAAATTTGATTCAGACTATCTTTTGAAAAGGGTCAAACTTGTTTTTACTGATGTTTTCAAATCGATATCTCGCTTAATTTTTCAGAAGGACCTAAGTTACATTTTTTTCATGATTTAATTTGAATAGCGCAATCAACAGAACAACATGAAATCTATCGATTGCAGTATTCAAATTAATTCATGAAAAAAATGTTACTTAGGTCCTTTTGAAAAGTTAAGCGAGATATAATCGAAAAACGACCCTTCCTACAATATGTGTTGTATGGGTGACTATCGCAAAATCAGTCAAACTTTCTAATAAAACTTTTTGAAAAACTCAAAATTGAACCCTACACTAAAAAAAATCGATTTAAAAAACTCAAAGGTTCAGCCCAATCGGGTTGTACGCAAAGGTGACGTTGAACTACGTAGCTGTATGTAATGTACAAGTTTTCGACTATTCTGTGCGATGAGACCAAAGCAAGCGTTTTTCAAGCCCAGCCTGAATCTACTTTCGATGTTTATCCTATGCTCCTGAGATTGAGTGAGCATAACTGGTGATGTAGGTATATAATTTTTGGACCAACATTTGAAAATGAGGATAAAAATAAAATTTTCAAATAATTGAGGATGAACAACACTCTCAGGCGTTCACATACCAATTGATAAAATCTCGCTAGAGAGTAAGAATCATTCGATAATTGTATCTCGATTCGGAGCATTGGTAACAATGCCAAACATCCGATTGAACTTAATTGTTGACATTAAATTGGTATTAATTAGGTTTACATTATTTTAAATGATAATCGATTACACAATTTAAAAAGCACAAGCCTGGCTGATAGTGTACAGCTGCAACCATTACCGATGCAAACTGCTTAGACTTACCACCCATCGCTAAGTCAGTCTAAGCCCCTGGTGGCTCATTACAGAAAAAAAAACATTGCAAGAGCTGGGCTGTCAACGGCGTTATTGATAATAATAATTATTCCTTCACGTGAATTGCGTCGGACTTAGCGTTTACTCTGGCAGACACCTACGAATCAGCAAAAACGAGCCCAAGGAAATTTAACCAGAACGCAAGCACTGCAACAGCGATGAAGATTCCGAGCCCCTCTACTGCCATCAACAGACGTAAGCAAGAAGCTACCGTCAAACGCCTCCAAGCTTTCCAAGGAAAACGCACGTTTAAGTTAGCATAAACGAACTGCACCAGCTAAAAGCCCTGCAATGGCGGACATAAAAAAAACTTTCAATGAATAACTAAAGAAATGCTACTAAATTACTAAGTTGAAAAGCAGGCCAAGTTCTAGTTGGAATGTAGTGCTATTGAAGAAGAAGCTTGCGATGCACTTACGAGATTGACTGATTCACCGAAACCAAGTGCTAAACTGTTAGCAAGTTTTTAATAGTAAATATTATCATACATAGATATTGTAACACACTAGAGTCGGTTTTTACGCGGAAGATATGGGCCGCGTAAATTAAAACAATGAAGGAACCGCGGAAATCCAGAAACTCGCGTGAAAAACAATCGCTTAAAAAACGATTCCTGTAAAAATAATCGCGTAACAAACGACTTCAGTGTACATCAGGTATGAAGCGTTGACTCTTCCTTGATCGAATGGTCCAAGAAAATTTAAAATCCATCGAAAAACGGCTGAGATATTAACGATCGAAGTCTATCATATTTTCGTGACGATTTTCAATTTTTTGCAATCGTAAAGTGTATCCCAATATAGAAAAGACAGACGTAGTTCTACGTCAAAATTAAAAGTCGATTTGCAAAAAAAAAACGCCCTTTTCGATTTGGACGAAATTTTGTCTCAAGATAGGTGATTATGTTCCCTACCAACCACATCGCAAGCTGGGCACTTTGAAGGGAGAAAAAATTTATAACAAAAACTTTTTCTTGACGGAATTGATTTTTTCAGTGTCTTTAAGGGGTGGATTTAACATATGTATACATATATATTCATATTAAGTATTCCTGTACAGTCAGGCAGAGTACAATGTTTTGGTCGTAACTGGTCGCAACTAAAGAAGTTAATACATAATGGAATATAATATTTTTTTGAAGATATAAACCCTTTTTTAATATTACTCTTAATTTAAAAACAAACTATATTTAGTGACTAAATTAGAATGTATCATAAAATAGATTTGCTTGGGGTTCTATAACGATGGCTTTCATTGGTTTAGTTTCAGATGAAAATACACTGAAAATAATTCCGACAAGAAAAAATTTTTGTTAGAAAAACTTTTTTTCCTTAAAAGTGCCCAGCTTGCGATGTATGGCTCGATGTAGGGAACATAATCACCTATCTTGAGACAAAATTTCATTTAAATAAAAAAGGGCGTTTTTTCGCAAATCGACTTTAAAATTTTTAAACTGATTTTTTTCAGTGTAGGGCTCAATTTGGATTGTTTCCGATATTTTCACTAGAAATTTTGACTGATTTTGCGATGGTCACCCATACAACACTTTTTAGCGGGATGCGTCGTTTTTCTATTATATCCATTTGAAAATATTAGCAAAAAAATTTCAGCTCTTTTCAAAGGATAGTCTAGATTAAATTTGGAAAAACATTTTTGTTTTCATTTCGGATCATCTGGTGATTTTTCATTTCTCATTTTTCATTTCTTACTTCTTACTTTTCACTCCTCACTTCGCACTTCTCACGTCTCACTTTTCACTTCTCACTGCTCACATCGGCCCATAGGGGAAAGAAATGGCAGAAATGACGCTTAATTTTTAAAAAGAACATATGTCACCTTTTTTTCATGAATTAATTTGTGTACTGCAATCAAAAGCTATCATATTGGTCCGTTGATCGCAATATTAAAATTCATTCATGAAAATATGTTTCTTAGGTCATTTTGAAAAAATAAACGAGAATTTTCAGTGTATACATGAAATCTTAAAATAGGTACTTTTTAACTCATTAATGGGTTTCTATGTTTCTTTGTGAAGTTTTTTCTTCCGTGTAAGCTGTGTATTCTATGCTGTCAGTGTGCGGGTTTCGAATAAATTGTGTCTTGGGAGAACATAACCTAGAAAATCGATAGCTTATTTGTTACGAAATAATGATGCCTCATAACTCTTTGAATATTTACTATTTTTTGAGACGTGCCATCATTATGAAATTCAATAGCGAACAAGAAGAAAACATTCCCCATCGAATGCAACTTGTTGTAGCAAAATCGATTCAGGTTTAGTACTAGAAAAATTGTCTAATGTTTCAATGTGCACACACATACGCACACACACACACGGACAGACAGACATTTGCTCAGTTTGTCGAGCTGAATCGAATGGTATATAATACTATGGGTCTACAAGCGCTCTATAAAAAATATGTTTTGGGAGTGAAATGAAAGCCTTTCTGGTACAACTTTGTTGTACGAGAAAGGCAAAATAGTAGTTTGTGCAACTAGTTGCAAAAAGATGATTTTTTCAGCACGAGTTGTACGTTTATCCAACGAGGCTTGCCGAGTTGGATAAATACTACGAGTGCTGAAAAAATCGAGTTTTGCAACGAGTTGCACACGCTATTTTTTGCAATGACGAAAAATGGGCTTTAATATGATAAATCTTTACCAAAATTGTACAATCGAATTCACTCCACATGATCATTCATGCTAATAAATTATTTTGCGGCAGAGAACAATAAGATTCCATCTTATCGTGCCAAATTGCATAGCTTGAAAAGCTATGAAGCGATGGATGCAATTGCCTTTGGAAAATTGTGATGTTATGTCCAACAAACCATTTCATTTATTACGAGACGCTTAGAGTACACTATTTAAACACTCACCCAAACTAATTCAGCTAAATGTAGTCATGTAACTACTGTCCCAATGTAGGTTTTTCATTATAGCACCCAAATGAGTGCTATAATGAATATTATGCAACCCATTCGAGTTGCATAATGATCATTAAAGCACCCATTCTGTTGGTATGGAAAAGTAGGCCGTTTTATCACTCAAATGACAACTGTAAACCAGGTTTTATGATCAGGAATTGCAAAAATGTATTTTTCAGGGTTGGCCAAATTAGGCACTAAGTTGGCCAAAACCGGTGCACTTCCCCTATTCATTCTTTATCATATTCATTATATTGTTTTATTTTATCATATTCATCTTAATCCCTACAGAATAATAGATGGATTAAGTATTTGCCCCACTTCGCCAGGATTCTTAGAAATGTTATATAGGAAACGTCGCGTCGTTTGTTGAGAAAATTGAAAAAATTTAAACAAAACACAGTCTTCCGAGTCTTCCGGAGGACCAGTATATGATTTATTGAATTTAAAAAATGTCCTCCGAGTAGCGTAATTCGCCAAATGTTGAACGGATTATTTTATCGCCTATTGTTAAACGCATGTGCATTTCCTATGGGTGTTCAACAATAGGCAAGAATTTTAGCCCGTCAACTTTGGCGATTTCCCCTAATCCTCTTTTTTGTTTATCTGCAAAAAATCAAATTGATATCATTTTAATTGGTACTTTTACAACATGCGAGTTCTTGTGTTAAAAAGTTGAAACGAGTTGGGGAAGGTTAATAGAGCATCAACTCGTGGAGTTGATGATTGAAATATCCGATCGTCTCTAATTATGTTAGCGAGAATTGTAAGATTAACAAATCAGTTGTTTTCAATTAACTGAAGGTCACTCCTGACGGAATCCAAGTTTCAAAGTGCTCGCGTTTTCGGGGGCACACCACTCGATACGGAAGCAACGTACAACTGTCATTTTTGTTGATTTAGTTTTGCTGCGTCGCAGCATGCGGGGGGACCCTGAAATTTGGATTCCGCCAGGAGTGACCTTAAATCAGCTTAGGAAAATACTAAAACAAAGTAAAAAAGTTCGTTTAGTTTGTTTTGTTGTTGTTGTTGTTTGACCTTTCACTGGACCAGTCGCCTAAAATATACTGAATAAGTATTTATTAGTTCTCTCTTGATAACCTGATAACATTATTGCTTGTATACTTCAACTAGATGAAATTTTCGAAACTTTGGAATGCTTTTGCATCCGTTCTTAGCTAGCTGGAACATTCGAATCCTGTGGTCCTCAGTATGCCTACAAATATGCATAAACGGAACACTCAATTAATAATATTAGAACCAGAGATAACCCATGCAAAATTTTATGTCCGCATTTACATACCAACATGAACACCGTACGAAATCTGAAAGCAAATAAATTTCATTTTAATGTGCCCCTCTGTTTAGATTTACAGCTTGTTATGCCCCACCCTTTTCGCTCCCCCGCCCTCAATCACTTCGCACCAGTTCTAATCCTTCTGCTACAGTTTCCGGGCGTTAGGTTTCCATAACTCATGCAACGCTAGGGAAGAAATCTGTGGGAAGAACGCCCCCGAGCCGAGCGGCAGGGACACACGACGGAACTAAATTCATGCTAAATCTTTTCCGATTATGATATGGAGATTATATGTTGATGCAAAATATTGCCTTTTGTTTCAATTTCGGGCTTCCTGCATATCACTTGATAGGTTAATTAATTATTTACTACACGCAAGAGGGTTGCATGCTGTGTGCTAAGCTCTATGCACTCAATGTTGCAAGTACGGTTCAAATTTATATGCAAATTTACTGCCGCCCACCGCAACCCGCAAGCCGGCAAGGTACCGGGCCTTTTCTTTCTCGGAGCCTCTGGCTTGGAATTCGAAAATTTGAAATTCAATCTCGAAAGCTCCCGTTCCACCCAGGGCCGTCATATCACAAGTGGACACACGGTCAATTGAAATTAATCAGATCTGACTTCTGGCACTTTCCTGTCGGTTCGGTCGGGAGGGACAGATATCCGCATGTTTTACTACTGTTTGGACAAGTTTTACCCAAGATCAGTTGCCTGCATCGCCATGTTACGCGTTGGCATCCAGTCGTTATCTGCGACTAATCAATTAACTCACAATTTCGCCCGTTTACCACAGGTTTCTCTGGTGTCGCAGAGTAATCACTTCATACGCATCTACCCACCGACCAACCATTGGGTGAAGAAACGGGGTCCATCAATCGCCCGGGAACTACTCAAGGCGGAGCGAAGTGACAGTGAATAAAAACCTCGCCCAAAATGCGCTCAACTTCCAAAACGTATCGAATTTCTGGTTGGTTATTAATGAACGGCGGGTTTCCTCGCATTTCGAAGGAGCAGATCCAATTAATCATTCACCGCGAAGATCGAGAATGGGGATTTTTGGTTTCGTTCGGTGGCAGATAGCTCACTGGGAGCAAGTGGGCTGGCCTGGAGGACGATCGAAGCGTAAAGGTGTTCCAGGAAATATCACGTCCAGGCTGATTCGTGTCATACATTTCAATCCATTATTCTCGCGATGGATTTGAATTTGGACAAGAACCGGCAGCTAGCGGGTTAGTGGCTAATGATTAGGGTGACCATTTAAACAAGTAGAAATGCGTGCGTAGCGTGTAAGCATAAGTTAAAACGATATTTACAATTAGCGAAAATCGATTTGATCAGCTTTTTGTAAAGAGTCTGCTTCTTAGATCAGCTCTCCAGATCTTCAGGAAGAAGGAAGAAACCAGACGGAAGAGGGAAGAAAGATGAAAAAATAGGAAAAAGGAAGAAGGCGAAAGGAAAAAGCACGGAGAAGAAATGAAAAAAGAAGAATGAAGGAGGAAACAGAAAGAAGGCAGACAGAAAGAAGAAAGAAGAAGGAAAAAACAAATAAACAAGAAAGAAGAAAATAAGAAAGAAGAGAGGAAGAAAGAAGAAAAAAAAGAAAGAAAAGGCAAGAAGAAAGAAGGAAAAAGGAAGAAGTAAGAAGGACGAAGGCAGAAGAAGGATGGAAGGAAGGACGGAAGAAAGGAGAAGGAAAAAGGTTATAGGAAGAAGTTGGTAAGAACAAAGAGGAAGTAAGAAGTAAGAAGAAGTTGGTAAGAAAAAACTGGAAGGAAGGAGAAAAAAGAAAAATTTGACTTTTCACTCCTAACGTCTCACTACTCATTTCTCACTTCTCTTTCAGCCTTATGACCATTCCGCCTAACGGCACGAACATCGATAGGTGGAATAATCAGGTTTTTCTATCAAATGAATCGCATTAAGAATTCGCAGAAATGAACAAATGTGGACAAATGAATCGCATTAAGAATTCGCACACCAAATTTTAGTTCTGGCTACCCTATACAACACTTGGTCTACCCCTCAAATGTACTCTATGGGTACCCCGCGGATGTGGACAAGCAACGAAAATTCATTCATAATTCGAATTATCGAGTTGCTTCGATCTAAGCGAAGGAATTTGACAACTTTCCTACCTCCGATAGATTGATCGACTTCCACATCAGTAGCACCAAACCGGATTAAAGTTTTTTTTTTCATCCACCAGCATTTCGACCAGATTCCTCTCGAATCAGCTGTTACTGTCCCTACCGGTTGATACATGTAAACTGATTAGATTGAACATATTGACTGTTGTTCATAACTTCCAACTGATCTTACCCACTGGCGTAGAAAATTGCCCCGATTGTAATTTGGTTCCACAGTACGACCGAGTAAGAGAACACAATTTACGTTACGAGCACTTGAGCATTCAACGAGTCGGCCCGAGCTAAATAGAATCTGGTTTTGACACGCAGCAAAGGCCATCCTTTTTCACAGCAAATAGATTTGAACGGTTTGTACGGAACGTGGACTGTCCTAACAAGCAAAACGGCCATCAACCCCCTCAGAAACGAACGAGGAAGCGTGGTGAACCCTTGATGCGGCCCGTATGATGTTAAGTCAAGCACGTGATATCGCTTTCTGAGTGGGGTTCGTTGTCTGCTGCGTCGTATTAACTGATAACGATTACAATAATGATGCCACTGCTGAGCTGCTTTATCCTTTCAATTCCGTTCGTTCCATTGTTCCCGTTTGTACAAGCGTGGAAAAGACGGATTGCCCAGAATCGATTTGGAACCCACCCACCACTACTACTGATCCCGGTTGCACACCGGACATCCTCCGATGATGGTGCGAAGAAGTTTCTTCCAATCAAATTTGTTTAAATCCATCCAGATTAGAGATTCAGGCGACGTAAAATTGAATCGAATCTCACCGCTCTGCATGGAACTATAAATTTTGATTACCGTTGCCGAACTTTCTCATCTCGTCAGTGTTGGGTGGAGAAAGAAAATTGTCTTTGTTCGACTAAATTTTTCGTTATGTAGGGAAAATCAATTTCGATGGTCAATCGATGGAGGTGGCGAGAAAGGGTGATGATGCGGATGATTTCCTATCACTTTTACGAAAATCCCTTATTTCACGCTTGACCAGTGCTGCTGGCCGATTATGGAGCTTTACGAAATCAATTTCGTTTGCCCTCGTTGTAGGTTAAACGTCCAATACAATAATAGTTAAGGGTTTGATAGATGTCCACCGCTATGCCTTTACTTCTTGATTTTAGGTTGTAATCCTATTTGTAGAGTATGAATGAAATATTCATCGAAAATAATCTATAGTGACACAGTAATATATAATGGTGAGAATTTTGCAACTAACTGATGCTTGTATTTCTCTTCATAGGAACTTTAGGATATCTGCATGAAAACATGAAATATACATGCATGAAAGATGCTGGTTTGTTTTAATTTCTTATGCTTTACATTTTACTCACACTATGTAAGAAGTCCCATTGTGTTACACAGCCCTGCCGTCCTGTTTAGTCACGCTTAGTCGACAACTAAGAAGCTTTCCCCTAAAGCAAAAATTTGTTTTGGTCTATTTTAGCTCATTAAAACTCAGATTCGCCTATATGGGTCTCAGTATGATAGTTACTATCAACTGTGTGTACAAAAAATAGTAAACCAATCGGTTTTAAATGTCCCACCCACTTCCCCCTCCCATGGCTGCCTCTTGGATTCGAACCAAGAGCACCAACAAAACCGCCAGAATGATGCGTGTACGCTATCCACTCTTTTACGGTTGCTGTGTGAATTATTGCTGTTATTAAATGATGCCTCTCTTGTCTGAAAAGTCAAGAAGTCGGTGAGCACTACTTATGCGCTCTCCACCCTCATTCGTGCTAATTGTTTCGGGAAGTGAGCTACAATGGTTTAAAGAGAGCGAGTTCGCGCAAAGCGATGTTGCAGTTCACAGCTCGTCACTCACGCGATGCAAAGTTTATAGTAAGAGCTTGTATGTACAAGCAATTTTTCTGTTCTAAAAATATAAAAATGAGTTTGCTTTCCTTTGAGGCAATATAACTCCCGAACGGATGGACTTATCAAGTATCGGTTCGGATTGGCGATTTGGCATTGCAAGAAAAAAAAGAAGCAGAATTCGAAAAATAAGCACGGGAAATGGAAAAAAATAAAAGACTCCTCCACATTTCTAGAGGTAATTTATTTAAAAACGGTTGTCAGTACGAGGTTGGAAATATTTAATACTGCGAATAAAACGAAAAATCAAAACCAAAATTTGGAAATCTAAATTATTCGTCTATTACGCAGTGCAAGAGAATTCCAACACCGCGCTGATAACCGTTTTTAATTAAATTACATACTTCTAGAATTTTTTAGAAGGGTTTGAAAATTTTCCTCCTATCTTTTCCCGTGCTAATTTTTTGAATGCGCGACATTCTGCTTCTTCTTTTTGTTGCAACGCCAAATGAGATCTGCTGTGTTTATATCTTTGAAAAGATGTAAAATTTTGCCTGGAAAGTTGGAGGATTATCAGAATACACCCAGTTTTTTTTACACGGTTCGGTTTTGGTCGTTTAAGACCTTCAACGTCAATAATGAAGCAATGAGTTATTCCCACGAAAAAAATACTAAAAATCAAAGAAAATTAATTAATTTCTCGGTTGAGAACTTAATGAACTCCAATCGCGTAAAAAAAACTGGGTGTACAACGTTTTCATGTGTTCTGGAAAAAGCCATCAAGCCTGAATTAAAATCCATCTAGAATGCGGCGCTGCAATCAACTTGCAGTTAGAAAGTTAAATCTTAGTTCTCAAATAATACATTAAATACTGTGTTCGCACCAGTGGCGTAGCCAGAAAATTGGTCTGGGGGAAGGGGGGGGGGGGGTTTGGCGTTCCGAGCAATAACACTCCTCCGACGGAGATAGGTTTTACTTAACACGAACGACCAAGCCTCGAAAAACGGAACGCTATTTTTAAATCGCTGTATCTCAGCCGTCAGTGAACCGATTTGAACAATTTTGGGACTCACAAAGTTTCCCGTCCTGAGACGTTGGGACCTCCGATAGGACCTATCGGGGCGTTTCGGGACCTCAAAACGTCGGAGCAAGTCGTGATTTTCAAACAAATTGCGTGGTTGGTGCTCACCAGCTCGATGTTCATGGTGACATAAGTATGATATTTTGGAATCCGTAATATTTAGAAAGTTACAGTCTTCCACAATTTTGTTCAAGAGGTCAATACGAAACTGTAGCAGATCATATTATTCCGGAACTCATCCGCTTGGCGTCACTAGTGCATATAATATTCGTTGGGTTGGATATTTAAGTTTGAGTTTTGCACTGACGATTGCTACAAATAAAACAATTTTTGCTCCCCAAGATGCAGATGCTGTCGAAATGCTAATAGAACACCAAGTTGAAAATCATGCCAAGTAAAAGTTAGAATCTAGAGACATAGAAGAAGAATATAAGATGAGCTGAGTTAGTACTATTCTATTCAATTTATTTTGTTGAATATATTCTCGGCGTAGCACCAAATTAGAATTCGGAAGTCTGGAATTTTGAACCGATTTTTTTCCGAAGTGTTATCTGTCAAACTAATTGATGCGTTGTTTAGCGCATCTTTACAGGCAACTTCCCAAGTTGGGTAGATTGCCTGTATCTGGAGAAAAATCCTACTTCGGTATAAAAAGCGTTCTAAATTTATTCCGCATATTTTTCATTGTCGGAAAAATATATTTGCAAGGTTCCAGTCAAAAAGTGAAATTTTATGTGAAATAATATTAATACTGATCCAAATATTTCCTATTAGACCTTGCATGATCGATTACATTAAAGGTCATATGCATATGAAAAAATATGTAGAGACACGGCAGGTACTTCCGTCCATGGTTGTAGGGGCTAAAACCAGCGAAAGCAGCGTCCATTTGGTAGACCTATAGCAGAACGTTTTTCCTAAGCTTACAATTTGATACGGATGAGTTTGGCGAAGAAGTATTTTTTTTTATTGGATTTGGAGACTATGATGAAAATAAAAACGCAGGCGAAAAAAACCTGCCTTAAACTTACTTAATAAAGTTTTTTATTTTTGTTGTCACAAAAAACTACTTGGATATCTGCAGTTTCTCATTCTCATTCTTGAAACCTTAAAAAATGTATTGAAAATTTCCTGCTGTTCAATAAACTACATATGTACAAACTTCGTATGTTCAAAGTCGAGTGCAGGGTTTTGCATATTTGCTATAGTTGTGTATAGAAATAAATAAAAAGACGGTGGTAGGGCACAACAACTCTACCTACTTGTTTTTAAAGTACGAAGTAAAAAAAATGTTCACGGGACAATATTGAGTTTTCTACAGTTCAACAATTAGATAACGTTTTTCTTATCTTCTACATATTTTTAGCTGCTAACTTCATTATAATTCTCATTATTCTTCACAAATAGATGTTCTAATAGTAATTTGTGCGACAAGTTGCAAAAATCGAGTTTTGCAATAAGTTACACACGCTATTTTTTGTAATGACGAAAATAGTAGTTTGTGCAACAAGTTGCAACAAGATGATTTTTACAGCACGAGTCGTACGTTTATCTAACGAAGCTTGCCGAGTTGGATAAATACTACGAGTGCTGGAAAAATCGAGTTTTGCAACGAGCTGCAAACGCTTTTTTTCAATGACAAAAAATGGACTTTAATATGACAAATCTGTACCAAAATTATACTTGTACTTGTCTAATTCCTTCCAGAATTTACTCCACATGAACATTCTTGCCAATAAATTATGTTGCTGCAGAGATTCTATGCTGCCGTGCCACATTGCAAAATTCGATAAACCGTGAAGTGATAGATGTACTGGCTTTTGGAAATTTTTGATGTCATGTCCATCAAACTATTTCATTTATTACGCGACGCTGAGAATACACTATTTGTACACTTACCTAAGCTCATTCAGAAAAATGTAGTCATGTAACTACTGTTCCGATGTTCGCTTTTCATTATAGCATACAAATGAGTGTTATAATGAATATTATGCAACCCATTTGAGTTGCATAATGTTCATTAAAGCACCCATTTCGTAAGTATGGAAAAGTAGGCCGTGTTATCACTCAAAGACGAACTGTAAATCAAATATTATGATCAGGAATTGCAAAAAACACTTTCCGACGTTGCTGATCATATTATCGGGCGAGTCGCGACAATTCGAATAGTCAATAGTAGTGCACGCATGGATGCACTATCATGTGTACTAATTTTAATGAGTTGCGACGTCTCATAACTGCAGATATTTCAATTTTACAAAACAAATTCCCCATTTTCTTCCATACACAGAATATATCACTTCCACTCTGCGAAATCCATATATTCGCATTCATTTACTCCGCAGCAAAACGAAGTGCACTTATAAGCTCAAAAAGCCCCAATTCACTTAAAAAAAAGCCCACCACACGACCGAAACGACCGTCACTTGCATGTTAAATTACATCAAAAACTACTGTAGAAGAAAAAAACAGCTGATGAAACTGTTGTTTTTTGTTTTTTCTTCAAAACTATCACGAAATACAACAACGCGAACCGCACGGCACAAATAGATTTCGATAACTGACCGGGTAAACAAAAGTCCCAACGACGAATAACTTGAACTGTTTTTCATTCGATTTACCGGCTGCCGAGAGTAACGGTCACACGAACCGCACGAAAATTTCGGTCAGTACTTGAGTTTGCACGCTTAAGATCATTTTGAAATCTTTAAAATTATTATCACTATTGCTACTATTATGCGTAAACGATTTTTTTTCTAATCAACCATTTGGTTAGTTACAATCATCAGTGATTACCTGACGTGCTTATAATTTCCCCAAACACAACGCACTGTCACTATCACTGGACGACTGCGACTATTTGTCGCGATGGTTCCTAAGCGTTATTTTAACCTAGAATGCAACGATCCAGTGATAGAATCAAGACGATAGCCCCGTAGCGTGTGTTCGGGGGAGCATTTAACCGAAATAAAGAAACATTTTAAAATCAATAGGGTCGATGTACAGGTAATAGCTGTATTAGTAACAGGTTCAAGTTAATATATACCAAAAATCTATCTTCTTCTATATCTGTATGAAGTGTTTCTAAAATTGATTTTGCTTCACCATGCTCAATCGATTCTGTCTCATATTTTCCGTGCCCTCTGAAAATATTAGCTTATTTGGATAGAAACTGATGATTTTTTCATTACATTTTACGATGCACGACAATTATCGTCGCTAGGCGGATCAATCTGTTTTTTTTAATGGTGTTTGACTGAAATGCCCGCTCTTCAATGGGTAAGGATGATGAATTATTAAACTTTCTAACAGTTCATAATGTACACATTACCTTTATAACTTAAACGTTTTTAGGACTCTCCATTAGAAGAGATCCTTATGTTATCTATAGAATGATTGTCTTGACAGTGCCTGTGGTAGAGTCGCCATTGTCAATAATAGACGTATTAAATATAAATTACACTGGATTCTGTGACTGAAGTCACACAATCAAAAATGCGAGCGAAAAAAAAATCGTGTAAAAACAGAATCCTGTGTATTCACTTCATTTGAAAGTTTTTGAAACCTTATCAATGCAGTGGGCAGCAAAAATATTGAAAGCTTATTTTCAAATTCTTCTTCATGCTGAGGGTGGCTGGGTTCGTATTCCCGGTCCGGTCTAGGAAATTTTCGGGTTGGAAATTGTCTCGACTTCCCTGGGAATAAAAGTATCATCGTGTATCATCAAAAATGGTAGCTTGGCTTTCGCAGTTAATAACTGTTAAAGTGCTTAATGAACACCAAGCTGAAAGGCAGCAATGTCCCGTGTAATGCCAATGAAGAAGAAGATGAACTCATCTTATGACAAATAAAGACATTCCACTAAAAACTCAAAATATTTTGTAAAACTATTTTTTTCGTAATTGATTACTTCACTGCCGAACACCGTTCATAGGATAATGTTCAAAGCAATTCCAAGGTTAAAATTGAATTTGAAGATTGTTCTGCGGGATATTCATTCTTGTATTTAGCTTTAACTCTAAACAGATAACACTGAATCAACAATTTGACGCAACAATTCACGTTTTGAAGCCACATCTCTCCATCCTCGAATGTATTCTACCTCGCTCGCTGCGCCTTCTTGTATCAGCAGTATCGAAAGCGAACATCATATTTGCAGGGTTGCTATCCGGCATTCTTGAAACATGCCATGCTGATGATACCCATCGTTTGCCGTAGAGCTGGACGAGTTCGTGGTTCATCCATTGCCTCCACACATCGTCCTCTTGCATACCGCCAAAGATGGTCCAAAGCACCTGTCTCTCAAATACTCCGAGTGCTTGCAAGTCCTCCTCAAGCATGCATGGTCCAAGTTCCATGTCCGTAGAGGACTACCGATCTTATGAGAGTTTTGTACATGATACATTTGATGCGGGTGTATTTTTTTTTGACTGCAGTTTCTTCTGGAGCCCGTACTAGGCCCACAGATGATGCGCCTTCGCATTTAACGACTAACTTTATTACCAGCCGTTAGCAAGGATCCAAGGTAGACGAATTCATCGACCACCTCGTCACGCTCGGTTCCGCCCACTTGCATGTACTTTGTCTTCGACGCAATGACCCGTTCCTTCCACTCCTCCGGTAGCTGTTCAGTTTCCCAGATTCCGATAATGAATGATGAAAACCCAGAATTATCCACTTAGAGGTTATGGTGCCTTTCTGCGTGGTTGCCCATTCAAACCCCCACTGACTGGCTGCCAGTGATGTTATGGAAAAAAGCTGTCTGTTTTACAGATAGATTTAATCCGGGAGTTAGAAGGTGTTACCTCTACTGCAGATCCAGTGACCCATTTCAGACTGCCTAGTATTTTATGGCCAGTTCGGGGCCACTTTCACCTACTATAAGCCCGTCTCAATTGGACAATGGATCCATAAACAAACTTCCGGATTATATAACCCAGCGCGTATCTAGTGTTATATGTGAATAGGAATCATTATAAAAGCATATAGGAACAATCTCATTCCCTGATGGCGGAAGTGAGATATCTTAGTAACTACAGAGGAAAATTCGTTAGAGCTTTGGCCATCGGCAATCAAACACTCGCACTATTCAAAATCAAAACAAAAAATCGATTTTGAATTTTTTCAACGACCTTTGGAAAAAATGGAGAAAAAATGATGTTTTTCAATAGCTCCGGAGCGCGATGGCTAAGGCTAAGAAGGGGCCCTTGTGAAACGTACTAGTATTAAAATCTAGATAATTTTCTAAAATTTGCCAAAAATTGCACAAAGAATTTTGTTAGTCGAATTCTTCGAAATTTTTCAAATATGCGTTCATGGGCAGGAATGGTGGGTTGCAAAATGAATACTGTATGTGTAAAAGGAAAAAGAACCAGAGAACCATTCATTGTTCACACTGCACAAATCGGACGATGGTGGTAAGCCGGGCACGTAAGCCCGATCGACGGGCAGAAGGTAATGAGGTACGCTTCATACCTCGTTTCCAGTATATCAATGTCTAAATTTTCGGTTTTGCGGAGAGGTTCGGTAAGAAACATAGGTATATGTCTTAAAATGCACAATAGTTAGCTTCATCCTCGGTTGCTTTGTTTTGAACGTTTTTAACATGTTTGCCCACGCTGCACTTTCCGCCTGTCGTATTGAAGGTCTTCGTCATCTTTCCAGGGTTGCTGTCCGGCATTCTTGCAACAACCCTTGCCCATCGTATTCTATCAGCTTTTGCTATCTTATGGATACTGGGTGCGCCGTTAAGTTAGGCGAGCTCGTGGTTCATTTTTCGCCTCTACACACCGTTCTTTTGCACACCGCCACTCTTGCCCCTAAGCACGCATGTTCAATGCGCAGTGTTATTTTAAAATAACAAACCGAAAATACGTTTAATGTTAGTGATTTAAATGGTTATAACCATTAACAATATTTTCGAAGAGCCGGCTTGATAACTTCTTACGAACTCATTCACTATTGGTGTCAGATGCCGAAAGATGATTTGGGATATCACTTCATAGGCAGCATTTAAGATCATGATTGCTTGATTGTTCTAACCCCTTCCTTCTACTCCTAGGGAAACTGTTCTTAATTCTAGATTCAGACTATCAGTCTCTGCAAATAAGTGGACATCTTTCATCTTGATGAGTTCAGTTCCGATATTATCCTTACCAGCTGCTGTATTGTGCTTTAGGTGTGGGCTGGTAGGTTTCCATCGTCCACTTAACTGATGTAGTCGTTTCTTCCGCTGCATTGACCCTCACTGCTTGTGCTCTCAGCGCCATTTAAGTTTTCCTGGAAGTGTTGCTTCTACCTTTCATATGCCAAAATTCTCTCATACTTATTCCTGCACAACTCGCCGCAACATGGAGCCTTTGCGGGATATGGTGAGCTTCTGATAAAACTGGTGTGTTTTTAGAAACAGCACGATCTCCTCGCACTTGACTTCAGGCGGCCTTCTTCTCTTGGAAGAGGTGGGTCTGTTGTCTCCGTTTCCGTCTATAGCGTTCCACGTTCCTCCGGGATTCTTGCTACAGCGCGACCGCCTGCGATGCGTCCTTCTTCTCCCGAATCTGTCTGCACTCTTCGTCGAGCCATGTCTAGTAGATGGTATGATTATACCTCTAAACTTTCACACCATTGATTCCTTCCAACACATCCGCGAGCATCCGTGTGCTCCCGATGAAGTTGAGAGATTTGCAGTTCCACAAATCGAACTTTCAATCCCCAATCCCACGGACATCCGTAGTTTTCGAATATGCGCCCTATTAACCACCTCATTGTATCAGCGCCCCCTTGAAAATAGGCGACTAGGTAGCTCATATTTTACGACGACAGGGCTGGTGTTACATATCAATCGACTCAACTCTTAGAATTGATCAACTAGACAACATTTTTGCACCGATGCGCCGTTCTTCGGAATTCTTTAAGCTGATGATTTAGAATTTCGAAAAAAAGTAGGTTTATATGCGGCCTTGGCATCGACAATTGTTAGCAGCCCTAGGAACATTTGCAGAATTGGGTTATTTAGCGAAGAAAAAAAAAAGATTTTTTATTGTTCAACAACATACTCTTCTGACGTCCAACTTATTTTTGTTTTATTTGTAAACCTTTTGTTTGCATTTTAACGATACAATACAAAAAAAATATCATTCAAATGGATAGAATGAAACTAACATTTTTATAATGACAGTTGGCCCAAGTAGCATAAGAGTAATATATTAGTCACATATAATTTTAAAATGCATATAAAAAATGCATATAAAACCAGTTTTTCCTGTAGAATCAAAATTTGTTAAAACGTCAATAAGGCTTGAAAACTAATGCTAATCCTGATACTTCCAACTGAAAGTTCATGGCCCAAAAATTCCAACTGGTCCATGTGGAACATTTTTTTTACATATTCAATAGAACCCCATATTGCTCTAGACGCTCCATCAGTGCATTGAATCGTCGATCGTGTTCGTCTTGAGAACAACCAAAAGTTAAAATGTCATCCGAATATACCAGTACTCCTTCTAAACCTGTCAAAATAGTTTCCATTACTTTTTGGAAAAGCTCTGGAGCACAACAAATCCCAAACATTAACCGTTTGTATCTGAGGGTGTTACAAAAGGTACATTTATTTCAATTAATAGATCAATTTCATAGAGTATGATTGCTAGTTTAGCACAATTTACCTGAACAGGCCGTATTTAGTTATAAAGGTAGTGATTTTTCGGACAAGTCTAGTTGGTCGAAAGCTTCCCTTACATCTAATTTGAAAAATTTTACCGCCTCACCAAGGCTTCCCAACAACTCCTCAATAAGTGGCAATGGATGAGATTCTCGCAGAACAGCCTGATTGGCTCGTCTCATGTCGACACAAATTCTGACTTCTCCAGATCCTTTCAAGATAGCCTACCATTGCTGATACCCAAGCATAAGAGCCGTCCACCTTCTGAATGTTGTCTTTATCCAGCAATGCCTTTAATTTCTCATGAATTCTTCCTTCCATAGCAATTGGTGCTCGCCTGTAACCTTGATGTATTGGTTGAATCGCACCACTGATGGGGATTCCAACCTTAACGCCTTTAATTTTTTGAAAACTGGTAGAGTTAAGCTTAGTTGATGTAATGTCGAAGCCAACTTTGAGAACGTCCACTTCCTTAAAGGTCTTATCGCCCAGAAAATTGCGTTGATCTACCACAATATAAAACGTTGCTTTGCTTTAACTTCTTCAGGTCCCGTCTTAATCGTCGTACGAAACATTCCTGACATTTTCATTGGCTTGTTAGTAGCATATGCTGTCAAATTACGGTCGACCTCTTCAGCATAGGCAGTAAACTTCATACCCTCATTGTTCACCTTCCGCCATGTTGCCGCAGTGATAACATTTGCGTCAGCACCGAAATCTATGATCATCGGAATCTTAACGCCTCCAACGATGAACTCGAATGTATTCTTTCCCATGGCGTAGAAAATTTCATCACTCCACGTATCGCTCCGGGCGCGGCAAATGCTGGGTAAAGCGTATTATTGGTACTTCGCGTACCTGAAGGAATAAAATAGACCCCATTTCGCGGTCCTAAGCCTCTTACCCAGCAACTCCTATCCCTACCTCCCCGTGGTGCTGGCCGGGATACGAGCAACCTTAGGGAAGATCGGGTAATCAACCCCAGTGGGAACTATGGTCGTATGCTGACAGGGAAGGGGGGGTTTGCTCCTATCCGGAGGTGCAAATCTTACTGAGCGCCTGTTAAAAAAAAAAACTGAACCTCTGTTCTCCATGCAAGGATCGGCTCACAACAGCGTCTGTTCTCCATGTTAGGGGCGGCTGATCATCTTCCAAGTGCCAGCGAGGGACTCTAAGTAAAACTGTGCACCATGGTCCAGCGGGAATAAGGAGGAATGGTCCTCCGGAAATTTAGGGGGTTTGGTGTCAGGCCCTGCAAGTCAACCATTAAAAAACATACGCAACGAACAATCAACAAGAGAGTACGGACCGGAACCATCGGCGAAGACCACTGCGACGAAAAGGGACTAGCTATTGGAAACTCGGTTCGTGGAACTGCAATTCGTGGATTCGGCATCGTAGCGCTGCAGGAGGTTTGTTGGAAGGGATCAATGGTGCGAAAGTTTAGAGGTAATCATACCATCTACAAGAGCTGCGGCAACACACACGAGCTGGGAACAGCTTTCATAGTGATGGGCGATATGGAAAGGCGCGTGATCGGGTGGTGGCCGCTCAAGGAGAGAATGTGCAGGTTGAGAATCAAATGCCGGTTCTTCAACTTCAGCATAATCAACGTCCATAGCCCACACTCCGGAGGCACTGATGATGATAAGAACGCATTATACACGCAGCTAGAACGTGAGTATACGACAGCTGCCCAAGCCACGACGTCAAAATCATCATAGAAGATTTGGAACGCTCAGGTTGGCCAAGAGGAGGAGTTTACACCGACTATTGAGAAGTTCTGCGCCCACCGGCTGAAGAACGGAAGTGGCCTACGACTCATTGATTTCGTTGCCTCTAAGAATATGGCTATTCACAGCACCTACTTCCAACACAGCCTTCCGTATTGGTACACCTGGAGATCACCACTGCCGACAAAATCACAAATCGACCACGTTCTGATTGATGGACGGCACTTCTCCGACATTATCGACGTCAGGACATATCTTGGCGCTAACCTCGTCTCTGACCACTATCTGGCGATGGTTAAACTGCACCCAAAACAATCCGTCATCAACAATGTTCGGTATCGACGACCGCCGCGGTACGACCTAGAGCGACTGACGCAACCTGATGTCGCCACTGCATACGCGCAGCATCTCGAGGCAGCTTTGCCGGAAGAGGATGACCTCGATCGGGCCTCTCTTGAGGACTGCTGGAATACAGTCAAAACAGCCATTAACGACGCAGCGGAGAACATCGTCGGGTATATGGGTCTAAGTCGACGGAACGATTGGTTCGACGAAGAGTGCAGACAGATTCTGGAGGAGAAGGACGCAGCGCGGGCGGTCGTGCTGCAGCAAGGTACCCGGCAGGAATCTATGACAAAAGGTCGAAAGGACAAAAGGTCGAAAGACAAAAGGTCGAAAAGACAAAAGGTCGAAAGGACAAAAGGTCGAAAAGACAAAACATCGAAAGGGACAGAAGGTCGAAAGGACGGAAGGTCGACCGGGACAAAAGGTCGAAAAGGACAAAAGGTCAAAAAGGACGAAAGGTCGAAAAGGACACAAGGTCGATCAATCAAAGCTGAAGAATGAGCAATTTTCAAAGAAGGAGTAATTACTATGAAACAATATTATGAATATCTAGACAGTTCTGTTAGAGATAAAAAAGATTGTTCATTTTGGAAATGAATAAAACTTGTATTGCGCGAGACAGAGTTGTCCTATACAGTTGGCAAAAAGTTGCTCTTTTATTTAAACTATTTTTGGAAACTAAATAAAATTCATTCAATGAGTGCAAATAATAGATGAATATCTAGGTTTTCTGAATGTCACTTCGATCTGTCAAAATAGTGTACTCCGCGGCCACGCAGGCGCACGCATTGAAAATACACCGGCGTGTAACATACGCCGGTGTATTTGATGTGCGGCGTGCATCATTTTGACAGATCGAAGTGACATTTGGAAAACTCAACATCCATCTATTAGTTGTACTCACTGAATGAATTTTATTTAATTGTTAAAAATAGTGAAAAATAAAAGAGCAGAGTTTTTGCTAACTGTGTAGTGCAACTTTGGTGCTAGATTGACTTTCTTCGTTTCAGTTCCTTGTCCATTTCAACCTTTTGTCCCTTTCGACCTTTTGATCTTATTGATCTTTAGTTTCTTTCGACCTTTTGTCCCGTTCGACGTTCTGTCCTTTTCGACCTTTTGTCCCGTTCGACGTTTTGTCCTTTCGACCTTTTGTCCCTTCGACCTTTTGTCTTTCGACGTTTTGTCTTTCGACCTTTTGACCTTTCGACCTTTTGTCTTTCGACCTTTTGTCCCTAACCCACCCGGCAGAACGTGGAACGTTATAGACGGAAGCGGAGACAGCAGACCCACCTTTTTCAGGAGAAGAAACGCCGCCTGGAAGAAGCGGAGTGCGAGGAGATGGAACAGCTGTGCCGTTCTCAAGAAACACGCAAGGTCTATCAGAAGCTCAACGCGAATCTATGACAAAAGGTCGAAAGACAAAAGGTCGAAAGGACAAAACGTCGAAAGGGACAGAAGGTCGAAAGGACAAAAGGTCGAAAGAACAAAAGGTCGAAAGGACAAAAGGTCGAAAGGGACAACAGGTCAAAAAAGACAAAAGGCCGAAAGGGACAAAAGGTCAAAAGGGACAAAAAGGTCGAAAGGGCAAAAGATCGATCAAGAACAAGCTGATAATAAGTTTTGAGTATTCCAAAGGAATTTGTGAAATGCATTTAATTACAAGCAGAAATTACACACTCATCACATTAATCAAAGTTGAAGAATGAGCCATTTTCAAAAAGGGGTAATGACTATGACACAATTTTATGAATATCTAGATGGTTCTGTTAGAGATAAAAAAGATTGCTGAAGTAAAACCTGTATTGCACAAGACAGAGTTGTCCTATACAGTTGCAAAAAAATTGCTATTTATTGATCACCATTTTTAACAATTAAATAAAATTCATTCAATAAGTGCAAATAATAGATTGATGTCTAAGTTTCCTGAATGTTACTTTGATCTGTCAAAATAGTGCACGCCTCAGCCATGCAGACGCGTGCATTAAAAATACACTGGCGTGTAATACACGCCAGTGTATTTGATGTGCGGCGTGCGCCATTTTGACAAATCGAAGTGACATTTATAAAACTCAAACATCCATTTATTAGTTGTACTCACTGAATGAATTTTATCTAATTGTTAAAAATTATGAAAAATAAAAGAGCAGATTTTTTTGTCAACTGTGTAGGCCAACTCTGTTGCGAGATTGATTCTTTCCGTTTCAGTTTCTTGTCTATTTCGACCTTTTGTCCCTTTCGTCTTTTTAATCTTATTGATATTTTTTTCATTCGACCTTTTGTCCCGTTTGACGTTTTGTCCTTTCGACCTTTTGTCCCTTTCGACCTTTTGTCCTTTTTGACCTTTTGTCCCTTCGACATTTGCTGTTTCGACCTTTTGTCGTTTCGACCTTTTGTCCCTAACCCGCTCAACGCTTCCCGCAAAGGCTTCGTGCCGCGAGCTGACATATGCCGGGATAAGGATGGGAGCATTTTGACGAACGAACGTGTTGTGATCGAAAAGTGGAAGCAGCACTATGAGGAACATTTGAATGGCGCTGAGAGTACAGGCAGTGAAAGTCAAGGCAGCGGAGGAGATGACAACGTCAGTTGCAAGAACTAGGAGAATTCGAGGGACGGGTGCTTAGGACCATCTTTGGCGGTCTGCAAGAAGACGGTGTGTGGCGACGAAGACTGAACGACGAGCTCGCCCAACTCTACGGCGAACCCAGTATCCAGAAGGTAGCTAAAGCTGGAAGGGTACGATGGGCAGGACATGTTGCAAGAATGCCGGACAGCAACCCTGCAAAGATGGTGTTCGCTTCCGATCCGGTGGGTACCAGACGGCGTGGAGCGCAGCGAGCGAGATGGGCAGACCAGGTGCAAAACGACTTGGCGAGCGTGGGGCGTATCCGAGGATGGAGAGATGCGGCCTCGAACCGTGTATTGTGGCGTCAAATTGTTGATTCAGTGTTATCTGTTTAGATGTACACTAAATAAATGAATGAAATGAAATGAGGAACAGAATTGGATTTGAATCAGATTTTTATCTGATTTTTTATTTGGATTTGAAAGGGGTTTGGATGGAATTTGGACTGAATTTCGATTGGATTTAGATGCTATTTGATTTGGATGCTATTTTGAATTTGAAATTGTTTTGGTTTCGGATTCGATTTGTAAGGTATTCGGAATGGATTCGGATTGGATCGAATTCGAATTAGATTTGAATTCGTTGATCTGGGATTTTATTTGAACCGGATTTGGATTGGATTTGGATTTGAAACGGATTTGGTTTGGAATTGGAATAATTTTGTATTGGATTTGGATCAGAATTGATTTAGATTGCATGTGGAATGAATTTGGAATGAAATTGGATTGGTTTTAGATTTGATTAAAATAGGTTTGAATTGGATTAATTGAATATTGAATGGATTTGAATTTGATTTCGATTGAAATCGAACTGGTTTTGGATGGATTTGGATTAGGATCGGATTCGCGATTTTTTCCGATTGGATTTGAATGGTTTTGTGTTCAATTTGGATAGAACAGATTAAGATTGAATTTGAAACTGGTTAAGTTTTTGTTCATATTTGAATTGTGTTTGAATTGGATTTATATTGAATTTGGATTGTACTTCAATTGGATTTGGATCGAATTTGTAATGGATTTAAAATTAATTTGATGGATTTGCATTTGGATTCGGATTGGGCTTGTAATGTTTTCGGAAGGGATTAGATTTTCGGGATTGGGTTTAAATTGGATTTTGGATTGAATTTGATTTGGATTGAGATTCAATTCGAATCGTGTTTGGATTGGATTTGGCTTGAATTTTTATTGGCTTTGGACTTGATGTGGATTGGATTCATACTAGATTTGGATTGGATTTTGATTTGCATTTGATTTTGATTGGAATGGATTGGATAAGGATTCGATTTGGATTGGATTTTGATTGGACTTGGATTGCATTTAGAATGGATTGTTTGATTGGGTTTGGATAAGATTTGGACGGGATTTGGATTGGATTTGAATCGGATTTGGATTTGGATTGAGTTTGGATAGGATTTATATTGGATTTGAATCAAATTAGTATTGTAATCGGATTGGATTTAGATGCTATTTGTAATGGATTTTAAATGAATATGATTTGGAGTTTGATTAAGATTGGATTTGGATTAGATTTGAATCGCATTTTGATTTTGAATGAATCTGGACTGAATTTTGCATGGTTTTGGATTGGATTTCGATTAGATTTTGATTGGATTTGGGTTTGGATGGGATTTGGAATGGGTTTAGATTGGATAGTGTTTGGATTGAATTTGGATTCGATTCCAAATGTATTTGATTTAGCTTGAGTTTGTATTGAATTTGAATCGGATTTGAATTTGATTTATTGAATAAGGATTGGATATGATTTGGATTGGGTTCGGACTGAATTTGGATTGGATTTGAATTCAATTGGATGGGAATTAGATTTAATTTGGTCTAAATTTAGATTTGGAATGGTTTTAGGTTGGATTTGGATTGAATTTTATTCGGATTCGATTTGAATCGTGTGTGGATTGGTTTTGGCTTGAATTTGGATTGGATTTGGATTTGATTGAGATTATATTTGGATTGGTTTATATGTTATTTGGATGGCATTTAGAATGGGTTTTGATTTGGACGTGATTTGGATTGGATTTGAATCGGTTTTGGATTTGGAATGAGTTTAGATTGGATTTGGATCAAATTTGGAATTTAAATCGGATTGGATGTAGATGCTAATTGTAATGGATTTAAAATTTTGATTTTCATTTGAAATGAATTTGATTTGGATTGGGATTAGATTTTATCGGGATCGATTTGGATTTAGTTTGAATTGAATTTCTGTTTAAACGGATTTAATTCGGGCTGGATTCGGTATGGTTTTGGATTGGATTTAAACTGAATTTGGATAGGATTTGAATTGGGTTTGTATTAAATATGGATTGGATTTTGAATGGATTTATATGCTATTTGCAATGAATTTGGAATAAATTTTAATTTGATTTGGTTATGAATCAGGTTTTTTATGTTGAATATACTAGATTAGGATCACATTTAGATTGGATTTGGATTGAATTTTAATAATGAAAAAATAAAACATTCGTAGAGTAGAGAAGGCGGATATTGTAGTAGAATGAAGTCTGAGGTAAATAAAATAATAAAATGAGTAAATATGTCTTAACAGGGGCCCTCCTTAGCTGAGCGGTAAGACGCGCGGCTACAAAGCAAGACCATGCTGAGGGTGGCTGGGTTCGATTCCCGGTGCCGGTCTAGGCAATTTTCGGATTGGAAATTGTCTCGAATTGCCTGGGCATAAAAGTATCATCGTGCTAGCCTCATGATATACGAATGCAAAAATGGTAACCTGGTTTAGAGACCTCGCAGTTAATAACTGTGGAAGTGCTTAATGAACACTAAGCTGCGAGACGGCTCTGTCCCAGTGTGGGATGTAATGCCAATAAGAAGAAGACTATGATGTTGACGGTAAGAAAGGGACGAACTATTGGCGTTGTAATATACGAGAGAGAGAAAGTTGCTGTTATGAATGTTGGTTCGAATAAAAATTCGAAACGCACCAACATTGAAATGCGTAGTTCGGGATGAGTGTGGGGTAGAAAAAGATGGGATGATGATGCTCCCTAAAAACATGTTTCCGTTCGACTATGTGAGTAGAACTGTACCGCATCTCCATTCTGTTGGCGATTTTTGAAGCGATAGCACGCGTTCCGTTTTGTGGATTGGCTGGTTATTTGGATTACGCCAATCAGCGTCACGACAAGAAACTTTTTAAATAGTTGGAGAAGAGTTACTGTAGTCGAAGATATTGGCAGTTAAACAAGGCATTGGTTTTTCGAAAACTTAAACCTTTTTGTTACTGATGCCTATATCTTGATAACCATTTGGCTTAGAGTGATGATATTATGGGTTTTATTGCTCCAAAGCATTAGCTTTTAGTAAGTGAACATGAATTATGAATTTTTGGTTTTCGGCCACCTGATTCCCCATATTGAAACTTTGCAGTAGCCGAACGATCGGAGGATTTCAATATCTTTCAAAGTCCGATATCATCGGATGGCAAAATTAAGATCGACATGGAAGCACGAGTCAGAGCGGTTGGGGCGAGTCATCGAAATATTCGGAAGCCCACAGATTGATTCACGCACTTAAATGCATTCGAACTCTATTGAAAACCGTGTAGTGTGCAGGCAAATATAACACAGATGATGTCTAAAACTGGCATTCGAGAAATTTAAGATTACCGAGATATTCGGAAATTTATTCTTTTTGTTAGCGCTCGGCTCGGAGATTTGCAAAAATAAAAAACTCAGCGTTGAATTTTGGTTGACGAAACCTTCATACCTAAACATGACGAAGGGACTAGATTGGATTGCCATGATGTGATACCTCACAACACTAAACGAAAAACATCTTCGCTTTTACACGATTTTTTTTATCATTCACAGATTTTTCGATTTTATTTATGTGTGTGTATGCCTCCTTATCACAATAGATCACAACAATTATTTAAATAATTTTTCTTTCTTTATGGCAGTGGGTTCACATTCCAATTACTATAGGAGAAGTCGATATTCCCATGATAGAAAAAAAAAACAAACTGATGCACTAAGAAAAAAAGGGTTCATTGTTTCATGCTATTTTTAGATACATTTTTTGAATCTGGTTTTTCTGTTCTGTAGGTCTATTTTTAAAATTGGATATTTTCTGTGTTCCATATTGAGCGCTGAGTCTATACATTAAGGGTTCATTCCATTCATATAAGATTTTCTTTATTTAGTTTGTATTTACATCATCCTACGTAGCTATTTGTCCATTCAAATATTCAATATACACTTTGTACAAGTAGTTTTTTATTACAATGTGAACCATTGATTTTATTTTCTGTTTTTTGTTTGTTATTTATAAATTCTTCATTTTTCGCATATTTTATACAAATATTTTTACAAAGTTTAAACTTTTTCCCATGCAACAGTCTTTGACTTTTTAGTGTACAAACCAGTTCGGTTCTCATTTCTCTAGCTTGTTGCATTTGTCTCTGCCTCAATTTGTGCTAACTAACTCAATTTCGAGCTACAACAGATGATAATATAATAATATTTAGACAATAATATTAATACAGTTCATAATATTAGGCAATAAAATAAAATATAATAAAATAAAAACTTTGATCGCTTGCACGACAATGAACCTAAGATGAGTCTAAACTATCTAAATCTTTGCACTTTTTGACAGCGAACCCAGCGAGCCGTGACAGGGCCACGGTTCGCGTTTGTATTTTCCCTTTTTCTTCTGGTCGGTGGGTTGCTGGTGGTTATTATTTATATATGTTACAAACACTTTTCCTTCACAGGTTTTTTTTCTCTTCTGTATTTGGTTGTACAGTTTGAAAGTGGGCTGGCTGATGGGTATGAGGCGTCATGAAACCAGGAAATGGGACACAGTCGGGAGGAGGGGATGTGGGGGAACGATACCGGGGAGTCATAACTCTTCTATCTATCAAAAAATGCGCACCGCGTAATTTAGGCGATTCAGCGATCTGATAAGTGCACATTTTTAGCAGCTGTTTTGACAGATTTGGGTGTTTTTCCGTTGATGGCGCTAACGAACAGATAGACGGTTTTTCATCAGGCTCCATCGCTCTACTTGACTGAGCTTGATTTAGGTTGTGGTTGTCTTTGGCAGTTTGTACAGTGGTTCTCAAGCTGTTGAATTGAAACACATTACTCTTGACGAGACCATGGCCAAGAAGTGATTCAAGTTTCAGATAGAAAAAGCAAATTGAGAACCGCTGGCAGCGCAGGAGTTTATGCGTTTCGTGATTTGTGATCTGCCGGGCTCATTTCCTGGCTGGATTGATGGAATAGGTGAGCAACCGAAGACATGCTTTCCGAGCAGAGAAAAGCGCCACACCCACTCGTTAGTGCCAAAGCTTCAATTACCGTCAGTGCGATATTTTTGCGATTAGGAGTTCGCTCATCCGGCGTGGGGGATGTTTGCTGGAACCGCTGATGAGCGGTCGGTCATAAATCAACGGTAATTATCGTTGGTACTTGGTAGGTTGCGCGGGAATTTGGGGGTGATGACGGGGGACGAGGAATGGTTCCAGGGATTTAGTTGAAAATCTAAAATTGTACTAATATCAAACGTATTGCTGCGCGTGTCCTTGGCCGATCGCTCGGGTATAATCAGAAGCCAAGTATGTATGTTGAAGTGTTTGTGTGTGTTGGAAAACCCGTGTTTGGTTTGCTTCTCTTTACTTGATCGCAGCCACCAGAAAAAATGGCGACATGCCTCCCCGTTGGACTGCAGTCGTGGCCTTGAGAAGCGGTGACGGTGGTGGTACGGTTTTGATTTCGGTTCCGGGTTTACTGGCCCATTAGTCACGTGTATTCCGATCGCCAGCTCTGCAATGGACAAGGAGAAAAGAATTGAAATTAGATACAGTGTATCTTGTGTTAAAACTAAAATTAAAAAAACGAAATAATTCAAATTTATTTTACTGTTATGGCCTATTGGATTTTCAATAAATGATCTTTGCATGAATCTACTTTTGGTATTTTTACACAGCACTTTGTGTTTCGCATTCGGTGTTTTCTAACAATTAACGTTTTTGATTCTGGAGTCTCAAATAGATGATTGGATTAGGTGAAATGGTTTGCATCGAGTTTTTGGGAAATCAGTGTTTTGAATATTAGGCACAGAGAAAGAAACTTACCATCGAATTCAGCCCCAGGTGGTACGCGGATTGCGGATGCCCTACAGCTCCCCCTCCAAGTGGAGCCGCGCTGCTAAAACCATTTTGTAGACTGCTGGACGAGCCGAGCGAGCCCAGTCCTGTGGTGTACCATCCGCTGTGCATGTGTGAATGGGCAGGATGAAGTCCACCGGACAGATGGGCGTGTTGTCCTGTTTACAAGAAGATAATACGAAAATGGTTCATTAGTTTGAATTCCGAATTGAAGAACGGTGATTCGGACGAATGGAAACTTACCCATCGACGTTGGGAACGCTCCTGGGAAGGACTTGTTGTGGTCCAGGGGGTTCATGAGATCACCGAAAGAAAAACTGTAGCCGGGTGTCGATTTCCGTTTCTTCGATTTGGCCGTTAGTTTGCGATTTCTCGTTTGGATGCCTTCCTTCTTCATCGTGAGTGGTCGGTCCACCTGCAAGTAGCAGAATCACAGAGCAAAAGTTCTTGTTAGTCATGTTCAGAAATTTGTAGATGATGTAAATTAATTTACAAAACTTTTAGAAATAGTTAAAATGGTTCATTCGCGTCCCCCTTGTTTCAGTTTCCTTATCGCGATGGAATGCACTTCTCGAGAAAACCATTTTATTTTCGGTCGCATAATTAGTGCCAAAGATTCAACCGGGAAAGATTACAAACCGTCGTCATCAACCAGCCGGCAGCCAGCCCCATCCCAGTAGTTAGCAACGGATGAAATGTTCTGAAATTAATCTTGGACCGCAAATCAGATCCCGTTGGTTCGTTTGTTTGCGCTCGGTATGAAACATTTCTAACGTTGCGTTTGGGTGAGGCTGCCGCTTGCGCAGTAATTCGCATCTGCCGCGGCAATGTGATGGAAGTGCTCGATGAGACGCGATGACAGACGACGAGATTAATTGGCGTTTCGTACGGAGCATTTAGCTTCATTAGGGAAGAATTGGACCACACCAGCAGACTCAGCAGCGGGCAGGGATCGATCAAGTGTGTGACGCGGAATAATTGCCAAGATAGGCGTACTTGTGCTATTTGAGTTATTGAACGCAAATGTGCTACAGCTTTTATTTAAAAAATAGGATTCGAATGATCGGATTCGGAGAAATATGAAAAGCTAGTGAATATTAAATTATGGAGATTAATTTCGGAGCATCAGACTCGTACCATTGGATACGAAGAATTTAATTTAATGAGTGGATTTGGAATTGATTTTGAATTGATTTGCTCATAAGGCATAAGGATTCTTAGGGCGTGATGAGAACATCATCGGGTATTGTTAGGAGTATTAAAAGCCAAGACTATTTTATGGTGGTAGAACAAATAATCATTTAGGCTTTGTAGTGATGAACTTTGTCAAACTTAAAAATCACTCTAATAAAGTCCAAAAAAAAAAAAATTTAGGCTTTGCCCTCAGCTAGTGGGAATAAGGACAAACAGTTCATGGTTTTCTGGCTTGGTCTCTGATTGTAACCTCAAAACTATTTTCCAGAACCTTGACCATCTCTTCCATTCTTTATCTCCACATTTCATGTTAGCACAACCCGCCAAGGTCGCCACCCGCACTCGTGCCCGTCTCCCAGCCAACCATAACGAACTCACAGATTGATCCACCCCAGCAGCACCATTTTGAATTATTCAAAAGCCACATTATTTGACGACCATTATAATTAAAACACCCGATAACTCATTTTTGTGCTTCACCTGCATTTCTGGTGCCGCGCAGTGACAGAGACCAACAGCCATACGCCCGTGGAAAACCGGACCACAAGTTTTGTTCCAGTTCCGCATTGTGCTATTGTTGCCATTATTGTTATTACAACAATCGCCGCCGCCCCGCACAGACCACCGCGGTGAGGTAGCTTTCCCTGCCTACAAAATCGCCCATTGCTCCCACTCTCTGATTCGATTTTGATGAAGTTTTAATTTTTTTAATGCTTCATACCACACACACATAGCGAGCACGCTGCCTGTGGACTGACTAACTGGGCTGGAGCGAGGTTTCGGGTCCGAACGATGACGAAGTGGATGGCGCGCGATGATGATGACGACGACGACGGACCGAATCGAGCAAATAGCAGTTTTGCATAAATTTGAATAATATTTTTTTCCATTAGATGTGCTTAATGAATGGAAAACACCGCACATTTTCCCTTTTTGAATTTTTCAGTCGAACACATTTTTTATGTTCGGTCTCTCCCCGTGTTTAGTTGGTCCCTTGAGTGTGTCCCCGGTCTGCTGATGGGTTTTGGGTGATCTCTGTGCGATGTTATGTCGGTGGCGTGGGTCTGTGTATTACCATTATTACATTTAGTGAATAGCTTTCTTTTGAAGGGGATAACTGACATTTTCCTGTGCGCCAATTTCGGTAGCCTCTTTTGCTTATTCTGTGCTTCGGAAAAGTATTGTGTCAGAAAAGTACAGTACAGAAAAGTACGAATCGAAGTACTATGCGAAGTTTTTCACAATCGTGGTTGCAGGTAGTGAACAAAAGTAGTGAACTGTTTCTGCATCCTATTGAACCGTAATGCGAAATTATGATGTACATAGTGCCTTCGAGCAGCTGAGAAAGCCATCATCATAACGAAGTAGGATTTATCCATTTCAAAAGTTTCAGCTACTGTGCCACATTGCATTGCATACCGGCCCAATGATATCGACGGCGGGGGTGCCTAGCGGGGGAGATGTGCTCATACCCGAAAGCAATTAAATTTTTGCTTAGCCCAGTGGGTTTTGATGGCATCGTTGTCGTCGTCGTCGGTGGTGGACCTCGTAAAATTGGGTTTATAGTTTTGTGCAGATGATGGAATTACAATAACTCTCCCTCCTCTCCGCTTGCTACCTACTGCTGTTTCGGCAATGCCCGGTGGCACAATGACCACGACCACGGGGTAACAAATGAGTCTTGGGGAAAAGCTCGCCCAATTGGACGCCCGCCCGGGCGGTGGCGTTGGGTGCGCATAAAACACAGTTGGTAGTTAATTTTCATTTTCGTTTTTCCTATGAAAAGCAGTAAAAATCACGTTCACGTCATCGCTGACTAGCGGAGGGCTTATTATCTTTGTGCCCGCTGTCGAATACAACGCGAACGGGGGTGGTTGCGGTTGATTCGATGTTGATCGTATCGGAACCAGGGGGTGGAGCACAGAAGGCCCAAGATGAGCGATCTGCGTTGATGATTTCTGGGAAATATCCGGAGCTTTTCGATCCTCCAGAGAATTGAGCCTCTTGATTACTTTGAATTGGAATAATTATGGGTAATTGGGTATGATAAAAGTGATCACACCTAGTATAATACGAATAAAAAACATTTTAGAGAAAATTTCTATCTCCCTCTCAAATTTCTCCATCTGGTGTTGCTGTTGCTCAACAAGTAAATCCCAGACCAAATTCCTTTACCCTTTTCTTTGGACTTCAGCATTTTAATTGTTTGGAATAATTTTCTAATATATTTATCAGAACTATCTCAATACTCTCCATTGATTCGAGCCGATTTGAAGCGTCATGTTCGATTGGATCCCAAAAGGACTGTTCGATTGGTGACCTGTCAGTGTCTTCGCTAAACTTAACATCTAGTGAATTTACTTGAAATGAAATTAACCAAAATTAACAGTGATGCTTTTCAGGCTGAAAAATTTTCAGCCTATGAAAGGTTGGTGCATTATTTACTATAAATCGTTTGTAAAAGCCGTAAGATAGAGAATTATAGTGTGCTGCTTCAAATGAAAATCGTAAGCTTTTTTTGGCAACGAGTGCTCTAATTATTGTTCAAAACAGTTAATCGTTTCGCAATACTAATGAAAATTGTGAATTTAATTTGAATGCTAAAATAACGTATGAGCAAAAATTGGGAAATCAGAAAGCTACTTTATTAGGCAAACAAGCAGTCCAAATCGTCCTTTTGCGTTTGATCGATTAATTTTTGGGAGTTGGTTAGAGATACAAACTGCGACAAATACAGTTGTTAGGTTGCTCTCTGAGCAAAGCCGTGCTGAAAGGGCTTTTTCGCAATGCGTTATCCACCATGTGGTGAGGAATGGGCGTCGGTTCAAAAATGCTTGGCGGCTGGTGGCGTTTGATGCAATTTTTCACAGTGGCAGTGGCGTTTTCGGCGTCAGGCTTGCGTTGGTTTCCACGAAAAAATCTTCAAAGTTTTGCCAGGAAAATGTTCTAATTTTTCACGAGAAAATTTTACAAATCTCCACGTGAAGGGAGGGATCGTTTGGCCGAAAGATATTCTAGCGAATGCCACTTGGTTGAATGACACGTTAGGCTGAAAGTGATCTTTCCGATTTCCATTTTAGTTGAATTAGCAGTTGGCCGAAACGATTATTAGGCTCATGCGGTTGAAACTGATGTTTGCTGAACGGGTCATATGGCCGAAAATGTCGTTTGGCAAAACAATCCAGCTTTCCACGCTCGGTAATGGCGCCGTGTAAAAATCAATCGGTCACTGTACTGTTTGACACTAGCTGGAGGAAAGCTCACTGACGTTCCTGGGTGAGGGGGAGGGAAAAAAGGCCTTTTCGCAAGTGAGTTTTCTTACAGCTAGTGTCAAAAAGTACAGTGACCGATTGATTTTTACACACCGACAAGCCGCCATTACCGAGCCTAGAAAGCTGGATAGTGAATGAAGAAAAGTGTAAACGAATTGAGATGTCGACATACCAAAGTCAAACATATGTTCAACGGAAGTAAACATGCGGATCATTGCACAAATTGGCTGGTTCAATCCATAAAGAGTGCGATGAAAGTTCGGTTGCAACAGAGATCGCTGTCTTAGCATTCTTCCTAAAGTCCTAAAGTTGAGCTGCGACAAAAGACAGGGGCAATTTATGTCAGCGTTGAGCAATTTGATAACAAATGTAACTTGCTGCACCTTACGCTTCCGATCAAGGGTTCCGAGGCCAAGTAGTTGACATCTATCGATATACGTTGGAAGGTTTGCGGGATCACGCCATGGTAGATGTTTGAGAGCAATCCGTAAAAACCTTTTCTGGTCCCGCTCAATTCGTAAGCTTTACGTTACGTCGTTCGGCGCCCAAACAACAGAAGCCGTTTCCAGAATTGGTCGCACGGGAGCACAATAGAGTGCTTTAAAACAGTGCGGATCCGTGAAATCCTTGGATATTATTGAGATGAATCGAAGCTGTCGGTTTGCTTTAGAAATCATTGTGGTATATAGATGTGAGACGTCCCACTTCTTATTATCAATTCTAATTTCTTCGTTCTCACAGTAAGAAGTGAGAAGTGACAACTGAGACGAAGAAAATGAGATAGAAGCGAGACATCCCACTTCCAATTCTCACTTCATATGAGAAGTGAGATGTCTCACTTTTACTTCTAACTTCTCACTCCTCATTTCACACTGCTCAATTTTTCACTTCTCACTGATTATAATGAGAAGATAGAAGTAAGACGTCTGACTTCTTATTTGTCACTACTTACCTCTCATTTCTCATTTCTAATTTCTTATTTCTCAAATGTTATACTTTTCACATTCAATACTGTTCGACCAAACATCTTCGACCGTTTGTCTTTTTCGCAAACCGACAGTGTCACCCATTTGGCTTGTTTGACCACGACGTTTTTGGCCAAACGTCCATTTTAGTCAAACGGTATTTTAGGCCAGATGACTTTTTCGGTTGAAGTACCTGTTTGGCAAAACAACATTATCGAGCAAATGATCAGTTCAATCGAGCGACATTTTCAGCCGTTTGTGAATTTCGACCAAATGACATTCGGCCAGATGGGTGTCAGTCCAAAATGATTTGTTCGGCCAAATGATATGATTGGGTCAAACAGGCTTAGTAAGCTTCAGTCAAACGATCCTTCCATATTGATTCGAATGTTGCGCAGAACAAAGAGCCAAACAATCAGAAGTTTTGGAGTTTTCACGAAAAATTATTCAGAGTTTCCGCGGAAAACTGTTTGGATGCTCCATAAAAAAATAATGGAATTTGCAGTCAACTACACAGTTAAAAATGATGAAATTTAAACGCTACGGAATTATCTGAACCCAGAATTTTGTGCTCAATAACATTTAATTTTACATCCAACTTTTTCTTGTATACAATACGGCACGCAAGCTCCATAGTAATGACAACCTGTAATTTTAAAAAGTGTTGGAAAAATGAGTCGAACGGAGCCTTTTTGTTACATCATATATGCTGTAACATTTTTATACTGTGTAGTGGCTAGAGTGAGCGCAGCCCAATGCCAGTTTTTTTGGGGTTCTGGGTTCGAATCCCGCTGTGGTCTTCTTTTTTTAAAACACCACTGAAGATTTTCGCGAAAAATGAGTGAGGCGTGAGAATGATGAACGAAAAAAAAAAATCATCAAGTAGGCAAGATTTCAACTGTATAAGACGAGTTTAGTACTTTCCATTTATTTCCACTACGATTTGTTATCTATACCAATACGCATTTCAGCCTCAAATGTGAGGCCGTCTTCAGTGTCTCGTACTTGAGTCGACGTCTTAGACAGTTGAAGACATTCCACTAAAAGAGCTTAAATATTTTTTCTAAAGAAACGATTTATTTTCCAGGCCTGCTCTAGAGAAAAAAAATAGCGAGTAAAATATGTTTCTCGCCACATACTGCAAAAAAAGATTCTCCCTCGTCCCGAAAATCGCTTGTTTTCG
The DNA here is from genome assembly GCF_024139115.2 of Armigeres subalbatus. Taxonomy (NCBI): domain Eukaryota; kingdom Metazoa; phylum Arthropoda; class Insecta; order Diptera; family Culicidae; genus Armigeres; species Armigeres subalbatus. The sequence continues at coordinate 53,747,705 of NC_085139.1, read as the reverse complement.
TTTCACCGAAACGAAAAGTACGAACCCTGCAAATAATGCATCAGAACACAAAATTCATGGTTTACCTTTACTTTTAAAATCGCTGCGAAACTACTTTATCGACAATATGATGACATCAACAAAAAAAAAAAAAAGTGACTACAACAGAATCGAACTAGCAACATGGCGAGTGACAGTCATCCACCTTATCTCTTCTCCTTGCTTACCTCGTGATGATTTATGTTGAACAGTTTATACAACTTTTCCGTATTATAAATTGTATATCCAGAGCCGTAGCTTGGCCTCCCGGGGCTTCGCTATCTTGCACATGTTTAAAACAAAGAGCGCGTTAAAATCAGGGAGGTATAAAATCAGTTTATTGCGGGGTGTAATGCATTCCTCAAGCTTCGATAACCTTTTAGAGGTTGGAAGTAAGCATTACTTTCCCTTACTAAAATTCCTATCCGTTTGAAATTTTTTCGAATATTTGATTTCAATAATTCTGCGCAAAAAAAATTATTTGAACTAGTAGTTTGCGGATTCTTGACAAAAAATCCGAACTTCCTTTTTGTGAATTCACGCACTAGTGGATCTAATTAGCCAATAAAAAATGTGCTAGTCGGAGCTTGAAGCTATATTGGACCTAGACAAATAAAAAAAAACCTTTTTATGGAGTGGATTGGATTACTTTCAGAAACTCCATATTGATTGTGAAAAAAATCAACTCTAGAGTTGTTTGGTCGGTGGTTTCAAGGAACTACAGGACAGGACAGTGAATTGGTAGATGGTCGGAATAACGATTGGACCTAGTCGTATCAAGGAAAACCTACAAGTTTCTGGTTTAATGAAATCGGAAATATGTATCACTGGATCAAATGCGATGGTTCTCGGACCTTAAATAGTTTGTCTCAAATTCACACAAGCTTTCTCTGTGTTTTGGCTTTAGGGTATTGAAAAGTCCCCTTCTAAGGCTTCCTCCCCAGAAACCACTTCCATGCTCTGTTGAACTTAGTCTGTAGATTAAAAAAACACCTTAATAAAGATTAAAAAAAAAAAAACTTCCATGCTCCTTTCCATTTGCATTTCCTGTGCTTATAATTTTGATTTTACTTCAAATTTACCGTCAAATTAATGATGAAAAAGACAGTTAAGGCGATGGCCCAAATCACCTAAATTGAGTTATATACGGGAAGGGGCTCTCTGGATACTAGTCAAACGGTTGATTAAACAATCTTTGATTACCGAGGAAATCATCTAATCGCTTGAAAATGAATAATTACTTTGAACCAGTGAAATTGAGAATAATTTGTGATCATTACCCTTAGCGAAATCCTTGATTTCGGTGCCCCCCTAAGGCCTGGCGCCCTTGGCGGGGCCAACCTGCCCAACCACACGCTACGGCGCTGTGTATATCATAAGAACGATATTATTATTGTTTCAGTCATACGATGCAGAATTGAAAAAAACAATAAAGTTCGTTTGAATAAAGCAACAAACCAAACAATTATTTTAATCCTACTAGATTCTTCTGCGTGTATGGAAAACTCTTCAAAATATCACCGAAGCTTTTTTTTTGGAATTTCCACTAAACCATTTCAGAATTTAAAGTTAAACATTCAAATATTAAATTTTTACGAAAAGTTCTTTGTTTTGCTTATAGGAAATTCTACGAAAATTCTTCAGAAAATTACTAAAAAACGGAAAAGGGTCGTTTGGCCGAAAACCATTTCCGCAAAATGGTTATAAATGAAGAACGGTTTGGCCAAAAATTTCAATTGGCCAAAGCGACAATCGGCAGGAGAAGCCGTTGTCTCCAACATGTCGTTTGGCCGAAAAAGTCGTTTGGCCTAATGAGTCAACAGGCCGGTAAAATGGACATTCGGCATAGCTATTCATTTGGTTAAAAAAGTTATTTGCCCTAGCCTGCCGTTCAGCCGAAAAGGTCGTTTTGTCAAATAGATCATTTAGTCGGAAATGCGGTTTGGTTGTTTTGCAGAAAGGGCAATTTGGTCCGCAAATGATCTTTCTGCAAAACACTCCGACACTTTTGGCCGGACGTCCATTTCGGCCAAATGGCCCTTTCTGTCAAACGACCATTTCGGTCAAGTGAGCTATTCGGTCCACGGATTTTTTCAGCCAAATAAACTGTTCGGCCCAAACGACATTTTCGACCAAATGACATTTTGGCGAAATAACTTCAGGCTATATAGATGGCCTTCGGCTTAATGGTTTGTTTGTTCAAATGCCTTTGGCTTTCTGTCGAACGACCTTTTTCCGTTCAAAAATTCTATTTCAACGAGACACACTTTGGATTTCAACGGAAATCGTACAACACGGTAATAAAGTTAAAAACCCAGATTAATCTTTCTCGTTTCTTTCGAGTGAGTAACTTCTACGCACTTTTGGTCTGGTTCGGGTTTTAAAAATTAGTACAATATCGGGTTCGGGTCGGGTACGAGTCTAAGAAATAAAACACTTTATTCAGTTTTTTAATAGTGAGCCTAATTTTTTGTGTGGGTTTAAATTTTTTTCGATTCTACGGAACTCGCATAGTCCTGGACCACTCGTGCACGACAAGCGAGCCTTTTTCGAAGGTGTTGTACTTTTTACAACGATGCGAGTCCCGGAAGGTTAAAAAACAGAAAATATACGAGCTTTCGGGCAAAACTTTAGTGCGGACTTAAATAATTAAATTATGTCGGGTTTGGGTCGAGTTTGGGACGGGTTTACGACAATTCAAGCGACAATCGGCCGGAAAATCCGTTGTCTCTAACAGGTTGTTTGGCCGAAAAAGTCGTTTGGCCTAATAAGTCAACAGGCTGAAAATGTCGTTTGGTCGCAATGGTTGCTTGACAGAAAGGGCCATTTGACCGAATAGGTCATACGACCAAATGGCCTTCCAACTAGACGGCCATGTTGGCCAAATGACCTTTCCGGCCAAACGACCTTTTCGGCAAACGGTTTTTTCGGTCAAGTGACCTATTTGACCAAACGATTTTTTTGGCCAAATGACAAAACGATATTTTGGGCCGTATTTCCTTTTCGGCTAAAGTCGGTTTTTGACAACATCTCTGCATCTGTTTTCAAAAACCGACTTAAACAGCTGCATCTTCAACCTGACTCAATCCACGTCTGAAACAGCAACAGTAAGGTGAGTTTCTGTCATCACTTTTCAATTGTCAGAGTTTTGCTACTTGGTATTTTTTCTCTCTCTCTCGGTGGACTGGAAAAACACGACGAGTGACGACAATGATCGTACCTTACGGACTGGATACCTGAATACTTGACCACACTTTATTTTTAAGAAACAAAATTTTGACTATGTTTATGATTGTTTTGATTTTATGTTTGTTGGAAAAGATATGTGGTTTTTATGTCCTGTTGAGTATGTCATCAGTGAAATGCTCAAAAGAACTTTTCCACATCTACGCCCTCATTAAGAACACTATCAGATGAGGTTTGAACAACAAATAAACAAATAAATGGCATTTTCGGCCAGATGAGTCTAATGATGGCGCTTTCTGTCGTTTGGTAGGAAGTTAATCGGCGAAAAGCCATTTGCTCGAATGCCACTTGGCTGAATAACACGGTAGGCCGAATTCTATTTGGCGGAATTAAACGTTTGTCCGACACGGTTGTTGAGTCGAAAATGGTTTGACTGAAAATGTAATTCGCCCGAAAACGACATTCGGCCGAGCTCTCAATTTTGCCAAAATGTTGTTTGCCCTAGCAACCCTTTAGGCTGAAACTGCCGTTTGGCCGAAAATGTTGTTTTGTCGAATACATCATTTAGCCGAAAATACCGTTTGGTCGTTTTGCAGAAAGAGCCATTTTGTCCGCAAATGACCTTTCTTCAAAACACTCCGACACTTTAGGCCGGACGTCCATTTCGGCCAAATGGCCCATTCTGTCAAACAGGCAATTCGGTAAATTGAGCTATTCGGCCAACGGATCTTTTCAGCCAAAGGAACTGTTCGACCCAACGACATTTTCGGCGAAGTAACTTTACGCTAGATGGGCTTCGGCTAAATGGTTTGTTTGGTCAAATGCCTTTAGCTTTCTATCGAACGACCCTTTTCCGTTCGAAAATTCTATTTCAACGAGAAACTCTTTGGATTTCAACGGAAGTTTTTCTTAGTTTTTTCAAACTTTAAGTGGAGTCTCAATGTGCTGTGGATTCAACTGCTTCATTATTGATTTCTTTCCAGTAATAAGAAGGTCATCCACGTAAAGAATTTGTAAATTTCGTCTTCGGCGCGAATGTTTGTATACAAACAAGAAATTTGGTCTGAACGCTCGAATCCCAGTTCTAACAGCTTCTGGTTGAACTTCTCGTTGAACTTAACAACTGGAGCGTAAATATCATCAAAATCCAATCCTGGCTTCTACAAGAATCCCTTTCCTACAAGTTTGGCCTTTTGTCGCATATGTTATGTCCATTTGTGACCTCTTCCACCCGAAAAATCCAATTTAACTTCAACGGTTTTTCTTCTACTGGATCTTCGTGCATTGTCAAACGGTGTTTTTCTCCAAAGATCGATGCTCATACGCAACTTTCAAATTAGGTCTTCAAATACTTGCAGAAGAGTTGCCTTCCTCGAGATGCAATCATGCAATCTGCTTCCTGATCAGGCAACTTTTGGAAGAGAACTCTCGCATAACTTTTCAAAAGGACCTAAGTAACATTTTTTTAATGAATTAATTTGAGTACTGCAATCAACAGAACAACATGAAAGCTATTGATTGCAGTATTCAAATTAATTCATGAAAAAAATGTTACTTAGGTCCTTTTGAAAAGTTAAGCGAGAACTGTCTTCGCTTTGGGCGTCGCTATTTTTTCACGCATTGCTTTCGAACCTCTTAAGACTTCTTGTACACCAATAATAACGCCTTCCTATCTATTTCGCTAAATTTGTCGGCTTAGATTTCAACCTCGAGAGTGTACTTCACGATGACACGGAATTATAGACTCCAGATAAGTTTAAATACAAAGTTTCCGGGCGTATAGTCTTTCTCAGTAAAATTCTTAATTTCATTTACCGCCGCTTCTTTGCCGGGAAAGGAAATGCTTCCGCGATGGAAAGTGACAGATCCATTTATCTTTGCATAGCAGGCGTTAGTGGTGTTACAAAATTCGCTCTACTTGCCAACTGATTGCGTACTGCTCACGGAATGTCTATAGCGGAATCATTGCTTGACTATTTCTTGTCAATTTTTGTCTTTTTGCACGGTATTTTGAAAACCATATCACCTTAAATCTGCAAGAAAAATCGTCAATTTGAGAATATTTTCTTGGTCAGTTGAAGTAGATTTTTCTTGGTCGCTCTTCTTATGATTACAGTACTAGGTTAGAGCAGTTCCACTAATGCGAAGCACGAAAAAAGATATGTTGCCGATTTTTGACATCAATTCACCATGGGCAGTAAACGTGAAACTGTCTCCTTGTTCGATACTGCAACGGACCCAGGACAGCTTCAAACAGGCATTGAGAAAGCTTTCATGCCTCCTGTCACTCCCGACCCAGCCGTGTTTAGTATCGAGAGCGTCCGGTCTGCACCTACAAGCGGGTATGTTTCTGATCTTTCGGTTCCTGAGGGTGTTTCGAACCTTAGTCCACAACATTGTCCTTCGATTCGAGTGACCCTTAAATTTACTATCGGAATACAAGCGGATTACGAACAAAAATCGATACATTCTTCTTATCTGTTTCGGAAAAATAATATGATTTGATCGTTTTGACCGAAACATAGCTTGATGATCGGATTAACTACACTGCATACCGATTTCAGCACTGAACTACCAAGCGTGCTAAATACTCGAAGGAGTGCTACACAACTTTTGCCTTCCTTGATACAATCGTTAATCTTCGCCTCAGTGTGATACGTAAAGGCAATAATTGACTACCTTACGACGATTGCAAACGTTTGATAGATGTAACTTAGTAAAAAATCCAAAATTTTCTAAATAAGCGTTTTGCTTTAAATAGTTCAAAATACAATGTTATTCACGATAGTTACATAGTGGAACAATCTTGGGCTCAGCTGAATCTTCCCGACTACAAACTTTTTTTGTGCAATCTTCCTTCTGATTTTTACACAAAACAATTTATTATAAAACAATTTACAATTTTGCAAGCTTTTCTTTACATTTTTTGTACAAGGTTCTAGGAATTTTGCTCATGCCCAGTATACATACAGAATTATTAGAAAATCTAAAAACATTCGCTCGCTAAAAGTAGGAAGGTAAGAATGGGTCCATCTAATCTGATTCAATTAGAAGGAAAAAATAAGATAATATTAGCTAATTTTGTTTCACGAACCCGAATGTTAAAGGATGTTTAATGCATTCGAATTAGAGTTGACTGCCCTGTTTAACTGAGATTATTTTGCTGTCACTTATTTCCATCAATTCAGATGTATGTTGTCACTGACCTCAGTTAGCTCAATTGTTCATATTTAGCAGCTTTGGTTTAAAAGCTAGGTAAGGTTCACAACACAAACTGCCTATACTTTAAATGAAACACTTATCCCAATGCAATGCAGCAACATTTTTGTCCCCAGGCGTTTCTTTTGCAATTTGCCAGTACAAACCGCCAAATCAAACAACTTCAAACAGCTGCAACTCCACCCACCCGAAGCAATTGCAGACCCCAAAACGTTCAAGTTAATGGACGCGCGCAGTCACAGCTGCTGCGCGTTCCTGACGCCAAACGAGCGACGTGTCCAACGACCTTCCGCGCCGCAATATCCGCTCATGGCGAAACATTTCGAGGACGCTCCACTTGCGTAGTAGCTGCGTCGATCTTCGTTACACCATGGCGAGCTGGTTGGTTCTTCCCAAAGTACGACCGCAAGGCGTCCCCGAACCAGACCCCGCCGCGTGCGCGTGTGGAATCGTTTTGTTCCGCGCAAAGAATGCAACTACCACTGACGACTGCTGAAATATCTGTACGGAGGTACCTATATGAAAATATGTGTATCCAGCGGGGCATACTTACATTATGCAACTTGTAGTACAGTCCACAGGCATTGCAAACTGGTTCTCCGCTTTGGTTCCTCCTCCACAGCGAAGTTGTTGTAGTTTTGCAGTTGGCGCACGATGTTCCCGCCCGCCGGGCAGCACTCTGCTGGGACTGTTTTTGCGCGTGAAATAAAACAAAATCAAACGAAAAAGAAGAAGAAACCAGACAAGTGAGACAATTTTAATTACATTTTGGTCGCGCAAAAAGTACTTGATGCGGTTCGTTCGGTGGATGGGATTCTGTTCGCGTTCAAGTGTTCGTTCGGGCTAGAGACAGGCGACCCAGAGACTTCCCCAACTTTCCAATTCACACACACGCCCGGGAGAGGAGGACAGACTTTCGGTAAAACGCAGCATCTCGTGTCAAGTGGCGGTTTTCTGACCGAAAGTCACGTACCTTCCCACTGTATAGGTTTCGAACGCTGACGACCGACGACGGTGGGAACGAAGCGTTCGATAAAACATTTCTCACACATCGCTGCCGGTATCATCCAAGACCAACAGCTGTGCGAAATCGAGCTTCATAAATTTAACGCTTTTATTTTCCGCACAAAAATGCTAAGCCTCTGGAGGCGCCCTCCCGTTCGGAAACGAGACCCTCTCGCGCACGCTTTTCACACGGCGACGACAATAGCAATAACAATTATCGAACGGCTAAAGCATCGGATACGTGGGCGTATGTGGAGAAGAGAGCCAAACAAGGAAAGTTCGTGGTTTGATTAGAAATAATTTACTCGAATGAATTTCATTTGGGATGGCTCATTCTGCCTCATTCTTATCTCAACTTAATAGGAATTAGGAGTAAAATATTTCCAGATTGTAGATAATCTTATTTGGGGCTTTTAATCGGGATTCAAAAGAATGCCAATCGGAATTCTAAGAAATCCTAATATAGATTCTCAAAACAGCGAATCGGTATCCCATTCGGGATTCGAAGCAATCCTATTTGGGATTCGAAGCAATCTTTTTCGGGATTCGAAGCAATCCCATTCGGGATTCGATGAAATCCCATACGGGATTCGAAACAATCCCATTCGAGATTCGAAGCAATCCCAATCGGGATTCTAAGCAATCTCATTCGGGATTCGAAGCAATCCCATTCGGGATTCGAAGCAATCTCATTCGGGATTCGAAGCAATCCCATTCGGGATTCGAAGCAATCTCATTCGGGATTCGAAGCAATCCCATTCGGGATTCGAAGCAATCCCATTCGGGATTCGAAGCAATCCCATTCGGGATTCGAAGCAATCCCATTCGGGATTCGAAGCAATCCCATTCGGGATTCGAAGCAATCCCATTCGGGATTCGAAGCAATCCTGTTTGGGATTCGAAGCAATCTCATTCGGGGTTCGAAGCAATCCAATTCGGGATTCGAAGCAATCCCATTCGGGATTCGAAGCAATCCCGTTCGGAATTCGAAGCAATCCCGTTCGGAATTCGAAGCAATCCCATTCGGGATTCGAAGCAATCCCATTCGGGATTCGAAGCAATCCCATTCGGGATTCAAAGCAATCCCATTCGGGATTTGAAGCAATCCCATTCGGGATTCGAAGCAATCCCATTCGGGATTCGAAGCAATCCCATTCGGGATTCGAAGCAATCCCATTCGGGATTCGAAGCAATCCCATTCGGGATTCGAAGCAATCCCATTCGGGATTCGAAGCAATCCCATTCGGGATTCGAAGCAATCCCATTCGGGATTCGAAGCAATCCCATTCGGGATTCGAAGCAATCCCATTCGGGATTCGAAGCAAACCCATTCGGGATTAGAGGCAATCCCATTCGGGATTCGAAGCAATCCCATTCGGAATTCGAAAGCAATCCCATTCGAGATTCGAAGCAATCCCATTCGGGATTCGAAGCAATCCCATTCGGGATTCGAAGCAATCCTATTCGGGATTCGAAGCAATCCCATTCGGAATTCGAAGCAATCCCATTCGGGATTCGAAGCAATCCCATTCGAGATTCGAAGCAATCCCTTTAGGGATTCAAGCAATCCCGTTCGGGATTCGAAGCAATCTCATTGGAATTCCAATAGGGATTTGAAGGAGTTCAAAATGTTGAATAAGAATCTCATTCGCCATAGGAAGGTATCCTGTTAGCAATAACCTTGTTGGAATTTAAAATCGAAATGGTCTACTTATAGGTTACAAAAGATGTAACAACCCTCAATGATCTATTCGTACGAACCGCCTCTGTTCGAAAAGCATTTCCCATTCCGAATAACGCAACTCCAATTGTTGCATATTCCAACCCCCTTTCTGCGTGGTTCATCGATCGATTCGACACTGACTGGAAAGGGCGTCTCGTTTGTCGGTGAATCTGGTCTGGGCAGAATCCCATAATCCGCAAACCAGTGCCTGTTGTTTTTTTCTTTCTGTTGCTCGTTCATGTGGGAAAAAGGGGCTAAACCTTGTTAAATTTGATGCCGAGGCTGCTCCGTAAGGCAATTCGTTAACCGAAAGGGCACGCACGGAATCGAATCGGAAGACTCTGGTGCGAGAAATGGATTGCTCGCTTCGGACGTTTTTCTCACATATAGAAATCGGGGGATCATCGGGAGGGATGCGTTTGACTTGGTTGTGAGTCATCATCAATTTCACTGGGACCTAACAATTTAAACAGATCTTGATTACAGTATTCGACTGCAACACTCCATTGTTAATAAAAAAATGAACAATTTGAACATCCTCACATCACACCTTGAACCTAAATGCTTGCATATTTCGTACTTTGGCGCATTACGTTTGATGGATTCCTATCGATTCCCCGCACGGATAGCGCGGCGATACTTACGGTAACTGGTTTCCGCTTCGGTTTGATCAACGGCCGGTTCTGGCCGTTCATCTTGTAGTACAGCCCGCAGGCATTGCACAGGTAGTGACCGGTGGCGTCCCGCCGCCATAGGGGCGTAGAGGTGGCACCGCAGTTGACGCACTCTCGGCCTTCTGTGGAACGGGAAATACGGGAAAACGAATTAGAAGATGGAAGAAAGAAAACCGCCAGTGAGTCAAGGTGATTATGGGTGGCGTTATTCGATGGCAGAAAGATTGCACAATTGTGCGGTCAATGACGACCAGGCAGCAGCGACGACGGAAGATTACGGGTGTTAGTTTGGGGTGTTACAACAGTCAGCAGTGTAGGTGGCCAGGTGTGCATTACGGAGAACTTGAAACCGGAATTGGAAGGTTTTCCTGAGGATTGATGGCATTTATAGGGTATTGGAAGGTTGATACTGCATCAAAAACACATGAATGTGATAATCACCAGTTGCATAAACAGAAAAAGCTCGCTTTTATTCTCAATAGAGACTGAACATTGCATTCGGTGCACATAAAACTTTGAGGGACGGTACAAGAGTTCAAGTTCTTTTAAATTGGCAAATTCACATCTCGCAATACATAATCGAATCAACTATCTATAGTCTGATTGAGCTTAATTTTCAAAATTTAGATCAGTATCTGTTTTGATTGAAACCTTCATATGTTTTTTATATGCCTACCATGAGAAGCTTTGTGTTTTTTCTAATCCAAGGAAGACCTTCATGTAATGATTTCCGAGCTCACGGAAATCAAGATAACAAGCATTTGCAGGTAGTTTTAAAAATTTATAAGTGGAAGGTACTTCCAAGTGATTTATAGCATAGAGTTATATTGATGCTTCATCAAAGCTGCAATAAAAATGAATTCTAATCTGTGAAAAAATATTTACAACGTATCGGCAACGCATCGCTGATGGCCACTGTTTGGATAACTTGCCTTGGCACAATTTAGTTTCAAGTTTGTCATTTGATTCCGCACGTGTGGTTTCTGGAATGATTTCTCCATGATGGATTACTGAAATTTATTTACAAATTGAAGAACTAATAAGCCAATATAAGTTCGCGCGAAAAAGAAAAATAAAATCACAAATTTTATGTGAATTTCAATAATTGAAAAATGTCAAACCAAAGCAAATTTGTGAAATAGTTACCGAACAGTTGCACTGTTGAGTGTTTTGTGAAACTCACAGAAAATCGCGGAGCAAATTAAGAGTCTGGTTCAACTAATTATATCATCGACGGTAAAAAGTATCGAACATGATATTTTTTGTGGGATTCAAAAGGATTTTAGCAGAAAAAAAAACCGAAATTATCATAATCGATTGTGGCAAAATCACCATCTTCGACTTGTCATTATAAAACTGACTGGACAGTACTTGAAACATCCATATTATGGGGGGAGAATTTATCTTCCATGTACATGGGAATCGATTCCCTATTTCGAATACATACATTGGGTTGACCGTTTTGCCACGAAGTGTTTTCTGCAGAAAGCCAACACATGTTGCTAATGAATGATTGTAATGAAAAAGGTTTTGATGCGTTTTACCCAACAAAGCTCGTCTTTCGAAACCTAAAACAGTTTGTGTTCGTAATACAGCTAAAACAAAATAAAAATCATAAACGATTGTTATTTTTGTTATTGTACTAAGCTGGTTTACTTCCTGGAATATTTTTCATCTCGGACTCGCCCGGTAGTTACTTCAGAACCACCAAAAATCCTTAAAAAATGCCACTGCTTCTGAAATTTCATAATACCAAATTTCATCGGATTTTTCTTTGAAAGTTTTTAAGATGCTTTAGAGCTTCTCATCAAAGCACTTTGAAGGATTTCTGTTAATCTGCAACTTGCACAGTCAATTATTTAGATTCTTTTGTAGAGGTTAACGTAGTAAAATTGTGTCATAGGCTTATAGATTTTTCATTAAGAAATCCTCAGGAAAAGCGTTGAGGCATCGTTTGTTGCCGAGGAAGCAATGTTAGTCGAATGTCATAATAATTCTCTTGAGCATGGGACGTTTGAGACTTCTTGAAAAAATATCTCGAAATAGAGCTGTTTTTTCTCCTGCAAATCGAGACCATTGTTGTTGAGCATTACATTTTGTCAAGCTTTCTGAAGTAAAAAATGACAATTGGACTTGTCAAAATCAAAATTGCACGATAGTGGCAGATTCAGCTCGTCGTTCGTCACATCACTTTAATGGTAATCATTCCGAGATGTTGAATACAATTTGTTGCAATAAAATTGGTTGAGGAGAAATGATTGGAAGGATTTTTATGGAGGTTTTATATGGAGTGAGGCAATGGGTTACAAACGATTTATAGTAACGCACCAATCATGGGATGAAAAAGCATTCACTATCAGTGCTCAGATTAGGAAAATTTGCCGAACATGAATTCCATTTGGTTTGAAATTTTTGATGGCTTAAATGATAGATCGTGCAGATTATTGTTGTTTTTGATTACTTGTCGTAATGTAATAACCAAAAGTAATCAAGCAATTTTGTGGCATAATTAGAGTTAGAGCTTAAATACATGATGGTTTTTACTTGTTTCTACACTTTTAGTTGGAAGATCAATTTTACATAACATATCAAGAAACTATATATGTCGGGCTAGTCGTTTTGGAGATACGATTTGTAAAAAATAAAAAATAATATTTCATTGATTGGCAATACACACAACATGATGAGTAACCATACGCCTCCATGATCATGTCGACTCACTAACCAATCCACTACCAACTAAATTCTTAAACGTTCTTAACCTTCCGGGATTCGCATAGTCCTGAATCACTCACTCAGTCCGGCCTCTGTTGTGCACGAAAAGCAAGCTTTTTTCGAAGGTGTTGTACTTTTTACATCGCAAAGGTAATATAGTCTTGAATGGCGCTCTTTTGCGAAGGCTAATGCTGTAGATTAGTTCAAGCCTTCAAGCCTTTGGCAGATGTGCCATTTTTTGTCGACCGCTTCTGTTTTTGATTTTGACATCAAATTGATCAATTTTATGGGCGAACGCTCCACCACGGACCAGGTGTTCGCCATTCGCCAAGTACTGCAGAAATGCCGCGAATACAACGTGCCCACACATCATCTATTCATCGACTTCAAAGCCGCATATGATACAATCGATCGGGACCAGCTATGGCAGCTAATGCACGAACACGGTTTTCCGGATAAACTGACACGGTTGATCAAAGCGACGATGGATCGGGTGATGTGCGTAGTTCGAGTTTCAGGGGCATTCTCGAGTCCCTTCGAAACGCGCAGAGGGTTACGGCAAGGTGATGGTCTTTCGTGTTTGCTATTCAACATCGCTTTGGAAGGGGTAATACGAAGAGCAGGGATTAACACGAGTGGTACAATTTTCAATAAGTCCGTCCAGCTATTTGGTTTCGCCGACGACATAGATATTATGGCACGTAACTTTGAGAAGATGAAGGAAGCCTACATCAGACTGAAGAGGGAAGCTAAGCGGATTGGACTAGTCATCAACACGTCGAAGACGAAGTACATGATAGGAAGAGGTTCAAGAGAAGACAATGTGAGCCACCCACCGCGAGTTTGCATCGGTGGTGACGAAATCGAGGTGGTAGAAGAATTTGTGTACTTGGGCTCACTGGTGACTGCCGAAAATGACACCAGCAGAGAAATTCGGAGACGCATAGTGGCTGGAAATCGTACGTACTTTGGACTCCGCAAGACGCTCCGATCGAATAGAGTTCGCCGCCGTACCAAACTGACAATCTACAAAACGCTCATTAGACCGGTAGTCCTCTACGGACACGAGACCTGGACGATGCTCGTGGAGGACCAACGCGCACTTGGAGTTTTCGAAAGGAAAGTGTTGCGTACCATCTATGGTGGGGTGCAGATGGCGGACGGTACGTGGAGGAGGCGAATGAACCACGAATTGCATCAGCTGTTGGGAGAACCATCCATGGTTCACACCGCGAAAATCGGACGACTGCGATGGACCGGGCACGTAGCCAGAATGTCGGACAGTAACCCGGTGAAAATGGTTCTCGACAACGATCCGACGGGCACAAGAAGACGAGGTGCGCAGCGGGCAAGGTGGATCGACCTGGTGGAAGATGACTTGCGGACCCTCCGTAGACTGCGTGGTTGGCGACGTGTAGCCATGGACCGAGCCGAATGGAGAAGACTCTTATATACCGCACAGGCCACTTCGGCCTTAGTCTGAATAAATAAATAATAATCAAATTGAGTAGAAAGATCTTTTTTTTTGGTGTTGAAAATTTTGTAACGATCCGTAAACATTAAAAAAATACATATAACAGATGGAAGCCGATCATGTAAAGTTATGGCATCGAGAGACATCTCAGTGGATTTGGATTGAATATGAGTTGGATTCGGTTTAGATTTGAATAGGATTTGGATTATATTTGATTCAGATTTGGATTAAATTTGAAACAGATGTTGGTGAGATTTGGATTAAATAGAATTTGAATTAGAATTGTATTTGGATTGATTTTTAAATGTTCTTGGATAAAATCGCTTTAGAATCTTATCTCCTGTTCTAGATTCTTGCGCCGTTCGCTTAATTTTATTTTTTATTTTAATGTTCAAGCATGGCGAAGAAATAATTGATATCGAGAATATTCCTATATAGTCATTATTTATTCATAACAAGTCTTAGAGTAGAGGATGGGAAATATTTAGCGTATAAGATCAAGATTACAAGATTACAGGAATAAAACAAAATTGATTCTCTTCACTTAAACGTGCCTTTGCAATTCATCTAATTTTCCATTAGAATATGTATTATATTTTGTAAAGTATTACTAATGAAAGTGTAGCGAGCAATTTTATAATTCGAGGCAATTGGATTTAATCCACTGTTACCGTAAACGCGCAAATATGCGCAAGCAAATCACTCACAAAAAGGTGGTACTAGGGTTATATTTTAATCCCCCATTTACAGATGAGGGGACATTTGGGGACATTAGGTTTGCTGGACCATTTTATAGCAAAGAATTAAGATAACTAAAGTTTTTCTTCTACAACTTTTTGATATTATTCGTTGCGTGTAAAACAAACTAATCTATTATAGTGGAAGTAAATGGAAATTTGTTTTTTTTAACCTTGCGATCTATCTCAAAGCTAAGGTTTTAAGCTTTGAAATGGTATATAATACTTTATATTTGGATAAAAATTGACTTCAGAACATGAAAATCAAAGTAAGGAATGATTTTTTATTTTCATTAGCTTTTTTCCCGTCGCCAGCCCCTATCTTTTGACTGAATAAACACAGTGCTTCAATATTTTCCGATTCTCTTATCTAGGGTATAGACTTTCATATGATATATTAATTAGACAGATTGGAGATAGTAAATTTTTCGATTAATGGCCACCCTTTTCCCTACAGTGCGTTGGCTCGCCTCGGTGGATTACCACAGAACTCCACGTGACTTCCCGTTGCAACGCGTTGTATTGTAACACTGTACGACGATCGCCAGCATGTGATCTCATTCGAGACGTATT
Organism: Armigeres subalbatus; assembly: GCF_024139115.2. Taxonomy (NCBI): domain Eukaryota; kingdom Metazoa; phylum Arthropoda; class Insecta; order Diptera; family Culicidae; genus Armigeres; species Armigeres subalbatus. The sequence goes on along the minus strand of NC_085139.1, from coordinate 53,732,381 downwards.
CTTCTCAACCGCATACTCTTTTAAAATCATGCCGACACCAACGAATCCACCGCCACGGTTGCCTCAATAAAACCCAGTCCGACCGTAAGTAACTTGCGTAAGTTAGGTTCCCGTAGTCCGAAAGCTCCCCAGCGTCCGAACGTCCTGAGACCCGGAACCCCAAAAGAGGTCTTGAGTACCCACTCCAAGGGCTGTCGTTGGCTCTAGACCCGCAGTCTGGGGTTTGCTGCCTCTGAAACAGAGCTTTTTGGTTCCGGGGTCAAAAGAGGTCTTATACCACTATGTAAACATTTCGGAATGATCGTATTAAAGTGAAGTAATATTCAGTTTGCTGAGTATTGTTGCAACGAACGGTCGAGTCTGGAAAATTCGTCCTTGTCACGACATCATAGAATAAACACAATTGAATAAACTATCACTGGAATAGAAATTTCTAATGCATTTAAACAAGTGATAATGCTCAATGTTTTGATTTGATGTTGCTCTACAAATATTTCATACAGTTGCAAATCGGATCTGTAGTAAAACAGGGAAGACACTTCAAACTTTTATTGAATGGTTCAAAATATTTGAAATAAAATAAAAAGATTTGGAATGATTCAAAATTATTTAACGAGCTTACATCTGTTTTAATCATTATCAGTCTCCTCGGCGATGATAACAGTCTAGCCCTGAGAATTCTAGAAGCTGCCACAAGGACAGTTCCTCTAGCAATATGTGCTTAAAACGAGTGAATATTATTCTTTATGTGAAGGAGAAAACTAAGAACTAAGGAGTAAAAGTTGTGATCCAACTCTTGCTTGCGTCTGTTCCGCGGGCTGTGTGATACTAATACCGGATGCAGTTACCAAACAAGTTGATTTGCACTTCTTCAGCTTCTCAAGTTTCTAATGGGTTATCGGATCAGAACCAAGAGTACATCCGAATATAGCTTGTCCCACTCACTTCTGGAGAGTCGGAAGTATCCCATCGTGGAGTGGTTGCGCATCTGAAATTGAATCTCTCGATTAGTAAGTTTTCGCTTTCGATTCACAAAAAGGGCGGCATTATGCCAAAACATCTCGCTATTCTTGTACCTTCTCGAACGGTAATTCGTTTTCGAGATCGAATCGAAAGCCGTCATACCAAACACGCTCGATTCAATAGAATTTCGTTCGAATCGATGAAATACGCAATGCCACACCTGGAGTTTCGGTAAATCGGTTCTACCGTGAAAAACAGCAGTTCGTTGGCGGTTTATATTAATGTATTGATATTAATATCTTCCATGGTTCGTGGTCATTTTCAAACACCTCCCGTATCGGATACCTTTCGCTCGAATGTTATGTGTATCAGCCATCTTGGGGTCAACTTTCCAATTTATGTGGTAAACAAGTCCAAAATTCTCATTCAGTCGGACCACACCCTGAAGGACGAAAAATAGGGCTGATTTCATCGAGAAAACCTTTAATCCATCATTCTAGGGTAAGGATTCTCCTAATCGCGAAATATTGGAAAAACTTCTATAAATCGGAAAATAGGTAGTGGAGAAGTGACTCAAACAGTTATTGAAATAAAAAATGATGCATGATGCTTCAAAAAACCTTGTTGTTCTATCAGTACAGAACGAAATAAGACTGATAATGTTTTTCCCTGAAGGTACAAATCAAGTCAATTCATTATGTCCAGATATCCGCACAGACTCGACAACTAAAGTGAAGAAAACCCCAAGTTCGGCCAAGCAATTGCTATTCTTGCTGTCTGGCTTTGAAACGAATTTTTACGCAATGAATGGTACAAGCGTTTCTTGAGCAAACGATACGTTGTTCGTACGAAAATAATCTACGAAGAAATCCTAAGCAATTGTAGTTATTCGTCTTCCTTTCTTTCTCATAATCAGCATATCAAAATGGGGAAGGATTGTTTGTCCGAATACCGTTCGGCCGAATATACCATTTTGCCAAACAGACCATGAAGCCGAACAGACCATTAGCCCGAAAGTCATTTGGCCGAAAGGGTTATACAGCCGAATGAGACATTTGGCCGAATGAGACATTTGGTCGAATAGGACATTTGGCCGAATTGGACATTTGGGCGAATACGACATTTGGCCGAATAGGACATATGGCTGAATAGGACATTTGGCCGAATAGGACATTTGGTCGAAATGGACATTTGGCCGAATAGGACATTTGGTCGAAATGGACATTTGGCCGAATAGGACATTTGGCCGAACAAAACATTTGGCCGAATAGGACATTTACCGAATAGGTCATTTAGCCGAATAGGTCATTTGGCCGAAATGGACATTTGGCCGAATAGGTCATTTAGGCGAGTGGACCCTTTGGCCTTATACACGAAATGTTTCTTTAATACTTGTTATGAATAAAGAATAACTATATAGAAATATTCTCGTTATCAATTCTTTCTTCACCATGCTTGAACTGTAAAATAAAAAGATTAAACGAACGGCGCAAGAATATAAAAAGGGATATAAGATTCACAAGCCATTCATTCAAGAACATTTCAAAACAAACTAAACAACAATTTCCAATTCTCCCTAAGTCTAATATAAATTAAATCCACATCCTATCCAAATACAATTCTAATTCAAAGTCTATTTAATCCAAATCCAATCCAAATCCATTCATTTCAAATTCGATCCAAATCTGAATCAAATCCATTCGAAAAATAATCCAAATCCGATTCAAATCTCATCCAAATCCAATTCATTGAGATGTCTCTCGATGTCATAAGATACATGATCGGCTTCCATCTGCTATATTTTTTTAAATGTTTACGGATCGTTACAAAATTTCCAGCACTGAAAAAAGAGATCTTTCTACAGAAAGTCAAAAGCTGCTGTCAAAAGCTTATAAAAAACACTAAAGTGTTGTAAAAATTAAAGCAGCGCGTTCAGATTTTAACTGAATCAAGGTTTACACCATACAGTCTTCGGATCCGGTAGATGAAAAATAGCATAATCTGCCAAGGGCTCAAATCACCAGGTTGTTGAACTAATCTACCGCATTATCCACACCGGCAGCTCATGCAAGAGGGAACCATTCAAGACTGTATTACCTCGCATAATGTTGTGTAATCTGTGCGACAGAAGTCCAAACTTTGCATGTTAACCTTAGCCACGTTGCGATGTAAAAAGTACAACACCTTGAGACACTTTGAGACTACTAAGTAGTACGGAATCATTTTTTTTTGTACTGAATGAAGAGGACATTTCTAGGGTTTGGGTCTCGGAGAAATCCTCCAATCGCTAAGTCTATGGTGAAAATCTATTACGCCCATTAGGAAAAAGTCCATCAGTTGAAGTATTGAAGTTTTATTTTCAAATATAATGAGCATATTGATTTAATTTCAATTTCTACTACGTAATTGGCAAAAACTGATTCTGCACAGTAGAGTTTCGGCCAGATTTTGTAACGAGCACCACGTCCGTATAGGCAAAGAGGAGCCTACGGGACTTCTTGTGATTAACCGAGCGTCAATTTTGACATAATATTATGCCTCAGATATTGACACCTAATAATACTTTTTTCATTGCTGGAATCTAGATTCAAATTGCAAATTATTACTCAAGATCCCATACTTTTAAAATATTTTCATGAACTAATAAAAGGTTCATAATTGCAAAATCCTCTAAAAAAATTGAATCTTCTTCGTTCACGATGTTTCAAAGCCTATTTGTTTTATTTTCATTGCAAGCACGATGAAACTCTTCGAATAGGACGTTCGGCCGAATATGATATTTGGCGGAATAGGACATTTGAACGAATAGGACATTTGGCCGAATAAGACATACGGCCGAATATGACATTTGGCCGAATAAGACATTCGGCCTAATATGACATTCGGCCGAATAAGACATTTGGCCTAATATGACATTTGGCCGAAATGGACATTTGGCCGAAAAAGCCATTTAGCCGACTAGGTCATTTAGCCGAATAGGACATTTGGCCCAAAAAGCCATTTAGCCGACTAAGTCATTTAGCCGAATAGGTCATTTGGCCGAAATGGACATTTGACCGAACAGAACAGACGACTCACTACTCACTTCTCACATCTCATGCTATGAGTGCGTGATAGCATCCTCATTTCCTCACCATCCCCGATGACCGTAAGGACGAGGCCGGCGCCGTTATTAACCATTGAAAAGTTTAGAGCTCTCGGACTGTGCACATTGAGGTTGGAAAGTAACTCCCACGCTCCATCCATGGGTTCCCTGTGCAATGACAATTGTTCTGATCATTGTCACGGAGTAGCAATGAAGACACGCAAAAAAAGCGTTCCCGAATTCGAGAACCAGTCACGTTTTCCAGAACGTTCAAGAAAACGTAACTGTATTCCCGAATCCGTGAGTGTTGTTCCCGAAAAAATACACGTTTTTTTTTCTTGCGTGAAAATGTATGGTCATCAAGATAAAGATCAAAACATCTAAATTTGTTAATGATTTGTAAAGATTTATAAACAAACATCAATGTATATAATTTTAATAGAAACGGTTTTTTTTCTAATACTTCTATTTGTGTCGTAGATAGTCTAGGTCAGTGGTCCCCAGCATGCTCACTGTCAAGGGCCACATCGCAATTTTGAACTGTTGAAGCGGGCCGCAGTATATTTGCAATATATTTGTTTTTCATTTCTATTAAAAATTTTAAGCTTAGTACTAAGTGATGTTTTATCGCCATAGCTAACTATGAGTCGAAACTAATGCTCACGCTCTTTAAGACTTGACAGGAGATGATTCGTTTGCATCACCTTCTTTTCGAATCAGTTGGCAGAAAGTATGCTGAGCTATTTTTTTTATTTACGATCTGCTCATTTCATTTTTTATTTTTCACGAATGTCATCTTCTGAAGACTTTTGGGACTTTTCAAAACGCGTATTTTGCTATAAGAATATCGTCTGTATCTTCTTCCGTTGTCGAGTTATATTAATTTATTTAAAAAAAAAAACATGTTTTTAGTAAAATTGGTAAAACTTGTGATAAAAAAATAACAAATCCCCAATTTTTTGACATAATAAAGAATATTAATTTCTCTTTCAGATGCCGTGTAAATATATTTTTTTGGTTTGCCCTAACCGGATATATCAACTTATGAAAAAAATGTAATTTTGACAGATAAACGATTATAACTTTTGATCGGAAAAAGATATTAAGCATATTTACCCATTTGCATTTTTTTGAGCTCTAAAAGTCACCTGAAGTCGACTTTTTCGAGAAATCTAAAACAAAAAAATAGATCAAAAATACTGTTTTTTGAGGTACACCCTAATCCAATTAGGTAAAATTGCTCTAAATCAGCCAACTTAAGAGCTACAGAAAAAGTTTTTTAGCAAAATTGATTGGAATAAGCTACGCTATAACTTTGTAGAACATTCCGTCAATATTCCGAGAAATAAAAAAAAATATTTTCATATTTTTTTTTTATATGATGCGCCACCCTATTTTTTGGTAGAACCATAATGATGGCCTTACTATTTCGAACAATTTTGTAGAACAACAGTTTTTTCTAAAAAATATAGTTTTGGCGTAAAATGCATCTTTTCACGTAAATCTGTATCCTGGACCATAGTGCAATGGGCCACATGTAGTGCGTTCTCTGAAATTCTTCGCGGGCCGCAAGAAAAGGCTTGGAGGGCCGCATGCGGCCCGCGGGCCGCACTTTGGGGATCACTGGTCTAGGTAATCGGTTAAAGTATGGCATTACCAAAACGGGCTCGGTCAGGTCGAAAGGATCTTCCATTTGCGCCAAATACCTTTCTTTTTCTGCAATGAGGTTTGTTGGTTTTTATTGCCCAACAGAAACACCTGACAGGCGAAGGTCTATTTTTTGACAGACCGTTGATTATTGTTATTATAAATACCTCTAATAAAGCCTTCATGGTGGTTATAAAGAGTGGTCCACTTGGTTTACAGTACATTTATGGAGGATGTCAGAAGGTTGTCCAATAGTACGTATAGTAGGTTTGTTGCCAATTCTTATAATTCGTCTCGTCTTCTTAAGTGGAAAATGAAACTAGAAAAGTTACTTTAGCTTGCGAAAAGCCTAGAAGGAAGATGGAAGGATGCTGTTATAGTGAAGACATCCTTAATTGAATTCTTAAAATTTGGACATATCAGGCTCTAATTGCAGCAATACCCAAAATAATGTACTGCCCATTCCATAAATGATATAGCACTTACTTTCGGTTCAAGTAAGAATGATGAGGCGCTTGGTAAACTTGCCTTGCTTTGGCTCCCACACGACAACATACTGGTGAAACTATCACCGAAATTTGGGTTTGATGCTTTAACGAGAATTGACCGAAGAAAAGACCGAACTTAAGAAATTAAGGAATTTGTATGAAATACTTTTCTAATCAGTTCCAAACCTTCAAAAGTCACAGAGTTTTGACCAGTTTGGGCAAAAATGCAAGGACGGGGTTTTCGCAGATGGCTCACTATTCGGTATTGGAGTATTGATTAACAAATTGTTGGCTCAGTGCAACGAATGCTCGGTTCTGTAAATTAGTTGAGTTTTCTTTTCTTGGTTTCAAAGTACCGAAATAATGAATAAGAATAATTTACTATACCTACTGTTTGGTTCTAATACAGATTATAGAACCCATTAAGTTTGAATATTGAACCAAATGCGGTTATAAATTCTAATGCATGTGCAAGACTCAATTGGAAGCTCTTTGGAAAAACATTTTCAGGTTTTACTGATTAAAACTCTGAACAAATCCAAGAGAATTTTATTCAATGCTTTTCAGGAATATCAGGAATAATTTTAAGAGAATATTTATAGTGGAGTTTTAGCAGCATCTGGCAGAACGATTGGCAGCATTTAATTTGATTGATACTTATCAAAAGGAAACAATTTTCAAAGATAAATTAAGATGATTTTTTGAGAAAACGTTGCAAGGAGCTGTGGAAAAAATCAGTATGTCTATTTTCCGAATCCCCCATAAAGGGTTTTCAGAAAACAAACCATATACTGAATACTTTATTTTAGAAAATAGGAAAAACATCGACGGATTTTGAAACAACTTTGGTTACACGTTTAAGAAATGTTTTATAGAAATTCCTGGTTCTTTTAAGGTAGTAATAAAAAATGAAACAGTTATGGTAAATATATGAAATATTCCTAAAAATTGTTTTATTTATTCAAGGAAGAATTCCTGAAAAATATCATAAACTAATGATCTATTTCCAGAAAAACGTTGAGAGACGTTTCTTACGCGTTTTCATGCATTTTTTTTCAATTTTTTTAGTAAGGTTTTTGAAAAAAATATAAAATAGAGTCTGGAACTATTGGAATAACATATTGTGGCATTATTGAGAGAATTATACACTGGTCAAAACGATCTAGTCTTTGATGAATTCAGCAAAGCTTGATCGAAACGGTAATATCCTCTACAACACTATGTAAAGAATTCAAAAGTCATTATGATTGCGTAATGTGAATTGGTCACTCGATCGTTAGTAAACATGTTGGGCTTCATCAGTAAACTGCGAATTGTGCGACACAACTATGGTACAGTGAAGAGAAAAAAAACATTGACTGTAACTGTAACTGTGAAGCTAGACTATAGTGCAAGCGTTGATAATCAACCAAACTATTTGTAAGACGTGTGGTGTCCTCCCCAGTGAAATACCATTGACGTCTTCGGTGTTTAATTGCTACATAGAGTTGCTCCAACACACAGATATAGACACGTTGTGCGTAAAATAAAGACGTACAATAACTAATGTGAATAAGAAATCATACTTCATAAAATAATACGTCTATAATCGTTTCTGGATAAAATAATATAACTTTTGATGTACTCGGAGCAGTTTGATGTTTAGAGGAGTAAATATAAAAGCATAGTTTTAGTCAAATGAGTTGCAATATGAGAGACTTGAAATTATTATTTTTTTGCTTACTGATTTATTTATTTATTATTTATATTAAAAATCGCATACACTTCAGTGTAAGCTTTACAGTGATTGAAATTGAAATAATTATTCAATCCTGTTGAAATAATTATTCAATTAATGGATTAAAGAAAATTGACTTCTTTATTCATTTAATAATCAGTTTTCGATCAATATAAACGAAGGAGCGAGATCAATCATTGTAAAGCACAAGTAGCCTCTTTGTTAGTAACGTTAGTAGTTTGTATATTCGAAGCAACAGAAGAGCTAAGCAATTTCTAAATATGATTTATACAAAATTATGTAAACAAATGTTGGTGAAGCTAATACATCGATTGTGGAAATATACCAATTATCAAACAAAAAAGTTGGAAAATTACAACCGAAACCAAAACACAAACACAAACAAACCTAAAACTATAAACAATAACCCCACACCGTGTCCATATCTTACCGGCACTGGATTTCACTTTGGCCCGTTGCGCCTTCATGTGGGAGCTGTTCATGAGCGGAGGCCGGGAGCTTTGCTGGTACGATCCCGCATTGCTACCGAGACCTCCGCCGCCGCCGCCGCCACCACTACCGCCCCCACCGATCCCGTGGCCACTCTGGTGGAACCCGTAGCCCCCGGTGTGGTCGTACCCGCCGCTGCCGTGCGTCTGGTCGAACATGCCGAACGAATTGGCAGCATTGTGGTACGCCCCACTGGTGGCACTACTACTGCTTCCCCCATGACTATTGGCACTGGACCCGGAGCTGGTGTTGTTGTTGTTGTTGCTATTGCTATTGCCGTTCGTACCTTCCCGATGTTTTGGCTGGTTCTGCTCCACGTCGGACACTCCGGTCCGATCGCTGAGCGATCCTCCAGTTAGGCAGGGTTTCACGTCGATTCCACAGTTGTCCGCCTGGGACGACAGGCTGGAGTTGTTGTTGGAACCGGAACCGGCCGCGTTCAGCCCGCTGGACGACGACGTCTGGCTCTGGTGCATAAAGCTGTTCAGGGTGGTTTGGTACTCGGTCGGTGTCGTTTGCACCGAGTCCGGTGTCGAGTCCTTTGGCGGAGTGGGCGGGAACGAGAACAAATGCTGACCGGCGGCAGCAGATTGGCTGGCCTGCAGCTGGCTCTGCTTGCCGTCTTGCGGGTCCTGGGGACAGCTGAACGGACTACTCCAGCTGCCGCTGGCCGCGAACGGTTTCGTGGACTCGTTGAACCAGGACAGCGGGCTGGGAAAGTGCGGCCGGCATACCTGGGGGGTCATGTGCGGTGACATCCGGGAGGCTGTGGGAGGAGATGAAGAAAGGAAAAAAACGGTATTAGAAATAGTTGAAAGAGATAAGTTCGTGCTAAATAATTCCGGCGATCTAAGTTCTAGTCCACGATAAGTTAATCAACGCGTGAAATTAAAAAGGTAAGCTTATAGAAATTCTCATTATCAGTCAGTCTATTTCTGGAAATCAACACATTTCAAAACATTACGTAATGCTAAATGGTTGGAGGCCTTCATCATTAGCCAAGCATTCATGACAACCGCTCAAAATTAGCTGCTCTTGCATCCTTAAGAACTTCTCAGTTTAGAACCTTGCGCCGCCAGCTGAGTGACTCCCATCCACATCAAGGAAATCGACAGACGACGAACCCGATCCTGCTCATCCCCTTCGCTTTCGATCGACGGTGCCGGTGTCTGCCTGCTGCTGGCTGCAGCACATAATTCGATTTTATTTAGCATGATTTGGCAACTTTTTATGGACCATATTTTCCTTGGAAAAAAAGGCATTCGGCCGCGGCAGTTGGTGGTCCACCCACTTCGTGGATGTGTTGGTAGTGAAACTTGACGTCTTCGGTTTGGTCGTTGCCGTCCGAAGGAAATAAGAGGTAAGAGAAGAAGGCCATCATCACTGGAGCAAGGTGAGATCCAATATGAAGCCGGTACCTACTCCCTAATAAACAGCAGACAGCCAGCCAGCCACCCAACGTCGGAGGCCCGCTAGGAGAGTAAAAACCTTTTAGTGGATTAACACGAAACGTGCCGCGGCTAATGGCTGATGGCTGGTTATATTTGGATCAAACAATACCTACTTTGTTATTAACAAGAGGCCCATCGGATTCGATTTAGTGAAACAGTGGTTCCCAATTCCTGGTATCGGAAGTCACAATTCACAGTAGGTTCATCTTCTGGTTGATTCAGAGGACGTCCTCACGGTGCATGACATATTATCCTGTAGGTTGATATCAATTGGTCACCACTGTTCCAAACACGAAGCACACATTCAGCCTGCTCCAATTTCGTTCGTGTTTTGGAACATGAGCGTTCACCGACCAGCAAACCTATTTGTTTTAATGCGTCTATTAAGCTGGACCTGTAATTTCGCGGGTGGACTCCCCCAGTACCAAGAACGGACCGGGAGTAAGCAGGAAGGTGGAGCGGTCAAAATCTCTCCAAATCCACCAACAACCTTCGATTTGGGGTTTTCCCCCGGTCGGTGTCAGTCGAAATCGGCTAATGGGACGGCTGTTGCTGCGGCTGCTATAAGCTTTCGCGCGATCGGCTTCCATTTAATCCATTCAATTAAGCCAACACATATGGTTTTGGATAAACAGAAGTAAGCAAGTAGCTCCGGGTTAAATCGAATTATGACAGTTTGATTGTTTGGCTCGCGATGATGATGGTGATGGAGATGGCAACGATGATGACGATGATGATGGAGATTGCGAGCGACGAAGATTTTGATCGATTCCCCACCGGACGGGATGAATATTTCGGTGGCGCACTCCTTCGGTTTTGATGTGTAGACAGTTTGACTTTGACATGGTTCTTCGAATGCTGCTGCTGCTGCCATGCCGTCGCCGTCACCGTCAGCCTTCATGTAGGTATCGGGACGGCCAAGACCAGAGCCGTTCGCCGCGCCGATCGAGCCGACATGCATGACCGGGCCCAGGGCAGCAGCTTCGATAAAGCGATTCCTATATGCGGTTTCGCTGGCTGTAAAGTGGTAATTAGCTTCAATTAAGACATCAGGCTGAAGCACCCACGACGAACGCGACGTAGCAGAGGGGAGGATTAGCGAGGCGGAGGAGTTGGCTAATGGGTTTTGGGAAGGATTTTGTTTTCGGGTTGTTTTATAGGCTGCCGAAAGTAAAATTTGAATGATTTTTATTGCCAACGATTTGGAAACACTGCTGTCATGTAAAGGAAAAATTGTAGTTTTTCATCCATATCTCACTATCGAATATGGTGAAAGTCGTATCGACGAAAAAGTAGTTAGAAGCCTATTAAAATACTGATTCTTTTTGGTGTATCTTGGTTTGTGCAAACGATTCTACATTTCTCGGGTACTTATTCAAAAGGACGTATGTGATTTTGTAAACAAACGTCGATTTGTCCAATCTGAAAGTACTCCCCCGCAAACCAACAGCACCAACAGGTAGCCGAAGGCTTTCCCTACCTGTCTGGTTGGCGTACAAGTGTTATCAGATTGGACAAAACGACGTTTGAATCTTTGTTTACAAAATCACAAACGTCCTTTTGAATAAGTACCCAAGATATGGCAATGTAGGGCGTCAGTTAGTAGTCAACTAGGTAAATAATCTTTCAATATGTTTGACGTGCGATAAATAAATAATTATCGCATAGAGTCCTAGAAAAAGAGTACTGCCATATATTACGTTTGACAGGTCTCCTACTAGTTTAGAATACGCATTTCAATGGAACTGACAGATGAATCTATTCTAATTTAGACACTTAATTGCATTGTTATTATAGGCACTGTACCCACGTTGTGGTAAATTTGACTGTATGAAGGGTCGAATCCCGCACATACACGATCCAGCACAGACGGGCAGTGACTCCACCCCGAAAAATAAACAAGCTGACGCTGTATTTGATCATTTGCAGAGTCGTTTGACAAACTGTGCTAATCAGTCGTTTGTCGAACAACACTACAAAACTTGTCTATATTGTTGTCTGAAATCAAATCAGTTTGATCCAGTTCTAAGCTAAGATAGGCGGGATCACAGAATCACACAGTCAACCTGTTCGCTCAGGAATAAACAAAAATGTTTTGGAGTCCTGCTCGCTTCAGAATAATCAAAAAGTGCCTCGGAGTACTTCTCGCACCGGAATAATAAAAATGCCGCTGAACGCTTCAAAATGAACAAATAATGTCTCGGAGTTCTATTCGCTCCGTAAAAAAACAAAAAAAAATACTTTGGAGTCCTGCTCATTCTGGACTAAACAAAAATTGCCTAGGAGTCCTGCTCGCTCCGAAATAAACAAAAAATGCCTCAGAGGACTGCTCGATCTAGAATAAACAAAAAAAATTCTTGAAGTCATGTTTGCCCTGTAATAAACAAAAAGAACGGAATGAACAAAAAGTGCCTCGGAGTTCTGCACGCTTTGGGATTACAAAAAATACCTCAGAGTCATGCTCGGTACAGAAAAACAAAAAATATATTGGTGTCTTGCTCACTTCGGGAAAAAAGTAATAAAGAGTCCTGCCCGCTTCAGAATAAACTAGTTCTGTTCGCTCCGAAAAAACAAAACAAAAAATGCCTCCAAGTTCTTCTCGCTCCGGAATAAACAAAAAGTACCTTGCAGTCCTGTTCACTCCTGAATAAAGAAAAAATGCATGACAGTCCTGCTCGCTCCGGAATAAAAAAAAAGCGTATCGGAGTTCTGCTCGTTCCGGAATAAACAAACAATGCCTCGGAGTTATGCTCACTCCGGAATAAGCAAAAAGTGCCTCGAAGTCTTGATCGCTCTGGAATGAACAGAAAATGCTTCGGAGTTTCGCTCACTCCGGAATAAACAAATGTCCAGAGTTCGCTCCGAAATAAACAAAAAATCCCTTGGAGTCATGCTCGGTCCGGAATAAACAAAAAATACCTTGGAGTCTTGCTCACTCCGTAATAAACAAAAAAAAAATGCCTCAAAGCTCTGCTCGATCCAGAAAAAAACAAATGATGCCTCGGGAGTTCTGCTCGCTCCGTCATAGGTAAAACATGCCACAGATGCCTGTATGCCCATTATAAAAAAAACTGCCTCGGAGTCATGCTCGGTCTAGAATAAACAAAAAAAATCTTGGAGTTCTGCTCGCTACGGAATAATCAAAAAATGTATCGGAGTCCTGCTCACTGCGGAATAAATCAAAAGTACCTTGAAATCCTGCCCGCTACGAAATGACAAAAAATGAAGACCTGCTCGCTACGGAATGAACAAAAAAATGCCTCAGAGCTCGGAATAGGGGGAAATACGGCTTTGGCAGGTTTTGTTCTATTATTGGCAGGGGGGTTTTTGTCGACCAAATTTTATGAAATTTGGCCACAATATTCTTTGATATGCAAAGAATGTTTAGGCCAAATTTGAGCCTAGTCAGTCATAAAAAAACCCCTGCCAATAATAGAACAAAACCTGCCAAAGCCGTCATTCCCCCTAAATAAAAAAATATCTTAGAGACCTGCTTACAAATATTTATCCTGCTCACTCCGTAATAAACAAAAAAAAATGTCTCGAAGTTCTGCTCGATCCGAAACAAACAAATAATGCTTCGGGAGTTCTGTTCACTCCGTCATAAACAAAACATGCCACAGATGCCTGCATGCCCATTAAAAAAATGCCTTGGAGCCATGCTCGGTCCAGAATAAACAAAAAATATCTTGAAGTTCTGCTCGCTACGGAATAATCAAAAAGTACCTCGGAGTCCTGCTCAATGCGGAATAATTAAAAAAGTACATTGAAATCCTGCTCGCTACGGATAAAACAACAAAAAAAAGGCGTCGGAGTTCTGCTCGCTCCGAAATAAACAAACAATGCTTAGGAGTTCTGCTCTCTCTGGAATAAACAAAAAATTACTCAAGGTCCGGAAGGAACAAAATATGCCTTGGAGTCATGCTCGGTCTGAAATGAATAAAAAATATCTTGGAGTCCTGCTCACTCCGTAATAAAGAAAACAAATGCAGATCGATCCGGAACAAACAAAGTACGCCACAGATGCCTGCATGCTAATAATAAAAAATGCCTCGGAGTAATGCTCGATAAAAATCAATAAAAAAATATCTTGGAGTCCTGCTCACTCCGAATAAATAAGAAAAGGTCTTGGAGTTCTGCCCGCTCCGGAATAATAAAAAATGCCACGGAGTCCTGTTCGTTTCGCTAAATAAAAAGTACCTACGGAATGAACTAAATAAAATGCCTCAGAGCTTTGCTCGCTCCGGAATAACCAAAAAGCGTCTCGGAGACCTACTCGCTTCGAAATAAAGAAACAATGCCTCGGAGTTCTGCTTGCTCTGGAATCAACAAAAAAGTGACTCAAGGTCCTGCTCGCTCCGGAATGAACAAAAATATGCCTTGGAGAAAACATATTTTAAGCTCTTTTTAGTGGAATGTATTCAACCGTCTAAGGAGGGCCCTCCTTAGCCATGCGGTAAGACGCGCGGCTACAAAGCAAGACCATGCTGAGGGTGGCTGGGTTCGATTCCCGGTGACGGTCTAGGCAATTTTCGGATTGGAAATTGTCTCGACTTCCCTGGGCATTAAAGTATCATCGTGTTAGCCTCATGATATACGAATGCAAAAATGGTAACCTGGCATACAAACCTCGCAGTTAATAACTGTGGAAGTGCTCAATGAACAATAAGCTGCGAGGCGGCTCTGTCCCAGTGTGGGGATGTAATGCCAATAAGAAGAAGAAGAAGAAGATTCAACCGTCTGATACGAGTTAAGTAACTCCATTTAATTCCACCAATTATTTAGATATCTTTGCAGATACGTATTTCGACCTTGGAGTCATGTTCGGTCCGGAAAACATTAAACATGCCACAAATTCTTGCATGCTTCAAATTACTATAACATACCTTTTGTCTCCCCTTTTTTTTCTTCTGGGAAGACTACAAACGTTCTTATTAAAACGACCACCGCGAAGAGCGAATCGCTTGTTTTATCCGTCCACTTTACGCGTCCGAAATACCCCGTCGGTATGTTCTGATGGGCTATGACACAGGCTATTGGTCCAGTTTAGGTGCAAGGAACTTTAAAGATTTGCGTGGAAATCGGCCACGGAGCTTAAAAAGAACAATCGTTTGGGTCTTTGTGGAACCCTAGCTGGTTGGACTCTGGTGGGCCGTTTGTTGAACTTTCTTTTAATGTAGAGAAGTGAACAGCAATGGCAGCGAAAGTTACGTTCGAACAAGATAAATACATACTTCATGGAAACTGAAGGTTTAGATGATGCTTATTAGTGTCGATCTGTGGCAAACGGTGAGTGATCCGAAACCTTGAACTAGTGACGACAAAGTGTTTGACACAAGATCATAAGCAAAGGCAATAATAATTTTCTATGTTGAGGGCAATCTAATGTCTTTGGTGAAAGATGAGAAGTCGGCAGTCTATTTGTGGTCCAATGACATATTCAGCCTAATTTCTTATCCGACCAAATGTCCTTTTTGGCCACATGTCCTATTCGACTAAATGTCCTATTCGGCCAAATGACCTATTCGGCCAAATTTCCTAATCGGCCAAACGACTTATTCAGCTATATGACCTATTCAACCAAATGACCTATTCGGCCAGATGACCCGTTCGGCCAAATGATTTTCAGCCAGATGGGTTTCTGCCAAACGACCCTTCCCCGGTTCCTATCATTGCAAACATGGCTACTTGAATTCTTCAGGGCCGACAAGGCCAACAAAGTAGCCACTGCTAAAATCAAATTTTGAACGTTTCTCATAAAAAAATTCAAAACAGCAAAATCGACGGGAAGTCAATAAAAAATATAAAAAAGTTACAAAACTTGGATGTGTTTTTTTCAAAGTGCTAATTTTTATTTTTAGATTAAATTGTGAGAAATGTGGCACTTCTTTCTCTTATTGGCTTTACATCCCCCACTGGGACATTGCTGCCTCGCTGCTTAGTGTTCATTCAGCACTTTTACAGTTATTAATCGCGAGGTTACCATTTCTGCATTCGTATATCATGAGAATAACACGATGATACTTTAGTGCCCAAGGAAGTCGATTTCCGAAACCGAAAATATCCTTTACCGGCACAGGAAATTCGAACCACTCAGCATAGTCTTGCTTTTAAACCGCGCATTTAACCGTGGCACTTATTTTATGCCAATTTTAATTCTTTATTTGAAATTTGTATTCCCATTGACAAAAACTATCATAAAATAGTTTCACAGTCCGGATACGAGTCAGCCTAGGGCTGAAAGTCTCCTTAATAAAGACAAAAAAAAGTTTCACAGTGAAAAGTGAGAAACGCGAAGCTCGAATTTAGAAGCGAGAATAAGAATTTAAAAGTGAAAAATAAGGAAGTAGAAGTGAAACGTCTCTTTTCTCACTTATCACTGCTCATTTCTCACTTTTCACTGTGAAAAGTGAGGAATGTGCATCGAAAATTGAGAAATATGGAGTGATAATTGTAAAATGCGGAGTGATAAGTGAGAAGTGAGACGACTCACTTCTCAATTTTCATAGTGAAAAGTGAGAAGTGCGAAGAAAAATTGAGAAGTGAGTAATGAAAAGTGAGACGTTTCATTTCTACCTCCTCATTTCTCATTTTCGCCTTAAACTGACAACTCATTTCTCACTTTGCATTTCTCACTTTTCACAGTGAAAAGTATTCATTTTTCTCACTGTGAAATGTGAAAATTGCGAGGGGAAGAAATGAGAAGTGAAAAGTGAGACCTCCTTCTTCTAATTTCTCACTTCTCACATCGCTTTTTCACTTTTCACAGTAAGAAGTTTTCTTACAGTGAGAATTGAGATATGAGGAGTGAGAAGTGAGAATTAAGAAAGGAAACGCCTTAGCATGCGACATTGACTGTCTTATGACCCCTTCGACCAAATGACATTTTCGGCCGTATGATCCGTTCGGCCAAATGGCCCCTTCGTCCGAACAGCCCTTTTGGCGAAACGGTACCTTTAGCCCAGATTCGACCAGATGGCATGTTTTGGCCAAAAAACCTGTTCAACCAACCGCCATTTTCGGACGTATGTAGATTTCGGCCATATTGGTTTTCGATAAATGACATATTCGGCCAAACGGTTAAATATTTTCAGCTTCAATGTGATTTCGGTCTCGAACTGTTTCTTCCGGCGATGCCACATAAAGACGAGAAAGAATTCTTCATTAGTCGCCTGGAAACTGTTTTGAAGCTACCTCCGGCGCGAGAGCTTTCGATGTTGAAGCATCTGTACTCAGCTTCAATGTTTCATTCATCCACGCAGTGTGAACGAGTTATTTGACCGAATATGTCAATAAGCCGAATGGGTCATATGGCTGAAAATGTCGTTTGGCCAAACAAGTTATATGCGGAAAAAATGTCGTTTAGCCGAATGGTTCATCTGGCAGAATGATTAGCAGAACAGATCATTTGGCTGAACGGGTCATATGATCGATAATGAAGTTTGGCTAACATCGACACGTTTCGCCAAAAAAAAATTGGACCAATAGAATCAGACACATTACAATCACCACTTTTACAGTTAGAATAAGAATAGAAAAGTGAGAAATGCGAGGCCAAAAAACCGTTTTTCACTCCACTTTTTACTAATAATTCGTTAATTGATTTATTGAACATTTCATGCTTTTCTTTCCTCACTTTTCACTCTTCTTTTCTTAGATATGCTTATTAAAGTATTTTTTAAGAACCGATAAGCGAAAAGTTAGTAGGAAAGTGCTCATAGTTTACTTCCCACTACTCTCTGTGAGCAGCTGGATATGTGAAGAAAGAAGTGAGCAGTGAAAAAATTGAGGCGTCGGCCATATGACTCGTTCGGTCAAACTGCATTCTCGGTCAAAAGACATGTTCGGGAAACTATTTTTTTTTACGTATGACTCGTTCGGCTGAATGATTCATTTGGGTAAATGGTGGTGAATTTCTTATTTGGCCATATGACAGGTTCGGAGTTTTTAGCCTATAATGACCGTTTCGGTCGGCCAAGTGTTCGAATCTCTTTCGGCCAAACGACCCTTCCTCAAAATAAAATAATAACCTATTAAAAAGCATTTACCGTTACTGTTTTAATAAAAAGCTCTACCAAAAAAATTGTGCTTTTAATTCTATTCAAAATATGCAATATTTTTACGTTGATTATCGATTGATTCCAAATTTTGAGACCTTCTTGCCGGTAACGAATCGCGTTCTTCGCCAAAAATAAAAGATTTTTTTAATAATTTGACAACAACAATAAAATTTCCAGGAAAAAAGGCCGGAAAACACATTTGCCGAGGATTGTTTTTTCATTTTAATGTTCTTTTTACCCCCACTTGGGATTTTGAAAACCAGTAGGACATAATTTTCAATAAATATTTGTAACGGCCCAATGAATCGCCTGCTTTGAGCGTGCTTACAGCGGCACACTAGGAGTTAACTTTCTGAAATCAGTATGGCGAAAGGCATCTAAGGTTCGATTTCTCAAAATTAAGCACTTTCATCGAAAA
Organism: Armigeres subalbatus; assembly: GCF_024139115.2. Lineage (NCBI taxonomy): Eukaryota > Metazoa > Arthropoda > Insecta > Diptera > Culicidae > Armigeres > Armigeres subalbatus. The sequence goes on along the minus strand of NC_085139.1, from coordinate 53,714,042 downwards.
AATATTTGGTAGGCGTAGTAGCGGACACCTTCCTACATAACCGGTACCAAATAGTTTTTCATGCAAAGTTCCTAATATTGAGAAAACCCGCGTTAGATGTCTTTCGCCATACAAATTTCTGGTGGTTAACTCATGCTGGGTATTTGCGCATATACGATAGCGCCTGGATGTGGTAGCGGTGGGTAGGAAATCAGCCACTGCCAATAATTCATTAGGCCGATACAAATATTTAAAAACAATTTTGTCTTCCGCCCCGGATTTTTTTGCCAAAATATAATATTTTGAGGGGACAACAAAATAAAATTCGGATAATTTTAAGGATTTTCAAAAGTTTTTTGAATTTTTTCATTTTAATATTTTTTCCGTATTATCCCCCTTGACTTGACCTTTCGGAGACCAGTAGGATATAATGTTAATTAAATATTTGTAACGGCCTTATGTGAAATTTTCAACTCTAAGTCGATAGATAAACATTTTGCTAACAAAAATTAGATTGATGTTATGTAACATCATCAACTATCAAAAATTGCTAATGGATACACTGTTCCTTTAGTTGTGATAAAAATAATTTGGTTCCTATAGTGGTGCTATCCATTGATTTCTTATGAGTCTCGCCACTAAGGGTACAGTTGTTCCACTATAGATACAAGGTAGTCAATTTGATGAAGGAAAATCTTTGTTTCCAATACTTTTTCCAGCGAAATCTAAGGGTAAGTTGGTACTAACAGCATATTTATAGCACGACGCATCAACTGAAGCTATTGTAAAGTGTTTAATTATAAAAAAGCTCTATAAAATCCCACCAACTCCACTATTGGTGTTACCTCTTCTAAGGGTACGATTACCCGATAATTTGGAAATTGCCCCTCCCAATCGATGATCATAAATAACATCATGATCAAATAAGTTGATGTTGGATTTGGTGCAACCAAGATTGCGATCAATAAATTGTGAATTCCGAAAATCTGATCTGTGTTGTAACTTCCATACGCGAAAACCGGCAACATTATTTCAATTCAAGCATTGCAAACAACGCCAATGACAGCAGATCCTAAAGAAAACATTTTCACTGCAAACAAATGTTTGCTACCGTAAACTCCAACTTCTTCACTTGTTTACCATCCTCCATTCAATCCTTTCTTAAGCGAATTCCATATTCTTCTTCTAGCAACCATTGCGGGCATTATCCACCGTTTCACTTTCTCGCACCTTTGCTCTACATCCTACACCACTTGAATTTCAAGTACTTCCTTGCCTAATCCCTTCACAGCATGGCTCAAATTCAGGGGAAACAAACCACCCAGTAATCCGACCCCTCACCATCCCTTCAGCACCGTAGGACTCTCACACAAATCGGACCTCAACGGGATTCCTTGCTGGGCTGCAGCAGCACCAGCAGTCAGCATAGAAACATCATTAGCAGTAAGTAGCGCTGGCGCCAAAAATTTCCTCTCTGCAGTTGCTTTGAGCCTGCTCCAGACAGTTAGAGCCAGCCAGCAGCTTTGCACTTTAAAGACAAAGCCCACAAAGGATGGATTATCACCCGAAGGACAATGACAACGGCGAAGGGAGGATTCAAAACTTTGAAAGTATGCCAAATCGGATGGCTTACCTCTAAGAATTTCGAGTTCGTTTTGACTGGTCACGTGAGCGATCGCGCTGCCACAATCAGTTTTATTTTTGGTTTGAAATCACCCGCTATGAAATTGGGTGCTAAACACCCAATCAAAGTCATGTTCCCGGGCTTATCAGCAAATTCGACGAATGGCTTACCGCACGTACCGTCCGTATAGGCGCAATAGCCGGTCGTGTACTGATTCGGGTATCGAGATAAGAGGGGCGGCAGCCGCCCTCTCCTCGGCCAAGCAAACGAAACAATGATCCCTATCGGGCTCAATTTGTTTGTAGTCGACGTCCGCCGATGACCACAAGTCCAGTCCACTTCGCCGGGGCTAATCTCAAAAATGCGTTAAATATCCAACAATTAGAGCTTTCTTTGTTGGTCACGCTGCTATAGCTACGTGTGCTGGGCATGGAAAGCCTGCGGGATCCACAGTCCACACACCATCTCATCAGCATATTTCTTCCATTAGAGGGCAGTTCTACAATCTACATAAGAAACGGCAAACGCACCCAAGCCACACCATCATCCGTACGATAATGGCAAAGGGAGGGCAATAATACAGAAAAGCTATGGTTCTTGGTACGTTGAATTGACGTTTCTCCCTTCGGTCAGTGCTGGACTTGGGCAGGAAATTTTTGGCACTGACTGTTCGTTTCGTTCGCTTGACCTTCATTTCCATTCCTTCATCAACAACTGTTGTACTTCTCGTGTGGAGCAGCACCCTCCATCATGGGTAAAAACAGCGGCCATTCAAATTTCAGTAAAACATAACAAATTACTAATTACGAAACCCAATTCCCATCGGTAACGGTTCGCTACCTTTTTGTGTGTTCGTTAGACTGATTTAGGGAATTAGTCGATCGAATTTGAATATTTTTATGTTGAGCACAATCATTTCTTTGGGAACGCAGGATTGTCGAGAAAATTTTCAAGTCAAAGAGAATCTCTATTTAAAATTGATTCGATACGAGTATAATGCTGGGCCGGTCTAATTGTTGTCGACACAATCATTTTAGTTCAAGGTCTTGTGTTTGAAGTGCCAAATAAAATTCTCAGCTGTACTCGATACCCCAATCTTAACATGATTACATTCCATAATCATAATTTCTCCGCACCATGCCAACCAGAAGCCTGAACTCTCTAAAAAAATCAACAAAATTGTAGTTTCCCGCGAGAGAAGAGTTACGATTCCGTGCATCTTCCTAACAGCTCCGCACCAAGATTTACGTTGAGTGAAATTCCGTGTCGGCACTTCACGGCTGCGTGCTCAATTTGAGTTTTACTAAACTAATTCGAACGTCAAACGCAATCTGTACCGACCCCGTCCAACCAGCCCCACCGTTGCGTTGTTGCCCAGTGCGCTCAACCAACCATCCAGCTGCCATCCAGGCGAACGGTTCTGAAGTGATATTATTTTGTTGCACTTAAACAATTAAAATCAGCTTTAAGGTTGAAGTACCCGCAACGCATCCACTCCCGGCTGGCCGCCGGTGCGCCGGAAGAACCTTCAAATAGTGTTCCACCGCCGCCCAGCACAGCTGCCCATCATAGTGGCCTTCCCCGCTGCTGCTGCTGCTGCTGTTGTCTTCCTGGACAGTCGGCAGTCGGCAACTCGCTTCTCGTGAGGTAGATCTGCATCTTGATGGCCGCACGTAACCGAATTTATTCAACCGAAACCAAACTCCTCACCTACAAACACACAAATGCAGTTTCGTGAGGTGGCCGATGTGTGACTATTACATTACAACCGACTGCGATAGCGCCGACGATGACGACGACGGCGCAAACAAGCAGGGAGGTAGCCGCCCTATAGCAGTAGCATATACGTTAGGAGGTGAACAGAAAAATATGATTATCGACGAAGGAACCGTCCAGTCACGCACCCCCATCATCATCATCATCATCATCAGCAGCAGCAGCGCCGTCCAAGGCACTAGAGCAGCGTGGCAACAATGAGAAACGAAAAATATGGGTATTAAAAAACTGTAACTTTGTTGTGGGCTGCGAGGGGAAAACCCCCACAGCACTGTGCCGGTCCCATCCAATTGCTACCGTTGCTGATGGTTGAGGGACGATTTTCCGAGCACGGTCGTCCATCACCGGGAACGATGACCAGTGACTTCATTTTTTCGGGTAGTGGTATTTCTGGGGTGGCCATTATGACGAAAATAACAGACGAAGGCATCGGCTTGATAGGTTGGGCGCCATTTCTATAACTTTCAATTCTTAGTTCGATGGTCTTAGAGCATAGGTACCCATTTGTTCCAGCTACGAGAAATGTGATTCCTGTTCAACTTAGTTAAGTTAGTTCGGTAAATTTATATAAGCTAAATCACAATACAAAGTTTTAGCTCCGAAAAGTATTATGGGGACAAAGGGAAAGATTTATAAACGATTGTATCAAACTCTTCAAAGAAAGTTGGAATGTCGTAGAAATATTTTTGACGGTTGTTGATACGAAATGGGGGATGACATTGCGCATTTTAACGCAGCCTGTAATCTGCTGTCCAATGAAGATGCAAACTTATTTAGGGTCGTGAAACTGTTTCCCTTTTTCTATATTCACCGTTCTTATAATCAACAACCAAAACATATGAATGAAAAGCAAATGGACTGATTTTTCAAACATTTTTACGGAATTCAGAATTCACCAAATGTGACAGACCTTACGAGGAATGAAGTTGGTTCTCAACCTCATATCAACAAACGAGGTCGGTTTATCAATTGGAGCGACCAACAGCTGTCTAATTGCATCAACGAATTATTGTCAACATAAATTGCGCACTGTCGACATCTTAATAGCAAGTATTCCAAATAATCTAACCAGCTATGGGAAAACTCACTCACTCACACGAACCACGCAGATTTAAAATCCCAATCCATCAGCGAACACACGATTGCAAAATGAATGCTACTCAACCCAACAGCGAACCAACAAACGATTCATACCTACTGAGTGCCTCCCCAGCAGGAATAAGTGAAACCAAAGATAGTGCGAAAAGAAATCGAGAGATGAGGATAAACCAATGTGTAGTGAGTGCAGCAGAAAATACTGAGTTGGACTCAGAAGATTGATTCAATTTAGACTCAATGATTCGTTTTGCGGGCTGAATCTTTCTGCCGAATCCTCACTCACCACTCAATTGCGATTTCATTCGTTTACGAACCGAATGTAAACAAATACTCGGCTATGCATAATTTGCTATATGTGGGAAAGATTCGGTGATGAATTTTGTCTGTTTGTTTTTGGCACGATTCGTTACTAACTGAAGCCAAACGGTAGACAATCGAAATCGAAAATATTGGAAGGGCTCGTGTACGTTTGTCTAATTTGCGATTGTGTGTAGAGGTGAGTGAAAGATTAACGCTAAATGAACCGATTTTTCCCATACCTGAATCTAACTATAACGAACAAATTTCCACCGTACCATGGAAAGGACTGAAAGGTCGTATGATTCTACTGGTGCAGTTTCTTGAGCATATGCAGTTGGCAATGAGAGGAAATGTAGAAACGATTTCATTGTAAACTAAATGAGCTAACACTTTTTCTCGCGCGATTTTAAATTTTCATGTGTAAGTCAAGAGACCTAATGGAAGATTTTGAAAGTTGAAAACAAAATGACTGGTTGAATAAGTATTTTGTTATTAAGTAATAGGTTTACTGCTTTCGGACTTTATCCCATAGCTCCAATATTCATCCCACAGAAAACAAAGCAACGAAAAGGAAATTGATTTGTTACCTATTTTTGTGATTATTTTCAGCAGTTAGCACGGATGTTAACAAAAAAAACGACAAAATTGGTGCTGTTTTTCTTTGATTCGCGATGAGATGAATATATGTTTAGTGAAATGGAAAACGGAACAGTTCCCCTACTTATTTGGGAATTATTTAAATAAACTTTTCATTGAATTCACAGTTCGTTAGCAATAGAACTACGCAGAGTCGTGGGATACATTTTCAACTAGCCGTACTCTTGTGCAAAGTTGCTAGCTAGCTAGCTATCAAATTCTATCTTTTTAATATCTGATCAGATTCAACACGAAACAATAGTTACTTTTACTAATGATAGTGACTATTATCGGCGTTAGCTGATACTGTTGAAATTATGTTAACATTCGAACTACTGAATTTTAGTTATAATCAAACTTTGGTTATCTGTTCCCTGCTTCTTGCTAATATGTCGCATGTACCTTGAGTTATATTGCATCAAAGGAAATGAAAAATTATTTTTATATATAGAAGAAAAATAATCACTCTCCAGACTGTTTTTCTTTCCCGCAAAGCGATATTATCCCGAAAGATTTCGTCAGGGAGCATCCTGTGCTTCTGAGATTGAGTGCACCCAACCAGCGACTGTTAGATTTTCTAACAATTCTGTATCAGAACCTACCAAAACCTGTGTAGAAACTGGGCATTTGCGAAATTGTTAGATTTTTATACGAGAAATGTAAAAATGTAAGCTCACAAACAAATATTATGAGAAAAGCTTGCAAATTGTGTTGTACAATATTTATCATACAATTGTATCATACAATATTTATAAAAGAATCAAGCATATGTTCAGTTCGTTATACAGGTTTTGGCAAGGTAGGTTCTTATACAGAATTGTTAGAAAACCTTACAATCACCGGTTGGGTGTGAACATTGCGAACCCTGCCCTTTACGTATACTTTGTCTACGAGAAAGGCAAACACATATATGTATATTCGAAGGAACAGTTGGAAATTATCAAAGGTGCGACGTAAGCAGATGGGTGCACTGTTTTTACGATCCACCAATTTTTGAAAATATCAATATTCCTTACTTTGAACTAATTCTTTAAATATTTATATTAAAACATAATTGTGTATTTTGTTGAAAAAGGAAGGATTTAGTGCGTTTATATGTAAACATTGCGCATTGATAAAACGAGAACGTTGATTTATCGTTGATCATTCTGAGTTTCTAGTGAAAGGTGTATCGGTGGATTGGCTTTTCAGGTAATTTATTTATTTATCATCAGACTAAGGCCGGAGTGGCCTGTGCTGCACATAAAAGACTTCTCCATTCAGCTCGGTTCATGGCTGCACTTCGCCAACCACGCAGTCTGCGGAGGGTCCGCAAGTCGTCCTCCACCTGATCGATCCACCTTGCCCGCTGTGCACCTCGCCTTCTTGTTCCCGTCGGATCGTTGTCGAGAACCATTTTCAGGTAATATTGACTCTATTAATCCAACTATAATCAAACCTTCAATAAAATATGAGCAATGTACAGGTCAGATTCACCAAAACCTACATCTAGGAAGATACGTTTTACATATGATCGTCGTGAGTTATAGGGCTTTCTGCTCCAAGAAGGAGTAATGCCCCGCAACGTAGGTGGATTCTTATTTTTTAAATTAAAAACAAGTGCTATAGTCATTTACCAAATGCTGTTTCTGCGGACATTGAATTACGTGATGGAGATTGTGGCGGGCCTTAGGTGACTAACAGACTTAACGCGCAAATCACACAAGAAGGAACAACTTCTCTACTTATAAACTGAATTGGTAACGCATTATGTTGTACATCCGGATAGGTATTCTCTGGCCAACATCTTAATTCATACATGCTGAATATAGTGTGATCTCAAAAATAATGTTTGTTTGAACTTTTGTGAACTTTTTGTGAGGTAGATTATAATAAGATTCAATCGCGACAGGCATTCCTAACAGCAGTTCCATCCCTAGCAGCACACATATTACACATAGGTTACTGCAACTCATATGTGACCAGATTTAGTCGCATTCGAGTTGCTGCAACCAGATTTGCCTGACTTGTGCTGCTCGGGATTGCCTTCGTCAGCTTGTATCGTTGAGCTAATAGTTTTCTGTGATCTGTTTTCTTCATCGCCAAATGTGTAATACTGTTGGAAGAAAGCTGTTTTTCAAGTATAGTGACTGATAATGACCGCAGTGTGTATTTATCACAAAAGTTAATTCGTTTGCTTAAAAATATCGCTTGGAAAGGTCGGAACATTAGTGTAATACAGAAGTTACGATTCTCAAAATCGATTTTGATCATCGACTTTATTCTACATGCATGTCAAATCAAAATTCTAAATTCTATCTAAATTCTTCTAAATTCTTATTTGAATCAAAATTTTATTAAACAAAGGTGGTGAGTTACACTTTTTGTTTTCAATATTTTGTAACAATGGCATGTGAATGAAATGGCCAATGTGGCAGAGTATCTCAAAGTAAATCAAGGATAATTAATTCTATTAACATAGATTTCATTATTGCAATTAAATAACAATAATCTGGTTACCGTATTCTATCATTCAAAATATATTACTGCTGAAATTGAATATTTTTGTTTCAAATTACATCATATTTTAATAAAAGTATCGTCTAAAATTTGTCTACCTACGATTAGGATACAATTTCGTGATCAAGGTAAATTTAAAATTTTGTTTTGTGATTTTTTTTCTATGTTTATTTTCTATGATTTTATTTTATCTTGCTTCAGAGAGCAAGTAATGGCTCTTTAGCATAGGCATTATTCATTTCGTGAATTCAAAACATTTCGCTGTTTATATTTTTCATTACTGATTATTCTGACGGCCGATGAATTATTCCAATTTTAAGCCTGCATAATGAGTCTGGCCGTTTTAATATTTGACTGCCGACATTTCCAGGATGCTTTTCAATACTGGCGGTGTATGTGCTAAGAGAAGAAAATGCAAGACAAGACAAGACAAGATAGTTAGAAAATCACAAAAATGAGAACGAATGGTGAGTAGTGGAGAAATTCAAACCGATTGTACATAAATCGATATAGAGTGCGATGCTGAATATTTGACATTTTAAAAGAAAAAATGCCAGTCCTGAGTAACGTAGAGCCCGATATACTAGTCGTATCCTTATCTTATTCTTCTATATAATAAAAATGAAATTGTCTGTGGTCTGTATCTGCATTACTCGAAAACGGCTGGATGGGTTTTCTTCATTCTTTCAGCAGTTACGTTCCGACGGGTTTAAATAATATTTCCTTAAGCGGAAATCATTATTAAAGTTGAGTAAATAGTGAAAATCTAAAATTAAGAATCGTATTGGAATCACAACGCGCATTTTCGTCTACTATGCAGGACAACGTCTGCCGGGTCGACTAGTTTATATATAAAAATGAGTTTACATTAACTTTAAGGCAACGGAAAGTTGGTATATTCGATGGCAAGTTGAAAAATTGTCGAAATACAACGTATTAAGGTCACTCCTGACGGAATCTAAGTTCCAAAGTGCTCGCGTTTTCGGGGGCACATCACTCGATTCAGAGGCGGCGCACAACTGTCATTTTTGTTGATTTAGCTTTGCTGCATCGCAGCATGCGTGAAAAAATAAAAATGACAGTTGTGCTTTGCTTCCGTATCGAGTGGTGTGCCCCCGAAAACGCGAGCACTTTTAATCTTGGATTCCGTCCGGAGTGACCTTAATCAGTTTTAAAGAATTTTTTCTGCTCAAATTGAAATCGATCTAGAATGTCACGCTGCAATGAAATAAACGATTGACAGTTATATAAAAAAAAAAACACGAGCCAGATCGGGCCGATTCTTTTAGTAATTTATAAAGACAGATAAATTTTGTCAATTATGTCTAACAGGCGTGATGCATATAATCATTTACTCTCACTTATTGGTTCAATAATAACCTCTGTTTCGATATTATATCGTTTGGTCATCATTTTCAATTTAAAAAAAAATCCCCTTTCCTTTTTATCCATTAATTCTTCCACTCTCTCTATGGTGGTCTTTTCAAGTTTAAAAGATATGTGTTGTAATCGCCACATATGTTCAGGAAATCATAGTAAAGAAACTTTTAATTTTCTGAACAATGAACTTCCTCCTAACCATCAACATTTTTACCATATGTGTCATCACCCTAGTAACATTTTGGTTTCATGTTGGTTTTATAACACTCTTGAAGAGTAAATTATGGTCTTCAAGAGCATTATAAAACTTAAAATGTTACTTGGGCATCTTCTTCTTCTTCTTCTTATTGGCATTACATCCCCACACTGGGACAGAGCCGCCTCGCAGCTTAGTGTTCATTAAGCACTTCCACAGTTATTAACTGCGAGGTTTCTAAGCCAGGTTACCATTTTTGCATTCGTATATCATGAGGCTAACACGATGATACTTTTATGCCCAGGGAAGTCGAGACAATTTCCAATCCGAAGATTCCCTAGACCGGCACCGGGAATCGAACCCAGCCACCCTCAGCATGGTCTTGCTTTGTAGCCGCGCATCTTACCGCACGGCTAAGGAGGGCCCCTATGTGTCATCATATGTGTACCGAATTTGTTTGAAATCGGTCAAGCTGCTCAGGAGAAGCCAACATACTTATATAGATTTAGTATGTTTAGATTTAGAAAAAAATGGTAGTGAATTGTCACACGATTAAAAATAGGACTGAAAAAAGTCGCTTGAAGGCAGCATTCTTTGTATAGATATTTTGAGTGATTTGATGAGAGTCAACATTCATTTTAATTTATTCAGGTTTAACTGTCCAGAATTAAAAAAAAAATCACCTCACATTTTCAGAGGCACCATTCTCAACAAAGAAGCAACGAATAACTGCCATCTCGTTATTTCAGCTTTGCTGCGTCGTAAAGGAATAGAAAGATGAAAGCTGCTCGTTTCTTCATTATTGAAAGTTGTGTCCTGGAAGTCATGATCCTGGAAAAACACACTTATTTTTTACCGGGATCTCAGCAAAATGTTGAACATTAGCCGAGATTCGTACAGCCGTGCCCCAGCAAATATGTTTTTTTTTTTTGCGGAGATTTCTGTCAAAGTTGTTGAAAATCAATTATTTTTGCCGGAATATTAGTTTTTGTTTTTTCATTTTGCTGGCACACGGCTTTCCGGATTTTGGCCAAGCTTCTCATTTGAAATCTGCCAAATTTTGTCTTTCTCAACCTTTTTGTCTAAAGCCTGTATTTTATGGATTTTTTTTTTCGAAAATAATTTTGAAAAAAAAAAGCATAACGCGTTTTTAAACTAATAAAAAAAAACAATAAATGAAAATAAACATGTGGGATATGAAGGAAATAGTTTAACATACCTCTTTAACAAAGAAAAAAAAATAAGGAAATAAACACAGACGCGCCAATAATCTAGAGTGCCATGCTGCGAACAGCGCTTGATGTGATATTTGACCAGCAGAATCCGACTGGTCATTCAGCTAGTCTTGTAAGGAAACGGTTCCATTATCCATCTCACTAACCATTTGTTCATCTCAACGCAAAATAAAGAAATTCGGCGCCAATCTCGTCGCTTCGTTTTGAAAACATGCGTGTTCACTGCTGAAAAAAATCACAAAAATTAGACGATTTGTTTCTAATTTTCGTGATTTTTTTTCGGCAGTGAGCACGCATGTTTACAATTACTTTCCATTGCTTTGTTTTTGCTAGGATGAACATGGGAGCTACGAGATGAAGTACCGAACAGGTATGATAAAAATAATATAAATAAAAATTAATGGAGGTTTTTACTGTCATGATTTATATCAAGAACGGAAAGAGTGAAAAAAGTCGTTTAAAAGTTGAATTTTGTGCTAAATATACTTTCTATCTTCTGGCTTTTTCAGTCTGAAAATTATTCAAACGGGTTCACATTTGCATTGCCCGACGTTTCGGCCCGTTTATTGGGTCTTTCTTAAGAGAAAAGCTGTCTGCCGTTTTAAGTACACTTAACACCTTTTCCTTTGAAAAATACCAAATAAACGGGATGAAACGTCGGGCAATGTAAATGTGAACCTGTTTGAATAATTTTCAGACTGAAAACAGTCAGAAGATAGAATCAAATATCGCAGCTTAGATAGTTCGGGCCCTCCTTAGCCGTGCGGTAAGACGCGTGGCTACAAAGCAAGACCATGCTGAGGGTGGCTGGGTTCGATTCCCGGTGCCGGTCTAGGCAATTTTCGGATTGGAAATTGTCTCGACTTCCCTGGGCATAAAAGTATCATCGTGCTAGCCTCATGATATACGAATGCATAAATGGTAACCTGGCTTAGAAACCTCGCAGTTAATAACTGTGGAAGTGCTTAATGAACACTAAGCTGCGAGGCGGCTCTGTCCCAGTGTGGGGATGTAATGCCAAAAAGAAGAAGAAGAAGCTTAGATATTTCGAAGTGCGACAAAATCTAATGCAGATCCGGAGGATCTCAATGCGCAGCAGAAAAGCTGTTATTTATGAGCGAAAAAACATAAAAATTTAATTGCAATCCTGCATAAATTCAACGTATAGTTTACCATAATTTGCAACAAACGCACAGATTGCATTAAGTCAACCGCAAGCCCTTAAATCAGGCTCCCGGTCACGAGAAAATATGAACTGAAAACTAAACATACTTGTTCAATGCAGTGAGCTGACATAACAAATCTAACATCCTCTGAGCGACTTGCATGCTTCGGGTGTAGTTGAATAACAAAAATTGCCCAAAAATTATATTTTGAGGACACAAACAAATTTGGATGATTTTGGGGACTTTCAAAACATTCTTTAACAAATCCGAGGATTTTTTATTTTTCCCATTTCAATATTTATATTTTATTATACCCCCCCTCTCCCCCCCCCCCCGCTTGAGCTATTGCAGACCAGTAGGACATAATTCTAATTAAATATTTGTAACAGCCTAATGTTAGAACGTGCTTATTTCTTCCACTAATGATTTTTTCACCATAATTTGTGATCATTATTGGAGCAAGCATATTATTATTGTTGTTTTCTCGAAATAGTCCATTTTCCATAATGATAGTCTATTTCTATAAAAAAAATTGATATTTTTTCTCGCTTCTGAAACAAAATCGTCTGCTTGGAGTACTTAGTCATTATTTCTTTGATGATTTTTTATAACAAACAAAACATAATAAAGTAAAAACAGAATAAGCTTTTCTCAATCATATAAGGTAGTTTTGGAGACAACGCTTGCATTCTACAAAATCGATAAAACAAAGTTTGTTCACAAAATAAGTTTACGCTATTTTGGCATCGTCATATTTTTTTTAACTTGAGCATTTGCTAAAATATGTTGAAAAACAAGAAGGAGAGATAAATGTTCAATTTTAAACCTCATAATTTTGTTTAAAACAATCAGTATTTTAAACATTTTTTTTTATGGAATATTTCATAATGAGCAGCTATTTCTTGGACTTATGAAATAATGTTACACGATACTTTATCTGTCTAATCGTTTTCATTTATAATACGTTGTGTTAGATATTTTTTAATATCCAAAACAAAAAAATTAATTTTATTCTTTTATTTATTTATATTTTGAATATGATTCATTTGTGTCTTATTTATGGATGTATGAAAGGAAAACATCATCTCTAAAGTAGAATAAGCCAATATTTCAGCGAACCTATAATTTGTAGATGTGCATTAACACTTCCATATTTCCATTATTCCAATTTCCAAATCATATAGGGGAATTGCACCTGGAATTTATCTCATGGCTTCGATAGCCATCTTATCAAAAACAAAGCAATGGAAAGCAATTTGATTTGTATCTAATTTTTGTGATTTTTTCTAGCAGTGAGCACGCATGTTGAAAAAAAGAAGTGACAAAGTTGGTGCTGTATGCGCGATGGAATGAATATATGTTCAGTGAGATGGAAATCGGAACAGTTCCTCTATCTCATTTTTATTTTATCGAACGCTTCTATTAACGACTTTTATTATTAGTCTGAAACCATTTGTATAGGATGAAGGGCTACAGATTCATATGACCACGACAAAAAACTGAAAATGCTAATCAATTTTTTGCCATAGCATTGCATTGAGCCATTGATTGCACAAGCAGCTAAGAGAACATTATTTGAATTCTGCAAGATTCTTTGAATGCGGTGCGTGGAGTATATGCCACGAAGGGGCCTTCCTTAATCGTGCGGTAAGATGCGCGGCTACAAAGTAAGACCTTGTTGAAGGTGACTGGGTTCGATTCCCGGTCCCAGTCTAGGAAATTTTCTCGAATTTCCTGGGCATAAAAGTATCATCATGTTAGCTTCATGATATACGAATGTAAAAATGGTAACTTGGCTGACACCTCGAAGTTCATAAATGTGAGCTGCAAGGCGGCAATGTCCCAGTGGGGGATGTAATGCCAATGAGAAGATAAAGAAGAATTTGACACGAAAGTACAACAAGCTTACAAACATATTTTGAGCTTCGATTTTTTTAGCTTTGTCATTTGTGTAATCGAAAAAGAGCTGTACAGGCCCCATTGGATTTTGGCAACACATTTAGAACATTCATGATGGCAAAATCGAATGGTTTTCGTTTCACTTTTCTTCACTTATTGTTACCTATTGTGACACTAGACTCACTGTGACACTTTTTCACTCGAATTTTAAAATCTAACCGTTTACTCTGAAAAAAAAACGCAAGTTTTTTTTTTACAATTTTTTATTAATTTTTTTTTAGTCTCACAATTTTTTTACGAGAATTTTTAAGTTTGAGCGTTTTCCTTGAAATAAATTTTTTTTCGCGATTTTTTTTTCTCGATTTTACAAGGACTGTGAGATTTACGTGGTTTGTGAGCAATACCAAAATAAAAATAAAAAAATTATTTGTGTTGCTAAAATCAAATGGTTTTGTTGCCAAAGTAGATTGGCTTTGTTGCCAAAATCGAATGATACCGAAAATGAATGTTGCCAAAACAGAACGAGGCCTATAGTTAAACATTAGTTTGGTTCCCCATGTAGTCAAATATTACGAAGAATGTTTAACCATCTATTGTTAAACAAGAAAAAGCGCCTGTCATAAGACGAGTTTATACAATCCCATTGAATTCCACCACTTAATTGTATCTTGACAGATACGTATTCCGACCTCAAAGGTAAGGCCGTCTTCAGTGTCTCGTACTTGACTCGACTGGAGTCAAGTCGAGTCAAGTACGAGACACTGAAGACGGCCTTACCTTTGAGGTCGGAATACGTATCTGTCAAGATACAATTAAGTGGTGGAATTCAATGGGATTGTATAAACTCGTCTTATGACAGGTGAAAACATTCCACTAAAAAGCTCAAAATAATTTTCTTATAGAAAAAGCGTTTTGTGTTTCGTTAAAATGGGCATATAGCGATAGATACTTTCAACGCAAACCAATCGTTTTCGTCCGTGATATAGCAAGCATATCTTCGATCAAAATTTTGCATAATAGTCAAGAATTGGTCTGAACGATGAATGTTTGATGTACAGAAGGCACCAGGCTGCAATGGCCGGAAGAATACCGTCGCTAAATTGCGTTCACACATGATGTGTACAAAAAAAGATTAATCCATATTTCAGCGTAATGGATGCTGAATCCACATAAAAGCTAAACACCCTAAATACATCACAATTTTTTATTCTATGTAGTCTCGAGAAAAATAAAAAATAGCGTAATTTGGATTTAAAATACATTAACATGACATTTCATAGCATAGAGGTTTATTTCATATCCATATTAAAAGAACATAAACCTGATTTTCTACGGAATAAAAATTGAGTATTGCCATTTTTTGTGTCGACATCTTTTAATCGATTGATAGTTTATTCTGGGCTGCTTATAAACGAATTTAAATCTACGTTTGTTTCTTTTGACTTATTATTGACACTTATTTTATATAATTATACATGGCATGATATAAAAAAGTTTTTTTTTCGATGGAGTAATAGGTGAGTAAATTTTCTTAATTCGCATGTCACACTTTGTTTCAGGACTATTCTGTCATCTACTACAGAAAATGCTGGGAACAAAAACAGCGTTCGTAGATTAAAGCAAATTAGCTGAATATAATAAATTTGAAACAGATAGACAGTTCAGGCGGTTTGAAGAAAAATAAATATTATGTTTCGTAGCTCGGTATCGTAGCTTCAATAGCGTTAAATAATTATTGAAGGTCGAAGATTTCCTCAGAACAAGTTGTAAATTAATTATCACCATTTAATATTTCATATTATCACCAACTAATATTTTATATGTAGCAATTTATAATAGTTTTATACACGTGATCGCCGTTTGGTTCACACACAATCAAAGTTTATACTGAGTGTAACATAATTTATAACATTTCCCAAATTTTCAACAAAATATCTAAATGTTAAGAAAATTATTTTGAGCTTTTTAGTGGTCGAGTCAAGTACGAGACACTGAAGACGGCCTTACTGTTCAGGTCGAAATACGTATCTGTCAAGATACAATTGTGTGGTGGAATTCAACGGGATTGTATAAACTCGTCTTATGACAATATATAAATGTTTTACTAAGCTCGACAAACGATAAAGCTATGGCGATGATTGCTTCCGTGATTGGCAGTCGCGAAACTGTGAAAAAAGCTGTCAAATGATCTTGCGAAAGTAGCGTATTTCCAATGTGCAAACATGATACTCAAAAGAGTGATAGAACATGTATTATACACAGACAGAAAAAATGTAAAATGTAAGTAAAAAATATATAAATGTATGTTTATTATGATGCACATATTTGGAATATGAAAACAAACGAACGCGATGAAATTTTCAATCTAAATCAATTAAAAAAAAACAGCTTCACAGTGTAAAAGTGAAGCAAATTCTGGTAAAATTTAAATAAAAATTAAGTTTAATTTACATGCGGTTGTGTTTACATCAAATATAGTATACTTCTACATTAGACATTGTTTTACATGTCGTTTAATTTTCAATATTTTTTGTGTGTTCAACTCATTAGCATTCCAGTAACATTTAAAAAAACATTGTATGCAGACATAGAGAGGAGTTATTTCTGTAGTTATCTCGCAGTCACGTAAAGTAGTCATCGAGTAGATTATTTGAATTTTTAAATCCCATATAAACTTAGTTTTCTTTTTGCTGCTTGGTAAAAACTACTCAATCAACAAAAAAAAAACTGATATCTCGACAGGAAAGACTTTTTTAGCTGATTTTAAAGGAAACGTCAATTTCAGCAACGAAACGTTATTTTGACAGAAATCTTGAAAAAAATTAGCTTGGAGATAGTCTGGCTGTGTGAACCTTAATAAAAGTTTCAAAAACTGCTTATAGGTATCATGGTAGGAAAAGAAGTGTATAATAAGCAATAGGGGAAGTGCACCCCTTTTTGGCCAACTTAGTGTCTAATTTGGCCAACCCTGAAAAATACATATTTTTCCAAAATAATCGATCAGTTAAAAGCAGCGTTGAATCGTGAGGGATATATCTCTTGTTGGAACTAATAAAACCCTCCCGAATTGCTTTATTTTTGGAATTATTTGCAAAATTGGCCAAATTAGGAACATGGCCAAAACCGCTTCAGTTCCCCTATGCAACTCATATTATACTCTTTGGCGAAACATGGTGGAAAAAGTAAGCTATTTTATACTTCAAATCACCAAAAGCAGATATTAGTTCATATACATAAGTCTGAGTAAATATTCTTTATTCAAATCTCTTTTCGCGCTGGAGCAAATCTCTGTAAATGTTCACAGAGATTTTAATAAAGAGTATTTACTCAGGTCTGTTCATGGGCTATCATGATTCGGAATTACAAAGAAGCACATTCAGAGACTCCCTTTATCGAGTTATTAATTATAAAATAAAAAACTGACCATTTTCCGCAGTTTCTTAATTGAGATTGAAACTTCTGAAATATGAGGTGCATTGAGTTTGTTTACAGTTTGAATTCTGGACAGTTTTTTTTCTTGTAAATAATTACTGATATGAATCTGCCCTTCTACGCACAATTGTCCCATGTTTGTTTTGGAGATTCCAACTTTTTATCACAAAGCGATTCATTCTCATCCATAATTTCCGAAAAAATGAAAAAAAAATACTGAGCTTTGTTCGGGAAATTAGTGGAAACAATCAAGTCAAGTCAAGTCTGTTTGTCCCAGGTTTGCTTAGGCAGAAAAACAGTCATCAAGAGACATATTTTAATTTTGGGTCCGATACCAACAATGAATTTTAATGAAAATAGATCACACAGTCATTTTATTTTTTTCAGACAAAATTAAATACAATATTGCCTTTATTTGATGCTCTTTTTGCATTCTTGTTGGCATTTTTTCATACAAGAATGCACTTCTCGCTCCAAATATCATAAGGACATAACTGTCTTCATGAATTTCAATTCAAAGACATAATTTTTTGTTAATAACCCAACTGGATCAAAAGTGTCGACTGTAATTATTGCCTATGGCGCCAGATGCAACCATTCTTCCTTTATCGCACAAAACTATAAAATCTTCGACAAACAAACGCAATTCGCAAGACGAAAATAGTCCGATCAATACAATTACGCCGTTATGTTACTTAGCGCTAGACTTCTTCTACTAAACAAATGATTTACACGTGTTTTAATCACAAAACAAAAAACTTATACGGAAACTTAAGCGCAGCATCGTTCATCACTTGTAACGCTTCCGCCTATCCCCATTTCATAACGAACAAACGCTCAACACTTCCCGAAGCTTACGCACTGGCACATCTCCTCCACAGCGCATCACCTTTCAGTTTTCCCACAGCTTAAAATCGAATTCCACACTCACCGTGCGTTCCGTAGCCCGTTGGATAGTACCGCCGGTGCGCTGCGGCCGCCGCTGCACCGTTCTCGAACCGATAGAATGCATTCATGTCGGACGTATCGACGCCGGCTCCGGCACCGGACTGCTGTCCGAGCGAGGCCGCCGCAGCCGCCGCTGCAGCTGCCGACGGGCCCAGCGAACTCTCCGCCGCTAGCCGCTGGTTGTCGTACCAGCCGCGGGCCTCCACTGCCGATGCATCCATCATCTTCGTTCACTTTCTTTTGTTAGCACTGGTGTTGTTTTACACTGGCTGATAACACGACGGGTGCACGACTTGCGTGCACTAGGTTTTTTTAACAAGTTAGACGATACTGCGTAGCACTAATCAATTCTTCGTTTGTACACTTGGTTTTTTGTCACTTCAAATCGCTTCGGCTGGCAGTCCGAACTTCTGCCTGCACGGCGTAGATTCAGATTCAGTACCGTGATACGCGTTCACCTTAATCACCATATCTTTGATAACTACGGGGGCTCACATTCGAAGCCATTTTAATCTTTTTTCCAATCCAGTTTGATTCTTGCCAAGATTTCACACTGGCACGATTGCCAATAGATTTTGTTTGATTCGCTCTTCGCTACTCTAATCGGTTAGCACTTTGCATGATAAAGGTGGTGAAACCGTAACTTACGGTTCCTGATCAAATCACTGGTTCACTGCACTGCTGTCACTCCCTCGCAAACCCAAAAACCGGTGAAAAAGTATCCTTCGCCACAAGCGGGTCTTGCAAACACTGCTTTCCGCACTTTTTCTACGATGCAATCTGCACCACTGCACTGTGTTCTCACGGAAACACGACAGCGCTACGCCGCTACCTTGGAGCGCTTGGATTAGGTTCAACCGTGCAATACGGCAGGCAACGAATCTCCGCTGCCACTCGTTAGGGACTTCTAGGCACCAGAATACCCGGGAGGAGATTAATCTTATAGCACACTTTGTTTTGCTTTCACGCGGACACCCCCGAACAGGACACACCGTCGTCCAACGGAAGATCCGAATCGGGCATCGAATCACGCACAGCACACGGAACAAAACAACCTGAACGACCACGATGACGACGGGGTCGGGGATCGAAAATCCGCCGCTACAGCACACGGTGGGTATCTCTCTCTTCTTACTCTGCGAAGCAGCACACAAAAAAACCGCGCAACCACGACGACGGCCTGGGGTCGACTGAAGCTATTAATTGTTGAACTATGGTTGTGTAATACACCTACCCACTCAGGGCTCTCTGCTGGCTTCGAGCCGAAACCCATACACTTGTGCGGCCGAGAAAGCACGGCCCGGATTGGGGTGTTTGCCAGCCCGCTGCGTGGTGCTGCGTCGGTGTTGAACGAGCCTCCTCATCATAAGCATAACTACAACATCGACCGGACACTAACACTTGCCTAAACGCGAACCACCGTTCCTGCTAAGGTGCATCCAGCCAACGTTGCGAACGAACGAATGAAGAGAAACACACAACACAAAAGGGGCGGAGCCTATCGCAAACAAGCTGGCGAGCATCGCTCTTTGCCAAAGAAGGCATTGGAAGAGGCGTGCGCTACGTCGAATACAGCCACAGCGGCAATCATTGCATAAAAAAAATCAGGCAGACAGTGGCAGGCGCTCTTGTTGTTTTATTCTCTTTTCTCTTGTTTCTCCCTTTTTCCCGTGCATGCACCATCCAAACGGGTGTGGAGAGCTTTCGTTGAGCATGATTTTCCACTCTTCTATGGTTTGCAAGTGACATTAGCCAAGTTGCAGGGAGACATCGTAGCGCAGCATAAGAACATAAGAGGAAACGTTTTCTTCGTTCGTTTTTCGCTTTTTGTTCATGTCGTGTCAGCGACAGCTTAGTGACGACTTTTCTCCCCCACATTTCGGCCAAATGGGACCCGGCTGTAAAGGGAATGAATGCACTTTGAAGGCTTGAAGAAGACGACTTGGATGGGAACAATAAGACTTTTGTGAGTGGCGTTTTGCCTTTCTCGTCCGTATAGCAAAGTTTTTTTTTTATGTTCAGAAAAATCGAATTCAGCCTTCAGTCGGCGCTAGGTGTTACAAATGTATGTTTTGACTGCCGAATGTGTTAATTTTGGGCCCGATCAGCATGGTTCAGATTGGTATCTATTGTTCTCTCTATCTTCGATAAAACTTTGCGGTTCACGAGGCCTTTTCGGGCCCAAATTTATAATTGAACAAAAATCTCTCCTTTTCGTTCGGTTTTCGTTCCTTTGTCGAGCCGGTAAGCAATTTCTACCTTTCGGCAATGGTACAAACAATCGTGCAGCGTTTTGTATAATCGGCACAATTTTACGCGCCATTTAATTACAAATTTTTCGACTCCGATGATGACGGAGCGGCGTGGCGTCACGAGTACCACAGGTATTAGCCGGTATTATTCAAGTTTAATGAATATAAAAAGTGGACTAATTTGATTTTTTAATTTTTTTGGGTCTCCCGCGGTGCTGGAGCTCGGGGAAAATTTTAGTGGTTGAGCTTTGAGCGTCGTTAAATTTTACGAGTCGCTTGTAAAAATTCGTTTATCTTCTAAATGAAATGTTTGTTTCTGGGACGCGTCGCCAGCTGCTGGTCTATAACCGTCGGTATGTAGGAGTGCAACTGTACTACTAATGTGATTATGGTTTGGATTGCTTCAAGAGGCCAGTCATGAATTCTAGTTTTAGTATCACTTTTGTGCTTGCATAACAATTATATGTGACTTTTAGTGTTTGGATATAAAATTTAAATTAGACAAGGGCAACCATAAAAAATTGAATGCAAATTCGTCGAGTGGCTTTTATAACAAATTATTATAACAAATAATAAACTACTTTAACAATTTACATTACTTTTTCAGGTTTCTTAAGCTAAATATTAAGTTTATTGTAGTTGATCATTTTCCTCTTGAATGGATTGCAGCATTTATTTTATTCATTACGTCTATCAAGAGGTTTTGCACTTTAAATGAAGTTTTTTGTGATGGTTTTTTGACAAGTAAGACATTTTTCGGGACCATTCAGAAACTGTTGACGATTCTAAACCAGGCGTGCAATATTCTGAGCCTTATCATTTTGCAAAACATAATCTACAGAAGAAGATCTGTACTTGCTGCCAAGTGTAAATATTTTTTTTTTAATATTTATGCTTCAGGATTCTCCAAAAATCTGGTCTTTTGGTGGAAATGTGCTGTTCTCGATTAGTTGTAAAACTTGCCTATGATAGTCAATTCTTTCTTCGGAATCCGCGAAGATGATTTTGGAAAAAGTTATTTAGGTGATTGCTATCCGAACAAGGATCACGTTGCACCTTTTTCCTCAACACTGACGCTGTCGCCTGTTGGTGAATGCTTGGAGATTTTGTGGAACGATTTATTTTGCATTTGCGGATCATCATACCGTTTCGACTCAAATCTCAAACAGACTCTTATTCCGAACACTCGATACATGGTGATTCTTCTTATTTATTGTGTTCGGAATACAAATCAAAGTGTGGAATTTATGATAAATTTTAAAAATGCGTGTTCGGCATTTGAGACAAAGTTCGGCAGAATAAAATCATTCAGTATTACAATCATTCAGTTACAATCAATAAAATAAGATTAACAAGCGCTTGTATCAAAAGTTCTATTCTTGCGCTTCTCGATGGAAACAATTGGTCGGGGTTCAGCCAAACCGCACCAAGCGGCTTTTTGACTGACTTGTAATATTCTGTTCGCACAAGTAACACTGGAACCATTTCATATAAACTCATACGTATATTTGATGTATGATATCCTCAGTCATGAAGTTGGGGGATATTCGATACGATTTGCGATCAATTAAATCCGCTAAACGAAAGTTTGAGAAAAAAATGAGTGATTTTTTGTTGGCGCTTGATGCGTTTTGGCAGAACCCCGACCAATTGATCTATAAAAAATATGTCAATTCATGTGCCATAAAGACCTTCGAAGTGAAAAATGCGCTTAAGTGTTCGGAATATGAATCAAAACGGTACCTACTAATACCGTTTTGATTCATATTCCGAACACTTAAGCACATTTTTCACTTTAGAGGTCTTCATGGCACATGGATTAAAATATGTTCAAAGGTTAATTGTTTCCATCGGGTTGCGAAAGAATAGAACTTTTGTTTAAGCGCTTGATAATCATATTTTATTAATTGGAACTATCAATACTGCATGATTTTATTCTGCCAAACTTTGTCTCAAATGCCACGCATAGCAAAAAATGTCTCAAATTCTAAACACCACCATAAATGCACTAAAAGGCAAAATTTCAATGTTATCTCATCGTTGGACAGTTATAATTCTCAGGTTATAATGTGCTTGATCTGTACGTCTGCCGAAAAAAATATTTTATTTGTGCAATGAAAACGAAGTATTTCAGATAAATCTTCATGAGACGAGTGTTCGTAATATTGAGTCTGTTCTGGTTTTGAGTTAAAACGGTAAGTATCTGGTTTTGCAGTTTGTTTTTGAGTAATTTACCGGCTTACTTTTCTATAACAACAAAGCGATGAATGTTATAATGTCCATCAAAGCACATCGCGATTGACATCTTGGAAAATATAATGACCCGACGTTGTCCTGCATGTTAGGCAAAAGTGCGCGTCGTGAACTGGCCATGCAAATTCCCATATGAATCTTAATTACGGTGTTTCACAATTTTCTCAATTTAACTCGTTGTGTTCGCATGAAAAATATATACATACTATAAGCACGTCGGAGATTATAATGACAATATTTTAGTATTAACATATTGTACCGCTCATAATAAAATCTACTCCTCCGCTCATTTTTAGTCGCAACGGAAAATAAGTGCCAGATGCCTAAGAAAAGCATACCTCCAGAAAAAAAAGCTGTCTTGATGTTTTTGAAAACTAGGCTGCCACGTGGTGGATTCTGACGGTGAATGCTTTGATAGCACGTGCTATTTGTACTGCGGATAAATTTTAAACATCTATGAGAGCCTTGGAAAATGATCACGAAAGTTTTGTTGCAAGGCACAATATAGTATTAATTAGTCATCGACCGGGTAGCACGTATATTAGTTTTGCTCCTCCTAATTGAACAGCGCGCGTTTTAAGTTGTGACCATTTGTTATTGCTACGTAAGTGAATCATACTGTGCGATATAAACAATTAAATGACGACAAACATGTATGGTGTTGTTTCGGGTCGTGTGGTAGAAAGTTCTTGCATATATGCTGCCATTGTGCTACGAATGCCAAAAGCTTGCAAGAATCTATCTCAACCGATCCCATCATGAATGAGTTGAAGTTGCTATCCAGCCCAGTCAACGCTCTGAAAAGTGAAATTACACCCAACCGGCGGTTGTAAGATTTTCTAACGATTCTGTATAATAATCAACCAAAACCTGTATAAGAACTGGGCATATGCGAAATTGCTTTTGAAATTGCTACAAAAAATGTAAGCGCCCAAACAAATATTATTAAAAGAGCTTACAAAATTGTTAGATTCTTATACAATGCTTGTATAGGAATCTAATAATTTCGCATATGCCCAGTTCTTATATAGGGTTTGCTAGATTATTATACAGAATCGTTAGAAAATCTAATAACCGCCGGTGGGGTGTAGTAACTTGAATCCTGCGGTGTCAACACCAAATTTAATGGTCGAGCTGAGCTCAGAGCCAGTGATAAATCCGGAGCTGACTCATAATGATCTAAAACAGCGGTTCTCAACCTTTTTCTTGAGAGGTACCCCTTCACAGATTTGAATTAATTGAGGTACCCCCTATGTTTTTGCTGTAAATGAAAATAAATGTTACTCATAAGCCAGTAAGACTCGCCATAAAGCTGGCTGAAATTTTGATTTTTCCGGGCCTTTTGGGCCTCTTGAAAGGATGCTTCCGGGCTTCTTGAAAGGACGCTTCTGGGCCTTTTGAAAAATGGCTTACGGACCTCTTGAAAGAGGGTTCTGGGCCTCGGCTACCGGGCCTCTTGAAAGACGGTTTCCAAACGTTTTAAAAGGAGACTTCCAAGCCTCTTGAATGAAGATTTCCGGGTCTCTTCAAAGGAGGATTCCCAGCTTCTTGAAAAAAGGCTTCCGGATCTCTTGAAAGGACGCTTCCGACCTTCTTGAAATAAAAAAATATACATATTGCGCTTTTTGCACTTTATAAGAGTTTCGCGAGATTTTTTTTCTCGCAGTCATCTTTTTCTCACACTCAATACAATAAAAAAAGTTTGATTTTTCGTGTATAATATTTGTGTGTGAGTGCTTAATCAGACAACAAATAAACGTCAAATCATGGCGGGAATCGAGTAATGGGTTATAATTGGGTAAATTTCAGTAACAAAAGTCGATCAACCCGAAATGAGAATGAGAGTGAGAAAAAGAAGCGGGTAAATCACAATCTATGCATAACTCTTCAAATTGGTGAAATCGGCAATATGTATATCAAAATTTTATCAATAAGTTTTGATTAAAATTGTAATATATCCGCCATTATGCATTTTTGTCCGAGGTACCCCCTGGGCCCGGCGAAGGTACCCCCAGTGGTACATGTACCCCAGGTTGAGAACCGCTGATCTAAAAGAAACATCATGCAGCTTCCAATTCTGGCGAAAACGACACGACACTACGACCAAAACAAAAATAGCAGTAACAACAATTTCAAAATCTAAAGAAGACACAATACCAGCTACATAAGCAATAAAATGGTCAACAAAAGCAGAAACAACAATTTCCAATGGAAACAACAATAATCACAACCATAATGATCGGAATAGTTATAAGAATTGGAATAAATGATGAAACAATAGCAACACGAATGTCAATCATAACACTCCATCGTGTAATAGCTAAGTTATCTACCACACCAACAAAGCTAATCACAATCGTACTGGATTTCTCGCCCAGGATAAGGATCTGCTTGCAGCAGCAAAAGCCATGTTTTTGAAACCAGTTAAAAACCGTGGCATACATATCATTCACTGTGCTTCGTGCTCCTGCCAACAGACGGGGCTTAAATGGAATTGACGCAGTCGGAGGATGCAGAATGCGACCAACACATAATGCTTCCGGTCAACTTAACGCACTTTGGTCGTCGAAAATTTGTAATGTTATTGACGAACTACCAAAAACTTCATCAAACGCACAGACAACTGAAGCACTCGTATACTGTCAGAACTTCAATCGCATGAAAAGTGCTTTTAAAATGAACGAAATACATAAACAAATTTTAAGTTCCTCTATCTCGGTTATTTTAGGAACTTAAAACAAGTTGATCAGAAAGCGTTGAAAGCGAAGAAGTTTTCGGTAGAGATTATAATGTTTTTTTAGAGATGACCGAGATCTCGTCTTAGCACAAAGAATGTCTGGCGGAGGTGTTCTCAACGCAATCTCCTCAAAACTTAATTTGGAGCAGATTGATTCTACCAAATTTAATGAATTTAAGCATGTGTGGGTATAAACGCATATTGATAGTGACACTCACATTTTTCCAACGGTGTACTTTTCTCCAGATCAAGCTTGTAAATCATCATGAAACTTGACTGAAGAAGTGTTATCTACTGCTGAAAACGGAAGTGGAATTGAACGGAATTCTGGCTGTCCGATTAAACCTAAGGGAGTATTTTTTTCACAAAAGTTTGTCTTATTTTGTGTATTGGTATGAATATGAACAAAAGCGATCGCCAGTGAACTGGGTGCTACATGCTGTTTAACAGATCAGATAATTCATTTACTGGTTATAGATAACTCATCACCACTAAGGCCTAGAGTCCGATTTTTCCACCGTAGTGATTCTTCCAGTAGATCTGGGTCGAACTGCGAGGTACGCCATCCTCCATTCAGGCTCCACCATCTTTCCCGCGCTGGAGAAGGCCACATCGATGTATGACGCGCCATTCGGTCCTCTGAACGTTGACGCTTGGCCCTCGTTCAGTAGGACTACGTTCAGTACCGAGACTCTAGCAGGATATGACCTCTAGCGTTAGTGATCCGAGAGGCCCAATCCACTGCCCACGCGTTGAAGTCACCAGCTGCAACTAATGGTTTAAGACCAGTTAGTCTCGCTACAAGATTTTCTAACACACTAGTATACTGCTCTATACTCCATCTTGGAGGACAGTAGCAGCAGCAAAAGCAGGCATTGCAATATCATCTGAGCACATGATATTATCTTTGCTTGTGCAAAGATATTATCCCTAATCAAAGAGCACTCTGGGAAGATATTATCATTTGAGCGTTTGATGATCATCCGGATAGCCAGCTCGGTTTGGGGTTTGTTCGCGTTGCGAAGGTGTTGCTTCAACAAAAGTTGTGAAAAAATGTTTCTTCATGAAGAAAATTGCACTTTGTTTACTGAGCGGATGGATAACTAAGATCGATATCCCATTATTTCATCAGTATCTTTGCTCAAAAGATCGAATGATGGGATGGTTTGCAATGCCTGAGCAAAAGTAAACTCCGTTTACCTTTGCTATAACAAAACTCTCATCATCAGGAGATGACACTATCTCCTGGATGGGGTACCTCCCGCAAGTCCAGATGGTCACTATTCCGGACTTATCCGCAACCCAACTCAGACAGCAAGGCAACATCAGTCTTATTCTCGCGTACCGACTGTTGTAGCAGCGCTTGCGCTGCCTCGCAGTGGTTGAGATTCAGCTGAGGTACTTGCATGGTCGAGTCCGTCTGGAGGCCAGACAGGCCTGCCCACCGGATGGGGTTTTGTTGTCTGTGCTGGGACTACAGATCAAACACCTCGGTGCGGCCTGGCAGGTATGAGCCTTGTGACCTTCATATCCACACTTCCGGCAAAGCCGACTCCGATCAGGACATTTGCAGTCATATGACTTATGTCCGTAATAGGAGCACTTGAAACAGGCCTGAGGTTGTTGGCTTGCGCTCACAGAGCATACCGACCGACCCACCTTCAGCTTGGCCTTATCCAGTACCTTCTTGGCGTCAGCCACAGGTACCTGGAATGAGGCAACCTGCGTTCTAGCATAATCTTTCCGCAACCAAATAGCGGTATCCTGGATTTCAACGCCACACTGATCTCTCAGTGCAGCTACCAGCTCACCGGCTTCGGTAATTTCGTCCAGGCCTCGCCATTGGATTACCTCTAATGGGGATAGGGCTCTCACCTGAACCGCATCACTTTTTATAAGCGGAACTCGATCATCTCGCACTTCAGCGTTCTGCGGATGCAGTTGACATCATCCCCTAGGCCAGTGAGCTTTTTATCGCCCCGCAAAGCCTTCAGAACGTCAGCATAGCTCTTACCATCAGCCTTGACGATAATTGCTTCGCCTCTGTCCTTCCTGCCATGACCATTATGAGGTGTGGCCTTTCCTCTACGGGCACTCCCCTTCTTGGCCAAAGGCGCCTTCGCCTCTTCTACCGCTTCTTCGCCTTTTTGGGATTTACAACTTCCTTCCAGGGCAGGCCTTCCTCCCGGCGAACTTCGGTAGTCCTCGTAGAAGGAGGAACTGGTTTCCTCCATTTCTTAGGGCCAGCAACCTGCTCAACCCTCTCCCGACGGATCTTAGTAGCCTTCTTCTCGTGCAATACCGGCTTGGCGTTAGCTCCCTCCAGGTCGGTTGCCATACTGGGAAAATGAGAAAACTGTCAAAACGCACGCAAACGTATCAATTGTGTTTGGCCCATAAGTGTTGGAGTTGCTACAGTAACGGCAATGCGTCTGCGGAGTTCTGCAGTCTGGCTTTCTGCTAGCTGCTTTTTTTCCGCAAGGGCTCGAATCTTCGGCTTCCTTTCTGGCCTTCACCGCTTGACTCACTGCTTACTCTTTCTCCTCGGAAGGTTGACGGATCTTTCGTTCCGCCTCCTTACTTGCCGCAGCAAGGACGTCCACTCCTGCTTTGCCTCCACAACCATGTTGCAGAGGGTCAGCACGGACTTCTTAAGGTCCTTGCTATACTTCCCGCCATTGTCCAGAAAGGACATGATTACGACCCTGGTCAGGGTAGCTCCGTCCATCTTGATTTCGATGGGGGGCTCCTCCGACCTGCCACGCTCTTCTGTATCACCTGCCCCTGGCAATCGGTGGGGCGACCTGTTAAGGCCACTTCGTCTGGCAAAGGGATCCACCCTTTCGTCAGACGCTTCTCCCTCTCCACTCCTATTTGTTTATTTTTGATTCGTTCGACTTTTTGGTCCCACGAGTTAATTACTCATGAGATTCTGAGAAGTCTAAGGTGTCGGAGGACTGACTTGTTTTGTAGTTCAATGTAGGCCTTTTGTACTGGAAATTCCAGGTTTCCGGAAGCTGTTCCGTGTTCATCCCAAAGCCAGTTTTACCCTACCAAGAAACTCCAAGTCAACACAAGATCGTACATCATGCCGTATAAGATGCTAAAGTGGAGGCGATATAGGTAATTCCCTATACAATATGTACGTATATCGCTTCCACTTTAGCAATTTATGTTGCATCATATACGATTCTGTGTTGACCTGTCTATGGTGTTTTCTTAGTTACTCATGATAGAGAAGTTTGAGGTATTGGAAGACTGACGTTTTGTAGCTTTATGTTGACCTTTTATACAGGGAATTTCGGGTTTCTGGTACCTATACCTTGGCCATTGTACGGCCAGTTTTGCCCTACCAAAA
This sequence comes from Armigeres subalbatus, assembly GCF_024139115.2. NCBI lineage: Eukaryota > Metazoa > Arthropoda > Insecta > Diptera > Culicidae > Armigeres > Armigeres subalbatus. The sequence goes on along the minus strand of NC_085139.1, from coordinate 53,685,274 downwards.
AACTGAGACGTTTTCTAGATTATTCAAAATCCCTCTAAAAGAGGGAGGGTCATCCTGTACATTTTACCCATCTACCTTCTGGAACTACTATTCCCCTTTGGTCACTAGAAACCGCTTGCATTTTAGTTGAAAATTGACCGAGAACTAGCTGTTTTAAGTTGCAGGATTCGTCCCGGCAGTTTAAGGGTTAATAGAAAATAATGGTAATCAAAGAAAACTAAAATAAATTTTAAAAAAGGTGAATATGTATTGAGAAAAGTAGAAGGTTTCCCGGCCAAAATTCTGGGTTCACTTTAAAAATATCTCGATCTTGAAAGAATATCGGACATTGTTAGCTCAGTACAAAGATTACAAACCATTTTAAAATTGTATTCAACAAAAATAAAATCCTAAGATACACATTTTGCTTAAATCTATGTTGTTAAAATATGTTGATTTTTCTCGAAAATATTTTGTGCGTTTTAATTCAATTTTAGCCGAATATTTTCTGAAGGACATTTCTTAAATTTTTGTTTGGAAACTCACTTTCTTGAATATGTATTATGCCTGAATAGAAATGTTGATATTCAAATTGTTATATCAAGAAGAACCTTCCTACAGTGCCCAAAAACTCGGGCTTATGATGTTCGGGTCATATTAACTCGATTTTGACATAGTAATTTCTCAAACATTTTTTAGCCTTATTTACATGTTTATAAACTTAAAATAATCGTCAGCTCAGATTAATGATCGGCCGCTACTACATTCTGTAATCGATGGTGGATGAATCGACAGTTGGCCCCTTTTATATGGACAAAAATGCAACACAAAACCGCGCAACTACGATTTTATTACTTTTATTTCTGGAAAATGTGCTAAAACCATTCTACATGTGATGGAAAACGTTAAGCAGGCAATAGTCCTGCAGATTTTATATTCTCTAAGCTATTCTAGAATTCAGATTTTTTGTCAATAGCACACGGTACAAAATCAATAACCCATCATATCCATACAATTCATTAAAGGCCATGCGAATAAGGCCGATACAAATATTTGAAATCTATTTTGTTTTTTTTGCCAAAAAATAATATTTTGAGGGGGCAACAAAATAAAATTCGGATAATTTTGAGGATTTTCAAAACACTCTTTAACAAATCCGAGGAGTTTATTTTTATTTTTTTCATTTTAATATTTATTTTTTATCATCCCCCCTTGACCTTTCGGAGACCAGTAGGACAAAAAGTCAATTAAATATTTGTAACGGCCTAATTTACAATTTAGGATATGTCCAAACCAGATGTGACTAACAAACAGGATTTCCTTTTTTCTAAACACGATGTTTTAAGTATTTCAAATCATTCTGGAATTAAGACCAATTTATCTACCAGGTCAGTCAGGCGTGTTAGAAAATTGATAGCAAACCCACCCATAAGGCCATTAGAGACCATGCCATTGCCCATGATTTACGATTTCGATGTGTCCAAACCGGATGCTGTACGCATAGTCTCTGAAGCTCTGTATGGTCATGATGAGTTTTTGAGCTCTCAATTTTCTACCTAGTCTGGTTGACTTGGTAGAAAAATTATATCGAACGATAATAATTTCTAAATCAAAAGTCATACGCATGGCCTTAAAAAGCTTGTATGGACATGATGGCTTACTATCGGTTTTGTTCCGGTCATGACCTGGTTTTGGGTATATGAACATGTAAATTTGGTTGATAATTGCCTAGAATATCGCCAAGATCGATATGTCCCGAACACGGAAGAGTAAGTTTTTTTTGAGCACTGCAGGAAGAATTACTTTAAAAATAATAATTGAAGTGAACATTTCAAATTCAGGCAAAATACATAGTGAAACAAATTAGTTACCAAACAAAACGTCAAAAACTGTACCTCAGACAAAATTCAGCTAAAATTGAATCAAACCTGATTCTGATCTTCCATCAGAAGAGCGACCCCAATCTTTTGGTCGATGCATATCATGCCCTTGGGTAAACATTTTGATTTTATATTTTTTTCTTGTGGAATTGCTTCCGCATACTATCTTATGATAGTAGTCCATTCCTATAGCTGAACCCATATGAAACAATCAAAATCACTTCTATTAGTTCTAAACACTATAATCAATTCGATTCAACCGAGTTGCGTCCATAAACTATTCACTTGTCAGCACCGTCAAACAGTAACAACTTTATGATCAAGTAATGACATCATTAGACAAATTTGTCTACCGCTATAAAGCGTCATAAAATACCTCGAACCCCATCACCGCGCGCACCCATCCTAGCCAAAATCAATCCGCCCCGAGGAACGCGCAACTAATAAAACATTCAAAATATATACTTTTTTATTCCGAAAATGTGAACCTCTCCTATCGTCCCGCATCATCGGTTCATATCTTACGCCCGGCGTGCAACCAATGGATAGATTCCCAAACCGTGGCCCGAGGTGTGCCGATGGGGCGTGCCGGGAAACTCAAATTAGGACCACACCGTCTGAGCGACATCCCTCTGCGATGTACCTACTTTTTCGGTTCTCGCTACTACGTGGGAGGGGAAGAAGGGGGGACCTTCTAAAATATGCATCATCCATCCGGTGCGTAATGAATATTCGATCAACTTTTCGACTTATGTTTGTTTGTTTGAAATGTTGGTCGGAAAATTCCTAGACGGGAGCCATTTTTAACTCGAGAACGAGTGTTTTTACACTAGTGCACTATTTTTTTGCGTTCGATAAACTAAGTATTTTTTAGTTAATTTGCTATTCTGTCATGTAGTGTGAATTAATTTACTTTTTTGATTGTAGGTTAATTTGTTCATACATGTGTTCTCGACTATGTAACATGTTTTGAATCAATTTGCATTTTATTATTTCCATATCAACGCTTGCATAGTTTGCTATTTGAACTCGTGTATGGAGACATACAAAGCCAAATGATAAGTATTCTTAACATGAATTAATTTGCTTCACATCTGAATTATTCGTAAAAAAATAAAAGAATGTATCAACTATTTCATCTCCGAATAAGGGAAAAAGCAACATCAACTATTTTCTCTTTATTCCGCTAACCAGTGTTTTTCTCCTTGGGTGATCGTTCGTTTTATGCGTAACTCTGGTAGCAGCTTGTCGTTCAGGTACAACATTATTTTAATATTTAAAACGCTTGAATTCCAGGCCCAATCTAGAACCACTGCCGAATCGATTATAATGTTGAGGCTTGCGATTCCGGGATGCACTTGACATCAAGTTCCAGGCAGGGTGACAATTTATAAGTTATTTATGTTAATCGTAAACGACCATTTCGACACACGCTGGAATTTTATGGTTTCGTTATTACGCACTATGTGAGCACACTGCTCAATCAGCTGGAAAGGACGCTTCTGCCGTACGAGTTCTCACGATCGGTGGTCGCTGCACGCACGGCATAAACCGAAAAGAAAATCGTCGAAAAATCACCCAGTCATTCATGGAAGGTGAGAAGTTCGTTGTTGATTCCCGCTGACGGAATCATAAATCATTGTAGATTCCAGCATAACTGCCCGTAAATACCGTCCATAATTAAAAGGATTAAAACAATTCAAAGTGGTACTTGCGTCGAGCGGAAGTCATCCGCCTGGTGTCCGTGGCAAAGCAAGAGGCGCGTAAAAACTGCACCCCTCTGACTTCCTCCCCTTCCATCCAATTCAAAGCGAAGCATTCAGTCATTCAGTCTGTGATAGCTAGTCAGCAAGAAGCGGTAGTTAACACGTGTCAATGGTTTATTAGCTTACGCTTAGATGGAAAGATTTAGCACTCTCTTAGCCCCTGTGGCTGGCCGGATAGATGCGAACCCACGCTTTTGACTTTTGCATTTATGCGTGCCTAAAATCTAATGCTGGAAAAATGAGGGGTCGAAGAGAGCAAACGAGTAGACCGTGGAGGGTGTGTTGCAGGATAAATGAGCATCACTGCCGTCGAATAAGAACGTGGTTGAGCTTCCGGTGATGATGCGTCGAAATCGGATTTATTTTACATATGTTTCGAATATCCTCGTGGGATATGGTCGAGGTAAGGGAACGACTTTCGTGTGTGAATTATTTTTCCCGTGACACAAGACTATAGATATTGGGAGATTTCATTACCATGCGATCAAGTCAATTCAACTTGTTGGTGTGTGACTAAGGCGTTGTATAAAATTCGCTGGAAAAATATTACTTATTTTAATCTGTTTGAATGATTAGCACACCCAACCAGCGGATGGCAGATTTTAATACAGTTCTGCATAAGATCCAGTGGAGAAGGATACTCCATTCGGCGTAGGTTCATCGAAGAGCTGTAGCCCATCAAGTATCAAGTATCTGCATAAGATCCTCACAGAAACTGTAAAAAGCTAACAGAATTGTGTATGCCACGATTTTATGCAATAATTGTCAGATTTGTTTTTTGGGTGTAGTGAATGACTTTTGTATGGTTACTACTGAAATAATTTTGAATGTTCGGTATAGCTATCTAGTAGATTGTTTCGCGATTAAACTGGAACTTTTGATATCGCCGGAGAGTGTTGTTGCCTGTGCTGTCGAGAATCATGAATACTATAGATACATATGAGTTGCCTAGTGAAACTTTTGAAATCTGTGCGGTATCACATGTTTTGCATTTTAATAGAGCTCTATATATCACTACCAATGCCTTAGCAAGATTGTGGCTCTAGAAGGATCAGTTTTTTTAATTTATATTTTTTGCTGTATAGTGATGGAAAATATTTAAATTTATATCAATGATAAGAAATCGGATCGTTTTTCTTTTTGGAAATTCGATTAAATGTATTTCAATTCATTATCTTAATCATTTATCTAAAGCTCTGTCCAGTTAGAATCCGGAATCATTTATTGTATTGCAGCGGGCACGAAAAGAGACCGCTGCAAGAATTATTTTACAGTGGTATGTCCATGTCCACCTGGGCGCCCACTTTCTGTGGTATAAATTTCATGGTGTTTCGTGCAGCGAGTCAAAAATTATTCCAGATAGAAGCCAAGAGGAGAGAAAAAAATCTGCACACTCCCGTTGATAATCTTGCTCATCGACGGTGGAACCTACGTAAAAATGGATTTAGGATAGCTTTCTGGTCAAAAATTCTGCATGGCGACGGCACGAGGAGTTGTTCCTGCGAGATTGAGTTTGCTTTTATGGACAAATTTGCCAAAAAAAATTAGTTTGGCGAGGGATATGCAGCTGCAGATCAAAGACCAAAGTGTTCGTGACGATTAAGGTGGTTATACAACAAAGCCACAAATCGGCCATCTTGGAAACCACGTCCTTTTTCTTGTGATTTTTCATAAGCACGAATTGAAAGAACAACAACGTCCGTGTGGATCGCAACATCTATAGATCGTTTGATTACTCATACTAAGCAATCGACTTTAATTTCAGCATTGTACAAAAAATATTACGCTGGTTTTGAACTTTTGATAATAAGAGTAGAAAAACGTGTGGTGAATTTGAAATTCACCACATGGCTTGATTGTATAATCACCTTAAGACGATGGACTCTAAGCTGTACAAGAAAGAATGTCTCAAATCATCATCATCATCATCATCATCATCATCATCATCATCATCATCATCATCATCATCATCATCATCATCATCATCATCATCATCATCATCATCATCATCATCATCATCATCATCATCATCATCATCATCATCATCATCATCACCAATATTTCTTGGAATATTCTTTCCGCAGAAATTTCTTTTCCATTCTCAAAAATTTAAAAATAATATATTTTCCTTATTTCCGTTGGCCTTTGGCTATTTTTAAAATTTGTTTTTTTTTCACTTTTCTTTCTTCGCTCTGGGGTACCGTCTGCATCCTGTAGATCATGTGATGAGATGCTACCATTTTATGTTGATATCAATGATTCGTTGTGGATGGGTGACTCTCATGGTGTTGGCGGGCTTTCTGTGGATTTCGAGGTCCAATATTGCATTTGCTCTCTTGATGATCAATAGATCCAAGAGAGGTCCTTTTCCTTCTCGTGGATGAAGTAATTTGACTTTCTTATGCATGCTGTTAATCATTCCAAAATCCTCGATGAATCCTTTTGGTTTTTGATGCTGAACATCGACTTATCTCTATCATCTCTCGGGGAATACTTCTTCCCAGGAAACACAACATCGTATGACATAGCTAATAATCAAGGTTCGTACTTTTCGTTTCGATGAGACGGAATCAAGCGATTTTCGGGTCGAAGTAGGATCTTTTTTCGGATTTTGTAGTGAAAACCATCTTTCTCCCAACCCTAGAGCGAAGCTAGAAGATAAGCATAAATCGTGCCTACTTGATGAATTTCTTTTTTCGTTTCATCACTTTTATGCCTCACTCACTTTTCGCGAAAATTTTCGATTAGCAATTACAAAAAATGTATGACCGCAACGGGATTTGCCTAGAATATCAATAAAAATGGTGATGGGATGCGGTCACCTAAGCCATACCACCATATCGACTGTAAGTAGGGATCAGGTTGTTTGTTCCATAAATGCTACTCTTTTTGTGATTGGTAATAGCACGAGAAAGAAGAAAGGGGTGAGAAAACGAGCAAATCAACTTTTAGCGGCACTGGTAGTGAGGGAGAAATGGTTATCTCTCATCACACATTTTTCTTTTCCCACAAACCGATTTCTCGGCGAAAATCAGCGTGAGGGAACATTCTCTGCTCGTGGAAAGAAGTAAGAATTACGATCCCTGCTAATAAGTGTACAAAGTAGAGACCATATTCGTACACTTTGCATACAGTCAAATGGAGGTATGCGCTTATAACAGCTCCATCTTGTACACTTATTCGCTAGCATATGCGATTTTGTGTTGATTTGGTAGGAGATTGCCAAAACGTACTGCTTTTAAGGTGTCAGAACGAATGCCGTTTGGTCGAACTCCATTTTCCTTATGCCGTTTGTTCGAATAGAAAAAAAAATACCACAGATTACGAAATAAGAGATGAGAGAAATGAGCAATAAGTATTGAAAAGGGAGTAATTATTCCTTATTCCTTCTTTCTATCTTTTCGTTCTTTTTTTTTCTTTGGCTGTCATTGAGCTCGAATCTAATCTTTTCGTTCTTTTGTTTTTTTCCTCTTCATCCCTTCGTTCATTTTACTTCTATTCTCGTTCATAAAAGTCCTTCTTCTTTGTTTCTTCGTTCCACTTAATGCTTCCTGCTTCCTTCTTCTTCGTTTCATCTTTCTGCTGCTTTCTTCATTTTTTTTCCTTGATTCTTCCTCCTTCTTTCTTCGTTTTTCTAATTTTTTTCCTTTTCTCTTATTTATTATTCTTTCTTCCTTCTCTCATCTTTCTTCTTCCACATTTCTTCTTTCTTCCATTTTCTTCTTCCTTCGTCCTTTTTTTCTTCTTCTTTCATTTTACCCCTTTCTCCCTTCTCCTTCTGCTATCTTCCTTCTTTCTCTTCTTGTTCTTTTTTATTTCCTTTCTTCCTTGTTCCTTCATGTTTCTTTATTCTTCCTTCTTCCTTAATGCTTCTTTATTCTTCCTTCTTTCTCCTTCCTTCTCCCTTATTCTTTCTTCTTCCTTTTCTTCTTCTATCTTGCTACTTTCTTCTTCTGTCTTCTTCCCTCTTCCTTTTTTAGAAGGCATTGCATCTTCTTGCTTATTTATTTCTTCTTCCACCTTCTTTCTTATTTCTTCATTTTCCTACTTCCTTCTACCTTTTCTTTTTACCTTCTTCCCTTTTCCCTTTTCCTTCTTCCTTCATCCTAATTCCTACTTCCGTTTTTCTTTTTCCTTTTTCCATCTTTGTACTACTTTCTTCTTCCTTTTTGCTTTTCTCGTACAATAAAGTTATACCGAAGGTCTATCATTTGACTCCATTTTTGTGTGTACACAAAAGCTAGGAAAAACATTAACAAACTTTTCATACAGTTATCCTTAACCGATTTTATCGCAATAAGTTCAACAGGGGGTAAAGCCGAGTTGATCATTTTTGAACGTGATAATAATCGACTATTGCGTTTGAAAGTTATAAATAAAATGGTGTATCGAACCATACAAGGTTGGTATCTTGGCCAAATAGGGTTTTTCGTCTGACTTCTTCTTTCTCCCTTCTAGTTTTTTTCCTTGTTCATTCTTCATTATCATCTCTCGTGTTTCTCAATACTCGCATCTCACTTATGACTTCTCACATATCACATCTCACTTCTCATCAATCACTTCGCACTACACATTTTTCATTTGTCACTTGTCACTTTTCTCTTCACACTTCCCACTACATATTTCTTACCTCCTATTATTTACTACGTACTTCGAACATCTAATTTCTCACTTCTCATTTCTACTTTTCACTATTCACTACCCTTCTCACTTCAAACATCTCACTTCTCATACTTCACACACTTAATGAGGAAACATATTTCACCTATTCGGCCAAATGGCATCCGGCCCAATGGCCTTCGACCGAATGCCAAATGACCCTAACCCGCCTCTAAACGATATGTTGACCCGACTAGAAGAGCATAACAGAAACTGAGCACAATTTTAACATATTATGATATTTATAACTTATTTCGATACAATTTTGTTCTTAGTAGCTATTGTCTTTCAAATGTTGTAACAGGTTTTTGTCATAATATGATCTGAAAAATGCTTAACACCGAATTCCCCAGCAGTAGACAATTAAAATAGATGTAGCAAAGTCTCCCAGCCTCAGAAGGTTGATATAATTTGAAAAGATTGCCCAATTTGTAATATTGTTAGTTTCATGTTCTTTAAAGATATTCTTGTTCAGACAAAAACGAAAATTTCTGATTGTCGATCACAATCTGGAGACCTATCAAGACCTGTAAAAAATTACAACTGCACAGAAGTAATATATTTTGTAACTGATTCTGTTATACATTTCTAACAAAATATGTTATATTTATGATAAAATTGTATCAAAATTTGATAGATTTTTGTTTCCAGTCGGGTAATTTTTGATAGAAATTTATAAATTTTTACAACATCCTGCACCATGTTTTTAACAAATTTTGTTATAAAAATTTAGTATAACATAATAACATATGTTGATATAAATTTGATATGACCTCCTAGTCGGGTATCTTTCAAATGTTGTAACATGATTTTATCATAATATGATTTAAAAAATGCTTAACATCGAAATGCTCAACAGTAGGCAATAGATGTAGGGGTAGAAGTCACTTATGCGAAATAAGGGTTCCTGCACCAAAGCCATATCTAAGTCTATATAAGTACATTGCTAACAGTCGACATAATTAAAACAAAATCTCGAAAACTCAAAAGTCGACATAATTAAAACAAAAAATGAACAGCAAAACTGGCCCGTACTGCATTTTCCGACTTCGTGTTTGTCAGAGTGAAGAGATTTTGTTGCTTCAATAAGCCACTGTTCTATCAATAATTTGATTTAATAATGGAAATTTAATTTAAATCAGCACCTGACTTTTGAAACTCTTTTTCCTTTTGTTTTCTTCCTGGTCCAGTGTACAAATGTCGTATTTCGTAGAATGCTTAGTTTTGTAATGTCGTTTCAGATCATATTTCGTCAATACAGCAAAAAGGCTTTCCTTTGTTTGCCGTGAAAGCGCAATCTTTTGTGTCTTGGGGTCACACAATATAGCCATTTTAAATTATGCATAATACAATTTTTTGTTCCAAATTTAAATGAATGGTTTTGCAGATCAAACGTATATTTTAAAACATTCGTTCTGCGTGTTGAATATAAAGTTCGTATCACCTGTAACATTGAATCACAATTAAAGTAAAGGACACAAAAGCAGAAGCCAGTGACATGATACAGTATTTAATAACAAACTTATTCAAATTTTGTCTTTCTCAGTCTGTTGACTTAAAAACGATTATTTGTAAACGTTCCCGACGTTTCGGCCGATTGGTTTTGGTCTTTCTCAAAGGTCGTAAGGTCTATCGTCTATCGTTAGATTCGGTTCTTTAAAAAAAGAAGCTTCTTGAGCCAGATGTATTTTTTGCTACGGCGGAACGAAGGGTCGCAACTGGCCGTACGTTGGACAGCCCCTTTATAGAGTTGTGAAGGGGAGCTCCACAAGCCTGTAGCAGTTAGAACGCACCTTGGATGGACGGAGTATGGTACCGTTTTCACTCAAATTCCGAACATGACTCATGTTCCGAACACTCGCTTTTAACCCTTTCCTTCCCATGCCATGGTAGCTGTAGAGCTCCATCAAATTTTGCCCCGTCCAACATTCATCGAATTATTTTAATAAAAAGAACAGTATTAGGCACAACTTTACAGTTTCATTAGACTGCAAGTATAATCAATTTTAAGTAAAAATAGTGAAACTATTGAAAACAATCAAGTAACTATTGATTTACAATCAAAAACTTTTTTTTACGTTTTCCACTAATTTAAGCTATGCCAAACAACTTTTGTTCTAGCATTTTTTCCATAGATGATTCCTTCCAATTGAAATTTTTGAAAATAGTCGTGGGAAAGAGAGGGTTAAATGGCCATTTTAGCTCAATTTGGGAGATTTGTGCCATCGCCTCCACTGGCATTTGCGTGGGAGTGCCATAAGATTGGACAAATCGACGTTTAAATCATTGTTTACAAAATCACATACGTCCTTTTGAATAAGTACCCGAGCGTTTATCGTTAGGTTTGGTTCTCCACTTCAGTTGCTCGGAGAGTTTTGCAACCATGCCATACCTTTTAATAACAAATTATTTAAAAAAGAAGCTTCTCGAGCCAGATGTGGGCCTGTTATGAAGTATTTTCTGCTACGGCGGAACGAAGGGTCGCAACTGGCCGTACGTAGGACAGCCCTTTTAGAGAGTTGGGAAGGGGAGCTCCACTAGACTGTAGCAGTTAGAACGCGCCTTGGATGGACGTTTTGACTTAAATTCCGAACATGACTCATATTCCGAACACTCGCTTTCAAATGGCCATTTTACCTTTATTCGTGTATTTTTTTTCCATATGGTCTTATATTTATTTGTATTCTTGATCCTCAGAACTGAAAACTGATGAAATTTTCAGTTTTAAGGCGTTAAAACTCCAGTGTTCAGAATATGAGCCATGTTCGGGATTTGAGCCAAAACGCTACATAGTCTTCAACTAATAATGCAAGATCCTATGTAGAGCCGCCCAACTTGCATGTCTGTGCCCACTGTTGCGTCCTAATCGGAGACATGAATGTAGTGGCCAGAAAATCCTTCGCCAGCTCATCTTTTAGATGGCATCAAAATAATTGGCTTTCGACTGCAGAGTTCCCTTGGGAGACTTGATCCCTAACTAGATCTAGCGAATTTTTTTGGATAGGTCACAAACGATTATTACGTAGTGACTATTTTTTTGGATTGACAACGTTACAAATTAACCAAGACGGTTTGTGTGTTTAAACCCTTCTAAAAATCTCTTAACATTGACCAAATGCTATTATTTTTTCACAGCACAAAGTCAAAAATGATCCGTACTGATATAAACATGAATAATCCATCATAATTTTAGGATATTTGGATTTGAGGTTATTACCTCAGTATGGGGACACTCGATCCCTCATTAGTCACCCGTACAAAAATTTGTCGAAAAAATTCAAAAAAATTTAAATTTAGGCTCAGGTGGCTAATTGTTCGTAGATTTGACAGATCTGATGAAGGGTTGGCTCGAAAAAATATTTATTGAATGGATATAATGAAAAGGGGATCAAGTCTCCCCAAATCCTAAGATTGCATGCGCTGTCGAATTCCATAACAAAAATCGTTCATGAGTACGCACAGCAAATCGTAAAATCTGCGTATTTTGAAGGATATTTTAAAAATCAGAGGGCAACGTTCTACTTATATCAAAGCAAGTTCGAGAAGAGAGATCAACTCCCCCCGAATATTTTTAAATTCGATGTTTGGCAGCTCTCCATATCAGCTGCATATGCAATGCATATGCATATCAGCATATGCGCAGGGGCAAGAAGCCGCCTGAAAAACCAATAATTACGAGCAATATAAGAGATAATACGACTCGATATAATCGGCAAAGACCTAGGCGACGACGAATAAAGGATCACGATTGCACAGTGGTCCAGGTAGCATACAAAGCGGTAATAAGTTGTTCAAGCCAAAAATAGCAGAGATAGAAAACAAATTTGTTCCACAAAGTTGCTCCTAACGGTAAGAGGCTTATTAAGGTTTTCATGAAAATTAGGGTGGGCCACATTTGAAAAAAATGAAAAATAAAACTTTTTCATTTGCAGAGATACGGCTATACAATGTTCCGCGAAGTTATAGTTCAGCCAGATTCCAAGAATTTCGATAAAAAAAATATTTCTCTAGCTCTTAAATTGACTGATTTAGAGCAATTTTCCCAAGTTTACTTAGGGTGACCCTTAAAAAAAACAGTTTTTTTGCTCTAACTTTTTTGTTTCAAATTTCTCAGCAATGTGATGTTCAGACCACTTTTTGTGCTTGGCAGGGCGCAGCTTTTCGTGGACTTAGCGTTGCCATATCTCATGCGGATCAAAAGTTATTGAGGTTTTTCTTCGAAAAAAAACGTTTTCTGCTAACGGCTGTATCTATGAATGGGGCAAACATTTTTTCAATCTGTTTTCTCGACCTTATTCTACTATTTTCAGGCTTCATTTCAGGGTGTTTAAATCGAGGGGATAATTGAAAATAACCCCATATTATTGCAATGAAAAATTACCGTTTTTTTTCATTTTCAAGCACTAATTTGCTATTTTTAGGTGTTTTGCTTCCATGCCTTACTTCGTGATATGGCAAACACCACACCATTTTGTTATAGAGCCTGGACAGAAGCTAATATCTTGAAAACAGCAGTTCTTATGAACTTTATATGAATAAGAGGTAACATGACAAAAAAATAATAACAAAAATTAATATCCAAAATAAATACTTTGGGCAAAACATTATCAGATATTTTAATACAAAACGAAAAATAATTATGTTTTGCCTTTGATATTGTAATAACAACATATGTTATGACTTGAATATTTTGTATATTACTTTTTGTTATTTTGTATCTTATACATGTGAGTAATTCTCTCTGAGACCGGGCCACTATTTGCACGAGGTCTTTGAAAATGCCCAAATTTATGTTCATTCGAATGCTTTCGGCGAGTTTATTAGAGATCCGAGTTATTTTTTTCAGAAAGATGGACCCCTCGTTAGTTATGTACGAAATTACTTTTATGGACCCCTCGATTTTTGTCATGTCTTGATTCACCAAAACTGTCATAACTCCAACATTTCTCAACCGATCTTAGGGACCAGCGTATCGTTGAAAATAGGAAGAGTGTATCCTCAATTTGCAATAATAACAATGGGGCAGCCATATTTGATTTGGCTGCCATCTTGGATTTATTTTTTAAACTATTTTTCCGCTAGATTTGCAATCACCGATTTTGAATATCACCACATCGATGGAAATCTTAGCTTATATATAGAGCTTTGTGTTCAAAAATCTCAGGTGTATGTATTTTCCATCAAAAGTTATGTGCGATTCACCAAGTTATTTTTTAAGGCCCATCTGACGAAAGAACATAATTTTTATGGTTAATATGAGACTACGACATCAGTTAATTGATTTCATACACTATTCTACGCCAAATATATTTTGAAAATGAAGAGCATATCTACAGCACTAATTTATTTGGAAGGCTCAAAACTTTAATTCAATACCAAATCCAATATGGCTGTCCCATTGTTATTATTGCTAATTGAGGATACACTCTTCCTCTTTCCAACGATATGCTGATCCCTAAGATCGGTTGAGAAATGTTGGAGTTATGACAGTTTTGGTGAATCAAGAATTGACAAAAATCGAGGGGTCCATAAAAGTGATTTCGTCCATAACTAACGAGGGGTCCATCTTTCTGAAAAAATTAACTCGGATCCCTAATAAACTCGCCGAAAGCATTCGAATGAACATAAATTTGGGCATTTTCAAAGACCTCCTGTAAATAGTGGCCCGGTCTCAGCGAGAATTACTCACATGTATAAGATACGAAATAACAAAAAGTAATATACAAAATATTCAAGGCATAACATATGTTGTTATTACAATATCAAAGGCAAAACATAATTATTTTTCGTTTTGTATTAAAATATCTGATAATGTTATGTTTAAAGTATTTATTTTGGATTTTAATTTTTGTTATCATTTTTTGTCATGTTACCTCTTATTCATATAAAGTTCATGAGAACTGCTGTTTTCAAGATATTAGCTTCTGCTCAGGCTCTTTAACAAAATGGTGTGGCGTTTGTCATATCACGAAGTAAGGCATGGAAGCAAAACACTAAAAAATAGCAAATTAGTGCTTGAAAATAAAAAAAAAAAACGGTAATTTTTCATTGCAATAATATGGGGTTATTTTCAATTATCCCCTCGATTTAAACACCCTGAAATGAAGCCTGAAAGTAGTAGAATAAGGTCGAGAAAACAGATTGAAAAAATGTTTGCCCCATTCATAGATACAGCCGTTAGAAGAAAACGTTTTTTTCGAAGAAAAACCTCAATAACTTTTGATCCGCATGAGATATGGCAACGCTAAGTCCACAAAAAGTGGTCTGAACATCACATTGCTGAGAAATTTGAAACAAAAAAGTTAGAGCAAAAAAACTGTTTTTTTAAGGGTCACCCTAAGTAAACTAGGGAAAATTGCTCTAAATCAGTCAATTTACGAGCTAGAGAAATAATTTTTTTAGCAAAATTCTTGGAATCTGGCTGAACTTTAACTTCGCGAAACATTGTATAGCCATATCTCTGCAAATGAAAAAGTTTTATGTTTCATTTTTTTCAAAAGTGGACCACCCTAATTTTTATGAAACCATCAATAAGCCCCTCACCGTTAGGAGCAACTTTGTAGAACAAAGTTTTTTTCTATCTCTGCTATGTTCGGCTTGAAAAACTTATTACCACTTTGTCTCCTCCCTGGACCAATGTGGATTGGAAGCTTGGAACATGGAACTGCTAGTCACTAGGTTTTGCAGGTTGCGAAGGGATGATCTACGATGAATTAAATCCCCGCAACTTCGACGTCGTGGCGCTGCAGGAGATTTGCTGGACAGGACAGAAAGTGTGGAAAAGCGGGCATCGAGCGGCTACCTGCTGCCAAAGCGAGCTGGGAACCGGCTTCATAGTGCTGGGTAAGATGAGCCAACGTGTGATTGGGTAGCAGCCAATCAACGCAAAGATGTGCAAGCTGAGGATAAAAGGTCGTTACTTCAGCTATAGCATCATCAACGTGCACTGCCCACACGAAGGGAGACCCGATGACGAGAAAGAAGCGTTCTACGCACAGCTGGAGTGGATATATGATGGATTTGCGGGAAGTCAAAATCGTCATCGGTGACATGAACGCACAGGTAAGAAGGGAGGAAATGTATAGACCGGTCATCGGACCGGATAGTCTGCAGTATGCCTGCGCTCAAAACTCTCGACAGTGTACAACACGCGTCGAAGCCGGACGCCGCGGCTTAACATTGGACGGCTACAAGACGGTAGACTAGCGCTAGGATACGCGCAGCAGCTGGAAGTGGCCCTCCCAACGGAATAGCAGCTAGGCGCAGCGTCTCTTGAAGATGGCTGGAGAGATCTTCGATTCGCCATTGGTAGCACCGCAAACGCTGCACTAGGCGCCAGCAGGAATTTTGAGAACGTGAAGAGACTGAGCAACTGTATCGCGCTAATAACACACGAAAGTTCTATGAGAAATTGAACCGTTCACATGAGGGCCACTTGTCACAGCCTGATATATGTGGGGACATAAACGGGATACGAAGGAGCGTTTGGTGATCCAAAAGTGGCGGTAGCTCTACGAATAACACCTGAATGGCGATGTGGCAGACGAAGATGGTGGTATGGTGATGGACCTGAGAGATCGCGCGCAGGACATAATTTTACCGGCTCCGGATCTCCAGGAAGTCCAGGAGGAGATTGACCGGCTGAAGAACAACAAAGCCCCTGGGGTTGACCAACTACTAGGAGAGCTATTGCAACACGGTGGTGAGGCACTGGCTGGAGCGCTGCACTGGGTCATTACCAAGATTTGAGAGCGGGAAGTTTTGCCACGGACCAGGTGTTCGCCATTCGCCAAGTACCGCAGAAATCTCTGATCGAATAGAGTTCGCCGCCGTACCAATCTGACAAACTACAAAATGCTCATTAGACCTGTAGTCCTCTACGGACACGAGACCTGGACGATGCTAGTGGAGAACCATCGCGCACTTGGAGTTTTCGAAAGTGGAAAGTGCTGCTTACCATCTATCGTTCTCACCGCGAAAATCGGACGACTGCGGTGGTCCGGGCACGTAGCCAGAATGCCAGACAGTAACCCGGTTAAAATGGTTCTCTACAACGATCCGACGTGTACAAGAGGTGCGCAACGGGCAAGGTGGATCGATCAGGTGGAAGATGATTTGCGGACCCTCCGTAGACTGCGTGGTTGACGACTCTTATATACCGCACAGGCCACTTCGGCCTTAGTCTGATTAAATGAATAAACATCAGAAAAGTTAATTTATATATTTCTTAGAAAGTCTGTGCGAAAACCGGGTAAGTTTATTTATTTTTGGCTGTAATACATCGGATATAGGAAAAGGGAATCAAGTCTCTCCACGTACTTCACGTACTTCATATTGAATTGCTCACTTGTTTCAAAGTCGCTTTTCTATTCAATTTTTTTTAGAACCCTCCAAAGCTCGTAAATTTTGGTCTTGCAGATTATTTACGTTTGCGTACGGATGAAAGATGCTTTTCGAGATCAGACATTGACAGAGAGAGATTGACATTATTGAGATTTTTGTTGCTGCTATCACGACTCGATGTTCTGTTGTTTGTTCTCCTCTATGGTCCTTGATCGAGCTTCTACAAGATCCGTTTTCATTCATTAAATTTCCCATGGACTTTGGAAAGTCATTGGGTTATGCTAGCCAAGCTCAGTCTTCGGTACCTACAGACAAATTCGTATACATATTCAAAGCTTGGGTATAGCTTTTGCTGCAAAATTATCATCGGCATTATCGGAGAAAGAAATTTGATAAAATACTTGGAATTCAGCAAATAAAATTTCCCAACCTAACTTAAGATTTGCTTATTATTGGAAACGGTGCACTGTCTGAAAATCACATCCTTGGTGATCCTTATAACTCGAATTGGCCAAAAGAGGGGTTGTCAAGCTTTTGAACAGAGTCCCCTAGCTCCATAATACAATACACTAATGTTGAAATAGTAACTTTGCTTGGAAACATCGCTGTTTACAATTTCGGAAGTACTCAATTACCAATGAGCTGTGAAGAGCGATCGAAGAAAAACAAACTTATTTCTCAGTTCCAACGAATTGTGAACATTTTTTTCCAAAACAGAAATCTTACTAGGGGAACTGCTTCTGGAATTCATCTAATGGCTCCGATACTCATCACATCAAAAACAAAGCAATGGAAAGCAATTTGATTTTTTTCCTATTTTTGTGATTTTTTTCTCCTATTTTTGTGATTTTTTTCAGTAGTGAGCACGCATGTTGACAAAAAGAAGCGACAAAATTGGTGCTGTATTTCTTTGTTTCGCGATGAGATGAATATATGTTCAGTGAGCTGGAGATCGGGACTAGACCTGTGCGCCGCCGCGCCACGCCGCCGCCACCGACACTTATTGACGTACGCCGACGCTGGTCAAGGTGTCGGCGGCGCGCCATACGCCGGTTGGCTCCACGCCGCCGAATTGCGTATTTCACGCCGATGATTAGCCAACACAAAAATCACAGTATGCAGTGCGTTTGCATCTGACGAACCAAGGCAACCTATCAAGCATTAATTAAATAGCTATTGTACCTTAAGTCATTAAGTCATCCCCAAATATCTTGGCTACATACTTACAAATAAACGAGCGAAGCGATGAACTTCTAATCTCATATGTAACCTTATTCTGGTCGCATTGGGTGGTTCATCATCTTTTTAAAGGCAAGGATGTTAACGATCATTCAGTAATTTGCGTTCCATCAATTAGTAGTTTCTAATAACACATTTCAGAAGCTGAATTTCAAATCATCTTGTATGGTGGACTTCTAATGCGAAGGTTTTTCTACAACTTTTCTCAATGGTTCGTTATTAGAATTCAATTAATAACGGAGTTAAAGCGCTAGTTGCGGTAACTTAAACTGAATGATAGGAATTTTGTTATCATTTAGTCTAAGTTACTGAAACTTTAGCTATAACTTCGTTACTAGTGGAATTCAAACAACGAACCATTGGGCAGAGTTGTAGAAAAACCTTCGCACTAGAAGTCCACCATACAACATATTTTGAAATTCAGCTTCTGGAATGTGTTATTGACAAACTACTAAATGATCGAACGCAAATTACTGAATGATCGTTGACATCCTTGTAAAGGTTCGAATGTTACATGTCTTAATTGGTCTAGTGCTTATATTCGCGGCTACAAGTCAACGCTATGAATGGTGGATTTGGATTCCCAGTCTGGTAGGATTTTTTAAGCTTCCTTGAGCACGGAGTATCATTGTGATAGCCTCGTGATATGCGAATGCAAAAATGGTAACTTGGCTTCTGGAGCTGGAGCACAATGGGACACGTGACCCATTAAATTGAACATATCCTTCAATTCTCTTTGTACTTAAATTGCCAGAATAGTTCTAAAAAACTGGTTTCGATTTATTTTGATAAACAACTCCCAAGGAAATTTCTTGGTTTTCCTGAAATAATGTCTGAAAGAAGTTCAGGACGAAGTTCTGAAGGAATACCTGAAGAAAACTTTTAGAGTCTTGAGGAATTTTTGAATTTATCATCATAGTTATTTTTATAGGATTTTCTGAAGGAATCCATGGAGAAAATTCCGAAGGAATGCTTGAAGGAATGTTCATATCATTTTTTAAGAAATTTAAGAATGTCGGCAATTCCTTTAGGAGTTCTTTTGGAAATTGCTCTAGGAATTCGTACGGAGATATCCGAAAATTCATCCTAGAATTTTGGAAAGAAATGGAAGAGAAAATTCCAAAGGAATTACTAGATGAATCTCCGATGCAGAGCAGAGACACTTAAGAGCGGAGCAAAACATGGCAAAACTGTCAAAACGCACGCAAACGTATCCATTCTGCTCAGCTCTTTACGCGAAGCATGCGGGATAGAGAGAATCACCTTTCAACAGTTTAATCCAACAGACCAACAAATAAATTCGCAATACTTTATTTTGATAAACAATTCCCAAATAAATTTCTTGGTTTTCTTGAAATAATTTCAGAATGAAGTGCTGTAGGAAGTATTGAAGGAATACCTGAATAAATTTGTTAGAGTACCTCCACAGTAATTTCTGGAGGATTTACTGAAGGAATCCCTGGAGAAAATTCCGAAGGAGTTCTTGGAGGACTGTCCAAAGAAATTCTTTAAGAATTTAAGAATATCGGTATAATTCCTCTGGAAATTATATCTGATATCTTAAGATTCGTCCTAGAATTTTGGGAAGGGATTACTAGATGAACTTCCGAGGGAATGGCATTTCTTATAGAATACCTGGAAAAGTTCCAGTGGAATTTTGTAGAAATTTTCAACAGTATACATGTGCATATGTATGTAGTTCTCTACAATCCTGGCTTGTGTCTTGCTCATCATACGGCTCCACCCAATAGTACAGTCGAATTGATTTACCATTCTGCTTTCCATGCAATGTGTATGAAGGGCAAAAAACGGAGGTGGCGGACCCATAAGCAGAGACACTTACGCAAAGCCCGCGAGATAGAGGGATCATTTCAAGAGTGTAATCCAATAGACTAATAAATAGATTCGCAATCCTTTTTGAGCTTTACGAGGGCTGACGCACCAAATCCATTACAACTGTGTGGAAGAGTACCCATCTACGTGTGTAGAAGCTTTTAAAAGTATGCCCAAAAGAATTTCTGAAGGAATTCCTGATGGAATTGTCAGAATTAATCTTGTGAATGTGAATGTTTGAAAGATTTGCCAGAAGAATTCCTTGAAAAAAATTCCTAAGGTCCTAAGAAGTTCCGAAGCAATTTCTTAGGGAAATTTCCAAGAAAAACCTGGTCTCATTTGTGGAGGCTTTTTTTAAGGAATTCCTGAAGAAATTCCCGATCGAAATCCTCACGGAATTTTTTAAAGTATACTAGAATGAGTTTCTTGATGACTTACCGAATTAATTCCTGAATATATTCCATAGGGAATTATTCAAGGTATTTACGAAAAAAAATCTGTAGAAATTGTTGAAGGAACTACAGCAGAAAATCCGAATATCCGCAATCTCGATATTTTGGGAGTTTTTCTTGACATGTAGTCTTGATTCTGGAGTAAAAACTGAGTTTGTTTCATAAATTCACTCGAAAATTCTGTTCGAAAATCGTTTCAGGTTCTCTTTCCGTTATTCCTTCAAGAATTGAGTCGGATTTCCTCCTTTCTTCGAAAATCTCTTTAGAATAGTCACCATGAATTAATTTGGACATTCATTCAGGGATTCCTTCAGTAAAACCTCCGGAAAGGCCTTTATTTTTTCAGAAATTTCTTTGGAATTTCCTTCATAATGTCCTTAGTAAATTCCTTTAGTAAACCATACAAAATTCCTGCAGGAATAACTCCGGAACGAATTCTAATTTAGAGGAACTTTTAAAGGAATTTTCGAAGAAATTCCTAAGGGATTTTGAGTGTTAAACCTATTTTCAATTGAAAAATAAAACACTTAAACAACGGTTCAAAAAATGAAGTGAATGAATTTACAAACAAAATCTCCGAAGATTTCCCAAAAGATTTTCAGAAAAAGATTTCCGAAAGAGTTCTTAAAGGATTTTTTAAAGAAATTTTCGAAGATCTACATAATGTCCGTAGGAACTCCTATAGGAAATTCGGAAAGAATTCCTGGAGAAGTTGGAATTTGTTTACTTAAGGGAAATTTCGAAAGAATATCAAAATATTTTCCTAGAGATTCAGAAGAAACTCTTTGAGGAATTACTGGACGAATTTTTATTGGGAATTCTTAAAAAAAACCGGAGGTTTTCTCCTAAAGAGATTTTTGAATGTACTCCTAAAATAGTGTTCGTATTTCTTGAAGGAATTTTCAAATGAATTTCTGAAGAAATTCCCAAAAGACTCCTCAAAGGAATTTCCGAAGCAATCCTCGAAGTAATTTCTAATGAAATTCTTAAAGAAACTTTTGGAGAAATTTCGGAACGAATTTCCGAAGAAATACCCAGAAAAAAATCATGGAATGCTTCGAAAAAGTAATGAAGGAATTTCTCAATTAATTCTTAGAATTCCTTTTTCGAATTTTCTGAGAAATATCTTGATAAATTTCCCAACGAACTTCTGGATTTAAGTCCGAATTACTCTTTAATTAATTTATGCGCTGTGATGCGGCAATGTCTAGTGGAGGATGTAATGTATACTTTTGCTGAGGATTTACATGATATAGCTATTAGGATGTTCACTAGGGTGGCTCAAATTAGTATGGGAAAAACTTTTTTCAACATTTTTGATGGGCCGCCCTCTTATTCGGCTCTATTTGATGCCCTGATGCTCTGGACATAATTTCAGCCAAATCGGTCAACGTTTGAGCGGTGCTAAACTCGTTGGATGTTTATATGCAAAAATGTATGCAGAAACATCCAAAAACAGTGATTTGTTGGACGGCACAATTTACGATCAAGAATCATGGTACTCATTCAGATCTTGAAGAATTTAATACAGAATGTTATGCAGCAAAGCGCGAGAAGATTAGAGTTTGCTCGGCTAATTTATATATATAATATATAGCAGTTTGAGCAAATTTCGTTTCTTTTACCTTTGAAAAAAAAATTCACCCCTTCAACACTTCAGTAAAATGCTAATATCTTTGTCTAATAAACTCTAATCTTCTCGCGGTTTTCAGCATAACATTCTGTATTTAATTCTACAAGAACTGAATGAGTATCCTGATTCTAGATTGTAAATTGTGCCGTCCAACTGCAAATAACTGTTTTTCGATGTTTCTGCATACATTTTTCCATATAAACTTCCAACGAGTTTAGCACCGCCCAAACGTTGACCGATTTGGCTGAAATTTTGTCCAGAGCATCAGGGCATCAAATAGAACCGAATGAGAGGGCGGCCCATCAAAAAATTTGTATAAGTGTTTTTTGAGCCACCCTAATGTTCACCACATTATATCAGTCTGACTTTAGCTTGCAATTGTACAAAAAACCCTAAAATTCATAAAAACATCGTATGCCTCACGGTGTGAATTTTTTTTCTCAGCTCAAAATTATTCACGCCGATTCACGCCGCCGCCGCCGCCGCCGAACATTGCTTACGGCGTGACGCCGCCGACGCCGCCGACGCCGCCGCCGCCGGTGTAAAAATAGCCTTACGCCGCCGCCGTTCATAAATACTTCGGCGCACAGGTCTAATCGGGACAGTTCCCCTACTTTTATATATTCTAAACTGGCTGTTTGAACTAAACGACACGTATACTTTCAATCTATTTTAGAATCTCTTGTAACACACTCGTGAAATCAATACCCGGTAACGAATGTGGCAGCGAATCTTGTTAATTTCTTGGGATTCAAATCTCCATCTACCAAACTACCATTCCTGGTAGTCATACCCCGTCGCTCATCCCGTGCAATCCTTTCATCCCCAAATGCATCAGTACAGTACCTTCTCGTACATCCTGCTGCCGGTCGGTCGTATCCCCTCCGGATTTAATTGAGAAAACAAAATGAAGAACATCCGCGCGCAAAACGCGAAACGAAACGAATCAAAGCGCGATGATCCAAAACTCCCATTCGCCCGCTCGGCTGGCTTGGAACTTTGGGAAATCATTTATCGCGCATTACTTATGCATGATTGCATGTTTTATGTGCTTTTAATCAGCATCTTGTAAAACTTTCCTGGAAGCGTGGAGTGGTTTGTTGATACACGAGCCCACAGAGCTATAGGGCAGGCAGCAGCAGTGCAGCGCACCAACGCCAAACGAACAAAACAGATGGGGAACCCGCGATGACGACGGCGATGTGTATTCCAACCTCGCTATGTTGCTGGTTACGTTTGCAGATGCACTTTCGTGACGAATATTTTATATTTCCTTTCGATTTCTTCGAACCGTTTGCTGTAGTTTCTGCTGATGCTGTCAGGGGTGGTTCTGGTATTATTTCGATAAGATTGAAAATGGAAAATATCCAATTCAGTATTGTAGTTAATGGTAGAGCTTAGGTAATTGGTATAAAGTTCACCCACTTTGATTCGACAATGTATCTGGATTACAATTGCATAATTGCATAGGTCCTTGCTGTTCACTCATTCACCCACTAATAGATGTACAAAGGTTTAACTATTTTTCTTTATTAACGTTATTTTTTAAAATTTAATGAGTTCTTCACTGACAATCCATTTATATTTACCAACCTAGATCCGACTCTGATCAAGCCGTTTAAATTCAAACCTATGGGTGTTGCTTTGCTCCGTTTTCCGTGGGGAGCTGCTACGGCAGCCTGTCAGCTTGGGCTGTTTTGGAAAAGAGGGGGTGGACCCACGGCGATGTTTTACCTCCTTTCCCGCCGATTTCGGATTTAGGTGGTAGACGACGTCGACGACGACGACGTATCAGTTCTAGCTAAATGATTAATATGCAATCTGGGAAACACGCGGAGGTTCATTCCGCCCGGTTTGGGTGCAGAGTGCAAACACTGCACTCGCGCGCACGATAGATTAAAGTACATCGGTTATAAGCAAATGCATGTTTTTAGTTGGAGTGTTCGAACGATGTGATGAAACGACGACTCGAACGTAATTAATCGAGCTGTATTTTGGAATCGACTTTCTTGCACTCGATAGATTGCGTTTTTCCGTTGAGTTTCCATTGCGCCAGATGTGCCGCTGGAGATTTGAACTCTGGAAAAACGGTACACGGTTTCTCATCGGAAAAATCGAAAGCTACTTGCAATCAGCTGAACTTTGCGTGTGGCTCTGTACGTTGATCCGATTTCAGTTTGCTTGATATCTTCATGTCATCTTTCTATTTTGGAATAAAATTCCGATCGTTTTTTTAAGTAAACATAATTTTATGATACAATCATTCCTAAGGAGAAGGGTTGTCCTTCAAACAATAATTAATATACAACAGAGGGTTTTGAACAGCGCAGGCTCGTCAACGACATTTAAAATTTCCTCGGCTAAGGACGCTATCATCTTTTCTGCGGTCACAAAATCTCGATCAGTGAAATCTCTGTATTTTTTACAACACCGGAGAAAAAACATTTCTAGCGATACACAGCTTGAACAAGCCTGCATGAGTGATCCAGAACATGTTTCAAGTACAACTTATTAGACCGACAATAAAAAAACAATGAGCATTATTGATTAGTGTTGTGGATTGGAGATGCTCATTACATATCTCAAAATGCTTCGCTTAGTTGTAATTATTTGTGTTGACATTGATCGCTCGAGTAAGCATATGCGGTATTTCGAAAAATTTCGTTTCAGGTGGTTCGAAATTCCGCGGAATTTCGCGGAATCTGAGCGTGGCGAAATTTGATTTCTTAATTTCGTTTCGTTTCGTAAAATCACAAAAATTTCGCTAGAAAAAATTAGCTTTTAACGAAACTTAACGGAATTCCGCGGAATTTCGAAACAAATTTAGACTTAAACCATACTGTCTCGTACGGTACTGTATTATCAAATTTTGGCTGCGCCGCTGAACAAAATCATAAAGCTGCTTTTAAAACTTAACTTTATACAAATTTTCATATTAACGGTTACTGCATAATCCCATTCTGAGTCGACAAATACGTATTTAGTTTTTATCTATAAAACGTCTTCAGTGTTTTGTTAGAAATGTCAAACAGAAAACGAAAAATATCTTTAACTATTTTACCTCAATATTTAAGACGTCAGGCTCAGAGTATAAATGTAATCAGATACGAATCTGATCAGTACAACTTTGTCAAAGAGGCAAAGCCATGGCGTGAATTCTTATGGAATTTGTGAATTATTTTTAAAGCGCCTCTTTCTTATTAAAGGCCGACTTCTTCACCTCTTATGTCTCAAACTAGCTTTAGGCGGTTCACTAAGCACCACTTAATAGTTAAGTAGGCCCCAATGAAAACATTATTATTAAAGGAAGCACATTGATTAAACGAAGTTAGATTGATTTGAAACACGGTTTTCGTCTTCGAGTTTTCATAATAACTTCGTTTACTATAAATATTTAGTCGCTTACCAAGGCTTCACATGAATTACCTTTTCAACAAACTAAAGATTCCTTTACGGTGGCGCTCACTGAGATGCAGAGCATTCCTCGGTCTCTTCTAATTGTCAAACAAATTTCCCTCTCCTAATCCCAAATTGATCGTAAGGGCGTGAACGGCTTATACCATTACTCATTAATTTGACAAAGATTTTTACATGCCTCATACGCACAAACATATGTAACAAGGACAAACAGACTATTACTTGGTTCGTCGAGTTGATTGTACAGTAGCCGTTCGATAACTGCAAAATGTTTACTTTTCAGTTAACGAATGCCGTTCGATAACTGCAACGCATTCTAGACGTCAAACGGTTGTCAATCGACGTCAGAGCTTGAGCTTGAGCTTGAGCTTGATTGACTGCTCGTAGTTGCTACTCCATTATGACCAGATCAGCTGTTCTTGCACAGGGAACCAACAGATGTTTGCTTGGGACTAGCACACATCTTCAATGTACAAGTACTGGTGATCTCATTTGTTAGGTCATACTGGCGCCTGCCACGTCAGAATGCAAGTCAATGTAGGGAAGGGGAGGAAATGATGATGCAATCACTCGCCCACTGCAAGCCGAATATACCTCTGCACTTGCCACGAGTTCATGCGGAATTTGTTGGAATTTCTGGGTTAGGTTGGAGAGGCAGAGGTCCGTCTTGGTTAACGAGCTGCCAATGTGATAGATAGGAGAAGGTAACTGATGGAATTTCTTATTGGATGTAGGAAACGAGCTCTATAAGTTCATTTCCAATTCTAGCAGATTACTGTTAGAATACTCAAATTGAAGGTATAGGAATAGTAATGGAAACGGTATGGAAGTCCATTTCCAGTTCTAGCGATTGCTAGAACATGAGAAATAAAGAGAAAGATACAAAGTAGGAGAATGGAACGGACCTGGGATTGAATTCACGACCTCCTGCGTATGAGGCAGAAGCGGTAGCCATATGACAACCATGCCCGCTTCGAAACAAGAGAGACCACGCACTGAACTGATTAATTTTATTACCGGCCGCGCAATGCAGAACACAATAATTTGGCCGACCGCGCGATCGTTCTGCTGTCCGAAACATGAGAGATCACGCACTGAGCTCACACGGTTGTCAATCGACGTCAGATGCAATAAAAGTGCATCTAAATGTGCAGCGCAATGCAGCTGTCATTGAGTCTGAGATCAGTTTGAAGTTTAGCGGTCCGATAACTGCAAAACTGTTGAAACTATCGCATTGCAGTTAAAAAGCATTGCAGTTAAATGACTTGCAGTTATCGAACGTCTACTGTATATAAGACTCTCCGAGCTTCATATAAAAAGGTTGAATTTAGAAGTAAATGATATCCTTTTGTAACAAGTTTTTGTATAAGAATGGAAACAATATTTCTTCATACCTGGCAAACTGCTGCCGTAAAAACTTTGCGATTTTGTGGGTTTTAGAAAGGTGTAGAGGATTCGTCTAGCGAGCAAATGTATGCTATTAACAATTTTCTATCTACTATCTATCATTTTCTGGTTTTGAGTTAGCTCAATGATTGTATGGCATTTGCCACAATGATTTTTACCAGAAACCCATTCCCCAGAATGGATCATATGCCAGAATTGACCAATTGCCAGAACGTAATTTGCCAGAATGTACAGTTCCCCAGAAATAGTAAAACTCTGAATTCCGATTATTGTTGGTGGCTATAGGAAAAGTATTACATAAAGAAGGTAATTTTGTAAAACGTGGATTTGGAATTATTTACTAATGAAAGGATTTTCTGTATACAGTATCTCCCCGCTTATTCGGACCTCGCTAATCCGACGACTCGTTAGTTCGGATCTCGCTAATTCGGAATTTTCCGGAATAAAAATAATCAACACCCATTTAAATGCATTATACTGTCAGTTTTCTAATTTGTGCTGTGATTTTGTTTTGGTTCATTTATACGGATTTGACAGTCGGATTAACGACAGAAACCGCGTTAGTCCGGCCACAGATAACAGATACCGTGGGGCATCGAAATCCGTACACTTAAGCACCTTAGTACATGAAAAAGTCATTAGAAAATAGGAATCGAATGTAAATAAAACATTTGGCATCGACACAGGAGCATGAAGGCTTCTACTTTTTAACTGTTTCACATTTACTAATTAAAAACTACGAAAAACATGATAAAATAATGAATTAAATCAACTACTTCTGACTCAAAATCTGTCCACCGTGGACGGATTTCGAATCAAAGGATCAAAATCCGTACAGCTATTTGTTAACTAAATATTTAAATTGACACAGTCTGATTGACCGAACTACCACTGTGAATAGTTCCATACACACCTTGAGAAGCGATCCCTTTGATTTGTAATCCGCTTATCTTATGTAATGATTCGCAATTCGCAATTAAAACACAGTTACTTTTGGTGCAATTATGCTCTACCCGAAAACAAAATGGCGGCACAAACTCCGCGTTTGGTGGGTGGAGATTGGTTTTTGATTTTTGTTGTTTTAATTTCAAAGCCTTCTTTCCAATTCTGTGCCCTGAAAGCTTACTGCCAATAATCTGAACAGGATAAGATTAATTATTTCTACATTAATTACCTTTAACCCTCTTTAATTTATTGATATCTCATGAGGTGGACGGATTTCGGTGCTGTACGGATTTCGGTCCCGCACGGTATTTAGGCTAGAACAAATTTCATTGAAAATCCTGTGTAAACTTTTGAATTGATATACATTGGCCCACTCCTGCCTTCTACTCAAATGATTGCGGCAGTACATACAAACGCAGCGGATTAGCAACCGTCGAATTCAGCCAATGTATTTGACAGCTGCATTCGGGCTGCGTTTTCAATAAAAATGATCCTTGCGCCATCTCCAATCGATTGCAAAACGCGGTTCCCATTTTAAATACAATTGAATTAACGGTTGCGGATGTTTACACACGTATCGGATGCCAGCCTCAATATCTGTTATCTGTGATCCGACGATACATTTGTCGGATCAGCGTATACTGTAATTATTTTTTACAGATAAAACTATTTTGTGATTTTAAATTTTATTTCATGCACATATTTGGAGCATGCAAATAAACGTAACATTCAATCGATCTCACTATTCTTTTAAATCGAAATAAATTTAAGCTGTGCTTGCTTGTAAAATTAAGTCAAATTTAATTGAATATCGAATGTTAATTCGTTTGATGCGGTAAGCTGCAAATTTACACGTCGTTGAAGTTTCAAAATTTCTTGCTGTGTTCATAAAAAGGACGATTGAACATATTAGACAATTTTCAGAAAGATGGATACTATTTATCAAAAAAATTACATTCATATTAGTCTAATACCAAACAAACTGATTACGAAAGGATATCATATTTCTTTGTCCCATTCCAGACGCAGACTTCATTTCAAAAATTGAATCATATCTACAATTGGATAATATCACTTTAAATGATCCTAGATAGGTTTTTGCTTTCATTGAAGACATTATATCTACAAGTCTAGGCAAAATGTCTACTTCTAAAGAAGGAATCACATCTTAAATCTTCTTCTATATAATAAAAATGAGTTGAGATTTCCTTCCTGACGATTTAACTCCCGAACGGGTTGACCGATTTGCAAGATTTTTTCCCTAATCGATTCGTTTTGGGAACCGCAAGGTTTGTATATACAAAAAGTTGATGAATATAACGGGGAAATGTAAAAAATCATTAGAATACTATTTTGGGTCAGATGTTGAGGAAAACAAAACAAACGCACGGAAATTGATCTAGAGTGCGGTGCTGCAAATAGTTCATTGTGACATTTTCAACACCCGGTCAAAGCTGGGTTTCTTTCGCTAGTATGATAATAAAATGAAATTAGGAACTGCACTAATGCTGGGGTATTGCCTTTTCGCCAATTGTGAACGAAGAAGCGGCGATTTATCTCAGACTGCTTATTTTGTTACTACAGTGACCAGGATAATAGAAAACCCACTTGCAGTTTTTCATACAAAATTTTCAATTTTGGAGATATACATCTCGATTGCGTGTGAACCAATTTTGTAAACTTTAAAATCAATTCAATAAAAATTCCGCGGAAAAAAAATAAAATTTCGTTTCGTTTCGTAAAATTTCGAATTGAATGGACCTTGATTTCGTATCGTTTCGAAGTTGCGGAAATAATTTATATTTCGTTTCGTTTCGTTTCGAATCAACATACACATTTTAAATTTCGTTTCGTTTCGTTTCGTTAGGAAAAAGTGTCTTATCGCATACCCTTACGCTCGAGTTCGTTCAGTAACGTTACAGAATACACGAAATGTCTTCATTCGGCAACCAGGCCATAGAAAACGTTCTATTTTGTTCTTATTGTCTACATTAAATTCTTTCGATGATTCCGCCACTTCCTCTCCCAGGACCTGCAAAACATTGTTCAAGCTCGATCACCAGTTATGTAGTTCGAATTCAGCTGCTTCTTTTACTTCCGATACCAGCTTTGCCATTTCCTCTTCCGTATCGTGATTGTCTAGGTAGCCATCCTGTGGTTTTCTACAACTGACTGCCTTTGTTGAAATGTTGAACTTGCCGACGTTCCACTCCACATCAAACTTTGTAAAACACTTCGTGAATGTCACCGGCAATCGCTACTTGCTGCTGATGCAAGCGAAGCGCTGCACTACGGTTGGCAACAACTAAAGAAAGTGCGATCTCTTGAACAGCAGCATGTCGTTTAGTGACTGTTCTTTTGCAGCCGCCCCAGGTTTCCGTGGGTTTGTGACTACTCCGAGTGGCAGATACCATGTCCGGTTTGGATCACTTTCCTCTAACTTCCGTGGTGTAAACCTGTTTTTCTTAGCTCGCCTGCATTTTCGCCTGATTCTCAATTTGCTCTCAAACCAGATGATCAGACGCCACTCTCTCATGCTGTAACTTTACGGAATCTCCATTACATCACTCTGCCACAGCAATCCAGTCTCATAGTGGTCATCCCAGTTCCTTTGACCGTCGATCTTTGAAGAATTTATTTCGCTCATCGATTTTCTTCCACTTCTTGCACACACTTTGCGGACACTGACAGGTTCTTTACCACGAAATATCATTTGACCAGTTCGTGGAGTTTTCCATTTTCCAACTTCTGCAGATGTATAACGTTGGAGATGTTGAATTTTCTTATTAGTCACCGATACTCCCAAGTATGCCATTTAGCTCTCAACATACTCGTAAGCTACTCAGATAGTCCCCGGTGGCGGATCTATCCTACTCCGACGGGGAGTCCCCCAGCGGTGGAAGCACCCCCGATACCGACGACCCGCATCCGTGGAAGACTGTTACATTACCAACACTACACTTTCATCTGGTCAGCAAGTTCATAGATTCGCTCAAGTCCTACGCACATTCTCACTTCAACGGGTGACCGGACGAGTGCCGACGTGGGTGGAGATTCAGTGGTGCCCCGACGACGCGTAGCCGGTGCATTCGCGCGCCGCGATCTACTCAACTGATCCCCGGCGGTGGACCTAGCCTACTTAACCGATTTCCCATGCACTGCGCCTTTTAGCTTCTTGCTTAACCATTGAGCCATATAGCTCACGTCTTGGTTGCGAACTACTCGGATAGTCCCCGGTGGTAGATCAATCCTACTCCGGCGGTATGTTCTCTGACGCCGGAAGCTCCCTCGCAACCGACGACCTGTCTCAACGGGTAACCGGACAAATGCCGAGGTCAACCCAAGGATTCCGAGTGGAGATAACTTCCGGTTCAATGGTGCCCGACGACCCAGAGCCGGTGCATTTGCACGCCGCGATCTACTCTGCTGGTCCCCGGCGATAGGCCTAGCCTACTCCGATAACAGAGTTTCGATTGCCTTGAGCCATTCAGTTGTCACCTTATTCATTGAGCCATTCAGCTCCCTCCTTGGTCACGATCGCGAACGACTCGAATAGTTCCCGAAGGCGGATCTAACCTACTCCGACGAGAAGTTCCCAGAAAGCGGGAGCTCCTCCAAAACCAGCCGTTTCGCCACGTTCTCCGGCTACCCGCGGTAGCTGACGCTGCCGTTTCCATTCATTATCGACATATATATTCATGACTTCCGCAGTGGAGTACTCATGGTCCGCTATCCGTAAAGGCTGCTTGCTGCTGCTCTATTCGCCAACTTCGTTGTAGGATGTCAGCTATCTTGGACGTCGCTCTTGCGACCGATATCCATTGTTCTGGGTTGTACCGTACTATGTAGAAAAGTTAGTTCGTAATAAATCATCAAGTGGATCGGATCGTTTTCCTTACACCCTTCGGTTCGGATTCCTTAATCCTGTAGCCTGTGTACCAGGCATTACTAAAGCGTCAACAACAACAATGGACCCAAAAATTGATTCCTGTGGGACACCTGCCGTGATGAGGGCGCTAGCCAAGCCTTCGTCTCTCTCGTAGATCAATACTCGATTCTGAAAGTGGCTTCCCAGAATCTTCTGCACCCCTACCGGTACTCCCAGCTGAAGCAACGAGCTCGTCATCTCCATCCAGCACGCACTGTTGAATGCATTCCGCACATCAAGTGTTATTACTGCGCAGTAACGTATACCACGTCGCTTGCATTCGATGGCGACCTTTGCAGTTTCCTCCACCGATTTAATGGCACCCAGAGTAGACCTTCCTCCCGAAAACTGAATTGCTCGCTCAATAGTCCTCCTAGCTCCTCCATGTACGGCGACAGCCTGTTCAAGATCAACTTCTCCAGTAGCTGCCTTACCGTGTCTATTAGACAGATTGATCTGAACGCTGAGGGGTTTCCTGGTGGTTTACCAGTTTTCGGTAACAGGACCAAACGCTGTCTCGTTCATATATCCGGGAATCTCCGCTCGTCCAGACACCTCTGCATGGCTAACCTGAACATGTCCGGATTAGTCATTATGGCTGCCTTCAACACCATGTTCGAGACGGAGACGAGCCAGCCTCGGGCTGAAAGTCTCCTTAATAAAGTCAATAATAATAAAAAAAAACACCATGTTCGAGATCCCGTCCGGATCAGGTGCTTTACTCGGGTCGAGAGACTTTGCCACCGTCATTAGCTCTTCTACCGTCACCCTCGCCACTGCTTCATCATTTGCTCCTACCTTCGCTGTTGGCGGTCAATGGGTTGGGCCGTGGTGCCCGAGTAGTGCTTCAATTATCGTTTTCAGCCTTGTTGGGAATCGCTCGGGAGGTGCCAGTGCTCCTCTTGTTTTGGCCATCACCGCCCTATAGGCGTCTCCCCATGGGTTCGAGTTGGCGCTCTGGCACAATCTGTCGAAGCTGGCTTTCTTTGATGGCCTTGTTTAGAGCCAGTCTCGCTGCTTTGAATCGCTCGATGCGTTTCCTAGTACAACGTCCAGCTTAGCTATGGTCTCTAGTAGCATTTGCCCTCTCCGGTTAGTAAGGTGGCTTCCCCACTCCGTCGCCCACGCATTGAAGTCATTGAAGCCCTGCACTGGCTTGCGACCCGCCAGGTCTGATGTCAGCCGATCGACTATCTGGATGAATAGCTCTATTGGCCACCTTGGCGGCGCATAGCAGCTGCAGTAGTACACTCCATATACCGTCTGCTAGCCAGTTCCCGTTATCCGCGGGGATGCGGTACGGCTCCAATGATGACCACGGCACGAACACGGACAACGAGACTAATCGGTTTGGAAGTAGGGAAAGTGTAGTACCTTTTCCGACGCAAGTACGGCAGGTTGAAGGAGTCATCCGGGACGTCTTACCCCAACCCGTTGATGGCGAATTCACCTCCGTAGCCGATCGAAACACTGATTGCACCACGGTACCGGAAACTTGGGATGGACGGCAGGGAGAATGGGTAGCCCTTCTTTGCCCTGGCCGCCGCCCTACACTAACGACCATAGCGAGCATAAGAACTGAAACCACAAACAGCATCACGACATCGACATTCCGGGACAGACGGCAGGAAGGAGGGGTAGCCCTCCTATGCCCTGGCCGCCACCCTACACCAGTAAGTATGGAGCATCCAGCATCCGATGAAAGCGGCATACCCAACAACGAAGCAGTAGACATAACTTCACAAAGCCTTTCCCCAGTGCTGGCTGTTGCCGGCAGATCTGGAAGCAATCGTGTAGTAGTTTCGGCAGCGGCTGGCACTGTGGGGCAAGACGTCCCACAGGTCAATACTCGCTTTTTCTACCCGTGTGCATATACTCTCCCGAAAACCCTTTCAGGTCAACAACACATCGCAGCAGTTACCTCACGCGGAGAAGGCCAGTCGCGTCGAAGAAATATTACACAAAGCGCCGACAGTTGTTGGTATTGGTAGAACTAGTGTAATGGTTTCGATAGCTGCTGGCACTGTGGGGCAAATCGTCCCACAGGCAAGTTCCAGCATCGCTCAGGTTTCTGCCGAGGTTATCGCACCATCCTTTTCTACCACAGCCGACCCGCCAACATAAAGAACATCCACGTCGTCGTCCATCACTTGTTATGTCACAGACAGCCGCTCCGGCGGCGTTTTCGCCCTACAGTGGAACCTGCGCGGCCTCAGGGCCAACATCAGCGGATTGAAGCTCCTCATCGCCGATCTCGAGCCATGCGTCGTGGCACTGCAGGACACGAAAGTTAACCAAACGGTCGTCCCACCAAATTTCGTCGGCAGGCACTACACGTTGCTTCTGGAATCGAACAGTGTACACTACTGGCAACACGGGGTTGGCCTTGCCATCCGAGAAGGCATACCGTTCGAGCGTGTGCTGATCGACATCACCTTGCACCTCCCTGCACGCATCCACGCGCTTTTCCAAGTAACGGTAGTGTCTGTCTACATCCCTCCGAATTTTACGCATATTCAGGCCGCATTGGGTCAGTTATTTGAACAGCTGGAAGGTCCGGTGCTGTTTCTGGGATACTTCAACGCGCACCATCTCACGTGGGGGTCTCACCAATCGAACGCGCTCGGCCGATATATATCCGAAAACACATTGACGCACCACCTAGTCATATTAAATGACGGTTCACACACCCGCATCGACCCGGCCACCGGGAATACCTCGGCCAACGATGTGACCATCTGCTAGCAGAATCTGGCCCGTAGGTTCATTTGGCGAACTATGTTGGAAACGCACAACAGCGATCACTTCCCGATCACGGTGTCCATCCCCGGGTGGTCGAATCAACGAACGACACGACGCAAAAGGCTCTACGATCACGCTGATTGGTCGCTATATGAGCGACTTACGGCAGAAGCCATCCGATCAGATGCCGAATGGGATATTCAGAGCTTCACAGAGAGTATTGTAGCAGCAGCGACAAAGGTTATTCCACGTACCAGCGGGCGAATTGGACCGAAAGCGGTACCGTGGTGGTGCCCCGAAGCAAAAGCGGCGAAAGTGCCTTCAATCTCTCCGACGCCTACAGCAAGGTGATCCGAACCAACCCGAGGCGTTAGTGAAGTTTCAGGAGGCACGAGCAACGACACGAAAAGCTATTAGTAAGGCGAAGGAGTAGTCGTGGGAAATTTTTGTGGCGAAAATATCACCAAGCAGCTCGGCGACCGAACTATGGCGGACGGTGTATACCCTGCGTGGCAGCTGACAAAAGCGTCCGGTAGTGCTCAAGCGAGCGGACGGGTTTACGGACGACCCCGAAGAAGTGGCAGAAGAACTGGCAAAAGTCTATTGCGAGAGATCGGCGACTTTCAGCTACCCTCTGTCGTAACCGAACTTCGGCTGGTAATCAATTTCACCAACCGCGCGAAAAACCAGATACGCTCTATCGCACTAAAAATCGCTAATAGAATCAATTTTTTCCTATACGCCCGATCATCAATGCCTTCGCCTTCATTATTACCGTGATGATGATGATCATAACCCTCCATAAACCGTAATAATTTCTATAACATTTTTTTCTTTTATTCACGTCGAATCTCTAATCTACTACACCCACCATCGTTCCAGATGTCGAAAGCGGCAGCTGAACGAAGGTCCATAGATGTTTCGCATAACAACGATGATGTGTATAACATCGATATCACCCTGAGCGAACTTCTCTAGGCCCTCGACAAAGGGCGATGTACCTCAACAGGTCCAGATTCGATTGGGTACCCGCTGCTGCAACGACTTCCTATTTCTGTGAAAATGACACTCCTTGATCTGCTGAATGACATCTGGCGCAGTGGCGAGTTTACCGCCAGCTGGCGGAATGCCATCGTCGTTCCCATCCCGAAGCCAAACTGCCACGATACCGGTCCGAATGCTTTTCGGCCTATCTCGCTCACCAGCTGCAGGGCGAAACTTCTTGAACGAATCATTAACCGGCGACTGATCACCGAACGCGATCCGAGTGGACGACTCGACAAGCGCCAGCACGCTTTCCGGACAGGACGCGGCACCGACACATATTTCGCCGAGCTTGAAAGGTCGCTGCCTACCACCGACGAGTACTGTCTGATAGCGTCCCTGGACCTATCGAAGGCCTACGACACCACCTGGCGACACGGCATCTTGCGAACCTTAAAGTCTTGGCGGATACGTGGTCGGATGCTTAACCTACTGCAAAGCTTCCTCTCGGAGGTCACCTTCCAGGTGTCTATAGGAGGACACATGTCCGGAGAATATCCGTTAGAGAACGGAGTACCGTAGGGTTCCCAGTCTAAGCTAAGCTGAGCTAAGCTAGAGAACGGAGTACCGTAGGGTTCCGTTCTATCCGTGACGCTGTTCCTCGTTGCGATGCAGCCTATTTTTCGAGTTCTTCCGGTGGGCGTCGAAATCCTTGTGTAAGCAGGCGACATCCTCCTCGTGGTACGAGGGCCAAAAGGACAAGGCTTATGCCGAAAACTGCAAACTGTGGTTAAAGGTGTGGAGAAGTGGGCGAAGAGCGTTGGTTTCTCCATATGGGCGACGAAGTCGCAGACGTTTTACTGTAGCCCCAACGCGTGTCGAGCGCCAGAGAAGCAGATCACCATTGATCGAACTGTCATTCCGAAAACCAACCGTCTGCGAATCCTGGGCGTCACTCTTGACCGAACATTAACCTTCAAGCCACACTGTACAGCGGTGAAGAAAGCATGCGATTCCCGGTTACGGATTCTCCAGATGATCGGAACAAAACTGCTGCGTGGCAATCGTTCAAAGTTCGGTCTGCTCGGCGCTAGTCACTTCGAAGTTGACGTAGGGAGTGAGACTAGTGAGCCGAGGAGGGCCAGACACACTGCAGACACTCGCTCCTGTATACAACAAAATGGTTCGTTACGCTTCCGGAGCGTTCGTGACCAGCCCGATCATCTCGGTCATGGCCGAAGCTGGAACCCTTCCAGGATGGCCATTCGGATTTTATCTAAAAACAGCAACAACAGCACTCTACCGTTAATCCGACGAGCGTCGGACCGGGTACACGAACTTACGAGAACAGCGTTTCCCGCTATTGGCCAACTAGTGAGGCAGAGTGACCGTGTGTGGCAGTCACGAAAAACCGTCGATTGTGTGGGATGTGAAGAGAAGTGTGCGAGCTGGCGATCCGCCGGATAGAGTCCGACCAGTTGTTCAACAGCTGCTTTCGACCCGGTTCCATAGGTCGACAGTAGTCTACGGCTCGAAATGTGAAGATACTGTTGAAGCCGCATTTTATGGATCCAGGAAGTCAAGCGAGGGTCCGCA
Organism: Armigeres subalbatus; assembly: GCF_024139115.2. Taxonomy (NCBI): domain Eukaryota; kingdom Metazoa; phylum Arthropoda; class Insecta; order Diptera; family Culicidae; genus Armigeres; species Armigeres subalbatus. Next base: position 53,648,471 of record NC_085139.1, on the reverse strand, counting down.
ACAAACGTGTTCGATTCTGCTGGATCCCTGGACATGCCGGCGTGATTGGAAATACCGAGGCTGATCGATTAGCGAACGAGTCGAGGAAACAACCGGCCATATCAATTGTACTTCAAAACCCCGCAGCCTGACACGAATGCACCTTTCTGGTGTGAAGTGTCATTAATAAACAAACAAACAAACAGCCCTAGGCTGGCTCGTCTCCGTGGTGGCGAAATCAATTAGTCGTGAGCGCTGTAGTCGGTCTAAACTCCTCTTGGCCAACCTGAGCGTTCAAATATCCTATGATGATTTTGACGTCGTGGCTTGGCCAGCATTCGTACTCACGTTCCAGCGGCGCCTAGATTGCGTCCCTATCATCATCAGTGCTTCCGGAGTGTGGGCTATGGACGGATTATGATGTAGTTGAACAACCGGCCTTTGATTCTCAACCTGCAGTTCCACGAACCGAGTTTCCAATCGCTAGTCCCTTTTCGTCGCAGTGGTCTTCACCGATTGTTTGTACTCTTGTTGTTTGTTAGTTGCGTAAGTTTTTTAAAGGCTGGCTTGCAGGGCCTGACACCAAACCCCCTTAATTTCTGGTGGACTATGGTTCACAGTTTCACTTAGAGTTCCTCGCTGGCACTCGGACGATGATCAGTCGCTCCTAACATGGAGAGCAGACGCTGTTGTGAGCCGCTCCTAACATGGAGAATAGAAGCTCAGTAAGATTTGCATCTCCGGAGAGGAGCGAACCCCCCTTCCCTGTCAGCATTACGACCATAGCTCCCACCGGGGTTGGTTGCCCGATCTTCCCCAAGGTTGCTCGTATCCCGGCCAGCGCCATGAGGAGCTAGGGATAGGAGTTGTTGGATAAGAGGCTATAGACCGCGAGATGGAGTCTATTTCATGTACCAATGGTACGCTGTACCCAACATTTGTCGTGCTGAATATTATTTATGTACAAACATTATTGAAAATTGTAATAAAACATGTTAATAATGTAGACTCCCACAAATATGAACTGGTGTGAGAAATTATAAATCAGCAGCGTGCCTATGCAAACAGGTTAGCAGTGACGTAACGTCTAGAACCATCCCCGGCGGTGGCGCACACCGAAGGTCTGCAGTATTCAGAAATTCGATAGTATGTTGCCTCCGCATTAATTGATGTCTGAAATGATTCAATTTTGATAAGAAAATTATTTTGAGCTTTTTAGTGGAATGTTTTCACTTGTCATAAGACGAGTTTATACAATCCCATTGAATTCCACCACTTAAGTCGATACAAGTACAAGACACTGAAGACGGCCTTACTGTTGAGGTCGAAATATGTATCTGTCGAGATACAATTAAGTGGTGGAATTCAATGGGATTGTATAAACTCGTCTTATGACAAGATGATTCAATTACCGACTGTGCTAAGCTTTTAAGGCTAACTAATGCTAAACAGACTTTTGCCCTTGGATGCATAGTCATAAGGGATACGAAATTGTTTATCCGCTGTCCAAAATGTGACAACTATAATTTCAGACTCGCATTATGAGCCATTTTCTTTCATCACAAGAATTATTATTACAACAAGGCTGTTCTCCACGCGGAATGCTTCAATTATGGCATCAGGTTAAAAAAAAACAATAAATTAATTTGACTATTCATTATGAATTTAAGTAAAACCAATTGACACTTGAAAAGTTATGAAGATTTAAAACACAAATGAGCTGAAGCAATTGAATTCGTATTAGAATAATAGACCGTGATGTCTTGCAGCAGCTTGGACAGCAATCAGCTCCTTTATTTAAGCATTTTCCCAATCGCAAATGAAAAATCTGCTGCTTAGCAAAGCAAAGTCGTTTCGCTGCACAAATTGAACATGTGTACCTAATATAAATCGACACAACAATTATATTATGACAAAATGCATCACTTCGGATGCGTCGTCGTGTAGCCATACTAATTAGCCCACACGCAGCCACTCAGTGGCTGGCTACAGTAGCAAGGAGTCCTCCAGTACCACCACTGCTAGAATGCAACGCCGTGTGCATTCGTAAAACTTCCTCTCCAAACCGGGCATACCAAATCCGATGTAGCCAACCATCCGACAGCGCTAAGTGAGCCATCAACCCTCATCCGTACGAAATTTTCCTGCCGCTGCACGGGAGAGTGTTCTCGGAAAAAAGTCGAATTTATCGATAAGACTTACTGTGCAGCGTTCTCATATAAATCGCAAACGTAATAATTTATTCTCAAGGAAGCAGACATATTAAACTTTCAATTTGCGTTTTAATTGTTGCGTTTGTATAGTGAAGGCAAACGAACTAAAACTCAAGACGGCTGAGATTCATTTCAGCTTCGGCCACGGTGACTTACCGCAGTCGAAGCCCTAATTAACAGTCAGACAGCATGTTTGACGCGTAGTTTTCGTTGTTTCTCTTTCAATTGGAGATTACGGCCAAGACGCATTGCACAAACGGCTGCAGCAGCAGCATTAAACAACGGAGTGCATCCGAAGCAAATGTTGACACCGCATCAAATGAGGTTGAAAATTTTAATTGTTCGCCAGAAAACTAAATGCCACTAAGAACCTCCCATTATTCGTCGCCGGGTGGGCAGCAGCTATGTGCGGCACTGCTGCAGGTTTGATTCTGCCGTTCAGGCGGAAAAGCTGCACGCCTCATTTGGTGCGATTGGTTCTGGTTGGCGCCTCTCGCGTTCGAGCGTTTCCGTTTAGCTCAACATTATCGTCTTCGTTGGATTAGACGATTGAGGGTTCGAGGATTGCGTGGGGATCGTTTGTTTGGTTATCAATCAAACAATATGAACGATCTGTCCGGACTTGAAGAATATAAAAATGCTAGAGTATCTTGAACCTTGGGCTTGACAAAAGGATGTGACATGAATTTGTTTGATGGGTAAACAGATTTCATGAAGTTACCACAGTTAATAGCAAAAATGACACGAATTAAGCCAAAATCTTCCCCTTTGCGAATATTATTGATACAAGAGCATGTTAATAATAATAGAGCAAAATTGTCCAGAATTAAAAATAATTATACCTGCTTTCCATAATTTTACATTTGAAAAAAAAAGGGTTTTTCGTATGCGATTATGAAAACTACATAATAGTTGAAAATGTATTTTTAATTACGTAAGAATTAGAGATGAGCAGATGCATATAATAGATTGGGTGTAGAGCATAGGTTCCTAGTCATCCAAGAAATCCCAGGAATAAGGCTTTGAGGTCAACACATGTTACCAATGCAATGATCAATCGGACGTTTTCAAATATAGCATATGTCCTTTATAATGCATAGAAAGAAATGCGTTCACAGTACACCCGATTCTTTTTTTACACGGGGGATGCGTTCGTGTAAAAAGAGTTTTCAGTTCAAAATTTGAAAATCCGTGTAAAAAAAGTTTTATGATTTCTCGACGAATCATGGAAAATGGAGCAACTTTGCAAAAAATTTGTATTACACGGCCGTGTAAAAAAAATCCGTGTAAAATCAGAATCGGGTGTATAAGTTATTTTTTATTGTTTTTTACGAGACTTTCAGACCGTGGATGGTTCATTTTGGAAGTAAAGGTTCTTGGTCATCCAAGAAATACTTGAAATATGTTCTTAAGGGCTGCAAAATGGTGGGTTGACATCAAGGAAGGAGCGCCCAACAGAGCTCTGGTCCCCATAAGTCCCTATCTCACTCTTCCACGGGTCGTTCGATGGCAAAAGACCGCCAGCTAAGGGTTGTGTACTTAGCTGGTAGTGCAGCCTGGGCACTGTTGTCCTTCTGACATCAGCTAGAGTGAAAAGGTACGCCTCGAGCGTCTGTTCACTAGGAGGTGCAGCTCAAACAGCGTCTGCCTTGTACTCAGCGGCTGATTAACGAAATGCTGTATCGCGTCAGCTATACCTAAGGTGGCAGCCTCATCATCGCGATGTAGGTAACGCGACCCCGGTAAGGTAGCTTACTGAAGCCTCTCAAATACCATGAAAAATGGAGATAGAAGAAAAAGAGAACGTTATTTTTGGCAACCGACCCGGCAACGAAATAAGGACTATGATTGGAAACTCGGTACCTGGAATGTTAGGACCCTAAATGAACCTGGACGATTGAGCCTTCTGGCTCGCGAACTGCAGAAGGTTGGAGTGAACGTTAAGAAGTTCGATGGCCCAGATCCGGAGAACCTGAATTCCGAGCCGTGGACCCCACGACCAACACTGCATTCAAGTATAACATCTATTACAGCGGCGGCGAAAAAGCAGAGCATGGAGTTGGTTTCGTAGTGATGGGCAAGCAGATGAAGCGAGTGATGCGGTGGAAACCCATTAGCGAACGAATCTGTGTGTTGAGGATACGGGGCAAATTCTTCAATTACAGCCTAATCAACGTTTACGCACCGACAAACGATAAATCCGACGACGTGAAAGACACGTTTTATGAATGTCTTGATAAAGCCTATGGAGAGTGCCCAAAGCATGACGTGAAAATTGTTATCGGAGACGCTAACGCTCAGGTCGGTAGAGAGGACTTTTTCCGTCCCATAATTGGTAGGGGGAGCCTTCACTCCGTTACCAATGACAACGGCCTACGGCTAATAAATTTTGCTGCTGCCAGAGGGATGGCCAGTACCACCTACTTTGCACGAAAGAATATCCGAAAGCACACCTGGAGACACACAAATGGTGAAACTTGTAAACAGATAGACCATGTTCTGGTGGATGGGCGCCATTTCTCGGATGTTATCGATGTGCGGACATTCAGAGGTCCGAACATTGACTCTGATCACTACTTCGTTGTCAGTAAAATTCGATCACGGTTGTCAACTGTATCGAACGAAAGATCACAGCGAACGATGCGTTACAATATCCAGCGATTGTCGGCGGAAGGAGTATCGGCTGAGTACCGCCAGAAGCTCGAACGGATAAGTGCAATCAACGTTAGCGACAACATCAACGATCTATGGGAGTCGATCCATGGAGCGGTGAGCACAACAGCACGATAAATGGTAGGCACTGCACAGAGACGACCCAGGCGCTATGGGGAATCAGGTGGCCGAAAATAAAAAAAATCGACTTTCTCTGATTCGTAATTCAAGTTGACCTACTAAATGCTAATGCTTTGGAGCATTAAACCCCAGCATATCAGCACTCTAAGCCATATGGTTATCAAGATATAGGCATTAGAGCCAGACACTTTTTAGTTCTTGAAAAATCAATGCATTATTCAACTGTCAATATCTTCGGCTACAGTAGCTCTTTTCCAACTCTTTAAAAAGTTTCTGAAAGCTTGTTTCATGGACTTGCGAAGAACGGGTTAGTTATGGGAAAATAGGTAGTGAAACATCCGAAAATGACCCGAGGAAAAATTTTTTTTTTTTTTTTCATGCAAAAAGTTCCATACAAAAGAAGTTTCTCAAAGTTTCGCTTAGCGACTACCACTACGACTTTCTTTGGACCTCCCAGAAGGCATTAAAACAAATTCCAGCTGCTTATGGCTGCAAATCTGCGATTCCGATCACTTTTTCGAAAAAAAAGTCATTAATTTTGAAACATTAAATGTAATTATTCTCATAATACACGGCAGACTGTGATGGGCTGGATACAAATCCCATGCGTATGACAAAAGAGCATCAAGAACAGTTAAAATAGAGATAGTAGATAACACGAAAAGTGTCGTAGGCTTCGTGGTAGGCCGTGTACACGATAGCTTATGCAGCTATATGATACTCCATTTGGCGTAGGCTCACCAAGAGGAGGCAACTCATTATCTATCAAGTATCAAGCAAATAAATATGAAAAAAACAATATACTCTTGGGGGTTACGAAAATACTCTAGGCTTCATTTGAAATTATTTCATAAAAAGTAAAATTTTGATATTAATTAAAATCCAATATGTGAATACAAGAAGCAAAAATGTCTGTACCTAAGGACATCTTTCGATAATTATTGGTATGTACCTAGGTGAAATAAATAAACAGAACATTTATGAATGTCTATCTGAGTGCATAGTGAGCTGTGATTGCGAAGGTAAATCGTGTGAAGTGTTTGTACTTATTATTTGGTGAATCATGAATTATAGGCAACTCATTGAAGTATTTAGAGCTCACGAGGGACGTCAGGTAGATCGCGTTGAAAGAGCTTTGGAATATATCTGCCAAAGCTTCGCTGTGGATAAACAAAAAAAGAGTCAACTCCATACAAAATTGAAAAATCTGCATTTGAGCACCTAAAAAAAAGTCGGACTCATCATGCCAGGAAAGCCTCAAGAGAAGAAAATTTACATGACGTTTTCATTCGTGCTATGAACTCGTCGGATCCTTTGATAAGCTTCCTCAACTTAGGTAAGCGACTTCAAAATAAATCTAATCTAGAATGTTGATGTTCAAAGTTTTTTAGTGACTGAAACTTCTTGCAATACAACAGATTCGAGTACAGAAATATATACCATAGCCAGGCCTGGTAGCGAGTCACTTTTTAGTGACTTGGTCACTATTTTGAGCCTAGTCACTAAAAAGTCACTATTTCCATCCAAAAGTCACTAAAGTCACTATTTTTGCATTGCCTGTTGTAAAAAAGTTCAAAATAAAAATCTTATTTAACTATTATTATCAATCAAATCAAACGTGAATCTGACAGCAGAGTCAGGGAGAGTAATGAACGACAAGGGCGTCGATGACAGAAAGTACATTATGATTGTTAAATCCGTTTATGATTGTTAAATAACAGTAGACGTTCGATAACTGCAAGTCATTTAACTGAAATGCTTTTTAATTGCAATTCGATAGTTGGAACAGTTTTGCAGTTATCGGACCGCTAATCTAAAAAAAGTCAACCTCTATGACAGCTGCATTGCGCTGCCCAATCAGATTCACTTTTAGTGCATCTGACGTCGATTGACAACCGTTTGACATCTAAAATACGTTGCAGTTATCGAACGGCTACTGAACAAGTGAAGCGAGCCGAGTCCTCTCTGGAGTGGCCTCAGCCATCTCCAGCTCCTAGGGAATGTGATATGGTCGGTGGAGAGAAGAACAAGCTCTACCTTAACTCTAATTTATTAATTCTAATTACGTGCTATATATACATTGTCAGGTAACTATCGAGAGGTAAATATTCATAATTATTTACCCGTCAATGAGCTGCCTGTTTTTATCATCCTAAACTAACTCGACGGGTAGTTGGTAAAGGACAATGTAGTGGTAGATCACCACACAAGTTATGTCAGAAGTAAATCTGGCACAAGCCACTAAATTTAAAACTTTTAGTTGCTTAAATTCAAAACTTTTTGATTGAAATTATTTTAGAAATATCAAATTTTTATAACAAGATTTTGATTATTAACAATTAAGAATAGATACCCAAAAAACTAGTGTGAAGGTGAATAAATTTATCGATTTTTTTAAATCTAAAACAAAACAAAAAACTAATTAGATTTGAAAGATTTTTTAACTCACACATTTTTAATCAACCTAAATACCAAATTCTGCCGTTTAGAAATTTAAAGTTCATTAGAATAGCTGGATTGCTAATAATGGTTTTATTGGATTTTCGAAATTTTCCTCAGAATTCCAAATTCAGAGTTTAAAATCTAAAAACTTCATTTAAATTTATTATTAAACCATAGTAAAACCAGGTAAAATCGTACTTTTCAGCCATTATTTTAATTATTTTATATTTTTCAAACAAATGGTCCTACCAAAGATTTAAAAGATTTGTGAGTCCAAATAGTTCACCGCCTAAGAATCAATTAGATCATTTTACATCATTCGTTGGTTGTTATACAGAAAACTTTGAGCTCATATTAATTGATGTAATTATCAACATAATTTTGTGACACAACTTGTAACTAACTACCCGTTCCCATGACGCCGGGTGGTGTGTTACGTAATATGAGGTTCCAACACTGCTAGCTTCTGGCTGATCCAACGAATACCATCCTCTATATCTAACTCCGAGGTACTTAGAGTGTCGCAATCACTGGCCTCTTGCTTCCATCCCTCCTTATGATGAAGATGGGCGTGGCCAGTAGCAGTAATCCTCATGCTTTTGTTGTTTTTGCCTTTTCATTATTCATTCATATTATTCATTCTAGATAAAGATTTCAAAAATTAGACACTAGTTTGCAATCTACAAATTATACCGAAACAATGCTAATGCAATTTGTTGCTCTATACCCTGTTCACAATTTCATACAAAAGTCACTATTTGGTCACTTTTTTTGCAATTAAAAGTCACTATTCGGCCACTTTTTTCGTCATCGTTGGTCACTAAAGTCACTATTTTGAACGGCATTCATCGCTACCAGCCCTGACCATAGCAGATATTTTAATCGATCTTGAAGAAATAAATGATGATTTTGTTGAGGATGTTCATGTACATAATTAATAAATAAATGTTGTTGCAGTATACTTATATATCTTGAAGCATTTATTGCATGGAGTTCGTTTAGCTTTAATAGAGCTTTATATTGTATTCCCTTTACTTGTTTTACGGGTTAAGAGCCTGAACCAATCTGAAAAATCCTACAAAGACAACTTGTTACGTATGTAGATGCAATGGCCTGTATTTGACGGAGTCCTTGTGCAACTTAGAACATCTGTACAACTCAATTCACATAAAAACAGTATACAATTTTCTAGTTTGAACTCTACAGGTCTGCGCTGCAATAAAATACACATCTATAGACTGCTGTGTACATGAGACATTCGTAGATAAAAGGGATATATTCCATAGAGATCAAAGGTCTGTATTCCACGGAGTTTGGAGACCTTAGAAGTAATAACGACCTGCAAAACAAGTATTTCACATCTTTTAGACAATAATCTACGATATAAGTGTGAAATATTGCAGAAATGAAATGAAAATATTTTCGGCCACCTACTTGTATGGAGCCGCCCCATAGTGCCAGGACGGGTTGGTTCGATGGAATGTCAGAGAGTGACAGACGAGAAGAACGTTGCCAGAAGCCGGATGTTGGTGTCGGGTACCCGATCGAATAGAGATCGGTACAAGGAAGGAAGAGCAGCCGAAAAACGAACCCAGCGCAGGAAGAAAAAAAAATACGAAGAACAAGTTATTAGTGAGGCATAGGAAAAAATGGAGCAGAACGATATGCGGAGGTTTTATGAGTCTGCCAATGGCGTGCGGAGAAAGACAGCGCCATCTCCCGTCATGTGCAACGACTAACAAGGGAATTTGCTGACAGATAAAACTGAAGTGGCTGCCAGGAGGAAGCAACACTTCGAGACTTTGTTGAATGGAGGAAGTGACGGTGCATCGGTGAACCGAGTAAATATTAGCGACGAGGGACAAGTTGTGGAGTCACCTACACTAGATGAGGTTAAAAAAGCTGTTAAAGAGCTGAAAAACAATAAGGCTGCGGGGAAGGACCAGCTCCCGGCTGAACTTCTCAAACATGGCAGTGAGCATTTCTATGAAGTTCTGCACCATATGGGTAGACGAGGAAATGCCTGCTAGCTGGTTGGCAGGCCTCATTTGCCCTCTCTTTAAGAAACGGCACAGACTGAAGTGCGCCAATTACCGAGGAATAACCCTCCTTGATTCGGCGTACAAAATTATGTCCCGTATTCTGTTCAACAGGCTGAGGCCGCTTGAAGAGTCCTTCGTCGGTGAATACCAAGCAGGTTTTCGTGAGGGCCGATCAACGACGGATCAAATGTTTACCCTGAGACAAATCCTTGATAAATTCCGGGAGTACAACTTGCGGACACATCATCTGTTTATTGATTTCAAGGCGGCGTACGTTTCATTGAAACGGAATGAATTATGGCAAATTATGCTTGAACATGGTTTTCCGGCAAAACTGATACGGCTGATTCGTATAATGTTGGACGGATCGAAATCAAGTGTAAGGGTTACAGATGAAATATCGACGTCATTTGTTACCTTAGATGGATTAAAGCAGGGTGATGCACTCTCGAATCTACTGTTCAATAGAGCGCTCGAGGGAGCGATTAGGAGAGCTGGTGGTCAAAGAAGCGGTATCATTATCACAAAATCGCATATGCTCCTGGGATTTGCGGACGATATCGATATTATCGGAATTGATCGCCGTGCCGTGGAAGAGGCTTTTGTGCCTTTTTAGAGGGAGACAGCGAGGATTGGACTCACGATCAATACCAGCAAAACGAAGTACATGTTCGCTGGCAATCAACGTGGGTTTATTAGTGGTGGTGGTAGCGAAATGGTGCTGGATGGTGAAAAATTTGAAGTGGTGGAAGAATTTGTGTATCTTGGAACATTAGTGACGTGCGATAATGATGTTACCCGCGAGGTGAAAAGGCGTATTGCAGCTGCAAATAGGGCTTAAGTCCCGTAGTCTGCAAACGAAAACAAAATTCGCGCTGTATACTACTCTGATTCTTCCGGTGGCTTTATACGGCCATGAGACATGGACGTTAAAGGGGGCTGATCGGAGAGCTCTCCGAGTGTTTGAGCGTAAGGTGCTGCGGACAATATTCGGAGGTAAACAGGAGAACTGCCGCACTGTGGTCGGATATCATGAAATCATGGCATTAATAAATAACTCCTTAGGGTTGCCTCATAGAAGTTTGGTGTATTCTACAAAGTTGTTGCATGATAAGTAGGCCATCATATGGTGATAAAAATATAGTTCGGAACTCTACCGCTAGGGCGGCGCTTCAGCTAACTTTTTATATGAACATGATTTCTTCAGCAAAAATCAAGAATTCAGTATTATGAGCAACTCTTGTGAAGGGACTATCTTCGAAAGGTTTTTGATTCGGAGATACAATGCATTTTATGTAAAAAATGAGAGTTTATATCCAAAATTTGATTATTTTCAGTTAATTTTGTATCTATGTGAAATATTTATTTTCACATATTTTTTCTGTATCTCGGAGAGTAATATATAGTAGTGTCTGAGCCGATTTGACCATGAAATAACTTGGAGAACGCCTTAATTTTTGTAAAATATTCAAAAATATGATGAAAAAACGATTTATTTTCCTACTCCCACCACTTCCCGCTTAGATTTTATCTCGGATAGAATCTTTGGGTTATAAAGAATGTAACGGACGCGAATTCGGTTGCAGAAATTTGCCGTAAATCTGCCACGGTGCCATAATATTTAGCACCCCTATAACCTCCCTGAAGAAGGCCCAAACCAAGGGTCGAAACGTCGGATGTTGTAGAATCACTCCGCTTTATAAATTCTATGACCAGAAAAGCCAAAACAGAGGGATTTTTCGTTATCTACCCTGGTCGTTCCTAATATAAATAATATTTATTGAGTTCCGCATTTGTTTGACGGAAACCTGCCACTTATTCAATCAAAGTAGGCCGTAAAATTCATTTTTTAATGAGCACATAAATTTTCTGGGTTTGGTTTTAATTATTTTAAAATATATTGTTCTAGAATTTAGCTTAGAAATCACTAAATGGCACTACAGATTTGGTTCCCTTGAAGTTAAAGTTAGTACACTCTGGACGGATTTCGTAACAAGAAGGTTTGATTTAATCCATATTCCGAACAAGTTCTGACTAGTTCATATCAAAACGTAAATTAATTAACGTTTTCGGTAAATCTATGTCTAATTCGAGGAGTATGCAAATCATAAAAAATTAGAAAATGTGTATTTGATCAAATTCGTCAGAAATACCATCTGGTGTCAGTATATTTGGCGATATTCTATTTTCATCTTCAAAAACTAAATCGTTGAAATTGGGCTCTCATAAAACATCACCAGAAATTGTGAAACAGCTCCTAGTTGTGAACAAAGATAATTATGTTCTTGATATATGATATACAAAACATTTTGTATTTATATTAGGTTCAACAAAAACAGTTCGTATGCCAAAGTTAAATAAATATTAAAATGTTTACAACTATTATATAAGAAAAAAATATTACCATGAAATTTCTATTGCATGGTACTATAAATGGTAGTAATGGTAGGACTACATCCAAGGAATTTGTGGCGTATGTTAAATTGAGCTCAAAATCATTCAGTTGAACAAATAAAAGTAGGTCGGTTGAGAGTTACGGCAAGTTTCTGCAACCAAATTCCCCTCCGTTTCATTCTTTACAAACCAAAGATTCTATCCGAGATAAAATCTCGGTGGGATGAGGAGGGAGTGGGAAAATTAACCGATTTTTCCAAATATTTTAAATATTTTACAATATTTAAGGCGTTTTTAAGGTTGTTTGTCGGTTAAATCGGGTCAGGCACTACCATATATTACTCTCCGGGATACAGAAAGTTTATCCGAAAATAAATATTGTTCGAAGCCACAACAATAAACTAAAAACAATCAACTTTTGGGAAAAAAAAACCCATTTTTTACAAAAAAGGCATTGTATCTCCGAATCAAAAGCCTTTTCAAAGAAGGTTCCTTCGCAAGAGTTGTTCAAAATACTTAATTCTTGAACTTTGCCGAAGACACCATCGTCCTGTCATGCTCATATAAAAAGTTAGCTGAAGCGCCGCCCTAGCGGGAGAGTTCTGAACTATTTTGTTATTACCATATGAAGGCCTACTTATCATGCAACAACTTTGTCGAAGACACCAAACTTCTATGAGGCAACCCTAAGGAGTTATTTATTAATGCCATGATTTCATGATATCCGACCACAGTGTGCCGGAAGAACGTCAAGCGAAGATAATATTTAGCAGAGAACCCGAAAGAGGCCGCAGGCTTCGCGGAAGGTCGCGTACACATGGCTTTTTGCAGTTGAAGAGGACCTGAGGGCGCTCAATGTTTAAGGCGACTGAAAGCGATTGGCCCAGGATCGAGTCCAGTGGAGAAGGATACTCCATTCGGCGTAGGTTCATCGAAGAGTTGTAGCCCATCAAGTATCAAGTAAGTATGTTCTTAAGGACTACACGAGGCTCATTCGGACTGTTTCATATATAGTACAAGTCCTTTAAGATACATTGAATAGAAAGTGTGTATAGAATAGGTTCTTAGTCAAGCGAGGAATTTCTGGAGCAATGCCTTAAGGCCTACACGAATAACCAAAGATCAATCAAACCGTTTCGAATATGGGATACATGTAATAGAACGGGTACATAGGTAAGAAGGGTCCCATTCATGACCCTACACATGTCAGGCTGTGACACGTGGCCCTTACGTCAACGAATTAAATTAGTTTCCCAAAGATATTATGTGTGTTGTTAGCAAAGCACAGTTGCTAAATTTCTTTAATGTCTCGATTTTCCTTCTGGCAGTTTTCCCCTTGGATTCTTCAACTACTTGGAAATTTTTTTGTGAACTCATACTATTTTATTTATATCAAAGGACATGTACAATTTAAAACATTCCGATTGATTTTGGGTAACGCGTGCAGACTCCAAAACTATACTTCTGGTAATTTTTGGATGACCAAGAACATAAGCTGTTCTAACATTCTATTCTTTACTTAAAAAAGGCATATACCAAATTTGAAAAAAGATTAATCTTAGGATGGTCATGTTAATCTTATGGCCCAACTGCAAGTATTTTTTGGATGATCCTGAACCTATGTCGTTGCCATCAAAACATATTCGAAACAGTTTGATTGATCTTCGGTTACACGGGTAGATCTAAAGGCCTTATTCCAGGGATTTATTGGACGACTGGTAACTTTTGCCTATAACACATTCTATTTTGTAGATCAAAATTGGCATGTACCATATTTAGAAAAGTTTGATTGATGTTTGGTTACTCGTGTAGACCTAAAGGCCTAACTCCTGCGATTTATTGAATTACCGAGAACCAATGTCGTTAGAACATTGTATTCCGGACAGAAGCCATGAACAGAACAACAATACATGATATGGGCTTGATTGATATAAGAGATAAAAGAACAGGCAACAATATCCAAAATTTGTACCGAAATATCATTTAAATATCGAGATATGATATGAATATGAACAAACTAATGGCACATGATATTGATCACTCATTTCAAATAGCATAACTTGAACTCCTATTAATATTTTAGTGCAAAATATTGATCTGATCTTTTATATCTCATATCAATCTTGTCCATGTCTTATTTTGCTATCTTACTCGGGATTATATACATCACGTATGGCATGTACCATAATTAGAAAAGTCCGATTGATTTTTGGTCAGTGACACCAATGGTCACACGTGTAGGTTTTGAAGTCTTACTGAAGTAAATTCTTGGATGACCGAGAACCTATGCCTATGACACATGCTATTCTATGCATCAAGAAGGGCTTGTATCATATTTAAAACAGTTCAATTTGTCTTTGGTTACACCTATTGATCTGAAGGCCTGTTTCTTGGATGACCGAGAGCATATACCCTTGACACATTCTATTCTATACATGAAAAAGGGCATCAGAGTGATTCAAATTTTGACTTTTTTGCCCCCCGATACTTAAATGATAGCATTTGCCATTTTTAACAAATTTGGATGTAATTTGTTTGACGTTATTTGTAGATTGTATGAAAATTACTGTGAAAATCGACCCTTATTCGAAATACCATTCCGTGAGGTGGACCATGAACTATTTATTTATAATCAACACATTGACTAAGGACTGTTCATTAAAGTAAGTGGACACCTTTATATGAATGGCTTAAGGTTAAAACTTAACGAAAAATTGGTAATTTTCGCTCTGTGTGTAAAGAAATTGTTTACTTTTGCAGCACACCTGAACAATTTGGAAAAACCTTAGAAATTACGAACGATAGGTTGGATCAGTTTATCAACTCGCAGATTAATTCTGCACAAATGGTACATTGCATTTTGATGGACGACGAGATATACGTCAAATTGGAGACCAGTACACTTCCAGGGACACATTTTTTCAACGCTTAACAGAGGACAGATGTGCCTGATGACGTGCGATATATCTGAACCGAAAAAAATTGGGAAAATGTTTTGGTATGGCAAGCAATTTGTTCCTGTGACTCCGTATTTCACAAACAACGGTGAAAATTGAAGAAAATAATGTATCAAAAAACGACTGCCGATCTGCCGAAAGCATACGGATCCTCTACTGTTTTTGGAGGATCTGGCATCGGCTCACTACGTTTCTGTTACGTTGGAGATGCTGGAGAAGGAAAAAGTCAATTTCGTCGAAAAATGCCTAAATCCACCAAACTGCCCTGAACTGCGTCCTATCGAAAAATACTGGGCAATAATTACGGGGCATCTTAAGGTAGATGGGAGAGAAGCAAGCTCTGTTGACTGCTGCAAGCAAATTTGGTCTGCGGTACAATGAAAAGTTACGGAAGAAGTTGAGCAGAATCTAATGGGAGCTGTCAAGAGAAAGTTCCGAGCATTCTTCAGAAAAGAGAAGTCAATATTCAAAATCACGTGAATTCGTTCATATGAATGTTGATTGTCATTTATATAAAGCAACCTTATGAATTTGTTCCAAAATAAACATGTGTCCACTTTCTTTAATGAACAGTCCTTACATAGAATACGCTTAAAGGCAGTTGTTATGCGAAGCGATTTGTCGTTTGGAAGCAAAGTTAAGAAAAAAACGAAAATGCTCATTATTGATATTGATGTTATTCTTTTACGGGTTAAATTGAATTTTTCACGATCCAGTATTCCCTTAATATTGTAGATCCAGTTGAAAACCGAACTGAGCTCTCGCGACAATCGCATTATCCCCCATTTCCGAATGTCGCAACTGCATCGCGAGTGGTGCGCATGATGGCGTACGGCTATGGCATAGATGCACACTACTCGCGATGCAGTTGCGACATCCGGAAATGGGGGAAAATGCGATTGTCGCGTGAGCTCAGTTCGGTTTTCAACTGGATCTACAATACCTTTTCTTGCAAGCATCAAATCGTTCCGTAACAAAGACGACCTGTTTTCTGGTAAAATTTTCTATGTTGCTGATGTACTCATAGGCTTTTACAACTTGATGGGAAGCGTTGAGGAACGGTTTTGCATAAAAGTTACTGTTTTCATAGTAATTTTCATACAAACTTCAAACTGCACGTGTTGACTCAAACTAGATCCAAATTAGCCCAAAAATTTTGGAGGATTAAAATGGCAAATGTAATCGTTTAAGCATCGGGGAGCAAAAAGTCAAAATTTGAATCACTCTAATGGGCATGCACCATATTTAAAACAATCCGATTGATCTTTCGGTTCGCGTGTAGATCTTGAGGCCTTACTTCAGGGATTTTTTGGATGACTACGAACCTAATATGTAGACTAATTCTTCCCTACGTGTCATAAGTCTGTATCTTTATATCAATTCTCCAATTTCTCTCTCTCCTCGCAACAAGTTATTATTATTTATTCAGACTAAGGCCGAAGTGGTCTGTGCAGTATATAAGAGTCTTCTCCATCCTGCTCGGTCCATGGCTACACGTCGCCAACCATGCAGTCTACAAGTCCGCAAGTTATCGCCCACCTGATCGATCCACCTTGCCCGCTGCGCATCTTGCCTTCTTGTGCCCATTGGATCGTTGCCGAGAACCATTTTCACCGGGTTACTGTCCGACATTCTGACTACGTGCCCGGCCCACCTCAGTCGTCCGATTTGAACGATGGATGGTTCTCACAGCAGCTCATGCAACTCGTGGTTCATTCGCCTCCTACGCGTACCGTCCGCCATCTCCACCCACCTTGGATGGTACGCAGCACTTTCCTTTCGAAAACTCCAAGTGCGCGTTGGTCTTCCACGAGCATCGTTCAGGTCTCGTGTCCGTAGAGGACTACCGGTCTTGCGGAGTCCAAAGTACGTACGATTTCCAGCCACTATGCGTCTCCGAAGCCCAAGTACACAAATTCTTCTACCACCTCGATTTCGTCAGCACCGATGCAAACTCGAGGTGGGTGTCTCACATTGTCTTCTCTTGAACCTCTTCCTATCATATACTTCGTCTTCGACGTGTTGATGACTAGTCCGATCCGCTTAGCTTCCCTCTCCAGTCTGATGTAGGCTTCCTCCATCTTCTCAAAGTTACGTGCCATAATGTCTATGTCGTCAAGCCAAATAGCTGGACGGACTTATTTGAAATTGTACCACTCGTGTTAATCCCTGCTCTTCGTATTACCCCTTCCAAAGCGCTGTTGAATTGCAGACACGAAAGACCATCACTTTGCCGTAACCTTCTGCGCGTTTCGAAGGGACTCGGGAATGCCCCTGAAACTCGAACTACGCACATCACCCGATCCATCGTCGCTTTGATAAACCATGTCAGTTTATCCGGAAATCCGTGTCCGTGCCTTAGCTGCCATAGCTGCTCCCGATCGATTGTATCATATGCGGCTTTGAAGTCGATAAATAGATGATGTGTGGGCACGTTGTATTCGCGGCATTTCTGCAGTACTTGGCGAATGGCGAACACCTGGTCCGTGGTGGAGCATTCGCCCATAAAACCCGCTGGTACTGCCCCACGAACTCCCTTGCAATTGGTGCTAGTCGACGGCATAACATTTGGTAGAGTACCTTGTAGGCGGCGTTCAGCAAAGTGATTGCGCGGTAGTTGCTACAATCCAGCTTATCGCCCTTTTTGTAGATGGGACACATGACACCTTCCATCCACTCCTACGGCAAAACTTCCTCCTCCCAAATCTTGGTTATGACCCAGTGCAGCGCTCTAGCCAGTGCCTCACCACCGTGTTTAAATAGCTCTCCTGGTAGTTGGTCAACTCCAGGGGCTTTGTTGTTCTTCAGCCGGCCAATCTCCTCCTAGATTTTCTGGAGATCCGGAGCCGGTAAAATAATGTCATGCACGCGTTCTCCCAGGTCCATCACCATACTTCGTCTGCCACATCGCCATTCAGGTGTTCTTCGTAGTGCTGCTGCCACCTTTGGATCATCTCACGCTCGTTCGTAAGAAGATTCACGTTTATGTCCTTACTCATATCAGGATGTTGCACGTGGCCCTTACGTGAACGGTTTAACTTCTCATAGAACTTTCGTGTGTTATTAGCGCGGTACAGTTGCTCCGTCTCTTTATGGTCTCGATCTTCCTGCTGGCGCTATTTCCTGGTTTTCCTGGTTTTCCGTTTCTTGGTTAGGTGATCTCCTTTTGGCCTTGTAGATATTTTTGCGGGGAAAGAAGGTGCTTCGGACTACCATTCCGCGGCAGGCTGCGAAGTTTATGCATCGTTGGCCGTTGTCATTCGATACGGTGTGCAGACAATCCGGTCCGATGCCCGGTCTATACATTTCCTCCCTTCCTACCTGTACGTTCATGTCGTTGATGACGATTTTGACGTCCCGCAGTGGGCATCCATCGTATGTCTGCTCCAGCTGCGCATAGAACGCTTCTTTCAAGATTTTTTTATGACCAGGTTATCCGACTTGTCAATATCCCCAACTCAGCCATCTTGGATTTTTGTATGGAATTTATGCTCGTTTGTTTACGTTTTGCACTGAAAATGTATGTTTCCCCCCCGCGCTGGTTATTCCCATCTACTGATGAAGTCAGATAACCTGTACATAAAAAAATCTTGGCTTCTTTCTCGTCGTCGGGTCTCCCTTCGTGTGGGCAGTGCACGCTGATGATGCTATAGTGGAAGTAACGGCCTTTTATCCTCAGCTTGCACATCTTTGCATTGATTAGCTGCCACCCAATCACACGTTGGCGCATCTTACCCAGCACTATGAAGTAGGTTCCCAGCTCGTTGGTGGTGCCATAGCTTTGGTAGAAGGTAGCCGCTCGATGCCCGCTTTTTCACACTTTATGTCCTGTCCAGCAAATCTCCTGCAGCGCCACGACGTCGAAGTTGCGGGGATGTAATTCATCGTAGATCATCCTGTCGCAACCTGCGAAACCTACCGACTTGCAGTTCCATGTTCCAAGCTTCCAATCGTGATCCTCCGTTCGTCGCCTAGGTCTTTGCCAATTACATCGAGTCGAATTATCTCTTATATTGTTCGTAATTATTGGTTTACGATGCGGCTTATTAGGCCTGCGCAAACCTCCGGTCTCGTCGGAGGGCCGTCGTGTCAGGTCTATTTTGTGTCGCACCTGACACCAGAACTTGGGCTTGTGCGCTTTGAGCGCCACACGGTCGATTTGGCGGGGCCTACTTGCGGATACATGCAGCTTTTTATAGGAGTTTAACAGGGCCCACTGTCAAACCCCACCACATCCTAGGCAAACCCCACAACTCGCAGATGGCCTGGGGAGGGATCGTCAAGCCCTTGGACATAGTCCCTGCTGTCCGCAGGGACCCCTATATCAATAATAAGAATAAAATTCCAAAGTCACAATTCCTCATATAATATCAATGCTGCGTTAATGAATTTGTACAAAATCTAATTTCCAAACGCGCTGGAAAAAAATGTCGCCTATGTTTATGAAAGATATTCAATTTGCAAAAAAGAGCTATCCACGGTGGAGGTTGCTACTCGGATTTTGATGGCTTTTCCGCAAACGTGACCTGTTGCGTAGGAGTTATCACACCTATGTATCTAGGAGGTTGCGGGTTCGAGTCCCTCCATGACACGTGGATTTTTTTTTCGCAAATTTCATATCAATTTGTCCATTTCGAAACATGTGCTGTGCATAATTTTTGATAAAAAAATGATTTTCGTACGGCCGAGTTGCCGAATAATATGCAAATAATTAATATTTATTCGTGCTTCACTGCATTTTATTTTTGCATACATTTTATTCGTCGCGCCTTTGCTTACCGATCTTTTATAGCTGTAATTGATCGAAATAAGCTCTAAATATATTCTGATGCAATGCACACTAAACTATTAACCGTTCCACACGGTCGGATGGGGGTCTATTTTAATTGTTTTTGTTTCTGTTCCGCGTAGAAGTGGCTCTCTACACATCAGGCGGAAAACAGGTGAAGGATCCAAACCACGGCGAGGGCGACGGCTTCGAGTGCGCTCGACAGTAATTGAACCCGGTACCACAGTTTTAATTGTTTAACCATGGAATCCGTCGATCGTCACCGCTGCTCTGACTGCGACCGATGCGATGGGTGACGCGTAGGCACGTGCCCGAACAAAACGATCACCGAGCAGTGGGTATTAAAAGTTGCTCTTGAACCTGGCAGCTTGAGGCCTCTTGATTTAAATAGGCATCTTGGGAGGTCGCCACGGTGACAACGTCGCTGCGGTCGGAAGTGCGGACAAACCGGAACCGGCAGCAGCGGTGCTCGGAAGAGGAAAGTAAAATTTGGTCAAGTGAACACGAATGGCTGCCCAGATAAAGTCGAAATTTGATTTAAAATTCAAGCATAAATAAACAAGCATAAAAGCACGATTTTTAACGATGCGCGCCCGTAGAAAAGGGCATAAATGAGGCCATACGGCAGGACGCCCTGTGCAGCAACTTGGGCCCTAGGAGATGTGTGTGGAATGGGTAGCACTCGGGAGAAAGTTGGAGCAGGCAAATAATAAAATTAGAACAATAAAAGGGGCAGGCATAAAATTTTTATTGCGTACTTTAGCGCTTCTGATTTATGTGATAAGGGTGAACGGTTTGGTGGTGGAAGGAGCTGCTGGGTCGTTCTTATAGTTTGGAACAAGCGGAAGAGGTTGCTGTTCCTGGCATGGACACGAGGACTAAGATCGGCGTAAATTATATTTTAGGTCATTAAATATAGCTTCTTCTGGGATGAGGAAACGTTCCCCGAATGTCCACTGTCTTGCAATAATAAATAGAGGTAGTATTAAGCCAGAGAAGCCCAGTTGCGCAGTTAATTGTGTGAGCTTTGGAAAGAAGCGTAGAGATACCATCTGGGATGAATTCGAATGGTAAAACAGTTATTCATCTAGAAAATAAATTACACCTATATCATATTCAATATGAGTCAAATAGTACAGACATTTATGTTACGCAGTGTTCCGCTGTTTTTGTTTTTATTTGATTTTTACGCCCCCGGCTCTTTAGCAACTGAAGTAGCAAGAATGACTTGCTACTTAAATGCATAACAGACACTATGTTTGAACAATGGCGACATATTCCGAAAGCGAAATTCTAATCACATTACAATGGTTCCAAGAACTTTCATCCGACTTCTTCAAACCGTCAAACCGACAAATTGCATATTGTTTCCGCCTGCGGGGCGGCAGCATCGTTTGCAATGCCATTCCATTGTTCTAGTCCACCGCAGCCTTGCAGCGATTCATCCGTCCTGTCTTGCGTCGGTATGCACAAGCGTTTAGTCGGCTAAATTTGGCAGCCAATCGTTGCACTTTGGGGGCTTCTCTTCTTACTTGCCGAAGGCGCGCATAATTATCAATTTCAAAGATGAACTTTGTGCGATACCGACAAAGTCCACCTCGCTTGCGATATGTCGAATCGGTGTCCAACACATGCTTTCTTGTCACCCAGACACGGTTGCGGCACTCCTTTGATTAGGTGCGATTGTTGTCCGCCGCTGCTGCCGCTGTGGGCAACCGTCAGACTGCCGTCGAGGAGAACGATGACGCCTTCGTCCGTCGCGTTGGATGCGTTTTTGCGCCACCCCCTCACATGACACTGCCCGTTTGCTGCGATGCAATTTTGATATTTGCATTTTACCGGTGGTGTAGCAAGGAGTCATAAATTAAAAATTGAAAATATCATGACATAAGGTAACTGTTCCATTATTATTAATATGCTTCTTTAACAATAACATTCGCAAAACAGGCAATCTAGGCGATTTGTGTAGTGTTTTTTTTTGTTATCCGGCGTGCTCAGTGCTGAAAAGAAATCACAAAATAAGAAATAAAACAATTTGCGCACAATTGTTTGTTTTAGAATGGTATTGATTTGAGTACATGGTATGTATTCAAAGAGCGGTAACCTTACCTATATTTGTAACATTTGACTTTTATTATCAAATTTAAGGTCACTACTACTATTTATCGTAGCGCATCGGCAGATTCAATCAGTTTGATGAAGCAGCATATGATTTTCACAAAACATAGGAAGAAGCATAAATTTTCAGATCATCACTGCTGTCGGAGTTTATCGCACTATGGGGCTGTCCATGAACTACGTAGACCGAATTTTTACATTATCAAACCCCCTCTCATTTGAAGTCTTCGTAGACTTTTTCAAATTTCATATCAACAAAACATCATATGTGTTGTGCATTTGCACATTGATGACGTATTTCGAAATAACATGGTGATTAATCTCCTGTTAAGTAATTCAGTTATTTAAATCAAGTATAAAAATAACAAAAAATTGAATTTCAAACAATAAAAAATTTAACTCAACAAAATCTAACAAAACAAAATCAATTTAAAACAAAATCAAATAATTCTTCTGTCTACGGCTGCTGAAATCAGATCTAGAAATCATTTACTTGGTCAACTAGTTGGCTTCCAGTCGATACAATTTGTTCTGGAGATAAATGTGGAGCTTATTAGGCCGATACAAATATTAAATTGATTTTATGTTCGACAGCTCTTGGAATGTACGAGGAAACGAAAAAAGACCAAAATGCAATTATTCCATGAGATTTTTTAAATTTAAATGGAAAATGAAAGCAAATAATATGCATATTTGTAACATATTTATTCAGTGAATTTAGCACAAACATTATATAATAAAAAAAGCTAAAAAACTTGTTTTTGTACAAATTTCTGTTTTTCGTTTTGGAAAAGGGCTGGTTTTTGATGAACTCTAAGTAAACTGTTGAATCCATAGCACCAAAATATTCCATAATCCATAACAACAAAGTACTGCTAGAATTATAAGCTTTTTTTTAGGTCAAGTATGAAACTCAAACTGGTTGAATCAATGGGGGCAATGGTCAGATGTACTTCTGAAATCACCGATGTGTTGTTTGAACATGGCTGTTTCATGACGTTCTTGCATAGGCTCGGAATTGCAGACTTCTCGGACTATACGGAATATGTAGTCGGAGTATTTAGTATCCGTCTGAAGTAGAATCGGTTAAGCACGCCATATAAGCATGCCCACGATCCTAAAATTATTGGAATGCCATGCTACTTGTTGGCGGCATAGACACGACCTCGGACAAACCCGTAGAGAGGATGCAATGTACGCTAAACTAACCCATAAAATAAACATGCGCAGATGAGCTGCGGTGGTTTATGTATAGTCGTAAGTGTAGAGTACTAAGCAGCCATGGAGGATAAAAATAACTTAAAAATATATAATAAATAAATTAAACAAGAAAAAATCCTTCTGCTTGCCACTACTAGTAGTATCGAAAGGGAAGAACGATATCAGGCTTGTCGTTGACTATCGTGGTCCAATTAAATGTACAATTCGAACGTCTTTCCGCATGTCAACTCTAGAGGAAAAACTTGGCAACATTGATGACGCGCAATGGTTTCAATTCAACCATTGACTTGAACAGTGCCTTTTTTCAAGTGGAGGTTCATAAGGGTTCAGGTCATTTGAAATTTTTTTTTTCGCTGGAAGAAAATGTATCGCTACAAAAGGCTTTCGTTCGGGCTAACCAATGCGCCCGATATTTTCCAGGACGACAAACAGTGCCGTTCATTGGATATTCCTACTCCCACGATGGTCTCAGAGTTGAGGATGAAAAATTGAAGGCTCTAAAAAAAATCAGAACCTCTCGATCTCAACTGGAAGTTGAGAGTTTCTTAGGATTAGTAAACTTTTCAGAACGATTCATATTAAATCGCGCGGATATTATAGTACATCTACGAAACTTTGCAAAATCCGATACGTTCTACTGGAGAACTGAAGAACTGAAGAAGAGAACGAGTTTGTGTTTCTCAAGGAAAAGGCATTGCAAACGATAGCCAAGGGGTATTTCAGTCAAACAGACACCACTGAACTGTTTGTCGATGCGTCCCCATTGGGACTTGGAGCCATACTAGTCCAGTAAAACAATGAAGCAGTTGCAAGAATAATATCTTTTGCATCAAAAGCTCTCTCGGATTCTGACAAAAAGTACAAAAAGAGGCGTTATCAATGGTTTGGGCAATCGAGAGATTTTCAGTATATCACACCGGAAAATATTTTTTTGTTAGAACTGACTCAGAAGCCAATGAGTTCATCTTTCGTAGTAAATTCAGAAGCGGAAAGAGATCAGTGTCTCATGCGGATACATGGGCACTTCGATTACAGTGTTACGATTTTTCAGTGAAGCGAATCGCTGGACATCGCAACATAGCGGATGCGTTATCCCGTCTGATTGCAAAAAACACAGGTGGATGGAGGATTCGACGAGGAGTTCGATGCTTATCGAATCGATTATTCTATATAATCTGGAAAGCGAATTCATGGGCGTCAGATTGGGATCAAAAGGTTAATCGACAGTCGATTGAGTATGGATACTGGCCAAAGAGTCTAAAACGGTTCGAAGTTCAGAAGAAGTGTTTGCGGACACTCGGGCCCATAATCTTCAAGGAAGAAATAATTATCCTTCCCGTAAAGTTGCACGATACAGCGATGATGGCAGCACACCAGGGCCACATCGGATGCGGTGCAATGAAGCGTATTATGCGTGACCATTTATGGTGGCCGGGAATGTCATCCCCATTTGAAAAAATTGTGAGAAATTGCGAAACGTGTTTGCAGATCTCCAGAAGAAATCCACCGACACCACTATCCATTAGACAATTACCAGACGGCCCGTGGCAGATTATGCAGACCGATTTTCTGTCAGTTCCTGGATGTGGTTCAGGAAAATAGCTTGTAGTTGTTGATACCTGTTTGCAGTATAAATGTTTTCCACCGACACTAAAAATACTTATCTGGCTTTGAATAAGATTTTCTGTACTTGGGGCCTTCCATTAGTGTCACAATCGGACAATTGTCCACCATTCCAAGGTCAAGGCCTCCATATACAGATCAGCTCGACTTGCGGTTAGCGGCAGAATAGGTATATCTTCATTGTTCAGTGAGATGGAGATCGGATCATTTTCCCTATTTCTTTAAACCTGAGATGCGATCAAAGCAAACCGAGCAAGTTTTGCAAATGCAGGTTTTGTCAGTTTTTCAAGAGAGCTACAGGAGTGAAGACGCAATTTTGAAAATGTCGGTCTGCCGGTCACTACAGTAAGGAGGTCATTTAGGCTCATGGACGGCGATCGCTGCCTGGACTCTTCCCGACCCCCACACGATCTGAGATGACTTGTCAGGCGTCTAGTTGCAGATTTTAGTTCACCTTACTCCAAGCAAAGGTACGATGCACTGAAAACAACCTTGCTTTTTGAGAGTTACAGTTCCAATTGATTTATGAAAAACAATCAGAACGCACTCTGCGTTGCTCGGGTTTGTGGGCGTTTTAAATGTCCTTTTTTTTGTCGCCGCACTCTTGATCAATTTTTGTGCGTTCGCATTGGATTTCATCCTAACTTGCCCTAATATTGTATATTGACAGTTTTTAACTTTCCTCATCAAATTTGTATACTATTTCTCGCGCTTAGTTTCATAGGGGCGTAACTGTATTGATCGATTTCTTTCGTCGATGTTTTCTTTTTATTATTGTGGTAGTTTGTCGATGATACAATGGTTTGGTGTGATAAAGGATGAGTGTATCTTGCACCATAATCTATAATTACGGTTGTAGGTTTTGAAAAATTGAGTTATTAACAAAATATAAAATCGATTAAGAGAAATCGATCAATACAGTTACGCCCCTATGAAACTAAGCGCGAGATTTGTATAAACACAGCTGAGCCCGTGACGAATCAATTAGTTAGGGAATCATCCATCCATCCCTTCATGCGTTATAGAAAGAAAATGTAAACTCATTTTTATATTGATTTCAAGGCCAAATACGACAGTATAGACCGCGAAGAGCTATGGAAAATTATGGACGAGAACAGCTTCCCTGCGAAGCTTACCAGACTGATCAAAGCAACGGTGGATGGTGTGCAAAACTGTGTGAAGATTTCGGGCGAACACTCCAGTTCGTTCGAATCGCGCCGGAGACTAAGACAAGGTGATGGACTTTCGTGCCTGTTGTTCAACATTGCGCTAGAAGGTGTCATGCGGAGAGCCGGGTGTAACAGCCGGGGTACGATTTTCAATATTGTTTAGGAATACGTAGCTCATTACTGGGTTAAATACTAGTTACACCTTCCGGATGAGATGAAAATGCATAAATTTGATTAATTATATGCTAATCTTACTAGAATACTATAAAAAAAATGCGGAAAACCAAAAAATATTTTTGGCCACCACTTTGTATGGAGCCGCCCCATAGTCTGCCGTCGGAAAATTGTCAACCTTCACCTATATCTGAATTAGGATAACTCGTCAAAACTCGAAGAAGTTGTTCTAAGTGGTCGTACCAACGTTTCAGCTGATCAGTTGGAGTGACTGACGCGTCTTTCTCTGGCACCCAAGGATTTGTCCTCGCTCCTATCAGGCGTCGTGAAATATCGTAGAGGAGGTAATTATCGCCGGTTTTTGCGGCTTTCCTACTATCGTTGACCCGCGCCCGTTTCTATCGTCTGCAGCTAACAGCGTTTGACTTTCTTCTCTAAAGCCGCTTTTAGTTGTCAGGACTAGTATTTGGTTCCTCTGGAAATGGATCACCTGAAAATGGACACGGCGCCTTCTTGAGCCCGTAATAAACACAGCGATGATATCGCGTTTGACTATCATCTTTTAATTGGCAAGATCCGACCACGCATTTCCAGAATTCAGCGGCTGGAGAATTCACTCGGGTGTCGATTCACCATAGACCGACTAGAAGATCCAGCTGTTCGTTAAAGAATATGGAAATCAGGTAGTGGATGTTCTTGAAGGTGGCAGCGTAGAATAGAAGTGGGCGTCGAAAAATACTTTTATCGAAACCGGCGAGATCAACTTGGATGAGCTGCGCACTCAGCGAATAGAATAGATTGCAGATGTAACCCGACTAGAGATTGAGAAGCGTATAGATTCAACGGGAAGAATCAGAGGAGTAAAGCACGAGTCCTGTCTACGGTATGTATCTCTGTAAGTGGGAGTCGGGCGTTGCTGCAGACATGACAAGCTGGCGTGGGTGGACATCCTGGTCGATGAAGAAAAGATGGCTGCAACAACCGAAGATTATCGCCCTAATAACTCACTGACAGGGAAAGCTGAAATGTTGGTTCGATCACTTCGAACAGCTTCTTCAGGTCTTAGCCAACGTTCTTCAAAATGCAGCCATCCGAAGGAGAAAATCTTAAGCCAAGTTCGACCGGCAGTCGGTGGAGGTGACCCTATGCTGTCAAAGATGTCTGTCTAAATCACAAAAATCTATTTAGCGCCCAGAGATACAAGGGATTTTCAAATAGGGTCAGAGCTTTGTCTGACAGCATTCGGGTAGTCGCTGATGTAAGGCAAGGATGCATTTCATCTGAACTTTTACTTCTCAGCGTAATCGAAAAGATCCTGGTGAGTGCGATTGACCGTGTACCATACCTTGAGCTGCTTTGACAGTTTATTGTTGTGGAACATCTGGACGACTCCGATTTGGCTCATGAACACGAAAGTACTGCGATGCTCTATTGAGTAAGCTTAACGAGCTGACCGTATGCTCCTTTGCGGCGGGTCCATCAAGATATTTAAGTATCAACGCCCGCAGAACCAGGTGGTTGAATGTCAACGGGAAAAGCCCTTCAAACTTTGCAATAGCCAGACGATCGGAGGACTTAAATATCTTGACAGTCTGATATCATCAGATGACGAAATTGGGATTGACATGTAACCACCCAACCAGATTGATCAACGCACCAAAACTCGAATGTACTATTCTATCGTTAAGCGTGTTGTGTTTAGACAAAGATAACGCAGATGATGTATCTAAAATGTGTAATTTGAACGACTTTACAACTGGATATCGTGTGCCGAGAAACATAAAAGTCATCAAATACCGATAACAATAGATGTTCGAAAACGTGTATGGAAATAGTTCAGCCATATATTGCAAGGGAGCTTAGATGGAATCTGTAAGGATAGGATATAGAATATTTATGCCAATAGAGATATAAGCTCGTATTTTCATTTAAAATACTCTTGGGGACACATTTATGGTCTACAAATGATATATTTCATATCAAGATAAAAATAGTGATGCATGAAGTTCAAAGTTAAAAAAAAAATTATCAATTTTTTTTTTCGCCTCCTCTATAATTTGGGAAAGTTGAAGAGGGGAGGAGGTGACATAAAATTTGTATCGGCCTTATTATCTGAAATAATTTCACAAGAAATTCCACTAAAGCGAAAACGACGTCATAACAAAAATAAATATATATATATATTCCGGGGATTAAACCACCCGACTTGGACATTAATTTACAATGCACTATGGTCCAGGATACAGATTTACGCGGAAAGATGAATTATACGCTAAAACTGTATTTTTTAGAAAAAACTGTTGTTCTACAAAATTGTTCGAAATAGTAAGGCCATCATTATGGTTTTACCAAAAAATAGGGTGGCCCATCATATAAAAAAAATAGAAAATATTTTTTTTTATTTCTTGGAATATTGACATGTTATGTTCTACAAAACTACGCTACAAAGCTTATTCCAATCATTTTGCTAAAAAAAACTTTTTCTGTAGCTCTTAAGTTGGCTGATTTAGAGCAATTTTACCTAATTGGATTAGGGTGTACCTCAAAAAAACAGTATTTTTGATCTAATTTTTTTGTTTTAGATTTCTCGAAAAAGTCGTCTTCAGGTGACTTTTAGAGCTCGAAAAAATGCAACTTTTGATGGGTAAATATGCACAATATCTTTTTCCGATCAAAAGTTATAATCGTTTTTCAGTCAAAATTACATTTTTTTCTCTGGTTAGGGCAGACCAAAAAAATATGTTTACACGGCATTTGAAAGATAAATTAATATTCTTTATTGTATCAAAAAATTGGGGATATGTTATTTTTTTATCTCAAGTTTTACCAATTTTACTAAAATCATGTTTTTTCAAATAAATTAATATAACTCGACAACGGAAAAAGATACAGACGATATTCTTATAGCAAAACACGCGTTTTTGAAAGCCCCAAAAGTCTTCAGAAGATGACATTCGTGAGAAATGAAAAATAAAAAATCTACTGCTCTAACACTTTTTATAAGTTTTATCATTATCATCGTATTGCAAGATTTACGAGAAAAGATGCATTTTCGGTCTGAAGCATACTTTTAAGAAACAAAATTTGTTCTACAAAGTTGTTCCGGATGCTTGGGCCCTTATTATAGAGTTACCGAAAAATAGGGTGGGCCATTTTATAAAAATGTAAAATTTTCATTTTTTTTATTTTGCGGAATATTGACGTAAAATGTTGTACAAAGTTGTAGCGCAGCTTTTCCCAATCAACTTTGCTATATGATCTTTTTATGTAGCTCTTAAGCTCACTTGTTTAGAGTAATTTTACTTACCAGGATTAGGGTGTCCCTCAAAAAACAAGATTAATGATCTGCTCATTTAATTTTTTATTTTTCACGCATGTCACCTTCTGAAGACTTTTGGAGCTTTTCAAAACGCGTTTTTTGCTATAAGAATATCGTCTGTATCTTCTTCCGTTGTCGAGTTATATCAATTTATTTGAAAAAACATGATTTTAGTAAAATTGGTGAAACTTGAGATAAAAAAAAATAACATATCCCCAATTTTTTGACATAATGAAGAATATTAATTTCTCTTTTACATGCCGTGTAAACATATTTTTTTGGTCTGCCCTAACCGGAGATATCAACTTATGAAAAAAATGTAATTTTGACAGAAAAATGATTATAACTTTTGATCGGAAAAATATATTGTGCATTTTTACCCATCAATTGCATTTTTTGCATTTTTTTTGAGCTCTAAAAGTCACCTGAAGACGACTTTTTCGAGAAATCTGAAACAAAAAAATTAGATAAAAAATACTGTTTTTTTTAGGTACAATCCAATTAGGTAAAATTGCTCTAAATCAGCCAACTTAAGAGCTACAGAAAAAGTTTTTTTAGCAAAATTGATTAGAATTAGCTGCGCTACAACTATATAGAACATAAAATGTCAATATTCTGAGAAATAAAAAAAATATTTTCTAATTTTTTTATATGATGGGCCACCCTATTTTTCGGTAGAACCATAATGATGGCCTTACTATTTCGAACAATTTTGTAGAACAACAGTTTTTTCTAAAAAATATAGTTTTGGCGTAAAATTCATCTTTCCGCGTAAATCTGTATCCTGGACCATAGTGCAATGTTATGAAAACTCATATGTGAATATGTACATTATGTGGAAGATAATTATTTGAAAATGTATTGGAGGTAACCACTTTTCCTTCGATGGGACTCGAACCCACGACCCCATAGTACGCTAAACTGGTGCTTTAACCAACTAAGCTACGAAGGACCTCCGTTAACTTTGATTAAACTGAACCTGAGTTGTGTGCTCTTGCCTACGCAATGCGGTCGGGTGTGAGCTTGACAACCGAATGGCAAATAGCTCACAAAACCTCACTAAAGCAGTACAGTTGCTGATGAAGAATGTATGTAGCCGCCAGACATTCTAAATACTCACACTCCTCTAATGTGAACGTGTACTATACACATGTGGAAGTGATGGCTTGACAAATGGATTGTGATTTGACTATGCGTCCAATTTAGGAATCTCGAGTTCATTCAGTAGCCGCTAAGTTGCGAAGGCCGACGGAGGTCCTTCGTAGCTTAGTTGGTTAAAGCACCAGTGTAGCGTACTTTAGGGTCGTGGGTTCGAGTCCCATCGAAGGGAAAGTGGTTACCTCCAATACATTTTTCAAATCATTATCTTCCACATAATGTACATATTCACATATGAGTTTTCATAACATTGTAAAAAAAATAAAATAAATAAAGACCTATTTTGTTATAACCGACAAATTAAGAACTTAAGAAATCGCAAGCAAAAGCATTCAAAATTAACAAAAATCATAACAGTAATGAAAATTTATTATTTCCCTTGGACTTATGCGATCAGCTGAATTACGCTATTAGTGCCGCTTTTGAAGGTTACAATTCAAAAGTCCTGTCCAAAGAACTTCTTTAATTACGTAAAAACTAAACTGAAATCTAGTAACTTTCCATCAATTATGTATCTTGACGGAAATATTGGGGATAGCTCGGAAAAGAACTGTAATCTTTTTGGATTTTTTTCAAAAGAAATCTGTTCAACATTTCGGAAAATGATTACAACAGCGACTATTTTGTATTTTACCCAGACTTTTCAAATGATATTGGAGTGAATCAGCTTCAAGTCCAGGATATTTTTCAGGCCTTTCGAAGATTAGACGCCTCGAAAGGTCCTGGACCTGATGGAATCCCTTCTCTATTCATGAAAACCCTAGCAATGGAACTAACCGCTCCATTATTTTGGCTATTTCATATGTCACTAGAATCTGGAGAATTCCTAAATAGGGGACCAGTTCGGCACTTCATCTCATAGAGTCATAGCTTCCATTTCCATCCCATCAAAAACAAGGGAATGAAAAGGTATTTGATTTGTTAATTAATTTTGTGATTTTTTCAGCTGTGAGCACACATGCTAGCAAAAGGAAGCGACAAGATTGGTGCTGTATTTTTCTGTTTTGCGATGAGATGAATATACGTTCAGTGAGCTGGGAAATGGAACAGTTCTTCTGTATGGGAAAAATCATTTTTGATATCCATTTTCAAATCTGGAAAATATCAGACATACGCAATTATCGTGGAATAGCCATTACCTCTTGTATTCCAAAACTTTTTGAGGCGATTGTAAACGAAAATTTATTCCAAGGGCGTTCAAGTTCAATCAATTCACTTGAATTGGTTGATTATACACTTAATGCAATGGATAAAGGAAACCACGTTAAAGCTCTTTGTGCGAACTTCAGTAAAGCATTTAATCGCATAGATATACCTATGCTTATGTGTGTTCCCCAGGTCTCTTATTTTGGACCACTATTGTTCAAAATATATGTAAACAACATTTCCTTCATTATTGACAAATTTAAAGTACTATAATCTATGCAGATGACATGAAGCTCTTTTTGGAAATAGGGAACAAAGATTATCTCAACATAATCCAGAACAACAAAGCATATTCTACGAATGGTGCAATAAAAGCATACTGCAACTAAATGGGAAAAAATGTAACCTAATATTATTTAGCAGAAAAGGAACATCTTCAAATTTATCAATTACATTAGGAAACCATGTTGTAGAAAAATGGGATAGAGTTAGGGATTTAGGAATTATCTCCAAACTAACGTTAATCGACCACTACAACACCATTATTCATTTATCTATTTAGTCTGCATCTAAACAGATAACACTGAATGAACAATTTGACGCCACAATACACGGTTTGAGGCCGCATCTCTCAATCCTCGAATACGCCCCACGCTTGCCAAGTCGTTTTGCACCTGGTATGCCCATCTCGCTCGCTGCGCTCTACGCCGTCACGTACCTGCCGGATCGGAAGCGAACACCATCTTTGCAGGGTTGCTGTCCGGCATTCTTGCAACATGTCCTGCCCATCGTACCCTTCCGGCTTTAGCTACCTTCTGGATACTGGGTTCGCCGTAGAGTTGGGGCGTTGGTTCATTCTTCGCCGCCACACACCGTCTTCTTGCACACCGCCAAAGATGGTCCTAAGCACCCGTCTTTCGAATACTCCGAAAAACACCATTATTCATAAACCAAATAATATAATTGGTTTTATAAAACGTTTCTGCTGTAACTTCCATGACCCATACACAATCAAAACATTATATACTGCTAATGTAAAGCCGATACTGGAATATTGCTGTATTGTATGGTCGCCATTTTTAATAACACACGAAGAAAGATTAGAATCAGTACAAAAACAATTCCTTTTATTTGCTCCTCGTAAATCATGATGAACAATATTCCCAGTTCCATCATATGAGGCACAATGCAAGCTTATAAACATTCAAACTTTGAAAGAGCGTCGGGAAGTTGCAATGGTTTCTTTTGTTAAAACTTCGTTTCTAGAAAAATTTAACGGAAAAAATACTAAATGTGAAACAGAAAGTTGTTATCCAACTATCAACAATAATGGCAACTTGATAGTAATTTACGTTAGGGTAAATCCGGGTGAGATGCCGCATCGGTATAGGCCGCACTTAAGAGATCCGATAGAACAGACTTAATTTTTGGCGCAAATATATGTGAGAGGGAAAATCTGCTGGACAGGACAGAAAGTGTGGAAAAGCGGGCATCGAGCGGCTACCTTCTACCAAAGCTGTGGCACCACCAACGAGCTGGGAACCGGCTTCATAGTGCTGGGAAAGATGCGCCAACGCGTGATTGGGTGGCAGCCAATCAACGCAAGGATGTGCAAGCTGAGGATAAAAGGCCGTTTCTTCAACTATGGCATCATCAACGTGCACTGCCCACACGAAGGGAGATCCGATGACGAGAAAGAAGCGTTCTATGCGCAGCTGGAGCAGACATACGATGGATGCCCACTGCGAATCGTCATCGGTGACATGAACGCTCAGATAGGAAGGGAGGAAGTGTATAGACCGGTCATCGGACCGGATAGTCTGCATACCGTATCGAACGACAACGGCCAACGATGCATAAACTTTGCAGCCTTCCGCGGAATGGTAGTCCGAAGCACTTTCTTCCCCCGTAAGAATATCCACAAGGCCACATGGAAATCACCTAATCAAGTAACGGAAAACCAAATCGACCACGTTCTAATCGACGGTAAATTCTTCTCCGACATCACGAACGTCCGTACTTACCGCAGTGCGAATATTGAATCCGACCACTACCTCGTCGCAGTATGTCTGCGCTCAAAACTCTCGACGGTGATCAACACGCGTCGGAGTCGTCCACCGCGGCTT
The DNA here is from genome assembly GCF_024139115.2 of Armigeres subalbatus. Lineage (NCBI taxonomy): Eukaryota > Metazoa > Arthropoda > Insecta > Diptera > Culicidae > Armigeres > Armigeres subalbatus. Next base: position 53,614,808 of record NC_085139.1, on the reverse strand, counting down.
AACATTGGGCGGCTACAAGACGGTAGACTAGCCCAAGACTACGCGCAGCAGCTGGAGGTGGCACTCCCAACGGAAGAGCAGCTAGGCGCAGCATCTCTTGAAGATGGCTGGAGAGATATTCGATCCGCCATTGGAAGCACCGCAACCGCTGCACTAGGCACGGTGGCTCCGGATCAGAGAAACGACTGGTATGACGGCGAATGTGAGCAGTTAGTTGAGGAGAAGAATGCAGCATGGGCGAGATTGCTGCAACACCGCACGAGGGCGAACGAGGCACGATACAAACGGGCGCCGAACAGACAAAACTCGATTTTCCGGAGGAAAAAACGCCAGCAGGAAGATCGAGACCGTGAAGAGACGGAGGAACTGTACCGCGCTAATAACGCACGAAAGTTCTATGAGAAGTTGAACCGTTCACGTAAGGGCCACGTGCCACAGCCTGATATGTGTAAGGACATAAACGGGAACCTTCTTACGAACGAGCGTGAGGTGATCCAAAGGTGGCGGCAGCACTACGAAGAGCACCTGAATGGCGATATGGCAGACAACGGTGGTGGTTTGGTAATGAACCTAGGAGCACGCGCGCAGGACAGGCGACTTTCGGTTCCGAATCTCTAGGAGATCCAGGAGGAGATCGGCCGGCTGAAAAAACAACAAAGCCCCTGGAGTTGACCAACTACCAGGAGAGCTGTTTAAACACGGTGGTGAAGCACTGGCTAGAGCGCTGCACTGGGTGATTACCAAGGTTTGGAAGGATGAGGTTCTGCCGCAGGAGTGGATGGAAGGTGTCGTGTGTCCCATCTACAAAAAGGGCGATAAGCTGGATTGTAGCAACTACCGCGCAATCACATTGCTGAACGCCGCCTACAAGGTACTCTCCCAAATTTTATGCCGTCGACTAACATCAATTGCAAGAGAGTTCGTGGGGCAGTACCAGGCGGGATTAATGGGTGAACGCTCTACCACAGACCAGGTGTTTGCCATACGTCAGGTATTGCAGAAATGCCGCGAATATAACGTGCCCACACATCATCTATTTATCGACTTCAAAGCCGCATATGATACAATCGATCGGGACCAGCTATGGCAGCTAATGCACGAAAACGGATTTCCGGATAAACTGATACGGTTGATCAAGGCGACGATGGATCGGGTGATGTGCGTAGTTCGAGTTTCAGGGGCATTCTCGAGTCCCTTCGAAACCCGTAGAGGGTTACGGCAAGGTGATGGTCTTTCGTATCTGCTATTCAACATCGCTTTGGAGGGAGTAATACGAAGGGCAGGGATTGACGCCGACGACATTAATATCATGGCACGTAACTTTGAGAGGATGGAGGAAGCCTACATCAGACTGAAAAGCGAAGCTAAACGGATTGGACTAGTCATCAACACGTCGAAGACGAAGTACATGATAGGAAGAGGCTCAAGAGAGGTCAATATGAGCCACCCACCACGAGTTTCTATCGGTGGTGACGAAATCGAGGTGGTTGAAGAATTCGTGTACTTGGGCTCACTAGTGACCGCCGATAACGATACCAGCAGAGAAATTCGGAGACGCATAGTGGCTGGAAATCGTACGTACTTTGGACTCCGCAAGACGCTCCGATCGAATAGAGTTCGCCGCCGTACCAAACTGACTATCTACAAAACGCTTATAAGACCGGTAGATCTCTACGGACACGAGACCTGGACGATGCTCGTGGAGGACCAACGCGCACTGGGAGTTTTCGAAAGGAAAGTGTTGCGTACCATCTAGGGTGGAGTGCAGATGGCGGACGGTACGTGGAGGAGGCGAATGAACCACGAGTTGCATCAGCTGTTGGGAGAACCATCCATCGTTCACACCGCGAAAATCGGAAGACTGCGGTGGGCCGGACACGTAGCCAGAATGTCGGACAGTAATCCGGTGAAAATGGTTCTCGAATACGATCCGACGGGAACAAGAAGGCGAGGTGCACAGCGGGCAAGGTGGATCGATCAGGTGGAGGACGACTTGCGGGAGGGTCTGCGAGGCAGACTGCGTGGTTGGCGAAGTGCAGCCATGAACCGAGCTGAATGGAGAAGTCTTTTATGTGCAGCACAGGCCACTCCGGCCTTAGTCTGATGATAAATAAATAAAGTATGTGAGAGGGTGTCGTTTGTGGCGAAAACAAAAACGTAAGTTGTGATTGCTCATTCTTATCAGCCAAAAAAGTAATATGACCGTGAAACACTTTTATTCATGCCGTGGAGGCCGTAAAATTTCTAACGCTATTTTAAATAGTGATTTTTTTGTACGGTTTTGCGAAAAATTTTACGAACCCACATATTTATTTCATTATTTGAATCCTTTAAAAACCTTGTAGGTTATGTTTGTAAGCAATTTACGTTTTGAGTAAAAATTATAGTGATGTGGCTGTAGAAACGCATCGACCTGGGCATCCCGCAGCCAGGGCCTACAGGAGTAGGCCCGAGAGGAGTTCCCAGTGACAGTAGTAGACAGTGAGTAAGCGGGTGGCACCGCCCTCTGCTGGTTGAAATGTCACTGGAGGAAGCAGATTACCAACATCAATTCAAGTAGAGAGCAGTGCTCTTACTTGAATTGTCGTTCGGTGGAGAAAGCATCAGCTCCGATGGCGAGTAACAGGTACACCGCTCTCTGCTAATCGGAGCGAGGATGCTTCGATCGCGACAGTGGCATCTATCCCTTATAATCGGTATAGATGCCGCAAAAAATCGGGGTGATATGCCGCACTTTCCTACTATCAGAATATTGATGAGATATTATTTTTTAGTGGATATTGCAAGGGATCAGGAGGAGAATACTGCCCAGAAAAATCAAGACGTTCTAGGATATTTGTTTCTTTCTCAATAACATGCTCCAAAATTAATTATATTTGCACAGAAACATGCGCGCTCACCATTAAAAACATCAGAATAATGACAAACAAATCAATTTGTGCCCCAATTCTTCTTTTTCTGTGGCTTCTCATTTGAGTACATGTTATGATCTACAACAGCAGATACCCCACGAAGAAAAAGCAGACATGGGAGAGCATTGCAATGAAGAATATTACAGTCTGATTTTATTTGTTTCCTAAACTATCAAAAACAATAAAAAGTTTTAATTTAACGCTGCATCTTGAAGAAATGTCGAAAAGGTTATGGCATCTCACCCGGAATTACCCTATAATTCTTGTTTCAAAATGTACAGTTTGTCAAAAGAAGCCCCCGATTTGCCCGCACGAAGGTATCTAGGGAAATGTGTCCAGTGGGTTGGTTGGTCGCGGACAGTATCTCCTTTGACCATATGCCCCTATTTGCCCTGTATTTCTACGCTAACGCGTACCTATTCCATACGGTCCGTGATGCGATCATCGTGACATAGAAATTCGCTACCGCCTCGAGGACAAATTTGGACCTTGGTGGATGTGAATTTCACAAACATAATGCAGCATATCTACACTTTGTTTTTAGTTTTGTTTGCAGCGCCATGCGGCGGAACACAATTGGAAAATTAAAGATAGGCGCCGCCGCCGCCATCGCCGTCGCTACGTTCGATCGGCTGCCGGATTTGAATACCGGCCCTTTCCGGCCGGTGCGGTGAAGCCGCGCGACGCACCGACAACGATGTGCATATGCTTGTTTGTCGTATGTGATGCACTTTCTGGCGGCCATTTATTTTGTATTATGTCAAAAATAATTGAACCAATTGATGTATTTATACCTGACAAATGCAAATAAATCTCGATTAATTTATGCATATGTCGGTCGGATAGCTCTCTACGAGTTCGCGTGTTACTTGGGCTTGGAGCTACAGTTGATGTGGCTTCTTCCCGTGGGGCCAGTTTGTGCAATAGCGGAGAGAATCGCGGAGTGCAACTGTGAATACTACGGATCTAGTTGTGTGGGAACCGGAGGGATCGCTTCAGATTGACAAAGGTTGGGTCACATCCGAAAGGGCACTTATTGGCGGAATTGTACCAGTGATTTATAAATTCCGATGTATAACTGAATGATAGATCTGTGCGATTCTTTTTATAAATGGTCGATACAATTATTAGTGATCGAAATGTTTCTACAGAGGCAATAAGATTAGTCTTTTTGTTATATTTCAGAGAAAATCACTCTCCTCTACCTGAAATACTCTTACATCAGATAACTTATTAGTAATAAATAGTCCTTGAAAACTTCATATTGACTATTTGACAAAGAAAGCTGTATCTTCATAGACGAATCGACAACAGTTTCGCCAGCAAAGCTCTTACAAATTTCAGCTTTACATATTTATTAGACATCTAATTATTTTCTATAATTTATGAACAAACCATGCATAATCCTAATAAATGGATAATATCGAAAACCATTCACGGTTAGCTCGTTCTCAATCTTAAAGTATCAATTCAAATCGAAAAGAAATTCGATTCCCAGCAGAGCCACACAACAGCAACACAAGCCTTCTGTCGAACAATCGGACAATCCATCCACATTGAGGAAGGAGAACCGGTGCGACTACACTCGCCTGTAATAGAATCATACCGAAATTCAGCATTTTATTTGCTGATTAATAGATTAACGATGACGCAGCCGAAATGGCACCACCATCCAAGGGCCCAGTCAGCATCAATCGACGCGCAAGGGGTTCATTATTCAAAATCTGTTTCCAAATAGAGTAGAGTGGGGCAAGAGTGCGCGTGGGGTAAGAGTACGTTTTCGATTTTTTGAAGTAATAAAAAAAGAGAAACTAGCAGCACTGCATCAGTTTGACAGGTATTCTGGCCAACTATTATCATATGTAATTGTAAACGATTTGAATAAACAACAAGGAAGATATGGAGTTTGATAACTTTTTGGTCATTTTGCTAAAAATAATTGGATTTCCGCAACTAGTATTTCATTACCATATATACGTTCAATCAGGTGAACATTATACCATTTCGATAACCTATTGTATAGAGTACTTTATGGTACAGAACACCAATCCGGTTGGTTTTCCAAGAAGTCAAAACCATTACTTGAATAATTTTTGGGACTGTGGGGTAAAAGTACGCAGGAACCGGTGAGGCAAGAGTACGCATATGAATCTTCAAGTTATGATGTCAAACCCGTATCTCTGGCCGAAATAACACTTCTTCCAAAGCGTAAAGATCCACAACTAAGAAAAAAGGGACAGAATTTGAAATTATCACAAGTTTTTAGGATAAGTTGAAGTAATTTGGTGTTAGAAAGGACTTAGCGAACAAAGCACTGTAGCGAAATAATGAAATTGTATTCGGACTTGTTGTACACCTAAACATAGTACGAAAACACAATTTCATCTAAATGATAATTTCATTTAATCAAAAGAAACATTCATAAATTACGCAAAGTTTAGCTGGGAGGGGAATTGAGATGTGTGACGATCCATATAATTTTTAGAGGATTCATACAAATAGTGTAAGATAGGGGGGGAGGGGTGATGAAATAGCCAAATTTTACGTTACGTGATTGGTGGACTTTCTTTAAGGAAAATGCCTTTGTATACGCCACGCGAAACCTGATATATATTTTTACCTTTGTAGTTTTTATATAAAAGTGGTATATATAAAAAACAATGGTTTTTCGTATGAAAGAGCACATTTCTAGGCCTCCCTCCCCCTTTAAGCGTTACGTAATATTTAAACATTCCCTAATATATGCTCATTAAACATCAATTAAATGTTATTAACTATTATTTGTGTTAATATATACTTAAAGCACATGATTGGATAAATGCGTACTCTTACCCCACCCGATGCGCACTTTTACCCCACCGGTGGGGTAAGAGTGCGCTTTTCACTTGTCTTGCAATAAGGGTTCTACTAAAACGAATCTCAATAATTTCAATATTTTTTCCACTGGGTAACATAAAGGAAGAGTATATGAATCGTCGACACTGATTTAATATGCAGAAGCTTGCTTCATAAGGACCACATGATCGATTGAAAACTAAGTGCGTACTTTTGCCCCACTCTACTCTACACCTTCACGCTCGTACCGTACTTGCTGCATTACGATTCGATGCCATCGCATCGGATCCTAAACGTATGATGGCGATGATGCAGCTACCTTTCTGCTTGTTGTGACCGCAGCGATTGGCTGAGCAAGTTTTTATTTTTTTCGGGCTTAGGCCGGGGATGATTTCTAGATTTTGTTTGGATCAAAAATCGCAGGATCTCGCATGCATTTTATATGGGGAGGATGATCGAATATGCATCACGGATTTATTTCAAAACATTAAATAAACTTCTAATCTCATGACAAACATCGTTTTTACATGCATTCTGAAAATTTATAAGAGCAATTGAATTGCAGCTGAAAAACTTGATCGAATTTAAACTCTATTCAAGGGATTCTGTGCTTCTAACTCAGCGGTCGAGTTTAGAAGGTTGCCACCCCTACTTAAGTTTTGTGAGCTGGAGTGGGACTTGTTGTGACCTAAAATTCATGATAGAAAATACTCACTGATGAAGAAACACCCTAGGTCGGAATTGCTTTCCGATACCACTTCGAAAGGTACGCTCTTCGTATACTCAGTACCCTTCTTAGGTTGGGGCATGTGGCACTTCCTCTAGTCTGTCTAGTTTTGTTCCATTTATGTTAGCTCTTTGGTTGCCTACCCCGTCAAGCCATTCAGCTCCACCCTCGATCGCACCTGTGATAGTCCCCGGCAGTAGATCAATCCTACCGTCTAAGATGAATTAAGTACTCTCCATTTAATTCTACCAATTAATTTTCGATATCTTTGCAGATACGTATTTCGACCACAACTGTGTAGTCGTCTTCAGTGTCTCGTACTTGACTCGACAAGTCGACAAGTCGAGTCAAGTACGAGACACTGAAGACGACCACACAGTTGTGGTCGAAATACGTATCTGCAAAGATATCGAAAATTAATTGGTGGAGTTAAATGGAGAGTACTTAATTCGTCTTAGACGGTTGAATACATTCCACTAAAAGAGCTAAATATATTTTTCAGATCAATTCTACTTTAACGGGTAGTTCCCCGACGTTGCAAGCTCCATTGTACTTGACGACTTGCCTCAAAGGGTGACTTGGCGACTGCAGTTTTCGATCCACTGATTCCGAGTGGGGAGAGATTCCGGTTCAATGGGGCCCAGACGCCGGTATGTTTGCACGCCATGATATACTCAACTAGTCCCTGGTGATGGATCTAGCTTAATCCATGGAACTGAATCACCATGCCCTTGAGCCATTGAGGCTCCCAGCTTAATCACGAACTACTGCGGTGAATCTATCCTACTCCGAAAAGGAATTCCTTAGCTTAACACGCCTTCAACATCGCACTTCTCTTCGCGTCGAACTAGGGACACGCGAACAGAATATTTTTGGCACGTCTATATGTTCCGGACAGCCGGGAGAAGCCGCATGTCCAAACCTGTGCAGGTCCCTTTTGAAGCATCTGTGACCTTGTTAACACTGGGTCAAGCCGTAGCTTAGTTGTTCATGGGGTCTGTTAAACAATACGCTTGGAACTGGGCGGTGAGTCCAGTTGTCCTATTACCTCTGTCATTTGGCTAGCGCTGCTGCTTTGTTGTTCCTTCGGGCATTGCCCCTGAGTACTCCACGTCGTCCTTGATTACCAGTTTGATGGGCATCATGTCCACGACTACGATTGCTACCCCTTACGTGAGAGGAAGGTCTCAAACGGACCGAAACGTTAGACAAAATTAAAAACCAGTATTTTGATTTTGTCGAGACTGAAAAGCCATTTCCAAAACATTAATTTACGGTCGAAAAATAATAGTTTCTCAGACACATCAGCCTATGCGTTCTCTCCAGCTTTTGGACGTTAATGCTTGTGCTCAACGCTAATATTAAGAATGGGTCTTCGTAGCGCTGTATTAAAAACACCATGTTTACCAGCATCCAGCGCTTGCTGGAGCACACACTGGAGCTGTTCGCCATCATTCTTGAACAGAATGCCGTTTAACCGAAAGCTATTTCGCTGCATTGCGTTTGACTAAATAGTTGTTTCCCTAGCTTGTAATGTGGTCGTTTAACCGAATATGCCAGTTGACCGAACAAACCATTAGGCTGAAATCAATCTGGCCGAAATAGACATACTGGTGAAAATGATGTTGAGCCGAATTGGTCATTTAAGTCGTTTGGCCGCATAGGCCATTTGACCTAAAATGCCGTTTGACCGAAAAAGCCGTTTGGTAGAAAGGGCCATTGGGCTAAAAATGTCATTTGGCCGAACGGGTCATACATTTATTTATCATCAGACTAAGGCCGGAGTGGCCTGTGCTGCACATAAAAGACTTCTCCATTCAGCTCGGTTCATGGCTGCACTTCGCCAACCACGCAGTCTGCGGAGGGTCCGCAAGTCGTCCTCCACCTGATCGATCCACCTTGCCCGCTGTGCACCTCGCCTTCTTGTTCCCTTCGGATCGTTGTCGAGAACCATTTTCACCGGATTACTGTCCAACATTCTGGCTACGTGCCCGGCCCACCGCAGTCTTCCGATTTTCGCGGTGTGAACGATGGATGGTTCTCCCAACAGCTGATGCAACTCGTGGTTCATTCGCCTCCTCCACGTACCGTCCGCCATCTGCAACCCACCATAGATGGTACGCAACACTTTCCTTTCGAAAACTCCCAGTGCGCGTTGGTCCTCCACGAGCATCGTCCAGGTCTCGTGTCCGTAGAGAACTACCGGTCTTATAAGCGTTTTGTAGATAGTCAGTTTGGTACGGCGGCGAACTCTATTCGATCGGAGCGTCTTGCGGAGTCCAAAGTACGTACGATTTCCAGCCACTATGCGTCTCCGCATTTCTCTGCTGGTATCGTTATCGGCGGTCACCAGTGAGCCCAAGTACACGAATTCTTCAACCACCTCGATTTCGTCACCACCGATACAAACTCGTGGTGGGTGGCTCACATTGACCTCTCTTGAGCCTCTTCCTATCATGTACTTCGTCTTCGACGTGTTGATGACTAGTCCAATCCGTTTAGCTTCGCTTTTCAGTCTGATGTAGGCTTCCTCCATCCTCTCAAAGTTACGTGCCATGATATCAATGTCGTCGGCGAAACCAAATAACTGGACGGACTTCGTGAAAATCGTACCACTCGTGTCAATCCCTGCCCTTCGTATTACTCCCTCCAAAGCGATGTTGAATAGCAGACACGAAAGACCATCACCTTGCCGTAACCCTCTACGGGTTTCGAAGGGACTCGAGAATGCCCCTGAAACTCGAACTACGCACATCACCCGTTCCATCGTCGCCTTGATCAACCGTATCAGTTTATCCGGAAATCCGTTTTCGTGCATTAGCTGCCATAGCTGGTCCCGATCGATTGTATCATATGCGGCTTTGAAGTCGATAAATAGATGATGTGTGGGCACGTTGTATTCGCGGCATTTCTGCAATACCTGAACACCTGGTCTGTGGTAGAGCGTTCACCCATAAATCCCGCCTGGTACTGCCCTACGAACTCTCTTGCAATTGGTGTTAGTCGACGGCATAAAATTTGGGAGAGTACCTTGTAGGCGGCGTTCAGCAATGTGATTGCGCGGTAGTTGCTACAATCCAGCTTATCGCCCTTTTTGTAGATGGGACACACGACACCTTCCATCCACTCTTGCGGCAGAACCTCATCCTCCCAAACCTTGGTAATCACCCAGTGCAGCGCTCTAGTCAGTGCTTCACCACCGTGTTTAAACAGCTCTCCTGGTAGTTGGTCAACTCCAGGGGCTTTGTTGTTTTCAGCCGGCCGATCTCCTCCTGGATTTCCTGGAGATTCGGAGCCGAAAGTCGCATGTCCTGCGCGCGTGCTCCTAGGTTCATTACCATACCGCCACCGTTGTCTGCCATATCGCCATTCAGGTGCTCTTCGTAGTGCTGCCGCCACCTTTGGATCACCTCACGCTCGTTCGTAAGAAGGTTCCCGTTTTTGTCCTTACACATATCGAGCTGTGGCACGTGGCCCTTACGTGAACGGTTCAACTTCTCATAGAACTTTCGTGCGTTATTAGCGCGGTACAGTTCCTCCGTCTCTTCACGGTCTCGATCTTCCTGCTGGCGCTTTTTCCTCCGGAAAATCGAGTTTTGTCTGTTCCGCGCCCGTTTGTATCGTGCCTCGTTCGCCCTCGTGGGGTGTTGCAGCAATCTCGCCCATGCTGCATTCTTCTCCTCAACTAACTGCTCACATTCGCCGTCATACCAGTCGTTTCTCTGATCCGGAGCCACCGTGCCTAGTGCAGCGGTAGTGGTGCTTCCAATGGCGGATCGAATATTTTCAAGAGACGCTGCGCCTAGCTGCTCTTACGTTGGGAGTGCCACTTCCAGCTGCTGCGCGTAGTCTTGGGCTAGTCTACCGTCTTGTAGCCGCCCAATGTTAAGCCGCGGTGGACGACTCCGACGCGTGTTGATCACCGTCGAGAGTTTTGAGCGCAGACATACTGCGACGAGGTAGTGGTCGGATTCAATATTCGCACTGCGGTAAGTGCGTACGTTCGTGATGTCGGAGAAGAATTTACCGTCGATTAGAACGTGGTCGATTTGGTTTTCCGTTACTTGATTAGGTGATTTCCATGTGGCCTTGTGGATATTCTTACGGGGGAAGAAAGTGCTTCGGACTACCATTCCGCGGGAGGCTGCAAAGTTTATGCATCGTTGGCCGTTGTCGTTCGATACAGTATACAGACTATCCGGTCCGATGACCGGTCTATACATTTCCTCCCTTCCTACCTGAGCGTTCATGTCACCGATGACGATTTTGACGTCCCGCAGTGGGCATCCATCGTATGTCTGCTCCAGCTGCGCATAGAACGCTTCTTTCTCGTCGTCGGATCTCCCTTCGTGTGGGCAGTGCACGTTGATGATGCTATAGTTGAAGAAACGGCCTTTTATCCTCAGCTTGCACATCCTTGCGTTGATTGGCTGCCACCCAATCACGCGTTGGCGCATCTTTCCCAGCACTATGAAGCCGGTTCCCAGCTCGTTGGTGGTGCCACAGCTTTGGTAGAAGGTAGCCGCTCGATGCCCGCTTTTCCACACTTTCTGTCCTGTCCAGCAGATTTCCTGCAGCGCTACGACATCGAAGTTGCGGGGATGTAATTCATCGTAGATTATCCTGTCGCAACCTGCGAAGCCCAGCGACTTGCAGTTCCATGTTCCAAGCTTCCAATCGTGATCCTTTATTCGTCGCCTAGGTCGTTGCCGATTGTATCGAGTCGTATTATCTTCTATGTCGTTCGTAATAGTTGTTTTTAAAGGCGGCTTATTGGGCCTGCGCAAACCTCCTGTCTCGTCGGAGGGCCGTCGTGTCAGGGCTGTTTAGCGTCCCACCTAACACCAGGACTTGGGCTTGTGCGCTTTGAGCGGCACACGGTCGCTTTGGCGGAGCCTACTTGCGGATACATGCAGCTTTTTATAGAGGTTTAACAAGGCCCACTGTCAAACCCCACCACATCCTAGGCAGGCGCCACAACTCGCAGATGGCCTGGGGAGGGATCGTCAAGCCCTTGGACATAGTCCCTGCTGCCCCCGGGTCATACATAGAGGATCTTGTTTCCCGGACTATAAAAAATCCCGGGATCCGGGATTGAATTTTTCTTTATCCCGGGATATCCCGGGATCCCGGGATAAAAATAAAAATACTTGCAAATTTCAATTTCATATATTTATTACATTTTTAAGAATGGTAAAATATGTATCAGGTCAATTTACTAACGACTCGCCCCTTGTCTACTCGCTTGCAATCCGGTGGGTGGCACGACGCCATGTTTGTGCAGCCATGTTTTTTTTTGTTTTTGCATATTTGCAACATCTCAGTGTAAAATTCATGATAGTATGTGTTTTGTTTTCTAACATCACATATGATTCTCTTCAGGATACAAAACTGTCGGTGGGATACGGTCGCGCAATGTTGGCTGTAAAAGAAACCTACTGTGTGAGATCGGGATGCCACCGGGCTGCTTGTAATACGGTTTAATAAATGTTAAGGCGTTGATGCTTGAATCCGACAATAAATAATTCTTATTAGTTATTTCAGAATTAAAATCAGAGAACACCCGCTCGCTCACCCGGTGATTGGTAGATTTTCAAACAATTCTGTATAAGATCCTACCAAAACCTGTATAAGAACTGGGCATATGCGAAAACGCTAGATTCTTTTCTAAATATTATATGAACCTTACAATTTCGCAAGCTTTTATTACAATTTTTGTTTGTAATCTTATATTGTATAAGAATCCAACAATGTTGCATATGCCCAGTTCTTATACAGGTTTTGGTAAGTTCTATAAAGAAGTGTATGAAAATCTAACAGTCGCTGGTTGGGTATATCAATCGAAGTGGTTTTAATGGACTTCAATGCCATGAAAACCTTCTCCAGACTCGATACTAGTTCATCAGTTACTTCAAACAGAGCATGCTCCTTATTGATGAAATTATTCAAGCTACGACGCATTTCTCTGTTTTTGGTTCATAGCTTACAACTCTTCTATGGAGATGAAGCCTTGTTCCCGTCAGATTCAGAAAATTATGTATGGATCGGAACTTAAACAAACTTAATCAGCTGGTGATGGGAAGCGATCGAAAGCCCAGCAGAATTCGAAAATTACCTTTCTTTACTTTGAAGCCATCTCATCTTTTGATGTCTCGACGCTCATCTACTCGTTTTAGAATTGCATCGTGCAAATTCGAAGTGAAAGGGTTTTACTGTCTATTCAGTTCAGATAGCAAAAAGTCTAGTCAACAACGTTACGTCACGACCCTTCAGCGCCTCCGATATCACCCCAACAGGCTGGGGAGCGTCGAATATCGATTGAACCAGATCCAGATAATTTTTGATTATGTACGTACTTTTATTCTTATGGAGCGATTTCACAGTTCACTAGTTTTCAGAACATCCTGAACGAGTTGAAGTTGTTCCCTAAACCGGTTTTCATCCTTCCTCTGGAATTCGAACAATATTTCGGATTCGTTTGAAAGTTCCTCCAAAATCGATTTTATATAATCTGAATTAAATTCAACAATTGGTTAAGAAAATCAATATAATATAAGTTCTGATATTACCAAATGAGAACGAATTGAGTTCGTCATCTGATTTTTCACTACCATTGATGTCGTTGAAACAATCGTCGTCATCATTATCTGAACATTTTTATTCCGACATAATCGTCTTGGACTTGGGGGACTTCGATGAAGAACGTCATTAATAGCGAGGTGCGACAACTTGGGACAACTTCGGCTTTACGGATCGTTTCCGGCGGAGAACAAACATTCATTAATTTATCTTAAATATTTTTGTTATCATGTATTTTTTATTTTCGGGAAATCCCGGGATTTGCATGAAAAATCCCGGGATCCGGGATGCATTACATCCCGGGATTTCCCGAACACGACCCTCTAGTCATACATTCAAAAATGTCGTTGGTCAAAAATAACGTTTCGCCGAATAGGCTATTTTGTAAAAAAAAATGCTGTTTAGCCGAAAATATTATTTGGCTTAACAGATCCCTTCCTTTGATTGTAAATGTTTTTTGCTGAACGGGTTTTATGGTCAGAAATAGTGAATATAAAAAGTGTAAAGTGATCAATGATAATTTGAAAAGTGAGAAGTGCGAAATGAGAAAAGTGAAATAAGCAGTGAGACGAGAAGAATAGTGATAACTCTGCAAAAGGAGTGAAATAAGAAGTGAGAAATGAAATGAGAAGAGAGATATAAATGTGACATTTCACCTCTCTCTTCCCTTCTCATTTCTGATTCACTTGTTTCTCATGAAAAGTGTGAAATGGGAAGTGAGAAATAACTAAGTAAGTTAGAAGTAAAAAGTTAGAAAAAAATCTTGTTTTCTTCGGGACATTTGTAGGTCATTGAAGGGAGAATTAAATTTTGCTGGACAATTGGAAATATTTTAAATTTCCAAGGAAAATTGTTTGGAATTTCCATGCAAAATTCTTCAGAATTTACATGAGAATTTTCTACAAAAGTGTTCAGAATATCAATGAAAACGAATTTGGAGCTTCTGTTGAATATTGGTCGGAATTTACACAGAAAATTCATCGAAATATTCACGGGAAACTCTAAAAAGTTCTCACGGCAGTATCACTCTCTGGAAGTATAACGAAAAATTCTTCGGAATTTTCTTCAGAGTTTCTGCAGCAAATTGTTCAAAATGTCTATCGTGAAACGATACTAATAATTACCCCCAGATGTAGACACAATCACCGTGTCGAATCGTTGGGCAATGAATAAACTCGTTACAGTCGACCCTACATATGCTACCCTTCAAGATTTCCATATACAAAAGCGACCCCAGTGCTTTTTACGTTGGTCGCTTTTTACGCGACTTTTTTGACGCTGTTTTTGGGATTTACGGGGTTTTTTTACACGGATTTAATTTTTAATGCAATTTTTCGAAAAAGTCTTGAAATCGCGTGAAAATTGTAAAAAGTTGATTTTTGATCGATTTTAACAAAAGTCGTTTTTTACGCGGATTTTGGTTTTCAAAAAAATATTCCAAGTCTTTTTCAAGTGAAAACACGTAGAGTATTTAATGGAGGTACGCTGGGTAATTAGAGCGAAGGCCGTCAGTCTAGAAGGTCATTTGGCCACATGCCGAATGAGAAGTGAGAAATGAGAAAAAAGGTGTAATATGTGAGAAATGAGTAGCAAGAAGGGAGAAGTAAGAAGTAAGAAGTGAAAAGCGAGAAGTGTGTACAGTCGAACCTCCATGAGTCGATGTTCTATGACTCGATATCGACTCATGGAAGAAATTTTTTCCATATTAAAAATTATTTTCTGGGCTACTATGATGGTCCCTTCAAACAGCTTCCCCAGCATTTTCTATTCCACATCTCGATATTTCCATGAGTCGATGGTCCCTTCAATATCGAGGTTTGACTGTAGTGAGAAGCGAGAAGAGAGGAAGTAAGAAGTAAGAAGTGAGAAGTGAGGAGCAAGAAGTGAATAGTGAGAAGTGAGATGTGAGGGGTAACAAGTAAGAATTGAGAAGTGATATGTGAGAAGTGAGAAGTGATAAGTGAGAAATGAGAAGTAATTTGTGAGAAGTGAGAAACAAGAAGGGAGAAGTGAGGAGTGTGAAGTGAGAAGCGAGAAGTGAGAAATAAGAAGGGAGAAATGAGAAGTGACAAGTTAGAGGCGAGAAGTGACTAGTGAAATGTAAGAAGGGAGAAGTGAGAAGCGAGAAGTGATAAGTAAAAATCGAAAAGTGAGAAAAGAGAAGCGATAAGTGAGAAGTGACAAATGAGAAATCAGATACGATAAGTGAGATTTAAGATGAAAGAAGTGAGAAGCGAGAAGAGAGAATTAGGAAGTACAAAGTGAAAAATGAGAAGTGCGAAGATAGGTAGTGTAAAGTGAGAAGTGAGGAGTAAGAAGTAAGAACTGAGAAGTGAGAAACGACTGGTGTGAAACGAGAAGCGAGAAGGAAGAAGTAAAAAGTGAGAAATGAGAATTAGGAAGGGAAAAATGAGAAGTAAGAAAACGATAGCGAGAAGTGAAATGTGAGATTTGAGAAGTGTGAAATAAAGATTGATATGCGAGTAGTGAGAAGTAAAACGTGAGCAGTGGAAAGTGATCTTTGAAAAGTGAAAAGTGAGAAGATAATAGTGAGAAGTAAGATGTGAGAAATCAGAAGTGAGAAGTAATATGTAAGATGTGAGATTAAGAAGTGAGAAGCAAGAAGGGAGAAGTGAAAAGGTAGAAATGAGAAATTAGAAGTGAGAAGTAAGAAGCGAGAAGTGAGAAGTAAGAAGTGGGAAGTGAAAAGTGAGAAGCGGGAAGTCAGAAGTGAGAGGATAGAAGTGAGTAGTGAGAAGTGAGAAATGAGATAAATATGTAAGATTTGAAAAACGAGAAGTGAGAAACGAGAAGTAATACGTGAGAGCCGAGGAATGAGAATCTACAAGCGAGAAGTGAGATTTAGAAGTAAGAACTTCGATACGAGAAGTGAGATGTAAAATGTGATAAGCGAGAAGCGAGAAATGAGAAGTGATAAGTGAGAGCCGAGAAGTGGGTTGGAAACGACAAATTCGAAGTGAGATTGAGAAGTGAGAAATTCAATACGAGAAGTGAGATGTAAGATGTGAGAAGTAAGAAAAAAGAAGTTATAAGTGAGAGCCGAGAAGTGGGTTGGAAGCGACAAAAGAGTCGTGAGAAATTCAATACGAGAAGTGAGATGTGAATTGTGAGAAGCGAGAAGTGAGAAGTAAGAAGCCAGGTTTGAATGGAGAGAACTGAGTTGAGAGAAGTGAGGAGCAAGAATTGAAAAGTAGTAATATGTGAGAAGTGAAGGAAAGAAGGGTGAAGTTAGAAGATAGAAGTAGGGAGTGTGAAGTGAGAAGCGAGAAGTGGGAAGTAAGAAGTGAGAAGTGAGGAGCGAGAAGTGAGATTCGAGAAATGAATAGTGAGAAGTAAGAAATGAGATAAAGATTTGAAATGTAAATAGTGAGAAGTGAGAAACGAGAAGTGATAAGTGAGAGCCGAGAAATGGGAAGCTATAAGTGAGAAGTGATAAATTTGATACGAGCAGTGAGATGTAAGAAGTGAGAAGTGAGACACGAAAAGTTATAAGTGAAGGCCAATGAATAGAGTGAAGTGAGTTGTGAGAAATGAGATATAAGAAGTAAGGAGTGAGAAATAAAAAGCAATATGTGAGTTGTGAAAAGTGAAAAGCAAATAATTTAGAACGGAGAAGTGAAAATCATGAAGTGAGAGGTGAGAAGTGAGATGTAAAAAGTGAGAAAAGCGAGAGGCGAGAAGTGAGATGTAAAAAGTGAAAAGATTAGATAAAGATGGAAGATGTGAGAAGTGAGAAGTGTACCACGCGAATTAGTCGTCACACGTTCCATTCCTTGGATTGCAATCGTGACGTCATGCTCGTTTGGCTACACCAATTGAGAGTTCGTTTGGCTGCACTCGTCTTCGCCTCAGTTCGTCTATAGAACTTACAGTGTCTTACTTTCCGATTTGGGTACAATATTTAGACTACTACGCGGGATGCGGATGGTCATCGAGCAACTAGATAACTTTATCGAGTTCACAAGCGGAAGGCACACAGTACCAAAATGTTACAGCATATGTGATGTAACAAAAAGGCTCCATTCGATTCGACTCATTTTTCCATCACTTTTTAAAATTACAGCTTGTCATTACTATGGGACTTGTATTCAATATTCCTTACAAGAAAATATTGGATGTAAACTTAGAGGCTATTGAACACAAAAATATGAGTTCAAATATTTCCATGTTCCATGTTCAGAATTTATAACGGTGCAGAACATCAGTAAGAAACTGAAACACAACCTGCTGGTGCACCGCCATGCTGCTCGAGTCGTAATTCAAGAACAGGACGCTTTTATCAGCCACCCAGGGGAAGCGAGAAGGCCGACAAAGGTGGCACAAATGAGGCCTTCTCCTTCGTTAAAAGATCGAATATGGCCGAAGAGGCGATTGATTTCGCCCTGACGGCCAACGAGGAAAAGACTGCGCCTAACCAAAAACGGTTCAGGCAGCAAACCGGCAAAGGTGCTCAGAGCAAAGCGAAACAGTAGGCCAGTCTTCAAAAAATCACACTCTGGGAGCTGCTGAGATTCAAAAAATGGGAGTAAGATCAATCCCAATCACGAAAACGATCACAGTCCAGGCATGCATTGTCTTTTTCCACTTTGTATGAAAGGATTGAATCCTGGGATTACTAGATTACTAGACCCCCCTCCCTCCTCTGTCAAGCTTTTTGTATACCTAGTATGTGAACTGTCACAAAATCTTAGATACCCTCCACTCCAAAACCTGTAACTTCATTATTGAACGACCGCTTTGGCTATATGCTCGATAGTGATAGTTGGGATAATTGGCCTTCTATGGCTTAACTGCTATAATGGGTGATATAACGTCCACTATTTTTTTAATGTTCAACCCACTCCCCCCTGCAAGTACTGTCATAAAATCTAGGACCCTCTTCCCCTCAAACTATGGACGTTATTTTTTGGCAGGATCTATGATTTTTTGGACTTCTTTAAAAATAGCCATTTGTAATAGAAGCTTCTTCCACACAGAGCTTAGTTTCGAGACATTAAAATCTACTAAAAAGATAATTTTTGGTCACAACATTGTTTTTTTTTCTCGAATCGCGTAGCATAAAACAATTATTTTCTTTTCGTTCAGCACATGCTCTACCTATAAACTTTTTGTTCAGTTTTTTTCCCAGCTCAAATGCTCGCTGATGCCGGCTTGCAAGTGTGGTGATACAGTCATTCGCTGTATTTTTTGACAATCCTGGAGGTTGTCAACATTTCGTTTTTGGCTAAAGGGAAGAGAAACGGAGACCTTTCCTTGGGGATCTGAGTGGCAGTTAGTGTCAATACAGTGGACGATTGGTTTTAACACATCCAATCGGTCATACCAAAACGTGGAAGGATGGATAATCGAATATGACTCCCAGCAGAACAATTCAGTTCAATTAAGCATACCCAAACGACTTCACTACTTATATTAACCATATCCATAAGGCCGATACAAATATTTAAAAACAATTATGTCTACCGCCCCCCCCCCTCGTTTTTTGCCCAAAAAGAATATTTTGAGAAGGCAACAAAAAAAAATTCGGGCAATTTTGAGGATTTTTAAAATATTCTTCAACAAATCCGAAGAGTTTTATTGATTTTTTCCATTTTAATATTTATTTTTTATTGCGTTATCTCTTCCATATCAGTACCCGGGAATTTCCACTCGTTCAGGAATTCCTAAGTCGAGCCGAATCGAGTCAAGTTCGAGAAACTGAAGTCGTCCGGTTGGGGTCGAAATACATATCTGTAAAGATTACAACGTTGTGGAATTAAATGGAATAGTGCGAAACTCGGCTTATGACAGGTGATCTCTGTTCGGGTCAAGCTACTTTACCGTACCGTCAGTACCTTCAGGTGCGGAAATAACACTTCTATTAACGTCTTCAGCCTCGTTGGACATCGCTCGGGAGGTTCTAGTGTTCCATCACCCGAAAAGTGACGCACCTTATGGGATCGCGTTGGCGCTCTGGTGCAGTCTATCGAAGCAGGCTATCTTGCGTTTTTTGATGGACCTGTTGAGGGCTTTGAATAGCTCGATGCGTTCCTCCCTCACTCTCGCTGAGTGAATCCTTTGCATGGTTCTTCTGAGGCAGGTTAGCGCGAAGAGCTGGAATTTGTTGGCTCCACCACTCCACCGATGACTTGTAATTCTGCAGTAAAAATAACATTTCTTGTATAGTTCTTATGCAGAGATTGTTTAATACAGACCCTTGCAGTTCTTGTAAGTAATTTTTGGTTAGGACTTATAGATCGTTACCAATCTGGACCCGTTCGCTACCCAATTCTCATTATCCGCGGGTTGTGGTACGGGTATATGCCAGAATAGCGATGGCCACACCCGTTTCTACTACCGACTGACACAGCAACTGCAGGATGGCTGCGCAATTTTGAGATGGATCTGCGTTTCTTGCCAGACTTCCTCGTATTGTTTCTCCAAAGCATTCAAGAAAACATCAATTTCGTGATTCTGGGATTATGAATTATTATCGAACGTATATTTTTTTTGTTTTCGTTCGAATGTGTTTTCGAACGAAGATGGATGATCATTCCAGTTTTCGTCAGTGAAATCAAATTGGAAAAAGATTCGAACGAAGTCGAAAATTTACTAATAATTTACGATAATTTACTAACAATTTTTAAAGGCAGTGATCCCGGAAATTAATTTTCTCACACCGATGCAATCGGCACCACTCTCCCCCACTGACCGACGTCTCGTTGGTCGGCGGTGTTTAGATTTGATTGGAAAATCGCAACGGGGAGTATGTAAAACATATGATGTTTGTAATCATTCCAGCCTCTCTTGGGACCTCATCGTCCGACTTTCAACCGCTTCAACGAGTGACGATGAGTATTGACTTTTTGGTACGGTTTTTTTTCCCTCTCTCCCGATTTGGTGGGGCAACATGGTTCCTTTGTGATTGCTATTATACGAGGCTCTCCGGGGGAGGGGATTGTTAATTGTTGGAGCCAAATAGGGTTTAGCGGCTTAAATGCGCGCAGCTTTTGTTGGTCTATATGGAAAATTGGAGATTTGTGGAATGTATGTTGCTGTGATTATTGATCTGTCATGATCGGAGTTTTTTCCCCTTCAAATGCTGTTGTGCTCCTCCTAGGGTAATGTTATATGACTGTTGTTCGATTGTTGCGGATAATGAAGGAATGATCAGTACAATCGGTGTGATTGTCTGATATCATCGTAAGCCGTTACTGGAATACGAATGCCCCGAGATGAGGATTAAAGCCGTATCGCGATCGATACGATCGAGGCGGTCCCGGGGGAAGGCCATACGTGATCGATTGTCGGCGTTAATCGACGGTTTGTAACTCAATCAAAGGAATTCTTGATTCGTGAATGAGCAAATCAGCGGTAGAAATTACAAGCTCAGATAGGTTCACCACAAATCCTTATTGATCCGTTTTTTGGGAATGAACAATTTTTATATTTAGGCAATGGACTGCTAGTTTCAAAACTAATATGGCTTTTTCTGCTAAGTGAAGCTACTATTTGCTTATGATTTTTTAAATAATTTGTTTTTACTCCTACTTAGTTGGGCTGGTACTTAGTTGGGCAGTCATTTTTCATTTAGAGCATATTTCTCGACAGTATACACATTTACATCCGTTTATTTCCGAATTGTATGCATTTATGCAAAAGGTACATTTATAAAATTAACATCGGTTTAATGCCACCTTGCACTCACCCGGAGAGTAATTTTCATAAAACCTTATAGCTCACACAGTGACTGTAACTACGACGCCTTGAACGTTTGTCGGGACTAGTGCCCGCCGGCTTAGTAGTGCCAAAGCGTGTACGGTATATCTATAAAGCTCCTCCCTCGGGGTAAACTGCGAACCAAGCTTTCCTTTTCTCTATAATTATGCGTTCCGACCTATTGCACTTACTACGGAGTGAGCAGCACCCGCGTCGCGTCATCATCACCGTGGTTGTTGATGTATATTTTTTGCTAAATACATAATTCGTTTTTCACCTAAGGGTACTGCCCGCCACTTCTTGTCAAGCCTTACGCGGTCGATTGAGGGAAAAATTTAAATTTTTAATAAAACTCACGCTCCCCATTTTTCAGATGCGTCGACGGAGGAAAACTTTTTATGCGTGAGTGTTCGTACGTAGCTGTCGAATATACGGAACATTATATGTAGATTGCTTCAAGTCATAGTGGAACAAATTCTGTGTTTCTAGAATCTCCACGAAATAAACAATCAAGGCAAGGGCGCACGTGATTTTGGGCCTAATTAGCAGCAAGGGTCAATAGATGGGCATGGGCTACATCTATTGGATTCCCCATGATTGCCAGTAAATGTTTTTGTGGGCACGAGTTGACACGTCATACATTATTTTTTAGGTTCCAGGTATAAAGTTTGGTGAGCAATTCATCCCCAACTTTAAGATGGTCAATGGGATTGAACGCCGTTAGTGTTGCAGCTGCTAAGTGAAAGGGATTTTTTCGGCAATATTTTGGCCGTGGTTCAGAATTTCCTCATGAGACGCTAGTTCCAAGTACTGACCAGCAATCAGTCTTCGTGGTTATGCTGCCTTAAATATTTTTGCATGCTGCTGTTCAAAATGTGGCTCGCTGCTGGTCTACATCAGATCACGCCGGATAAAATTGGTGAGAGTCTATTCCGAGAAATTTCGCAAAATTAGCCAACGAATTTGCGATCAAAATTTCGAAGAATTTCGCGCTTTGTACGTCATTCAGACACTGCGCATTATGTAGGTACGGAAGACCTGAACTTCTGATTCCGGTTCTAAGCCGGAGTGAAATCCGCCCAGTACTGGCTGAAATACACGACCGGTTAGAGAACTTGACGTGCGTGCTGCGTGGACGTGCAGAATATTGTGGACCATGGGAAGGCAACCCCGTCAGCAAAATCATCTTTTGCACGTTGTGTTTATTTTTTTGGAAAAGCTTCCTGGTAAATTTATGTCAGGCTTGTGACGGTGGCAACTGAAGTCAACTTTGACCTCCTTGTGCTTAGCTTTGCCAATCGAAAAGCGGAAGCCAAGGGACACAGGAACCGTTCACACCTACTCATTTGAGTCCAAAGCTCCAATGACCTAACCAACTACAGCGAAGTATCACGATCAACCAAATTGCACAGGATTCTGTTTTTACACGATTTTTTTTCGCTCGTGTTATTGATCGTGTGACTTCAACTAACCACCAAAATCTTTGGAACATGTTTCAAAAAATCCTAAATAAATCAAAGAAAAATCACGTGATAATTGACATGCGTTAAACATTCAGGATGAATGCAAAATTGAGAAAATGTAAATCGTGTAAAAACAGAATTGCAGGTAACATACTGTTTCAACACTTGCCATTTTATACTTCGCAGCTGTGTCCAGACTACAGAATGCATGAATAACCTAGGAAATATTCCCGCCTCGGAGAATGCCGGTGGATGTGGATGAACTACGAGCAAGACAATTGTTGGAGGAAACAAATCGGTCTCTGTGTCCGGAAATGGTATGGAAACTGGTTAACTGGGGAAAACGGATAAACCGAGTTTCCCTGATAATAGCTATCCCAATGTAGGTAATAAGGTACGGACTCAGACAGTTGACTACAAGCGAAAAGGATAGGCTCATTAGGTCAGACTGGAAGCGATTTCCATTGAGACAAACCACTAAATCAGGTGGAGGTTCAACAAAATGCCTTCGATGTTCTAACGGAAATTTTATGCCACTTTCACTAGTTTCCAGTTCTAGTGGCAGTATGCATTAATGAAATGTTTCTTTAGGTTAATAACCGTTTCTCTAATTGCCAACGTCCGAAATCATTTATCGGACCATCCCCATGTCTATATAATGGATGTGCCTATATTCGGATTCACATGCCCACATGAAAGCCTCTGGGAACGAGTAACACCAGTGAAGAATTTTTCGTATTATGAGAAGTTTTCTCCTTGCCGGCGCGGGAATTGAATCCACACTCCATAGAACATGCGACTAGACGATTGACGTCGTTAACCGCACAGCCACGAAGCCCACAAGCCCACAAATATCGTTTGACTGAAAACGCCGTTTGGCCGAAATGCTTTAAGTCTTCGCGCCTTGCGGGCAATAATGGCGTAGAATTGCCAATCTGGAGATGGCGAGTTCGATTCTAGGTCCGGTCTAGGATGTTTTCGGGTTGGAAACTTTCTCGACACCCTGGGCATAGTGTATCCATTGTACTTGCCACACAAGATTCTTACATAACTTCTTGGCCATCCAATAAATTCCTGGAGTAAGGCCTTTTGATGTACACGCGTAAAAAAATGTCTGTCAATCTGTTTCAAATATGGTGCATGCTCTTTGTACTACATAGAATAGAATTGGTATGAAGCATGACTTCTTGGCCATCCAAGAAATTCCAGGAGTAAGGCCTTTAGACCTACACGCGTAACCAAACGTCCAGCTACCTCTTTCAAATATGCTCCTTGTGGAACATAGAATACACACTTAGAGAAAATCGTGTAATTTTAAGTTCGATTGCATGCACATAAAAGGAACGGCGCATATGACATACATTTAAGTCTGTTTTTAAAATTACATGACAATGTGAACACAAAAAAAATACACGTCATGACGTAAAAGTCAACTGTTGAAGCTGTTGTACTTCTACACCATGACGGGTAAATTAAATAGAACTTTTGTTGTTTTCTTAATTTTTTCACTCGAAAAATTTAACAACCTACCTGGAGCTGGAGCTGAGCATCCAATAATCTGCATGCGCATATCATTGTTTACTGCCTTCTTTGCCGTAACAGAGGTGACTCAAAGATTTGAACGAATTTTGAAACATTGATTTATCAGCTGCATTCGCTCCGCACTACGGGAAGTCGCCTTAAACTCTGTATAACTTTCCTTTTTATTTCATCACAGGATCTAAGTTAGTAAATTGAATTCATTATAGTATAAAAACGAATATCACACTTCTCTTAAAACTAAACTAATCACATCGCTTGGATGAACTTGCACAATCATCTGCGAGGAAAAAAAATCATTTATCAAACGGTATCCTATTTTGCGGTACAGCAGCATTCCGCACAACGCACGGCTAAACTGGAAAACAGGAATTCCACTTTACCCCACAAAATAAAAAAGTGCATGTTTTGTATTTAGTCGAGTTTATGTTTTCATGGGAAAATCACTTTATTATGTTCTATTAAATAGTTATAGCTACCGAAATCACTCTCACTCTCACTTATAACTTTTCGTTTCTCACTTCTCTATTTTGATATCTCACATCTTTATCTCATTTCTCACTTCTCATTATTCACTTATCGCCTTTCACTTCTTACTTCTCACTTCTTACTTCTCTCTTCACACTCCTCACTTCTCTCTTCTAAACTTCACCCCTTTTTGCCGTCATTTCTCGCTTCTCACTTCTCACGTTTAACTTCTCACAACTCACTTCTCTCCATTCACATCTTGCTTCTTACTTCTCACTTCTCGCTTCTCACATCTCACATCTTACATCTCACTTCTCGTATTGATTTTATCACTTCTCAATCTCACTCTTTCTCATTTCTCATTTGTCGCTCTCATTTATCACTTCTCATTTCTTACTTCTCGCTTCTCTCCTCTTACATCTCACTTCTCATATCGAATTTCTTACTTCTCACTTCTAAATCTGACTTCTCACTTGTAGCTTCATTTCTCGGCACTCACTTATCACTTCTCGCTTCTCACTTCTAACTTTTACTATCTAACATCTTTATCCCATTTCTCACTTCTCACTACTCACTATTCGCTTCTTGTCCCTCCCTTCTTATTTCCCGATTCTCACTTCTTACTTCTCACTTATCGCTTCTTGCTTGTCACTTCTTATTTCACATTTCTACCTTCTCACTTCTTATTTCTCACTTCTTACTTCTTACATATTACTTCTCACTTCTCATTTCTCATTTCTGACTCCTCACATATCACTTCTTACTTTTCACTTTTCAAAAATCACTTTTCTCTGCTCATCTTTTACTTCTCACTACTAGCATATCATTCCTTATTTCACACTTCCCAAATCTCAAACCTCATTTCTCGCTACCGTTTTCTCACTTCTCATTTCTCCCTTCCTATTTCGCACTTCTCACTTTTCACATCTCACTTCGCCCATCTTATTTCTCATCCTTCATTTTTTACTTCTCTCTTCTCGCTTCTCATTTCTCGTTTCACACCACAGTTCTTCACAGTTCTTACTTCTCACTATTCACTTTTTGCCCCTTACTTCTCACTTTACACTACTCACTTCACACTTTTCATTTTTCACTTCTTACTTCTTATTGCTCTCTTCTCCCTTCTCACTTCTCACATCTTAAATCTCACTTATCGTATCAAATTTCTCATTTGTTATTTCTCATTTCTCAATTTCATTTCTCACTTATCGCTTCACACTTCTCACTTCCCGCTTCTCACTTAACACTATGCGCTTCTCACTTCTCACGACTTTATTTTATTATTCACTTTTCATTATTCACTTTTCGCCCCTCACTTGTCATTTTTCATTTCTCCATTCTCACTTCTCACTTCTTCCTTCTTGCTTCAGACATCTCACATCTCACATATTACTTCTAATTTCTCACTTATCACTTCTCACATCTCACATATTACTTCTCACTTCTCACATATAAATTCTTAATTCTCACTTGTCACCTCTCCCATCTCACATCTCACTATTCACTTCTCGTTTCTCACTTCCCACTTCCTACTTTTCACTTTTTACTTTTCACTTCCTCACTTCGCACTTCCTTACTTCGCACTTCCTCACTTCTCCCTTCTCACTTCTCACTTCCTGCTTCTTACTTATAACTCCCCATTTCTCACCTCTCATTTAGTCTAATGTCTGTAGTCAAATGACCTTCGGGACTGGCGGTCTTCACTCTAATGATCCAGCAACGTACCTTCATTAAATACTCTAAGTGTTTTCCCTTGAAAAAGATTTAGAATTAGAGGTGTGCGCCTCCGCCGCCGACAGTTTTTGACACGCCGCTGCCGACGATTTTACATCGGCGCGCCGCTGTCAAAATTTTGTCACGCGCTGATTTCTTATTTTCCACGCCGATTCAAATTTGTAGAAGTCCGCAGAATTTTCAGAGCAAATTCCGAAGATCCAGTGCAGTTTTCGTAAAATTTCCTGATTGATATCCTTACAACATAACGTTGAAACTCCATAGATATTTTCGTAAAAACTCCAAAGATTTTTTTTCGAAAATTCTAAAGAATTTCCTGTTGAAATTTCGAAAAGCTCTCCGTAAAAACGAAGGAAAACTTCGAGTGGAAATACCGAAGGATTTAACGGAAGACTTGTTTGACCGAGTACCTCATTTGACTGAACAAATCATTTGGTTGAAAACGACATCCGGCCGGCAGAACAGTTCCTTTGGTTGACAAAGTCGTTTGGCCGAAAATACCATCGTTGGTAGACTGATCATTTGGCCGAAAAGGACATTCGGACAAAAGTGTCATTCGGTCATTTTATCGCCTGGTCATTTTATCGGAAAAGTCGTTTGGTTAAATAGGTCATTTGGTCGAAATGGTTATACGGCAGAAAGGACATATTCGTGCCAGATGGCTATCTCTCCCAAACTACCATTTCTATCAAACATCTTTTTCGACCAAATGATCTATTCGATCAAACGACATTTTAGATCATACGGCCACTTCAGAAAAAAACGGCATTTACAGACAAAGGACCTGTTAGTGCGAATAACTTTTTCGACCAAATTACCAATTCAGCTCCATGTCCCTTTCGGCTGTATGTCGCTTTCGGCCAAATGAAATGTTCGGCCGAATCATTTTCGACCTAACAACCGTTTCGGACAAATGTTCAATTCGGCCAAGTGGAATAAAAAAAAGGTTTTCCTCAGAATGACTTTGGGTAAAACGACGGAAAGATTCGTTTGGCCGTAGACCACAAGGCCGAAAAAATTTTGGCCGAATGTGTAGTTTGGTCGATACTCTTCTGGTCGGAAATGTCATTTAGACGAAATTGATCCTATGGCCGAAAAAGTAACTTGTCTAAATAGGTCATTTAACCGAAAATGCCGTTTGCCGAAATGGTCGTTTGGCTGATTTTTTTAACTTTACTTCCGTGAATTTTGAAATGACTTCAGTCCACCACTGTTGGCTTAAAATTTCATTTGGGCATACGGCCGAAAATGTCGTTCGGCCGAACTGATCCTATGGTCGAAAAAGTCGTTTGACAGAAAGGCCATCTGATCGAAAATGTCATTTGGCCAAACGGATCGTCATTTTTGATCATACACAATCAGTTTTTATTTCTGGAAAATCCGCACAGACGTGTGCCCAACAAATAAACAGATATCTTGGCATAAAATACCTCTAATGAGTGGCTTTTGGGCAAACTATTTGCAGATTTTCAGCAACTTTGACAGATATCTCAACAAAAAAATGTTTGCTGGGGATCGGCTGTGTAGATCTCGGTAAAAGTTTAACAAATTGCTGAGATCTACCGTGACCTTCCGCAAAATGGCATTTTCAACCAGATGACCTATTCGCCGAAACGACCTGTTGGGCAAACGGCTTTTTCTGCCAAATTTCGCTTTCGGTCAAATGAAATTAACGGTTTTCGAATCATTAACGAATTTTTTTTTTCGAATCATTAGCTTTCCGTCGAATGACTCTCGGTCAAACGACCCTTCCTTTTTTCGCATTATTTCCCATGAAATTCTGATGGGCAATACAAAAAAAAAAGAAGCACCCCTAATTCTCCCAAAAAAAAAAGAATCCTGGAGACTTTCAAAGAATTTCTCATGAAAATTCCAAACAATTTTCCTTTAAAATCCAAATAATTTATTAAATCCACTTTTTGAAAAGTTTTCTGTGGAAATTACGGAAAATGTCCCGTAAAAATTTCAGGGAGTTTCTAAGAGTTTCCCGCGGATATTTCGAAGAATTTTCTGTGAAAATATTCAACAGAATTTTAGAAGAGCTTTACCAGGCTATTTTGAATAATTTTCTGTAGAAATTTGAAACAATTTCCCGTGACAATTCTTAATATTTTATCATGATTATTCTGTAGAATTTTCTGCTATTTTTTTTTGGGAATTCCGAACCCTCTCTTAAAAATTCTACAAAATTTTCTTGAGGAAACTTTAAACTAGTTCCCGTGGAAAAGTAGAAAATAAATTCCATATGAATATTTTGGATAAACGTTATCTGGGGACGTACATTTGATTTCTTTCAAACTTTACGTAATGCTATTTTTGCCGATTTTGAGCCCCTGTACTCTCTTCGTAACACCTTTTGTATTGAAGCTTCATTTTTTTGTATGAATAGTAACGCTTGGCCTGACTCCACCCTCCCCCTATAGCGTTACGTAATTTGTGAACAGCCCCTTAGATTGTTCCGACGATATTCACAAGATTCTGCCCGTAGATATCTTGAAAATGCCGCGTAGAAATAAAAAAATCGTGTGCGATAAAAAAACAACACGCCGATCCACGCCGCAGCTGCCGCTGGCTAAAATGGCTGTCGGCGTGACGCCGAAAACGCCGCCGCCGCCAACCAAAATTATGACAAACTCCGCCGCCGACGATTTTCTGACCGGCGCACACCTCTATTTAGATTTTTTTTCGAAAACTGTGTAAAATGCGAAATCCGCGTAAAAAACGACTTTTGCAAAAATCGAACAAAAATCTACTTTTTATGATTTTCACGTGATTTCAAGACATTTTTGAAAAAAAAAATTATGAAAAGCTGCCAAAAAAACCGCGTAAGTCCCAAAAATCGCGTGGAAAAAAGTCGCGTTAAAAGCGACCCCCTCGATGATTTATCAGAGTAAAAAGTAAGAAGTGCGAAATGAGAAATGGGAAATATGGAGTGAGAAATTTGAAGTGAAGAATGATACGAAATGAGAGAGGAATCGTCTCACTTCTCACTTCTTCCTTTTTATTTCTTGTTTTTCATTTCTCACCTCTTACTTTTTACTCTGATAAGCTCGAGGGGGTTACTTCTATATATCATTTCTCACTTCTCACGTCTCGATTATCAGTATTCACTTCACACTTTTCACAATAACTATTGTTCGATCAAATGACTTTTTCGGCCTTATGATCCGTTCGGTCAAATGGCCCTTTCTGTGAAACTACCATTTGGGCCGAACGGTTTTCTCGGCCAACTGACCTATATGGCCAAACGACTTTTACACTGAGCGGCCAAACGTTTTTTTTTACCTTCTGACCTTTTCCGTTCAAATGATCTATTCGGGCAAACGTCTTTTGGGTCAAACACCTGATTGAACCAAAAAACATTTTGGTCTAAATGGACCTTTCTGCCAAACAACAATTCCAGCCAAGCGGCCGTATGTCGCTTTCGGTTAAATGTAGTTTCCGGCCGAACCGTTTTCGGACAAATATCCGTTTCGGTCAATTGTCCAATTCAGCTAGATGGCTTTCGGCCTATCGTGATATTTGACCAAGTGACATTCTAAAAGATCCATATCCGATTACATGGACGCATCAGGCAACAGGCCAGCCTGGGCCATAGATCACACCAAAGATACGGGCAAGTTTTCAAAGCTCCTTTGCAAGTCGCGATATCTTCGACACATTGTTGGAAGAGCTGTGATTTGAATAGAATACGGCAAGAACTGGTGCGGACATCATCTGCGACTTTGCTATGTCCAGGCACAAAAATAGCTGTCTCAGACGTCGTGTAGCCTTTGGAACTTAGTTCGGGGTTTCAAGGATTTCCGAATTATACGAAACGAAAAAGGAAAAAGAGGAATGTTGTAGCAAATTTTAGTTCGTACATTTTACCGTAGACCATACTTAATCTAGTTGAGCCTAAACCTAGTTGAGTAGAAATAGTATTTCGTTTGAACCCAATAATAACTGGTTAATGTTCAGACCGCATCGTGCTTTCGTGCTGTGCGGTTCTTTCTCTCTTTGCGGAAGGAAGTTTTTAATACTACCCGACGCTATTTTAATTTCAACGGTGCTTCTTAGCGCTATTTGTACCCACTGATCCCGTTACGATCTTTGCAAGGACCCGTGCCTTCGTTTTACGTTGGACCCGTTTGCGGAAGTAAAATTCCGACAAGCGGTGGTAATCCTGCAGGGACACCGTTCGGGAAAAAAAACCTCTGAAGGTCACGTCTCCACGCTCAGCAATGAGTATTAACAAAAACAAGAGGAAGGGGGAGTCTCTGAATTCTCCACTTCCTTCAAAGAAACAAGGTTTCAAGACCGTCCTGCCCAAGCGCGGAAAAAATAGAAGGAAGCTGGAGAATTCAGATATTCCTTCTAACTCTAATATCGGAAATAATTCTTCTTCAATCGAACTGAGCAATCAGTTCGATTTGATTAATGATGAAATTGAGCAAATCGAATCTACCTCTAGCCCAGGTGATTCGATTCATGCGAAAAAGCAAAGGATTCCGCCAATTGTGGTATCTGTTGCCGAGTTTTCTGGCTTCCGGAATGAGATTTTGAGTAACCTTCAGGGGATCGAGGTTTCATTTCAGATTGCTAGGAATGGTGACTGCCGCGTTTTGCCGGGATCCTTTGACGATCGCAAACGTCTTCTTCACTATTTAACTGAGAAGCGCCATAAATTCTTCACATACGACGACAAAACTGAGCGATTGTTCAAAGTCGTCTTGAAAGGTCTCCCCAGTGATGACAAATAACTGGATGAGATTAAAATTGAAATTTCTCAATTACTTGGATTTTCACCAGTCCAAGTAATTAAGATGAAAAAGAAATCCCATTCTGGTACTTCCCAGAGGGGCATTTCTCAAGAATTTTATTTAGTTCATTTTAACAAAAGTGAACTAAATAATATGAAAAGTTTGGAAAAGGCCTAGCACTTCAGTAAATTCCAATTTTTCCAATGTACCTACGTATGCAAACATCGCTGCTGGTAGACAAAATTTCTCTTCTCAAAATGAGGTTTATACCCATGTCCCAACGGAAAATAACGGTCATGTTGCCGATTCAGGTAGATGAAAATGATCGTCTTGACAGCGCCTGTGGTGGGGTCGCCATTTTCATTAATAGACGTATCAAACATAAATTATTTTCTTCGTTTGAAACCAAAGTTTTTGAAACCTTGGGAGTTTCTGTTGAAACAAATTTTGGACAATTTTCCTTCATTGCAGCCTATTTGCCTTTTCAATGCAATGGGCAGCAAAAGAATTTGTTGAAAGCTGATCTTCAAATTCTGACTCGCAACAAATCAAAATTCTTCGTAATTGGTGACTTCAATGCCAAACACCGTTCATGGAATAATGCTCAAAGCAATTCCAATGGTAAAATTTTATTTGAAGATTGTTCTGCGGGATATTATACTATTCAATATCCCAATGGACCAACTTGTTTTTTTTCTAGTCGAAATCCTTCTACAATTGATTTAGTTTTAACAGATTCAAGTCAGCTGTGTGGCCAATTGGTAACTCATGCTGACTTTGACTCACCTTCCTGTGACATTTGAAATCTCACAAGAAGCCATTTATAATCCAATCAGCTCTACTTTTAATTATCATAGAGCTGATTGGGATTTATATAAAACGTATATCGATAGGAATTTTGATGTTGATATTCCTCTCGATACCAAAAGTGATATTGATAATGCTCTCGTATCTTTGACAAATTTAATTGTCGAAGCCAGAGGCATTGCAATTCCGAAATGTGAAGTTAAATTCAACTTCATTATTATTGACGACGATCTTCAGCTACTGATCCGTCTTAAAAATGTGAGATGAAGGCAATACCAAAGAACTCGCGATCCCGCGTTGAAAGTTATTTGGCGAGATTTGCAAAATGAAATTAAAAAACGTTTCGCTATTCTGAGAAATACCAACTTTGAGAATAATGTCTCGAAGTTGGATCCCAGTTCGAAACCCTTTTGGAAATTAACAAAAATTCTTAAAAAACCTCAAAAGCCAATTCCAGCGCTCAAAGAGGGAAATAAAATTTTTATTAACAAATGGCGAAAAGGCTCAAAAACTTACTCAGCAGTTCGAGAGTGCCCATAATTTTAGTCTAGGTCTCACTAGTCCAATTGAGGATCAGGTTACACGGAGCTTCGAAGACATTCTCAATCAAGAGAATGTTTTTGATCCTTCGTTGGGAACCAATTTGGATGAAAAGAGATCTATTACTAGAAAATTTAAAAATATGAAAGCCCCGGGTGATGATGGCATTTTCTACATACTTATCAAAAAACTTCCTGAGAGCTCTTTATCCTTTTTGGTTAATTTATTTAACAAATGTTTTCAATTGGCATACTTTCCAGATAAATGGACAAACGCCAAAGTTTTGAAGCCAGACAAAAATCCAGCTGAGGTTTCTAGTTCTTCAATAAGCAAATTGTTTGAAAAGATTATTTTAAATAGAATGATGGTTCATATTAATGACAATTCTATTTTTGCTGATGAGCAATTTGGTTTTCGCCATGGGCATTCAACCACTCATCAGTTATTAAGAGTTACGAACTTAATTCGGCTCAACAAATCTGAAGGATACTCGACTGGAGTTGCTCTTCTTGATATAGAGAAAGCATTTGACAGTGTTTGGCATGAAGGTTTGATTGTAAAATTGATGAATTTTAATTTTCCTCTGTACATCATTAAACTGATCCAAAATTATTTATCAGATCGCTCACTGCAGGTAAACTATCAGAATTCTAAATCTGGTGTCCCCCAAGGCAGCATACTGGGGCCCATATTGTATAACATTTTTACTTCTGACTTACCTGATTTACCACCAGGGTGTCAAAAATCTTTGTTTGCAGATGACACAGGTCTCTCAGCCAAAGGGCGTAGCCTTCGTGTCATTTGTAGTAGATTGCAAACAAGTTTGGATATTTTCTCCACTTACTTGCAAAATGGAAGAATTTCCCGAATGCTTCCAAAACTCAGCTTATAATTTTCCCACATAAGCCGTGAGCTTCTTATTTGAAACCTTCTAGCAGACATATTGTCACTATGAATGGGGTTCCAATTAATTGGTCTAGCGAAGCTAAATATTTAGGACTTCTGCTAGATCAAAAATTAACTTTTTAAAATCACATTGAAGGCCTTCAAGCCAAATGCAACAAATATATTAAGTGCCTATATCCACTTATAAACAGAAAATCAAAACTTTGTCTTAAGAACAAACTTTTGATTTACAAACAAATTTTTAGACCTGCCATGTTGTATGCTGTGCCAATATGGACTCGTTGCTGCAATACCAGAAAGAAGGCACTTCAGAGGATTCAAAATAAAATTTTGAAAATGATTCTGAAGTTGCCTCCGTGGTATAGTACCAATGAACTTCATAAAATTTCTAATATTGAGACATTGCAACAAATGTCCAACAAAATAATTTCCAATTTTAGACAAAAATCGTTGCAATCTTCTATTGCAACGATTAACTCCTTGTACCCTTAGTATAAAATAGGTTAAGTTTAGTTTAAGTAGAAAACATTGTAATTCCTACATGGTTCAATTCAACCAGAGGAAAAAATTCTAACTGCTAGAGGAAATTGAAATGTATTAATAATAACTAAAAGCGTAACATAGCAAATAAGGATGATAGTGTTAAGAAAACACGGAACACCTAGTCTAAGAGATGAATGCATGTATTAGATAATTAGCAAATAAAATTAGTTAAAAAAAAAAAAAAACTGGTTAATGTAAATTTTTGAAATTTGTTCTCCAAAATTGTTATACATGAACTAATTTGTTGTAAGGTTAAAACACGACCTAACCATTCTCCGCTCAATATTGTCGGTAAGCTAAAAATGTGAGTAAAATAAAACATTTACTGAATTATAAACTGATTTACCTTAATAAAATATTTTTGTAGCTTGAAGGATTTTGTTGATGCATGGTGAGTGATATGGGCACGTAAAACAATACAATTGCCACTATCATTCAAACAGATGCATTTCTTATAGCCCATATAGACTGCGAGCTATATAACTTGGTTGAGGTTTTCTTGATGTTATAGTTCATATGTAGAATTTTTATTGGGACTTATTTATTTCATGCCAGGATTCTCCTTATCAAGTGATGAACCTTGTAACCTAAATAAGTACTTGTAACCCCAAAGTACGAGAAAAATTGTGATCTACAATACTCCTGGCATGGGTGTAATGACGCTGTAGTCAATTGGGTACCCAGAAAGGTTGATAAACGCATTTACTTTGACTTTAGGAAACGAAAAAGGAACTGCACCTGGATCATTCAGGCACCCAACGAGTCATCCATGTGCACTGCACTTCACAGGCGGTGAGAACACCATAACTCTCTGACAGAACCAGCCAAAGCAGAAATATCGCATCGAGCAGATGTGAAGTGCCAACCAACAAAAAAAAAATTGATTAAATTAACATTCCACCCAGGCCGCACCGCACCACCACCGCCCGAGCGCGCTCGATAGTTTCACACAACGTTAGCCGCGAAACGCATTTTCACTTGTCAGTTTTTGCTGGCTTCCACATTATAATTCCATTATCATCTTGCCAGGTGCCCGCCTAGATATGTGTAATGCACAAACGAGGGGGCCCAGTTGCGAACCGACTTCAGCCCGGTCGGCCGAAAGGGGAGGAGGCGGATCGCGAATTCCGCCACCGAATGCCTTTTCGCGCGCCCTGCCTTAATCAAAACCCAGCTAAATATTATGCACGCGGGCGTTAATTGGCGCTGTTTACAAGCGCCAACAAGCAAACAATGAGATAATTTACATCAGAAACATCATATGGAGGATAATGAAAGATGCTCGAATTTGCTAGGAAATTAACAGGTTTTCTATAATCAGACATGTGACTTACAGCCAACAGGAATCCTCCCTTTCCATCCCACCTAAGAAGCAATTTGTCTTCCGAATGTATTGGTGGGAAAAATCCACGGTTGGCCAAAATGCAACTCAACGCCGCCTGTCCTTACGTCCAGACAGGAAGCTGATTCGGAGAGTGAGCAAGTACGGTAGACCCGAGGCTGTGAAAAGTCGTAAAATACAGACCCCAAGCTGTCTGGTCAAGACATTTCGCTGGAATCGAAAACATGAAAAGGAGTACCATGTTGCAGTGGATTGCCCTTCTTCCTACACGAACCCGCCCAGGGTTCGTCGTCAGTGTGGTGAAAATGCCGTTTCCTCTTTTTTTTCTCTGGGAGCTGAACCAATATACCGTTTGGGTTCAATTTTTGAATTTTATGAAGCTGTGCTAAGACTTTATTTTATCTCGGTATAGCAAACTGTCCAATACATGAAGCCGAACGGTACGTACCATAAAGTACGACAAAACGACAGAGTTCAACCAGAGTTTGGCCTTTGCCACGTAGTATTATGATTGGTGTTGAATCCCAGTCGTCGCGACGAGTGAATGCAACATGCAACATATAAAGCAATCCAATACTTCCTTTCACCGTTGGTGGTTCGTTTGTTTATGGGATTCGATATCCACGCTCAGAATGAATGCTTATGGAAGCTCTCAGCGTAGTTACGATCGGATGGTGCGTTATGTTTGATAGGATCGATGAGTCAGATTGCAAGAAACTGGGGAAATCTTTTGAGAGCACTACCGATCGAAATGTCGGGCTCAAGCACATCGATGAGCAACGCTTAAGAGCAAATGTAGTAAATGACGGAATGTACTCTGAAGAATCTTGATAAATGGATTTCTTTTCTGATTAAAAAAAACTAAGTGTCATCAACGGTGTCATAGTTGCACAAGTGACGAACCTGTTACCTCATGTTTTTCATATACGAAAAAAATGTACGATATTGAATTCCACAATATTATAAATTATCTCTTAAAGAATCGTGATCCTAAAATCATATTTCCAACATTAGTTTTTTTGTAGATTTTGTCAATTAATATGACACACTGCAACTGCTTTAAATCTGCCACTCACTATTTCTAAAGAGTTCTCTTCTACCAGTTAAGGGCAAGTCACTTTCCGCAGTGTCTCCGACGTATTGACAAACCGTACCACCCAAGTGGGTATCAATTTATCAAAAAAATCGTTTTTGTTTCGCATTTTGCTAGCGATTATACTAATTGTACATTTATGTCGTGATTCAGCTTGCATACTCCTGTCAGCACGGCTGCCGAACCGCATATCTGTGTACATACACTTGAGGGAGAATGACACAAAACGAATACGATTACGATATGAGACTGAATTCTCTTACACAGTTTTTAATTGCGAAATAAAATTTTAACGCTTCTGTTTTAGTGAATAAGCAAAATTGTCATGTCGATATCGATATCGATTATTTGGCAACGAATTACAATCCACTACAATCGAGCTCCTGGCACGGCATACCAAATCAAATCCAATCCAAATCCAATCCAAATCCAATCCAAATCCAATCCAAATCCAATCCAAATCCAATCCAAATCCAAATCCAAATCCAAATCCAAATCCAAATCCAATCCAATCCAGATCCAATCCAATCCAAATCCAATCCAAATCCAATCCAAATCCAATCCAAATCCAATCCAAATCCAATCCAAATCCAATCCAAATCCAATCCAAACCAATCCAAACCAACCAAACCAATCCAAACCAATCCAAACCAATCCAAACCAAACCAATCCAAACCAATCCAAACCAATCCAAACCAATCCAAACCAATCCAAACCAATCCAAACCAATCCAAACCAATCCAAATCCAATCCAAACCAATCCAAACCAATCCAAACCAATCCAACCAATCCAAACCAATCCAAACCAACCAAACCAATCCAAACCAATCCAAACCAATCCAAACCAATCCAAACCAATCCAAACCAATCCAAACCAATCCAAACCAATCCAAACCAATCCAAACCAATCCAAACCAATCCAAACCAATCCAAACCAATCCAAACCAATCCAAACCAATCCAAACCAATCCAAACCAAACCAACCCAAACCAATCCAAACCAATCCAAACCAATCCAAACCAATCCAAACCAATCCAAACCAATCCAAACCAATCCAAACCAATCCAAACCAATCTAATCCAAACCAATCCAAACCAATCCAAACCAATCCAAACCAATCCAAACCAATCCAAACCAATCCAAACCAAACCAATCCAAACCAATCCAAACCAATCCAAACCAATCCAAACGCAATCCAAACCAATCCAAACCAATCCAAACCAATCAAACCAATCCAAACCAATCCAAACCAAACCAATCCAAACCAAATCCAATCCAAACCAACCAAACCAATTCAAACCAATCCAAACCAAACCAAACCAACCAAACCAATCCAAATCCAATCCAAACCAACACAAACCAACACAACCAATCCAAACCAATCAAACCAATCAAAACCAATCCAAACGCAATCCAAACCAATCCAAACCAATCCAAACCAATCCAAACCAATCCAAACCAATCGAAACCAATCCAAACCAATCCAAACCAATCCAAATCCCAACCAAATCCAATCCAAACCAATCCAAACCAATCCAAACCAATCCAAACCAATCCAAACCAATCCAAACCAATCCAAACCAATCCAAACCAATCCAAACCAATCCAAACCAATCCAAACCAATCCAAACCAATCCAAACCAATCCAAACCAACCAAACCAATCCAAACCAATCCAAACCAATCCAAACCAATCCAAACCAATCCAAACCAATCCAAACCAATCCAAACCAATCCCAAACCAATCCAAACCAATCCAAACCAATCCAAACCAATCCAAACCAATCCAAACCAACCAAACCAATCCAAACCAACCAAACCAATCCAAACCAATCCAAACCAATCCAAACCAACCAAACCAATCCAAACCAACCAAACCAATCCAAACCAATCCAAACCAATCCAAACCAATCCAAACCAATCCAAACCAATCCAAACCAACCAAACCAATCCAAACCAATCCAAACCAATCCAAACCAATCCAAACCAATCCAAACCAATCCAAACCAATCCAAACCAATCCAAACCAATCCAAACCAATCCAAACCAATCCAAACCCATCCAAACCAACCAAACCAATCCAAACCAATCCAAACCAATCCAAACCAATCCAAACCAATCCAAACCAATCCAAACCAATCCAAACCAATCCAAACCAATCCAAACCCAATCCAAACCAATCCAAACCAATCCAAACCAATCCAAACCAACCAAACCAATCCAAACCAATCCAAACCAATCCAAACCAATCCAAACCAATCCAAACCAATCCAAACCAATCCAAACCAATCCAAACCAATCCAAACCAATCCAAACCAATCCAAACCAATCCAAACCAATCCAAACCAAACCAACCAAACCAATCCAAACCAATCCAATCCAAACCAATCCAAACCAACCCAAACCAATCCAAACCAACCAAACCAATCCAAACCAATCCAAACCAATCCAAACCAATCCAAACCAATCCACATCCAATCCAAACCAATCCATATCCAATCCAAACCAATCCAATCCAAACCAATCCAAACCAACCAAACCAATCCAAACCAATCCAAACCAATCCAAACCAATCCAAACCAATCCAAACCAATCCAAACCAAACCAACCAAACCAATCCAAACCAATCCAAACCAATCCAAACCAACCAAACCAATCCAAACCAATCCAAACCAATCCAAACCAATCCAAACCAATCCAAACCAATCCAAACCAACCAAACCAATCCAAACCAATCCAAACCAATCCAAACCAATCCAAACCAATCCAAACCAATCCAAACCAACCAAACCAATCCAACCAAACCAATCCAAACCAATCCAAACCAATCCAAACCAACCAAACCAACCAAACCAATCCAAACCAATCCAAACCAATCCAACCAATCCAAACCAATCCAAACCAATCCAAACCAACCAAATTGAATCCAATCCAAACCAATCCAAACCAGTCCAAACCAGTCCAAACCAATCCAAACCAATCCAAACCAATCCAAACCAATCCAAACCAATCCAAACCAACCAAACCAATCCAAACCAATCCAAACCAATCCAAACCAATCCAATCCAAACCAACCAAACCAATCCAAATCGAGTCCAAACCAGTCCAAACCAATCCAAACCAATCCAATCCAAACCAATCCAAACCAAACCAAACCAAATCCAAACCAATCCAAACCAATCCAAACCAATCCAAACCAATCCAAACCAATCCAAACCAATCCAAACCAACCAAACCAATCCAAACCAACCAAACCAATCCAAACCAATCCAAACCAATCCAAACCAACCAAACCAATCCAAACCAATCCAAACCAATCCAAACCAACCAAACCAATCCAAACCAACCAAACCAATCCAAACCAATCCAAACCAATCCAAACCAATCCAAACCAATCCAAACCAATCCAAACCAATCCAAACCAATCCAAACCAATCCAAACCAATCCAAACCAATCCAAACCAATCCAAACCAATCCAAACCAATCCAAACCAACCAAACCAATCCAAACCAATCCAAACCAATCCAAACCAATCCAAACCAACCAAACCAATCCAAACCAATCCAAACCAATCCAAACCAATCCAAATCCAATCCAAACCAATCCAAACCAATCCAAACCAATCCAAACCAATCCAAACCAATCCAAACCAATCCAAACCAATCCAAACCAATCCAAACCAATCCAAACCAAACCAAACCAAACCAATCCAAACCAATCCAAACCAATCCAAACCAATCCAAACCAACCAAACCAATCCAAACCAATCCAAACCAATCCAAACCAATCCAAACCAATCCAAACCAATCCAAACCAATCCAAACCAATCCAAACCAATCCAAACCAATCCAAACCAATCCAAACCAATCCAAACCAACCAAACCAATCCAAACCAATCCAAACCAATCCAAACCAATCCAACCAAACCAATCCAAACCAATCCAAACCAATCCAAACCAACCAAACCAACCAAACCAATCCAAACCAATCCAAACCAACCAAACCAATCCAAACCAATCCAAACCAATCCAACCAATCCAAACCAATCCAAACCAATCCAAATTGAACCAATCCAAACCAATCCAAATCCAGTCCAAACCAGTCCAAACCAATCCAAACCAATCCAAACCAATCCAAACCAATCCAAACCAATCCAAACCAATCCAAACCAATCCAAACCAATCCAAACCAATCCAAACCAATCCAATCCAAACCAACCAAACCAATCCAAATCGAGTCCAAACCAGTCCAAACCAATCCAAACCAACCAATCCAAACCAATCCAAACCAAACCAAACCAAACCAAACCAACCAAACCAATCCAAACCAATCCAAACCAACCAATCCAAACCAACCAAACCAATCCAAACCAATCCAAACCAACCAATCCAAACCAATCCAACCAATCCAAACCAACCAAACCAACCAAACCAATCCAATCCAAACCAATCCAAACCAATCCAAACCAACCAAACCAATCCAAACCAATCCAAACCAATCCAAACCAATCCAAACCAATCCAAACCAATCCAAACCAATCCAAACCAATCCAAACCAATCCAAACCAATCCAACCAATCCAAACCAATCCAAACCAATCCAAACCAATCCAATTCCAATCCAAATCCAATCCAAATCCAATCCAAATCCAATCCAAATCCAATCCAAATCCAATCCAAATCCAATCCAAATCCAATCCAAATCCAATCCAAATCCAATCCAAATCCAATCCAAATCCAATCTTAATCCAATCCAAATCCAAATCTAATCGAATTCCAATCCATTCAACTGCACATCGCTTTGGTGAGATTAGTTCGTTTTCCATGGAATCCAAAGTTAATTGCGTCGGAAGAAAATATGACGGAAAAATGTCATAAGAAAAACAAAAGGGCTGACTGGAACGCTTTGTGCATTCTGCAACGATGTCCCCCAATCTAATCGTCCGCGTATTGTGCGCTTTTATGTGGGATACGTGTGTTATGCTCACATTTTTGTGCTTTTCATCTGTTTGTTGCTGCTAATGTTATTTTTGTTGTTGCTGCTCTCGGTTTGTTATGTGTCTTTGAGATTTTGTTTTACGATGCAATTGTTATTCCGCGGACATTTATCTAAACCGAACATAAAAACTGGCAGACTGACGACGTCGACCGACGGCAGCATTGTAGGAGGTTGCTTCTCGCTGAATAGTGAGCGGTGGGGCTGGCTCATCTGGCAAACTACTTCTGTGGACTCGTTGTTTGGTTACTCAGGAAATAAGTTTTGCATTCAACATTACCCATCAATAGTGGATTACATATGACACACAATGGGATAAAATTTTAATAAATTTTTTGGTCAAAAAGCATTTAGAGATTTGTGATTGGATTAATATTTGGTAAACTGGGCCACAACGACTTTAATTCAAACTATGTTGATGGTGGTTTTGAATTCCGGGCAAAGACCATTCTAAAATCATCGTGTCAGAAACAATTTTCCTTTGAAAAAAATCGCATGCATGTTAGTAAAAAGCTGTCCTAAAAATTATTTACACTAAAGATTAGAATAAATTTCGTACGTAAAAATATGTTTTTTACGAACCACGATCTACAAATTCTGAATTCACGTCTTGTCTGATTTGTATACGACGCATCACCACAGAATACCGTGTGACTCACATGTCTGGAAAGGTTTTGCTCCACAAAATCATAGTCTCATCCCATTGTGAGTCGTCATGCTTCTGAATCCTCGTCCTCGTTCGTTCAGTTGCCGATGATGGCAAGGTAGACACTGAGGAACGATGTATGCGTTCACCTTTGCTTGTCCGCGCGCGGTTTGCTGTAAAACTATTGTAGAGCTGCGATATTTTATGGTTCGTTCGTCAAATGCCTACCAATTGAGTACTTTTATGGCAATTCATTTGCGGTGTCTTTGTGTATTATCTTCCCTGGCAGCCGTTTCCAAATGGTGTGTATAATTAGTTTATTTTGACTAATATTGAGTATTAACTGTCACCGAGTTATCTATTGTTTGAGCGCAAAGTATTTCTGGGAAGTAGTGAAAATAGCTTACATTATGGTTTCGGCGGAAAGTTACGTATTTCCAGGTTTCGCCGGAAACACATTTTTTGCGTTTAGGTTACAAAACTAATGGATTGGGTGCAAAACACACAAGATCCTTCGTCGAGCTGATAACTAATAGGGATTAATGATTGAATACAGATGGAGATATTTTTGCTTTTGCCAAACAGTTTTCGTTCAATAGATTATGTGGAGTGCCTTGAGAAGATCAAAGACCTTATCGAGAGGCACGCAGTATGAGGCAAAAATTTATCTAACCACTTTTAGTGTTTTGCGTATTCTGATGGATGCGACTAAACGTAAACCGAACCGACATATGGCAAGTTTCAAATTAAATGATGTAGGGGAACGGTTCGGCACTTCATCCCATCCCAT
The DNA here is from genome assembly GCF_024139115.2 of Armigeres subalbatus. Taxonomy (NCBI): domain Eukaryota; kingdom Metazoa; phylum Arthropoda; class Insecta; order Diptera; family Culicidae; genus Armigeres; species Armigeres subalbatus. Next base: position 53,572,429 of record NC_085139.1, on the reverse strand, counting down.
CAAAAACAAAGCAATAAAAAGGAATTTGGTTTGATTCTTATTTTTGTGAGCACGCGTGTTAGCAAAAAGAAGCGACGAGTGGTGCTGTATTTTTTTTGTTTTGCGATGAGATGAAAATATGTTCAGTGAGATGGAAAACGGAACAGTTCCCCTACTTATTGATTATTTTTCCTTCTTTCACATTTTTGAGATAGCTTGAAAAATCAAATTTACTTATATACCCTTCAGCTGATTTCGACAAATTGATTGCTTGATATGGTTGATATGGTTGTAAGAGCATCATAGAACAATAACCCACCAAGAAAATATCGCATAAAGAGCTCAGTCGCTTGTATCGTGTTGCTTTGTTCTCACTAAACACTTCTCACCAAAGTTGGGCATCTTACTTTTGAGTCCACACAGTGGAAAGTGAAAAAGGAATCTCAAGAAAGTACTAAAGCACGTTGTAGAATCTCATGCAGTGTGGTCCATGTCGGCAGCATTCCAAATTCGCTGTACGAACTGCAACAAACATGGTAACGTATCTTTGAAATTATGGTTGGGAATGAACTACTCAGTATCATTTGCTTTTCCAGGAAAAAGGTATCAACACTATAAAAAAGTACCTAATTTTAGGAATTTTGTTTTTTCTTGTCTCACTCCCTTTTTTTCTTTGTTGTCATGAAAAGACGAGCAAACCAGTTAGCCTTATCGAAATTATTTCACGATTATATCAACATGTATTACAAATAATAATATCTGCATTTAAAAAAAAATAAATTCTCTGTCCTAGATGATAAAAAGAATACTCTATGATCGTCATAACATGATTATAACAGAATGTTATATAATAATTATGAATAGCAGCACTTAATTTGTAAGAAACTTAGTTATTTAGTTTACTTTGACTGTTGTTTGCTGTTATCGGTTCTTTAAGTCTTAAAAAGCAGCTTGTGTCTATTTTCCACGTTTCGGTGTATATTTGCCCTTCTTCAGAGATTTAGAGGCTTCGTTTTGTTGCGTATGTTTGAGTGTCATGTCTGACATAAAGTTGTCAATTAACTATGGCGTCCCACAACGGTTCGAAGCCTCTAAGTCCGTGAAGAATGTGAAATATACATTGAAGCGTCGGAAAATAGACGCAATAATGTTTTAGCTGCTTTATAAGACTGAAAGAGTCGATAATAGCAAACAAAAAGAAGAAATTCTGCTACATGTTTTGTTATTTTACCTACTAATGTTTCAAGGTCGGGAAACTACCCAACAAGGGTATCAAAGCGTGGAAAGCCAACGTTAAGTAATCTCATGCTTACAAACCCACATAGCGGTAATGATGCCGAAACGAAATCGTATAAAACAGAAATCAGCCACGGAGTGTATCAACGGAAAGCGTTCAAGGTCCTAGATGACGCTTAAGATGACGCTTACTATCGGCCACCGTATGGAGAAGTATCTATCGGGTCTACCGGATTCCAAATGCCTTCGGTGTAGTTCTTGGCCATAGTCGTGGAGCTTCGTCACGCCTCCTGGAGCTTGCTTGTACTGCTCGCGATTGCGAGACGGGTCACTCAAGTCTGCTAGACCTCTTAATGAACCAAATTTGATTCGAAAACCGTTTCGGTCTTAAGCATGGTGTAATTGGATACAAAAGTGGGATTACGAACTATTAGATTCGTATAGATAAGGTTGAATATGAATACCACATAATCAATGCCCTTCGGGATTAAGGTTGGGTTCACGACTTGCTACGGTATAAACGGCTTCTTTAGTAACTTTTTCACCACTTAAACTTGGAATTCACAGACACTTTTCAATAAGACTGCGACTTGCTCGGAGTGTGAAACGGAAAAGGAAGCAGCCCAGCAAACGTAGCAGTCCAGACCCTAGTATCCTCTCTTTTTATGTATTCCCACTCTTTTCATCCTGCTCTTCCTATTTGGTACAACTTCTCATATGGCATCCCGTGTTACTTTTCAACAGTGTACATCAGGGCCCATTGTCAGATTTGATCAATTTTCAACAAGAAACAATGCACAATGGTCCACAGAGCGAAATTAAGTGGAAATTAGTATTTTGAGCCTGAAATAGCAGAGTTAGAAAAAAACCTTTGTTCCATAAAGTTGTTCCAAATAGTAAGAACTTTATCCGGATGTTGATGAAAATTAGGGTGGTCCTCATTTTCATGAAATGTAAAAATCAACTTTTTTAATTGCACGAATAGGGCTGAATATTATTCTGTAAAGTTGTAGCCTAGCTGATTCCAATCATTTTGCTAAAAAAAAAATTTCTGTAGCTCTTAAATTGACGAATTTAGAGCATTTTTCTCATTTATACTTTGGGTGGTCCCACAAAAAAACAGTTTTTCTGTTCTAACTTTTTTTCTTCAAATTTCTCAGTTTAGTCGTCATCACGAAGAGCTCTTCGAGACGCAACTTTTCGTGACAGTAGCTTGTTGATATCTTTTGCAGATGAAAAGTAATTCGCATTTTGCCAAAAAAATGGGGTTTTTTAAATGGCAATATCTCTGGATGGCGCAGCTATAATTTCAATCTTTTAACACCATTTCAAAGAGTAAGCCCCATAGGACGAGTTCGGTGGTCTAGTGGCTACCGCTTCTGCCTTATAAGCAGGGTTTAATTCCAGGATTGTTCATTTCCTACTCTGTATTTCTATCTTAGTTCTTTATGTGTTTAACGTTCTACCAAAACAATTCCTACTGTTACAACCTTCCACACAATCCCAAAACCTCCCGTTGCACCTATGAGAGGTCGTAGAGTTCTCTGCATCTTTCTTAAGTAGGTGTCCAACTAACCATCCTTCCCCTTCCTCAGCATTCGCAAGGACGTGGCCAGGACAGATCTCGACTATTGGAGAGTACATTGCTTTCATCTAAGAGGTAGTGATTAGTCCCAAACCATTATCTGCGGTAACGGATGAAAGTAATGCTACTCTCATACAATAGTCTTGGCTTGTACCACCTACGAATTTGTGCGAATTGCTCAATGCTAATGCTAATGCTAATGCTAATTTCAAAGAGTAAGCCCTAGAGCATATCATATCAAAAAATCAGGGAGGTGTTTTTCTTGTATCTGAAGTGACATCGGTTTAAATTTGTTAATTTTCGCCTTTCTCGTACTTCAAGGTGTGACGAAAATACTCCAAAGACGATTTTATAATAGAAGTTCCTCTGGCAACACTGCCGATAATTAGTGACGTGATTTGTTCGGTTTTGGTTTGTAAATCGGTGGATCAAGTGCTAATAATCGCGTAAATCGTGCAAGCAGGCGAAAAACTGCAACTTTTCATTATAAAATAATAGTTAGAACTCCCAGTGAAGTGCACTTTTTAGGGAGGAAACAAGTGATAGTGTGTAAAAGAAAGAAAAGAACGTCTTACATGCAAGTTATGGTCTGTGGTGCTTTTTATAACCCATCATTGAGCCAAAGTGTTGAAAGTGAAACATTTATTTTAATTTATTTTAAATTAATTTTGTTTAAGCCTGTTTTGTTTGGTTTTATTTTTATAGTTTATTATTTACTTATTGTAATTTTGTCATATAATTTATTTTTATTTACATACTTATTTATTTATTTATTTTTATATATTTTATTATATTGTGGTGTATTCAATGTTATATAATAATACAATTTTTGGGAATGAATCAGCTATAAAATTGATAGTGAAAGACCAGAGTATAGGGCTAACCGTGATTAAGCAAAACATTTAAAGATACTGGTGATGATGTAATGATTCGTAAATCAGAACGAAAATATCCCAGGACTTTGAAGAGTACGCAATTACGGGGAAAACCCCAATATCTCTGGCCATACTACAAATTATGCTGGTTTTATATCCAAATAACAAAAATGCAAAATAGCAAAATCAAGTTCATTCAAATGAATCTAAAGCTGTACTTTGTAAGAGATTTGCTGAGAGCAAACTGGATATCGCGTTAATTCAGGAGCCATGGACGAACAATAATAGGATATTGGGAATTCTTACAAATACTTCTAAAGTATTTTACAAAACAGGACAGCAACCTCCCAGGGCTGCAATTTTGGTGAATGGAAGAACAAAAGTGTTTCCAATTACAGAGTTTATTGAACGAGACATTGTTGCGGTTATGAAGGAGGTACCGACAATTCGTGGAAAAACGGAAATATTTGTCGACTCAGCATACTTTCCGGGAGATGCTGACGATGTGCCTCCACCAGAAGTAGCTGCTTTTATTTAATATTGCAAGAAGCAAAATAAAGCTTTCATTATCGGTTGTGACGCAAACGCTCATCACACTATTTGGGCTAGTTCGGATATCAACAAAAGGGGTGAAACTATATTGCAAAAAATGATGTAGATATATGTAACAGGGGGAACAAACCCACTTTTTCAAATGCCATCAGGCAAGAAGTTCTTGATTTAACCTTGTGTAGTCATACACTTTCGGAAAAAATCAGAAATTGGCATGTATCAGAAGAAATATCTCTATCTGATCACATGCACATATTATTTGAATATGGCTGGAAATCAACTCATAGAAACCAAAAGAGATCCCAGGAAAACTAACTGGGAATATTATATCTCAAACTTGGCTAGTGAGGCGGAAAACTTAAGCACCTCATTAAATACTAGTCATGGACTAAGGACTAAGTTCTAAGCAACTTTCTTGCTTGATACTGAAAGCTTTTCAAGTCAGCTGCGCTGCTAAGAAACGTTCTTCAAATAGAGACGTAGGGGAAGTGGGGGTAGCACGCCCATAGGAGTTAAAACGCGCCACCCCTGAATAAGGTTAAATATCCCCATTTTGATTATTTTCAATAGTCTATACGATAAAGCAATGAAAAATATTGCCATTGGATACATATATTTCATGATTTTTCTCTAGTTATACATGAAAAACTCGAAAAAACGATTTTTGCGTGTTTTGATGCAATTCTAGCTCGGTGGAATTTAGTCTTTCTGTCGCTGTTATACATTGATAAATTAATAATTGAGCCATGAGCCATGCTGCTTACTCGTGTTCTTTATGTTCCACACGAAATCGTCGTCAAAAATGGTTTCAAAACGATTTTATGGGCCTTCAAACTTCTGAGGTCGGTGTGGGGCATTACGCCCATGCTCATTGCGTATGACCGAAACAGCTGAAAAATTCGGTTAATTGCCTTAATGTAGGCAATTAAAATGAAAATCAGTACGATAAGCACATGCGCGTTTTAACCCATCCACTGGCGCATCTCACCCCGCATGGTTTCAAAATCATTTTTTTCGGGTGCTTTTTAAAAATCAAATTTCTGTGCAATAAAATGGACAATTAGATATCTGTTATCGGTAGTCAGTCGCAGATATGCTGTTCTTCAGTATGCGCTGATGAAAACTGGCTGAAATGGTGGTTTTCATTGATAAAAATGGCATTTTCCTTAACGTGGGCGTCCTACCCCCAGTTCCCCTATCTTGATGGAATACCAATTTACAAAAGATGCGGAAAAAAACCGGAAACTCTTTAACCGGGCTAAACGTACACAACAGTGGGAACAATACAAAGAATCCCTTACTGCTTACAATAAAGAAATTCGAAGATCTAAAAGGAAAAATTGGAGGCACACTTGTGAAAACATTGAAAGTACTCCAGTAGCTGCTAGATTGCAGAAAGTCCTTGCTAAAGATCACACAAGTGGTCTTGGGACTATTAAAAAAGATGACGGGTCTTTTACCAAGACGACTTATGAAACATTAGAAGTAATGATGCAAACACACTTCCCGTGTTCTATCATCAATTCACATGATGACCAGAATGCATCTGTTACGCAAACTGGTGTCAATGAAGCCAGGCGAGATGTTCAACAAACGAATAAAGTCACTGGGATGAATTGCGAGTAATGCTGGCATTCTGGCCAATGAAATATTCACTGAACAGAAAGTTGAATGGGCGATTGATTCACTTGAACCCTTCAAATCTCCAGGTAGGGGTGGAATTTTTCCTGTACTACTACAGAAGGGAAAAGCAATCTTAACACCCGTTCTGACTAAGATGTTCCAATCGAGCTTAATATTAGGCTATATTCTGACTGCATAGCGGGGAGTGCGTGTCACATTTATCCCAAAAGCTAATAAGAAGGATAAATCATCCCCAAAATCCTTCAGACCAATTAGCTTATCGTCCATTATACTAAAAATAATGGAAAAACTAATAGATGAGCACATAAAATCATCTTATTTAAGGAATACTCCTCTGAGCAAAAATCAGTTTGCATATCAGGAGGGTAAATCTTCAGTAACAGCGCTTCACAAGTTAGTTACAAAGTTGGAAAGATCTTTTGCAGCAACAGAAATTTCACTTGCAGCGTTCCTCGACATTGAAGGAGCATTCGATAACACATCTTACAGTTCAATGAAGAATACTATGTTAAAATAAGGTTTCGATGTATGCATTGTTGACTGGATTGGCGAGATGTTATCAAAACGAGAAATATCGGCAAACCTTGGAAGCTCATCAATTAGTGTGAGAGCAGTAAAAGGGTGCCCTCAAGGAGGCGTACTATCTCCTTTATTGTGGTCTTTAATCGTTGACGATCTTCTCAAACAACTGGAGGCTCGAGGCTTCGAGATAATTGGCTTCGCAGATGATATCGGACGAATTTCGCGCCAACCCTTCTATGGGGCTGGCAGCACCATCTCAGAATCGAATGAAACTTGGTGGACATAAAGATATGGTATTTCTAAGCCACTCTGCATACTTAGTTTTTCAAAAATTATCAAGAGTAAATTTGATGAGGGCCTAATTTCTTTCATTTTTTTTCAAATCGTCGTAACTCTAAAATGACAAGACTTACAAAAAAGTGTTGAACGGCGGACTGTCGTGGAACTCCCTGACGTTTTTTGGAAAAATATTCAAAAAAGGAAAACCGATTTCTACACTGAAAAAAAAAAATTAAAAATTAAAATCGATATTACAAAAAAACCTCATCTCAGAAATCGATGAAATTTTTTCTGCAGATAGGTATTTTAATTATCTAACTTTTCTGGGAATAATGTTCCTGTGACATATTTAAGGAAAAAAAGTTTTTCTAACAAAAACTTTTTTCATGTCCATATTGAGTGAAAATTTATCAGCGTGTTTTATGCCTACAGCGCCAAATATAGGTTCAGCAGCCTATCATCAACCAACGACACATTTTGGACGTATAAAAATTTGTTTGGGAAGCAATTTAGCATAATCTAACATAATTGTGGACCAACATTTGAAAAGGGTTTATGTTTTATTTGACTTTTTGTATCGAAGTAACTTAAAAACAATTACAAAAAATAATTACTTTGAAAACGGGCAATGTTGCCGAAACGAAACTGAAGTGATATTTAATTGTAATAGTGGAAAAGAAGATGTTGTTTTTCAGCAAAGGCTAACCACTGAACGGTGTAATTTAGAAACCGTTATAAAACCTGTAGATGATTTTGTATCGTATTTTATTGAAAAAATTGATAAACTTATAACTTATGACATTATTTGCAAACAGCAATACACTTGTACAGTTAGATTTCTCTGAAAATTATTCATTCATTATCCAAAATGCTGTTCAAGGTTGGAATAATTCCCAGGCAACAATACATCCATTCGAAGTTTAATTTAAAAGAAACAATTAATTAGAAAACGTTAACTTTATTTATCAGAAGTAATGACCCATGACACAAAAGCTGTTCACTTATTCATTTCAAAATTAATTGACTTTTTGAAACAGTCGATCGATTCTACAAAAATTACTTTTGTGTCTGGGTGAGCTGCAGCACATTATAAAAATAAAAGGAACTTTGCAAGTCTGTGTAATTTAAATTCAAAACATGGCTTAGAAGCAGAATGGCACTTTTTTACAACATCGCACGGAAAAGTCCCTTGCGAAGCTATTGGTGGCACTCTCAAACGAATGACAAAACGAGCAACTCTTGCCAAAGATTATGGAAATACTATCAAGACTCCTCGGGAGTTGTACGAATGGGCGAATGGGCACGTTTTCAATTAAACAAAAATATAACTAAATTACATTTCTGTTATATCACGTATGAGCAATACCGCCATCGGGGGTGGCAATGGGTCTGGGGGTGAGAATGGGTCATCGCTCTCACCGCGAGCATGGAGGGCGTAGAGCAAAATCGTTCAAAAAGGTCTCTTATATTTTTGTCTTCTTGTCCTCAGATACATTCAATATATTCTACAAGCATTCTAAATAGTTGAAACGGTGACCCATTCTCACCCCCATTTGACCTATTGTCACCCCCGACGACGGTACTCAACAAGAGTTTGATGAACTTTTCAAAAAAGCAAAAACTATAATTGGCACACAAAAGCTTCATTCTTTTATACCAATCGCTCATAATAAAATCCTGGCTAAAAATATTCCAACTCAGATGAAGACCCAAAAGTCTTTGAATTGTTCGACTAATTCGACGAAATTGAAGAAAAAATTAAAAAAATGCGGAAAATTTATTATTCTTTAAATGTGCGTTTACCGGAAATCCCCTTAATGAAATTACCTACCGAGCTTCATCGCTTGGAATCAAAATGTTTATCTGATTAAAAAAATCGACCTCCAATTTTTTTTTTGCTAAACCAATTTTAATCTTTACATTCATTAATTTATTTTCTCGGTGAACGAAACGCTCTTTTATGTTTCAGACTTCATAGTTCAGACAAATTTACAATAGTCCATCAAACATCACAATTTTGTAAATCTGGTCATTTGTGTGTAACATTGATATAAGCAATCTAGGAAAATATACGCATTTTCCAAATGTTGGTCCACATTAATGTTAGATTATGCTAAATTGCTTCCTAAACAAATTTTTATACTTCCAAAATGTGTCGTTGGTTGATGATAGGTTACTGAACCTATAATTGGCGCTGTAGGCATAAAACACGCTGATAAATTTTCACTCAATATTGACATGAAAAAAGTTTTTGTTAGAAAAACTTTTTTTCCTTAAATATGTCACAGGAACATTATTCCCAGAAAAGTTAGATAATTAAAATACCTATCTGCAGAAAAAAAATTCATCGATTTCTGAGATGAGGTTTTTTTGTAATATCGATTTTAATTTTTAAAACAAATTTTTTTCAGTGTAGAAATCGGTATTTTATTTTTTGGATATTTTTCCAAAAAACTTCTGGGAATTTCACGACAGTCCGCCATACAACACTTTTTTGTAGGTCTTGTCATTTTAGAGTTACATCGATTTATAAAAATCCATGAAAAAATTAGGCCCTCATCAAATGTTACTCTTGACAATTTTTGAAAAACTAAGTATGCAGAGTGGCTTATAAATACCATATCTTCATGCCCACCAAGTTTCATTCGATTCTGAGATGGTGCTGCCAACCGCTGGTCGAGTTGGCGCGAAATTCGTCATAGTTATATTAATGAGAGGAAAATATGACTGTGTTATTTCTAATAAAATGCAAATTGCCCTAAATTTCATCACATTATGGTGTGAAAACGAAGGATTAAACATAAACCCTTCAAAGGCCACACTAGTGGCGTTTACAAGGAGAAGAAATTATTCTTTACCTACATTAAAACTGAAAGGAGCAGATTTGAAACTTTCAAACTCAGTCAAGCATCTTGGCGTTCGACTTGACAGTAAGCTGAATTGGAACTTACATCTTGAAGAAGCATTAAGCAAAGCTACAAATGCTTATGGATAAGTAAGGCGACGTTCGGTAAAAAGTGGAGACTAAAGCCAAAAATGATTCAATGGATTTATACGGCGATTGTGAAACCCAGAATATCATATGCCGCATTAGGGAGCGTCCACAAATTACGTAACGCTTAGAGGGGGGAGGGGGGGTTGAGCGAAGTGTGACGATCCATACAAAATTTTCAGATATTTTATACAAAAAGTGTGACATAGGGGGGAGGGGGTGTTGAAAATGCCCAATTTTTGCGTTACGTAATTAATGGATCTTCCCTTAGTATGGTGGCCAAAAACAAAAGAAAGGGTGGTACAGAAGAAGTTGGGAAACCTTCAAAGATTAGCTACTCTTTCAATAACTGGTGCGATGAGAAGCACGCCGAACACAGCACTAGACGCTTTGCTCCACGTGCTACCATTGGATAAATTTATTCAATTAGAAGCAGAGAATAGTGCTTTGAAGATCAAAAGAGATTCAAACCTCTTCGAAGGTGACCTAACAGGACATCTTAGTATTCTAAACAAAATAAGTATCAACTCACTGATCACAAACAACGATGATTGGATGAGAAGAAGATACAACTTTTATCGATGTTTTGATGTAATTAATCTTGAGCGAAGCACATGGACAAATGGTGGACCAAATCTTCGTTCAGGATCGATTGTGTTTTACACCGATGGTTCAAAGCTGAACAATCAAGTTGGAGCAGGCGTGACTGGCCCAGGGACAAATATTTCGATTCCCATGGGAAAGTGGCCAACTGTTTTCCAAGCTGAAGTTCAGGCTATTCTTGAATGCTCTAATTTATGCATCCGTCGAAATTACAGGCATTCAAATATTTGCATAATGTCTGATAGTCAAGCAGCATTGAATGCTCTGAAATCAGCAAGATGCACATCTAAACTCGTTTGGGAATGTGTTCAGTCACGCCAAACCTTGGGTAGTCGTAACAAAGTGAACCTATATTGGGTTCCTGGTCATTGTGGCATTGAAGGCAATGAACAAGCTGATATGCTGGCAAGACTTGGTTCATCTCGACAATTCATAGGTCCAGAACCTTTTTGTGGTGCATCTGCGTGTTCTCTTAGAATGGAACTCAAATCTTGGGAACATTCAAAAATAGAGGACATTTGGAAGAACACCTTGATTGCGAGGCAGTCTAATCGTTTCATCACACCAAACGTATTTATCACTCGCAAAATTTTAGATCTTTCAAAAAAGATCTTAACACATATACAGGTCTTGTAACAGGCCATTGCCCGAGCCGTTATCACTTGAAGCTGCTAGGAAAACTTCAAGATGATGTATGTCGCTTCTGCGGTATACATGTGGAAGACTCGGAACATCTGTTATGCCATTGTCCGGCAAGTTTTAGAAGAAGATTACAGTTCTTCAACGGGGGGCTGATAGAACCCTCTGAAGTTTGGAGAACAAGTCCTAATTTGGTAGTACGATTCATCAGAACCATAATACCGTATTGGGAAGACGCTGGTAGTCAAGGTGATGCAATTGCTCTACATAGCTCACCTTAACTCGTCGAGCTTAGTTGATTGGTTTATAACACTAAGGATCTCTGGTGTTCTATTATAAAATCGTCTTTGGAGTATTTTCGTCACACCTTGAAGTACGAGAAAGGCAAAAATTAACAAATTTAAACCGATGTCACTTCAGATACAAGAAAAACACCTCCCTGATTTTTTGATATGATATGCTCTAGGGCTTACTCTTTGAAATGGTGTTAAAAGATTGAAATTATGGCTGCGCCATCCAGAGATATTGCCTTAAAAAAACATTTTTTTTGCAAAATGCGAATAACTTTTCACCCGCAAAAGATATCAACTATTATCACGAAAAGTTGCGTCTCGAAGAGCTCTAAAAGTCGTTTGAAGACTGAGACTAAGAAATTTGAAGAAAAAAAGTTAGAACAGAAAAACTGTTTTTTGTGAGACCACCCTAAGTCTAAATGAGAAAAATGCTCTAAATTCGTCAATTTAAGAGCTACAGAAAATTTTTTTTAGCATAATGATTGGAATTAGCCAGGCTACAACTTTACAGAATAACATTCATCCCTATTCTTGCAATTAAAAAAGTTGATTTTTACATTTCATGAAAATGAGGACCACCCTAATTTTCATCAACATCCGGATAAAGTTCTTACTATTTGGAACAACTTTGTGGAACAAAGGTTTTTACTAACTATGCTATTTCAGGCTCAAAATCAGAGCTTAAAATATTCATCTTCATGAAGCAATTTCGGCCCGAATTTTGACAAACATCGCATGAATATTCAAAACATAGAATGACATAGTCAGACGACTACTCCACGAACTCATTCATTCGACTGTCACTGAGTGTGTTTACTATGTTCATTGTTTATGTTGATATTTACCGTTGCAAGTGTCTCGCGAATGAAAATCGGATTCAGTCCTGTGTGATAAATCACTTTACTCATTTGAAATGTGTTCAGATTTCAGATAATTTATCAATTTGTAAAATGTGCATAAATAATCAATGACTAATATTCAACTGAATATTGACTGTCCAGAGCCGACTATGAATGCGTCGGAAGTGAACTGACAAATGAAGAAAAATGGACTTCACCAAAATTTTTCGATTATTTTACACTCTGCTCAAAATACTAATTTCCACTTAATTTCGCTCTGTGGACCATTGTGCAATGGGACAGGATTCCGTGTCGAATGGAACTTGTTGCATGTAAATCAGTGAAAGATAAGGACAGCCAAAAAATGTATGAGAATTTTTCAAGCATTTTACGTGTAAGAAAACGTATTTTGCGTACGTATTTTCCAGGAAACAATGGAACAGGATATGGCGTCGAATGGAACTTGTTGCGTGCTTGAAAGATAAGTACCCAAACAATGAGTGAGAATTTTTACGCTTTTTTCTTGTAAGAAAATGTATTTTGATCATAGCTGCAGAGTCCATAGTCCGATCTGGCCAATTATTAATAGGAATCCATAGGACAGGAAACCTCTTCGAATGAAACTTGTAGCGAGCAAATCGGTTGACGGTAAATGTCTGAAAAGTTGGCGAAACTATTTTACGCGTTCTTGGCGTAAAAAAATATTTTGGCCATATCGTCTTATCCCATAGTCCGACCTGTCCAATTTTTCTCGTCGGTTCCTCGACGAATGGAACTTGTTGCGATAAGTGCCTGAAAAATTGGCGAGATTTTTTGCGCACACACGTACATACACACATACATACCAAAATTTCCGGATGCTTCATACAAAAAGTGTGACATAAGGGAGAGGGACCCAAGTAATACCGAAAACATCATTATTAACGAAGATCTAATAATGATGTTGAATAAAGGTCGGGAAAATGAAATACAAAACATGTCATGTTCAAGGTTTTTGAAAGACATACAGCAATTTGATCAGAGAAGATGTTTCATACTAGGGTTACTGCTCCTGGACTTCATCTCATAGCTCCGATATTGGTCTCACGAAAAACAAAGCAATGAAAAGGTATCTGGTTTGTTTATTATTTTTGTGATTTTTTTCAGCAGTGAGCACGCATGTTAGCAAAAAGAAGCGATGCAATTGGTGCCGTATTTCTTTGTTTCGCGATGAGATCAATATATGTTCAGTGAGATGGAAAACGGAACAGTTGCCCTACATTCTCACAACTTGCTGATAACATGTCGATTTTTGACATTTGTTTGGCTTTTTTAGATGTTTCGTTTTACATTCTCACAACATAAAACATGCCTACAGGGAGATTTCACGAACAAGGTCATAACAAGGTTGCGACTGACAGATGTTGAAAATATCGATAATTTTTGCGCTGTTTCGGTCGTGTGAAACTAATCAAAGCAGTTTTTCATACCAAAACGCAACATACTATATGTTCGAAAGATGTATGTTTTACACTCATACAACAAACCGTGTTACTTGGGGAGTGTAATTGTGAAAAGGAGGAGGAACTGGATGGTTGGGTATTGTACAGAAAACGGACGATTCAGTGTAACTTCTGAGCTCCTGAAATGATTTCAACCAAATTTGGTACACTCATTCTCTATCCTGTGGGAGATTAAAGAGGGGTGGAAAAGTTATTGAGAAAAGAGGGAGGGTTTGGGAAGGGAAGTACTGTTTAAAAATGAAGAATTGATTAGAGCTTCTGGATCCCTAGGGCGATTTCAACCAAATTAAGAACATTTGTTCCCTATGGGAAGACGATTAACTTTTGTGCAACTTTTGTTTCCCGAGATCGATTTTAACTAAATTTTGTACGAATATTCTCTATCCTAAGTTTTCGATTATATAGGTGATGAGAGAGAGCAGCTGGAGGTGGCACTCCCAACGGAAGAGCAGCTAGGCGCAGCATCTCTTGAAGATGGCTGGAGAGATATTCGATCCGCCATTGGAAGCACCGCAACCGCTGCACTAGGCACGGTGGCTCCGGATCAGAGAAACGACTGGTATGACGGCGAATGTGAGCAGTTAGTTGAGGAGAAGAATGCAGCATGGGCGAGATTGCTGCAACACCGCACGAGGGCGAACGAGGCACGATACAAACGGGCGCGGAACAGACAAAACTCGATTTTCCGGAGGAAAAAGCGCCAGCAGGAAGATCGAGACAGTGAAGAGACGGAGGAACTGTACCGCACTAATAACGCACGAAAGTTTTATGAGAAGTTGAACCGTTCACGTAAGGGCCACGTGCCACAGCCCGATATGTGTAAGGACATAAACGGGAACCTTCTTACGAACGAGCGTGAGGTGATCCAATGGTGGCGGCAGCACTACGAAGAGCACCTGAATGGCGATATGGCAGACAACGGTGGCGGTATGGTAATGAACCTAGGAGCACGCGCGCAGGACATGCGACTTCCGGCTCCGAATCTCCAGGAAATCCAGGAGGAGATCGGCCGGCTGAAAACAACAAAGCCCCTGGAGTTGACCAACTACCAGGAGAGCTGTTTAAACACGGTGGTGAAGCACTGGCTAGAGCGCTGCACTGGGTGATTACCAAGGTTTGGGAGGATGAGGTTCTGCCGCAGGAGTGGATGGAAGGTGTCGTGTGTCCCATCTACAAAAGGGCGATAAGCTGGATTGTAGCAACTACCGCGCAATCACATTGCTGAACGCCGCCTACAAGGTACTCTCCCAAATTTTATGCCGTCGACTAACACCAATTGCAAGAGAGTTCGTGGGGCAGTACCAGGCGGGATTTATGGGTGAACGCTCTACCACAGACCAGGTGTTCGCCATACGTCAGGTATTGCAGAAATGCCGCGAATACAACGTGCCCACACATCATCTATTTATCGACTTCAAAGCCGCATATGATACAATCGATCGGGACCAGCTATGGCAGCTAATGCACGAAAACGGATTTCCGGATAAACTGATACGGTTGATCAAGGCGACGATGGATCGGGTGATGTGCGTAGTTCGAGTTTCAGGGGCATTCTCGAGTCCCTTCGAAACCCGTAGAGGGTTACGGCAAGGTGATGGTCTTTCGTGTCTGCTATTCAACATCGCTTTGGAGGGAGTAATACGAAGGGCAGGGATTGACACGAGTGATACGATTTTCACGAAGTCCGTCCAGTTATTTGGCTTCGCCGACGACATTGATATCATGGCACGTAACTTTGAGAGGATGGAGGAAGCCTACATCAGACTGAAAAGCGAAGCTAAACGGATTGGACTAGTCATCAACACGTCGAAGACGAAGTACATGATAGGAAGAGGCTCAAGATAGGTCAATGTGAGCCACCCACCACGAGTTTCTATCGGTGGTGACGAAATCGAGGTGGTTGAAGAATTTGTGTACTTGGGCTCACTGGTGACCGCCGATAACGATACCAGCAGAGAAATTCGGAGACGCATAGTGGCTGGAAATCGTACGTACTTTGGACTCCGCAAGACGCTCCGATCGAATAGAGTTCGCCGCCGTACCAAACTTGACTACAAAACGCTTATAAGACCGGTAGTTCTCTACGGATACGAGACCTGGACGATGCTCGTGGAGGACCAACGCGCACTGGGAGTTTTCGAAAGGAAAGTGTTGCGTACCATCTATGGTGGGATGCAGATGGCGGACGGTACGTGGAGGAGGCGAATGAACCACGAGTTGCATCAGCTGTTGGGAGAACCATCCATCGTTCACACCGCAAAAATCGGAAGACTGCGGTGGGCCGGGCACGTAGCCAGAATGTCGGACAGTAATCCGGTGAAAATGGTTCTCGACAACGATCCGACGGGAACAAGAAGGCGAGGTGCACAGCGGGCAAGGTGGATCGATCAGGTGGAGGACGACTTGCGGACCCTCCGCAGACTGCGTGGTTGGCGAAGTGCAGCCTTGAACCGAGCTGAATGGAGAAGTCTTTTATGTGCAGCACAGGCCACTCCGGCCTTAGCCTGATGATAAATAAAAATAAATAAGGTGATGAGAGAATCATTAGACAAAGGAGGTGAATGTGGTGAGAAGTGTATTGATTTCTAAATAAACATTTCATTACAACTTTGGAACCCCTTGACCGATTTCAACCAATTTTGGGGCACATGTTCTTCGTTCCAAGTAGACGATTAAAGGGAGTAGGAGTGTTTAAGTAAATTGCTCAGAAGTGTTTTGTGGGAAACGAGTATTTCAGTTTAAGTGAACGCAAGGAGCGATTTGATGAAATGAAAAAGGGCTGATAGTAGAAGAAAGATAAAAGGGAACAGAGAAAAATAGAATAGGAACAGAAGGAAGAATTAATAAGGGAGATGGAAGAAGTAGAAAGAAAGAAGGAAGAGGAAGGAAAAAAGGAAAAAGGAAGAAGATCGCGTGGCAAAAAAAAAATGAAAAATCAAAAAAGTTAAAGAGAAGGTAGAAGATAACAATAGATAAGAGAGGAATTAAGAAGGAATCTATGTAATATTCAGTCCGAAATTCGCAATTTTCAACCTATCTTATTGTTAGGCCAAAAGGCATTCTGTCAAATGACCTAACCAAACTACCGATTTGAGTAAAAAGTACCTAAGATTAAGAATTATATCAATTTAAAATACCAAAATTATGTTGTGGGATAATTTGATGAATGAAATGTTTTATTTTACTTACCATCAGTTGTTCTGTCCGAAGGAATTCGTGAAGCAATGAATCAATCAATAATGAATTAAACGAACAGATCGAGCCACCGTAGACATATTCTGTCAAAACAACACGAATAGAAATATGCGTATACAGTGCCGCCGTTGTTTTGATGCGGTGAGTGCAAAATGAGTTACCTTGATTGATCCATTAATTCTCACAGTAGCTTCTGGCGGTCAAGATCAGAAAAATATCCCAGGATTTGCGGTTGTAAACCAAGGGGCACTTTTGAATCAACTATTTTCGTAGGAATTATAGATGGACACACATCAACTTTCTTAATTGATTTTCTAGGGTGCAGACTACCTGAAACCGAAACCTGGAAAGGGAATATTAGGGATATTTGTTTATGGCTTGGGAAGTCTGGGAAAGTTGTGAAATTTTATTTAAAATCGTGAAAAAAATTAGAATTGTATTCCTCCTGACATATGTGATGAGAACTAAATCAATCTATAACAATAGATACACGCTTTGTTTGGGTTTGTTTTATACCTTAATCGGCCCTTTCGTAGAACAGTATGTTGAAACGCCAAAGGTGCCCGTGAATACTTTGCCTTTACTCCCGTGTTAAATTTTAACCCACTCGTAGGTTTCATCAACTCAAATTCAGTTTTATGTTCACTCAACCGGAACTATGGTGGGCAAACTAAAAAATATTGGAAACAGAATAAAACCGTGTTTCAAATTGTCTGGTAAACGAATCCTTAATTCCAATCATGGCTTAATCATATTGAAGGCAAGCAAGGATTTACTTCTTGCTCAATTTCTGACTGCGAATTCGCTTTAAGTACCTAATATTGTAAAATATGCCCTTAGGAGTCATAAGTATTTCCAAATGTTAGATTCGTATTGTGGGTACGGTGATTCCAACAGGGACGGAAAGCCTTAAACCCTAAATGATTTTGTCGATCAATCGGATTCAGCATTCGATTTTGAGCGAGCCACATTTTGCACTGAAAACCGAGTGAATTTCAGTTGGATAGGTAGTTTTATGGTTTCGCTTTTGTGTACTATTCTAACAGTTGCGGAAAATATGAAAATATTTAAAGACAGTTTGAAAAAATTTCAAGTAATTTTAGTGTTAGCGAATGAGCGCCACATATCTCTGATAAATATTTTTTTCATCTGATCGTTCTTTATTTTTTAATAAATATTTTATTCTGTCCATAGGTGACCAATGACGATGATAATGGCTTCAAGAATCATTTTCCAGCAAAGGAGATTGTTTTGGTTTCAACCCGGAAATCGCTATCAAAAACAAATCCTCATGAACTACCGAAGGATCGCTCAGATGATTGATGGAATTCCTGGAGAAATTTCGTGGAAAAATCCTTTAACAATAAGTAAAAAGATTCGGTGACGGGAGAAGAATTGAATCTAGAAAGCATATTGCAAGATATTCTTTAAGTAAAGATGGTTTGGAAGAATTTCTGTAGAAATTAAGGGACTTTTCCTGAAGATTTCCCCGTATGACTTGCTTAAATTTAAAGAAAAAGGTGGAGGAATTTCTTCAATATTTCTAAAGAACATTCTGGAGAAATTTTCTTAGAATTTCCTAAAGTGGCTCCTACATGGACGACACAAGAGAAAAACACACCTCGATGAATAAAAAGTGTCCAGCAATCTGTTTGGTGTAGGCAGTAGTGGTGATGTTCGAAAGTTGTGACCACCTATGGTAACTGAATCAAGAAAACCTCATAAAAGGGTATCAAATCTCTATAAAACCCAATCCTCAATTTTCAATCAACCTCTAGCCCAGTAAAACACCAGACAGCAGACATAACGGGCTCGAGTATAATTTAATTTAATAACAATCATATCATTTAATTGATTTTAACGTTCCATTTTCATTTTCTTTACTGCTTTACAACGGAGTGCCGCCATTAATAGTGTTATTGTAGTTCATCAAAACAGCAACTAAAAAAAAAGTTCTCCTGAGCAGATAGCTGGGAGACATGCGCAGGGGTATGAATAGAAACGCCTGCCGCCACCGATGCTGATATGAACTTAATTGGACAACGACGTCCATAAAACAAGAATAAAGCATTCATCACCTGTCTCTCAGCGTGGCTACCACTATTAAACGATCCTCGAGTCGTAGTCCCCGCGCCGTCATAAACTCATTCCCATCAGCGTGTTTATAGGAAAGATGACCTGTTTGAGATTTCCAATGGTTTATTCCGTTACGGTGTGCTTCTGCTTGCACTCTCTCTACAATGATGGTGTCGCTACAAAGGTTGGCTTTAATCGAAAATCCGAGCGGACCTTCCTGCTCTTGGAAAGAGGAATTTCTTAAAATTTCCTCTCTGGTTCAATGGGAGCGCTGAGGATTATGAAATAGGGAGCATTTTAATACGAATTCGATTTATTGGTAATATTCTCAGAAAATAGCGAAAAATAAAACTGAGTCCGGCTCCAGGGCACTGTGCTTCGCCGTGAATAGAAAAAGTAAGTTGCGTACAAAAGCTGCTTATATATTTTAGCATAGGTTAATTCTTGAGAATAGCACCCGGTATGGAACGCATTTCTCATTTCGTTACCCCTTTCCGAGCATCACCACAATGGAAATCATTAAAATATTTCCAAACTCCAATAAGTCACCATACTGTCCAGACGTCGAGAGCAGAAACAAAAGCCACGATCTGCCCATGCTCCCAAGCCCGCTCAACGATTCTGAATTCGGATCCTAATAAATAAATTAGGATATGCCACCACATTGGGCAGCCAGCCAGCCAAGTGATATCGCGCGTGGATCGACATGTTTTGCCTCCAACTGCGGGATCGTCGACAATCGCAAACACAGCGTCTCCCCATGCTCTACTGCGGGAAGGTATCATACGGCACCCATCCAATTGTTAGTGGTGGTGAATCCACGATTTGCAACAAACGATCTGCTGCTCTCTGGGCACACAGTTGGTTGTGACAACAAAACTGAAAGTAATTCAATTGTTTCCAATAATTTGAAACAAAAAAGCTATTAACGATATGGACCCCTTCTTCTAGGGATTCCTCTGGTGACCCCAGTATCTGCAACACACGGGCTGTAAATACAACAATACTGTGATCTTCGCGCGCCTCGATATCAACATTTGGATTGTATTTATGCTGTTTGCTGTATGCAGGGGGGCCATGTCACACGGCATGTATAGGAGGATAATCCCTGGGAGTGGGACTGGTGCTGAGAAGAAGATTTGTGCGCTTCCTTGCATCGAATGTAGAGATGACCTCCTTCGCGTTATGCTCCGTGTACTGTAGTAGGGATCTGCTGATCTGCCCACACGTAGTGACAAAAATACTGCGATCATCGGTTGTTCTCTGGGGAAAGCGCCTTGGATCATATTGTTCCTGGTTTGTTGTGTACCAGGGATGAATTCGCCTTCGCCGATGCTCTGGTAAACCAACCCAAGTGGAAATTAAAACACCCAAATTTAGTCAGAAGGCGTAGGATTGCAAACGCGGTGAGTTCCATTCTCAATCCGACCTAGAATATTTTCGGTCGAAACACATTCTCGGCTCTCACTCCACTCTCATTAAGCACTTCCACGGTTATTAACTGTGAGGTTTCTGAGCCAAGTTTCCATTTCTGCATTCGTATATTAAGAGATTAAGTTGTTGTTAAATCCTTAGCTGTTGGAGAATGTAATCCTGGAATTTCCTCAACCGCGGGGTATTTATTTAGTGAAAATTTAATGCAACAAGAAGATTTTATCAATATAGGATCTGAGTAGTCGGCCCATTATGTTCTTAATAAGTAATAACTATCAATCTGTCAAAACTCAAATGGGTCGGCTGCGGGGTAAAATTTTAACCATGATAGGAAAATAACCATCGAATTGTCAAATTTTAACTAAAAGTTAAACGAATCGGTGGAATGGTTCACAGCCTAATTTAGTTCCATCATAGTAAACAATATTAGTTCATGTAGGGGAACTGTTCCGATCTCCATCTCACTGTACTATTCATCTCATTGCTAAACAAAGAAATACGGCACCAAATTGGTATTTTTATCTTTTTGTGAAACTTCTAATCAATCTTTAAAAGTCAACAATTTTTTCCCCCATATTTCCCCGCAGAGATATTTAGTTGGGAATCATATTTGGGATGTGTACTTGCAGATTACCACGGAAAATCTTGCGCTAACTTGCGCCATTTTGAAAAAAGATGGTTTTAAAAAACGCGTGATGCGTATGCCGAGTCTGATGACTTATCGTTAAGAATATTGACTCATGGAGGATCTACTGAAGTTTGTGAAATAAATGAGTGAAATCCTATCGGCTCAATGGTCCTGCTGGAATGTTTTACAATGCACGGATACATCGTTCAGGACTTGGTTGATCGGGTAGATAACATTTTTTGAACTCGAGGACGGTTTGTTCACCGACACACGAATTCAACGTTCAGGGTAGATCACATGTTCTGAACTCCAGGACGTTTTGGAGAACCTGAAATAGTTAACGTGCATTCAAAACTCTATCAAATTATGTATCATGATCACATGGGAAGTCGCGAAAGTTTTCAACCCGAATCGAACCCAGCCACCTTCAGCATGGTCTTGGTTCATGGCCACGTATCTTACCGCACGACTAAGGAAGACCTCGATGGATTACTTTCAAGAAAAAAAATACGATGGAATTCCTCGACGATTAAATATTTTAAGGTTAGCCTGAAAGAATTTCTAACCAAATTATTGCCTGGGGAACTTTTTACGAAAAAGTGTATGGAAATTTTTTGAGCAATCTTTTTGAAAAATTCATGGAGCATCGCCTGGATAAATTCTAGAGTTTCTGGAGAAATTTCTGAAGCAGCTCCTGACGTAAATTCCCACGAATTTCTTGATACGGAAAAATATGACGATGGATCGACGACAATACCGGAGTTTTTTTTTTTTAATACCAGATTCGAAACAGCGTTTTGGTTTACCATTGTTCGGACTTTCGAAGGAATTCTCGAGAAAAATTATGGAAGAATTCTCGAAGGATTTACTTTTGATATTCCTGAAGGAATTATTGCAGGGGTTCTGAAGTACTTCAGTTACTTAACTTCCGAAGAAACTCATGCTCATGCTCAAAATTCTGAAGAAACTCCTGACGTAAATTCCCAAGAAATTCTTGATACGGAGAAATATGACGATGGATCGACGACAATCCCGGATTTTTTTTTATTACCAGATTCAAAACAGGGTTTGGTTTACCATTGTTCGGACTTTCGAAGGAATTCTCGAGAAAAATTATGGAAGAATTCTCGAAGGATTTACTTTTGATATTCCTGTAGGAATTATTGCAGGGATTCTGAAGTACTTCAGTTACTTAACTTCCGAAGAAACTCCTGAAGAAATAAAAAAAAATATGAGTAACACGGCTACGCAGTCTCATCTAATTGAAACGAGTTTATTTATCGTCCGACGTTTCGACACGGGATTAGTGTCGAAACGTCGGGCGATAAATAAAACTCGTTTCAATTAGATGAGACTGCGTAGCCGTGCTACTCATAATTTATGATTAAACGTTACAGCCGATTCTACCAACACGAGCTCGGTGGTCTAGTGGCTACCGCATCTGCCTTATAAGCAGGAGGTCGTGGGTTCAATTCCAGGCTTGTCCCTTTCCTATTTTGTATCTCTATCTTAGTTCTTTCTGTGTTTCACTTGTTCTACCAAAACGATTCCTACTGTTGTTATAACCTTCCACACAATCCTAAAACCTCCCGTGGCACCTATGAGAGGTCGTAGAGCTCTCTGCATCTTTCTTAAGTAGGTGTTCAACTAACCATCCTTCCCCCTTCCTTAGCATTCGCAAGGACGTGGCCAGGACAGATCTCGACCATTGGAGAGTGCATTGCTTCCATCTAAAAGATAGTGATTGATTAGTCCCAATTCAATATATGTGGTAACGGATGGAGGTGATTCTACTCTCATACAATAGTCTTGGCTTGTACCACCTACGAATTTGTGCGAATTGCTCAATGCTAATGCTACAGTTACAGTCGACTCTACCACAGTGAAATAATAAAACATATATAAAAATTCTAATAGGTATTTGTAGGGAAATTCCATTGAAAATTCTTTTGAGGATTCGTTTAATTATTGTTTAGAATTTTTTTTATCTTAATTTTTATTTGTTTAGAAATTCTTTTCGAAAATCTATTTAGGTTGTTCTTCAGAAATTCCTCCAAGAACTCTTGTAGAAATTCCTCTAGAGTTACTTTTTGAAGGTTGCTCCTGAAAATTCTTTTAAAATTTATCCGAAAAATTCTCCAGAAATTCTTTTGGAAACTCCTCCTTACTTACTTACTTATGGATCCTGTACACCTCCGGTGCACGGTGTAAAAAAAATTGATTATTATCGAAGTTTCATGTACCTCTGATTTTTTTTCTCAGAAAGTTAGGCAAGGCCACTAGAAATGAGGTACGGGTTGTTTAAAAATATTTCATCGGCGATTTTTTGAAACAAGTGATTTTTTTTCCTTAATATACCGTCTAAAAAGTCAATTAATAACTCAGCAATGGATAAACTATTGTAATTAGTCCTTAAAATTAAAAATATACATTTTTGTTGCCTTTTTTTGTAAATATGTTCTATATATACCTATCGTGAAACGGATCTAAAATTTTGAAAAATATGTATTTTCTGTGAATTAAACGTTTTTAAAGTATGTTTTTAGATGTTTGTTTTATTTTTACTTTATTGGCAATTTTTTCATTTTTTTCAGCAAGCATCATCTATTTCCAGTCTTGGTTATCTGTTGTATTCACATTTTTTTCTTCCGACATTCGCACTCGATGGCCAGCCCTTTGACAGTTTGCCATATTTTATAGAATTCATAATACTTTCCTCTAGATACAGTGTCTCATTAGAGTGATTCAAATTTTGACTTTTCTGCGCCCCCATGCTTAAACGATTACATTTGCCTTTTTATTAATCCACCTAAATTTTTAGCTAATTTGGAAGTAAATTGAGTGAGCACGCGCGGTTTGAAGTTTGTATGAAAATTGCTATGAAAAAAGTAACTTTCATGGAAAACCGTTCCCCAAAGCTTCCTTTTAAGCTCTAAAAACATATGAGTACATCGGCAACATAAGACATTTTACAAGGAAACAGGCCGTCTTTGTTGCGAAACGATTTGATGATCACAAGAAAAGTTATTAAAAAAATACTGAATCGTGGGAAATTCAATTTAACACGTAAAAGAATAACATCAATATCAATAATGAGCATTTTTGTTTTCTTCATAACTTTGCTTCCAAACGAGAAATCGCTTCGCAACAATAACTGCCTTTCAGCTTGAGAAGTATTCTGTGTAGGAAATGTGTTGATTATATTTGAATAGTTCATGGGCCACCTCACGGAACGGTCTTCCACATAAGGGTCAGTTTTCACAGTAATTTCCATACAAACTTCAAATGACGTGTGCACAGTCAAATTACATCCAAAATTGCTCAAAATTTAGGAGGATTATTAAAATGGCAAATGCAATCGTTTAAGCATCGGGGGGCAAAAAAGTCAAAATTTGAATCACTCTAGTGTCTCATCATTACCGTGGTGTGGCACACGCCGTGTGCAAGACCCACACTGAATGTTATTTGCAGCACATTTAACTTGAAACTAAGGGTATGCGATAAGACACTTTTTCCTGACGAAACGAAACGAAACGAAATTTGAAATGTCTATGTTGATTCGAAACGAAACGGAACGAAAAATAGAAACGCTTTCGAGACTTCGAAACGATACGAAATCAACGTCCATATAATTCGAAATTTTTCGAAACGAAACGAAATTTTAATTTTTTTTCCGCGGAATTTTCATTGAATTGATTTTATATTATGTACACTCAAAATGATTTTCACTTAAGAGTTACATGAAAACATATGCGGATATTTTCCATCTAGTTTCGATTGTAGAAGATAAATGATTTATTAGTCATGGTACTCAACGTTCTCAATTCACTAAAAATTGTAATTAATTTGAAGTGAATTGCAATTCCAACAAATACATAGATTTAAAGTGAATTGGCAATTATATTAGTTTTGTAAATTGCTCTCATGATGTTTCTGCACAATTCTTCATTGGCGATTGGTACAAAATATAAATACTATCTGTCTGAGTACCCCACTCATGTATTTTGATTTCATTTTCTTAAAGTCAAATAACTGCTTTGTGACCAATAAAATTATAGTAACAGATGAAGCAGTCTGTGATAAGCCGCCGCGTTCCCGTTTACCATTGGCGAAAAGGTAATACCCCAGAATTTGTTGGCCCGCTTTCAAAGGAATCCATCGTGGAGTGGGTGCTCCCAAATCTGATTAATTTTATATCAGTTCAGCTTTATATCAGTAAGTATGTATGTATTTATATAAAAAATATAGGAATTGTGCGATTTTTTTGTATTCCGATTCAAAAACCTTATTTCATTTAAGACTTATGTGATTATGCTGAAGCATGCTTTATATTCATTCATCAGCGTGGTTTTATGGTATTGAGCTAAATCAAAACCAGAATACACGAATATAGTATACGCAGATAGAGAATTGATATTAGCACACATCTAAAATGCACATAGATATGTCTTTCAGATTGTGTTTCAGAAATTGAATCGCAGTTTTTTATTTTTTTTAGTTTGCCAGACATGAAGAAATAATTTTCTCATACAAAAATTTGTAACAAAAGGATATAATTTCCTTCCAAATTTAACCTTTTTATAGAAGGTTCGGAGACCCATAGTCTTATATACAATTAACTCGACGAACCAAGTTATTGCCTGTTTGTCCTTGTGTTTGTGCATATGATGCATGCAAAAATTGTTGTCAAATTTTCATTCTCAATCGACTCCAATTGAGTGCAAGAAACAGCTGCTATGGACAGTATGAGCCGCTCACGCCATTACAGTCAATTTAGGATTAGGAGAGGAAAATTAGTTTGATACTCATTATTATGAGATTATAAGAGGAATGCTCTGCATCTCCGTGAGTGCCACGAGAAAGGAATCTTTGATTTGTTGAAAAAGTAATTCATGTGAAGCCACCTTGGTAAGCGACTAAATATTTATTGTAAGCAAAGATATTTTGGAAACTCGAAGACGAAAACCGTGTTTCAAATCAATCCAACGTAAAACCATGTGCTTCGTTTAAATTTTTCAGGAATCACGCCACACATCACATTTCCTCTTTGACAAAGTTGTACTGATCTAATTCATATCTGACAATATTTACACTCTGAGCCTGGCGTCTTAAATATTGAATCGGATCGGATCACTTTTGAAAAAAAAATGATATAGAATTGTTAAAGATATTTTTCTTTTTCTGTTGGACATTTCTAACAAAATACCGAAGAAGTATTTGAACCGGTGCCATTTTCTGCAACTCAACTGTACCAACGTTATGACTGATGTACCCCTAAAGGTAGTAAAAAGAAATATGCGAAGTTTCTTGACAAATACCATATTGAAAATCAAAACAGGGTTAACATTTGTTGCGCATACTCATAAGCAGCATAAGACCAGAACAGTGTCATGAGTTCTATCCAAACGTTTCTTTACATTACTTAGTAAAAGAAAGTGGTACTTCCCATTTACATGCCACTAGAATGCATATATCGTCCTACTGGTTAGACGCTGAGAAAGAGAGGTGTCACCAACATTCAAGAATATAACAAAAATCATGCTACTATTCTTTCAGCTTATCTTATATTTGGTCGACGATGGATACAATCCGCAAAGAAACTGAGAAAATTTTATATAAATAAAAATAAAAACAGCTTTACCTTATAAGCTTATAAATTTTGGTTTTAAACGCAGTATGAGAACAGAATAAGTAAAAGAACTCGTATACTATAGAAAGCGTTCAACAATAAAAATAAGCTCTAACTGTAAACTTTTATTACATTAACTAGTTCAATGCTATCCATTTGAGTTAAAAATAGCTTTATCCTTATATAATTCGATCATCATGCATAGTTTAGAAGCGAAGAAGTGTGGAACTCTCATCAATAGTTCGGGTCTCAAAAAGGCTGAAGACCATCCGTTTCATTTAATTTAAATCCAGCTGGATAGAAGATAATGAATGTGCATTTTAAGAAGCTTTCGAAAATCAGGGTTTTCGTTTTTCAAACGTATGCATATAAGGACTTGCATAAGGGATAAGCTCCAAACCACCGATACATGATTGCATTTAACAACTAAATTTTCTGAATAAATTTTTGTGATAGTGTAGTTTATTTCTTCTTTTTTAAAGGGTCACTCGACCACTAAAAAGTTTCTGTATCGTTTCGTTTACTCCTACCTGCTGTTGGTGTATTTAACGGGGAAATGTAAAAAATCATTGGAATACTATTTTGGGTCAGCTTTTGAGGAAAACAAAACAAACGCACTGAAATTGATCTAAAGTGCGGTGCTGCAAATAGTTCATTATGACATTTTCACCACCCGGGCAAAGCTGGGTTTCTTTCGCTAGTTAACATTAATTTTTGAAAACAGCTTTATGATTTTGTTCTGCGACGCAGCCAAAAATTTTGATAATACACGACCGTACGAGACAGTATGGTTTAAGTCTAAATTTGTTTCGAAATTCCGCGGAATTCCGTTAAATTTCGTTTTAAGCTAGTTTTTTCAGGCGAAATTTTTGTAGTTTTACGAAACGAAACGAAATCAAGAAATCTGATTTCGCCATGCTCAAATTCCGCGAAATTCCGCGGAATTTCGTTTCGAATCACCTGAAACGAAATTTTTCGAAATACCGCATATGCTTACTTGAAACCCATAAATCTTCCTGGTCTTCTTCTAACAGTGTTCACGCTTCATGTCCGAAGTAGGCTATTGGATGAACTAGGGCTTTATACACAGCTAAATTCATTTCCGACTGCATGTTACCGAAGCTGAGCTGTTGCTACAAGCCCAACTGTTCCATATTTGAGTGATTCCATTTCTGTGTGGGTCATTCATACAGTGGGCAGTAAGTTGGTTACGACAGTCGTGAAAGACCGTATTCGCAACAGCAATTCAAAGTATTCAAAGGAAACAATTTCTACAAACCTCCAACCACATTTATAACAATTACTATAACAATTTGTAAAGTGAATTACCATCTCAATCTTCAGTAAGACAAAAGTTTCCACCATTTCGTCTGCAAAACCTAGAAGCATATGCGTAAGTACTGCCGAGAAGAAGTACATGGTTGCGTGTAGAAACAGAGATAGGCTGAGTGTTGCTTGTGCTGATATAGTGCTTGAAAGGGGTGTGTTTGAAGGTGTAGAAAAAATACCTTTGAAATGTTTGCAAATACTGAGACGTTTGCTGTGAAGTATTTCTATTGCGAATAGAGTTACCTCCGGCGTACATAACAAATTTTAGGCCTAAGTTAGGTCTTGTATAATACAGACGGAAAAGAAATTCGCTCTTTATAATACCCTAATTCTACCGGTAAGCAATTACGGACATGAAATGTAAAGAAGCAGACTAGGAAGCTTTCAAACTTTCCGAGCGGAAGGTGCTGCGTACAATACATAGTGAGGGGCCAGTAAATGACGAGTGGCGCTACGCATGAATTACAAGGAATATCATATGTTCAAAAGAGAAAATATTATGAATCTTTTAAAATACGGCGCACTTCAGTGGGCAGGTCATATATTGCAAATGTCAAAATATAGAATTGCAAAAACAATATTCAAGTGAATATTCATCAGACAACAGTATAGACCCGGAGATAGAAGATTATTAAAAACGCAAAAATTAAAAACAAAAGAAATACTTGAAAAAAACGCCTTAACCAATAAAAAACAATATTCCTACAAATTTTAGACCCGTTTTAAGATAGGTTTTCTATACAAAATAAACAACAAAAAAGTATATTTTTAATTTTGAGGGCTAATTACAATAATTTATCCATTGTTATCTGAATTTATCTGAGTTATCAATTGACTTTTTAGACGGTATATTAAGGAAAAAAACAATAAAAATCACATTTTTCAAAAAATCGCCGATGAAATATTTTTAAACACCCCGTACCTCATTTCTAGATGCCTTGCCTAACTTTCTGTGAAGAAAAATCAGAGGTACATGAAACTTCGATAATAATCCATTTTTTACACCGTGCGGTGGTGCAAATGGCCAACTTGAAAGATCTCCATCCTGAGCGTTGCCCAGCTATCGCTTTAACCTGATGCCAGGTTAGATTTCAGTCGACTTCTTTTATTTCGGTTTGCGGATTTCGGTCGACTTCTATGGGCCTCAACACAACACCGACACACAACACGACAACGACGATGGAGCTCGTTGTTCGAGATCCGGTTGTGAGGCCACAAGGCTCGAATTATGTACCGCAGGCATCTGTTGATGAACACCTGCAGCCTTTGAGTGTTCTCCACTGATACACACCATGTTTCGCTAGCATATAACCAGAGTTGAAAATTCGTATTTTGGTGCGATCACTTATCTGCCTGCTTTTCCAGATATTTCTCAAAGTCACATATTGGAAGCTTCAAGGAAGGAAGCTGGAAGGAACATTCTCCACTGATTGCCATGCTACTGTGAAACTGGAAGGGGTCACCGTGTTTACATTCAACGATTTGGTTTTGTTGACGTTGATGACTAAACCTGCCGAAGAGGAGCGTTCGGCAAGATCGTTGAGCTTACTCTGCATATGAGAGCGCCGTTGAGCGAGGTGTGCTTAGTCATCAGCCAATTCAAAGTCATTTAGGTGCTCCATGGCCACGGCCACAGCAACCCGCAGTTTGGTTCACGGTCAATCGCACCTACCAGAATCTCATAACGGTGATGGAATACATCCTTGTCTCACACCAGCTACGTCCCGGATAGGGTCGGACAAGACCCCATTGTGCAGCACTCTACACGAGAAGGCCTCGTACTGTGCCTCGATGAGGCCGATGATTTTCTCAGGAGCCCCCTTGCGTCTCAGGGCGCCCCACATATTCTCGCTTCATCGTAGTCAATGAATACCAAGTAAAGGGACTCTTGGAACTCGTTGACCTGCTCCAGAATGATGCGGAGCGTGACAATATGGTCCACACAAGATTTTCCGGCACGCAATCCGGCCTGCTGCCGCCGGAGAGTCGCATCGATCTTCTCTTGAATCCGGGCTAGGATAATTTTGCATAAAACTTTGAGAACGGTATACGGCATCATAATGCCTCGCCAGTTATCGCATACAGTCAGGTCACCCTTTTTGGGCACTTTCACTAAGATATCTTGCATCCAGTAGAACGGGAAAGTTGCGGTGTCTCAGATATTACGAAATAAACGATGCAGTAGTTGAGCGGATGTCATGGGGTCAGCTTTGAGCATCTCGGCTGATATGCGATCGACTCCTGGAGCTTTATTTGATTTGATGCTTTGGATGGCTGTTAGAATCTCTAGCAGTGATG
Source organism: Armigeres subalbatus (assembly GCF_024139115.2). Taxonomy (NCBI): domain Eukaryota; kingdom Metazoa; phylum Arthropoda; class Insecta; order Diptera; family Culicidae; genus Armigeres; species Armigeres subalbatus. The sequence continues at coordinate 53,542,300 of NC_085139.1, read as the reverse complement.
GAGCTTCGGTATTGACGCGTGTTATACGTCGGATCCTAGGCAGATCATGACGAGGTGGTGGCCTGGCTGGCACTTGAAAAAGTTGTTCGAAGTGCTCGAACCAGCGTTTCAGCTGATGGTCAGTTGGGTCGGTCAATATCGATCATTCGTGTCTTTTACAGGTATCGTTGCATTCATCTTCGCCCCGCTTAAGCGTCGTGAGATATCGTAGAGGAGGCGAATGTCCTCGGTTGATGCGGCTCTCTCTCCTTCGTCGGCCAGAGAGTCTGCCCACGCTCGCTTGTCCCGTGGACATGAGCGTTTTACTTCCTTCTCAAGAGCCGAGTATCGCTGACGGGCTAAGACTTTGGCTCCTCTGGTTTTTGATCGCTTTATCGCGACTTGTTCTCGCTGGTGGCGATGAAGGCATTATTGATGGCGTTCCATTGGTCTTCCACGCTGCCACCTTCCGGAATATCTGCAGCACGCGTCTCCAGTTCTTCAACGAAGGACCGTTTCACCGTGGCATCTTCCAGTCAGCGTGTGTTGAACCGTCGTCGAATTCTCTTCTCCTGCCTACTAATTCGCGTAATGCGCAGGCGTATTTCGCCGATGAGGAGGTGATGGTCAGACGCGATATCGGCACTACGTTTATTACGTACATTGTAGCGGCCAAAATGGCGGCTAGCATTCCGCGGCTTGTTCCCGGACTCAACAAAATGGCTTATGCGCCACCTCCGAAGAGGACCACTTGTCGTTTTCTACGATGCCCGGCTAGATACTGACCGAAAGTCAGCTACTGAATTCTCGGAGATGAACGGGAACAAGCAAGCATTCTAATTCCGACCCGAATGACCTGGAAACACCGACAATCGACACCTATCTAGCATAGCTCCCAAACTCCATTAGATAACAGAATTCCCTCAACACGACCTAAGTTCGTTATCATCACTGGCAGAAATTCCCCAACCTCTTCACCCTCATTCCACTTTGGAAGCCGGATAGACCAGACATTAAACGGACAAACTAAAACTACTCGAACGTGAAACACACTTAAGCTTTCTTAACCATCACTAATACATGTTTTTACGGAAACAAATACTTTATCAACGACGTTTATTTAACGGATTACTTAACCTAGGTATTTACAACGGTCATTCTGACCGGCCGGCTTAATTTCCCCTGTTCACATCTGGCTACCTAACGTGTGCGGTTTTTGCCTACTCTTGCTAATATTGTGTGTCTGTGCTAAGGTGCTTGCATGCAAGGCTTTCTACTCACGGTCTTTCGGGGCTTACGCTTTCAAGCTCCCTTTTGCGCTTCCTACGACGACGACGACGGCGATGGCTGCCACCGGCGATGACTCGTTGATCTGCAACCGAGTTTCACGTTCACGCACGAGGTTTTGGTGGTTTTCTCGTGCCGTGAACTTACTGGCTGGGCGAACGATGATCGGAACAGTCGCCTGGAGTGCGTTGAGGGCGTTCGCGACTCCCTTCCGGCCTCAAACCGCCGGGAAACTTTGCTTCCAGAGCGTAGACTGGATGAACGACGGAGGGTGGTGCGGCGGCTAGCTTTTCGTCTGCGCTTTGTGCGGTATTTTTGGGTTGGCTCTGAATGAAATAGCCGTAGCTTGCGCTAGGCTAGACGACACAATTAGCACATATGATGACACACAATTAAAGTCATTTACTTTGAACTCTGACACTACAGTTCAACACGCACAACTTTTACCGCACAAACTTCGATATCTAGCTAGGGTCTTTACGGGGAAACATTTAGAAATAATTACTACTAACTTAAGAACGCTTCACGTTTTAATAAACTTACAACAATTACACCACGGAAACTACACAACTTCGCGATCCTTGTTCTACCACGGTCTGGGACAAAGTGGACGAGACTATTTCTGAAATCCCTCAGATTAAACTGTCACGGTATGGTTTTAAGAAACGGAAACCCAATGGTCTCCGCTTACTATATTCGAGAGATATCAATTGAAGCTATCTCCTTTTGCTTTCGAATCGAAATTAGTTTACTCATCTCATTCCGTTATCGTGTCGAAGAATTCAATAGTTGCCTTTCAGTGTTCTCTATCCAGGCAACGAGAGCACGGATAGTGATTCTCGAATCGCTTCGCGCATCAACCTTGCGTAGCGGGATACCTATTTACGCTTCGAAAGTTGTATGCAATTTCCAAGTATTGTGCGTTGTGTGGTAATTTAGTTTGTTTAATTGTATTTCGCGTTTCTATGTTCATGTAATTTACTACTTTTAAGATTTTTTATATAATATTTACATTTATTTAGAATGCTTAAACAAAACAATAATAACAAGAAAACAAATAACTAGTAAATAAATAAATAACAAAAACGGCTACTGTTACAACATCAAGAAGGCTCCGTTTCCATTTTCGGCTGATGCAAATGTGGTCGATTTGGTTTTCTGCAAAGCCGTCACGGGCGACCCACGTGACCTTATGAACCGGTCGATGAGGGAAGAGCGATCCCCCGATCACCATGTCGTTATTACCACAAAATTCTGCGAACAGCTCTCCGTTTTCGCTCATTTCTTCGAGACCATGGCGTCCCATAATGCGCTCATGGTTCGAGTTGTCGGATCCGAACTTCGCATTGAAGTAGCCCAAACAGATCTTGATATCACCCTTCGGAATTCTATCTACGACGGCATTGAGTTGGTTGAAGTTCTCTTTATCTTGCAGATCGGCAGCAGCGATTGGCGCATAACATTGGATTATATTAAGGTTTCGGACCCGTGTATTAAATCTGGTAACGATTATCCTTTCACTTATAGGTTCCCACGTCATAAGCGCAGAATGTGCCTGAGCGCTTAGTAGGAAGTCAACTCCGCGATGCCGGGCAGCGTGTTCACCTCGTAAACCAGAGTATATCAGAACTTGTCCCGACGGCGTTCTGTGTTCTCTAAAGTTTGGTCAACGAACTTCACGCAGTCCCAGGATCTCAAGCTTCACGCGGCGTGCCTCATTGGCAAGTTATGCCAATTTACCCTGCTGGGCTAGTGTTAAAACGTTCCATGTTCCTATTCGTGTTCATTTTTTTCTCGCTAAGAGTCGTTGCCGTAAAATCAGTCCTGGGTTGAAACTCAGAAGAATTTTGTAAGTACAGTGCTTAATAGAGATGTGTTTGTTTATTCGCGCCCTAGAAATAAGAAAATACAGTAAATATATCTTTTCAAAAAGATAAAACCACTTGGTAAGGGAACACCGTGATTGCGTTTTGTGTTAATTAACCATTATTTTTTTCGGATTTTCCATTCCGTTCCAAAAAATTATCCTTTAACTTTTTCGAAATTTCCTTCATGAATTCTTCCCAGAGTTTGAGGACAAAACTTCAGGAATTTCCAAACTAACAAACTAACACAGGACTCTTGAAGAAATTTTTGACAGCCTTTAATTTATCCAATGATTTCTTTGGACACTCCTCCAAGAAGTTTTTCGGAATATTTTCTGAGGATTCCGTCAGAAAATCCTCCGGAAATTACTTCTCATATAAAACAAGAAATTCCTTTGAAAAATTACCTCAAGACATTTATTTGAAAATCCAAAAAAATAAAAAGAAAAAGAAAATTTCAAAAAATTCTTCGTAAATTCCTTTACGAATCCTTTTAAGAATTTTGTTGGAAAATCTTTTAGAATTTTTTTCCCAAATTAGTTTCCGAAGAAATTCTTAAAGGAATTTCCAAAGCTATTCCAAAAGAAGTTTCAGAAGGCCTTCTTCTGAAGAAATTCTAAAGGTATTTTGTAAACAATTCCCGTAGGTATTCTGGACGAAATTTCCGAAGGATTTTCTTTAAGAATGTCTGAAGAAATTCGTAAAGGAATTTCCGAATGAATTTTGGAATAGTTCCTTTTTTTCGATTTTTTCAATGAATACCTACTATGAGGAATTTCAAAAGGAATTTCTGGATTTATCCCCGATGTAATTTCTGGAGGATTTTCTGGAAAACAAAACCAGAGAAATTCCAACAGAACTATTGGAAAAATGATCAAAGAAATTTAGCAGAAGCTTAAAAATGTCGGAAAATACTTAAGGATTTAATCTAGAAATTCGGTTCGGAAATTCCTTTACGAATTATTTTATGAATTTCTTTTGAAATTCTTCTAGAAAATCCTACGGAAATTCCTTCTGGAATACCTACGAAAATTGTTTCAGGAATACCTTCGCAAATTTCTTTGGGAACTTCTTTGAAAGCTCTTTTTTACCGGAAATTCCTTTCAAATTTTCTTCTTTTAGAAATTCCTTCGAAAACTCTTTGAAATCCTTTGTGAATTCCTTTGAAAATTTGTTTTTTAGAGGAATCGCCGCAGCAATTATCTTAAGATTTTCTAGAACAAATTTGTCCAGTAATTCTTTAGGAAATCCTTTCCGAAACTCTAGAAAGAAATTGGAATTCCTTAGAAATACCTCTAAAGAATTTCTATAGAACTTCGTCCTGTAATTATTTCGAAAATTCCTTTCGGAATTCCTTCGGACATTTTTCCGAAATTTTGATTATAAATTCCTAAAGACCTTCGGATATTCCTTTAGAAATTGTTTCTAGAGCCTTTTTAGAAGTTTATTCAGAAATTATTTTAGGAATCATTTGGAGTAACTTCAAAAGTTCCTTCGGGAATTTCATCTGGAATTTCCTTTGATGTTTTCGTTCCGGAAAAAAGGTTTTGATTTTTTTGGAAATTTTTGGAGTACATTACTAAAAGGAAAAAGAAGCGCAGAAGGAATTATCAAATAAGTTAACTGAAAGAATTCTTGGAGGAATTTCTAGAGAGGGAGGGCGATTTCTGGCTATCTTACCCTATTCTTTACATTCCAGGAATTCCCTTCAGGAATAATTTAGAAAATTACGCCATTAATTCCTTTTGACATTCCTCCAGGGATTCCTTCAGAAAATACATTGTATAGGCCTTCTGTAAATTACATCAAACTTTACAAGGCCGGCTCTAATCCTAAGTTCAATGAAGACTTCACGGAGAGCGGACACGAGAACAGCACCACAGCAGTCAAGCGGTCCTACACATATTACGTATGCACTTTTGGGGGGAGAAGGGTCTGTTGTTTTCTTACGCGCCATATAAATAAAAAACATTTGTATGGGAAAAATCTTACATGGGGGAAGGGGGTTCGAAAAACCCAGAATAATTGCTTACGTAATAAGTGTACGACACCCAAGTAGAACTTTTACGCAATGTTCGGACTCTCAGGTATGGACTAACGTTTGGTTGCATTGCGGTTCTTTTCAGCATTTTATGAGAAGAAATAGTTAATTGCAAAATAACGTCGATTCTAGTCTCACGACGAACGATGCCATGTACGAACATGGATTTTCGAACAAACTGATATGGTTGGTCAAGGCGACGATGGGTCGGGTTATGTGCGTAGCTCGAGTTTCAATGGCTTTCGCGCAGAGGGCTACGGCAAGGTGATGGTCTTTCGTGCCTGCTATTACACGAGTGGTACGATTTTCACGAAGTCCGTCCAGCTTTTTGGTTTCGCCGACGACATTGATATGATGGCACGTAGCTTGGAGAAGATGGAGGATGCCTACATCAGACTGAAAAGGGAAACTAGCCGGATTTTACTAGTCACCATAATATCGAAGAATAAGTGCATGATAGGATGAGGCTCTACCAAACACTCATTAGACCTACGGGTACGAGACCTGGACAATGCTTATGGAGAGCCAACGTGCACTTGGAGTTTTCGAGAGGAAAGGACTGCGTACTATCTAGGGCATCCGGCCGAATAGGTCATTTAGCCGAATAGGACGTTTGGCCGAATAGGACATTTGGCCGAATAGGACATTTGGCCGAATAGGACATTTGGCCGAATAGGACATTTCGCCGAATAGCACATTTGTCCGAATAGCACATTTGTCCGAATAGGACATTTGGTCGAGTGGTACATTTGGCCGAGTAGGACATTTGGCCGAATAGAACATTTCTCGCGTGATTTTTGAAAACGTCGTAAGTCCAAATGAGAGACTCTCTTTCATTACGCTCTCTTTTGCTAATATCTAGGCTAGTTTAAAATTTGTTGCAATATTTTCACCTCAGCACACTAGACAAAGCTATTTTCTTCAGATCGGTGCTGGAAAATCCAACGTAAATGTTAGTATGGCTATGTAATAATCGAAAGAGAAAGTAAACAAAGAGAGCCTCTCTTTTGGACTTACGACGTTTTCAAAAATCACGCGAGATTTAGCCGAACAGTACCGGCCTCTCACTTCTCTCTCCACACTATTCACTTTTCGCGGTGATAAGTAAGAGTGAGGAGTGAGAAGCGTGACGTCTCACTACTTCCCTCTCATTTCTCACAGCTCACTGTGAAAAGTGAGAAGTAAGAAGTAAGGGCCCTCCTTAGCCGTGCGGTAAGACGCGCGGCTACAAAGCAAGACCATGCTGAGGGTGGCTGGGTTCGATTCCCGGTGCCGGTCTAGGCAATTTTCGGATTGAAAATTGTCTCGACTTCCCTGGGCACAAAAGTATCATCGTGCTAGCCTCATGATATACGAATGCAAAAATGGTAACCTGGCTTAGAAACCTCGCAGTTAATAACTGTGGAAGTGCTTAATGAACACTAAGCTGCGAGGTGAATGAGACGTATTGAGACGTATCACTTCTCATTTCTCACTGTATAAAATGAATAGTGCGGAGTGAGAAGTGAGACCTCTTACTACTCACTTCTCACTTTTTACAGTAAGAAGTGAGATATGAGGAGTGAAAATTGAGATGTCTCACTTCTCACTCCTCACTTCTCACCCCTAACTTCTCACTCCTTACTTCTCACTTCTCACTGTGAAAAATGAAGAGTTAGAAGTGAGATGTCTCACAACTCACTTCTCATTTCTCACTGCACACTGTAAAAAGTGAGAAGTGAGTTGTGAGACGTTTCATTTCTCAATTTGCACTACTCACTTTTCACAGTGAGAAGTGAGAAATGAGGAGTGAGAAGTGAGAAATATCCAATTCGGTCAAATGTCCCATTCGGCCAAATGTCATATTCATCCAAATGACCTATTCTGCTATATCTTTTCGGTCAAATGACTTTTGGCCTAATGGTCTGCTCGGCCAAACAACTTTCGGCCTAATGGCCTATCGGCTAAATGGCATTCAACCGAACGGTATTCGGCAAAACGGCCCTTCCCCCCTGTTCATCGACACGCAAGTGGATCGGTGCGACTTTTGGCCGTTTTCTCAAGGTGGAGAGTCCGAAGCTTGCGCAGCATTTGCTAGCTGTGTCGGAAAGGAGGAAGAGATGCAGTACAGCCATCTCTGAGGTCTGCCAGTTACAGACGTTTCCCAAACCGCTTTGAAGATTCTAATTGGGCAGAAGGACAGATTCTTATCGAACGGAAGAGCAGATAGATGTCACGTCGAAGCTGGGATGTGGATTGTTTACGGGTTGATCGGTGCGAGTTGCACGTATAGTAGAATCGTCGGACATCACACTTGTTGCTCGGTGATCAACCAGGAGCTGCGTGATCTGCTGAAGAACGGTACGAATAGTTGTTACGATTTGGAGATTGTGATATATCGAATTTGTGATTAGAAAAAAGGCAAAGCAGGTGAAAAATAGTTTTTCCATGCTTTCGTTGCTGATCGATGCCTGCTATGAGAATTTATTTGATTAGGGTGGTCCGAAAAGTAACAATGATTGTTATGATCATAATCTAAAACAAATTCGCAAATATGGATTGATGGAGTAAACCTCTTAACAACTATACATCCACGCAAAATATGGATGATCTTCATCCCTGGCTGAAATAAACAAAACCCCAGGAAACCAACGCGGAATTTGGACTGACCATTACCTATCCACTGACTGTTATACTTAGGTACTTACGTGATCCGTTGAACAAGGCGATGCACTGCGAATTGGTCACCGATGCCAACGGTTCGGCACGCTGCAGCTCCGTTGGTCAAACTCCGCCACAGGAAGAAAGCGAAAAGGTCGTATAATATTTTTTTTCACTGCCAACGAAGGCGGCTGCATTCTTCCCATCCCCGACCTGTGGAGCATGAAACAATTCAAAACAGACAAAAACAACATATCTGCCAGCAGCATTATTGGCGCAGGTGATCATTTTATTGTTCCCATTCGTTTCAGTTACAAGCCCCTCGATACTAACGCTTGTTTGGCCAATGTTAGTAAGCTTTTTTTTTTTATTTCTGCGAGTGGAATCATATGCATATGAGGGTCCGTTTGTTGAGGATCACGGGAAGGCCCTGAAGCCGTTTGGTATTACATTTTAGCGGGTGTTTCCGATGCACTTGAACAAAGGATGCACTCTCCATAATTTTTACAATGTTGGGTGAACGTTGTTTCCCTTCTAATTATTGCAACCTATATAAGCACTTCTACATGCACCAAGCGATGCTTAGTTAGAAACGAAATAAATTTCTTCAGTGATTCGCGATATGCTTGTTGAATCGACGTTCGGTTCGTTCTCAAGACACCTGGCTGAAATATTCGAAAATTTATTAAGCCAAACAAGATCCACACGATAGCAGCGGTGGATTGAGAATGCTCTCGGTTCTACCCGAAATCCGAATTCGGAATTCTCCCGACGACATCTTAATTTACACCGCGTGCAAGAATTCAATCAGATAATCCTGCTTTTGGCCGGTTCGTCACGCCGCTACCATCTCGAATACCGAAGCATCTCACAACAAGGCAGTTTCTTCCTTGGCTCACCGGCTATATATTTTATAATTTTCACTCAACTTATTTTCACACCAATTCGTTCGAGCGGAGATAATTTTCCTTCGAGCCATGTTCGACCGAAACTATCAGCATTCGGCGAGAGTCCACTTCAAAGGAAGCGCATCGTCTATTTTCGGCATTTATCGCACGTCGCGAGGAAGACATTAACCTGAACCCGCTTAGGGAAACGACTCTAATTGTTCCGAAATGACCAGCCGGAGCCGCCAACCGACGACGACGACGACGGTAAAACAGCGCAATGCACGTGTATCGCATGGTCATATCGGTTTTGCACATCAAAGTCGCAAATGACTTAGGCAGGTTGTCGTCGCCATCGCCGCCGCGCCGGTCACTGCAATGCAACAAACAACTCTCTTTGGCGGCATACATCAATATGCGAACGCAGTTTAATTAGTTTTTGTTCTCACGGAGAGGCACCCACGTCACGTAAGCTGTGGCTGCACCTTGCTCCAACATAGCAGGTGCAGTGGCTGTGTCATCAAAACAACTAAATGTTCGTTTTGGCGAGGTTTATGACTTATTTAGACTACCGATTGGACGTGGTACCGCAATACGGGAGTGCGGCGTAATACAATCAAATGAAACTGTGTGGAATTTATGTAGATTTAATAAATGACCCAAAAGTAGAATTGTACAAAACACTTGTCGCCTCGACATACAGCATGACTAGGTGGTCAAGCGTGAGTCTGTCCTTTCTAAGCATAGATTTGATATGCATTTTGGCTTTCACGTCGCAGATTGTTTACTGGATGCTTAAAACCAAAATTTAAGTTTAGGTCAGCTAGTTTGTTTTGATGATCACTTCCAGATTTCGTTGAATATTACACTACATTATGCCATCATATCGTAATAATACCATCAGTACAATAATTTTTCAACAGGTTTTGTTCAGTAATCAAATCAATACGTCGAGCTAAAGAGACTACGAGATAAGGATGTGATAACGAGTGAAAGAAAAGTTAAACGATTGTCATTATTTCAATTCATATTTATGTTCTTTTTTGTTGGCTTTGCATAATTTTGTTTTACAGAGTTGGTTTCTCTCATAATTATTATATATAGTCTCCATTGCTGCTATACTTCTGTTTTTCTACACTACATTCGCAATTCTTAATTTACAACAAACCTTTTGACTTATGGTCCGACGTACTCATTCGTTCCTTGTCGCGTTCGCGCCGTTATCAGTAATTACATTACATTGTATAGCTGTTTCACTTAATTCCATATCATCAGTAACGGAGACGTCAACACACATCCTCTCTGCCGCGCCCAATTTCGTCCACCTTGCCGGGGAAATACTGTTTTTTGCCTTATTCTATAAATTCTTCCAGTTGACTGTGTTCGCCAAAATCATCGGAGCGCAACCCCTCGACAGCTCTTTGTTTAATCGAACTTTCTTTCTTGGCTTCACTGCATTGAGCTATTTACATACATTGTCTTGAACTGTTACTACGGCTCGATTACCTACCTGTTTACCATCAATTATCATTTCCTATAAAACCTTCTATTTACATCAATTTGCGTTAAGATATTATTTTTTTACATTGGTCTTCTGTACAACACAAAAAAGTTTGTTGATTTTCTTGTAGACAACGCGTAACAACGAATTCCTTTGTTTGTTTTTTTAGTATGTTTAATTATGCATATTTACAGTTACATGTAGTGATCAATTTCAGTTTTTCATGTTACGCTCATTTTCCTTTTTACAGTCTACTTATTTGCATGTATGGCATCGGTAATTTTAGTTATTCAGATGATCGTTTTTATAACAAAAATGTGGATTTTTTAAATCATACTGATGAAATGATTATTGGAAATCAAATTGAATTACATTAACCATATAATAACAATACTGCAATCGGGCAATGCTCGTTGGGTCTGCTTTCACGAGATTAACACAACGCGTACAGAAATGGTAATGACTCATTTGTAATATCTAGCAACCCTATAACCAGAGACCGGCGGAGTGAAAAACTGTCGAATTGGCAACGTATGAAAATGCATGAAATCGTGAAAATAATACTGGCAGCACTTGAACTTTTTGCTTGCTTCTTATGGATGCAAAAAGTAAACAAGTCGAATTGGAACCGCTTTTGACGGTTCGATTGTAAACAAGATGGCGTCTTCGCCGATCTCTTATTCTAGTATTTCTAGTAATATCTACTCTCGCAATTTGTTAATCCTTGCGGAATTTGACTTCATGATAAGAGCAAAATAAAATTATGTTTTCATGTCGACGTCAAATTTAAATCATAGTTTTTGAGATGCTACACCTTTTAAAAATCGATATTCTCTATTGCTTTTGATACTTTTAGGGTCCTACTACATGGTGTAGAGGTCACTTGCACAACAACCAGAATTATTGGACTGTACTATTAACATTTGAAAAAAAAAAGTCAAATCCGGGTGAGATTCCACACCTCCGGGAGAGACGCCGCACGTGAAAAATTTTGTAGAAATGACATTTTATTTTTTTTGCATTGGGCGAGGGGGAATGACGGCTTTGGCAGGTTTTGTTCTATTATTCTCAGGGAGGTTTTTTTATGACTGATTATGCTCAAATTTGGCCTAAACATTCTATGCATATCAAAGAATATTGTGGCCAAATTTCATAAAATTCGGTCGACAAAAATCCCCCTGCCAATAATAGAACAAAACCTGCCAAAGCCGTCTTTTCCCCGATTTTTTTTTTTTCAGAAAAGCATAGTCAATAATATTTGTATTTCATGAGCATTATGACCGCACAATTCGTAGTTGCTACTCCGTGATTGACTGAACTTGCGAAATTGTACAGAGAACACAATGAATGGGGCTTGGGATTAGCTACCCATTCTCAATGTACACGTTTCGGGAGCTCAAATATTTAAAGTCAATAACGGCGCTGGCCACGTCCTTACGGTCATATAGGAATGGAAGGATTGTTAGTCCGACTCTCGTTGCTACTAGAGACCGAGTATACCTCTGCATCTCCACGATTGTCTTGGGATAGGATATCGTCTTAGTTACAAAGGATAATTTATCTGGATTCACTTTGGTAAGCGATGCGATCTATGGGATGGGAAATGACACTAATACGAGTTAAAAAACATGCACGCCCGGTGGCATATGAAAGCTAAGGAGATTCGCTTTTTGGACGACCGCACGGAAGCGCAGCACTCTGTACTCACTTGTTCGATGGCTACAGCAAACTATTGAAGAACTCGCTTTTTTCGACCGCGCGCGACATGCGCATGAGCCACCGAACACAAAATACTTTATTTCTTTCCCGACGACTAAAACACGCACTGCACTTATGTTGACTTCCTGGTCAACAAGAAAGATAACGAGACGTCTTCTGTTATTTTAATCTCCTTTATTGCGAGAGTTAAAATTATCCTACGAATACAGAGGATCAGTTGAGTGTCATAATCTTCAAAAAAAATACTCACATTTAGTCTTTCTCGTCACTCTTCGTTTATAATATGGACCGCTTATCCGTGCAATTATTTGAATTTGTCGCTAACAATCAATGCATATATCAATTATAAATAGATAATTTAGGTTAATTGTTTCAACTCACAATTAGGTTTTACTAAGATTGTTTACAATCCGCTCGACAATTGATTCCGTAGAATACTGCCCTATTGTGTTATCTATACGTAGCTAGACAAAATTTGAATTCAATTACATTTACTCCAATTAATTCCAAGCTGTATAATTTACCTCTAGCGACGGTAATAACGAATTTAAATAATATTTGTAGGTATATAATTAGAAAATATCAAATTTCATAATTCACTGCTTTTCACATGTGTTTAATTTGTTTTCTTTTTACCCGTCTTCCCCTTAACGTAACTGTCATCTATCTCTTTCGCCTGTCTTTATGACATACACGATCATAGTAGATCAGTGGTAATCGCCTTGGTGAGAAGCGCCGACCAAGGGGTCGTGACACTCCCCCCGGGTAACGCCGTACATCTGGCTTACATCCTTATCGCTTCGAACATCAAGTACAGCGATCTTCGTTGCAGGGCGCTCGTAGATGCCGGTCACTGTCTGAATTGTAGCTGACCTTACACGGTTGTCCTTTCCTCGATTAACTCCAATCACACGTCCTTTAGGCCAGCAGTTGCGCGGCAGCGCTGGATCCACTATTAGCACTATATCGTTCTCCTCTATTGGTTTAACATCGTCAAACCATTTTGTTCGTCTTGTTAACTCCGGAAGGTAATCCCTTAACCAGCGTTGCCAAAAAATATTCGCTTCTACTTGTGACGCACGCCAAGCCCTCCGTAACACAACAGAGTTATCGTCAAGACTAAACGCTGGTTTGAGTCCACTCGATGATCCCATGATGAAATGATTCGGTGTTAGAACGGGTGCATCCGGCTCATCCACAGGAACGTGCGTCAAAGGACGTGAGTTGATAAGATTCTCGATTTCCATTAGACAGTTACGTAGTATTTCATCGGTTGGGTTTCGTCCAGGTTTCATCTGCAGTAGATTCGCCTTCACTGTTTGGATGAGTCGCTCCCAAGCCCCTCCCATATGTGGGGAAGCAGGAGGGAGGAATACCCATTCAGTTTGGTGACTAATAATTTCTCTCATCACTCGCTCTTGGTCCATGTCCTCGAGAGCTTTTTCAAGCTCTTTATTCGTTGCCACAAAATTCGTGCCACGGTCGCTGTATATTTTTATCGGAACTCCTCGCCTCGCCATGAAATTTCGGATTGCCATTATGCACGAATCTGCACTTAACGAATGGGCTATTTCTAAGTGCACTGCTCTCACTGTTAGGCATGTTATTAGCACGCCCCATCTTTTTTCACTTCTCCGCCCCACCAGCACGCCTAAAGGACCGAAATAATCTATGCCAATATAGGAGAATGGTCGTGCATACGCCGCCAATCTTGCATCTGGTAAATCTCCCATCAATGGTGGGCGTGGATACGATCGCTGATTTTTGCACAGTTGGCAACTCGTTCTAATTTTTCTGTAGAGTGCTCGTAATCCTGGGATGCGGAATGATTGACGCAGCTCGTTTAACACAGTTTCGTGATTTCGATGATGATAACGGACATGATAATCTTTTATAACCAGCATGGTAATGTGGTTGCCCTTAGGAAGGATTATTGGGTTTTTGGTGTCAGTGGTAACATACTCACAAGCGCTGATCCTACCGTGCATCCGCAGTACTTTGTGCTCATCAAGAAATGGATTTAAAGTGTATATGGAACTCGTTTTTGGTATTGGTTTTCGATCCGTAGTAGACCTCGATTGTCTTGATAGTAGACTTATTTCATCCGAATATGATTCCCTTTGAGCTTGGCAATAAAGCATATTTGTTGCTCGGTGTAACTCATTTCTGGTGAGTGGGCCAATAACCCTATCAGCCTTATTTTTACTCTGAACGTTGGAAATGAACCTTAAAACCAACGCAGTAACTCGTAGTATCCGTTTCCACGTGGAGAACCTATCCACTGGAAGCAAAGGCTCGGTAGCTACCGAATGGTACAAGAGGCTTGCCCTAAGTTCCTCATTGGTCGAATCCGGCGAGAATGGTTGCGAGGGCCATTGGTCCATAGTTTGTGACAAAAATGCTGGTCCCATAATCCATCTACTGTTACGACCAAAGTCGTGTTGTCGTTTCCACTTTGTTGCTTCATCAGCTACATTGTCTTTTGATGCAACCCAACGCCAGTCTTCAACATTTGTAATATCCAGAATCTCACTAACCCGCCACGCAACATATTGCGAATATCTGCGATGATCGGAACGCAACCAACATAGGACATCACGCGCATCGGTCCAAAAGAAACGTTCAACAATTTTATACGACAAGGCGTTCGATATTGTGTTGGCAAGTCTTGCACCAATAACGGCACTCTGCAATTCAAGCCTCGGTATCGAGACAAACTTAATCGGCGCTACTCGTGATTTGGCGCCGACAATAGCGCACTCCACCGTACTTCCTTGTTGGAACCGTAGATATACTACTGCTGCATATCCTAATTCGCTAGCGTCCACAAAGGTGTGTAACTGGATGATTGTCTGAGAACTTATGGTAATTGAGAAACGGTAGCAGCGAGGTATAGTGACATGCTGAATACTAGGAAGTATGCTTAGCCATTGTTTCCATTTCTGATACAGGTTGACTGGAATCTCATCGTCCCAGTCTGTACAAGATCTCCAAATTTCCTGAAAAAGTACTTTCAGGAAGATCAGCACATTGGATAAGAAGCCAAGTGGGTCGAAGATCGACATCAGCGTTCGTAAAACTTCTCTTTTTGTGGGAGCACGTTCTCCAAGTAGTAGATTTGTATCATGTTTGGCCGACAGCTTGTAGATAAAACAGTCTGTTTCCGTGCACCACCACATTCCAAGGACCTTTTCAGTCGCCAACTCCGAGCCGATGTTCAAACTCTTCTGGTTAGCTTTTTCCAGCTGTAAAGCATGCATTACTTCGGATGAGTTGGATATCCAATTCCTAATTTCAAATCCCGCTTGAGCATGGATAAAACGGACATCTTTGGCAAGCTGGATAGCTTCTTCCACAGTTTCAACGCTTACCAACATGTCATCCACATAATGTTGCTTACGAATTGCTTCAACTGCCTTTGGATGACTATCAGCGTATTTCTCTGCATTCACGTTCTTCACATGTTGTGCGCAAGTTGGAGAGCAGCATGCTCCGAAAGTCACGGTGCGCCGGTAGACCGTTATTATAAAATAAAAATGTCCATCAAAACCAAGTACAGGGCTCGATTCCTGTGGTAATTCTGCTCCTCTGGGCCAATTTTTAAAAAAAATCCCTAGGCGGAATTTCAAGAAATCTTGATTTGAAGTTTTTAATTAAGAAATTTCAAAAGAATCTATATTTTAATTCAATAATATCCCCAAAATACCTTCAAAGCCGTCCAAAAAGTGGTCCAAGTTGTTTTCAACCAGTTTGCATTTGTTGCCTTTATTACAATTATAATTTTTTATAACTGATTAAGCTCACCAAACTGACTTAAGTATTTTTTTGTATTGTATGGCTTGAAGCCGTCTGTCTTCTAGAATGCTACCTCTCGTTCCATTCATGAATTCACGTGCAGGCTGCAGATTCTTTGTTGAATGCCATTCAGATTAAAGTTTATATTTTTTTATTGTATTCACAAATGTATTCGAGCATCAGAAGTAAAGATTGGAGTACGGAAGAAATTGATGAAAAAAACAACAGCTAAAAGATTTGTTTAAAGTAGTGTAGTTGCTCAGCAGTATATAAGGTTAGATCTTCGTCAGATGCTGTAACAATTGAATTGACGGAGCTTTATCAAATTCTGAGATTTCCCCGCAAAAGGATCATCGGACTGGTAATGACTCCAAAGATTGCGGTAAGGAAAAGCTACGATTTTCAAGAGTGAGCTCGGCATATAGAATGAGATCTCGAGAACAAAGGAAAACATCAGGAAAAATGCACTAGAGAAAGAAAGGATTTTACAAGCTTTGTGCATACTCTTTTGGGTTTTCGGTTACGACGAAGATAAAATATTCAATTTTCAAACTTTTAAAAACACATTAATAAAGAAACAAAATGAACTTTTGTTCATCTCCGCCACTACACATCTAGTTCGGTATTGTTAATACGATTTTAAAGCTGCTCGAGAAGCGCCAAGTTGAGTATATTTATGGGTAAACCAAGTACAGATGAGGCATCAACAAATTGCATAGAGTTCACTAGAATCCCGATCTTTCGGATTGCGTCACGGTAAGTTACTCTGCTTGAACATTAACAATTGAATGATTTCAAACAAGTGTACGCAAGATACAGCTCTTTGAAACTCGAGCATCGTTTTGAGGAAGCAATTGATGGCTTTGCTAGCAGCTGGAAAAAGCCACTGCTTCCATTCACGCCAAAGTACCATATTTTTAATTATCATGTTTCAGAGTTCTTTAGAGGTACCAGAATATGTATTGGCTTACATATCAAACATGCTTTTTCTAGTCCGTTGATTAGAACTTTGACGAGATTTGGCTTTGAAAGATCGGGTAATAAGTGCTGTGATCGAGTATAACAGCTTCTAACTACTATTATTCTACACGAACTCTGGTCTTACTGCTCTCCATTGTGAACATAAACCCTAATTTAAAATAATTTTTACTTCTCATTCTATTAAATATGGAAAGCAACACTTATACTAAACTCGGGCAAGTTAGCCATACAAAAACATACTTAAGATAAGATAAGTCAGTTGTAAATATTTATGGTTCTAATAACGGCAACGCGTGCTTAGGGCCATATTTGGCGTTATGCAAGAGAATGGTGCTGTGGCGACGAATGATGAAACAAGAGCTCGCCCAGCTCTACGGCGAACCCAGTACCCAGAAGGTAGCTAAAGCTGGAAGGGTACGATGGGCAGGACATATATCAAGAATGCCAGAAAGCAACCCTACAAATCTGGTGGTTACTTCCGACCCGGTACAAGAAGAATTGAAGGACATCTATCTAGGTGGATTAATCAGGGTTTTTGGTGATATTTTTGGATTTTTATATGGATTCTTTTAAAATTTCTTAACTAAAAACTTCAAATCAAGATTTCTCGAGATTCCTCCTAGGGATTTTTTTAAAAATTGGTCCAGAGGTGCAGAATTACCACAGGAATCGAGCCCTGTACTTGGTTTTGATGGACATTTTTATTTTATAATAACGGTCTACCGGGGCACCGTGAAAGTCATAACCTGTGTCACGAAGGTGCTGGGCAGCTCATCAGTTGGATTTTCTCTCCACAGGAATAACTGACAATACTGGTCTTCTTTGGCGATTAATATTTGTAGAAACATTTCCCTAATATCTCCAGTAACACCAATCTTGTTTTCGCGGAACTTGTACAGCACATCAGTTAGCGGAACTAGCTGGTCCGGTCCTTTTAATAGCATTGAGTTCAATGATATGCCGTTCATTTTGGCCGCCCAATCCCACACGATTCTAATTTTTCCGGGTTTGTTCGGATTAAATACTGGAAATATAGGGATGTACCATTTGTGTTCCTTATTTATTTTCTCTTCGTCCTTTGTCAGCTTTCTGATGTAACCCCTTTTCAGGTAGTCGTCGATTTTGGCTCTAACCATGATCCCCAAATTATGGTCTTTCTGCATTCTGGATTCCAGGCAATGAAATCTCTTCAAGGCGGCTGGTTTGCTATTCGGTAAACGGAAACTGTTGTACTTCCAGAGAAGAGGTGTTTCATAATGCCCACTTTTTGTTTGCGTTATTGTAGCAAGAATCTGCTGAGCTCTTTGGTCATCAATAGATACCAACGGTTTTTCGGGTTTGGTGATACCCAACCCTTCCAAAGAAAAATATTCTCGTATGCTACATCCTATAGAATCGGTAGTGCTTTCATTGCAGGTGCACGCATGAATACTATGGAAGCCTAGGAAGGACTCTTTATGTTCCGCTCCTCCATGAATCACCCACCCAAGCCGAGTTTTTGTCGCAATCGGTTCACATATTCGCCCCTCTCTTCCTTTTAGGGGGTAACTTAGGTTTGCGTTGTTAACTCCTATGAGGAGCCTTGGCTGTACGTCCTTGTATGAATCCACCGGGATTCCCCGCAAGTGTCGATAGTTTTCTCGAAGCTCATCCATGTTGATAGTTTGATAGAATAAGTCCAAACTGGAAACTGTGTGAACTCCTCGAATCGGATATCGTCGGTTATAATCCCTTGTGCCGGAAATCTCCATAGCCAGTTTCGTTGAGTCACTCTCCATGCGGCTTTTGTTCGCAGTCCACTTGATGCATAACGGTTCACGTTCTCCGATGATCTCTAATTCCGCTGCGAGGGTGGCGTCTATAAAGCTGAGGGATGATCCGTCATCGAGAAACGCATATGTCTTCAAAGATTTCCCTGGTCCATGCAACACTACCGGTACGACGCGAAATAAAACTTTGTTGGTTGGCGAATGATGCGTATTGCACTGTATATCAGATCCATTTTTAGATGTGGAGGCTTTTTCATTCGCGCAATCTGAATCTGCAGCATTATCGCGTTGATTGTTATGTAACAGCTGATGGTGTTTAAACTCACATCCGTTTTTCCCGCAAACTTGTTGCGATCTACAAGCACCTCTGTGAGGCTTGAGACACTTCCTACACAAACCGTACTCCTTGACCGCGGCCCATTTTGAGTTGTAGCTTAATTCCTTGAATCTCTGACACTTCTCGATACTGGAACAGCTACCTTTGCAGACGTAACACGGCTTGTCAGTTAGCTTAGATGAGATTTTGCTGGCGTCGTCGCGTATATCCTCGGCATGCGTATTCAAATATACCGGATTGCTCCTCGCTGATCGAAACACCTTTGATTCGCTAGGTAATGTAACGAGTGGACAAATCGTTTCGGCGAGCTCATACAACCAGGCAGAGAACATAGAAAGGTTTATGTTAGGGAAGTCTCTTCGATATTTGGCCCATTCGAACTTCATGGATGATGGAAGTTTGTCCACCAGTTCGCGAAGAAGAGCTACATTATATGTATATTCTTCCAGCCGACATGCTTCAATCGTTGCACACAAATTTTGTACGGCAAGAGAGTACTCGATAATGGAATCTAATTTCTCAGCTTTAGGTGCCGGCGTTGAGCTGATTTTGGCTATCAGATTGTGCACAATAATTTCAGGATTTCCAAACCGCATCTTTAGTGTGGAAATAATCCGTGTAACGTTGGATGGATGCATTAACATACATTTCACTGCTTCGTGCGCTTTCCCAGTTAAGCACTTTTGTGGACGTACGAGGTTTTCTTCTGGTGTGAATCCGCACATGTTGGTAGTAGTCGTAAAGGATGAAACGAAAAGCGGCCATTCTTCCGGGGATCCGCTAAAGGTTGGCAGCTCGCGTGATACCGCTTGCCTTGCCACGATTTGGCTCCGTGTGATGTTGTTTTCATCGTCTTCTTGCATCGTAGCGTGTGCATATGGGGAATAATGATTTTCGTTGTGTGCGATTGATTCGTCTCTTCTCAACCGTTCATCGTAAAAACCAACTCTTTCACGCGGGCCTGCGTCAATTCTCATGCGGCTGAAATCACGAACCACACTGTTGGTCTGCTCGGGCTGTCCATGATGCCTCGTCAGGCTGGAATGTTGTACAATAAATGCCGGAACACGATCCTTTTGTTGATGTATTTTCTCCTGCTGGACGGTGGGGACTGTAGTCGGAGGGTTACGGTGTGGATGTTGATGTTCCCCAGATTCTAAATGCATCGTCGGTAAAGGTGCACCAATATTTCTCCCGGAAGTTCCTCCGTCCAACCATTCTCTGACTGCATCATTTTGTTTCCCTTCTTCAAGCTCCATTTCAGATGTTGTGTCACTGGCAATCTCCATTAGCAAGTTGTATCGTTTACGAAGGTATTCCTTTTTTCTCGCATATTCAGCTTCTTGTAACTTCCGTTCTTCGTCGAGCATTTGCAGCTCCAACTGTAACTGTTTAGTAGACTTTCTCGATGATCCAGAATGTTGACTTGGTGTTTCGCCGGAACCTTGCTTCGCGTTGTTCCGCGGCTTAACTGTTGTCGTCTTTGGTGGCTCGTACGAAATCTGTTCAGGTAACGGTCTTCTGATTGGAACGATGGTGCTCGAAGCTAGGGGAATATTCACGATCGAAGATATCGGCTGATGGAGGCTTGAGGACACTGTCACACACTGGGATTGCCTGGTCGTTGTTTGAAAAACGTTGGAAGTGTGTACGTTCACGGTGAAGGGCGTTGTGGTTGTGATATTGCTTAACGCGAAAGTGTTTGGCGGCATCAGCATGGCGGTATTTTCTACTGGGTTTTGTGATACTATTGCACTGGGCGCATTATTGACACTCAAGGGTGGAAACATCTTGCTCGAAGCGACATGGGTTAATATCGATTCATTTGTGTTGCAGCTTGCTGATATACTAGGAAAAAAGGTTCAACGGTACCGATGATACCCGAACGACTGGGTTGGGAAACGGATGATTACTCACTGACTGACTCGTATGGAGATTATGCACGAAGCAACTCTGTTCGACTCCTTTGGATGGTTGACACACAGGACACAGCCAGTCACGATCTTCTACACCTTGCGTGACCTCGACGCACGCATAGTGGTACCAGTCGTCACATTGGTCGCACTGAACCATTCGAGTGTTGTCTTGGCCAGTGCATGCCTTGCAGTTGTTGCCATGATCCACCGCTGTCGGCGCTGCATTAGCCGCGCTGGCTGCTGACACCGATCTGGTTTTAATAGGAGTTCGACCGATCATCATTAACAGGTATTAAATGATAATTTTAATTTGTTGACTTCCTGGTCAACAAGAAAGGTAACGAGACGTCTTCTGATCTTTTAATCTCCTTTATTGCGAGAGTTAAAATTATCCTACGAATACAGAGGATCAGTTGAGTGTCATAATCTTCAAAAAAAATACTCACATTTAGTCTTTCTCGTCACTCTTCGTTTACAATATGGACCGCTTATCCGTGCAATTATTTGAATTTGTCGCTATCAATCAATGCATATATCAATTATAAATAGATAATTTAGGTTAATTGTTTCAACTCACAATTAGGTTTTACTAAGATTGTTTACAATCCGCTCGACAATTGATTCCGTAGAATACTGCCCTATTGTGTTATCTATAC
This sequence comes from Armigeres subalbatus, assembly GCF_024139115.2. NCBI lineage: Eukaryota > Metazoa > Arthropoda > Insecta > Diptera > Culicidae > Armigeres > Armigeres subalbatus. Next base: position 53,520,927 of record NC_085139.1, on the reverse strand, counting down.
GTAGCTAGACAAAATTTGAATTCAATTACATTTACTCCAATTAATTCCAAGCTGTATAATTTACCTCTAGCGACGGTAATAACGAATTTAAATAATATTTGTAGGTATATAATTAGAAAATATCAAATTTCATAATTCACTGCTTTTCACATGTGTTTAATTTGTTTTCTTTTTACCCGTCTTCCCCCTAACGTAACTGTCATCTATCTCTTTCGCCTGTCTTTATGACATACACGATCATAGTAGATCAGTGGTAATCGCCTTGGTGAGAAGCGCCGACCAAGGGGTCGTGACAACTTACTTGTTCGATAGCTACTCTTATTACCGGCCGCGCAATGCAGAACAAATATTTCGGCCGATCGCGCGATCATTCTGCAGTCCGAAACAAGAGAAATCTCGCACTGAACTGATTTTTATTACCGGCCGCGCAATGCAGAACAAATATTTCGGCCGATCGCGTCATCGTTCTGCAGTCCGAAACAAAAGAAATCACGCACTGATTTTATTACCGGCCGCGCAATGCAGAACAAATATTTCGGCCGATCGCGTCATCGTTCTGCAGTCCGAAACAAAAGAAATCACGCACTGATTTTATTACCGGCCGCGCAATGCAGAACAAATATTTCGGCCGATCGCGTCATCGTTCTGCAGTCCGAAACAAAAGAAATCACGCACTGATTCCATTACCGGCCGCGAAATGCAGAACAAATATTTCGGCCGATCGCGTCATGTCATCGTTCTGCAGTCCGAAACAAGAGAAATCTCGCACTGAACTTCATAGTCAATAATATTTGTATTTCAACCAAAAAACAAACTAGTTTATCACGTGGACAATTTCTTATTTTTACTGTGTTTCAATACCAGTCGAGACTATTGGTCCTTATTAGGCTTTTACTTCATTGTTTTTCTTTCACAATGAATTACACAAATCGTCAAAAATTGAACATATTCCGTTTCCGCGCAAATTTGCGGGCAAATTGATTTGTTTCTCATTATTGTGATGTTTTCAGTAGTGAGCGCGCCTGATAGCCAGCCTTGTGGAAGGTCCCTGTCCACTCATCACAGTCGAGTCAATCCAGCCTGCGATCATCAGCCGTCCCGGCCCTGTGTTTGAGGCCGGTGAAGGGACCTTCCAACAGCGATTATCAGGCAAGTATGCTCTCAATACGTTCAGTTCATCCACCGAAGGGCTCCTGTTTCCAGTCAATGTGCAGCACCGTTTCTCTCATCTGGATATTCTCTTGATCGGACACCGGGACGCACACTTGCCCCCAGCCTTGTGGAAGGTCCCTATCCGCTCATCACAGTCGAGCCTATCCAGCCAGCGATCATCAGCCGTCCCGGCCCTGTGTTTGAGACAGGTGAAGGGACCTTCCAAGAACGTTCATCTGGCAAGTTTCCATTCAACGTGTTCAGTTCATTTTCTGACAAGATTCCTGATTCTAGACAACTCGCGACCACGCTTCTTCCGTATGAAAATTGAAACGAGCAACGGTCGTTTCAAAATATAGAACGATAGTTTGCAGTGATAGTGCTCGAATCGAGTGGTGCAATATAGAGATAATGCAGATCAGCATCTGGGTGACTAATCTTCTGATTAGGGCCTGCAATGAATTTAGAACCAAGAATATGGAACAAGAAATCCGGAAGTATGACGTAATACGAGATAGTACTAAAAAAAGAAATCTATAGGGTCCCTGGCTGAAAGAAAAATCGCAAACGATCTTTCCCTTCTAGTCAGCCGAGTGGATAAGTTCAGGAGAAAAAGTTTAATTTCAAGTGAAGTGGTAAATGGTGTGAAAATTGAAGAATTAGCAAGTAATAACTAAAGTAACCATATTCAGTTATTGATTTTAAAAAGCCAACGAAAATTATGTATTCCAGGGGTGTTTTATGACCAATACAGTTCAATTCGTGAGTAGTGCGATATAATTGAGTACCAAACTAGTGAGTTTTAGATAACCTAAATGTATTCCATGAAAATTAAACCAATAATTTTAACAGGCAATTTGAGTCGAAGAACAGAAATAGTTATCAAAATTTAATAACTAGTAGCTGCTGTGCGAGTAATATTTGATGCAAAGGTAAATTGTGGTGTAACTTATTAAAGATGCGAGTGTATTCTAATTAGAATTTGTGTACAGCACCACGTGCCTAGGTGTCCCATAGGTTTGGGCTGGCATTGGGTCGGCATCGAATGATCGTCGATTCTCGGTTTGCGGAAATTATAGTGCTTGGAAGATTGGGCAATCGGCCTGGGTGCGAACCATAGCCTCGCGGCTGCGCGCCGTAATGGTCCACTTAGAGAGCGACGGCCAACGGTAAAAATCTCGGCCTCGCACTGCCACACTACCCTTCGGTGGTTTCTACCTAGCGAGCGTACTAGGAGGGAAAGTTTGCCTCGCCAGCGAGATTGCCCCACGATCGACTCACGTACTTCCATAACGAGCACAGCGTCAACATCTCCGAGACTCAACCTCGCTACCAAAACCAACGATACCGCGCCATCGTCAAACCTCGAGTCGTTGCTCCGAAACTCAGCCTCGCTGCTCAACGACCGCCGGTGAGCCAAACTTCGATATTGCTACACACATCGCCGCGGGTTGCATGTAGTAGCCATCACCGAGCCTTCATCGCGGAGAAATTTGCATGCACCGAAGAAGCGTCGTCCAGCAGGTACCAACGCTAATACCTAGAACCGCAGCGTTGGAGAGCACCGGCGTACAACTACCAACATCGTCGCCCGCTCGATCGACCGACGGTTGCACGTCTGCGTCCTGTATAACTCCTCCGGCATGTCGGCCAACTGCCGGACAGCTACCTGGCAGGTCTGTTCGGTGCCATAGAAATAGTGCATGTTAACGCCGAGACGCTGTAAGTACACCGCATGAATGTAATAGTACACCACCACCGATACAAGTGAATTCTAGAAGTAAGATAACTTTGCAACTCTTGACCACCAAAGCACGATCAGTGACGTCACTATTAGGGACAGAGAGGTTTTGAAATGCACGCACAGAGAGAGATTTTTTAAAGAGCTAGGAACAAATTAGAAATAAAATGCCTGTGGATAGATGATTTTCTTTCTTTTAAACTTTGTTCGTAATTACAAGGCTATTTTCGAACACAATTTGTTACTTCACCAATAAAGAATTAGATGAATATATTGCAATTGATTCCGTAGATTTCTTTTATGCTATTTGAATTAGATTACCTGAAATTGGGGATTGGTGATTCGGCCTGTTAGGGATAAGGGTTTAAGGTCTGGTAGATTCGTCTTGCTGTGGGGTTGAACAACGGCTAGCTGGGCAACTCGATCCGCAATTCCTCGCAGACGATAAGAACCGTCTGGCGCTTAAGCTTGGAATTTTGGAGACCCCAACAAGACCCATCTTACAAAATGATGCTCCCCAACATTCCAGTACTCGTCACTCCCACATCAGCAACGAAAACGGTGGTCTGCACGTCTACTATCAGAATGTTCGCGGGCTTCGGGCTATCAGAATGTTCGTGGCGTAGCCAGAAAATTGGTCTGGGGGGGGGGGGGGGATTTTTCGGAACATCTTTTTTTATGAAAAAAAAAATTTCTTCTAAAAATTTTGTCTCTGGGAGGGGGTTTTATGCCCAAAACCACCCCCGTGGCTACGCCACGAAACTTGGCTCGACGACGCCATACAATCAGCACAGCTTTTTGGACGCCACTACTCGGTGTTCAGAACTGATCGCAATCCTTTGAATAGCCGTAAAACCCGTGGCGGTGGTGTACTAATCGCAGTTTTATCTAAGTTCAATTGTGCTCGTGATTCCGCTATCGTTAGTGACACTCTCGAACAATTATGGGTTCGAGTCAATATGCCTGGATTAATTATCAGCATTGGGGTTGTGTACTTGCCACCTGATCGTATGAACAATCTTGATGATATTCAACGCCATCTAGAATCTATCGAAACGGTTAATTCTAACTGATTCTAATTCTCAGGGCTAACGACAAGGCCCTGCTACTCGGTGATTACAATCAATCTGCGATTAGTTGGTGTTCGGCCGAGAGTTCTCACCCGACTGTTGACTTGATACGTTCTCGTCTATCAGAATCCAGTTGCGCATTGTTGGACGGATTCAACTTTCATGAATTGACCCAGATCAACTCAATCGTTAATTCAAATGGTCGTGTTCTTCTCTTCTTCGTTGGCATTACATCCCCCACTGGGATATTGCCGCCTCGCAGCTTAGTGTTCACTAAGCACTTCCACAGTTATTAACTGCGAGGTTTCTAAGCCAAGTTACCATTTTTGCATTCGTATATCATGAGGCTAACATGATGATACTTTTATGCCCAGGGAAGTCGAGACAATTTCCAATCCGAAAATTGCCTAGACCGGCACCGGGAATCGAACCCAGCCACCCTCAGCATGGTCTTGCTTTGTAGCCGCGCGTCTTACCGCACGGCTAAGGAGGGCCCTGGTCGTGTACTTAATCTCGTTCTGGCAAACGATGCAGTGCTGCCTAGTTGTGTATTACGCCCTGCTCTTGAATCGCTGACACCTGTTGATGTCAACCATCCTCCGCTTACCTTGGAGTTGTCGTATGCACCGCCAATTACCTTTGAGTCTGGACATGATTCGATTATAATTTCCGAAAAGCAGATTTCTCTGCATTGAATGAAATGCTACTTGCATTGGATTGGGATTGCATCAATTCATTTGATAACGTCGACGGTGCTGTGGACTTTTTCACCGACAGTATCGTTCGTGCATTTGCTATCCATGTTCCGATTGTTGGAGCCGCACGAAAGCCCGCGTGGTCCAATCACAGATTACGATTACTTAAGATGGTTATACAACAAAGCCAGAAATCGGCCATCTTGGAAACCACGTGCTTTTTATAGTGATTTTTCAAGAGCACGAATTGAGAGAACCACATTGCCCACGGAGAAGGAACATTCGTAGATCGTTTGCTTACTTATGGTAAACAATCGACTTTAATTTCAGCATTTTACGATAATTATTACGCTAGATTTGAACTTTTGATAATAGGAGTAGAAAACCGTGTGGTGAATTCAAAATTCACCACATGGCTTGATTGTATAATCACCTTAAACGTCGCCGGTCCTCTGCACTTCGGAGATACTGCAATTATCGTTCCACTTACAACAAGCAACAGTTCAATAAAGCCAGCAGTGTATACAGAAGTTATAACAAGGGGTGTCTCTCAGCCATCGATGGTAGCGAATTTCAATCGAAATAAAGTCGATTTTTATTAGAAGGTACTATTTGATCAACACACCTTCTACGACACTGAACTGTAATTTTTGTCTAAGCAACCATGAATTTTGCACGTTACCAATGACATCAAATGCGTTGTTTATTTTTCCATCAACAAATCAGTGGGCATGATTCCTGATTCATCCATTATTTTTTGCACTAATTATTAATTAACTATTTCTTTATTTCAGTATTTTGTTACAAAAGCATTCTTCAAGACGGCATCATCGCACTCGCTTGGTTGAATTGTTAAAACAAATACGGAAACTATAGTGTTGACTATTGCATACATGTTTAGCTGCCGGCGGCTGCAAATATGATATTTTTTTCATCAGATTCTCAATCAGTATATATACAATTTCTGAATTCCGAATATGTTCTTACATTGTTCCATTGTGGAAACATTTGGGTGTTATCTTCCATATTCTAAATCGCTGCACGAAGATATATTTTTTATTTTCGGATAACCAGGATCGTGGGTATTTCTACAGCAGTTCAGTTTGGTCTGAGAGTAATGTAGGATTCAGAGACAAAGTTGCTCAAGATGACTACAGCGTCTGGCTCTTAAACACTCACTTAATGCCGAGCTTAAAGCATCAATTTGGGACTCTGGATGTCAGTTGATAATACAACTGACTCAAACATTTCTCATAGTTCACGGGGAGAGATGGCATTGAGACAATTTCAACCCAAATAAAATTATTTCTCAACTCTCTATCATTCCATTGAGTAACGACCACTTCAGTTCCATACAATTAGTTACAGGAAGCAAACCAAGATATTTGGAAGCGCTGATATTGTCCATTTTACGGTTGAGAGCCAAAATCCACGTATTTCGTTACGAAAAACATGACCTTGCTTGGATAGCTCTATGCCTTCTCTCGGTTCCAGCTTCAAAAAGTCTACCAATTGCAGGCGTTTTTACATTCTATTGAGTTCTCCAAGCGCTGTTTCTCGCACACTAACGTCACTGTATAAGATATATAAAATAAAAGTGGGTGGTAATCCCATTGCGGCAAAAATATAACGAATACTTTTGGACGAAGACAGCATACATTGACAGGAATACAGCGAAGTCACGCACACATTTATTTACTTGGAGAAGTCAATACGGTACTTCGGCAATCACTGTCACTGTTCGATTTGACAGGTGGTATATTTTGGTATAATCGTCGCGTTGCTAAAATCAGCTATAGGTCTAGGAATAAATACGATTTACATCGAAATAAAGTCACTTCGGTTGCTTGGTTCATTTCCAGAAAATAAATTCAATTTATTCTATGTGAGACACCCCTTGAGTTATAATCAGTTTTTGTATTCCCGATTCATCAGCCGCACACAACGAAATCTGCGTCTAAATCCCAAGCAATTCTGGACATTTGTTAGGTCCAAACGGAATGAAGATGGTCTTCCTACGTCAATACACTGAACTGAACTGAACTGATATTTTCGTTCTGCGCTGGACCGGACGGGATACCGGCTGCTTTGCTGCGGCGGCAGCCGGTGCACAGTGGTGCGTTTGGCTAAAATCGTGAACTTTTTATTTACCACTTCAGGGTGTTATTTTTTGGCATCGGTGTCTTTGGGAATAAATTTTAGAAAAATATGGCGCATCGAATGACGGAAAGTTGTAGTTCCAATTTTTGCCACAGGTGGCACTGCAAAATGTAACTTCTATAATAAACGATTTTTTAATATGGTGTCTTTGGCAAAGTTGTAGTGTAATTTATTATGAATTTTATTGCTGAAGACACCGAGTATCCATCTATCATCGTTTTTGAAATACGGGCGTTTATTATGGACAGACCCTAAAAAAAACAGTATTTAAAGATATTTAAGAAACTAACAGTTTCAGGTCAATACAATGTTCTACAAAAATGTATATATAATCAAAATAGACCACTTTCTGGAAGAAACCAGGGATGTTTTTTGCAAACATGACTTGTTATCGGCGATTTAGGGTCGAAAATAGTGATATTTGAAGACTTCATATGCAACAGAGGGGCAAATTGGGGCAAGGAAATCCCCACAGGATTTAAAATATCTGGTCTGTAGTTTCATATGCATATAATTATGTCTGTCTCCACGTGTATCCAAACAAGTATGTCGAAATTTCATAAATCGACATTTTCAACTGATATTTATATAATAATTGAGATTTCACCACACTGCATACCACGCTGTTGAATGTTAATGTCAAAAGAAGTGCAGCGTGCAGTTATTTTTCTGTTCTCTTCATCCAATCATTTCACACAATGCAATTCTGACGTCATACGCTTAGGGATGTCGTAAAATCCCGAATAATCGATTAGTAACTAATCGATTACTCTTTATTCTTATTGAATCGATTCATCCCTGGGTAATAATCGATTTAAAATTAATCGATTATCACAACGATAATCAATCGATTATCGATTATCGATTATTAATCGTAGTAATCGAATAATTTGCGACATCTCTATAACGCTAAGCGAGAGAATGAATGAGTTGACACCTTAACATTATACACTTAACAATGAATCCCAAGCAGTAGCTGGTTTTCTACCCACCAACTGCCAGCATTCAGGTGCTATCATATACATACATTTCAATTAATCGATTATTCGTTGAGATAATCGAATTATTTTGAATCGATTACTTACCAACGGTTAATCGATTCAATAATCGACAAGAATCGAGAATAATTGATGAGTTACTAATAGATTAATCGGGAATTAACGACATCTCTAAGAAGTCGCAAATTAATCGATTAATAGATTCATCGTTGTGATAATCGATTAATTTTAAATCGATTACTACCCAACGATGGATCGATTCAATAATCGTCAAGAATAAAGAGTAATCGATTAGTTACTAATCGATTATTCGGGATTTTACGACATCTCTAAGCGTATGACGTCAGATTTGCATTTTTTGAAATGATTGGATGAAGAGAACAGAAAACCAGCTTCACGCTGCACTTCTTTTTACATTAACATTCAACAGCGTGGTATGCAGTGTGGTGAAATCTCAATTATTATATAAATATCAGTTGAAAATGTCGATTTATGAAATTTAGAAATACTTGTTTGGATACACGTGGAGACAGACATAACACAGAGAAACAGACGTCTCACTCAACGCATGTTCCATCGTTCACCTTTTTAACGGTGGATTCAATTTTTTGTAGGTGGTCAATCGGCCACCGATGGCGCTTCCATCGATTTTGCTTGTGTTTGACGTTTGCGCACTACCGCTATCTGGTTGCCGCTTGGCCGCACACAGTGAATTTAGCATTGGGCGATAATGTTATCGTGACGATGATTTTGATTGCATTTTGTTCTAAGTGAGACGTCTGTTTCTTTGTGGACATAATTTTATGCATATGAAACTACAGACCAGATATTTTAAATCCTGTGGGGATTTCCTTGCCCCAATTTGCCCCTCTGTTGCATATGAAGTCTTCAAATATCACTATTTTCGACCCTAAATCGCCGATAACAAGTCATGTTTGCAAAAAACATCCCTGGTTTCTTCCAGAAAGTGGTCTATTTTGATTATATATACATTTTTGTAGAACATTGTATTGACCTGAAACTGTTAGTTTCTTAAATATCTTTAAATACTGTTTTTTTAGGGTCTGTCCATAAGAAACGCCCGTACGATGATAGATGGACACTCGGTGTCTTCAGCAATAAAATTCATAATAAATTACACTACAACTTTGCCAAAGACACCATATTAAAAAATCGTTTATTAAAGAAGTTACATTTTGCAGCGCCACCTGTGGCAAAAATTGGAACTACAACTTTCCGTCATTCGATGTGCAATATTTTTCTAAAATTTATTCCCAAAGACACCAATGTCGAAAAATAACACCCTGAAGTGGTAAAATAAAAAGTTCACGATTTTAGCTAAACGCACCACTGTGCGGTGGTGCTACCACCTGGTGTGAGACTGCTCTATGCTGACGATGCAAAGCTCTACATTTTTGTCAACAGTCTATAACGATATAGATATCACGAGACGAATGCTTTATCTATTTCCTTCAGCCAGCTGACGCGCCACCTCTCGATGGGGATTGAGACTACTGAGCTTTTAATACTAAGTTTTTGCAGTGAGTTCCGCCTTAGATCTCATTCAATTTTCTGGGCATACGACAAACGACTCACTCCAGACAGCTAGGTATATTTTCCGATTTTGCTTTCGGAAAATTCTTAAAATTATACAGAAGTCAAATGCTGCCCGGAGAAACCCGTGGGATAAAATGAGAAGGGATGCACCATCAATTGTTCCTTTACAAAGTTCAATATAGGCTTTGTATACGGGTTCTGATCGGTCGTAGGCTATGTAAATCAAAAATCCCAACCATTTCAAGTCAATCGTTCAACCAGAGAAGTTTAAAAAAAGCCTCGCCAGTGAATCGTAAACCGAAAAATTTGAAAAAGCCAAGAATTAAAGCGAGTGAATTCCTAGTGCCTGTGATCGGAGTGAAAATTAGTTTAGTCGACAGGTCTTTCTTTCCACATAAAACCTTTACTTTCCACATAAAACCGATGTTTGCAAATCAATTTGACAAAACATACAAATATTAGGCAAATATAAGGACGCTTCACTCCATTTTCGGTCAACACATCGCCCTACAATAGACTAGTGTGCTTCAGGGTCTATAGGGTCTAGCGTTATCCCACTGTTCGACGTGGGTGCTTAGGCAGAATCGACAATCCGCCGGTTGTCACAAATCGAAACACGTGCCATCGATAATAGTCGCTGGAAAACCCAGGCTAGTAGCGACGACGAGCTTTAGACGATTTTCCTCCCACCGTTGGTACCACCCACCGCGTGACGAGCTTTGGGCTACTTTGCAACCGTAACGTAAGCAGCCAAGACACGTGACTTTTAAGTGGCGCACTTCGCGCTGTAATTGCCGTAACTCCGTGCCGAGTGGACAGTCATCGCATCGTTCTGCGCAACGTCACCCGTTATTGTTAAGCAGTCGTGATTGCTGGAAAGAAATACAACTTCCGACGTCACTCGTTACTGCTGACGTCATACGTTACCCTCCACGCTACAACAGACCGGTGGTGCCACCTGTGAGCCCAGACTAACAGCCTTGCGTAGCCAGCCTACCCACGTTCGACGTTAGGGCGAACGTCCTACTTCCGGCTCGACTAGTCACGTACCGACCCGCGAAATAGCTGAGCTCGAGGAATCGCTTCCTGGCGGGTAGAATGAGACCTACGCTCCCATCGATATCATCGGCACAAAGGATTTAAGGTCAGATCAAATTATTTTGTAACCTAGAATTAAGTTTGAAATTTGTATGAATCAAGTTAGCCGATAATGTTGACGTCAACTAGAGTAGATCAGGGATCCCAAAGATTGAATAGAATGAGTCATGTACATACTAGCTACCTTAAATTTCGATTTTTTTGGTTGACGACTCCCTTGGAATTGTTGGATGCGGTTCGGTTAATTTTCACCCGTTTAATTGATTGCATCTCCACTGATTGGGTTTGAATTCGCTTTAGATGAAAGGATTTTGAGATTTGGATGTCTTGTGTTGGGAAAGTTGAAGTGAGATCGGGTGTTTGAGCCTATCAACCCGACCTGAAGTTGAGTCTTAACCGCGCAAGTAAAAACGCCTCAGCAGCCTCTCCTAAAGAGAGTGGCGCTTAAGCTGCTGTTTGTTCTAACGGACAAAGGCATTCGTTTCAAGTCTTGAAGACTGCATTCAACTACAAATGATTTTAACCCGTTTATAGGGGTGGTGCGTTCGTAACTGCCTGTCACTCAGTATCCATAAATGTCAGACAATAACGTTCAGCAGAAAATGAAAACCTATCATCTATAATTACACGCTGTCTGGGACAGTTCTTGAGCGAGTGAACCATATCAGGGATTTAGGAGTTACACTTGACGACGCACTAACCTTCCGTTTCCACTACGATAACGTGATTTCTAAGGCAAACCGACAACTTGGCTTTATAATGAAAATCGCTAAAGGATTCAGTGACCCTTATTGCCTGCGATCACTATATTGTGCGCTTTTACGATCAATTTTGGAATTTGCTGTCACTGTCTGGTGCCCTTACCAAACCACTTGGATCTCGAGGATCGAATATGTGCAAAAAAAGTTCGTGCGCTTTGCATTGCGCAATCTCCCTTGGCGTGATGACCAACATTTCACTCCTTATGAAAACCGCTGTCGGTTGCTTGGACTGGATACCTTAGATGTTCGACGCCGTGTGGCATAGGCCATGTTCGTAGCGAAAATCCTGAATGGTGCTTTTGACTCTTCAGCAATACTTAACAGGATGAATTTTTACGCTCCTATGCGTCCGCTGAGGAGGAGGGATTTCATTCAACTTGGTACTCGAAACAGTCGTTATGGTCAGCATGATCCAGTTCGATATATGTCGTCCAGTTTCAACGAAATGTTCCATCTCTTTGATTTTAATCTATCGCCGGCTACTCTACAGCGAGTTTTTACACCATACTTTCGTGACACAAATTGACACTACAACCATAGATTACTTAGTTCAGTTTTATTATAGTGATGTATTTCGTGTGTATTTTGATTGATGTGTTATGTGTATGTTTATATAATGATTAGATAACGATAATTTTTACCCTTTTACCCTTATAGTCATTGAGACAACAGATGTCAGATGACAATTGTTATGAAATAAATAAATAAATAAATAACAATAAAAACGGCAAAACATACTTTTTCATATAAATAATAGAAAATGATCCATAAAAAAAAGAAAAACGATCAGCTTGAATGTTTCGTAAAACGCTCGCAAAAATCCATAAAATAGTTTGGGAGTATCCATAAAGAATAATTTTAAGATCCATAAATAAGCTGAAATAGGGAAATGTGTTTCTTTCGACATGGTCAAGAAAAATAATAACATTCTCCCTTTGTTCCCATGAACGTATGTCAAAAGATTCGTAAATCTTGGAAAATGATGTATAAAACTATATTTTGATCCATAAAACTTCAAATTTGCGCAATGTTTAACGTAATGATGATCCATAATTTCAGTAATATAATCCATAATGTTATTCATTTGATCCATAATCCATGGATCTTAAAATTATTCTTCATGGATGCCTCCAGACTATTTTATGGATTTATGATTTATTTATATTCCATTCAGATGTTATTTACGGGTAGCTTTTCATTTTGTATGGATCGTTTTTGCATATTTAATGGGTACATAGTTTAAGACGAAATCGTTCCTCAGCATAGCATAGCATAATTGACCGCACACCATCCTGGGTTGACTGGCGATATAGTTGTTAAATGCGCCAGAAAAACAGTCCGGGTCTCTGGGGCACTCCTCCGGAAGTTCCTCCAGGAACTCCTCCGAAAGATCCTCCAGGAACTCCTCCGGAAGGAACTTCTGGAGGAATTCCTGGATTTACTTGCGGAGGAATTTCTAGAAGAACTTCCGAAGGAATTACTAGAGGAACCTTCCGGAGGAATTCTTGGAGGAACTTCCAGAGGAATTCCTGAAAGAACTTCCGGAGGAATTCCTGGAGGAACTTCACGAGCAATTAGGACGAAGTGCCTCCAAGATTTGCTGAGAAAGTTTTTCCAGGTATTCCTCCGAAAAATCTTCCAAGAAATCTTCCGAAATTCCTTCATAAATTTCTCTTAAATCCAGAAATTCCACTAGCAGTTACTCTTGAACTTGAACTCTTCGTGAACTCCTGCACTTCGAGAACTTTACACAAGTTAACTTGAGAGCTCTCCAGGAATTCTTTGTGAATTTCTTTTAAAACTCATGTGAAATTCCTACAAAGCCACCTAAAGCCTTCCGTAAATGTCCTCTTTGGGTTCCCACCGAAACCGGCTCCAGGTTGGCCACCTAAAGGTGACAAAACTCACTTGGTAGTACTCGGCATGAGTTCTAGTCGCTTGTTTGAGGAAAATCTCGAATTTTAAGCCGTCGAACGGCACCAATATGTCCAATTCCGTAAATGTCCTTATTGGGTTCCCACCGGAACCGGCTCCAGGTTGGCCAACTGATTGTGACCAAACTCACTTTGAAGTACTCCGCATAATGGAACTTATTCGTGAAAAAACATGAATTATAAGTCGTCGAACGGCGCCAATATGATACAATCCGTAAATGTCCTCAATGGATTCCCACCGGAACCGGCTCCAGGTTGGCCATCTGAGGGTGACCAAACTCACTTGGAAATATTCGGCATGAGTTCCAATCGCTTATTCGAGTAAAAATCCCGAATTTTAAGCCGTCGAACGACACCAATATGATCAAATCCGTAAATGTCCTCATTGGGTTCCCACCGGAACCGGCTCCAGGTTGGCCACCTGAAGGTGATGAAACACACTTTAAAGTATAAGGTATGAGCTCCTTTTGCTTTTGTGAGTGAGTTCAAGACATTTGGGCACTCAAACGGTTCCAATATATATCCATTTTGGAAGTGTCCACTTTAGGTCCCTACCGGAACCTATATCGAGCCATGTAACATATGCTTGCATTTAGATTCACCATTCATAGATTTTTCAAGAACAAAATCATTTTTTCGTGAGTTTCTTGGAAAAATTACCATCTGGGTTACCATAGGTACCCCACGGGGGTTTGGCCTCAATCCAGAACCATTACGAAAAATCACGTCCTCAAACCATTTCCTGTAAATATATTAAATTTTCGATCTTACCATGCCTGTTTTGTTAAAATCGGTTGATCATTGACGAAATGAGAGAAAATTGAAAAATAAATTTCAGTCGTTTTCGTCTGCTGGTATCGCATGCAGACATGCAGTATTCGGCTGTTTTCTCCCTACAAATCCTAAAATTGTCAAAAAAAATTTAGTGATTGCAAAATATAGTGCAATATGTAAGGAACCTTTGCAGAGTCGTAGGCCTTTTTGGTTCTTCATATGGAACCTGTAAAAACATCTAGAATGGGCTGGAAGATCATAAAGATTGCAGAAGGTTCATTACTTATACTGTCCATAACTAGGGTGATCATATGGTATCCTAAAGAAGGACAAGTCCTCCTTTTTCATTGTAAATCAGATGTCCTCGTTTTGTGTAAAAATGTCCTCCTTTTCAGATATTTTGAGAAAACGGTTGCATAAGTAATTTTCTGAAGAAATTCTAGTTTAATATTATTAAATTAGGCCGTTACAAATATTAAATTAAAATTATGTCCTACTGGTGTCCGAAAGGTCAAAGGGGGAATAATAAAAAATAAATATTAAAATGGAAAGAAATCAAAAAACTCCTCGGATTTGTTTAAGAATGTTTTGAAAATTCTCAAAATTAGCCGAATCTTATTTTGCTGCCCCCTCAAAATATTATTTTTGAGGAAAAAAGATCCGAGGGGGGGAAGACATAATTGTTTTTTAATATTTGCATCGGCCTTAATAAACAATATTATAACAGAGATCTATTCGCCAAAAAACGATGCACGCGTTTGTGTTTTTCTGCTTTCTAATCAGAAATATTTTCCTATAAGATATCAAAAAGAGTCGGAAATGTGAGAAATGGTTTAGGAAAAAAATGCAAATATACCGTCAAACGGGGTGACTTGCAACACTTGGGTTTTTTTTTGTTTTTTTTTACAATACAAATATACTCAAACATCGAGCTTTGTCATCACGCATCTCTGGTTTACATTATATTTGTTGTGCCTAGTTGGTATGTAGGTGAAAATATAACCCACTGTTGTTTTTTTGTATTATTTTGTGAAACTGTTTCGTTAATTGAAAGTCGAACGTCGTAAATCGTAAGTTCGTGTAGCAAATTGAAAACTAATTTCACCGAAAACGATCCCCTCTCCAGTTATAGTACCTATAATTCTGCAAAAACTATAATATAATAAAATTGTTTGTCTTTGAAATATCATCTTTTGTTGAAATTTGCAACAGCTGATACACGATAGTTTTATTTTTCAAAAACTGCTGATTCAGTTTTTAAACATTTTTTTTTCAAACTAGCATTGATTTTATGTTACAGAATTCCTTTACCATGCCGCGAAACTACAAGAAACCTGCAGGAAGTCACATGTATGCTAATTTTTCAAAGAAAACTTTGATGAAGGCAGCGGTAGAAGTTAAAAAAACAAATTGTTTATCCGGGAAGCCGCTTGGGAGTACGATTTGTTCCCAACAACAATTTTATATTATCTTAATACAGAAAACAGTAAAACTAAGACTTACGGTGGTCAATCAGTGTTTAATCCCCAAGAAGATCCAACACTTACGGATGGTTTGATGCTTGCTGCGGAAATGCGGAAATGTTGTTCTAAAACATGTTATGATTGAGTTCGATGAAGTGTTGCAAGTCACCCCGCAGCGCAGTAGGGATGGCTTGCAACACACATCATTTTGAAATTATTTGTTGTGTATCTGATTATACGTCTAGTCACTAATATTAGGCACATTAGGGCTTTTCTGGTCATAGAATTTATAAAGCGAAGTGATTCTACAACATCCGACCCTCGGTTTGGGCCTTCTTCAGGGAGGTTATAGGGGTGCCGCTATATGTCTATTAAAAGTATCAAGTACTAGTAGAATGAATAAATCGTTTTAATTCAGAATTATTGAGAGAGAAACTTTAAAAGTGTTGCAAGTCAACCCGTTTGACGGTACCTACTTCTCACCTATCGAATTGCCTTTTGAATGCATCGCACGGTACGTTTCTTGAATATGTGACGCAAAGAGCAGCCGCTATGCTATGCCTAGAATGGAATGGAAAACTAATCAAAGCAGTTTTCAGTTTCTTTTGTCTAAATCCCAACAGTTTTAAGTTTCTTCAGTTGAGAATTTTGTGGACCGGTCATACAGTTAACGGTATCATTCTCATTCACATGCCTTAAATTGTGATTCTCAATGGCATTGAAGAAAAAATCTTCACTGGTCTACTAAGCATCTTGTGTTCGTTCCTAATACCGTTTTGACTCCAATCCCAAACAGACTCATATGCCGAACACTCATTACATGAAGATTTATCTGAAGCACTTTGTTTTAAACGAATTTTCTCGACAGGCATTCAGATCAAGGACATTAAAATTGTCCAATATAGGAATAACGTTGAAATTTTGAATTGTAGTTCTAGTATGGTGTTCGGAATTTGAATTAAAGTGTTCGGAATTTGAGACGAATTTCAGTAGATTGAAATCATTCAGTATTGATAGTTATAATCAATAAAATATGAATATCATGTGCTTATATGAAAGTCCTATTCTTTCGCT
This sequence comes from Armigeres subalbatus, assembly GCF_024139115.2. Taxonomy (NCBI): domain Eukaryota; kingdom Metazoa; phylum Arthropoda; class Insecta; order Diptera; family Culicidae; genus Armigeres; species Armigeres subalbatus. Next base: position 53,504,450 of record NC_085139.1, on the reverse strand, counting down.
AGCTTATGGAAACTATTGATCTAATAAAATATTTTAATTTATGTGCCATAAAGACCTCCAAAGTTAAAAATGTGCTCAAGTGTTCGGAATATGCATCAAAACGGTATAACCCAATGTTCGGTCAGGTATCTATTGCTAAAAGTTAAGAATGCAATGATTTTTTCTTGTTAAAATTCTGTGGAATGTCGCCGAAAAGGCCAGCATAGTGATATTCAACATTTGTTCACTGTTGATTTTAAAATTAGTTGAAGCTAAAATCTTCCTTTTATGAAGATGGTGTGTGCAAGTGCAAAATTCCAACAAAAATAATATACTTAATCATATTAAAATTTAAAAATACACAGTATAAAAATGTTACAGCATATATGATGTAACAAAAAGGCTCCGTTCGATTCGACTCATTTTTCCATCACTTTTTAAAATTACAGGTCGTCGTTACTATGGAGCTTGTATACAATATTGCATACATGATGTAAAACTAGAGGCTATTTAACACAAAAATAAGCGTTTACATATTTCCATGGCGTGTAATTTTCGGAATTTTCAACTGTGTAGTTCGAAGTATTTTTTATGTTCTCCTTTTTGACCAAATGTCCTCCTTTTTCGCTACGATTCGGGTGAATTGTCCTCCTTTGATAAAATTCCATATGGTCACCCTATTCATAACGTCCCAGCACTCAGTTTAAGGAACTGACGTACTTGAAAATACAGCACGGAGAATAGGGATTCGAAAATCGTGAAAATCTTATGCAAATTTTAAATGATTGTTGAGTCAAGAGAATTCAACTCCGAAATGAATCGGTTGATGATCGGAATCGCAATCGCTATCGGATCTCAACGGATCCAGGGCCCCCACAAATCGTATGTACCAAAACCAACCTTTTTTGTACATTTTGGGGTCCCCACAACCTGTTGGCCCCGGGGCCCCCGTCCGGCTAAATCCGGCCCTGCGTGTATAAGATTCTGGTTTGCTAATTGAGATTCTCACGTCCGAATGTGTGAGTGGTGATAAAAGGAAAACAAACACTCCTAAATGGTGCAACTCAGCGAAGCTTGGGTTAAAATGAGTGTATTTCCATATATTTTTCGACTCCTTTGCAATCATTGTGATGACCCAATCAATTTTGAGGTTATGAGCAGAAGGAAAACAAACATGTATTTACACATGCCGAATTGGACATTAGTCGGATCCGTCGGGTCCAATGGTTTTTTTTTCTAAATATTGTTTTATTTATTTAAAATCTACACCGTCCCAACCGTTATTCCTATCCCGGTATAGGTCGTTAGATCAAGAAAACCTTTCAAAATTTAGACAACTAACGGGTTATAGTGTCCAAACATGAAAATAATAGATTTGGAGACTTTTTTCTTGGCCTCATGTCACCGGTTCCGGGAGCCTCCGTGAAACCGAAATAGCGGTCAAAACCGTAGACCGACCCATTTGACATGTTCATTTGGGATACTGTCGTCGGGCGTGACAATGGGTCAAATGGGAAAGAGAATAAGTCACTGTTCAATTACTTAGAATACTTGTAGAGCGGATTGAATGTTTCTGAGGGCAAGTAAACTGACCTGACCTTTCTGAGGGCAAGTAAAAAACCCGTTTGAACGATTTTATTTGACCTTCAGTCTGTCAATTTGAGTGATGATCTATTGTCAGTCACCCCCGATGACGGTAAACAAAAATTCTTTGATTGATTTAAATAATTAAAAATATCGTCCTTTGGAATTTCTAGTCGGGTTGTTATTAATTGGCTCTGTAACTAATAGAATTGGGTCCTAAAATGAAGAATCGATATTCGATTTTCTTTCAGGGAACGATGAAGGTAATCATTCTAAACGTGTCAGTTTTTCTTTAGACTCAAAAATCGAAAAGAACATTGTTTAATTTGAAATTGAAAAATAGATGAAAAATGCTTCCTCGACATTTTCGGTCTTGTTTGACGTACGGGTTCAAACGCACTAGCAAAACACCGCAGGGCACTTGACTCAACCTTTGACAGTTAATATATGGGGCTGACGTTTTGGGCTGATGGTTCATTCGTTCTGAAATGTAGCACAGCCCAAAATTTGCCTTAAAATGTCTTAAACACAAAAATATTATTTTTACTGATTTAGAATTTTACCAGAATTTTTATAACAACGGTATATATAAGTATTGTTGACCGATGCACTATCGTTTGCAACCATAAACGAGGTAGGGCTTTAGGACCCAATTGTTTTTGATTTCGGCGTTCTCCTGAGGACGAGCGCCCTTGGCGGGGGCCAACCTGGCCAACCATACGCTATGGCGCTGAGAGGATAGCATTTGATATGAAATAAAATGTGAATGGAAAAAAAGGTAAATAAAACATGAACAAAGTTAAGAATACATTGGAAAAAAATACGCAATCTTCAGCATATATACAAAAACAAGGCAGGCTCACCACGTATGTAAACATTCAGTTTGAATGCAAACTAAAGTGACCAGATTTCTCTTGGGTCAATGCGGGACACCCATCATTTTTGTAGTTGTTTTGTTTTTGAAATGATTTTGAATTTCAATATGCAACGCTTTCAAAACTTCGAAGATCGCGATCGGTTTCAGCGTTGTCATCACATTGAACCATAAATTACATCAAACTCGGTTTAGACGTTTTGGGTTGCTTGGTTTTGTTTTCCTTTTGCCCTAAATGACTTCGATGATAAACTGAATAAACTGGATAACGAGAAGTGATAGCAAAAGAAGAATTGGAGATTAGAAGGTGTGTATACGAAAGCAGCGATGAGGTCAAATCGGTGTGAAATTTTCGGACCCGAGATTAGATCTTATTTGCACCCAGTAACGAAGTGACGATTTATCATCTTCTCGTTTTTATTTCTGGGTGCAGTTTTGCTATTTCCATATTCGTTTGTCTATGTTTAATTGGAGGTATCATTTATCACACTGAAGTAAAGATAAGTTAAGGAAAATTGTTACCTTCTACTTAACTAAACTCTTAGCTGGATTTTTAGACTCCCCCTCCCCCTATGTAAGATTTTTTTCATAAAAATGATTTTTAAATTATCTGGTGCTTACGTAATATGTGTACGGCCCCTAAGTAATTACAAACAAAACCATCACAGTGCGACGGGTTCGTGCATTACTGGTACAACTTGAAATCTAAAGATTTTTAGAAACAATGTTAACAAGATATTCCCGCTCGACGTAAATTACATTAAACAGTAGAGAGTAATACGAAACATATTTTGACATTTTAACAATTTCAGGCACAAATAGGGGCCCTCCTTAGCCGTGCGGTAAGACGCGCGGCTACAAAGCAAGACCATGCTGAGGGTGGCTGGGTTCGATTCCCGGTGCCGGTCTAGGTAATTTTCGGATTGGAAATTGTCTCGACTTCCCTGGGCATAAAAGTATCATCGTTGTTAGCCTCATGATATACGAATGCAAAAATGGTAACCTGGCTTAGAAACCTCGCAGTTAATAACTGTGGAAGTGCTTAATGAACACTAAGCTGCGAGGCGGCTCTATCCCAGTGTGGGGATGTAATGCCAATAAGAAGAAGAAGAAGGCACAAATTTCTCTAAGCGATATTAAGCAGTAACTTTGATATGTTTCATTTGTGTTCGTGATTTATAATGGAGAATTGACAAAACAAGTTGAAAAATATTTGTTTGGGATGTACTAGATCCTCCAAACTGTCCTTGAGTCCGGAATTTGCGATCTACAGCTACAATGCGGGCTTTTTTCGTCACTCTAAGCTTGGATGTGTATTCAACCATGTCCATAACATATTCCTAAAGATCAAAAGGCATGGTCAGATGGTTTTGTGATATCCTGGGTCATCCAAACTGTCCTTGAGTACATAACTTGCGATCTACAGCCACCACTCTAGCTGTTGTCGTCGCTTCAAGCTTGGACATGTTTTCAGCTATATCTATGATATATTTGTGAATATCAAGAGACTTGATCAGATGGTTTTGGGATATCCTGGGTCATCCAAACTCTTCTTGAATTTGCTATCTAAACCACAACTCCAACTTTTTTCGTCGCTATTCAACTATATCCATAACATGTTCCAGAAGACCAGAAGATAAGGTAAGATGGTTGTAAGACATCTTGGGCTATTCAAACCGTCCTTGAGTTCTGAACTTGCGATCTACAGCTCCCACTTTAGCTTTTTTCGTTGCTCCAAGCTTGGATATGTATTCAACCATATTCAAGCGGCACTCAAAGCATTGAGTAGCTTTAAATGTACATCAAAACTTGTCTGGGACTGCATTCTTTCATTGCGAAAAGTGTGCCAAGAGAACTCCGTAAATCTGTACTGGGTTCCAGGACACTGTGGCATTGATGGTAATGAAAAGGCAGACGAGCTTGCTAAACGAGGTTCAAACACACAGTTTATTGGCCCAGAACATTTCTGCGGTATATCATACTGTACTATAAAAATGGAATTGAAATCCTGGGAAGCACAAAGGTTGATGACCAACTGGTTGGTTGCCGAAAAGTGTGCTCAATCAAAGAGATTTATAATTCCCAATGTTAAAGTAACCGAAAAGCTCTTAGAGCTCAGCAAGAGAGCTCTTTGCACCTTCACTGGCCTAATAACCGGACACTGCCCGAGCAGATATCACTTGAAGAATATTGGCCAGATTCAGAATGATATCTGTCGTTTTTGTGACATGGAACGTGAAACCTCGGAACATCTGCTTTGCAGTTGCGATGCATTGTACAAGGGTAGATCTAAATTTCTAAATAGTGGCTTTTTGCAACCAGGAGATATTTGGACTGCAAATCCTGGAAAGGTAGTGGGTTTTATTAACTCAATTATACCGGACTGGGAAAAGACGCGTCTTAGGTTGTTTACTTGACAAATGGTGATCAACCTACAAGATGCGAATACATAGTTAAGAGTAATCAGGGGTATACCACAAAAGTTCAACTCAATGGACGCAGTGGTTCCACGCCCCAACAAAAAAAAAACATATTCATGAAGATCAGGAAACATGGTTAGATGTTAAGAAAATTATTTTGAGCTTTTTAGTGGAATGTCTTCACTTTTCATAAGACGAGTTTGTACAATCCCATTGAATTCCACCACTTCATTGTATCTTGACAGATACATATTTCGACCTCAACAGTAAGGCCGTCTTCAGTGTCTCTTACTTGACTCGACTTGTTAGATGGTTTTGGGTTATCCTGGGTCATCCAAACTGTCCTCAAGTTCCGAACTTGCGATCTGCAGGTACGACACTAGCTTTTCTCGTCACTAGAAACTTGGATTTGTATTCAAGCATGTCCATAACATATTCCAGGAGACCAGGACACATGGTTTTGGGACATCCTGGGTTACTAAAACCGTCTTTGAGATCTACAGGCACAGCAGTACATTTTCCAAGCTAACCATGAGCCTTTAAAAAATTCGAACCTGCGACTGTAACGCTGTCACAGTGCAAACATGCTTTATACTGGCTTATAGAGTGGGGCTTATATAGCTTTATATTATCGAAAAGGCAAAATATAGTACTAGAGGTTAGTTTGGGTATCCATCACTCAAAGTTCCAATATATCGGCACCAACTACTATATACTTACTTACTTATGGATCCTGTACACCTCCGGTGGTGCAAAGGGCCGACTTGAAAGATCTCTATCTTGAGCGTTGCCCGGCTATCGCTTTAACCGGTTGCCAGGTTAAATTTCGGTCGACTTCTTTTATTTCTTTATTGAGGCTTCGCCGCCATGGGCCTCTGGGTCTGCCTCTGCTGTGATGTCCCGCTGGGTTCCACACACTTATTTTTTTTACCGGGATTATAGCGAAATGTTGAACTTTTACCGAGATTCGCACAGCCGTGACCCAGCAAACATGTTTTTTGCCAATATTTTTGTCAACATTGCGCACGGCTGTGCGGATTTTTACCGAGCTGCAGAAATAAAAACTAAGTGTGCAGTCTAATGCTTATTTACAGATTTCGTTTCCGCTCCTACGTAGAGACCAGTGGCCGACCCAGCCCCACTTCCGATCCCGAATTTCTGTTGCTATCGGCCTCTGGTGACAACGACGATAAAGCTTGTTGTTTGAGATCCAGTTGTGAGCCCACCAGGCCCGAATTATATACCACAAGCATCTGTTAATGAACACCTGCAGCTGTTCAGTGTTCTCCACTGATACACACCATGTTTCGCTAGCGTATAACAGCACAGATTTCACGTTAGATTTGAAAATTCGTATTTTGGTGCGTTCACTTATCTGCCTGTTTTTCCAGATATTTCTTTAACTCGCAAACTTAACTCGCAGCCCTTGCTTTCTTTATCCGTGCGCCTATGTCGATCTTGGTACCGCCGTCTGACGCCATTTGGCTACCAAAATATTGGAAGCTTTCAACATTCTCCACTGGATCCCCGGCTACTGTGAAACTGGAAGGGGTCACCGTGTTTACATCCAACGATTTGGTTTTGTTGACGTTGATGACTAAACCTACCGAAGAGGAGCGCTCGGCAAAGGTCGTTGAGCTTACTCTGCATATCAGAGCGCCGTTGCGCGAGGAGTGCAACATCATCCGCCAATTCGAAGTCATTTAGGTGCCCCATGGTTATAGGCTGCCATAACAGCCCGCGGTTTGGTTCATGGTCAATCGCATCTACCAGAATCTCGTCGATTACGATGAGGAACAGTAACGGTGATAGAATACATCCTTGCCTCACACCAGCTACGACCCGGATAGGGTCGGACAAGACCCCATTGTGCAGCACTCTACACGAGCGCTTAAAACTGCTTTTTTCCTAGACAAATTTTCGTATGCTAATTATACACACACCAACTCCGAACGATCGAGACACACACATACACATGCACTCAGTTTTTCACTTGTTCTTTTCTCGCCGTTTTCTTGATTTTATCACAACTAAAAATAATTCACTACCTAACTTTCACTTTTGTCTTTGATGTTGAACACCAATTTCTTCACTTCATGTCGAAAAACCAACGAAAACTGCTTTAAAAAAATTGAAGTGAGAGACAAATTTGACGGCCGTATTGTGAATGTTGCAAAATTCGGAACACCCAAATTCACTACCGCATTAGGTGAAATAGTGCGCTCAAAATCTCGGCAAAGCAACTTAGAAATATCAAAACAATACATCGAATATGCTAGTCGACACGCAAACAACTTTATGCATATACAAGAAAATAATCATCATTTCATCGTTGCCAGATTTATTTGATCAAATAATAACTGCGGTTTGTCGAATTAATCAAATCAACCAGAAAAAAAGAAAAGATTATGCAAGCTTCTGTTGGCAGGGTGGATAATGGTTGACATTTAATTTTACCGTACCATTCATCCTACCATGCAGTCAAACAAAAAACAAAACTACGGCAGCCGCTCAGCAGCCACGACCAAGCAGACGACAGCACATACTTTTACTATTTTCTCCCCCCACAATCAATGTTTTCGTAGAATAATTTTTCAACGTATAGCCGGTTTTGGTGGCAAATATACATTTCGTTATTTCTTACTCATTTTACAGATTAGAACTAATAAATCAGTATCTGTGGCTAGCACTCTTTCAAGGCTGTGTGCCATAGCCTAATTCAACTCGATTCTGTTCTATTTGCACTGCGCACAAGAAAGTGTGGATGGATGGCACAAGACTCACGCAGCAGCAAACAAACAGTCTGCGGATGAAGAATAAAAAAGACTTAATTTCGTCTTACATTTATTTGGGAAACTGTCTCAGTGTACTCGACTGCTCAGTGCACGAAATTTTACTGGATAAAATGTAAATATTCGAAAAATCAAAATGTTTTACTGTACTTTCCCCAACACTGTATGTTGAAAGCCCAGCGGTGTACGAAGAAATTTAAGATAAGTTTCCATATAATAAATATTTCATAAATGCTCAAAAATAAACATTTTGTTGCATCTGGCAACATTATGTAGCAGCTGACAAGCTTTTACCACCTCATTTCCACCCACCCCAAATTTTCGTCACTTTTTCGTACAAGTTGCCTCACCAATACTAACAAGCAATAACGTCATTAATTTTCAAAACAGAGTTACGGAGTCTTGAGCCTTAAGGACAGTTTGGATTGCCCAGAATATCTCGTAACTATCTTACCATACCCTTGACCTCCCAGGAGGTGTAATGGATATAATTGAATGGATATTGAAGCTTTGAGTACCGAGAAGAGCTTTTAAGCAGCTGAAGTCCCGAACTCAAGGATAGTTTGGACAGCCCAGAATATCTTAAAATTATCTTACGATATCCGTTGATCTTCCGGGAGGTGTAATGAATAAAATTGAATTTATATTGAAGCTTTGAGTATCGAAAAGAGCTGTAGATCTCAAGTCCCAAACTCAACGACAGTTTGGATTGCCCAGAATATCTCATAACTATCTTACCATATCCGTTGACCTCCCAGGAGGTGTAATGGGTATAATTGAACGAATATTAAAGCTTTGAGTACCGAAAAGAGCTTCTAAGCAGCTGTAGATCTCAAGGATAGTTTGGATTTCCCAGAATATCAAAATTATCTTACGATATGCGTTGACCTCCCGGGAGATGTAATGGATATGATTGAATGCATATTGAAGCTTTCAGTACTGAAAAACAATTTTCTTGCAGCTGTAACCTTCAAGACCTAAACTCAAGGAATGTTTGGATGGCCTAGGACATTCAAAGAACTTTAAAAAATAGTTTATGGTACATCACAGTAACTCTACGGATACGATTGAATAAAAATCTTATTTTTAAACAATACAGTCCCCTGCCAATACATCTGAATTTTTCTCTTTCGTAACTTTACCATGTTCATGACGTTCTAGGTTATCGTAGGGCCTTGCCCATGCCTGATATTTTCTCCTGATAGGGGGTTAATTTCAAGCAATTTTGCTGAAGATAGTGTTTACTTTTATCCATCGTGCGTATAACATCCATTTTTCTGTTGGGGTCATATATGAAACTAACGGGTGAAACCCGTTAGAAATTAATTTTGAATCTTCCTCACGCTTTCAGAGGCACATACCTTACAAATTGTTGGGCACTGTGTGATGATACGAACTGGTTTGGTATATAGATAGTGCAATATACAGATGAGCGAAGATAAATCCTCTGTCTCCAAACGAACTGTCAAACGTGTCTCCAAACGAGCATGACTTCACGATTTCAATAAAAATGTTAAGGGATGTGACGTTATATGCGTGTGTGCATGGTTAACAAAAACCAACTCAGCCATGCTTTCGCTCATCTATAGATTCTACTATCTATAGTTTGGTACAGTTCGCAGAGATGTATTCTGAACACGGGAACGCGTGTTCGTGCTCAAAACGTTCTGAACACAGCACACTGTTCAAGAGCACTGACGTAACATAGCAACTTGTATCCTACACTCAGAATAAAATGCATATTATTAACATGTGCCACGCACATATATTTTGATCAGTTGGTTTTAGAGATGGGCAAAACGGATCACTTCGATGAACGGATCCGATTTGGGTCACTAATGATCCGGATCGTTCAACCGGTTCAGATCCTTAGAACGAAACGCAAGAAGAATGCCTAATTGTGAAACGTTAGTCATTCAGGCTACAGACAGTAGAGACAATAATTTCACCCTTTTTATTTACAAGCAGGTAACATTGAACTTTTCATTTTATTATTTTCTTCCAAATGGTCAGATAATTCGTTGATCTGGTGAACCGGATCTTTTAAAAAATTATCCATGAACCATTCACTCACTTCAACAAACTCGCCGGGAAAAGTTGGATTGGTCCAGGCTTGGTTTGCCAGATTGAAGAATACTATTTTGGTGGTAGGGGATGGTTTTTCAATATCGGATATCCTGCTCCATCCGGACCAGAAAACTTCCCCTTGCTATTGGCGAGAGCGAAGGAAAGTACGGTGAATGTCCGGCGGAGCTCGAAAGTACCGCAGCGTCAGAGCCCTAGTGGATATGCGCCTTTGAAAATCGGCTGGTAGGTCCCTATATCGGGTGGTGGGCGTTCATACATCCCAAAAGAATACGGAGCTCACTGATGATGTCACTCACCTTTTGATTGATGGCGAGAAGCGCGTCACAGGGGAGGTAGACATTCACAATGCTGATGGAAATGCTACCTCGGAGACGGACTCCAACGACTGGAAGGTCTTCATGAAACTGAAAAACGTCGAAGGGCCCCTATCGCCACGGAATGCCGGATATTTGTACCTACATTGCAAAACCATTTGTATTTGTCTGCAAGGCAGCGATCCATGGAAGCTGGTGATATGCGGTTGACCTCCTGGAGGACTATAATCCAGGGTGGACTATTGTTTGTCAACAGTTCCAGGTTGAGCAGGTTGTTCCAAAGCCCGTTAATATTTCAAAAACAAAGTCCTCTAGTGGAAGCGTAGGGGTCAAAAAAGAGGCAGAAGTGTTTCCTAGATCCGTACCCGATGCCGGTAGGGGGGATGATGACATTGTATCAGTTGTGTTGCGCTGATTAGAAGGGAAGAGAGCGCTTTGGGAATCGAAGTGGATATCCTTGGCGGTATCCGGAAGGCGAGAGTGTCTTGGGCGGTCGAGCTTGGGTGATCTATAGACACGTAGACAGGGCTGACGTAAGGAGCTGGATAGGATTTGGTGACAGTTAGGACTTATCACTCGAGTCGAGTGCGCTAAGCAACACATACTCATAGCATCCGTACTAACTTCTTGATGGTCTTGGTAGATCGGCTTGCTGCTACTCGGTGGCTTGCGCCCCCTCGTCCATCGGAGAAGATCAAAACGTCCCGATTACACCTGACAGGAAACGCTTGCTTCCCACGGAGTCCTCCAGAGAAACAGCGTCTTGGAAAAGGCATTTGACAGTGTTCGTCGAAATGGACCAGTGTACAAACTTCATCACTTAAATCTTCTCAGCTATCTTCAAATCATTCACAGTTATCTGTCATCCAGGACTTCCCGGGCCTAGAAATGAACGGACGCTCACGAGCCGTTCATTTGAACCGGTACATGAGAAAGAGCGAACTCTATAAGACTCTATAATTTTGAGCCGTGGCTCTCAAATGAACAGTCGCTGTTGAAATGAATCAATGGCTCAAAAATAACGATAGCTTGTTCCCTCATTCAGTCGTTCAAATTTGATGTTCAAGGAAGCCTCACACTTTGAGAATTTTGTTTTAGTCGAAAATCCTGGCCATTTTGAATACATGGGGGGCTAACCTAACATTAATCTATTCCCTCACATTTGGGATACATGATCTTATTGTTTGACATCTGTAAATGTAGCTCGAAAATATAGACGTGCAAGTAAGATTTATATTTTTTTTCATGCGCTCATGCATTTTTACATGCGCTTTGTATGCGCAATACTTTAATGTTTTTTTTGTACATTAAGGAACATTACACCTCGGGTAAATTTTCCGGAACAGTTTAGGCTCCCATGATAAAATACAGGCCGAAATTTCTGTTCTATGTGTCGGAACCCTATCGAAAGCATCCATCTTGCCGTTCCAAATCTAAGAACAAGATATTCGCCGGAAATCATCAAGAAACTGCAAAATACCTGCTTGTAGGCTTGATTAGGTGATATGGAGATTTGTAGATAAGGCCAATACAAATATTTAAAAACAATTATATTCCCCCCCTTAGATTTTTTCGCTCCAAAATAATATTTTGATGTGGCAACGAAAAAAATGTGGATGATTTTGATGATTTTCAAAACATTCTTCAATTCTTTAAGGAGTTATTAGGTATTTTTCATTTTGATATTTATTTTTAACTTAACCCTCCCCCCCCTTGACCTTTCGGAGGCCAGCAGGACATAATTTAAGTTCAATATTTGAAACGACCTAATTTAAAAACTCAAAATAACGGTCTAATTCAAAAATTAAAAATAGCGAGAGCCTCTTGAAAGGAGGTTCTGAAAATCTTGAAAGTAGGCCTCCGCACCTCATGATAAAAGCCTTCTCCTAAGGAGAGGCCTTCAAGCCTCTTGAATGGCGGCTTTCGAGTCACTTTGTTTGAGTCCTTTGAATTTTGAAAGTACGCTCTTGAGCCTCTTGAAAGTGTGCTTTGAGCCTCTTGAAAGAAGAATTCCGAGCTTCTTGGAGGGAGGCTTCCGAGCATCTTGAAAGGAAGCTTCCGAACTAGTTGAATGTAGGTTTTCAAGCTCCTTGATAGTAGGCTTCCGAGCCTCTTGAAAGTAGTCTTTCAAGCCTTTTAAAAGTTGGCTTACGAGCCCTTTGAAAGAAGCTTTCCGAGCCTTTTGAAAAGAACCTTTCGAGCCTCTTATAAGGAGCCTTCTGAGCTTTATGAAAGAAGCCTTTCGACCCTGTTAAAAAGAGGCTTCCTAGTCTCTTAAAACAGGGCTTCCGGACCTCTTGAAAGGATGCTTCCAAGCCATTTGAAAGGAGGCTACCAAGCGTCTTGAAAGGAGGCTTCCATGCCTCTTGAAAGGAGGCTTCCATGCCTCGTGAAAGGAGGCTTCCGAGCCTCTTGAAATGAGGCTTCCATGTCTCTTGAAAGGAGGCTTCCATGCCTCTTGAAAGGAGGCTTCCATGCCTCTTGAAAGGAGGCTTCCAAGAAAAGAGGCTTTCAAGCCTTTTGAAAGTAGGCGTTCAAGCCTCTTGAATTGAGGTTTCCGAGCCTCTTGAAACGAGGCTTCCAAGCCTCTTGAAAGGGGGCTTGCATGCCTCTTGAAAGAATGTTTCCAAACCTCTTGAAATGAGGTTTCCAAGCTTCTTGAAAGAAGACTTCGAAGTTTCTTAAAAGAAGGCCTCCAAGCCTCTTGAAAGAAGGTTCCCACACTTTCTAAAGAAGGCTTCTGAACATCTTGAAAGGAGGCTTTCGAGCTGCTTGGAGAGAAGCAATCCGAGAGGCGTAGAAGGATGCTTATTATCCGCTTGCATCGAAACAACCGGGGTCTCCAGATAGCCTTGCGTGCATAGGGGTAAGATTGCCAAACCAGAGATGGCGAGTGCGATTCTCGGTCCGAAGAAGAAGAACGAATTATGCTGCATTATGCTGGTTGTGGAGGGCAGGATTCAATTGGCTTTGACTTACTGATCGCCATCTATATTATGTACAAGACAATATTTTGAAATAAAAAATACACAATTATCAACACTTTATCAATAATTGTCGATTGAAATTATGATACGCATTTTTGTCCAAGGTACCCCCTAGGGCCAGCGAAGGTGCCCCCAGTAGTACATATACCCCAAGTTGAAAACTGCTGGATTAATGCAATTATCGAATTCGACAAGAATGTCACTGAAACTTACTTGTCGAGGATGAGCGTTTCGATCATGAAATCGAAGAACAAAAGAACAAAAAAAATACCCGAGCGAAATCGGCTTTTGACTGGACGAATTTGAATTTGTAAACAAGGGGACAATATTCTGTCTCGTTTGCAGATGACTCCTTGCTCCTCTACAAAGGTAGAGTGATCAGAGCGCTAATGGCAAAGCTTCAATAAGGTTTTGATGTCCTGTCCTGACCACCTGCAGGGTATGTATCAATGTGATGAAAATCATCACCATCCTCCACTTGACATTCCCCAAACATGTTTTTTCGCAGAATTGTAATATCACTCTCAACAGCATTACAGTAAAATAGGGAAATGAGGCTGACTACCTTGGCTTGACCCTACATAGACATCAAGCTTATTTTCAGGTTACAGGTTGACAAAACAGTGACGAAGTGTAGCGATGTAAGGACGTTGCATTCGAGAACTTTTGCGTGCTTTGACGAGTGATTCTCTACCCCTGGCTCCGCCAGTGGAATTCAATTGATGACAAAATGAATTTTCAGATGCGCGGCTACAAAGCAATCTTCTGTTACTCAGGATTTGAAAAAAGGGCTTCGTGTATTTAAATATTTCTGGCAGTGTTCTGGATGAAGTCATTGAGTTGCAATTTTCGCTAATCCGTGATTTTCCCTTATTGCAATGCAAATCGCCCGATAATCAATATACTCTCATAAAAGCAGACTCCGATCATTATTATCATATCTGTAGTGACTAGATTTTGTAATCGAGTATTCAACTTGTCTGGTGAATCAAATTGTTCATATGCTAAACAAATTCAACTATGCAGTTACCTTCCTTCAAGAGCTTATCTAATGAATGCCATACGGTACCTAAATTTGTACTTGACCTGCCGCCGACATGGCTGCCAGTTGCAGTTCCTGATCATGAAGCTGTTGATTACTCGCAGTGCTGCCCCCGCTCCCCAGCGGGGAAACGTGCTGCTGATGATGGAATGCAGCATGCTGATGGTGCTGGTGATGATGCTGATGGTGGTGATCAAACAGGGCAGCAGCAGCAGCTGCGGCAGCGGCAGCTGAAGCCGAACTGTGAGGCGACGCATGAAAATGTTGCTGATCTTCGTGTCCTAGGAGATTTGATTGCGCTTGATGAGCGGGATGGTGATGCTGCAACTTTGTGGATGAACCGAACTCGAACAGGCCACTGTTGAAGTTATTGCTGTTCCATCACGTGTACTCCGAGCGCCAGCCCTGTTAAACGATCGTATCAGATTTACCGGTCTGAATCGGTAAGGTGTGATATCTTACCATCGAGTTCAGGCCCAGGTGGTATGATTGCGAGTGTGGAACGACGCCACCGCCCAGTGAAGCCGCACTACCGAACCCGCTCTGCAGGCTGCTGGACGTCCCGAGGGCTCCCATGCCGGTCGTGTACCAACCCCCGTGCATGTGCGTATGAGCGGGATGTAATCCACCCGATAGGTGGCCATGCTGACCTATTTTAAATTGGTTCGGTATTATTATCTAAAAATGTCGGCTTATCAAATGCTACTCACCCATCGATCCATGAAATGCTCCCGGGAAAGATTTGTTGTGATCTAAAGGTTTCATCAGATCTCCTAGGTGACTACCGAGTGGAAGACACGATCCAGGCATTCCTTTCTTTTTCTTCGATTTGGACGATAGTTTCCGGTTCCGAGTTTGGATGCCTTCTTTCTTCATAGTTAGAGGTCGGTTCACCTGTAAAAAAAATAATATGATTTCGTCATTGAGGATGGCAATGAACAAATGGGAAAATAATGAGGGTCTTATGAGTCGATTTATTTTCTACTGAATGCTCTTTCAAACCTTTGCTCTAGAAACACACATTTCGATAATAAAACAAAAACTGTTCGAAGATGCACTCATAGTTTTTAACCTGTATGAAAAACTACAAATGCAAGCAGTGCTCTATATTTTAACCAAGGTGGATATATAAATCAATAGATCCTGCACCCATTTACAGATTGATGCTTCTTCGGAGTTGTGAGAAATGGACTCATTTGATCATATTTTGGCCAAGTCTTACAGTCTAATGTTGCTTCTAAAATGTCTCATCCAAGTATTCAAAATTCACGGTACCCGAGTTTCTTCTACCATCGGACGCCGTCGATTGCAAACATAAAATCACGGTCAATAAATTCTAACAATGCCAGCTCCTGGTTTAACAAATGACAAAATAAATATCCTCCGTCGATTCATGACTGCTACTGCCGTCCCCCACCCTCAAATAGGGATTTTGATGAACTCGGGTGGTCGCGTGCGGCATTCTGCGCGCGTTATGCGCCGTCTCGCCACCATTTCATCATTCCGTCGATGGTAGGACCGCACGTCTAAGCACGTGTGTGGTTCTCGCCGTCATCGCGTCGCAGTCCGTCGCAAAGAACCACTCTGCGTTGCTGCACGTTACGCTCGATTTAGTCGCGTCATCAAGCTCGGCTCGCGAGATGCGATCAATGTGCACATTCATAGCTTCTAAGCTAAATGATGTGGCTTGTGCCGTTCTTCGGCTGATGCAGATTCAGATTTTTCTCGTTTTATCCACGTTTTATCGGTGCGATGACGGGGTGTGGGCAAGTGTAAGTCATTCAGCGACGACGGTCCCCCTAATTAGGCGATCTCGATTCCGGGAACCGCAGATCTCAATCGACAGCAGCCGTGCGTCGTCGTTTCGCTATCGTTGAGCAGCTATTTAGTGAAGTGTATGGCTCTCATTGTAAGTGTTGCAAATTTGCGAGACAACAGTCTTCAATGGGAGTTATTGGATTCGATATAAACAGTTTGAGTCATACTACTTTCATAACTAGACAGTTTGCTTGGAGTATCACTCGAGTCGAAAACGTGATAAAATCGGTGGTAGACAAAATCGGGCCAATACTGTATTGATTTATTTTTGGAAATTTTGTATTTTTTTCGTGGAAAATTTTGATTTCTTTATGGAAAAATCTTCTTTTATAATTGCAATTTTTGCTTTTAAAAATGCTTATTAATTTCTGTTTCGTGGACAATTCTCAATTTTTTATGGAAATTTTGAATTATTTGTGAAAATTTTATATTTTTTTTTGACAAGAAAAAAATATTGCTCATACCCTGATTTCTTTATTGATATTTTCCTATTTTTTATGGAAAATTTCTAATGCTTCATGGCAATTTTACTTTGCTGGACATAGTCGGCGACGGTCAAACTGTGGAACCACCAACGCTGGAAAAGGTTAAGAAAGCTCTAAACGAGCTGAAAAAGAAGGGAAGGACGAGATCCCGGTCGAGCTTCTCAAACACGGAAGTGAGCAGCTGCATCAATCAATCCATCACATTATCCAGCAAATATGGGAGGATGAAGAACTGCCTGTCGGCTGGTTGGATGGCCTCATATGCTCAATCTATATCGCGTATCCTGTTTAACAAACTGAGACCGCTTGAGGAGTTCTTCGTCGGCGAATACCAGGCAGGTTTTCGTGAGGGCCGATCAGCGACGGATCAGATGTTTAGCCTGCGGATGATCCTTGATAAATTCCGGAAGTACAACTTGCAGACTCACCTTCTGTTCATTGATTTCATGAAATAAGCTGCACAGATAGAAAATCCACTATTTACGCTAAAGATGATGCACATAAATGGAACGCCATTGTTAGCTTAATTCCACGCGTGATATAGCCTAAATGTATACAATATTTGACGTCAATCGTCAATATTGCTTGCAAGTTGTAAGCAAACTTGTTAGGAAGAGGTCCATTTCCACGTAGAATAGTGTAAATATCCGCATCTCAAGTTTTACGCGCTGTTTACTTTTCATTATTTTATTTTGTGTGTGGCAGATAATATCCGAACATGGTTTTCCGGCGAATCTGATTAGACTGATACGTGCAACGCTGGATGGCTCAAAATCAAGTATTCGCATTGCAGACGAAGTGTCAACCTCGTTTGTGACCTTAGACGGATTGAAGCAGGGTGATTTATTTATTTATTGCCAGACTAAGGCTGGAGTGGCGTGTGCAATACATAAAAGTCTTCTCCATTCGGCTCGGTCGATGGCTGCACTTCGCCAACCACGCGGTCTGCGGGGGGGTCCGCAAATCGTCCTCAAACCTGATCGATCCACCTTGCCCGTTGTGCACCTCGCCTTCCCGTCGGGTCGGTGTCGAGAACCATTTTCACCGGATTACTGTCCGACATTCTGGCTACGTGCCCGGCCCAGTATTCCGATTTTCGCGGTGTAAGCGATGGATGGTTCTTCCAACAGCTGATGCAATTTGTGGTTCATTCGCCTCCTCCACGTACCGTCTGCCATCTGCACCCCACCATAGATGGTACGCCGCACTTTCCTTTCGAAAACTCCTATTGCGCGTTGGTCCTCCACGAGCATCGTCCAGGTCTCGTGTCCGTAGAGAACTACTGGCCTAATAAGTGTTTTGTAGATTGTCAGTTTGGTACGACGGCGAACTCTATTCGATCAGAGCGTTTTGCGGAGTCCAAAGTACGTACGATTTCCTGTCATGATGCGTCTCCGCATTTCACTGCTGATATCGTTATCGGCGGTCACCAGTGAGCCCAAGTACACGAATTCTTCAACCACCTCGATTTCGTCACCACCGATAGAAACTCGTGGTGGGTGGCTTACATTGACCTCTCTTGAGCCTCTTCCTATCATGTACTTCGTTTTCGACGTGTTGATGACTAGTCTAATCCGTTTAGCTTCGCTTTTCAGTCTGATGTAGATAACAATTTTAGTTATAAAAACAATAGAACAAGAGGGTTTTTTAATAATAAGTTCTACAACTGTACTCTCTCTGCTCAGCTGACTGTTGTTTATATGTGATAGCCATTTTAATACATCTAAAAATAAACACATTTCAGTAAATGCAAAGGTGTAGAAAGACAGCATAATAATCTACTTCTTGCTTCTCAAGCAAGGTCAATTGGATGGGTGTCTAGCGATGGCGTCGTGCAATCACTCGATTCAAGTTCGAGTCCCGGTAATGGTATGCATTTTTTCACTGTTTGACGTAGTCGGTAAAGCAGATTTTGCTGTTTTGTTCGGTAAAACAGTGATGGATGATAACTAAATGATAACAATGATTTGTTTAATTAACATGTAGGGGAAGGTGGTCGGTTGCCGGCGCTGGTCGGGTGTCGGCACCGCGACGTAACTTTTGACAGTGCCGAAGAAAAATTTACTGTCGACTAGAACGTTGGCCGTTGTCATTCGATACGGTATGCAGACTATCCGACCATTCTATCCGACTATTAGTCTATTATTTTGATAACTAGAATTGATATCTTTTTGGTTGAAGTACCAGTCCACATAACAAAAATGACGACCCAATTTCTTTAAAATGGGTTGAGCAATCATCAATCGAAATAAGTAAAATGTATCGTGGCTTTATCAAATACAAGGCAAACTTTCCCGACCATGCATGGGTTAGTTTGTCTTAACCATTATCTGTTTTCG
The DNA here is from genome assembly GCF_024139115.2 of Armigeres subalbatus. NCBI lineage: Eukaryota > Metazoa > Arthropoda > Insecta > Diptera > Culicidae > Armigeres > Armigeres subalbatus. The sequence goes on along the minus strand of NC_085139.1, from coordinate 53,485,728 downwards.
TACCAGATCGCTATAGATCTATCGTATGTTTATGGATCATTTTTAGGGACTCGTACGCCTTTTCTTAAAAGGCTTGGAAGCCTCAATTCAAGATTCTTAGAGGCCTTCTTTAAGAGGATCAAAAGCCTCCTTTCAAAAGGCTACGAAGCCTCCTTTGAAGAATATAAAGAGACTTCTTTCAAGTGGCTCGGGTGATTCTTAGAAGCCTTCTTTAAAGAGGCTCGGAAGCCTCCTTTCAAGAGCCTTAGAGACCTCCGGAAGCCCACTTGAAGAAGCACGTAAGCCTCTTTTTGGGGCTTGAAAGACACCTTCAAAGATAATAAAAAGCCTTCCTTTCAATAGGGTGGAACACTTCCTTTCAAGAGGCTTGGAAGATGTATAAACTCAATTTGAATTGGAAAATTTCACGGAACAATTTCAAAACATTGTTTTCGATAGAACCCATGTGAATGATGGAGAGCCATTTATCACTTTAGTTCTCAGGTCCGTCTTCCATATGTCTTATTAGCTACGCTTATTTTCATTACGAAGTTAAAAATAGGGGGTACCTCAACCCGGGTAGAGGCGAATAACAAACAAATAACATAATAATAACAAATTTTGCTATGATATCAGATTTAGTTATTCCTATGTTATTTATAAATAACGTAAAATAGTATCCCAACAACAAATTTTGTTATAATAGTAAAATTAGTTATAAGTTATTGCAAAAAGGAGCAGAACAACAAATAAAGAACAAATTTTGCAATCATAGCAAAGTTTGTTATTCATTTAGCATTTGCATTTTCAACATATCAATAATAACTGATTTTGATATTTTCTTTTCTTCATATATTTTGCTATTGGTTTGTTATTATAATAGCAAAACGAGTTATTTATGAGTTATTTGCTAGACCAATGTCTGTTATTATTTTTGCTATTTTAGCAACTATATCAAACAAAGTAATATCATATTTTGCTATTCAGTTATTCATATATTAATAGTAAAATTTGATATTATTTTGCTATTTTCTTCTACCCGGGAATGAATCCAAAAGTTCAAAGGAGTACTTCTCAAGAAAAAAACTTCTAAGAAATTTTCGAAGGAATATCCCAAAGAATTACCAAAATATTTTCCGTAGGTTTTTTTTAAAGGTGTTTCAAAAGGTATTTCCAGAGAAATTATTAAAGGAATTCGTAAATGTTTTTCTCAATAATTGATTCAAAGAATACCCGAAATAAATCCAGGAAGAATCCCGAAGGAACTTCTGAGGTCAGAGTCTAGCTCAGTAAGTAATTCTTAAAATTCATTCTTTCAATTTTTGAAGGAACATCCGGACTCCGGAGGAATTTAACCTTCCGCAACTCGCTTCAACTTTCATAACACGAGAACTCGCGTGTTGTGAAAAGTACAACAGTCCTAAAAATCGTTATAATGAAGCCAATTCAAATGATATCAACGGGATTTTTTTTGGGAAAGTAATAAAGGGGATATATACTCTCATTGAGCACATTTTTTAAGTCCAATGGATCTTCTGCTGGTCCTCCGGAAGATCCGGAACCAACGGAACACCGGTTAAAATAGTCCATGCAGCCCTATGAGTCAAGAAAAAAAATGGTTTGGAATTCTCCCACTGAGCGGCGCTAGTGTATATGAAAATACCAGTTTAGTTCGATATCTCGGGATCTGTGGGAATTAGAAAGTTGCCGTCTTCTACAAAGTTGTTCGAGAATTGGAAACCAATATGTTGAGAAACTGTTTAGTTCAAAATTCAGCCGTAAGGCGGCGCTAGTGTATATGAGTTATTAGTTTGGTTAGATATCTTGGGATCTGTGGGAATTAGAAAGTTGCCATCTTCTAAAAAGTTGTTCGAGGATTGGAAACCAATATGTTGAGAAACTGAATAATTTAGAATTCATCTGCAAGGAGGCGCTACTGTATATGAGAAATCAGTTTGGTTTGATATATCGGGATCTATTGGTTTTTGGAGAGTTGCAATCTTCTATAAAGTTGTTCGAGCATTGGAAACCAATATGTTAAAAATTCGACCATGCAAATTTATTCATTTTATACCACTTCTTATAGGGTTAAAGGACCTACTATCTAAAATTGAGTCATATTTTGTTCGTTTCAGCTTGAGCTTGAGCTTGAGCTTGATTGACTGCTCGTAGTTGCTACTCCATTATGACCAGATCAGCTGTTCTTGCACAGGGAACCAACAGATGTTTGCTTGGGACTAGCACACATCTTCAATGTACAAGTACTGGTGATCTCATTTGTTAGGTCATACTGGCGCCTGCCACGTCAGAATGCAAGTCAATGTAGGGAAGGGAGAGGAAATGATGATGCAATCACTCGCCCACTGCAAGCCGAATATACCTCTGCACTTGCCACGAGTTCATGCGGAATTTGTTGGAGTTTCTGGGTTAGGTTGGAGAGGCAGAGGTATGTCTTGGTGAACGAGCTGCTAATGTGATAGATAGGAGAAGGTAACTGATGGAATTTCTAGTTGGATGTAGGAAACGAGCTCTATAGTTCATTTCCAATTCTAGCAGATTACTGTTAGAATACTCAAGTTGAAGGTATAGGAATAGTAATGGAAACGGTATGGAAGTCCATTTCCAGTTCTAGCGATTGCTAGAACATGAGAAATAAAGAGAAAGATACAAAGTAGGAGAATGGAACGGACCTGGGATTGAACCCACGACCTCCTGCGTATGAGGCAGAAGCAGTAGCCATATGACTACCAAGCCCGCTTCGAAACAAGAGGGATCACGCACTGAACTGATTAATTTTATCACCGGCCGCGCAATGCAGATCACAATAATTCGTCCGACCACGCGGTCGTTCTGTTCGAAACATGAGAGATCACGCACTGAACTCTCTAAAATTGAGTCATATTTTGTTCGTTCCAATAGATAAACCCGTAGTGTCTTTGACAAAGTTTTTCTGTACATTATTTCTGACAACTTTCCCTAAGACGTCATTTTGTATCAATAAATCTTGAAAAAAATAAAAATTCTATCTCACTTTTAAGTAAATTAATCAAAATAAAATTTTCTCAAATGATACCCCTTGATGTATGCAACATACTTGCTGAACATACTATGCCATTTTTTTGTTAAATATCTTGGCTGTGCATAAGCACAGCATATGTTTCGAAATGGACAAATTGATATGAAATTTGCGAAAAAGAATCCACGTGTCTTGGAGGGACTCGAACACTCAACCTCCTACTCTCTAGATAGGCGTGATAACCCCTACACAACAAGACCACTTAAAGGTCACGTTTGCGGAAAAGCCATCAGAATCCGAGTACCAACCTCCACCGCGGTTAGCTCTCTTTTTTGCAAATTGAATATCTTTCGGATGCTTGATTTGCCCAATCTCCACATGTGCTTTACTGTTGTATATCCATAGTCAAGCGAGTGCACATTGTTTATTAAACGAGAGGATCGCACTCCATGCCCCCCAGTAACGGGCTGGGCGGGACGGTATAGAATGGAAATTCAATCGTACTCTGCTGTGCCAAAGGCTTGCTTGGCTAAAGCATTTGATGAGTTTGATTGTCTCGTCCCGCCCAGCCCGTTACTGGGGGGCATGGAGTGCGATCCTCTCGTTTAATAAACAATGTGCACTCGCTTGACTGTGGATATACAACAGCACATGTGGAGATTGGGCAAATCAAGCATCCGAAAGATATTCAATTTGCAAAAAAGAGAGCTAACCGCGGTGGAGGTTGGTACTCGGATTCTGATGGCTTTTCCGCAAACGTGACCTTTAAGTGGTCTTGTTGTGTAGGGGTTATCACGCCTATCTAGAGAGTAGGAGGTTGAGGGTTCGAGTCCCTTCAAGACACGTGGATTCTTTTTCGCAAATTTCATATCAATTTGTCTATTTCGAAACATATGCTGTGCATATGCACAGCCAAGATATTTAACAAAAAAAATGGTTTTCGTACGGCCGAGTTGCCGAATAATATGCAATTAATACTATGCCATTTAAAACACGATTTCATACCGAAAAGGCTGACTATCACGTTTTCGGGATTTTAACCACTGTGCAGACCAGTGAAATAGAGGGGGATGACACCTCCTGGACCCTGGTCAAGAACAAGAGGAAACCGAAGACGTCAAGGGCCGAAAAGAAGGCCCAGGCGAATGAGGGTAGCAAGAAGTCTAGGGTAGGCGCCAATCGCTCCAGGGGCGATGCCCTAGTCCTCACGATGGATGAGGCTAAGTACTCGGACGTACTTGAAGACGATGAGGAGTGACGTCAAGCTCGGTGAACTCAGCGCCGACGTACGTCGAATAAGACGCACCCGGACGGGCGAGATGATCCTCGAGTTGAAGCGGGGCGTCTCGCAAAAGGGCGCCGCCTACAAGAAGTTGGCGGAGGAAGTCCTAGGCGAGACGGTCAAGGTGAGGGCACTCACGACGGAGGTGAATCTAAGGGTTAAATATCTGGACGAGATCACCGAAGTCGAAGAGCTCGTCACGTTCGGCTACGGAAATGTCCGGCAGGGACGCCGGTAGTATTGGTTCGGCTATCTGCAGCGGACGCCTCCAAAGTAGTCAAGTTAGGGAGCGTCAAGGTGGGATGGTCGGTGTGCCCTGTGGGCCTATACGAGCAACCCGAAGTTTGCTTCGAGTGCCTGGAACTGGGGCACAAGCAATGGGACTGCAAATGCCCTGACAGAAGCAATCTCTGCCGACGCTGCGGATTGGAGGGACATAAGGCACAATGCTGCACGAACCGTCCCAATTGTTTGATTTGTTCGGAGCTACACATAAGGTGGCGCGTGGACTAAAGGATGGCTAGTGTAGGTGCAAATAAGTCGGCTTCATGGATCATACTGGTGCCCTGTGGTCGAACTCGATCATTTTATCGGACAAGTGGTCGCGCGAAGAACAACATGGTATCGTCGCTTTCGCGGCGTCGGTCAACCGGGCGGGTTTCGAGCCCGAGGACGGAAAGGGGTCCTCGTCAAGGCTGGGGCAGGCGTAGGCACCGCGTCGGCAAGTCCTTCTGTGTGTTGGCGAATAGACTCTATCGCAGAGAGGTCAATTTGCGGTGCACGCGGCATCATCATTCTTGATACCAGTCGTGCAGAGGGAAGCAGGCGCGAAGTCGACCCTTTTCACCTTCCGAGGACATAGGGCGTGGTAAGGCCACCTGGAAAGCCGGCAATGTGCTGGCACGATACCATGGTGTTCTTCTAAAAAAGCGAGTCACGATATTGGGTGCTGCAAGGACACGCAGCTAACCTCGAGGGTGCGTTGTGCACTGGCCTCCCATTGAAGAATTACTTTCTGGTTATACCGAAGGGACTATGGGCTTGGCGGCAATGGTAACGGTTTAGCGGGTCGGGGATGTAGTCCTGCCTCCCCCGTTTTCTGTTGGAGGTGGTCCCTAACTCCGCACTTCCTGGACAACCCAGGATGTCTGTTGAGCAGATTCCCCCTCCATTGCTTAGGAAGACAAAAAAACACATACACACATACATACGCACTAGAGTGGGGCGTCATGGTCATTTTTTCAAATCAATGGTTTTTCGAAGCCATTCTGGGTTCTGAACAACTGTGCAGAATTTGGGACCGATTGGTTGCTTCCTCGCTTTCCGCATCGCGTTTGAAGTTTGTATGGAAATTAGTATGGGAGAACGTATATTTTTACATTTCTACTATTAGAGGTTTCAGTTCATCGTAAACCAAGTGGCACATTACGTTATATATCTATTGTGTTTATTTGACAGGCTCAGGCGTGTATAACACTTAACGGAGCCGAGACTTTATGATATTTACAATCGATATCATCTTATTATCAACAGTTAGTAAGGGGAAAGGGTATAGACCAAGATACTCGTGGCGACTCAAGGTTAGATTGCGTAATTTCAGGACGGACTAGGTTGGGATTTAGGTTTGAGGTATTACAGCTGCTCATCCGGGTATTTGACGTCAATAACGGTATGGCGTAGCGTCGGGCTCGAGTTGTGGTTCGTCAGGGAGCATCTTCCGGATGGCCATAGCTTCGTATTACACAGAACAATAAGACAAAAACAAAAACGAGAAAGAAAAAAAAATTAGACTTTTATGTCAGACGAGCAAAGATAGGCATAGATGGCCTGCATACAAACCACATCGCGATCCCCCAAAACCCCTCTTACTTCCCTGTAGGATTATTTACCTCAGGCCACATAGGTATCCAATAGTTGCTCTCTGGAGGCGTCGTTTTCGGAGCAATACCAAACTACGTGATCGATGTCATCGTAACCGGCTCCACACCTACATAGGTTGCTATCAACCAGGTTTATTCTATAGAGGTGTGCGTTTAGTGAATAGTGATTGGACATAAATCTCGACATCGTGCGAATGAAGCCTCGGCTTCAGTCCTCACCTCTGAACCACGCTCGGGCAGAAACTTTAGGAACTATGGAGAAGAGCCACCGTCCTAGTTCATTGTGTGACCAAATCATTTGCCAATTTTGAAGAGTACTCTGACGGACTAATGGGAAAAACTCGTTGTTCGAGATTTGTCTATCATAAACTTCACCTTCCTGTGCGCCCACCTTTGCTAGCGAGTCCGCCTTCTCATTGCCATAGATTAGGCAATGGGATGGGACCCATACAAAGGTAATCTTAAATGATCTTTCGACCAAATCACGCATCTGCTCTCTTACAGTTGTAAGAAAGTAAGATGCGTGCTTAACAGGTTTCATCGACCGGAGTGCCTCGATAGAACTAAGACTATCCGAGAAGATGAAATAATGGTCTACGGGCTGATCGGAAATTATCCCCAAAGCGAAATTAATTGCTGCCAGCTCAGCAACATAAACCGAACACGGTTCTTGAAGTTTTCGGAAGGTGGTTGAATTTACGTTGAAAACACCGAAGCCAGTGGATCCGTTAATGCGAGAACCATCAGTGAAATATCTGTTATTGCAATTGACATGTTCATATTTTTCAGAAAAAATGGAAGGGATAGATATTTGTCGAAGATGATCTGGTATTCCTTGAATAGCGTGTTTCATGGACAGATCGTATTCAATTGAGGAACTGTCGTTGACGAAGTGAACTCGAGGTGGATTATAACATGGAAGACAGAGATCTGACGATATGTAGTTGAGATAGACTCGCAGGTATCTTGAACGATGATCCAGTTCAAGCATATTATCGAAGTTTTCTAATACAAGTGTGTTACTTGTTCCACATTTGATCAGTATTCTAAGTGAGAGCTCCCAGTAACGGTGCTTTATAGGAGTAACTCCAGCAAGCACCTCCAAGCTCATGTTATGCGTTGAATGCATACAGCCAAGGGCAATACGCAAACAACGATATTGAATTCGTTCCAATTTGATTAGGTAGCTTCTGAGAGAAAGCAGAAAGAGCCATACTCTAAAACAGAAAGAATAGTCGTTTTATAGAGTTTTATGAGGTCTTCCGGTTGAGCGCCCCACCATGTTCCGGAGATAGAACGGAGAAAATGGATCCTTTTTCGGCATTTCTCTAACAAATAATCAATATGAGTTTTCCAGGTACACTTGGAATCAAACCAGACCCCAAGGTATTTAGAAGATAAAGATTGGTTTATGTCATCTTTCAACAGCTTTAGTTTCAGTTGAGCTGGGTACCGCTTCTTAGTAAACACAACCAATTGAGTTTTTGCGGAGAGAACTCGATCCTAAATGTCTGGCCCAAACAGTCAGGCTATTTAGGAATTTTGCAATGGTCTTTGCAGGACATTTGCACATGAACCTCTTAGGGAGATCACGGCATCATCTGCAAGTTGTCTAAGCGTGCATTGTCCTTCCAAACAATTGTCAATATCTTTAACATAGAAATTGTAAAGCAAGGGACTTAAACATGAACCTTGGGGAAGGCCCATGTAGCTATTTCTGGAAGTTGTCAGAGTGCCGAGAGTAAAGTTCATGTGTTTTACTGACAACAAATTGTACAAGAAATTATTCAAAATAACTACCGTGCAGATTTTCCGACAGTACTTCTATGGAAACAGAATCAAAAGCGCCCTTAATATCCAAGAAAACTGAAGCCAGTTGCTCCTTGTGCGCATAGGCCAGCTGTATATCTGAAGAGAGCAACGCTAGACAATCATTTGTTCCTTTACCTTTTCGAAAACCGAATTGAGTATTTGACAGTAATGCATTTTGCTCGACCCAATGGTCAATTCTTGAAAGGATCATTTTCTCCAATAATTTCCTCATGCACGATAGCATGGCAATCGGTCGGTATGAATTGTGATCAGACACTGGTTTCCCAGGCTTTTGAATAGCTATTACTTTGACCTGTCGCCATTCTGGTGGTACGATGTTGTACTCCATGAAACAATTGTACAGGTCAAGTAATCGTCTTTTAGCGATATCTGGGAGGTTTTTTAGAAGATTGAATTTGATATTATCGCATCCCGGAGAAGAATTGTTTGATGAAAGAAGAGACATAGATAGTTCCAGCATTGAGAATGGTCCACCCAAAGAACCGGGATCAAGCGTAGATTCTCGAAATAGCGGTTCTGCTGGTACGGAATCTGGACAGACCTTTTTTGCGAAGTTGAATATCCATCGATTGGAGTATTCTTCACTCTCGTTGGTGGAAACGCGGTACCGCATGTTGCGGGCCGTTTTCCAAAGTGTTGTCATTGAGGTTTCTCGTGATAGTCCCTCGACAAAACGTCGCCAGTAGCTACGTTTTTAGCCTTGAGAAGATTTTTGAGCTTTCTTTCAAGCCTCAAATACTCTTCGAAAAGCTCAGACCTTCCGTGTTTACGGAAAGCCTTGAAGGCATCAGATTTCTCGGAATACAACTTAGTACATTCATCATCCCATCCAGGAGTGGCTGGTCTTCTTATGACAGATGTACTTGGAACGCGTCGTTTCTGAGCTTCTAGTGCGCTTTTATGAATCAATTCGGTAAGGAATCGATACTCATCCAGTGGAGGAAGAATATCAGTTGATTCAATACCAATGTTTACCGCCGATGCAAATTTTTGCCAGTCAATGTTTTCGTGAGGTCGAAAGGAACATTAACTGGCACTGATCGTTGATAGCCGCTTTTGATTGTGGTGACTATCGGCATGTGGTCACTACCATGGGGATCTTGGATTACCTTCCACGTGGAATCTAATGATAGTGAATTAGAGCATAAAGACAGATCTATTCGACTTTCCTGACCTTGAGGTCCTATTCGAGTTACTTCGCCTGTGTTCAAAATATTCAAGTTGAAATCGTCGCACAAATCATAGAAAATAGGCGCTCTGTTATCGTCCCTAGTTTCGCCCCATGCAATACCATGTGCATTCATATCACCCAGTATTAAAACTGGGGATGATAAAAGAGAGACTGCGCTCCAAAGATGCCGACGATTAAGTGAGGCATTTGGGGGAATATACACTGAAGGCCTTTATTCTTTACATTTACTTGGCAAGCGTCGATTTCTAAACCATAACCAGTCGAAATGTGAATTCTGTAGAAAGTGTGACATTTTTTATTCCCAAAAGAACGCCACCATAATGATCATTCCGATCTTGGCGAATAATGTTAAAATCGTGGAAGTTGATTTCATCTTCAGAAGAAAGCCATGTTTCACAGAGTGCAAATATATCGCAATCGGAGTTGCGAATTAAAAACTTAAACACGTCCAATTTATGTTTCAGACTATGACAGTTCCACTGCAGCACAGTGATTGTATCTTGTATGGCCGTATTATCCATCGAAAGATACAAGTCCTGCAAGAAGGGGCCATGAAACAGTCAATTGCTTCAGATAACTTTCAACTGTTGGAATAAAGAGGTCAATGATTGGCCTCAATGAATTCGGAATATTGAACAAGTTCAAAATACGATCCACAAGGTCCTTAAAGGATATCAATCCTCGCTTGGACGAGATTCTTTTCTTGGAAGTGCGAGTAGCAGTTTTCTGCTCTGAGATATTCCTTGCCTGATGTTTCTTTGTAACATCAGTTTTAGGCAATGGCGGGAATGTCTTACTGCAACATGGGTCAAAAGGAGCAGTATAGACAGGCTGCTTCGGAATTTTAAATAATCCCCCATTACCATCAGATTTCGGCAAGCTTCTAGGGATGATTTTTGTTTTCTTACGGCGCAATCCCGGGAAAGACAGTTTCTTCCTCTTTTCGGGTACGTGTACCTCCGCAGAATCATCCATATCGGCTACGTCAGAGTCCGATTCGTCTATGGAAATGACATCATAAAAATCACTTACTTGAACGGCAGCTGAAATAGCAGCCGTTGCGTTGGCAGTTTGCGGATGTGTCTTGCGACTTCACCATTTCTGCATACGACTGCTTAGAGCGTTGTACTAATGAACGCTTAACTTTTTGGGTGCGCTTATTGTACACCGGACATTCTTGCAAACCATGGGGAGGGTCCATGCCACAATAAGCGCACTTTGTAACTTGTTGTTGGCAGGACTCCTCCCTATGCCTTTCAAAACATTTGCCACAACGGGGCTTGTTGTCGCAAAACTCGGCAGTGTGCCCCAACTGTTTGCAGTTGGTACAATTGAAAACTCTGGGTACAAAAAGACGCACCGGAAACAACATATTTTCGATATCTACATATTTTGGGAGTATCGAACCGGCAAACGTTACCCGTAGCGAACCTGACTTCGAATATACCATCTACCATGGCTGCTGAATGCAATTCCTTGCAGTCCAGAATATCCACGGTAGATTGCAGGGCATTCTTTAAACGACCTTTTCCTGCAAGCACATCCTTGCAAGTCAGGCTCGCTGCGTTAATTACGCCTTCAATCTCGACCTCCGCGAGGGCACATAAACCAAATATTCCAAATTATAGTTCTGATATTTTGCGATAGAATTTGCATCCTGGTATGTAGGTGAGGTTACACGTAGTTTGTTCCGATTGATTTGATGAAAATCAGTTTTCGGAAAACGACGCGTCAAATCACGTTTGATTCCTAGGAAATCAATACTTTTCACTTTCTGCCGAAAGTAAACAACCCAAGGCCCAGGCGAAGAAGCCTGGTAGAATCGCGTGCGAACGACATTGTCTTTGGGAGGCGTCTCGCCTCCGTTTTCTTCGTCCATGAAATGTAATACAAAATCCCCCCCAAAAAAAATAGAAGAGAAAAAAAAAATAATACTAATAGGTTTTAATTATAATAATAACAAAACAAACACACACACAAAAAAAAGAAGAAAAAACAAATTCAAAGTTTTTAATAATATTTCAGGCAACCTTTTTTGCGTTTCGTCCCACTCTAATGCAACGGTGCCACCCTTGCCTAACGACAGGCAGAGCACACAAAAGCTTCACCACTGGAGCGTGGATAAAAGATAAACGAATGCAAAGAGACAATGGGATACAATCTTTTTACTTAGCCTGTTTGCTGCCTACCCGAGTAGGTAGCTTTGTCGATGACGACCTGATGCTGATTAATACTGATCGTCGTCGCAGCACTTGATGAAAAAAAAACCAAACTAACGAGACTGCAATAGCATCGCTAGAACAGCTCGCTTCCTTAACTAGTCGGCTGGATAAATCACCTTGTAACTAGCTTTACACTCGCGTAGGCAACTTAACGATATAAAAACAACCCGCCGAATACTAAACGGGGGAAAAAAAACTCTAGCGGTATAAAGCGCGTCACGTGATGAGACACGGGAGTAAAATACGTCCGGCTCGTCCAGAAACACGACAAGGAATGGCACATTACGTTAAAGTATAACCCAAAAGATGCCGAAAAACTTTGCTGAAGGAGGCACGTTGCTGGAACGTCCACGAAAACAGTTATAACGCTTCGAAGATTGAGTGTTCAAACCATATGCAAAAAATCATTTATTCTGCCAGCACTGCCGAGCTACGTGGAGTAATAATTTAACTGAGTGTTATTTCAAAATTATTTATTTTATAGGACTTTGGAGCTAATGGGAGATATTCGAAATGATTTCACAAAGTAAAAATTCCGACTAGAACGAAAATGGGTTTTGCCCTCTGACAATTAAAGGTTGTCCGGTAGTGCTGACAGAAACTTTGATTTCTTGCATATGGTTTAAACAATCCATTTTCGAAACGTAATAACATTTTTTGTAGACCTTCCAGCTGCGTACCTTCTTCAGCAAAGACTTTCGGCATCTTCCAGGCTATATGCTAACGTATTGTGTCACGTGATTGATGATAAACTGAAGCCGCTAATAGCAAAAATGTAAAAAAGTACGTTTTCCCATACTAATCTCCATGTAAATTTAAAACGCGATGCGGCATGCGAGGTCGCAACCATTCGAGCCCATATTTTGCACAGTGGATTGGGGTCCCAAAACGATTCAGAAAAACCTTGATCTCACTTGATCGGACGAAGTTTGAGATTTTCCATACAACTGCGCCCCACTCTAATACGCACATACAGACATCACCCCGTTTTGTCGAGCTGAGTCGATCGGTATATAACAGTATGGGTCTCCGGGCCTTCTGTCAAAAGTTCATTTTTGGAGTAATCCTAATGCCTTTCAGTAAAGGCAAAAAGATCCTTTGACAGGGAATAGAAGTTTTTGGCCTGCTTTGTTGTTACTTTTTGTTGTGGCGTTCTTGGAGGTTGTTGTTGTTCAACATATCCTATTTCTCATATTCCAAAGTTAGGAAAAGTTAGACAATTTCAAGCCTATCTCAATTTCCACCCGAGTAGACGAAAATAGCTCTATAATATCAAATGTTGATAAGATAGCAAAATGAGATATGGATATGATTTATATAAGAGATAAAAGATCAGACGATAATATCAATATTTTGCACTAAAATTTTATAAGAAGATCAAGTTATGCTATTTGTAAGAAGTGATCAATATCATGTCGCATTAGTTTGTTCTTATCCATAGCATATCTTGATATTTAAATGATATTTCGGTGCAAATTTGTGATATTGTTGCCTGTTCTTTTATCTCTTATATCAATTAAGTCCATATCATATTTTGTTATTCTGATCATAATTCTGCCCGGGCACTAATTTGTGTAGATATAAAAAAACGCAACTTACGCATCATTGATTACCTTTATTCTAGTGATGGACTCATTTTCCTCATTGGTGTACTCATTTGCCTATGATATAAATACCTGGTAGTTAAGCTTTCAGCCAAAGTGTTTGCATCAATTTAATTTTGGAAAACTAACGTTGAGCCAAGCATAAAACAACAACAAGATAATCAAATAGACAGTTATATGGGACTATTAACTGTATCTCGAGTATCTTTTTAAAATTTTCTCCACAAGCATTGTTTCTATTCAAATTTCAGCGTCAGCGTCTCCAGTTCTTCACACAAACAACACACCAACGACCGTTGAAATTTATTTTGAAAATTTATCATGCTAATCAACGCAAAATTTTAATGGCCCAACGAAAGTTTATCTCAAAATAATCATCTCTCATTAATCTGAGCCAACAGCAGTAGGTACTACAGTGCGACCCGCAATACTGTAGACGGGCTGCTGCGGGTGCCGCTTTCCGCCGTACTCGCTGCTTGCGCTCAGCATAGTTCATCATCATGTCCGCGCGGCAATTCATCCATCCGACAGCCCATCGCGACCCGGCCGACTGTAATGGTGAATACTGACACCAACTATGGCGGAGGTCGTTTTTCGTATAATTACGTTAGATGTACCGCGACAGCCAACATGCAGGGCACACCAATTATTACCGCCGTAATTTCTTTATCGTTCTTCGTCGGGAAAGTGACTGTGAAGTACCGCAGTGAAGCATATTGGAAAATTACAAGCAATGAATCATTTTTCAAATATCATGCACAATGGAATCAACATGACAGTGGTTTGCTAAATAATTGCTCAGAATGCGTAGAATTAATACAAATATTGACAAAGAAGCATGCCTTCAAAGATGTTTTCAATTTGTGATCAACCTGGCGTACCATGATGTTTACAACTGGATAGCGCATTCGTCACATCATTTCTAGTCACTGTGGTCGTCGATAGCACAGGTCGGTCATCGTCGTCGTCGTCATCGTAATCTGCCTTTTTAAGCAGTTGTCACAATAAAGATTAGCGTGTGGGCTACCGCTAACTATCGTCTTTGTGGCTACCGATTCGTTTCGGCCCGGGATGCGGCCGGCGTGACTGTGATAATCGATCCAATCGGATTATTATTAGTATGTGGATCATATTTCAATCGCTTGAGCTGCCTCACACGCAGTGATTAAGGATGATTGTAAAAATCAGTATTCTTCGACTCAAGAGAATTCCTGAAGAAAGATCAAAAACAGAATAATTGATTACGCCCGCAACCAATCTATGACGGAGCACCACTGGAAAGTGTGCACAGAGGTGCGATGAAGTGTGTAAATCCGATTGTAACGCCTTATCGGAAACGATTAAATGGCGTCCATACGTGTCCCGATCGGCTTATGCGGTTTTGTGGCAGTTCCCTAAAGAGGTCGGTATCAGTTGGACACTTTTCGAATGAGAAGCTACGACGACGTGCTGCACTCATCACGCCGTCGAATAATGTGGAAATACATTTATCGCTGCTGGTTCGGTTGGTATTGGTCACCACCCAATGTACCTTAGTTTGCATTGTAAACGAACGAGGAGCACCTTATGAGGGTTAATTGATTTGTATCTTAGGTGTTGGTGAATTCCGTTGCGGTACCATGTTTGTACAGAAGGAAGATAACGTGTTAAAAATTAGTGAGGGTTTCTGTCTTAAAGAAAGGTAGGCAACTATTTCATTTTCCATCTAACGGTCACAAATTTGATGAGAATATCCACAAGCACAAATGTAATATTCAGGACACTAACACAGAAATTTGACAAAATTTGCATAATAAAATCTTCTTTTTGGCCGATTAAAAAAACAACAATTTAATGGCCCAAATTGAATTGCTCTCCTGTGGCTCAAACGTCCGGTAAAAACCTTTAAGCACGCAGCAAAGTTTTCCCATTCCTCTTACTATTATCGAACGATACAATTTTCATTTCCTCTCGCTGTGCAAACAACGGATCAATTGGACAATAAAAGGACGCCGAGGGTAATCAAACCCATCGTCACTTCACGGAAGCCCGGATAGGCACCAGGGGTGCAAATAACCTTCAATTCCGCTACAAAAACATACATGGCTTGGGTACACGGGGACGAGAGGTACTTCAAATCTCTTCAGCAGCTTATAGCAACAGTGGCAATTTGACATCACAAGGCAAACAAAAAAAAACGGCAAGAATCGGTAATTGATCCCTCGGTTGGGTTCCCCACCATTCATTCATTCGCAGCAATAATGGTTTCAATTACACATTTAAGTGATTCGCCCTTACCTGTGTGTGGTGCGCCCGCCAGAAGGACCCATAAAAACGTGAAAGGCAAAGGTATGACAAAAACAAACTGCCACACACAAACGCAAGGGGACGCCTCGGTTGAGAAAAAATGTATATAATTTCCGCACAATGGAATCCTGGGAGGGGTCCAGCATCTTTTGTGCGGAAGTTGTGCCGACACCGAGTTGACGATGATGATGACGGTAGTTGGACCGGCGCGGCGGAAAGGGATTGGGAAGCATTTGACAATTGACAGATTTAAGAGGACTTCCAGTATTTTTTTTTCGGTTCCCGTCCTCTCGCCGACTCGTTGGTGAAGATATTTAAGACCAGGGGAAAGTAAATGAGAAATTGCAACAGATTACGATCTGGGCAGAGAGAAATTGAACGGTACTCGGAAAGAGTGGAAGTGAACGGCAAACAAATATTTTCAAGATCTTCAAACATTTTAAAACATATTAGCCTATACCGTAATGTTGAACGTAAATTGCTACCCATCTTATGTGAAGTACTAATTTTGCGTAGGTATTTAATGCAAATTGCACAATGCTTATACTAAATCAACGGTAACTTTTTCAATTGTTCACAATAATTAGGTAAAATTGTATCCAGAAAAGTTTTGGCTGTTGAACCATAACAAGGTTCACCAACTAGCAATATTTTGTGAAACACTTTTGGGGCCAGCCGAATAAAAATAAAATAAAATTTGAAAGTTTTTGAAGTTGCATATTTTTTGAAAAACGCTGCTTACACAATTAGATTACTTTTGGCAGACATTGAACTATTTTAGACAGATATCTTATCGTGTCATGGAACAAATTTCGTAATAGCTCACTTTGGAATTTCTGGACTCCACAGAATTTTTTTTCAGGAAATTTGGAGGAATTGCTTTAGGAACTTCTTAAACAATTTATTTATTTATCATCATACAAAGGCTGGAGTGGCCTGGGCTGCACTTAACAGACTTCTCCATTCAGCTCGGCCCATGGCTGCACTTCGCCAACCACGCAGTCTGCGGAGGGTCCGCAAGTCGTCCTCCACCTGATCGATCCACCTTGCCCGCTGTGCACCTCGCCTTCTTGTTCCCGTCGGATCGTTGTCGAGAACCATTTTCACCGGATTACTGTCCGACATTCTGGCTACGTGCCCGGCCCACCACAGTCTTCCGATTTTCGCGGTGTGAACGATGGATGGTTCTCCCAACAGCTGATGCAACTCGTGGTTCATTCGCCTCCTCCACGTACCGTCCATCATCTGCACCCCACCATAGATGGTACGCAACACTTTCCTTTCGAAAACTCCAAGTGCGCGTTGGTCCTCCACGAGCATTGTCCAGGTCTCGTGTCCGTAGAGAACTACCGGTCTTATAAGCGTTTTGTAGATAGTTAGTTTGGTACGGTGTCAGGCCATTAGGTCGAAGGCCGTTAGGCCGAAGGCCATTTGGCCGAAGGCCATTTGGCCGAAGGTCATTAGGCCGAATGGCCATTAAGCCGAATGGTCATTAGGCCGAATGGCCATTAGGCCGAATTAGCAAAAAAAGAAAAAAATGAGAAGTTCTTTCTTCACCTTAGGCCTCCTTCCTTCTCCCTTCTTGCACTTTCCTTCTTCTATCTGTCTTCTTCCTTTTTCCTTCTTCCTTCTTCCTTCTTTTTTCTTCCTTCTTCCTTCTTTCTTCTTCCTTCTTCCTTCTTCCTTCTTTCCTTTTTCCTTTTTCCTTCTTCCTTCTTCCTTTTTTCCCTTTTCCTTCTTCCTTCTTCCTTCTTCCTTATACCTTCTTCCTTCTTCCTTCGTCCTTCTTCCTTTTTCCTTCTTCCTTCTCCCTTCTTCCTTCTTCTTTTTTCTTTCTTCTTTCTTCCTTCTTCCTTCTTTCTGCTCCCTTCTTCCTTCATCCTTCTTCCTTCTTTTTTCTTCCTTCTTCCTTCTTCTTTCTTCCTTCTTTTTTCTTCCTTCTTCTTTCTTCCTTCTTTCTTCTTTTTTCCTTCTTCTTTCTTGCTTCTTCCTTTTTGCCTTCTTCCTTCTTTCTTCTTCCTCCTTCCTTTTTCCTTCTTCTTTCTTCCTTCTTCTTTCTTCTTTCTTCCTTCTTTTTTCTTCCTTCTTCTTTCTTCCTTCTTCTTTCTTACTTCTTCCTTCTTCCTTTTTCTTTCTTCCTTCTTCCTTCTTCCTTCTTCCTTCTTCCTTCTTCCTTCTTCCTTCTTCTTTCTTCCTTCTTCCTTCTTTCTTCTTCCTTCTTCCTTTTTCCGTCTTCCGTCTTCCTTCTTCCTTCTTCCTTCTTCCTTTTTCCTTTTTCCTTCTTCCTTCTTCCTTCTTCCTTCTTCTTTCTTCCTTCTTCTTTCTCCCTTCTTCCTTCTTTCTTCTTCCTTCTTCCTTCTTCTTTCTTCCTTCTTCCTTTTTCTTTCTTCCTTCTTCCTTCTTCCTTCCTCCTTCTTCCTTCTTCCTTCTTCCTTCTTACTTCTTACTTCTTCCATATTCCTTCTTCTTTCTTCTTTCTTCCATCGTCCTTCTTCCTTCTTCCTTCTTCCTTCTTCTTTCTCCCTTCTTCCTTCTTTCTTCTTCCTTCTTCCTTCTTCCGTCTTCCGTCTTCCTTCTTCCTTCTTCCTTCTTCTTTCTTCCTTCTTCCTTCTTCCTTCTTCCTTCTTCTTTCTTCCTTCTTCCTTCTTTCTTCTTCCTTCTTCCTTCTTCTTTCTTCCTTCTCCCTTTTTCTTTCTTCCTTCTTCCTTCTTCCTTCTTCCTTTTTCCTTCTTCCTTCTCCCTTCTTCCTTCTTCCTTTTTCTTTCTTCTTTCTTCTTTCTTCCTTCTTCCTTCTTTCTTCTCCCTTCTTCCTTCATCCTTCTTCCTTCTTTTTTCTTCCTTCTTCCTTCTTCTTTCTTCCTTCTTTTTTCTTCCTTCTTCTTTCTTCCTTCTTCTTTCTTCCTTCTTCCTTCTTCCTTCTTCCTTTTTCCTTCTTCCTTCTCCATTCTTCCTTCTTCTTTTTTCTTTCTTCTTTCTTCTTTCTTCCTTCTTCCTTCTTTCTTCTCCCTTCTTCCTTCATCCTTCTTCCTTCGTTTTTCTTCCTTCTTCCTTCTTCTTTCTTCCTTCTTTTTTCTTCCTTCTTCTTTCTTCCTTCTTCCTTCTTCTTTCTTCCTTCTTCTTTCTTCCTTCTTCCTTCTTCCTTCTTCCTTCTTCCGTTCTACTTCTTCCTCCCTTCGCACTACTCACTTGTCACTCCCCAGTTTGCATTCGGCCTAATGGCCATTCGGCCTAATGACCGTTCGGCCTAGTGACCATTCGGCCTAATGGCTTTCGGCCTAATGGCCTTCGGCCTAATGACCTTCGGCCTAACGGCCTTCGGCCTAATGACCCAGCATCGTTTGGTACGGCGGCGAACTCTATTCGATCGGAGCGTCTTGCGGAGTCCAAAGTACGTACGATTTCCAGCCACTATGCGTCTCCGAATTTCTCTGCTGGTATCGTTATCGGCGGTCACCAATGAACCCAAGTACACGAATTCTTCAACCGCCTCGATTTCGTCACCACCGATACAAACTCGTGGTGGGTGGCTCACATTGACCTCTCTTGAGCCTCTTCCTATCATGTACTTCGTCTTCGACGTGTTGATGACTAGTCCAATCCGTTTAGCTTTGCTTTTCAGTCTGATGTAGGCTTCCTCCATCCTCTCAAAGTTACGTGCCATGATATCAATGTCGTCGGCGAAACCAAATAACTGGACGGACCTCGTGAAAATCGTACCACTCGTGTCAATCCCTGCCCTTCATATTACTCCCTCCAAAGCGATGTTGAATAGCAGACAAGAAAGACCATCACCTTGCCGTAACCCTCTACGCGTTTCGAAGGGACTCGAGAATGCCCCTGAAACTCGAACTACGCACATCACCCGATCCATCGTCGCCTTGATCAACCGTATCAGTTTATCCGGAAATCCGTTTTCGTGCATTAGCTGCCATAGCTGGTCCCGATCGATTGTATCATATGCGGCTTTGAAGTCGATAAATAGATGATGTGTGGGCACGTTGTTTTCGCGGCATTACTGCAATACCTGACGTATGGCGAACACCTGGTCTGTGGTAGAGCGTTCACCCATAAATCCCACCTGGTACTGCCCCACGAACTCTCTTGCAATTGGTGTTAGTCGACGGCATAAAATTTGGGAGAGTACCTTGTAGGCGGCGTTCAGCAATGTGATTGCGCGTTAGTTGCTACAATCCAGCTTATCGCCCTTTTTGTAGATGGGACACACGACACCTTCCATCCACTCCTGCAGCAGAACCTCATCCTCCCAAACCTTAGTAATCACCCAGTGCAGCGCTCTAGCCAGTGCTTCACCACCGTGTTTAAACAGCTCTCCTGGTAGTTGGTCAACTCCAGGGGCTTTGTTGTTTTTCAGCCGGCCGATCTCCTCCTGGATTTCCTGGAGATTCGGAGCCGGAAGTCGCATGTCCTGCGCGCGTGCTCCTAGGTTCATTACCATACCGCCACCGTTGTCTGCCATATCGCCATTCAGGTGCTCTTCGTTGTGGTGCCGTCACCTTTGGATCACCTCACGCTCGTTCGTAAGAAGGTTCCCGTTTATGTCCTTACACATATCGGGCTGTGGCTCGTGGCCCTTACGTGAACGGTTCAACTTCTCATAGAACTTTCGTGCGTTATTAGCGCGGTACAGTTCCTCCGTCTCTTCACGGTCCCGATCTTCCTGCTGGCGCTTTTTCCTCCGGAAAATCGAGTTTTGTCTGTTCCGCGCATATCTCTCCAGCCATCTTCAAGAGATGCTGCGCCTAGCTGCTCTTCCGTTGGGAGCGCTACTTCCAGCTGCTGCACGTAGTCTTGGACTAGTCTACCGTCTTGTAGCCGCCCAATGTTAAGCCGCGGCGGACGACTCCGACGCGTGTTGATCACCGTCGAGAGTTTTGAGCGCAGACATACTGCGACGAGGTAGTGGTCGGATTCAATATTCGCACTGCGGTAAGTGCGTACGTTCGTGATGTCGGAGAAGAATTTACCGTCGATTAGAACGTGGTCGATTTGGTTTTTCGTTACTTGATTAGGTGATTTCCATGTGGCCTTGTGGATATTCTTGCGGGGGAAAAAGTGCTTCGGACTACCATTCCGCGGGAGGCTGCAAAGTTTATACATCGTTAGCCGTTGTCGTTCGATACGGTATGCAGACTATCCGGTCCGATGACCGGTCTATACATTTCCTCCCTTCCTTCCTGAGCGTTCATGTCAACGATGACGATTTTGACGTCCCGCAGTGGGCATCCATCGTATGTCTGCTCCAGCTGCGCATAGAATGCTTCTTTCTCGTCGTCGGATCTCCCTTCGTGTGGGCAGTGCACGTTGATGATGCTATAGTTGAAGAAACGGCCTTTTATCCTCAGCTTGCACATCCTTGCCTTGATTGGCTGCCACCCAATCACGCGTTGGAGCATCTTTCCCAGCACTATGAAGCCGGTTCCCAGCTCGTTGGTGGTGCCACAGCTTTGGTAGAAGGTAGCCGCTCGATGCCCGCTTTTCCACACTTTCTGTCCTGTCCAGCAGATTTCCTGCAGCGCTACGACATCGAAGTTGCGGGGATGTAAATCATCGTAGATCATCCTGTCGCAACCTGCGAAGCCTAGCGACTTGCAGTTCCATGTTCCAAGCTTCCAATCGTGATCCTTTATTCGTCGCCTAGGTCGTTGCCGATTGTATCGAGTCGTATTATCTTCTATGTCGTTCGTAATAGTTGTTTTTAAAGGCGGCTTATTGGGCCTGCGCAAACCTCCTGTCTCGTCGGAGGGCCGTCGTGTCAGGGCTGTTTAGCGTCCCACCTAACACCAGGACTTGGGCTTGTGCGCTTTGAGCGGCACACGGTCGCTTTGGCGGAGCCTACTTGCGGATACATGCAGCTTTTTATAGAGGTTTAACAGGGCCCACTGTCAAACCCCACCCCCTCCTAGGCAGGCGCCACAACTCGCAGATGGCCTGGGGAGGGATCGTCAAGCCCTTCCTGAAGGAACTTCCTGATGAATTCCTGGAGGACCTCGTGAGGAATTTCGGAGGAACTCGGAGGAACCCCTGAAGAAAATTCTGGAGAAAATTCTGGAGGAACTTCCGGAGAAATTCCTGGAGGAACTTCCGGTTGAACTCCTGTAGGTACTTCGGGATGAAATTGTGGAGGATTTCCTAGAGGAACTCTGAAATCAGTTCACGCTGACCCACGGCTCCACCGATTACAAACGGCCTGACGCTGCCACGCTTCTGCCGCTGGTTGGAAGTGATCTATCACTCCGCCGCCGGTAAATTTTCAAAATAAAATTATTAAAGTAGGTATATTTATTAATTTACTTATGAACTGTCCAAAGCAGAAATAAGTAAACCGAATTATTGGCTTACTAGGCAAAAATACGATAAAACAGGCACTAAACGATTTTAATTTCAACCGCACAGAACAACAAAATGGGTCCCCGCGAACTATCTGCTTACTGAGCAGAAACACGTCAAAACAGGCATTCTGAAATTCAATACCAAATAGTGAAACCGACTTATCTGCTTTTGTAAACAAAGATTCAAACGTCGATTTGACGAGTTTGAAATGCTAATATCATCTTCAAAACTTACACGTACATGTTCATGATAGAATTAGAGGCGAAAGTATAGAATTGATAGCTCCGTAAGGAAATGATAAAGAATGTTTTTATATAAGTTGATTTGAAAGCGAGCGGGCAGTATTTGTGGTGATGGTATAGATCTCACGACCTTCCTTCTGCCAAACTCCCGTATGAAGGGGAAGGGTAGAACATCAGTGTGGAAGCTGATATATCTCCACTGGCGAGAGGAAGGTGGTTTGATTTGCTCATATATCATCGCGCGCGGAAGGGTTTTCTATCGACGAGTGCTGTCTCTAAATTTCTAATACGACATCAGCATCTAGTCGAATAGGATTTTTATTGCGCAGTAGAGTGATTCAAATTTTGACTTTTTTGCTCCCCTATGCTTAAACGATGGCATTTGCCATTTTAATAATCGTCCTCAATTTTTAGCTAATTTGGATGTAATTTGACTGAGCACAAGCAGTTTGAAGCTTGTATGAAAATTACTATGAAAACAGTTACTTTTGTGAAAACCGTTCCCCATCAATGCCCATTAAGCTCTAAAAATGTATAAATACATTAGCAACATAGGAAATTTAATAAGGGAAAATATCGTCGTTGTTGATAAACGATTTGATGCAGGCAATAAAAGTTATTATGGAAATACTGAATTGTGGGAAATTCAATTTAACACGTAAAAGAATAACATCAATATCAATAATGAGCATTTTTGTTTTCTTTATAATTTTGCTTACAAAAGTCAGATTGCTTCGCAACAACAACTGACTTTCAGCTTAGGATAGCTTAGGATCTATTCTATGATGACGATGCGTTAAGGTGGTTATACAACAAAGCCACAAATCGGCCATCTTGGAAACCACGTGCTTTTTCTAGTGATTTTTCAAGTACACAAATTGAGAGAACCTCAACGCCCATGGGGATGAAACATTCGTAGATCGTTTCCTTACTCATGCTAAACAATCGACTTTAATTTCAGCATTGTACGACAATTATTACGCTAAATTTGAATATTTGATAGTAGGAGTAGAAACTCGAGTGGTGAATTTAAAATTCACCACATGGCTTGATTGTATAATCACCTTAAATATATTCAAATATATTCTGGGCTGCTTCACGAAACGATCCTTTACTTAAGTGGCAATTCTCATAGTAATTTTCATACAACCTTCAAACGGCACGTGCACAACCAAATTACATCCAAATCAGCTAAAAATTTGGGAGGACTATTAAAATAGCAAAAACAATCGTTTAAGCACAGGGGAGCGAAAAAGTCAAAATTTGAATCACTCTATTGCGCAGTTTTGTTTTCTCCATGCATGTACATGTACAAAAAGTCATTCAAAATAATTTTCAATTCCGAACTCTTAAAGAAATCTGTGAAATGTGTAATTCTGCTGAAAAACTTTATATCTGTATATACAAATGCTTGGTCACCGCTCTACCTAAAAATTCTGTAAAATTTAGAATAATTTGTACGTGTGGCAACCTTGCTCTCTTCCGTTCTAAATGGTGGTCCTGAAAAGAACCGATTTACGCTTGATGCGTTAATCACAATCAGTAAATGCGTAAATCACCCACTATCAGTAGCCAAACGATTGTCTGAGAAAGGTTGGCTAGCTGCTGACAGCGGCCACCACAACGACCATCCTTCGGAATGAGTTCTCAGCAGTAATCACGCCGACGACCTACACCAACATCGATACTGAGACCGCTCTCTGATGCCAATACGACCACTCTCTGCGGAATGTCGAACAGAATAGCTCGCACGTGCAGCGAAGCAGCATTTATGTATCAAATGAAGTAAGCCCAATGACCCCGCCTCTTCATTAACCGGTAAGAGTGCACATAATATTCGCGCACATAACATTTAACAAAGGGGTGGAGCTAATGAGCTTACCTTATAAAATAAATAGAAGCAGCTTTCCTGCGAGCGCGAGCAGTTCGTGCCAACAGCGCGTACGGACGTGTTTTTTCTCGTTCGTTCGCTGTTTACGTTTTCGCTTCGTCGCGTTGGCGTTATTTTCTCCCGGACCCGTCATGGGAAACTCGGTGGCCGATTCGGTCGCAAGAGAGGTGCCTAAGCGCACTGCTTTTGGAAGCGCGGATAACCCCTCACGCTTAAAACCAATAACACAGAGATGTGTTTGCTTCACACAAAACGAACCTAATGCAGAACAACCCCTAGATGACCGACAGTTACACAGGCACAAATATGCCTCGTCTGGTCGTGACAACGGTCCTTTTTACCATGTAAACATTTGTACAGATTCCTTGTTTCATGAGGAACCAAATACTGTTGAAAATATTGAAATCCAAGCTTCAATAAATCCACACGAGCTGTTTTTGTGGCTGTATAACTGTCGCTCATCTAGGTGTTGTTCTGCATTAGGTCCGTTTTGTGTGAAGTAAACATATATCTGTGTTATTGATTTTAAGCGTGCTCCAAGCAGCTTTTGCAGAGCAACGTGTTCTTGCCGTTGCCGCTTGATGACGCCGGAAATCCGCCGAAAAAGAGAAAGAAGCAGCAATCGCAGCTGCCACAGGTGCAACCAGAGCGGAAGGAGGAATGCCCGCCTATATTTGTGCAGGGCGTTCCGCCGGATTTGCGCCCGAAAATTCGCCAGTTAATCGCTAATCGCTCTGTATCGAGGGCGTGAAAGTGATTCCGGAAAACTAAGACCATCATCAATCCGTCGTGGAGTTCCTCGAAGTCCATAAGTATGAGTACTGCACTTATGACCACTCCGGCACGAACCCTCAAGGCTTTGCTGCGAGAGTTCCACGACATGACTGAAGCACAAGATTGCTCGTCACGACAAAGCGAGCAGATATCGCGAACAGCTTTACCTGATCCATCTGGAACATGGTTCCACCACCTGGAAGGACCTGAAGCTGGTTGGCGTTATAAATTACACCGTCGTTGACTGGGAGTGATATCGGCCCGTGCATCGCGACGTCACGCAGTGCACCAACTGCTTCAACTTCTGGCACGGCACCAGGAACTGCCGCATGAAACCGCATTGCAACAAATGTGGCGAACCCCATCCGACTGACGAGTGCGACAAGATGGAGGTGACCAATCCCAAGTGCGCCAACTGTGGCGACAAATATCGGGCCACCACAAAGAGTTGCCCAAAGCGAGCCGAGTTCCTGGAAATCCGGAAGAAGACCTTCACCATCAGGACCCTACCTTCCACCAGAAGAACCGTGTTCGTGTAGCCAACGAGGTGAACTATCAGGCCATTGCGGCTCCCCGTCGAGCGATTCCAATACTCTCACCGTTACAACCGCACAAGCGACTAGCAGCAGCGGCTGCGTCGGTTCAAGCTCCAGCACCGCCGGCTCCATCCTCCAGCGAATGGTCCCCGTTCGCTCCTACTGGATTCCGCCGACAGCAAGACGAGCATCCTCTACCCCTGGAGGATTCCACTTCGCTCTACACCCCGAAGCAGCTGGCTCCAATATTCAGCCAACTTGCGGCTCGGCTTCGAAGCTGCAAATCCTGGTTCGACCTGATCTACACTCTGGGCCTTTTCGTCATTGAAAATGGCTGCTGGGTTGGACCTGGCGATTTCCTTCAGTAGAAGGAGATTGACGCGGCTTTCATCACAGAAACATGATGGCCTGTTGTACAAACTACAACACTACAATCTTCCTAGCTACTTGGTGAAAATCATCAACAATTACCTGTCGGCAAGTGCATTTCGGGTCTCAATCAGCGGAGCGAGTTCCAATGCGCACAACATCGTCGCAGGGGTTCCCCAAGGCAGTATCCTCGGGTCCCTGCTTTTCAATCTGTTTACCTCCGACATGCCAGAACCTCCAGAAGGTGGCATTCTATCTCTGTTCACAGAAGACACTTCCAACGTCTACAACGGTAGAGTGATCAGAGCGCTAGTGAAAAAACTCTAACGAGGCCTGGATGCCCTGACAGAGTACCTCACCAGCTGGAAGATCTGTATCAACGCGGCGAAGACGCAGGTCATCATTTTCCCCGACTCTACAGGTTGACAAGACGGTGCAAAAGTGTAACGTTTTGTTAAAACTACTGTACCCTTTGATCAACCGTCGGTCGTCATTGTCTCTGAAAAATAAGCTTGCTGCCTACAAGCAAATCATCCTCCCAGCGATTGATTACGGCATGCCGGTCTGGGAGAGCTGTGCAAAAACTCATCAACTAAAACTCCAGCGAGTTCAAAACAAGTTCCTGAGGATCATCTTCAACACCACTCCTAGGACACAAACTTCTGGACGGGATGAAAACTCTACACGAGAACTTTGGTGAGTGTAAGGTAAGGTTTAGGGTCCGTTGCTTATAATCGGCTAGTTCCAATTCGGGTGACCAAATTATTATGGTAAATATGGGTATACCCCGTTAGGCATAAGGACGTTAGGCATAAGTACGTTAGGCATAATGGACGTTAGGCATAACGGACGATAGGCATAATGTACATTAGGCATAATGGACGTTAGGCATAAACTGACCCAAAGAACAGCTTATGACATAAAGAAGGCGTGATAAGAAAATTATTTTGAGCTTTTTAGTGGAATGTCTTCACTTGTCATAAGACGAGTTTATACCATCCCATTGAATTCCACCACTTAAGTGGTGGAATTCAATGGGATGGTATAAACTCGTCTTATGACAAATAAAGAAGGCGTCCAAATGTCCATTATGCCTAACGTATATTATGCCTATCGTCCATTATGCCTAACGTCCATTATACCTAACGTACTTATGCCTTACGTACTTATGCCTAACGTTCTTATGCCTAACGTCGCGGACCCGGTAAATATTAGTGTACATAGTAGTTCATTCATTTAATTTATTTAGTCTACATATAAACAGATAACACTGAATCAACCATTTGACGCCACAATACACGGCTCGAGGCCACATGTCTCCATCCTTGGATACGCCCCACGCTCGCCAAGTCGTTTTGCACCTGATCTGTCCATCTCGATCGCTGCGCTAGACACCGTCTCGTACCTGCCGGATCGGAAGCGAAGCCTCAAGATGCTGCGCGCATGCAGTGGCGACATCAGGTTGCTTCAGTCGCTCTAGGTCGTACCGCGGCGGTCGTCGGTACCGAACATTGTTGATGACGGATAGTTTTGAGCGCAGTTTAACCATCACCAGATAGTGGTCAGAGTCGATGTTAGCGCCACGATATGTCCTGAAGTCGATAATGTCGGAGAAGTGCCGTCCGACAATCAGAACGTGGTCGATTTGTGATTCTGTCTGCAGTGGTGATCTCCAGGTGTACCGATACGGGAGGCTGTGTTGGAAGTAGGTGCTGCAAATGGCCATATTCTTGGAGGCAGCGAAATCAATTAGTCGTAGGCCGTTTTCGTTTGTCAGCCTGTGTGCGCTGAACTTACCAATAGTCGGTATGAACTCCTCCTCTTGGCCAACCGTCAATAATTAGTTACCCTCATTTAATAATGTATATGTAATCGCTGGAACAATGTAGGACCTGCAGGACCTACATTGTAGGTGTTAGAAGAACTTAAAAGTCTAAAAAACCACAAATCTCATTTAATGCAGCTTTAAATTTTCATGGAATTGGCTAAAAATTGTGCGCGAGCTTTCTTTCAAGCTGCCCTTTAAAATGGAGGGGTGACATTTTGAATCTGGAATACTTTAAAATAGTAAACAGGTCTACGAATTTTTAACTGATTGAAGAACGGTAAATTATTATGCGGGTAAGCTCTCATTCTAAACAGCTTTTCATTATGGCATAACATTGTTAATACGTCAAAACAATAAAACATAATGAAATTCTTACAGGTAATGCAGTTTTCAAGTAAATTTATTATGATAAAACAGTTTTATACGACAACGGTATAATTTCATATGAAAAGAAACTTTAAAATTAAAAATGTGCTATAAAAATAATAAAATTATGGCCTACTATGGGGCGTCTTTGTTTAATAGAAAAATTGGTTAGCAGTATTTGGTCTAAAACATTGCCAAATAATGGTTTTAGAAACTTGGTTGTTCTAAGAAAAATTAGAATACAAATTTCTTTTTGATTTCATATAAAAATATCCGGATTCGGCTTATATTTGACAAAGTTAGAGCGTTAGAGAAGAAATTTTTATCAAAATCTGCATATTGCCATCATTTGGAGCTGATTTCAAGAAATATGATGTTCCACAAAGTTTTCATAAATTTAATACTGAAGAGATTAATTACAATAAATTGTAAATTGGATGAAAATTGCCAAAATTATGATTATTTTTATGAAAGTCTAAACTTGATGGTCAAAAAATCACCTTAAGGTCACTCCTGATGGAATCCAAGTTTCAAAGTGCTCGCATTTTCGGGGGCACACCACTCGATACGGACGCAACACGCACCTGTCATTTTTATTTTTTTTAAAGCATGGTGCGACGCAGTAAAACTAAATCAACAAAAATGACAGTCGTGCGCCGCCTCCGTATCGAGTAGTGTGCCCCCGAAAACGCGAGCACTTTGAAACTTGGATTCCGTCAGGAGTGACCTTAGGCCTTTGCGCGACCTCTAAACTTCAATATTTTGGCCTAAAATTCTGAGGCTACTCTTTTTTTTGCCATAAAAAAGCGTTTAAGCACACGAATTCCAGGTTTCGGAAACATTCGAAAAATAAGCCGCACCCTGTTCCTTATGCGTTTTCTCGCCGGAGACGAGCCAGCCTCGGGCTAAAAGTCTCCTTAATAAAGACACAAAAAAAATAAATAAAAATATTCCTTATGCACTTCGCTTAAGAATTTCCTCAGAAATTTCTCCAGGATTCCTTTCGCAAGATCCTCAGTGTGTTCCATTGGAAAATTCTCCAGGAACTCCTTAAACAAATCTTTGGAAATTCACAAAGAATTCCATCTTAAATTCCATTCAAAAATCATTAGAAAAATTGTCCCTGAAATTCATTCGAAAATTCCTTCAGGAATTTCATGGGAAATTCCTTCCGAAATTCCTCCCGAAATTCTATTGGAAGTTCTTTAATAAGCTATTTCGAAAATTGTTCCGAAAATTTGCTTGGAAATTTCTCCAGGAATTTTGTCGGAAATTCTTTCGAAATTTCTTAAAAGAATCCTATTGGAAATTTCTTATGAAAATCCTTCCTTGAGAAAATTCTTTATAGAAATCCATTGGAATTCTTCCAGGCAAATTGTTCAATAATAATATAAAAGAATCCTCCAGATGGTGATTATTTGGTTTCCTCAGAAATCGTCCTCGAGGATTTTTACTAAATTATTACAGGAATTCATTCAAATTCCTCCAAGAATTGAACCGTTTATTTGAGAAACTGCATATGTAACATTTTTGGCAAAATGAGATTTTTATATATTCTGAATCCATGTCCAAAAATACGTATTCTGGCAAAAAATACAAAAAAAAATATTGTTCAGGCATGTATGAATTTTTTTTCGTTTGTTTGAGAAACTACATATGTCCACGTACTTTGAAGAGCAATTGTGGAGTACTGCTTACATTTTTTGCACTGAAAGTGCCCCAGGGTGTTGAGTTTTGCCAAAAACTATTGATCTGTATCGAAGAAATCGAAAGATTTGGTGCAAGTTTGTTGAAAAACAGTTTTTTGTTGTTTTCTAGAAATAGTGTAAAAAGGGACTTATGCAGTTTCTCAAACAAATGATTCAATTGTTCCTTCACATTTCATCAGGATGCTTCTAGAATAAACTCCTCCAGAAGCTCATTGGGAATTCTTTTAAAACAATTGCACACAAAAATTTCTAAAAAAAATATATATGTAATTTATTTAGAAAATTCATCGGCAAATTTCTCAATTTTTTTAAACAATAAATGATTTGATTCGGAAATTCCTCCAGGACTTTTTGGGGAATACCTCTATATAATCCGTTTGGAACTTTTTTTTTTACAATTCCTATCGAAACTCCTTCAAGAAATTATTGAGGAACTTGCTCTAGATGTTGCTAATGAACTTCCCTCAGAAATTGCCTTAGAAATTCCATCGAAAAGTCCATGAAAATACCTCCAGGAATTCCTTAGGAAATAGCTCCAAAATTTCCTTTCGGAGTTTTTCCAGTTTTTTTGGAAGTTTCCAAGGAGTTTATTTTTGGAAATTTCCGCAGAAATTCCATATGAAATTTTTTTGAAAAAAAATTCATTTTTCTATATGTTCTTCTTCTTCTTCTAATTGGCATTACATCCCCACACTAGGACAGAGCCGCCTCGTTGCTTAGTGTTTATTAAGCACTTCCACAGTTATTAACTGCGAGGTTTCTAAGCCAGGTTATCATTTTTGCATTCGTATATCATGAGGCTAACACGATGATACTTTTATGCCCAGAGAAGTCTAGACAATTTCCAATCCGAAAATTGCATAGACCGGTACCGGGAATCGAACCCAGCCACCCTCAGCATGGTCTTGCTTTGTAGCCGCGCGTCTTACCGCACGGCTAAGGAGGGCCTATATATGTATTTATTCTAATAATTTTCAGGAGCTCCAAAGGAAGATGTCAAAGATGTTTTACTGAAAAACTCCTATGAGATTCTTTTGGAAGTTCTTCAATGAGTTATTTCGGATACTTCTCCAGGAATTTCTTTGGAAATTCGCGGAATTCATCTGAAAATATCTGCGGAAGCTACTCCAAAGCAACTCTCGGAGGATTTGCTTTCGGAACTCCTGGATAAATATATTCAAGGAATTTTCGAAGGAATTACTGAAAAAAAATCCCAAAGAACTCCTAGAAGGGATTCAAATAGAATTCCTGGAACAATTTCCGATGAAATTTCTTGAAAAATTTTCGTTGAAGTTTTTGGGTAAACTTCCCGAAAGAATTTCTGGAACAAATTTTGTAAGGATTTCCTGAAAGAATTTTCAAAAGAGTTTTCGGAGGAATGTCCGAAGTCATTGAGGATATTTCGCATCAATTCCTGGGACCATTTCTGATGCATTTCTGTCTTTGAGAAAATTCCGATGGCACTCCTGAAAAAAAATTGAAAGAATTACGAGAAACCGCTAAATGTTGAACGGCCTATTGTTGAACTCCAATATGAAATGCACGTGCGTTCAACAATAGGCGAAAAAATAAGCCATACGTAATTCCTCCACCATTTTTTGACAAAAATCAAAAACTCATCAAGGGTGTCATCTAAAAACCCTTTAGAAGCTCGCTGCATTTCTGAATTAAACAATCATGAAAGAATAAGCATCTTTTCTGAAGGTTTTAGAATAATCCGCATCAACCAATTGTACAAGATAAAAGTTGAGGATAATACGACTTGATGCTTGTTGAAAAAGAGAAAAATACAAGATTTGTGTATTATCCTCGTTGAAGACTGAATTTCTGGAGACATTTCTGTAACCTAAAAAAAATCCTGGAGGAATTTCCAAACGATTTTCTGGAAGAGTTTAAAAACTCTTTGATGAACTTCCAAAAAAATAAACCTTGGGGAATTTTCGTAGCAATATCCGAGGAAAGTAAATAAGCATAATTTGGAGAAATTTCTTATGAAGTTATTGAAGAAATACCCGAAGAAATTCCTGGAAGAATTTAGGAAGGACTTCGTGGAGGAGCTACTCACAGACAGACAATATCCAACGCAATATCCAACGCTTGGCAATTGCTGGGGTTGTTGAATAGTACCACCAGAAGCTGGACAAATGTATAAGAGATGCCAACGGATCTGGCGACGTAAACAGATTATGGGACAATATCATGAATTTTCTTACGAACTGTCCAATACAGAACAAAGTAACCCGGATCTTGCAAATGTTTCGCATCATATACAAAACACGTTCAATCGCACACTTATTAACCGAACGCTAAAACCAGAACCACAAACTTGGATTTCGCGAATGTTCTGCGTCCTACCTAAAACACGTCCGATCGCGCACCAATTAATTTACTCACTCGACCGCCCGAACTGTTTGATTACTTAGCGTTTTTCATGTCGACCCGACAGAATCCACTCACGAATCCATTCTCTTCCTTTTAAAATGGTGGTCCTGAAAAGAACCGATTTACGCTAGATGCGTAAATCACTGCCAGTAGCCAAACGATTGTCTGAGAAAGGTTCATTTGCTCCGACAACGGCCATCCTTCGGAATGAGTTCTCAGCAGTAACCACGCCGACGATGCCAATACGGTCACTCTTTGCGGAATGTTGAACAGAATGGAATGGCGCGTGCAGGAAAGCATCTTTTATCTATTCAATAAAGTAAGTCTGCGGTAAGCCCATTAGCTCCGCCTCTTCATCAACCGAGTGTACATAATATTTACGCCCATAACAAATTACAAAGGGGCGGAGCTAATGAGCTTACCAGGAAACTAGACTTGAGATGTAAAAAAAATTGTGTAAAGCTGCGTTTTGACAGGGAAAGTGAGTTAAACAACTTAGTTGAATTCAATTGACTTGCCAAAAGTTGAGCATGTTCAACTTTCTTTTCCTCTAAGTTAGTTAAATAAAGCTGTTTAGACGTTCAGTTTGAGTTCAATTCAAGCGACTTGCTCAATTCACTTGAACTGTCTAAAATCAAATACTTTCCATAACTAACGACAATGAAACCAAAGTCGGAATCTTGGGGAAAACTTTCACCAAAGCTCTGCTGACACTCGACGATCTACCGCAGAATAGCTAAAAACACCATTCAGTCATTAGGGAAACGGTTCGGCACTTCATCACATAGCTCCTATTTTCATCGCATCAAAAACAAAGCAATGGAAAGGAGTTTGGTTTGTTTCTAGTTTTTGTGATTTTTTTTCACCAGTGAGTACGCGTGTTAGCAAAAAGAAGCGACAAGATAAGATATATATTGTATTGCTGTATTTCTTTGATTTGCGATGAGATGAATTATGTTCAGTGAGATGGATCCGTCTGGCACGGTAAATTTATTTATAGGATTACAAAGGTTGGCGTCTTTCTCCCCTCTTCGCGCAAGCTAAGAATTTGGTAAAAAAGAGTACTATGCAAATGAGTATTTATCTCCTGATTTGAAGTAATATCTGTTTCTTGGATGCTGTATATAAATCTTATTCTCACAATCTCAGTGAGGCTGAGCATGTACAGAGTGGTTCAGGTGTTGCATTGGACAATTTAAATTAGAACCGTTTTATTCAATATTTTACGGTATGAGAATAGTAGTTTGTGCAACAAGTTGCAAAAAGATGATTCTTTCAGCACGAGTCGTACGTTTATCAAACAAGGCTCGCTGAGCTGGATAAATACTACGAGTGCTGAAAAAATCGAGTTTTGCAACGAGTTGCACATGCTTTTTTTTTGCGATGACGGAAAATGGACTTTAATATGACAAATCTGTACCAAAATTATACTTGTATTTGTCTAATTCCTTCCAGAATTTATTCCACATGATTATTCTTGCCAATAAATGATGTTGCTGCAGAGATTCCATATTGCCGTGCCACATTGCATAGTTCGATAAACCGTGAAGCGATAGATGTATATGCTTTTGTAAATGTTTGATGTCATGTTCATCAAACTATTTCATTTATTACGCGACGCAGAGAATACACTATTTGAACACTTACCCAAGCTCATTCAGCAAAATGTAGTCATGTAACTACTTTTCTGATGTTGGTTTTTCATTATAGCACCCAAATGAGTATTATAATAAATATTATTCAACCCATTTGAGTTGCATAATGTTCATTAAATCACCCATTTCGTTGGTATGGGAAAACAGGCCGTTTTATGACTCAACGGCGAACTGTAAACCAGATATTATGATCAGGAATTGCAAAAAACCTTTTCCATATTTTTTATGGGCCGCTCTCTTATTCCGTTCTATGTATTTGATGCCATGATGCTCTGGACAAAATTTAAACCAAATTGGTCAACGTTTGGGCGGTGCTCAACTCGTTGCAAGTTTATATGGAAAAATGTTTGGAGAAACATAGAAAAACAGCGATTTGCAGTTAGACGGCACAATGAACACAGCAAAACGATGAAGAACTATGATACACATTTAGTTCTTGTAGAATTTGATACAAAATGTTGTTTTGTTTACGAAGTTATTAGCATTTCTCTGAAGTGTAGTTTGAGCAAATTTCGTTTCTTTTACCATAGAAAAAAACCCAGATTAATCCACCTAGCGGTGATGGTGCCTTTCTCGTTCGTTCAAAAGGTTTGGAAAAATCTAAAATAAATAATGTGGATTGGTCTTATTTTTCATAATTGTTTATATGCATAAAAAGAATTCTCGCCAAGCACAATTTGTTGCTAACAAATCGGATTAGCATAAGAGCAAAAAATGGCATTTTATTTTGTAGTTTTAAAATTAGTATTTTCGCCATAACTTTTGACCCAATTGTACGATCCGTCCAAGTTTCTACAGGAAACAATGGGACAAGATTCTGCGTCGAATGCAATCTGTTGCGAGCGACCTGAGAAGCACACAGATTGCACATCAATCACAGTAACTTATATATGACCGGATTCAGTCACTATATGGTTACTGCAACCAGATTTGTTGAACTTGTGTTGCTTGGGGAATAGATGAAGTCTAAGTGCTAAAAAAATGAGCTAGACTTTTTTGAACTCTTTTTCACAATAAATAGTAATTTGACCAGAACATCTAAGCCCATAGTCCGATCTGGACAATTTTCAATAAGAAAATATGAGACATTCTGCGTCGAATGAAATTTAATGCGAGCAAATCAGTTGAGGAAGAGTGCCTGAAAAATAAGTGACATTTTTTTTAGCGATTTTTCCATAAAAAACCCAGATTAATCCACCTAGCGGTGATGGTGCCTTTCTCGTTTCTTTCGAGTGAGTAATTTCTACGCACTTTTGGTGAAAAAAAAGTATTTTGACCATAACTTCTGAGCCTATAGTCCGATACGGCCAATTTTCAACAGGAAACAATGGGACCGGATTCTGCATCGAATGCAACTTCTTGCGAGCAAATCGGCTGAGGGTACATGTGTGACTAAAATGAGTGAGATTTTGAAAAATGTATTTTGGCCATAACTCCATAGTCCGATTCCGCCAATTTTCAATACGAAACAATGGGACAAGATTCCGCGTCGAATGCAACTTGTTGCGAGAAAATCCGTTAAAGATAAGTGCCTGATAAATGAGTGAGAATTTTGTACGTGTGTCTTATGTAAAAAAATAATTTTAGCCATAACTTCGACACCCATAGTCCGATTGGGCCAATTTTCAATACGAAACAATTGGACAATATTCTACGTCGAATGAAACTTGTTGCGAGTAAATCAGCTAAGAGTAAGTGCCTAAAAAGTGAGTGAGAATTTTTCTTATAAAAAATATGTTTTGGCCATAACCCCGAATCCCATAGTCCGATTCCGTCAATTTTCAATACGAAATAATGGGACAAGATTCTGCGTCGAATGAAACGTGTTGCGAGAAAATCAGCTAAGAGTAAGTGGCTAAAAAGTGAGTAAGAATTTATCTTATACATAGATATATTTTGGCCATAATTCCGAAGCCCATAGTCCGATTGGGCCAATTTTCAATACGAAACAATGGGACAAGATTCTACGTCGAATGAAACTTGTTGCGAGCAAATCGGTTAAGGATAAGTGCCTGAAAATGAGTAAGATTATTTTGCGCACACACATACACACACACATACACACACACATACACACAGACATCACTTCAATTCGTCGAGCTGAGTCGATCGGTATATAACACTATGGGTCTCCGGGACTCCTATAAAAAGTTCGTTTTTGGAGCGAACATATAGCCTTTACGTATACTTTGTATACGAGAAAGGCAAAAAAAACTTATGAGCGTAGACATATCAATCAATCCTACAAAAATCCAAATGTCTTCTAAATCTTTCGCATCTATATCCAGTTACCATTTTCTCGGGGAACCCCCATGATATTACCGCGGATACTATAGGACCTCTTTATGAAACTTAGTACGTATGTGCGCTATGAACGGGTAGCGTGACCAATCAACTATACCTCATGGTTACACTAGCGGGTAAGGACTTGGCCACTGTATTGACAGCATGGTTCTATTCTCGGCTACAGGTTACTCCAGCCCAGTGTATGAGATAGCTATATATGGTCTGAGTTATGCTAAATCGCACCAAGCGCCATTGAAAAGTTATTGTTTATTTCCGTTTGCTTTTACGGACTCTCTCTATCTTATTGGTATTACATCTCCACACTAGGACAGAGCCGCCTCGCGGCTTAGTGTTCATTAAGCACTTCCACAGTTATTAACTGCGAGGTTTCTAAGCCAGGTTACCATTTTTGCATTCGTATATCATGAGGCTAGCACCATGATACTTTTATGCCCAGGGAAGTCGAGACAATTTCCAATCCGAAAATTGCCTAGATCGGCACCGGAAATCGAACCCAGCCACCCTCAGCATGGTCTGGCTTTGTAGCAGCGCATCTTACCGCACGGCTAAGGAGGGCTTTTACGGACTAAGTATCGCAAATTCATCAAAAAGGTGTTTCACCGAACCATGACCATCGACCATTTGAAGCAGCGAGAGATCTCGGATTGCCTGGTTTGACGTTGTGCCATTTCTACGAGTGACAGCGCTTACAAAGAGTGATTACTCTGCAGAAAAGGACTGCGAAATTGGGGGTTACTTGAATGGATTTATTGACTCGGTAATACTGACGATGGACGCATAGTTGTCCTTAAATTGAAACGATATCAACATGTTATTAGTCTGTTTCGGAAGCTTGGAGTGATGGGTCAGTAAAGGTACAATGGAGTAACTTTGTTGCATTTTCGTACTTCTGGCTAGATTCTTCTTCTTCTGATTGGCATTACATCCCCACACTGGGAAAGAGCCGCCTCTGGCTAGATTAATTGCCATAAATACCTGCTCTTGGATTACGTTGATAATTATTATTATTAATATCTTTATTAATGAGGTTTTCGGCCCTGGACAGGTTCGCCTCGTAAACGTTGATAATCTTCTATATAGACTAACGCAAAATGAACTCCCCCAAGAAATTATGACGTTTGAGCGGGTCGCATAATGAACTTTTGTTCGAGAAGACGAGCCGCTCAAATGTAAAAATCAGGCTACTGTCATGCTATTGTTTAGCCCATCGCCAAATCGTAGCCAGGATGTCCCGGGCTATATTTTTTTCATACTACTTTTCAATGATGACAGCGGTCTATGTCTATTGATGATGATGAAACCGCGCTTGTTACAGGCTCAGTAAAAATCCATCGGGTGAGTGAATTCGAAAACAACTGTACAGGTCTATACATAAAAATGAATTTCTGTCTTTCTGACCATTATAGACTCCGAAACTACTAAGCCGATCAGCGTGAAAATTTGTATGCAGAGGTTTTTTTGGGACGGGGAAGGTTCTTAAGATGATTCGAGACCCATTCCCCCTTAGGAAAGGGGGGCTTCCATACAAATGAAACATAAATTTCTGCATAACTCGAGAACTAATCAGAGAATAAATCAATTTTAGATGAATCGAAGTTCGTCGGGTCTAAATAACTGGAATAAATAACTGGTCTTTGATGATTCTGCGAGCGTTACGGCCCATACAAATTTTAGAACCCTTCCATACAAAACACATTACGAGGGGTGGGCTTTTCGGTAAATGACAGCCGATGTCACTGAGTACATCGAGAGTATTTCTCATGGCAAGTGGATACGGTGGGTAAGATTTTCATTGACTCTGTTTTGATTAGTGATTGTTGCGATTACCGGAGGGGCCAACAGGAAGCCGCAATATTCTATAATATTATTTTCTCGAGACACTCAAAAGGAAACCGAGAAGGAAACAATGGAACAGGATTCCGCGTCCAATGAAACTTGTTGCAAGCAAATCGGTTAAGAGTAAGTAAAAAATATGTTTTGGCCATAACTCCGAAGCCCATAGTCTGATTAAACCAATATTC
Source organism: Armigeres subalbatus (assembly GCF_024139115.2). NCBI lineage: Eukaryota > Metazoa > Arthropoda > Insecta > Diptera > Culicidae > Armigeres > Armigeres subalbatus. Next base: position 53,448,003 of record NC_085139.1, on the reverse strand, counting down.
GATAAGAAACAATGAGACAAGATTCTGCATCGGGCAAATCGGCTAAGAGTAAGTGCCTAAAAAATGGAAAAAAAAATGTATTTTGGCCATTACTTCAAATCCCATAGTTCGACCAATTTTCAATACGAAACAATGGGACAGGATTCCGCGTCGGATACAACTTGTTGCGAGCAAATCGGTTAAGCATAAGTGCCTAAAAATGAGTGAGAATTTTGTACGTGTTTATCATGTGAAAAAGTGGATTTTGGCCATAACTTCGAAACCCATAGTCCGATCTGTCCAATTTTCAATACGAAATAATGGGACATGATTCTGCGTTGAATGAAACTTGTTGCGAGTAAATCAGCTAAGAGTAGGTGTCTAAAAAGTGAGTGAGAATTTTTGTTGTGAAAAAATATATTTTGGCCATAACTCCGAAGCCCATAGTCCGATTCGGCCAATTTTCAATACGAAACAATGGGACAAGATTCCGCGTCGAATGCAACTTGTTGCAAGCAAATCGGTTAATGATAAGTGCCTGAATAAATATTATTCATAAAATTTAAAAAAGTGTTGTTGAGCCATTTCTTACACTATATTACACACCAAAACACACCTCTCACACTATCGAATCCATCCAGAGAATTGAATGCTGGAATCTATCACAAAACATCATAGCTGGAGTAGTGTTTTCGGACATCCGTCAACCGCCTGGCATGACAAACGGAGGACATCCAGTTCCTGGCGTTTTCAAGATTGCTTTTCGGTCATCCCTCCGATTGCGTGATGGGCCTCGTACGTCATCGCGCAACGGAGAACGGAAGTTCGATTCCTTCCTGCGACACTCGCCCCATCACCCAACGACACCCTCGCAATACGCTACGCACTGTGGCAGTCGCAGTAGTGCGTGTCATTGTGGCGCAGCGTGAAATTTATTGCCCGGCAGGATGAGAACCGAGCTGCACGGTATGCAAAGAATTTATTAACGACCTAATCATCCGCGCTCCTGCTGCGTGCGAGTCAAGCGATCAAGTCAACACACAGCTTCCGATTTGTCCTACTAGTGCCGTTTATGTTCCGTCCGCCGATATGTGCTTCCTCGAGGAATGTAATTTATGATCGACTATCAATTTATTGTGCGCAACCGAGATGCGTCCGTTTCAGCTTATGGTGACCTGCCGGATGATCCGTATGAGTACCCATTGGCGTAGTTGTTTCTTAAAATTTATAAGTTTCAGTAATAATTTTTGATAGGATGTTGAAATTTTGCAACAACAATTGGTTCGTGTTGAACAAAAACAAATTATTATTCAAAAAGACATCAACAAGATTTCACTATTATCGCATTTTCCTCCTTAGTTTTTTTATAGAACTTTGGTTTTTTTAAGAAGCCCCTTTATCCCTAAATACGACAATGTGAGTAGCATACATCTTTGTGAAACCAAACCTTGCACGATCAGATGACGACAATATAATATGCAGATTATCCTTGGCCATTTTCTACAAACAGTCTTGGAATAAGCCGTGCGGTATATGTTGATTCCGTGATGGCCCATTATGACTATTATGAGATATTGACAGTAATCAAACAAATTTGAAACCGCTTCGTACTTACATTGTGCAGTTTGTAGTACAGGCCACAGGCGTTGCAAACAGGTTCGCCGCCTTGGTTCCGTCGCCACAGAGTGGTGGTGGTCGTTTTGCAGTTGGCACAAGAGGTACCCGCCCGCCGCGCAGCGCTTTGGAGTGACTGTAAATAGAGAACATGAAAAGAAAGAAGAATTTAGTTTTTTTTTTTGAAAATCCCAGACTAATGAATTGCATTGCATATGAAAACCCATTTGTTTGTGATACCAAATGTAGCGGATGAAATCGACTTATCATTTATTACACATTCCAATTTTCTTCCAGAATTTGAAACCTCATCATTATTTTACTTTTCCAAGCTTTCATCATTAAGTTCCTCACAGTCCCTATTACTACTCAAATAGAACCGATTGGAAGCATTCATATTCGAAAAAGTTACCCCGTCATGACAGCGGCCAATTCGCCGTTGGCGTTGGCTGCTACTCGTCCGGTCTACACACGTTCAACTTAATAAATTATGACCATCTAACTACATTTCACACCCGTCAATAATACAGATCGCATCATCTGTTCATCTCAACTCCGGCCATCCATCGATCCGTTTATCCTCCGATCGATCGAAATCCGAAAACAACAACTGTCAACGGAGGTGTTATTAATTGGCTTTTATCGACTAACGTTTGAAATCGGCTCAACTCGGGCTATCGATATCTGCGGGGATAGATCGGGGTTTTTAATTACGAGTATCTGCTCGCGCAAGCCTAATGCCTGACGAACTGGTTCCCTTTCGTTCCCGCGGGCTGTCCCAAACGTGTTCAAAATCCATGACATCGAATGAATAATTTCAAATTAAAACAATCCAAATCCATCTTCTTTCTCGAAACTGCTGCTGCCCTTCGCGAGCTTCGTGCACGCGGTTCTGATCCGGGGATCAAAATTAATTGGATTGCGTTGCTTATTGCTTGATGGTTGTCTTTGCCCGAGAGTGGAGCCTAACCGAAGAGTTCACCCGCACATTTACGACTCGAGTCATCACACAGTGGACTCAACATTGGGTTGAACCATATGTAATACATTAAATCGTGTATAGTCCTTTCTTGATGATTATAATCATTATTTAAAACTTTCAAGGCATCAGGGCTGTCGAAGTGAATAATTTTGGACAATGATTGAGGTTCAATCTGACACTGTGTATCATCTGCTACCGAAGCAGCAGCAAAGATTCTTAAGATTTGTGACAACCGCAAAATGTGCGACAATTTCCCTCCCGAACCCCTTCAAAATACCGGTTTATCTAAGGAGCAGTAGGTAGGTACCATTCACCTGAATGCTCAATGTTTTGCATAAATTTCAATTCCCTTCCTATCTTCGTCCAGTGTTCATGTTCCGTGGTCGCTCAACCGTCTACGAGTGAACACGCAGCAGTCAGAGAAAAACAGTAAATTAGACAGTACATTAATCAAATTAGTGACGAGATTTGCCTCTCCCTCCCACCATCTAAACGTGCGGTCCGTGGATGCTGGAAGCAGACCAAACGCCTGACTGCTGCCACTGACCCACTGGACCAATGAATCCACAGAACAGAGCGAGGATAGTTTTCTGAATGACAGTTTTGCTCTGGTCACCGGGGCTAAGAGGCTGAACGTTCTGCACGCCTTCCAATGGCTAGAGGATAAGAAAACGATCCTAGAACGACAGCCAAGCTGGAGGGTATGAATTAGAATCGAAATCGGTCGCTTATCGGTCCGGCGAGATCAGAGCTACCAATTAAAGTTGACAGCTCGGTCACTTGGCACGATGTGTTTTACTTTGAGCTTTAATCTGGGGAGGGTATCTTTGCTTGTGAGAGGCGAGCGGATGGAACATGAGGTGGTGGTGATGATGGATTTAGAATCGATTTACTTTCCACGAGATATTTGTGTTTCGTTGCAAAAAGAACTCCTGTATTTTTTATAGTTTAAGCGATATTGTCATCCAAAAGTAAACTTATAAGAAAACCTTTTACCAATTGATCTGGGAAATGGATGTTATATAGGTCCCCCGGATTGTGGCCGGATTTGATCCAAAAGGCCCAGGGACCATAAGAATATTACTTCCAATTTTTTTAAATGAAATTATAAAGTTTGAGGTGTCACACGGCATATTTTGATTCAATTTTAAGCCTTCTGTCGCTGACGTCTGTTTTAAATGGATTTCAAAAAAAATAAACTGCTGTCCGAATCCGAAGACCTGGATTGTGGCCAATGTGACCGGGATGAACCCAAGTGGTCCAGGAAACTTTAGAATATTATTTCCTGTAGAAGCATGATGTTTGAGGTGTAACATGATCTGTTGACTCCAATTTACGAAATGGCCATAGTTTAAGGTGTAACACGACGAGTTTTGACTCAATTTAGAAAATGCCTAATTTGTAGTCTATGAAGTTTGAGAAGACACACGACTTAAATTTGTGAAATGGCCATTCCGGAAGTACCCGGATTATGATCGATGTGGCCGGATTGAGCCCAAGTTGTCCAGGAACCCTACAAATTTCATTCCCATTATTGCTTTGTGCAATCATGAAGTTTGAGGTGTCGCACAACCTATTTTGGCTCAATTAATGAATTAACCATTTCGGAGGTCCCCCGAATTCTGAGGCCGGATTGAGCCCGAGTGGCCCAAGAACCCTGAAAATATCATTCCCATAATTGCTTTATGAAGTTTGATGTCACACGTAGAGGTGTGCGCCGGTCCGAAAATCGTCGGCGGCGAAAGCCATTTCAGCCGGCGGCCGTGGCGGCGTGAATCGGCGTGGAGATTTTCAACATTTGTTTAAAAAAAAACTGCGTTTTTGTGTGTTTTTAAGACTTCAACGGGAGAATCTTTTGCATTTCGTCGGAAAAATCTGATGAACTTTCGAAAATTCTCTGAACTTCTCCAAAATATTATTTTGAAGATTATTTTCGGACTTTCAATGGCAACTATTTTGAAGTTTTGATAATTCTTTTGAATTTCCAAGGAAGCACTGTTGAATTTCAAATGAAAATTGTTTGAACTTCTACAGGAAAATGTTCGGGAAATCCACGGAAAGTTTCTGTTGAGTATTCTTTGAAATTTACACAGATAATTCTTAAGATTTTACGCGGGAGATTATTCAAAACGTGGACATCAACAAAACAAAATTGCACGAGATTTTTTCATATTTTCTATGGAAAATTCTTCGGAATTTCTGAGGTGAATTTTATGGAATTTAAACCAAAATTATCAGAGCTTCCACGGGATTTTTTCATTTTTTTTATACGGGAAACCAATTGGTATTTCAACTAAAAAACCCGGATTTTTGAAGGATTTTTTTTTATATTTCTACAGGGAATTTATTGTATTATCCATAAGAAATTCGTCGGAAATTCAATGAAAAATTGTTAAAAAGAAGAAGGGTCGTTTGACTGAAAATTATTTGGCGACAGCCATTGGACCGAATAATACGTTAAGTCAATAATCAAGCCGAATTGTATTTGATCGAAATGAACGTTTGGGCAAATGGTTATACAACTCAAAACAGTTTGGCCAAAAAATTCATTTGGCCAAAGCAACATACGGCCGAATTGGTAATTTAATCAAAAAAGCACTCTTCCTCAATACGAAATTTGGTCTTTATGTCGTTACGCCGAAATGAATGTTTGACAGAAAGGGTCATTTGGTCGAAAATGTTGATTACTGAACGGTAATATTTGGTAATATGGTCAAAAACATTCACCCGTTAGCCAAATAACATTTTTTACCAAATGGCCTTTCTGCCAAACGACCATTACAGTCAAACAACTCTTTGGCCAAACGACTTTTTCGGCCAAATGGCCAGTCAGATGAATGACATTTTCGGCCGTATGTCTATTTCAGCTAAATAAAATTGTTGGCCGGGTGGGTTTTGACTTAATAGTTTGTTCGGCCAAATTACATATTCGGCAAAACACCTTTCGGCCTTGTGTCTATCGGCCAAATGGCCCTACCTGTCGTTTGGCCGAAAATCATTGGACGAACAGCCATTTATTAGAATAACTGGTTAGGCCAAAAGTCTTCTAGCCAAATTCCATTAGGCCGAATTAAACGTTTGTCCAGGTTTCACCGAAAATAACATTTGGCGGAAAGCCTCATTCGGCCGAATTGGTAATTTGAGCTTGAGCTTGAGCTTAATTGACTGCTCGTAGTTGCTACTCCATTATGACCAGATCAGTTGCACAGGGAACCAACAGATGTTTTGCTTGGGACTAGCACACATCTTCAATGTACAAGTACTGGTGTTCTCATTTGTTAGGTCATACTGGCGCCTGCCACGTCAGAATGCAAGTCAATGTAGGGAAGGGGGAGGAAATGATGATGCAATCACTCGCCCACTGCAAGCCGAATATACCTCTGCACTTGTCACGAGTTCATGCGGAATTTGTTGGATTTTTCGGGTTAAGTTCGAGAGGCAGAGGTCCGTTTAACGAACTGCCAATGTGATAGATAGGAGAAAGCAACTGATGGAATTTCTAATGGATGTAGGAAACGAGCTTCATAGTTCTCATTTCCAATTCTAGCAGATTACTCGTCTGACTCGTCTCCGTCGATGTTCTATATATCGATATCTCTCCCTATGTCGATGGTTTTCTCGGTCCCTTCAATCTACATACATTCGGGCCTTCTACATCTCGATAACCTCCCTATCTCGATGTGTTCTGGTCATATTTTGTTCAGGTTTCTCTCTCTATGTCGATATGTTCGAATTTCTAGACTACTAGACCATCTTCGAACAATAACAGTCACATAAGCGCTTTATTCTCCTCCAATGTTTGTTGGGCATTGTTGCATTCTACAAAATGGCTTTCTGCCAAACGACTCTTCACCGTTCAAAAAATCTATTTCAACGAGAATTTCTTGAATTTCAACGGGAAATCCTTCGAAATTAACACTCGAAGTTTATCTTACTTTTCACGGTGGTATTTTCGAAATTTCAACGGAAAATTGTATGCAAATTTTAAGCCTATCATTGGTATTAGCACGAAAAATTATCTGGAATCCTTACGGGATCAACCGGAAAAATCTACGGAAATTCCACTGAATCGTTGGATTTTCTACGGAAAATTCTGTGGATTCCTTCAATTTTGAATCGGCGTGGAAAATTATAGACCAGCGGCGTGACAAATTCAAAAAGGGAGCGCGCCGATGCAAAAATGTCGGCGGCGGCGACGGCGTGGCGCGGGCACCTCTAGTCACACGACCGATTTTGACTCAATTTGGAAAATGGCCATTTCGGAGATCCTCGGGTTAAGGCCGATGTGACCAGATTGAACCCGAATTGCCCAGGTTTCCTAAGAATATCAATATTGCTTTGTGCAATCATGAAGTTTTACTATTTTGACTCAATTATGGAAATGATCATTCCGGAGGTCCCCCGGATTATGGCCGAACATATCATTTTGATCATTGTTTTTCCAAATCATGAAATTTGAGGTGTTACACGACCTGTTTTGACTTGAATTTGTAAATGGTCACCTTTTCCGGGATCAACTGACCCAACGAACTCTGGAATAAGTCTGGAAACGTACTAAGGATTGACTCAAATCCAGTATGTATCAAAAATCAAAGTAATCAAAGGGTTAATATGTTTTTGGCTCATGCCCTGTTCAATAACTCTTTCGTTTCAGGTCATCCAAATATTTCCTGGACTATAGGCCTTGAAATCCACACGTGAAACCAAAGGGTGGCGTGGTTCATGTCCGTTTAAATGGTTCATGTCCTTTTTTGCCTTCAATAACTGGTCTGTTTCAGTTCACCCAAGAATTCCCTGGAGTATGGGCCTTTTACTTCCTTAGCCGTGCGATATGATGCTCGGCTACAAAGCAAGACCATGGTGAAGGTGGCTGGGTGCGATTCCCGGTCCAATCTAAGAAATTTCCGGGCTGGAAATTTTCTCGACTTCCCTGGGCATGAAAGTGACATCGTGTTTGCCTCATGATATATGAATACAAAAATTGTAACTTCGCAAAAACCTCGCAATAAACCAGTCAACATTTTGGTATCTATGACCAACTCTTGATATAGGTTATTATATAAGAACCAACTTAATCGTATATAATGCACAGATTGGCTATATACGTACCAAAGTGGAGGCGATATAGGTATGTGCATACGAGTTTTATTTCACGATTTCTTCCGACATCATGTGAATAGTATTACGATTAAACATCATAATAATTATCAGCACCAAGTATCGAACATGCGATCTTTCGATCTGTAAGTGGATACTCAACCACCACACCATACTGCACATCTTGAAGTTAATCGGATTTTTTTCCAACATAAACTACTAAATTTATATCTTTACAACTGTTTGAATCTTCTATAAGCCATTTGGACTGAAACTGAAGTGATTTCGATTGTATTACGATTCACATAGACATTCAGTCGCACTGATATAGGATATTGAAAGGAATATAAGTCATTACGAGTTTTTATTCACAAAATTACGATTGATTTCCACTACGTTAAAAATGATCGTATACTATGCATTCAATACAACATTTTTCGACAATAATCTGACAATGTTTGATATGCAGTGCGATTAAGATTTTTGTTGGACGTAAATGCGACTTTATTTCCCTGGAGCACAGATCATCGTCTACACGCGTAATCATAAGGTTTATATCTATTTTTAAATGGTTCATGCCCTGTCAGAATCAGAAAACCTAATTGAATTTGCCTTCAATAATTTTTCAGTTTCAGGTCATCCAAGAATTCATTGGAATGTGGGTCTTAAGGTCTACACGCGCAACCACAGGGCTGTTATCCTTTTCTGATAATGATCCATGCCATTTTTAATCCTTAGAATCAAATTGGATATGCCTTTGTTACTAGGAGGTCAGGCGGACCCTTGTCGAATCCCTGGGCACCGGCTAGTCGGAGCTTGGGCTCTACTGTACCCAAGGTCGGCTAAATAGGGCTGTTCAAGAGTTCTTTTTACTTATAAAGCTAAATATTACACCTTAATTACAGTAGAACTATTTATTACAAAACGTACATGTGTGTATGAGTGTGAATAGTGTGCGCTTGGGCCGGCCGGTGAATACGAGAGGTGATTCCTGGCTGCGTTGGACTGCCACATGCGGAGAGGGCGACCTTACCCGAAACTGTTCTTCGGATGTTATACGACTCGCACGGAGCCTGGTGCACTAGCCGCTGTCCCTGCGGCAATTAGCGTCGGCGATTGGAGATCGGGCTGGAGGAATCCTTCGAACTATGCGGCGCTCAGGGGGTTGAACCGCTTCGTGGTTGATCACTGATCAGTCATCGATTGACCTCCGGAACTCCAACACTTCCCTAATAATAGAGTATCGCGTTTCTGGTCGTGGGTGGATGACCTAACCTCACTTCGTCACGTGTGCGGGTTTTGACCCAGGGGCTTCGAGAACTCCGGAACGACAATCTTCGGTGATATGGTACAAACCGGAAGTGCTATGGATAATTTGGTCCTAGCTGGGCACCTTTTGGGTCCTGCCGTGGGATAAATCGTGGTATGTTTTTCGTTAGAGTGCTATTGGGGTCAAATGGTTTACCAGCTATTACCTGATTCGCTAACAGGGTAGAGCTCAATAGTGTCCCTGTTTCGCTTTCCACTGTATAGTAATTCACTTTCCGAAATTCTTGCGACACCGATTAAATGATTAACTTTTAGTATCAAAATCCAATAAGAGCAGACTATCCTTCCCCTCGGATATGTTACTTTGCCGTGGTAGGTCGGCTTACGCCATTAGCACTGATATGGCAACCCAAGACATATCTTGTCGTGGTGGTATCACATGTTGACTATTTTTGTTTGGTGCCGCGTAACATATCTGGCATTGACGCACTAATTTACTTCATAGAGTAGAGTGGGCAAGAGTACGCACTTAGTTTTTAATCGATCATGTGGCCCTTATGAAGCAAGCTTCTGCATATCAAATCAGTGCCGATGATTCATATACTCTTCCTTTGAGTTACCCAGTGAAAAAAATATTGAAATTATTGAGATTCGTTTTAGTAGAACCCTTATTGCAAGACAAGTGAAAAACGCACTCTTACCCCACTGGTGGGGTAAAAGTGCGCATCGGGTGGGGTAAGAGTACGCATTTATCCAATCATGTGCTTCAAGTATATATTAACACAAATAAGAGTTAATAACATTTAATTGATGTTTAATGAGCATATATTAGGGAATGTTTAAAGATTACGTAACTCTTAAAGGGGGAGGGGGTGCACTTTCATTCGAAAAACAATTGTTTTTTATATATACAAAAAACTACAGAGGTAAAAATATATATCAGGTTTCGCGTGGCGTATACAAAGGCAATTATCTTGAAGAACGTCCACCAATCACGTAACGTAAAATTTGGCTATTTCATCACCACCAATAACTTAGGCAAACAAAGTAATTCGAGGAACCCATACTTCATACCTTCTGACCATAAAGACAAAAATGACATCGTAAACATCAATCTATATAATTAAGAATGAGATAATGGGAGAGAATATCTATTAAAGTTGTAAATATAATGTCTTTTGAGCCAGTTCAACAGTGTCTTAATGGACGACATGATCCTTGTACGCCTGGAAAACTGCTTCAAAAGTTATTAGCTTGTCATTTTTTATAAATCGGGGATTGAACACTTTCTTATATTTGATAAAAAAAACTTCCGACTCAGTTTCTACGATGAAGCATTGGGCAACATGTTCCATGTGAGTCGGATAAACTGCTTCGGTCGATTTTGAGCGCGGACAATGACAATAGACGTCTAAGTAGCATAAAAATTGGCTAAATAATTTGTTTTTGACAAGAAAATGACAAAAATAACTTTAAACTATTACTATTTATCCAGACTATTACGATGTTAGATAGCATGAGACCTCTCTTACTATTTATGAACGTTATTCTCTCTGATTCAGTTGCAACAGCATCTTCTTGGACGACATGTTTCGCAAACTGCTTCGAAAGGAATTATCCTACGGTATCATCAAAGGCCTGGTGCAGAGGTTTCTACTCTATTCAGAGTCCCGCCAGTAAACCTTGAAAAAAAATCCAATAAGAGCAAGCTACTTGAGGGTATCGAGTCGAAAGAAGTCAAATTCTCTTTTTTTGAAATCCAATACACGCTTAAAATCAATAACACAGAGATGTGTTTGCTTAACACAAAACGGACCTAATGCAGAACATCCCCTAGATGAGCGACAGTTACACAGGCACAAAAATGCCTCGTACGGTCGTGATAACGGTCCTTTTCAACATGTAAACGTTTGCACAGATTCCTTGTTTCATGAGGAACTAAATACTGTTGAAAATATTGAAATCCAAGCTTCAATAAAACCACACGAGCTATTTTTGTGGCTGTGTAACTGTCGCTCATCTAGGGGATGTTCTGCATTAGGTCCGTTATATGTGAAGCAAACACATCTCTGTGTTATTGATTGTAAGCGTGTAGCATCTTTCTCGTTATACCTTTCTCCCTTCTTCGTAGGTCAACTATAGTCGTCTCGCTGGATCATCTTTGATATGTGGCAGCCCGTTTTGCTGTTCACCATCGCGATCGAGGGGTTGTGTTTCGTGTAGTATTGTGTAGATGTTACAAACTTTGTTCTTAGGATTTATTTCTTTAAATTTGAAGGTGCATCATTTTCATTTATTTTGTTTTATAAATTCTAGAATACCCATCTATTTTATTTTATACAAATAATTTTATGTTTAACAATTTCTTCTTATATACATACAATATATTAGATATTCTTTTAACAATCATATTTATCAACTATAATCGATAATCGATTTTTATTTGTACCGACTGGCAAAAAAATGTCTCAACGGTAACACCTTCAATAACTGTTTCGTTCCAGGTCATCCCAGATTATCCTGGAGTTTAGGCCTTGAGGTCTACAGGCGTAACTAAACACAGGCGTAACTAAGCACCATTTTATTCATTTAAGGTCACTCCATACGGAATCCAAACTTCAAAGCACTCGCACTTTCGGGGGCTCACCACTCGATACGGAAGCAACACACAACTGTCATTTTTATTATTTGACGCATACTGGGACGCAGAAAAGTTAAATCAACTAGACAATTATGCGCCGCCTCCGTATCGAGTGGAGTGCCCCCGGAAACGCGAGCACTTTGAAGCTTGGATTCCGTGAGGAGTGACCTTAACCAAATTGGATATACCTTTAATAGCTGTTCCTTTTCAGTACATCCAAGAGCTCCCCGGAATATAGGGCTTAACTTCAACACGCGTTACTAAATGGCTTTTTATGGCTTTTTTTAAAAAAAGGTTTCTGCTCTATTTGGTTAATGAAATCAAATTGCCGGGATGGGCTCGAAGAATGGAAATGGCTCGATGAGTGAAATGGAATGAGGAATGTTCAGAAGAACTACTGGAGGATCTTCCGAAAGAGTTCTTGAAGGATTTCCGGAGGAATTCCTTTGAAGAATTTTCGTAGGAATTGCTGTGAGGAACTTCCGTAGGACTTACTTTGAGGAACTGCCGGAGTAATTCATAACAAACAAATTAAACTGAAAAATACTATTTTTGGTTTGGTGAGCACTCTATCAGTTTCCAATGTTTGTTGGGTCTGTTGAAGGAATTCCTTTGTATAACTACCTTTCAGGAACTTCCGGAGGTTTTCCTTTTAGGAGCTTATGGAGGAATTAATTTGAGGCAGATCAAAGTAAGTTGTGACTATGTAAAGACGTATTTTTCTGTCGTGTCAAATTTCATTGGAAGTTTGAAACAGTATTTGAAAAAAAATCAAGAAGACAACTTCAAAGCTATTGAGTTTATTATGGACTTTAATTATCGTGTTCCATTCGAATTGTCTGAACAGACAAGTCCGGGCCTATTTTGGAAATTGATATTGAAAACTTCGCCTGTTGCTGTTATCGTTGACGTCATCAACAGATTGGTGTCTGGTCCCTGATCTCAACTGCCGTATAAATTGATACCGTAAGTTAATTCAACCCCGCTTATATAGAAACAGCACGGCAAATGCTGGGTAAAGCGTACCATTGGTACTTCGCGTACCTGAAGGAATAAAATAGACCCCATCTCGCGGTCCTTAGCCTCTTACCCAGCAACTCCTATCCCTACCTCCCCGCGGTGCTGGCCGGGATACGAGCAACCTTAGGGAAGATCGGGTAACCAACCCCGGTGGGAACTATGGTCGTATGCTGACAGGGAAGGGGTTTGCTCCTTCCGGAGGTGCAAATCTTATTGAGCGTCTGTTCTCCATGTCAGGATCGGCTCACAACAGCGTCTGTTCTCCATGTTAGGGCGGCTGATCATCGTCCGAGTGCCAGCGAGGACTCTAAGTGAAACTGTGCACCATGGTCCACCGGAAATAAGGAGGAATGGTCCTCCGGAAATTTAGGGGTTTGGTGTCAGGCCCTGCAAGCCAGCCTTTAAAAATCATAAGCAACGAACAATCAACAAGAGAGTACGGACCGGAACCATCGGCGAAGACCACTGCGACGAAAAGGGACTAGCGATTGGAAACTCGGTTCGTGGAACTGCAAATCTCTCAACTTCATCGGGAGCACACGCATACTCGCCGATGTGCTCAAGGACCGTGGATTCGGCATCGTAGCGCTGCAGGAGGTTTGTTGGAAGGGGTCAATGGTGCGAACGTTTAGAGGTAATCATACCATCTACCAGAGCTGCGGCAGCACACACGAGCTGGGAACAGCTTTCATAGTGATGGGCGACATGCAAAGGCGCGTGATCGGGTGGAGGCCGATCAACGAGAGAATGTGCAGGTTGAGGATCAAAGGCCGGTTCTTCAACTTCAGCATAATCAACGTCCATAGCCCACACTCCGGAAGCACTGATGATGATAAGGACGCATTCTACGCGCAGCTGGAACGTGAGTACGACAGCTGCCCAAGCCACGACGTCAAAATCATCATAGGAGATTTAAACGCTCAGGTTGGCCAAGAGGAGGAGTTTAGACCGACTATTGGAAAGTTCAGCGCTCACCGGCTGACGAACGAAAACGGCCTACGACTAATTGATTTCGCCGCCTCCAAGAATATGGCCATTCGCAGCACCTACTTCCAACACAGCCTCCCGTATCGGTACACCTGGAGATCGCCACTGCAGACAGAATCACAAATCGACCACGTTCTGATTGATGGACGGCACTTCTCCGACATTATCGACGTCAGGACATATCGTGGCGCTAACATCGACTCTGACCATTATCTGGTGATGGTTAAACTGCGCCCAAAACTATCCGTCATCAACAATGTTCGGTACCGACGACCGCCGCGGTACGACCTAGAGCGACTGAAGCAACCTGATGTCGCCACTGCATACGCGCAGCATCTCGAGGCAGCGTTGCCGGAAGAGGGTGAGCTCGATGGGGCCCCTCTTGAGGACTGCTGGAATACAGTCAAAGCAGCCATTAACGACGCAGCGGAGAACAACGTCGGGTATATGGGTCGAAGTCGACGGAACGATTGGTTCGACGAAGAGTGCAGACATATTCTGGAGGAGAAGGACGCAGCGCGGGCGGTCGCGCTGCAGCAAGGTACCCGGCAGAACGTGGAACGTTATAAACGGAAGCGGAGACAGCAGACCCGCCTTTTTCAGGAGAAGAAACGCCGCCTGGAAGAAGCGGAGTGCGAGGAGATGGAACAGCTGTGCCGTTCTCAAGATACACGCAAGTTTTATCAGAAGCTCAACGCATCCCGCAAAGGCTTCGTGCCGCGAGCCGAAATGTGCCGGGATAAGGATGGGAGCATCTTGACGGACGAACGTGTGGTGATCGAAAGGTGGAAGCAGCACTACGAGGAACATCTGAATGGCGCTGAGAGTACAGGCAATGAAAGTCAAGGCAGCGGAGGAGATGACTACGTCAGTTCAGCGGACGATGGAAGCCAACCAGCCCCCACCTTGAGGGAAGTTAAGGATGCCATTCAACAGCTAAAGACCAATAAAGCAGCTGGTAAGGATGGTATCGGAGCTGAGCTCATCAAGATGGGCCCGGAAAAGCTGGCCACTTGCCTGCACAAACTGATAGTCGGAATCTGGGAAAACGAACAGCTACCGGAGGAGTGGAAGGAAGGGGTTATATGCCCCATCTACAAGAAAGGCGACAAACTGGAGTGTGAGAACTTTCGAGCGATCACCATCCTTAATGCCGCCTACAAAGTGATATCCCAGATCATCTTCCGTCGTCTGTCACCATTAGTGAACGAGTTCGTGGGAAGTTATCAAGCCGGCTTCGTTGACGGCCGCTCGACAACGGACCAGATCTTTACTGTACGGCAAATCCTTCAAAAATGCCGTGAATACCAGGTCCCAACGCACCATCTGTTCGTTGATTTCAAGGCGGCATACGACAGTATAGACCGCGTAGAGCTATGGAAAATTATGGACGAGAACAGCTTCCCTGGAAAGCTTACCAGACTGATCAAAGCAACGGTGGATGGTGTGCAAAACTGTGTGAAGATTTCGGGCGAACACTCCGGTTCGTTCGAATCGCGCCGGGGACTAAGACAAGGTGATGGACTTTCGTGCCTGTTGTTCAACATTGCGCTAGAAGGTGTCATGCGAAGAGCCGGGTGTAACAGCCGGGGTACGATTTTCAACAGATCCAGTCAATTTATTTGCTTCGCGGATGACATGGATATTGTCGGCCGAACATTTGCAAAGGTGGCAGAACTGTACACCCGCCTGAAACGTGAAGCAACAAAAGTTGGACTGGTGGTGAATGCGTCAAAGACAAAGTACATGCTTGTGGGTGGAACCGAGCGCGACAGGGCCCGCCTGGGAAGCAGTGTTACGATAGACGGGGATACCTTCGAGGTGGTCGAGGAATTCGTCTACCTCGGATCCTTGCTAACGGCTGACAACAACGTTAGTCGTGAAATACGAAGGCGCATCATCTGTGGAAGTCGGGCCTACTACGGGCTCCAGAAGAAACTGCGGTAGAAAAAGATTCGCCACCGCACCAAATGTGTCATGTACAAGACGTTAATAAGACCGGTAGTCCTCTACGGACATGAAACATGGACAATGCTCGAAGAGGACTTGCAAGCACTCGGAGTATTCGAGAGACGAGTGCTTAGGACCATCTTTGGCGGTGTACAAGAAGACGGTGTGTGGCGGCGAAGAATGAACCATGAGCTCGCCCAGCTCTACGGCGAACCCAGTATCCAGAAGGTAGCTAAAGCCGGAAGGGTACGATGGGCAGGGCATGTTGCAAGAATGCCGGACAGCAACCCTGCAAAGATGGTGTTCGCTTCCGATCCGGCAGGTACGAGACGACGTGGAGCGCAGCGAGCGAGATGGGCAGACCAGGTGCAGAACGACTTGGCGAGCGTGGGGCGTATTCGAGGATGGAGAGATGCGGCCTCGAACCGTGTATTGTGGCGTCAAATTGTTGATTCAGTGTTATCTGTATAGATGTAGACTAAATAAATGAATGAATGAAATTATATAGAAACAGAGGGTGAGTACTTTAGCTAAAAAAGTGAGTATCCTGATCAATATTGTATTATTATTTAATAAATGGTTCCAATCAGGGTAACGTGAATATATAAATAATTAATTTCATTTTTATATTATTTTTTGCATTTATGTACTCATGTTGGTCAATTTTAACTCTAGCTACGGTTGTTTCAACAAATTAAATTCTGTTATTTTCGAGGTTATTTTATTGATACTAAAACTAGTGCTCACAAACTACCCCACAATAAATCGCCAAAGCCTAATCAATTCTATTGTTGTGGCAAGGAATGTATGTTTTGAGTGATGCCACAATAAGAGCCGTGCCGTATTAAGATTAGGGACGTTCTTGGGGAAAAGTGTACTTTTTTTGGAAATCCTTTTTTACCCCCAACTGTTATAACATCCATGCGTTGCATGTTTCAACACCCGCTTTAGTGTTCAAATTCGGTGAGCCCTTTCCGATTATCCCTATTATACATTTGCTATTAGTTCTCCATTACATTCCATATTTTTATTATTAGTTGACTTCAACCACACTAAGTTGTATATTTTCCAATTTGAAAGTCAGAAATGGTGGGATTTCTTTCTTTCTTGTAACAACATTAGTAGTTAGTAATTCGTTATAGGCTTAGATTTTGCTGCACGCTATTTTTTTTTATTTGAAGCCTCGTTTCATATGAATTTAACTGAACGTCAAATATTGTTAATATAATTAGGCAATGGAATAAGATCATGTACATTAATTCACAGGAAAATTCCTATTGCCATAAGTGACTATTTTTTAACTATTGGTTCTTCGGAAATTATGTACACAACTGTTCATGAACTCAAATATTTTATATATCTCAATGTATTTACATATGTCTGGATAAGTTTCAAACATTCTCATAGATCTACATAAATTTTCATTTTCGTATATATTTTCATTCATTTTATATGGGTCTATATACTGACACATACATTCATATACTTTCATATATATTCAAGTAATTGCATTTATTGCCATGAACTACCTCACATCTACATACGTAATTATATATAATCTAATCATTATATTGAATAATATTATCCGTAAGTAATTTGATGAATATTTTTATATTATTTACCTTTCAACGAATTTAAAATATTTTTAGGAATATTAAGATAACGATACCTATATACGGCAATCCTGATGCAAATAAAATTTTAATTTTCAGTTCTCTGATTTTCTGATTTGGAAAAAGATGACAGCAAATAATAATTTAGCAGATTAATCAAAAAGTTTACTCACAGCAATTTTTTTTATAAAAATATTGTTTAGATACATCTTACAACACTATATATTATATTTAATATAAATGAATAATCTAAAATGTATTATATTACAACCATTCATCTTGAACCAGACACGTCACTATTTAGATAATCCAGCTCCAGAAAACAAGGATGTTAACGATCATTCAGTAATTTGCGTTCGATCATTTGGTAGTTTGTCAATAACACATTCCAGAAACTGAATTTCAAAGTGTGTTGTATGGTGGACTTCTAGTGCGAAGGTTTTTCTACAACTTTGCTTAATGGTTCGTTGTTAGAATTCAACTAATAACGGAGTTAGAGCACTAGTTGCAGTAACTTAAACTAAATGATTGGAATTTTATTATCATTTCGTCTGAGTTACTGAAACTATAGCTATAACTCCGTTACTAGTGGAATTTGAACAACGAACCATTAGGCAGAGTTGTATAAAGGCCTTCGCACTGGAAGTCCACCATACAACATGTGTTGGAGTTCAGCTTCTGGAGTGTGTTATTGACGGACTGCTAAGTGATCGAGCGCGGGTTACTGAGTGATCGTTAACATCTTTGCCAGAAAATATGCTCTCATGGAGCCCGAATGCGATTATCTCATAGACATTTTTTGTATCATTGATAATTATTATTGTTATCATATTTATTATAATAGGTCTTAAATTTGTAGAAATGATTACTTTAATTGACAATCAAAATATTTCTATTTAAATATCTCTATTCTCACAGTCAAGGGAACAAGTCATGTCGGACGAAAAACTTTTATTGGGGACAGCAAAAGACTTTTTGCGATATTTCTATGAATTTCTTGAATGGCCATCTTAGTGCTCGCATAGCTATTGAATACATTATATTCTAAATATTTGTTAATATTACTTTATACTCATCACATTGCTTCTTATCATGCATATATTTCATCTTAGTTATAATACATACATACATACAAGACGGCTTATGCCATCAGGGATAATATTTCCTATGCAGGCCCGAGGTCCAGTGATTCTTCAACCAAAACAACACCGTATTAAGTTGTGTTTATAGGAAGTAGTCATTTATAGCCTTAAGTAAATTAACAATGAAATTGATGTTTCAGAGCAAGGTATTGGAGCACCGAGGCGTTATAGGATTCTCTACCAGATCACCATTTAATATATTCTCTTCACATGCCTAAATTTACCTTACAATATTACTTAATTGTCTATAAATATATGAGATGGGGTTGGGAGGGTGCATCAGGGCATCAATGAAGTTACAACTGGACAATGAAGTGGTAGCCAATCGGAGTCAAGGAAGGAAAGTATTAGTCGTTCACGTCTATTATTTTTATCTCCAACAGTTGTTAACCAGTTGACGCGCCCTTCTTCAAACAAACCATCCCGTGGAAAGCTTGACAAGTATTGCAAACTTCATTATTCTTTTGTTGGATCATTCTGCGGGAAGGAGATTCTCATTTTCCCGTGGGTTTCGTGTAAGTGTCTCTGCTTACAGGTCCACCGCCCCCATTTTTGGCCCATCGTACAGCAATATGTTGAATGCAAAATCATATTGAAATTTGACCTTACTGCCAAGTGGAACCGCATGCAGAGCAAGACTCTAGCCAGGATGGTGGCTAACTACATACATACATACATACATTATGGAGGAATTAATTTGAGGAACTTCTGAAGAATTTCTTCGAGGAAAACTCGGAGGAATTTCTGGAGGAATTCTTGGAATGGTTTCCGGAAGATGGATCTCCGGTTGTTTTATCGAACTGAAATTAAATTTTTAAATAACGCCAAACACAGATTTCCGGCTACTTCTCATCGTGCCTATTCCGGTATGCCCATATTGTATAATGGTTGGTACTGTGCAGCAATCGTGTTTTCCAAGTGTTTTCCAATCAACAAGAAAATTTTCCACTGGGTACCACGTTAATTCGAAAATCCGTGTAAGAAAACCTCGCTACTTCGTTTTGACAGAGCTTATGATCAATTCTATTTTTTCAGTCTCCCGTTTGAAAGGTACGAAAACTTCTTCCACTTATACGATCTACACCAATGATGTCGATATCATGCGCAAAATCAAGGGGTATGTAAGACTTGTTGATGATGGTTCCTTTTCTTTGCTCAACAGATCTTCGAGTTGTACCTTCCAGAGCTATGTTGAATAGCAGGTTAGAAAGCGCATCGCCCTACTTCAATCCATTTAACGTCACGGTCGAATCGGATGTCACACCAGATATTTTGACGCTTGATTTGGATCCATCCAGCGTCGCACGAATCAGCCTAATAAGCTTTGCAGGAAAGCCATACTTTAGACTTATATGCCACAGTTCGTTCCGTTTCACTGAGTCGTACGCTGTCTTGAAGTCTGCAAACAGATGATGAGTCCGCAAGTTGTATTCCAAGAATTCATCAAGGATTTGTCGCAGAGTAAACATCCGGTCCGTTGTTGATCGTCTTCTCGAAAACCGCTTTGATATTCGCCGACAAAGGTCTCCTCAAACGGATGCTGTCTGCTAAACAAAATTCGGGAGATTATCCTGTGCGCGGTATATCTAGATAATTAGCACAATCGGGTGTCTGCCCTTTCTTGTTGATGGGGCATATGAGGCCATCGAGCCAGCTCGAAGTCATTTCTTCTCCCTCCCAATTTTAATCACTTGCTGGATTTTTTCGTTCAGCCGTTCACCCTCAACTTTTAGAAGCTCGGTCGGGATTCCGTCCTTCCCAGCGGCCTTGCCGTTCTTGAGCTCTCGAACAGCTTTTCTCACTTCGTCTAGCGTTGGGGCTCTACTGCTTGTCCACCATCCTTACTCCTGATTCTGTTTGTTCCATCTCTCTCCGATTGTTCATTCAACAATAACTCAAAGTGCTACTTCCACCTGGCAGTCATCCCTGCTCGATAGGTGAACAGATTCCCGGAGCTATCATTGATGATCACTGGCGCATGTTGCGTATGTTGTTGTTTTTCATCGTACCCGCGATTCTTATGGGCCAAACACAATGGATACGTTTGCGTGCGTTTCGACAGTTTTGTCATGTGAAAACTGTCAAAACGCACGCAAACGTACCCATTGTATTTGGCCCATTACTCCGGTGGAGTTATAGTTCTTAGTTCTTTCTAATGTTCTCTATTTTGGCGTGTAGCTGCCACTAGCATGCGGCTCCTGGCCTTATTTTTCTCATCTGTCGCTCTTTGGCACTCCACATCAAACCAGCCTTTCCGTTGGTTTCCTTGTGTGGTACTAAGTATATCTGTGGCTGTTGATTTGGTTGCCCGTAGACTTGTTGCCGCAATGCGTTTAAAATTTTCTCCGGTTGGGTGTCCTTCGATTCTTTCATCGACCTTATGAGCGAATTGCTCCACAACGCCATCGTCCGCCAGTCGCTGAATGTTCAGCCGCATGGTTCTCTCATACTCAGAACCAGTGATGCTGGACAGCTTAGCACGAATCTTACATATCACCAGCTAGTGGTCAAAGTGGATATTGGGACATCGGAAAGTCCTTACATCTATGACATCTGAGAAATGCCATCCGTCCACCTAAACAAGATCGATTTGAGAACACGTATCGCCATTAGGGTGTCTCCAGGTATTCTTTTGAATATTATTGCGTGCAAAATAAGTGCTACAGAAAGCCATTCCTCTAGCTGCAGCAAAAATGACTAGTCTCAAGCCGATGTCATTGGTAGTTGCGTGGAGGTTCTCCTTTCCAATTACTTTTGGCAAAAGAACTTCCGACCTGTGCGTTAGCGTCACCGATGATGAATTTCACGTCGTGATTTGAGCATTCTCCGCAGGTCTTTTCAAGACGCTCATAGAACAATATCGGGTTTGTCGTTGGTTGGTTCGTATGCATTGGTCACGCTGTAGCTAGTTGAAGAATTTGCCTTTTATTCTCAAGATGTGATCACTTACCGGTCTCTATCTTATGATTCGACGCTGCTGCTTACCAAGCACTACGAACCCAACTTCATGCTCCACACCTGTATTGGATGTGTTACTTGAATGAACTACCCGCAATAGGGTCCACTGCGTGGAATTCCCGTTCACCTGTTCCTCGGCATCGGGCCTCCTGAGGTGCTGCAACCTTCACCTTCACCTTTTACAGCCCTCGAGCAAGGAGGGCCACTCGTTCACGTTTCAACAGGGTCCAAACGTTCCAAGTACCAAATAAAAATTGCCGTGTCCTTTTCCGACTGTTCCATTCTGTATTTTCGATTACATTTTGCTGGGTTTATTGTTGGTTATTCGGTAATGCCGATTTACCAGGGCTGCGATACCGAGCCACGTGATGGGGCGGTTCTATCACAAACGCCCGAATGACACTCGCCCGAATTCCATTCGCCCGAATGACAAACGCCCGAATTCCATACGCCCGAACAGACCAAACGCCCGAAAAGACCAAACGCCCGAAAAGACCATTCGCCCGAATGGATCATTCGCCCGAATAGACTATATGACCGGAAAAACTCTTCACCTTACTTGATGAAAAGATTTTTTGTGACTAATAAAAGAAAAAGAATATTTGATTTCCTACTTATCTCATATTTTGTTGTACACGTGTTGTACACGAGACGTACGTCTCTCACATGTATCTAAATATTCGTTTCATTTATATGTGAAATAATAAGAAAATTAACGACGTTATGTACTTTCTTTTTCATAATATTCAAATAATGACTTGATATTTTCAAATAAGTCCTTTAAGGTAGCTTCACACCTCGGGAATTCGGCCCGCAGACTTTTTCCCCAGGGTGCAGAGACCAAAATCCGGCGGAAAACTTACCCGAGGTGTAAAGTCCCATTTAACATTGATTATAAATAAAATCTTCCCACCACTGTCTTGCAATCCATTCATCAAAAAAAAGTCAGTTTCAATCGCTCAGCATTGTTGAGAGAATCTGATATTAAAATATGTTTTATGTATGCTGGTCACTTATACCGGTCCACAAACAACCTGAAATGAATCAAAACCTGACGGAATAATTAAAGCTGTAGCGAAAAATAGCGTAGCAAGGGAATTTATTTAAACCAATCGTCAAAAATAAGAGGCACAAATAGGAATTCACCCTTCTTTTCTTCATACATTGTTCTTTCTAAATGAATTGAAGACACGATTTCTTCCCTAAGTATTAAGGTTCAAGCAAAATTCATTTTGAAGATAAGCAAAAATGATCCACGTCGTATAATGTAACGCCGGTGACAACGTGATAATCTGTTATAATACGTTATATACATTATTCTTTCTAAATGTTAGGAGGCATGATTTCTTCCCTAAGTATTAAGGTTGAAGCAAAATTCGTTTTAAAGATAACAAAAAACGACTGATACTATATGACAACTTTGGACGCAGAACCTTTCTTGCGATCGACTATCCTTGTTTCCTTCAACACATCATTCAGTGATGTTTTGGATAATTGACGGAACATTCTCAACTGCTCCACAACAATTTGCTCAAGTATTCACAATTCACGGAACTGTAGGCGAAGGTCAACACCGTCGATTCTTTCCCTTGGCATTTTAGCATTTAACACGGCATTAAACATTTAACACGGGAACGTATGATACAGCCTTTTGTTCATTGATGAAACGCAATTTATCAGTATACGTTAGATCCAGAGTATATACTATTGGATGTTAAGATGGCTGAGATTAATGCTGAAGAACGTGTCTTCCCAAATTCAAGTTTTAATATTTAGGAGGATATTTCTTTCTTCTCAATCGAAGTTTTGTTTTTAGAAAACATCAGCGATTGGGATTACAATCGGCATACGGGAAGAATTACAGACTTTAACTTGCCTATACAAAGTGTGTTACCTTTGCACTTTTTTTCATGTTAAGATATAACAAAGGCATTAAAGGAGGTTCGAAAATCTTGCCCAAAGAAACGTAATTTTTTTTATGAAAGCAAGTATTATGCGAATGGGGTGTACCCGTTAGGTATAATGAACGTTATACATAAATGACCCGAAGAACAGCCCATGACATAAAGAAGGCAGAATTATGCCACACGACCATTATGGTTAACGTACATTATCCCTAATGTTCGTAATGCGTAACCATTATGCCTAACGTACTTATGCCTAACGTAACGGACTTATATGAATGGTCGCAAATCAACGCACAAAAAGACCACTAGAGACCCTCTTTTCTCCCCTTCACTATGATCGGTCTATGAAAAAAAAAACCCTAAACAGTATTCCTCGAACTTCCAATAACATTTTAGGGTGGCACAATAAGTGGAAATCGCTTTTGAAATGAGGAAGTGCTCCGTTTTATAGCGTTCCAAAACAGTTCCAACTAGATGAAAGAAATGCGACCACTGATACCCTACGACCACTGCAGGCTAAGAAGACATATATAATGAAAATAGCAGAAAAGAATGAAAAACTAGACAAACGTTCATATATTCCAGGTTATAGGCATATTTTTTCTTTTAATATGATTAGGAAAAATAACATGTTGTTATAGAATCTGGAAGTTTTCATAAATATATGACCTATTCGGGAGAATGGTCCATTCGGGCGAGTGGTCTATTCGGGCGAGTGGTCCATTGGGGCAAATGTTCTTTTCGGGCGTTTGGTCTTTTCGGGCGAATGGAATTCGGGCGAATGTTACATTCGGGCGTTTGTCATTCGGGCAAATGGAATTCGGGCGAGTGTCATTCGGGCGTTTGTGATAGAATCGATGGGGCTGCCATCTTAGGAATGGTTGACGTGACACCGCATTTATTATCCAGCCGCCCGTTGCGGGTCAGACGCTGTTTTGGGTCTCCCCTAACATGAGGAACAGATGCTCATGTAGGTTTGATTAAAGTCCCCCCTCTCCACGACTAGGCTAGTGCGCTTGAGGCGGCACACGGTCGCTTTGGTAGGGCCTGCCTTTGCGGATACATGCAGCTTTTTATAGAAATTCAACAGGCCTCACTGACAAACCCACCACATCCTAGAAAGGCCACCAGGTCGCACCCCTGCACTTTAGCTGATGTCAGAAGGACTTCCAGTTATTACATGGCTATGCTTGTCACCCCTTCCCAGACGTCAACGCACCACCAGTAGGCTGAACTGGTCACTTGACAAAAAAAAGTCGGTCGGCCAAATAAGTTATCATTTGCCGTTATGATGCTTTGGCCTAAAAGGTTCATTCATTTTTCATTTATTTAGTTAACATCTAAACAGATAACACTGAATCAACATTTTGACGCCACAATGCACGGTTCGAGGCCGCATCTCTCCATCCTCGGATACGCCCCACGCTTGCCAAGTCGTTCTGCACCTGGTCTGCCCATCTCGCTCGCTGCGCTCCACGCCGTCTCGTACCTGCCGGATCGGAAGTGAACACCATCTTTGCAGGGTTGCTGTCCGGCATTCTTGCAACATGTCCTGCCCATCGTACCCTTCCGGCTTTAGTTACCTTTTGGATACTGGGTTCGCCGTAGAGTTGGGCGAGCTCATGGTTCATTCTTCGCCGCCACACACCGTCTTCTTGCACACCGCCAAAGATGGTCTTAAGCACCCGTCTCTCGAATACTCTGAGTGCTTGCAAGTCCTCCTCGAGCATTGTCCATGTTTCATGTCCGTAGAGGACAACCGGTCTTATAAGCGTCTTGTACATGACACATTTGGTGCGGTGGCGAATCTTTTCGACCGCAGTTTCTTCTGGAGCCCGTAGTAGGCCCGACTTCCACAGATGATGCGCCTTCGTATTTCACGACTAACGTTGTTGTCAGCCGTTAGCAAGGATCCGAGGTAGACGAATTCCTCGACCACCTCGAAGGTATCCCCGTCTATCGTAACACTGCTTCCCAGGCGGGCCCTATCGCGCTCGGTTCCGCCCACAAGCATGTACTTTGTCTTTGACGCATTCACCACCAGTCCAACTTTTGTTGCTTCACGTTTCAGGCGGGTGTACAGTTCTGCCACCTTTGCAAATGTTCGGCCGACAATGTCCATGTCATCTGCGAAGCAAATAAATTGACTGGATCTGTTGAAAATCGTACCCCGGCTGCTACACCCGGCTCTCCGCATGACACCTTCTAGCGCAATGTTGAACAATAGGCACGAAAGTCCATCACCTTGTCTTAGTCCCCGGCGCGATTCGAACGAACTGGAGTGTTTGCCCAAAATCTTCACAATTTTGCACACCATCCACCGTTGCTTTGAACAGTATGTTAAGCTTTCCAGGAAGCTGTTCTCGTCCATAATTTTCCTTAGCTCTACGCGGTCTCTACTGTCGTATGGCGCCTTGAAATCGATAAACAGATGGTGATTTGGGACCTTGTATTCATTGGATTTTTGAAGGATTTACCGTACAGTAAAGATCTGGTCCGTTGTCGAGCGGCCGTCAACGAAGCCGGCTTGATAACTTCCACGAACTCGTTCACTAATGGTGACAGACGACGGAAGATGATCTGGGATATCACTTTGTAGGCGGCATTAAGGATGGTGATCGCTCGAAAGTTCTCACACTCCAGTCTGTCGCCTTTCTTGTAGATGGGGCATATAACCCCTTCCTTCCACTCCTCCGGTAGCTGTTCGGTTTCCCAGATTCTGACTATCAGTTTGTGCAGGCAAGTGGCCAGCTTTTCCGGGCCCATCTTGATGAGCTCAGCTCCGATACCATCCTTACCAGCTGCTTTATTGGTCTTTAGCTGTTGAATGGCATCCTTAACTTCCCTCTAGGTGGGGGCTGGTTGGCTTCCATCGTCCGCTGAACTGACGTAGTCATCTCCTCCGCTGCCTTGACTTTTACTGCCTGTACTCTCAGCGCCATTCAGATGTTCCTCGTAGTGCTGCTTCCACCTTTCGATCACCAAACGTTCGTCCGTCAAGATGCTCCCATCCTTATCCCGACACATTTCGGCTCGCGGCACGAAGCCTTTGCGGGATGCGTTGAGCTTCTGGTAGAACTTGCGTGTTTCTTGAGAACGGCACAGCTGTTCCATCTCCTCGCATTCCGCTTCTTCCAGGCGGCGTTTCTTCTCCTGAAAAATGCGGGTCTGCTGTCTCCGCTTCCGTCTATAACGTTCCACGTTCTGCCGGGAACCTTGCTGCAGCGCGACCGCCCGCGCTGCGTCCTTCTCCTCCAGAATCTGTCTGCACTCTACGTCGAACCAATCGTTCCGTCGACTTCGACCCATATACCCGACGTTGTTCTCCGCTGCGTCGTTAATGGCTGCTTTGACTGTACTCCAGCAGTCTTCAAGAGGGGCCCCATCGAGCTCACCCTGTTCCGGCAACGCTGCCTCGAGATGCTGCGCGTATGCAGTGGCAACATCAGGTTGCTTCAGTCGCTCTAGGTCGTACCACGGCGGTCGTCGGTACCGAACATTGTTGATGACGGATAGTTTTGGGCGCAGTTTAACCATCACCAGATAGTGGTCAGAGTCGATGTTAGCGCCACGATATGTCCTGACGTCGATAATGTCGGAGAAGTGCCGTCCATCAATCAGAACGTGGTCGATTTGTGATTCTGTCTGCAATGGTGATCTCCAGGTGTACCGATACGGGAGACTGTGTTGGAAGTAGGCCTTAAAGGTCATTTGGTCGAAATAGTCGTATGACAGAAATGGCCTTCTTCTTCTTCTTCTTATTGGCATTACATCCCCACACTGGGACAGAGCTGCCTCGCAGCTTAGTGGTAATTAAGCCATTCCACAGTTATTAACTGCGAGGTTTCTAAGCCAGGTTAACATTTTTGCATTAGTATATCATGAGGCTAACACGATGATACTTTTATGCCCAGGGAAGTCGAAACGATTTCCAATCCGAAAATTGTCTAGACCGGCACCGGGAATCGAACCCAGCCACCCTCAGCATGGTCTTGCTTTGTAGCCGCGCGTCCTACCGCACGGCTAAGGTGGGCCCCCAGAAAGAGCCATTTGGTCGAAAATGTCACTTGGCCCTACGGACGGCCCGAATATCAATTACTGAGTGGGCAATATGGTCAAAAATGTCCATTCTGGATGAACTCGTGGCGAGTGCTGAGATGTTCTCGGCGTGCAGTGGCCGAGTGATTGCATCACCTATTCTTTCCTGTTCTTTTTAGACCGTAAGGACGTGGCCAGTACCGTTATTGACCAATTAAAAATACTGAAGCTCTCTGACTGTGTACATCTAGGTTTGAGAGCAAATCTCATGACTCCATCCATTGGTTCCCTGTGCAATTGCGATTGTTCTTTTCAATCACGTAGTAGCAACTACGAATTCATATTCATGCTTTTGCTGGTAGTGTTTATCTTTTCCTGTATCCGATTTAGGGAAAATTTCCACAGACTTTTGAGAACAATGCACAGCAACATGATGTCTAGTTTGGATCCTTGGTGACGGCTGATGAGTGATAATATCTAGGCGTGAAATACGAAAGCGTATTACTCTTGGAGGTCGGGTTTGTTCTGGGTTACGGGAAAAAGAAAGACATCCGTTCCAAAAGTATCATCATGTACAAAACGCTCATAAAACCTATGGACCATGATTGAGGTTAAACTTAGGTAGAACTTGGGGTATTTTGGCGATGTATACTCAAACTAAATTATTGGAAATGGAATAGCAATGAATAGAATATATTTGTGGATAACAATATTGAAGATAAAGCATTTTTCAGCATAATTCATCTTTAAGTCAACCTACAAATGTTTTAGCTGTAAACAATGAAGAGCAGGGAAATCATATTAGTCACTCAAACAACATGAATCCTCATTCGCCTCCATCCGTTCAGTACAAGAGAATTTCTAAACTCCTTCAATCAAAATCGACTATGCTATTCCATAGCCTACACACATACCAACAGAATTTTCCTATCTTCGTCTACAGCAATAACACCCACCCGATTTGAAAAGGAAAAGTCAGTCTGCCTCTCGCTCTTCGGTGGAAGAAGGTAAGCATCTTCATCTGCGATAAGATGCCCCGGCGATCCAATCTCTCCTGCCTGGCAAATCTCACCCGGAGCAAAGAAGACAGACCGATATTGTGCTACCCCAATCGACTAAATCTTTACGATTATATAACTCACCCTTCCACCCACAACCACATAAACTAAACTGCTCCCTTTCACGTTTTCCGATGCTGATGGCAACGAGAGGACAACTTACATTCAGGTCGGAGACATGCGCGCCGGCAGTGTGCCAGCTGGGAATATGTACGTACATAGATCCGAATGACGAACGAACGGGAATCCCTTTTCTCATGGCCCAAGTTGTAGTTACCAACATAGTATGGATCCGGAGGCTGCAAATCTGTGTTTGTGATGGAACATCCCAAGTAGAGACATTTCCTCTCGCGGGGCCGTCGTCGTCGTTCACTCGAGTGCTGCTGAGGCAAATTCAAACAAACGTTTCCATCCTCGGGAAAAGTTTGATGGGGCGGAGGACTCAGTGCGGAGCGTTCCTATCGCTATCGAGATGATGCTGGGTGTGGAAATTGTTTGTTTTGCCAAACATGTCTGCAGCAGGGTATGAATAATTTATAATCGTTGAAGAAATCTTTTCCTCTTTTATTCCGGAAAGACCCAGCTCAAAGTGAGGGAGGAAAAGGATGCGATGTGGGTATCCTGGAAGCTCTCGGAATGCCGCCCGGAGGTATTCGTAGCTTGAGCTAGCTGGCTCGGCAGAAGCGGTGGGTTGATGGCTATTGTTATCACACAGACAGTGAATTGCTTATCTGGAGGAAGATTCGCTCGGTTCTGGGGCAATTCGGTTAGATGAGGCGACGAGATTAGCGGGAGGGGAATGTGAGTTGGAGTTGACATGCCAGAGAGATGGTGGAAATTTTTCTAAGAAATCAAGATGAGGGTTTTCACATAATGTGTACCGGTTTTGGAACAAAGAACTTGACAAGATTGAACATTGAAATGAGTTGGGTCTCGAGTAATGAACTTTAGCAAGAAGAGTAATTAGTTGAAAGTTTCCCCCGCAGTTTCCGACAAATTAGAATTGTGTTTCCTTGATTCTTGCAATATTTGGGTAGCAAAAACGAAATATAGGTTGCTAAATTTGGGATTTTGATATTATTGGATAAGTCAAAAATGAAATTTGGCTGAAATATAACAAAAATGAAGCAAAATGAAGAATTGAAATAAACTGAAATTGCACCAAAAGGGATATCTATGTATAAGTGTATGACACAATTGTATTAACACCTTAGTCAAATTATCTCATCTATGTGAATAAGCCATTTTGAAGCGCCAAACCGTTTTCTGAATCTTCAAATCATACTTCGGTTCTTTAATCCAAGTCGATGAATTCTTCATTTTTTTTAAGGAAGTCAACAATTTGCAATTAGGTCACGTCTTCGCAAGCATTGCAGCGACTCTCGGTGGTGATCTGCAGACTACCAGATTTATCCCTCGAGAAGCACAATGGGATTTATTCCGACCAACTGTTCAAGCTGCATAGACTTTCCCTCTATGTATCAGAGAGAGGCTCTTGATTTCGAACCACACCACCAACGCCATTAGTACCACACTTCGCTGGTTTCCTACGCACCGGCATCTCACCGGGACCTGACAGCTGTAGCCCATACACACATCCATCGACCGCCGGCCGCCAGGGTCCATGCGAAGGACGGTGCGATGGGTGCGGAACGTTTTACGGTAGCCAGGTTCTTGACTGCCGCTCGTTTGACGTTTCAACATCCATCCAACGGCGCGTCATGTCGGTCAGCCCCGCACGCGGTTCAACATGCTGAACCTGAACCTAAGGCTGACTGTGAATGAGTGATTTGATCGCACGAAAATATGTGTGTCCCTGCCCTTGCCCCCGTCGTCGTTCGGAATTGTGTGGAGCCGTGCGCGGGTGAAAATATCAATCAAAAATTGTTTCGGTAATGGAAGCTGATTTATGTCTATCAAAAATTTTTGCCTTTCCATTCCGAAGTTGGTGGCTGTGAGCGGGATATTAATAGCTTCTAAAATGGAATTCGTTTTTGAGAATTTTTTATATGATACCTAGCTAACTTTGTTTCTTCAGATATTCATTACGAATTAGGAACATTAGTATTAGAGGTTGTATCAGAGCGTTTGTCAGTATGGCTAGTTACTACACTGCCGTCATACGTATATATGTCCCATGTTTGCTGGTATTTCTTATGTACATGGGACATTTATGCGTTTAACGGCAGCTCAAGGGTTATATAAAATGGTTGTGATAGACAAATATTTTTCTGGATTCTTTTGGTATTGAGCTTTCTGTGGGTATGTTGAAAATGTATTTTCACTTTTGCCAGTGATAATTTATTGTGGGATCTTTTTTCATGCTTGTTGTTGCTGTTTGTAGATCAAGAAATTATCATAAATACGCATAGACATAGCAAATTTCTATAAAACGAGTTATTCGGGAGGATGAGGAGCATATTCATACCTCTCAGCAGATTCTGCTTTTAAAGAGGTCGACGTCAGATATCACAATTTTCCATGTTCATGAACAGGAAGAGTTTGGAAATATGTGTATAAACAAACGTATGATTTTCCACGATTGCAGAAATGGAATAATCCCTAGCTCGAAGTTTTTGAAGAAGCCATAGAAAAGTTATTGATTCTTAGTTCTTCTGGTGTTTCGACTGGAATGTTTCCATTTTTCTGACAAAATCCTGCAGTGGTTCCATATGGAGTTCTCCATATTTTTCTGAAAATGTTCTATAAGTACTCCGACTGGAATTCTTTTTGGATTTCAATAGGATCGATTGTAACCCTTCCAAGGATTCTGACTGAATTTTTCTTCCATAGTAAATCCTTCTTCTGAATCCCATAAAAATTCTTTTCGAAATGCCCAAAAGAATTCGTATTCTAGAGTTACGATCAAAATCCTAGGACGATTTTTACAGAATTTTTAATGTTTTCAAAGTGATATTCCAGAAGGACAGGAGGATAATATTTGAATTGTATTCCATGCAGGAAATTTGATAATTGACATTTGAAAGAAAAATGCCTGCCAGCCAGAATGCCTGAAAAAATTGCAGTGGGACATTCGAAGAAAATTCAATATATGGAATTTCTATGGAGAATCTTAGGATGAATCCATAAAGAATATTGAAAGGATACTTTTAACAATCCCGAAAGAATTCCATTGAAATAGGTTTGAAAACAGGTTTTTTTGTTTCTATTTGAGAAACCTTAAGCTTTGAGTTGACTGATCTCTGAGAGTGAAATATTATCCCAACGGAATCCTCGCGGGATTCCCAACGGAATCCTCGCGGGATTCCCAACGGAGTCCTCGCGGGATTCCCAACGGAATCCTCGCGGGATTTCCAACGGAATCCTCCCGAAATTCCCAACGGAATCCTCCTGAGATTCCCAACGGAATCCTCCCGGGATTTCCAACGGATTCCTCCCGCGAATCCCAATGGAATCCTCCCGCGAATCCCAATGGAATCCTCCCGGGAATCCCAACGGAATCCTCCCGGGATTCCCAACGGAATCCTCCCGGAATTCCCAACGGAATCCTCCCGGGATTTCCAACGGAATCCTCTCGGGATTCCCAACGGAATCCTCCCGGGATTCCCAACGGAATCCTCCCGGGATTCCCAATGGAATCCTCCCGGGATTCCCAATGGAATCCTCCCGGGATTCCCAATGGAATCCTCCCGAGATTCCCAACGGAATCATCCCGGGATTCCGAACGGAATCCTCCCGGGATTCCCAACGGAATTCTCCTGGGATTCCCAACGGAATTCTCCCGGGATTCCCAACGGAATTCTCCTGATTCTAACGGAATTCTCCTGGATTCCCAACGGAATCCTCCTGGATTCCCAACGGAATCCTCCAGGATTCCCAACGAATCCTTCCGGATTCCAAACGGATTCCTCCCGGATTCCCAACGGAATCCTCCAGGGATTCCCAACGGAATCCTCCAGGGATTCCCAACGGAATCCTCCTGGGATTCCCAACGGAATCCTCCTGGGATTCCCAACGGAATCCTCCTGGGATTCCCAACGGAATCCTCCTGGGATTCCCAACGGAATCCTCCTGGGATTCCCAACGGAATCCTCCAGGGATTCCGAACGGAATCCTCCAGGGATTCCGAACGGAATCCTCCCTGGATTCCAAGCGAAATCCGCCTGGGATTCCAAACGGAATCCGCCTGGAACTCCCAACGGAATCCACCTGGGATTCCCAACGGAATCCGCCTGGGATTCCCAACGGAATCCACCTGGGATTCCCAAAAGAATCCTCCCGGGATTCCCAACGGAATCCGCCCGGGATTCCCAACGGAATCCTCCCGGGATTCCCAACGGAATCCTCCCGGGATTCCCAACGGAATCCTCCCGGGATTCCCAACGGAATCCTCCCGGAATTCCCAACGGAATCCTCCCGGGATTCCCAACGGAACCCTCCCGGATTTCCCAACGGAATCCTCCCGGGATTCCCAACGGAATCCTCCCGGGATTCCTAACCGAATCCTCTCGGAATTCCCAACGGAATCCTCCCGGATTTCCCAATGCAATCCTGCTGGGATTCCCTATGCAATCCTCCTGGGATTCCCAATGCAATCCTCCTGGGATTCCCAAAGCAATCCTCCCGGGATTCCCAACGGAATCCTCCCGGGATTCCCAACGGAATCCTCCCGGATTCCCCAATGCAATCCTCCTGGGATTCCCAATGCAATCCTCCTGGGATTCCCAACGGAATCCTCCCGGGATTCCCAACGGAATCCTCCCGGGATTCCCAATGGAATCCTCCCGGGAATCCCAACGGAATCCTTCCGGGATTCCCAACGGAATCCTCTCGGGATTCCCAACGGAATCCTCTCGGGATTCCCAACGGAATCCTCTCGGGATTCCCAACGGAATCCTCCCGGGATTCCCAACGGAATCCTCCCGGGATTCTCAAAGGAATCCTCCTGATTCCCAACGGAATCCTCCCGGGATTCCCAACGGAATCCTCCTGGATTCCTAACGGAATCCTCCAGGATTCCCAACAGGAATCCTCCTGGATTCCCAACGGAATCCTTCAGGGATTCCCAACGGAATCCTCCCGGGATTCCCAACGGAATCCTCCCGGGATTCCCAACGGAATCCTCCCGGGATTCCCAACGGAATCCTCCCGGGATTCCCAACGGAATCCTCCCGGGATTCCCAACGGAATCCTCCCGGGATTCCCAACGGAATCCTCCCGGGATTCCCAACGGAATCCTCCCGGAGTTCCCAACGGAATCCTCCCGGGATTCCCAGCGGAATTCTCCCGGGATTCCCAACGGAATCCTCCCGGGATTCCCAACGGAATCCTCCCGGGATTCCCAACGGAATCCTCCCGGGATTCCCAACGGAATCCTCCCGGGATTCCCAACGGAATCCTCCCGGGATTCCCAACGGAATCCTCCCGGGATTCCCAACGGAATCCTCCCGGATTTCCCAACGGAATCCTCCCGGGATTCCCAACGGAATCCTCCCGGGATTCCCAACGGAATCCTCTCGTGATTCCCAACGGAATCCTTCCGTGAT
Source organism: Armigeres subalbatus (assembly GCF_024139115.2). Taxonomy (NCBI): domain Eukaryota; kingdom Metazoa; phylum Arthropoda; class Insecta; order Diptera; family Culicidae; genus Armigeres; species Armigeres subalbatus. The sequence goes on along the minus strand of NC_085139.1, from coordinate 53,414,241 downwards.
TCCCAACGGAATCTTCCCGGGATCCTCAACGGAATTCTCCCGGGATCCCCAACGGAATTCTCTCGGGATTCCCAACGGAATTCTCCCGCGATCCCCAACGGAATTCTCTCGGGATTTCCAACGGATTTCTCCCGGGATTCCCGAAGGAATTCTCCCGGGATTCCCAAAGGAATCCTCCCGGGATTCCCAACGGAATCCTCCCGGGATTCCCAACGGAATCCTCCCGGGATTCCCAAAGGAATCCTCCCGGGATTCCCAACGGAATCCTCCCGGGATTCCCAACGGAATCCTCCCGGGATTCCCAACGGAATCCTCCCGGGATTCCCAACGGAATCCTCCCGGGGTTCCCAACGGAATCCTCCCGGGATTCCCAACGAAATACTCCCGGGATTCCCAACGGAATCCTCTCGGGATTCCCAACGGAATCCTCCTGGGATTCCCAACGGAATCCTCTCGGGAATCCCAAATGAAGCCTCTCGGGATTCCTAACGGAATCCTCTCAGGATTCCCAACGGAATCCTTCAGGGATTCCCAACGGAATCCTTCAGGGATTCCCAACGGAATCCTTCAGGGATTCCCAACGGAATCCTTCAGGGATTCCTTCAGGGATTCCCAACGGAATCCTTCAAGGATTCCCAACGGAATCCTTCAGGGATTCCCAACGGAATCCTTCAGGGATTCCCAACGGAATCCTTCAGGGATTCCCAACGGAATCCTTCAGGGATTCCCAACGGAATCCTTCAGGGATTCCCAACGGAATCCTTCAGGGATTCCCAACGGAATCCTTCAGGATTCCCAACGGAATCCTTCAGGATTCCCTATAACGGAATCCTTTCGGGATTCCCAACGGAATCCTTCAGGGATTCCCAACGGAATCCGTCCAGAATTCCCAACGGAATCCTTCAGGATTCCCAACGGAATCCTTCAGGGATTCCCAACGGAATCCTTCAGGATTCCCAACGGAATCCTTCAGGATTCCCAACGGAATCCTTCAGGGATTCCCAACGGAATCCTTCAGGGATTCCCAACGGAATCCTTCAGGGATTCCCAACGGAATCCTTCAGGATTCCCAACGGAATCCTTCAGGATTCCCAACGGAATCCTTCAGGATTCCCAACGGAATCCTTCAGGGATTCCCAACGGAATCCTTCAGGATTCCCTATAACGGAATCCTTCCGGGATTCCCAACGGAATCCTTCAGGGATTCCCAACGGAATCCTTCCGGGATTCCCAACGGAATCCTTCAGGGATTCCCAACGGAATCCTTCAGGGATTCCCAACGGAATCCTTCAGGGATTCCCAACGGAATCCTTCAGGGATTCCCAACGGAATCCTTCAGGGATTCCCAACGGAATCCTTCAGGGATTCCCAACGGAATCCTTCAAGGAATCCCAACGGAATCCTTCAGGGATTCCCAACGGAATCCTTCAGGGATTCCCAACGGAATCCTTCAGGGTTTCCCAACGGAATCCTTCAGGGATTCCCAACGGAACCCTCCAGGGATTCCCAACGGAATCCTTCAGGGATTCCCAACGAAATCCTTCAGGGATTCCCAACGGAATCCTTCAGGGATTCCCAACAACGGAATCCTTCAGGGATTCCCAACAACGGAATCCTTCAGGGATTCCCAACAACGGAATCCTTCAGGGATTCCCAACAACGGAATCCTTCAGGGATTCCCAACAACGGAATCCTTCAGGGATTCCCAGCAACGGAATCCTTCAGGGATTCCAAATGGAATCCTTCAGGGACTCCCATGGGAATCCTTCAAAGATTCCCAACGGAATCCTTCAGGATTCCCAACGGAATCCTTCAGGATTCCCAACGGAATCCTTCAGGGATTCCCAACAACGGAATCCTTCAGGGATTCCCAGCAACGGAATCCTTCAGGGATTCCAAATGGAATCCTTCAGAGATTCCCAACGGAATCCTTGAGGGATTCCCAACGGAATCCTTCAGGGACTCCCAACGGAATCCTTCAGGGATTCCCAACGGAATCCTTCAGGGATTCCCAACGGAATCCTCCTGGGATTCCCAACGGAATCCTTCAGGGATTCCCAACGGAATCCTTCAGGGATTCCCAACGGAATCCTTCAGGGATTCCCAACGGAATCCTTCAGGGTTTCCCAACGGAATCCTTCAAGGATTCCCAACGGAATCCTTCAGGGACTCCCAACGGAATCCTTCAGGGATTCCCAACGGAATCCTTCAGGGATTCCCAACGGAATCCTTCAGGATTCCCAACGGAATCCTTCAGGGATTCCCAACGGAATCCTTCAGGATTCCCAACGGAATCCTTCAGGATTCCCAACGGAATCCTTCAGGGATTCCCAACGGAATCCTTCAGGATTCCCAACGGAATCCTTCAGGGATTCCCAACGGAATCCTTCAGGATTCCCAACGGAATCCTTCAGGGATTCCCAACGGAATCCTTCAGGGATTCCCAACGGAATCCTTCAGGGATTCCCAACGGAATCCTTCAGGGATTCCCAACGGAATCCCTCAGGATTCCCAACGGAATTCTTCAGGGATTCCCAACAACGGAATCCTTCAGGGATTCCCAACGGAATCCTTCAGGGATTCCCAACGGAATCCTTCAGGGATTCCCAACGGAATCCTTCAGGGATTCCCAACGGAATCCTTCAGGGATTCCCAACGGAATCCTTCAGGGATTCCCAACGGAATCCTTCAGGATTCCCAACGGAATCCTTCAGGATTCCCAACGGAATCCTTCAGGATTCCCAACGGAATCCTTCAGGGATTCCCAACGGAATCCTTCAGGATTCCCAACGGAATCCTTCAGGATTCCCAACGGAATCCATCAGGGATTCCCAACGGAATCCATCAGGGATTCAACGGAATCCATCAGGATTCCAACGGAATCCTTCAGGGATTCCCAACGGAATCCTTCAGGGATTCCCAACGGAATCCTTCAGGGATTCCCAACGGAATCCTTCAGGGATTCCCAACGGAATCCTTCAGGGATTCCCAACGGAATCCTTCAGGGATTCCCAACGGAATCCTTCAGGGATTCCCAACGGAATCCTTCAGGGATTCCCAACGGAATCCTTCAGGGATTCCCAACGGAATCCTTCAAGGATTCCCAACGGAATCCTTCAGGGATTCCCAACGGAATCCTTCAGGGATTCCCAACGGAATCCTTTTGGGATTCCCAACGGAATCCTTTTGGGATTCCCAACGGAATCCTTCAAGGATTCCCAACGGAATCCTTCAAGGATTCCCAACGGAATCCTCCCGGGATTCGAAACGGAATCCTTCCTGGATTCCGAACGGAATCCTCCCGGGATTCCGAACGGAATCCTTCCGGGAATCCGAACGGAATCCTTCCGGGAATCCGAACGGAATCCTTCCGGGAATCCGAACGGAATCCTTCCGGGAATCCCAACGGAATCCTTCCGGGATTCCCAACGGAATCCTTCCGGGATTCCCAACGGAATCCTTCCGGGATTCCCAACGGAATCCTTCAGGGATTCCCAACGGAATCCTTCAGGGATTCCCAACTGAATCCTTCAGGGATTCCCAACGGAATCCTTCAGGGATTCCCAACGGAATCCTTCAGGGATTCCCAACGGATTCCTTCAGGGATTCTCAACGGAATCCTTCAGGGATTCCCAACGGAATCCTGGGCCAATTCTGGGAATCCTGGGTTCCGTTGGGAATCCCGGGAGGATTCCTTTAGGAATACCTGGAGGATTCGGTTAAGAATCCCAGGATTGGGAATTCGGTTGGGAATCTCGGTAAGATCCCGTTGTGAATCCTGGTCGAATTCCGTTGGGAATCTCAAAAGGATTCTGGGGGGAATCCCGGGTGGTTTCCGTTGGAAACTCGGCAGATTCCGTTGGGAATCCCGGGCGGATTCCGTTGGGAATCCCGGGAGGATTCCATTGGGAATCCCGGGAGGATTCCGTTGGGAATCTCGGGAGGATTCCGTTGAGAATCTAGGGAATCCCATTTGATCAAATATCCAATCAACTAAATGTCCTTTCAACTAATTGTCCTTCCGACTAAATGCCATTTGACCAAACGTCATTCGACGAACTGTCTCATATCCGAAAGCTGCTCCGATGCTCTTATCTTCTATTCTCCCCATTTTGAGACTATTTTGGGGACTATCACGGATTTCAATGCGGTTTGTCACATTCAATGTTCCTGGGAGCAGGAAGGGGACCTTCCGTTCAATATATCGATACCACCCATAAGCCTTTTATTCATTTAAAAAAAATATAGATGTTGGGAGATTTCGAATCTAATATTTTTGGATTTCTCAACGAATTACTTCAGGGATTTCGTACGGAATCAATGGAGGTTTTTATTAGGAGCCCTGTAGTATTTTATTCGGATTCGCAAGAAGATTCCCTCCGGAACCGCTGGAGGATTCACACCAAAAAATTCTCAATTTTATATGGGACGCAATCATTTAAGCTGACGTAATCAACCGAGATGCATATCCAACATAATATGGTGTCATATTTGCTTCAGACACCCAAAACAATATATTTTCAGTATCATTCTGTCATTAAATACCGAATGCTAGCCATTAAATGCTTCTCATTACCAAATGTCTTAAATTTTCAGTAAGAATGACTGAAATCCAAAGCGCTCCGAACCAAACAAAGTAACCCATGAATACAAGATTCTTTACGCACCAGTTGAGCACTGTTTTCGTTTCTCCTTTTTCAACTTCAGCGCAGTCGCAAGCAACAAGCAGTGGATACTTCCCCATATTCATCAAATTGTAGAACATTTTAAGCTTCGATCTTCCTTCTGCCAAGCAGCAGAAAAGGCATAGTAGTATCGAACGGGACTCCCACTAATGAGATCAGGTGTTAGATTGACATGCTGAACCTTAACAATTTTTATACAAACAATAGTTTTTTTTAAGCCGTGTAAAATTCCGGACTCACATTTTTAAAGTCTTGTAAAAATTAATTTGAGCGCAATAATGCGTCTTTTGGTTCGCTTGAATATGTCGGTCTTAAATGATCTAATATTACAGGACTTTTTCGTAGTGTATATCTATAGATAAATTGCCCTAACGGCATCATTTGAGTTTCGGAACTGTTTTTGAGTTTCAGAACTGGAACTGAACTGTCCTGCGAACGATTTGTAATAATTGCTTCAATATATACCACAAAGTGGGATGACACGGGACCATTTGAAATGATTATTTTTGGGCTCATCTAAAAGCCAAGCATTTTCGGGACATTTAGCCTTCTGACCTTTGGGTAAATCAATGCCATTACACACAAAAACCACGTTTAAAAAAACAAACATCGCTAAACTTTCACGTTCTCATAATTATACAATCTGGAATTTATGACGCGCAAAATAATACAAATCCGAAATTGTTTAAAGCTCGTTAAACGCACCCACCTCGTGTTGTTTAATGGGTGATAGCAGCAACGAGTCACAGATCATTTCCGAGGCCATTTGAAGGTTCCTATTTTTCAAGCTCGACAGATTTACGGATTCAAGCAGAGGAACGTTAATCAAGCCACCGGGCAGCTGCCGAAAAAAAAAGTCAAACTTTATTCTATTCGTTACAAATTACTATGAGCCATCATCGCTCATTGCGAGCGCGTGGCGCACAACCAGAAATTCATTCGTACCCGATTTGAAATTGTAATTGCATGTTTTGTTCGACGGACGCCCAGCTACCGCTCTGGCTTCTCGGTTGGTGATCATGGTGGTCAGTCTATGCCGCGGCTGCGGTGTTTTAGCTCGGGCCATCATCATTGCGATACTTTTCGCCGACTGGCAACAAGTAGAACAAAGTGGATTTATGTTCCGTATCGATTCATATTTCGCAAGAGCACTTTACACAGCCGTGCAATTTTTCGTCTTTATGTTTATGAAATGCTCCCCCAAAACAAGGCAGACAAGCAGCACAAATCGTCCAGCCTGGCCCGAGCTCGTTCGGTCAACACACAAGTTCCGCCCCGCGGGCATCCACCAAGACCGACCATAGTGAACCGGCGTTACCTCATTCTTGGGAAGTTTCAGGTCCACAACATTATCCCGGCTTTAAATTTCTTGCTCCTAAGAATTATTTTAGGGTTTGGCATCGTCAGCAGAGGTTTTTCAAACTTCTCTAAAAATGTTACAATTAGACTTAAAACCGTTTAACAATGATTTCACATTGATTTTTAAATTGATATGAAATTCACACTCTTTTACAAGGAACCGTTTTCGGTGTAAAATATTTGATTTATTTTGACTTCTTTTTTGACAATTTGTAGACCTTTTCGACATCGTCCTACATGTATACAAGCAAATATTAACGCTGGTTGAGATTTGTTTTCAAGTATTATTCGCTTATACTGTAACCGGAGTTTAATTCAGTCAAAAGTGGTTACATCCTTTTACATCACGGATCGAAAACACAGAATACGGCACAAACTGCAACCATCGGTAACTACATTACCTTCTAACCCCCTCCGGGTTCTTTTGTATACCTTCCTCGCGGAGCCCATCGCTGACGATGGCAAACGAGGCAAAAAGTGTGCGCGGTAAACGCGAGAACATGATATATGTGAAATGTATCGATTAATACTGCATTTTAAATCAAAAAGAGGCGTGACAATTGCACTGCTGTACGATCGGGCTCACCTCTTGCAACACACTGACTGCAATACGATGCCAAAACCGAAGCCCATGTGCGTTCGTTAACGGCAGCGGGCTCAAGGTATCTTGGCGTGTTCCTTTTCCGTTCTGTTTTCTTAAACATCAGACTTCTCCAAACAATATGGGATCGGTTTGCCCCGTCCGCAGTCCTCGTAAGCCACCACTTCCCCAGGCCTAAGAAGCTCAATGGAATTAATTGAACCGTAGGATTGGAAGTTTTGACTTGGCTTTACCGCACACTCTCCTTGCTCGATGCAGCATTCGCCACCCCGCCGGCTCGGTGGTGGCTAAGCCGATTAGGTTAGCAGCAGCAGACTGTCAATTGTCGCGCTGCGAGCAGCTATCCATCTAATCAAACAACAATCAAGACAATCGGGATTAACTTCCGATACCTGGTGATTCGGTCCGGGTTGGGTGGATGACGACGACGACGACGATGATGATGATGCAAGTCCTCAATCGATAGGTACCATGAGAGGTAATCCCTTTTGAGGAAGAACAGCATTTCCCATAAACCGCTCCCATCCAGCGGTTTTAAGCAGATGGATAAGCGGACAAGCGTAAACGATGCTACACTGGTTGACATGTCTTTGTTAATTGAAATTCATACCACATCAAAAATTATTTAAAAAAAATCTAATATTATTTAAATAGAAAATTATTTATATAGTTTGTTTTTAGTGGAATGTCTTCACTTGCCAAATGAGTAGTTAGCCTCGTCTTCGTTGGCATTACACCCCGCCTCGCAGCTTAATGTTCTCTTCTCTAAGCACTTATACAGTTATTATCTGCGAGGTTTCTGAGACAAGTTACCACTTTTGCATTAGTTCATAATGAGGCTAACACGATGATGCTTCAATGCCCAGGGAAGTCGAGACAATTTCCAACCCGAAGATTTCCCCAAATGACTGGGAATTGAACCCAGGCACCATCAGTACGGCCTTGCATTGCATTGTAGCGTCTAACCGCCTAGCTAAGGAATTCCTGAGTTAGTACTTTTCTAATGTATTTCTCTACTTTGTAGCTTTACAGATTTGATATTTCGATCGCCTTCATTGTCTCGGATTTGCATAATTATAATTGCTCATGTATCGATTTTTGATGTTTCCAAACCGCAGATCATCGCAGTTCACGATTCCGTCAACTGGTGTCCACAATTGGCTCTAACGGGGGACTACAAACCATCCAGGAACAGAATCGTGTTCCTTATTTGTCTAGTTTCCGTAATTTCTTGACAATTTATATGAACCTTCTTCCACGGGCTGTTGTCTTGTCCCAACGGGCACAGAGTCTTTGCTATGGCAAGTGAGCGGTTCCGCACAAACTCAAGGCGAGCGGGAAAATTAATAGAGTGCGTGGCTTGAGGCTATGGATAGGCCCGGTTCACTTGGTTCAAACTGGTAGGCCCCGGTAAAACAATAACGAACATTGTTTATATAAAAATCGCCGATAATGTAATAAATTGATATGGTTCGGAGCTGCAGTCGTGCTGAGGACGATGACTGGCGACAGCCGGGACGACGATGGGTTCAGTGTTTCGTCATACCCTCAGCTGGAGTAGTGAGCCAATATAACGAAAAAAAAAAAGTTCTTGGAAACGCTTTTGGGGTAATTTAATAATAATTAGGTTGACCTGTTTTATTGACGTTGCAGTCTTAGGGTCTTAGCATTAGCATATGCATTGAGTAATTCGCCCAAATTCGTAAGTGGTACAAGCATGGACAATTGTATGGAAGTAGCATCACTTTCATCCGTTACCACAGATATTGATTTGGGACTAATCACTATCTCTTAGATGGAAGCAATGCACTCTGGCCACGTCCTTGCGAATGCTGAGGTAGGGGAAGGATGATCAGTTGGATACTTGCTTAAGGACACTACGACCTCTCATAGGTGTCACGGGAAGTTTTTGGAATTGTTAATGTGGAAGGTTTTAACAGTAGGAATCGTTCAGTAGTTTAGTAGAACGTGAAGTACAGAAGTTGACAAGAGACGAGTCTGGAATTGAACCCACGACCTCCTGCTTATAAGTCAGAAGCGATAGCTACTAGACCACCCAGCTCGTCATTGACGTTGCAGTTTTGAGGTCTGTTCACCAATTACGTAAAACAAACATTGGAGTATTTGGTCCCCTTCCTCCCCCATGTAACAAAAAGAAACATTTTTTGAACTCCCATCCTTACCCACATAACGCGTAAATGTAAAAAAATTAAGGCCCAAATTACCGACATCCAGTCATTGACAAGAAAACCAGCCACGTGCTTGTACCACCCACAGGAAAAAATCCGCCCACCGAGGAGAAAATGCATTCCCCACCTGAATCGGGGAAGCATTCTCGTCCTCTCTACATCAACATATAGTGGTGACATCAATACATCCGTGGGATGCTTCATCCGGATGAATTTCGTAATATTATTTGAAAAAACTGCATTTTGCAGGAAATATTGCAAAGTTGAAAAAATATTTTTCCAGGAGGGGAAACCGTCGATTTACTCTCACGCTCTCTTATACTTTGCAGATACTCGAAAATCATCGTTCAGTGTTGCGTGTTGATTTGTTCTAGGAGAACTGTTCCGATCTCCATCTCACTGTACATATATCCATCTCATCGCTAAACAAATAAATACTGCACCAAATGCGTCGCTTCTTTTTGTCAACATGCGTGCTCACTGCTGAAAAAAATCACAAAAATAATAAACAAACCAAATTCCTTCCCATTGCTTTGTTTTTGATGGGATGGAAATAGGAGCTATGAGATGAAGTGGCGAACCGTTCCCCTATATATTATGCTTGTTTTCTCGAATATGTACGTAAACATCAAGCAATAAACTATGAAAATGTTGCTTTTCATGCTATACATTGACACTAAATATTGGACGTGAGCTAGAACTGTGAAAACGCAAGCATTCATAAGCAACGCAGGTTATTTATTTTTTCATAATTCAAGTGTTGATAATGTAGTGCTGCTAAAACGGCATCACTTTTCATGTACACAGAGAGAAGACCGATCATATGGTCATGTAAACAATCCATTGAATCTTGACGAACATTTGAGAAGGTAGTCAACTGCATCATAATTTTACATTCATATGAAATGCATGTAGAAAATTTTGCGGAGAAGGAGAAGGATGCACATCAAATCAATCTCAGATGCATTTTTGAGGTTTTTTATGCATATCGCCATAATCTATGCGCTGTACAGGTATTGAAAAGGACGCTAATATTTTGTGGAAATATATAGAGTTTGATACCTTATGAAATGTTTGTGTACTTTGTTCAAAATCTGATCTGAGCGAATGAGTAGGCTCTCCGTCAAGAAAAAGAAGCGAACAGCAAGAAAAAGAAATCGATTTGATGTATGACATTTGAACCTTAAAGGCAAATTTCTTTTAACATGTGGATGTAGGATAATAATTAAAATGCAGCTAGCAGAGTCATGACATGAAAATTTCAAAGAGATACCTACCGCAGGCCAAATAGCCTGTTGGGAATTCGGATTTGTTTTTTATGGGTAACTGAATCCAATGTTGCATACGAATCCTGGAAGCTCCTCCAGAAAAAAAATCGCTGATTTCCAGATCCCATGTGTTTAAAATACGGAATTTTCGTTTTCTATTTACAAGACCCTGTGAATCCCAACCTTTGAAAAAAAAACATAGAAACAAAATCTGTCAATAAAGCCGAACGTTTACACATTTTTTTTGGAAAATAGTGTATACGTCACTTTTTCAGATTTCGGAAGCACAGGACTGTTTAAAACACGCATTTTTATCGAAATCAGTCTAGCTCTTCATTCATGAATGACCATAAGTAGTTTATCGGGACAGTCCTTTTGGTGTTTTTATTACGCATATCAGTCATACACAGTTAAAAAATCTGAAAATTATACGCTATGGAAATATTTGAACGCATATTTTTTTGTTCAATAGCCTCTACTTTAAGATTCAACTTTTTTTGGTACGCAATATTGAGTACAAGCTCCGTAGTAACGTAATTTAAAAAAGTGATGGAAAAAATGAGTCGAATCGAACGGAGCTTTTTTGTTACATCTTATATGCTGTAACATTTTTATACTGTATCATTTCGTAGATTATTAATACATTTGACATATCTCTAACCATACCACATAATTGATTGAAATGCGCACATGTCCGAAATGTGTTTGGCTCTTCGTCCGGACAAAAATCAAGGAAGATGTGTTGCCTTCTTTAATGTACCAACGTGAATCTTCTGTTCAAACGGGTTACAGGATTTGCGAATTGTTTGCTGGACATTTTATGAGTTTTTTAACAACATACAAGTTCCACCTACAAAATTTGACGTTGCCTCACGAAATATTGTAGCAAAATACTCCGTATTTCCCGGTCCCGCTAGAATTCCTTCTGCAGTTCTGAACAAATGTTCAACTACGTTTATTACACCCTAGTAAAACTGTTCTACAAATCGTTGCTATTTAATGGAGCTTCGCTGAAAGGCATTTCCTTTGTCCCCAGTCCACAAGAAACTTCAGAGGAATAAAATCATTGCATCATTTGGGGTGTACAGGACTCATAAGTCAGTAAGCAAGTAAAAGATCGTAGGGTATTTGTTTCAATGAAATCGAGTTGTATGCATCATACTTGGTGCTGCAGTAGAAGAAACAATTCTTTTGAAACGATTTGATACGCTTTCGAAAGATATAATCCTTATTCTGTTATAATTTTTAAACAAAACACAAAAAAAAATCGAAAGCTTTTTGTTTTAAGCTGTGTAACTTTTTATATCATTTAAATATTTTAACAACATCCTGCACCAAGTTTCAAAGAATTTGGTATAACATAATAACATGTGTTATTACATGTGTGTACAGGCCATCGACATATAAGATAATACGATTCGATACAATCGGCAACGACCTAGGTGACGAGAATAGGATCACGATTGGAAGCTTGGAACATGGAACCACAAGTCGCTAGGCTTCGCAGGTTGCGACAGGATAATCTACGATGAATCACATCCCCGCAGCTTCGACGTAGTAGCGCTGCAGGAAATCTGCTGGACACGATAGAAAGTGTGGAAAAGTGGGCATCGAGCGGCTAGCTTTTACCAAAGCTTTCACCAACGAGCTGGGAACCGACTTCATAGTGCTGGGCAAGATGCGCCAACGCGTTATTGGGTGGCAGCTAATCAACGCAAGGCTGTGCAAGCAGAGGGTGAAAGGCCGTTTCTTCTACTATAGCATCATCAACGTGCACTGCCCACACGAAGGGAGACCCAACGACGAGAAAGAAGCTTTCTATGCACATCTAGAGCAGACATACGATGGATGCCCACTGCGGGACGTCAAAATCGTCATCGGTGACATGAACGCACAGGTAGGAAATGTATAGACTGGTCTTCGGACCAGATAGTCTGCATACCGTATCGAATGATAACGATGCATAAACTTTGCAGCCTTCGGTGGAATGGTAACCCGAAGCACATTCTTTCCCGCAAAAATATCCACAAGGCCACATAGAGATCACCTTACCAAGAAACGGAAAACCAAAGCGACCACGTTCTAATCGACGGTAAATTCTTCTCCGACATCACGAACGTCCGCACTTACCGCAGTGCGAATATTGAATCCGACCACTACCTCGTAGCAGTATGTCTGCGCTCAAAACTTTCAACGGTAGTGTACAATACGCGTCGAAGTCGAACGCCGCGGCTAAACATTGGGCGGCTACAAGACGGTAGACTAGCCCAAGGATACGCGCAGCAGCTGGAAGTGACACTTCCAACGGAAGAGCAGCTAGGCACAGTGTCTCTTGAAGATGGCTGGAGAGATATTCGATCCGCCATTGGTAGCACCGCTACCGCTGCACTTGGCACGGTGCCCCCGGATCTGAGAAACGACTGGTATGACGGCGAATGTGAGCAGTTAGTGGAAGAGAATAATGCAGCATGGGCAAGATTGCTGCAACACCGCATGAGGGCGAACGAGGCACGATATAAGCGGGCGCGGAACAAACACAACTCGATTTTCCGGAGGAAAAAGTGCCAGCAAAAAGATCGAGACCGTGAAGAGACGGAGCAACTGTACCGCGCTAATAACGCACGAAAGTTCTATGGTAAGTTGAACTGTTCACATAAGGGCCACGTGCCACAGCCTGATATGTGTAAGGACATAAACGGGAACCTTCTTACGAACGAGCGTGAGGTGATCCAAAGGTGGCGGCAGCACTACGAAGAACACCTGAATGGCGACGTGGCAGACGAAGATGGCGGTATGGTGATGGACCTGGGAGAACGCGCGTAGGACATAATTTTACCGGCTCCGGATCTCCAGGAAATTCAGGAGGAGATTGGCCGACTGAAAAACAACAAAGCCCCTGGGGTTGACCAACTACCAGGAGAGCTATTTAAACACGGTGGTGAGGCACTGGCTAAAGCGCTGCACTGGGTCATTACCAAGATTTGGGAGGAGGAAGTTTTGCCGCAGGAGTGGATGGAAGGTGTCGTGTGTCCCATCAACAAAAAGGGCGTATAGCTGGATTGTGATACCGCGCAATCACATTGCTGAATTCCGCCTACAAGGTACTCTCCCAAATTTTATGCCGTCGACTAGCACCAATTGCAAGAGAGTTCGTGGGGCAGTACCAGGCGGGTTTTATGGGCGAACGCTCCACCACAGACCAGGTGTTCGCCATTCGCCAAGTACTTCAGAAATGTCGCGAATACAACGCGCCCACACATCATCTATTCATCGACTTCAAAGCCGCATATGATACAATCGATCGAGACAGCTAATGCACGAACACGCATTTCCGGATAAACTGACACGGTTGATCAAAGCGACGATGGATCGGGTGATGTGCGTAGTTCGAGTTTCAGGGGCATTCTCGAGTCCCTTCGAAACGCGCAGAGGGTTACGGCAAGGTGATGGTCTTTCGTGTCTGCTATTCAACATCGCCTTGGAAGGGGTAATAAGAAGAGCAGGGATTAACACGAGTGGTACAATTTTCAATTAGTCCGTCCAGCTATTTGGCTTCGCCGACTACATAGATATTATGGCACGTAACTTTGAGAAGATGGAGGAAGCCTACATCAGACTGAAGAGGGAAGCTAAGCGGATCGGACTAGTCATCAACACGTCGAAGACGAAGTACATGATAGGAAGAGGTTCAAGAGAAGACAATGTGAGCCACCCACCGCGAGTTTGCATCGGTGGTAAAAGCATTTGTGTACTTGGGCTCACTGGTGACTGCCGAAAATGACACCAGCAGAGAAATTTGGAGACGCATAGCTGGAACCATCCATCGTTCACACCGCGAAAATCGGACGATTGCGATGGGCCGGGCACATAGCCAGAATGTCGGATAGTAACCCGGTGAAAATGGTTCTCGCCAACGATCCGACGGGCAAAAGAAGGCGAGGTGCGCAGCGGGCAAGGTGGATCGATCAGGTGGAAGATGACTTGCGGACCCTCCGTAGACTGCGTGATTGGCGACGTGTAGGCATGGACCGAGCCGAATGGAGAAGACTCTTATATACCGCACAGGCCACTTCGGCGTTAGTCTGAATAAATAAAAATAATAAGGAAACAATTTCTCCAACACTCCAACCACATTTATATTTCTATCTATAACAATTTGTAGAGCTAATTACAATCTCAATCTTCAGTGTGACAAAAGTTTCCACCATTTCGTCTACAAAACCCAAGATCATATGCGTAAGAACTTGTGAGATGAAGTCATGAAGTACATGGTTGCGTGTAGAGACAGATAAGCTGAGTGTTGCTTGTGCTGTTGTAGTGCTTCAAAGGGGTGTGTAGAAAAAATACCTTTGAAATATTTGCAAATACTAACAAAGACGTTTACTGTGAAGTATCTCTGTTGCAAATAGAGTTACCTCCGGCGTACAAAACAAGTTTGGGCCTAAGTTAGGTCTTGTATAATGCAGAAGGAAAATAAATTAGTTCTTTATAATACCTTAATTCTACCGGTGGGCAATTACGGACATGAAATGTAAACAGGCAGACTAGTGTGCGATACCGAAAGTGTTCCTGACGTTGAATATGAACTTGTCGTAAAGTTTATGGTGTTGGTGCCAAGTGAGTGCTTAATACTACTGGGAGCACTGCAAGTAACACTCAATCCGCTACAAGCACATAGAGTTTGACATCCCTTGTCCTTTCACTTGCGGGCATTCGCGTAGCAAGGTTGTATGACAGTGGAGCGGTTCTTCCCGGCAATAAAACAGTTTCGCATAACTAGGAAGCTTCGAATTTTCCGAGCGGAAGGTGCTGCGTATAATACATAGTGAGGGCCAGTAAATGACGAGTGGTGCTTACGCACGAATTACAAGGGGAATATCATATGTTTAAAAGAGAAAGTATTATGAATCTTTTAAAATACGGCGCACTTCAGTGGGCAGGTCATATATTGCAAATGTCAAAAGATAAAATTGCAAAAATAATATTCAAGTTAATATTCATCAGACAACAGTTATAGATGCTGGAGATAGAAAATTATTAAAATCGCAAAAATTAAAAACAAAAGAAATACTTGAAGAAAAAAACGCCTTAACCACAGAAAAACAATATTCTTTCCCGTTTTGAGATAGGTTTTCTATACAAAAGGGCTAGAAATATGTTTATTTTTCATTCTGCGGGCTAATTACAATAATTTATCCATTACTGAGTTATCAATCGACTTTTTAGACTGTATATTAAGGAAGAAAACAATAAAAATCACTTTTTTTCAAAAATTGCCAATGAAATATTTTTAAACACCGCGTACCTCATTTCTAGTGGCCTTGCCTAAATTTCTGTGAAAAAAAATCAGAGATTCATGAAACTTTGATATCAATCTTTTTTTTTGCACCGTGTGGCGTATACATCACTTTTTCAGATTTCGGAGGCACAGGACTGTTTAAAGAACGCATTTTCATTAAAATCAGTCTAGCTCTGCATTCATTCAGTGACCATTCAAGTAGTTCTGCCGAGAAATACAATAGTCGTCTGGCGTTTTTATTACGATTACCAGGCGATTCGCTATTGCATTGGCCAACGAAACCCTACGAGAACACGGGGAAGAGTGACCGTTGAGCAGAAGTGGAAGACGAAAGCCTTCGACAAGGACCTCTTTGTTGAGGCACATCGACCGGACAACAGTTTCGAGAACGGTTTCGAGAAGGATGGTAACGGCTTGTGATGCCGCAATGCCGCGAAAACTGGATCCTAGGAGCAATCGGCGCACAGCTTACTGGTGTAACGAGAAGCTGTGCACGCGCTGCTTGTCTCAGATCCAGGAGGCGGGCACAGAGAGTTAGGACGGAACCAGAGAGTGAGGAGCGAAAGGCGATGCGCGACATTCGTGGAAATCGTGGAGAGTATCTTCCCGAAACACGATTCGACTACGTGGCCACCGATACCGTACGTCGAAGAAGAAGAAGAAGAAGCAATTTCCAAAGGGTCGGCAAGTGTTCAATGACGAACTGGCAGAAACTGCAAAGCACCCAGTCCAGATGGAATACCAAACGTGGCTATGAAAGCTGCGGTTTTGGCATATCCGGATATGTTAAGAACGATGCTCCAGAAGTGCCAAGACGAGGGTAACTTTCCAGAAATGTGGAAGACTCACTGGTACTGCTGCCAAAACCAGGAAAACCGCTGGAAGACCAGGCTTCGTACAGGCATATACTACCGCAAACCGCAAGTCGAGCACATCTGTATATGGCGTCCATATACAGATGTCCTCGACTTGCGGTTAGCGGCAATATATGCCTGTTAGACACAGTTGGGAAACTTCTGGAGAGGATCATCCTCAACAGGCTGACGAAGTGTATGGAGGGTGAGCGTGGACTGTCAAACATGCAGTTTGGATTCCGCAGAGGAGTATCGACAGTGGATGCAATTCGGACAGTGCTCGAGAGTGCTGAGAAAGCGTCCAAACAGAAATGAAGAGGAAATCGATACTGCACAGTGGTTACGATAGAAGTAAAGAACGCATTCAACAGTACCAGATTTGAAGCCATTGCCGCTGCGCTGCACAGAATGTGGGTTCTTGAATATCTTTGCCACATCCTAAAGAGCTACTTAGAGGGCATAGTCTTGGTGTACGACACGAACGAAGGGCAAAAGTCGATGCGTGTTACGGCCATACTCGGCCAAACCCTTTGGAACGGGATGTATGATGGAGGCCCGACACTGCAGCTGCCCAGGAAAGTGAAAATCGTGGGTTATGCGGACGACGTGTCACTAACAGTGATGGGCGAGACACTCGAAGAAGTGGAGGCGTCTGTGACGGAGGCGATAACCACAATCGAGAGTTGGATGAATGGAGTTAAGCTCCAGATAGCTCACCGAAAAACGAGGTACTATTTGTCAGCAATTGCAAAGCAATCCAACGGATGGAGATCGTAGTCGCAGGGCATGAAATTACATCGAAGCGGTCACTGAAGCACCTGGGAGTGATGATGATGATGATTCTTCCCGAACTGTGAGAACGTCGAAGAGACGCCGAAGCACGTGGTCTTCATATGTCCAGAGTTTTGGGGTTTGAGGCACTACTAAGAGAAATAACCGGCTTAAGCTTGGAGAACGTTGTTGAAGAAATGTGTCGAGAGGAAAGCACTTGGAATGCGGTCGACAGGGTAGTATTGCGCATATCATCTCTCGCGCTTAGTTTCATAGGGGCGTAACTGTATTGATCGATTTCTTTTCGTCGATGTTTTCTTTTTATTATTGTTGCGAATTGCGCTAGTTTGTCGATGATTTATTGGTTTGGTGCAATAAAGGATGAATGTATTTTGCACCAGAATCGATAATCACGGTTGCAGCTTTTGAAACAATTGAGTTATTAATCTTATATATAAAAATGAAATGGTCTGTGTTCGTATCCGCATAATTCGAAAACGGCTGAATGGATTTTTTTCATTTCTTCAGCAGAAACATTCGTTAAAGTTTCCGACGGGTTTATATGATATTTCCTAATGCGAAAATTACGAGTAAAGTTGAGCAAACCGTGAAAAACAAAATTGTGATTCCTATGCGAACTTTGCATGGGCAGTTCGGAACGCTTATTCTTGCCTACTGTGCAGGACAACGTCTGCCGGGTCAACTAGTAAAATATAAAATCGATTAAGAGAAATCGATCAATACAGTTACGCCCCTATGAAACTAAGCGCGAGATCTGTTTTACAAAATAAATGGCGCAACGACCAAAGAGAATCGGTATAGGGAGAAATTCTTTTGTCGGGGAACCCTAGATCCACCGCCGGGGACTAGACTGAGTAGATCGCGACGAAATACCACCAGTGACGGGTAGTCAGGGCACCAGTGAACTGGACGCCCTGTTCCACCGGAATCGCTGGACTGACCTTGGCACTTGTACTATGTTGCCCATACACGGTCCGACTTCACTCCGACCGAACCAAATTTCCTGGGGCAGAGTCAAAGTTGTACAAAATGTCGGAGCGTGTATGTGGCCCCTTAGAATTTTTCCTGAATTCACTTTTTTCCCTTCTTTGGGAGTTCTATGATCACAAGTTTCTGGAATTTCAACTGTCTAAGACGAGTTTAGCAATTTCCATTTAATTCCAATACTTTATGTTATCTTTACACGATACGAATTTCGACCTCAACTGTGAGACCGTCTTCAGTGTCTCGTACTTGATTCGAGTCAAATTCTTCTGTAAGTTTATCGGGAATTCGTTCATTTCGAGAAGTCATTTTGATAACTTTATAGTTTCAGCTGAACATTGCTTCAAATTTCAACTTTCAATTTTCTGGAATTTTCTTCACCAATTTCCATGCGAAAGTTGCACAAAAATGATTCAGAAATTATGAAGGAAATTACCTAATTAATCGACAATTCTTTCTTCTTTTTTATTTTTAGTTCTTATTTCTTATTCTTATTTATTTTTGACCCTTCCTTCGGAAGTGTCTATAATTTCACTTTGTATGCGTTACGCAGGCGTGTTATGTATTAATCGATCAATAAACCTCTTGAATTATGAAATAAAATGTATAGCAATAGAAAAAAATTCACTTTAATATTGAAAATATAATTACATTAAGTGATAAGATATTAAAATATACTTATTTTTCGGATTTGTTTCAAAGAAACAATTGATTTTAATTGAGGAACAGATAGAAGCATGTACCACAAAACCTTCTCAGAAAAGCAAAAACGTAAAAAATTGAAGGGATTTCAAATATTTCTTCAGTGAAAGTTAGATAACAAATGTGAGCATGTTTTGAGATACTAATAGACCACTTATATGCATGTATGTGTGCGTATGTGTGCAAATTCTAAAATTTACTACCATATAAATCTCGCTCATTTTTAAGGTATTAAACATCATTAGTTTTACAAAATTAGGCAGCCATAAGGCAAAATATATGTTATTATTGAACGCTATTGAGTTTCGTTCAGATCAATGACTGATTGAGCTAGTTCTGGATTAATTAATATCAAGGCCTCCGGAAATTACGAGTATACATGCTGCCAGCGTTACGACAGTTTCTAACCAACCATGTTACCACATGTTACAATAGCTATTCAATCCGACGAGCGACTGATAGATAGGCAACCTGACGTACAGTGCGGAATCATTCGTTTTGTTGCACTCAACCCATGGAATCCGCCTTTTGGTAGGCAATTAATTTGTCATTTACACTTTCAATCGCCGTGGGAGGTTGAGTAGTTTTATCTCGTTTTAAATACTGGAGTCTGAAAATATTTCATTTTAATTAAGAAAGGGTCAACATCTCACTGTAGGTGCATTGATCTGGGTTTTTTAGGAATTACAACCGCAAGTTCTTTCGTGAGTCGCACTAAAAAAAATCCTCGAAATATCCCCGGAAAATTCGGTTTTTAGAAATTTAGATGAACTGTTTTCAAATTTCTACTGGGAATTATTAGGAATTATTTTGGCATACCTACGTGGACACCTGGTTTTCTACAGCGACGATATGCCTCTGCCTGGTGTATTGTCGAGCTCCATAATCGTCGGTCATGGACGTTCCCAAAATTATAACTGAAAGTTTTGAAGGGTTTCTTTTGGAAAATAGAAACATTTCCATTGAAGAATCAAAAGAATTTCCTTTGAAAATTCGTAATAGTTTCCCTAGGATATTCAAAAAAACAAATAGACATTCTGAAAAAAACAGTTGTTCATTCTTTCTAATTCATTCTGGAAGTTCTTCGGAATTGGATGTTTATTGAAATACATATGTATTTCGGAAAATCCATCCACCGCTAGTTCTTCAAAATTTCCACAGATTTTTTTTTTAAATTCTTTCATGGAATTTTCGAACAATTTGTCGTGGAAATTCCAATATATTTTATTATCCATGGAGACTCCAAAGAATTTCTTGTGAGTTTTCCGAAGGGTTTCCCTTGGAACTTAAAATTATTCTTAAAATTCAAAAGGACTTTCCGTGGATTAAAAAAAATGTTGAAGTTCCAATCAATTCTTGATGCATAAATCATGTATATTAAAAAAAAAAGAAAAAATCAGCCGAGATAAAAAAAATCGGGCAAATTAAATAGTTCTGATCGAAGTCAAATGAATTAGACCGACATTGTTACGACCGATTTTTTGTTTGTTTTATAATTCCGCAATCTTAGACAGAACGTGCTGCTTCTGGCTAAAATGTTGTTTGCGTGACACCAAACATTTTCGCTCCTACTTATTCTTCTAGCTATGCATCGATTCTGAAGAGATAAAATAAAATGCTTCTATGATATTCTACGTCTCTTAAGTTTACATCAAATTAATCAATTCAAATGGGAAGCTGCATAAATATGAAGAAAACATAGGTGTCGACGAAAAGCCCTGCAATACTGGGATTTCAAAATTGTTCCAGACAATAAATTTATGTATGAAGTATGAAGCTCAGTATATAAATCTCGAAATTTCATGAGAAGTCAATGTTCGTACAAAAAAATCGTAGTTTTTAAAAATCAATCTTTGAATCAACATACAAAATTCTGGTACGTTTTTTTTAAATCTTTGTTAAAGTGATTTTATAAATGTGTATAAAGTGCATCACAAAAATTCTGGTACTGTGTATGAAACTGGTTATGCCATAGGGAAGCTTGCATTTAGAGAATCAACATAATAGGTATTCCGAATAATAATAATAATTTTTAAATTCATAGAAGGGTCTTAGAACTAAGGACTGGATATTCTTGCGATATGAAAATACTGCAGTGTTCCAGAAAAACACTGATATTCCTAAAGTAATATAGGTTTAAAATGAAAATAGATTTATAAAAACGATTGAAATTGTATTCCAAAACATTTCTCGAAAACCATGATATTAGTCGAGTCAAGTACGAGACACTGAAGACGACCTTACTGTTGAGGTCGAAATACGTATCTGTGAAGGTAGAATTAAGTGGTGGAATTAAATGGGATTGTATAAACTCGTCTTATGATAAGTGAAGATATTTGAAAAAATCAAGAATACCTAAAGGAAGCTAAAGATATTTTTTTTTTTTTTTCCCTGTTGGGTATTTTAATCACTGCGACCATTTGTTAGATCTATTGTGATATATGCCCCATTTCATATAGCTTTGTCAAGTTGATGCATCATTGCTATGTAGAGCAATTGCATCACCTTGACTACCAGCGTCTTCCCAATACGGTATTATGGTTCTGATGAATCGCACTACCAAATTGGGACTTGTTCTCCAAACTTCAGAGGGTTCTATCAGCCCCCTGTTGAAGAACTGTAATCTTTTTCTAAAAATTGCCGGACAATGGCATAACAGATGTTCCGAGTCTTCCACATGTATACCGCAGAAGCGACATACATCATCTTGAAGTTTTCCTAGCAGCTTCAAGTGATAACGGCTCGTGCAATGGCTTGTTACAAGACCTGTATATGTTTTAAGATCTTTTTGAAAGATCTAAGATTTTGCGAGTGATAAATACGTTTGGTGTGATGAAACGTTTAGACTGCCTCGCAATCAAGGTGTTCTTCCAAATGTCCTCTATTTTTGAATGTTCCCAAGATTTCAGTTCCATTCTAAGAGAACACGCAGATACACCACAAAAAGGTTCTGGACCTATGAATTGTCGAGATGAACCAAGTCTTGCCAGCATATCAGCTTGTTCATTGCCTTCAATGCCACAATGACCAGGAACCCAATATAGGTTCACTTTGTTACGACTACCCAAGGTTTGGAGTGACTGAACACATTCCCAAACGAGTTTAGATGTGCATCTTGCTGATTTCAGAGCATTCAATGCTGCTTGACTATCAGACATTATGCAAATATTTGAATGCCTGTAATTTCGACGTATGCATAAATTAGAGCATTCAAGAATAGCCTGAACTTCAGCTTGGAAAACAGATGGCCACTTTCCCATGGGAATCGAAATATTCGTCCCTGGGCCAGTCACGCCTGCTCCAACTTGATTGTTCAGTTTTGAACCATCGGTGTAAAACACAATCGATCCTGAACGAAGATTTGGTCCACCATTTGTCCATGTGCTTCGCTCAAGATTAATTACATCAAAACATCGATAAAAGTTGTATCTTCTTCTCATCCAATCATCGTTGTTTGTGATCAGTGAGTTGATACTTATTTTGTTTAGAATACTAAGATGTCCTGTTAAGTCACCTTCGAAGAGGTTTGAATCTCTTTTGATCTTCAAAGCACTCTTCTCTGCTTCTAATTGAATAAATTGATCCAATGGTAGCACGTGGAGCAAAGCGTCTAGTGCTGTGTTCGGCGTGCTTCTTATCGCACCAGTTATTGAAAGAGTAGCTAATCTTTGAAGTTTTCCCAACTTCTTCTGTACCACCCTTTCTTTTGTTTTTGGCCACCATACTAATGCGGCATATGATATTCTGGGTTTCACAATCGCCGTATAAATCCATTGAATCATTTTTGGCCCCACTTTTTACCGAACGTCGCCTTACTTATCCATAAAGCATTTGTAGCTTTGCTTAATGCTTCTTCAAGATGTAAGTTCCAATTCAGCTTACTGTCAAGTCGAACGCCAAGATGCTTGACTGAGTTTGAAAGTTTCAAATCTGCTCCTTTCAGTTTTAATGTAGGTAAAGAATAATTTCTTCTCCTTTTAAACGCCACTAGTGTGGCCTTTGAAGGGTTTATGTTTAATCCTTCGTTTTCACACCATAATGTGATGAAATTTAGGGCAATTTGCATTCTATTAGAAATAACACAGTCATATTTTCCTCTCACCAATATAACTATATCATCTGCGAAGCCAATTATCTCGAAGCCTCGAGCCTCCAGTTGTTTGAGAAGATCGTCAACGATTAAAGACCACAATAGAGGTGATAGTACGCCTCCTTGAGGGCACCCTTTTACTGCTCTCACACTAATTGATGAGCTTCCAAGGTTTGCCGATATTTCTCGTTTTGATAACATCTCGCCAATCCAGTCAACAATGCATACATCGAAACCTCGTTTCAACATAGCATTCTTCATTGAACTGTGTGATGTGTTATCGAATGCTCCTTCAATGTCGAGGAACGCTGCAAGTGAAATTTCTTTTGCTGCAAAAGATCTTTCCAACTTTGTAACTAACTTGTGAAGCGCTGTTACTGAAGATTTACCCTCCTGATATGCAAACTGATTTTTGCTCAGAGGAGTATTCGTTAAATAAGATGATTTTATGTGCTCATCTATTAGTTTTCCATTATTTTTAGTATAATGGACGATAAGCTAATTGGTCTGAAGGATTTTGGGGATGATTTATCCTTCTTATTAGCTTTTGGGATAAATGTGACACGCACTCCCCGCCATGCAGTCGGAATATAGCCTAATATTAAGCTCGATTGGAACATCTTAGTCAGAACGGGTGTTAAGATTGCTTTTCCCTTCTGTAGTAGTACAGGAAAAATTCCATCCCTACCTGGAGATTTGAAGGGTTCAAGTGAATCAATCGCCCATTCAACTTTCTGTTCAGTGAATATTTCATTGGCCAGAATGCCAGCATTGCTCCTGGTGCAATTCATCCCAGTGACTTTATTCGTTTGTTGAATATCTCGCCTGGCTTCATTAACACCAGTTTGCATAACAGATGCATTCTGGTCCTTATGTGAATTGATGATAGAACACGGGAAGTGTGTTTGCATCATTACTTCTAATGTTTCATAAGTTGTCTTGGTAAAGGACCCGTCATCTTTTTTAATAGTCCCAAGACCATTTGTGTGATCTTTAGCAAGGACTTTCTGCAATCTAGCAGCTACTGGAGTACTTTCAATGTTTTCACAAGTGTGTATCCAGTTTATCCTTTTAGATCTTCGAATTTCTCTATTGTAAGCAGTTAGGGATTCTTTGTATTGTTCCCACTGTTGTGTACGTTTAGCCCGGTTAAAGAGTTTCCGGGTTTTTTTTCCGCATCTTTTGTAAATTGGTATTCCACCAAGATACGTCTCTATTTGAAGAACGTTTCTTAGCAGCGCAGCTGACTTGAAAAGCTTTCAGTATCAAGCAAGAAAGTTGCTTAGTAAGCTAAAGATATTAATGACTGAAGGTTTAAAATAGAAACTAGCATTTCAAACGAAAATATTAAAATTCGGGAAAAGGGATAACGAGGACATTGTGGTACGGTTTTGATTAAAGTATAATCATAGAATATTGGCATAATGCTGTGATATGATGTCCTGTTTGTCCGGTTTCGTATTTTGGTATGTTCACTTATTTGCCTATTTTTCCAGATATTTCTTAAACTCGCAAAGGCAGCCCTTGCTTTCTTGATCCGTGCGCCTATGTCGATCTTGGTACCGCCGTCTGACGCGGACTGACGCCATTTGGCTACCAAGGTATTGGAAGCTTTCAATATTCTCCACTGGTTGCCCGGTTGCTGTGAAACTGGAAGGGGTCACCGTATTCACATCCAACGATTTGGTTTTGTTGACGTTGCGTTGATGACTAAACCTGCCGAAGAGTAGCGCTCGACAAGGTCTTTGAGCTTACTCTGCATATCAAAGCGCCGTTGAGCGAAGAGTGCAACTTTATTAGCCAATTCGAAGTCGTTTAGGTGCTCCATTGTTATAAGCAAAGGAACTCTTGGACTGCGTTGACCTGCTCCAGAATGATACGGAGCGTGACATTATGGTCCACACAGGATCTTCCAGCACGGAATCTGGCCAGCTGTCGCCGGATATTCGGATCGATCTTCTCCTGAATCCGGCCAGGATAACTTTGCATAGAACTTTGAAAACGGTAAACAGCAACATAATGCATCCTCAGTTATCGCATACAGTCAGGTCACCCCTTTTGGGCACCTTCACTAAGCTACCTTGTATTCTGTCAGCTCAACATATTTTTTTTATACAGTAAACTTGCAAACTACATGAAACTAGATGAGGTGGATAAGACAACCTTGAAAGAATTGTGAAAATCGCTTACAAGGCACCCGGGCTTCTGCTGTTTGAAATCATGATTATAATGATTTCTTGATCGCAAAAAAAAACTTATATTACAATTTACTTGAACTTATATGTATTAATTCCATTACAAAGACATTCTAAGTCGTTGACAATATTTCTCAA
Source organism: Armigeres subalbatus (assembly GCF_024139115.2). NCBI lineage: Eukaryota > Metazoa > Arthropoda > Insecta > Diptera > Culicidae > Armigeres > Armigeres subalbatus. Next base: position 53,389,085 of record NC_085139.1, on the reverse strand, counting down.
TCCTACACCTTTTGTCCTTCGACCTTTTGTCTTTCAACCTTTTGTCAAAGATTTTCCTATACCACAATATTCACTGTCGACAAAATTTCCATTTGGACGAATATCACTTCGACTATAGACACGTCCTTTCGACGAAATGTCATTCGACCAAACGTCATTCTACTAAATGACGTGCGACGAATTGTCCTTAAGCCATGTTTGGCAAGTAAATTTAAGGCACTTCACAATTAAGGAGCAGTCAATACTCCAGGAAGAGCGACCCACGTCAAGAGCTTCATTATACAGAAAGCTTCGTTTGATATTTAGCAAATGGAGCAACTTGATGGTCTCCGGCACATTTCAGGCATCATACAGATTTTTGCAAAAAACAACTTTATGTCCGTATTTGGAGCAATTAAAGCAGCACATCACATCGGTTTCGATGACTCTACAACGTTCCCCACCAATGTTTACTCGTTGCCTGTACATAAGACCTTCAAATTTCCGAGAATCGGTTTCCAATGTACCTGACATCTACATCGCACATTGCATTTACTCATTCAAAGACAAGATTTCATCATGGAACTACTGTTTGCCGTATCGAAATCGATGTCCATATTGTTCATGCATACCGCTAGAAAAGAAACTTACTGAGTTCCTAAGTCTACTCGGTACGTCATGTGAGGGGGGCATAGCGTCAGTACATAAGGTTCGTGTGACAAGGGTTCAGACTCCCTTCGGCCCCACTTTATTATTATCGCTATGAGCACTAGAAATGGCAAATTTATGGTACGAAAAGTGTAATTTTATTATATCCATTTGTTTGTAGTCACGATCAGCACTGTTTCACAGGGGTAGCTCTCGTAGTCATCGGCTGTTGTCGTTATAGATTCCATAACAATCCACTACGGCTTGGAGATGTTGCTTGCCATTGAGCTCAAGAAACAGCAGCTATAGCTAAGAGCACTCGCTAGTAGCAGTAAGGGCTTTTCCTTTTACTATGCATGAGCAGACGCCATACAGTGGTCGGATTTTTGAATTCTTTTGAAACATTGTCATAGTTTGTCATGAGTTTTGATGCATCCAAAACACTTTAAATAGAATTTCTGTGCTTGTAAAACCGAAATGAAGCCTCAGATTAACACCTAGATAGATGTCCTCACTTTCGACTGTGGTACATGTTATGTCGCACATTTGCTCGGGTACCCACCAGCGTGCAATGGTAGAAAACCACATCTCTCTTTCACACATTATTAGGTGCTGGCTGCTGGCTGCTGGCTGCCAACAAAACACCATATTGTTCCCCGCCGTCCGCACCGCCACGAAGAGTAATGTTCAACACAATATTTCCATGTATTTCCACCCATTCTTGCGGTTTTTCGCGCCGTTCGACTCTGATGCAACAAAGTACGCTTGAAATTGTTAAAGTTTGCTTTCGCGGAGCTTCAGATTTACACCACACCACCGCAGCAATAACGCAGACGCCAGAACAGTTGTCCCGTTCAGTGTTCGACAAGCTTGGTTCCGGTTCCATCGCGGGATTCCAAAAATTTTCGAACTCAATGAATTGTGCTGTGCCATCATATCCACGGCAAGCGCAAACTAGTTCGTGACCTCCGGCGAATTCCAATCCCTGCCAGCCTTCTGCGAACTACACGCTCCTCCACTTCTTGGCCGTTCGAGTCATCATCCAACCACTCTGACACAGGGCTATGCAAATGAGTTACGAGGAAAGACTCCGTGAAAACGGCTAGAAACGTCCCCGTCAACAATGTTTTCTTCTTTGCTTGGAGGAACTGTGGGAATATGATAAGCAAGTGGGTGGACAAAAACTTGCCCTAGGTCATTATCATTTAGTGCCGTAATATACTCCTCACTAAATCATAATTGAGAGCAATTTGGTACACATATCTGAAGTGCGAAAGCTTGCGGTCCATTTAACTTCATATAGACTAACTTTACTTTAGAAGTAGTAAACAATTTGGTTTCAGAAACATTTTTGAAATTTTCCTAAGAACGGAATAGCGGGACTTGTGCCTTTTTGTGAAATAAGACATCGATAATTATCGATATTTTTTCGCATATTACCCTAAAGAAGGTTACTTCTTTACCACAAAACTTTTAGAAATTTTGGCCACTTGCACGTGCCACCGTCCACCCGGCGCAGCTTCTCCTCTAAGATGAGAACGCAAGGGGACTCCACCGACGACAACGACTATACTCGAGAGTGCTTGAAATTAATGATAACCACGCACCGGAGGCGCAGCACAACAAACTTGATAGACAACGACATCCACCGAACTATGGAAGTGCCTCGACGGATGACACGGAGAGGCAACCAACACGGAACACAGAAGCTTGAAATTGGCTTCGTTTTTTTTCGGGACAAGGAATTTCGTGGCCTTTATCTTGTACTTCTCCGTCGTCGTTGTTGTCGTTTTTGTAATTTTCATTCACCCAAACATCTTACGATCCAGCAACGACGACGACGACGATTTGGAGAAAAGCTGCCATGTCCGACCATACGGCTGGCTGAATGAAGTTGGCTTTGGCTGAGGTCTAAAACTGTTCCATCCGCGCGCAGATCCTTCGTCGATCTCTTTTCCACACTCCGGTTCACCGGGCCATGGACCCAGGCACAGCAACGAACGGGGCAAAATTAATAATCACGACATTTTGACAGCTCTATCTTGTTTATTTAACCATTTTAATTATCCATCGGTGATCGGTGATGGAGACCGAGGGACTTGGGGCGTGCGCTTGCTCGATTTCAGTAAGATATGAAAATCGATCATGCCCAACGGTGCTGCCGGCCGGCCGTGTTGCTGTTGGTTTAGCCCAGTGACAATATCTCCGCTGAGTTGGAGTGGGTATAGATCTGCAATGATTATAATCTGGGGTGAATGACGACGAAACGAAGTGAATCAATACCGGTTTTTGCCGTGCTGCAACAACAACAACAACAGCTCGAAAGCAATCAATCTCTTGAGCAGGGCAGATATTGTGAATGACAAAAATGGATCCGGAGAGACACTCCCCGTTTGAGCTACTGCTGCTGAGGTTGGAATGTTACGACAGGATTGTTGTGCAGTGGCTGTCTTGTTTTCTTTCCAAAAAAGTTAATAGACATCTCGGCCACTGATGCCTTCGACCTCTATGGCAAAGCAGTTAGCAAATTTTATTGGCCGTTTTAGGAATGGCAATGTGGTTGGGGTGCCACCCACGGGCTAGTATTTTCCGTTCTCGGTTGTGATGCACGTTTTATTGAAACAAAGTTAAACCAAAGCAATCACCTGCTCTTATAGAAAGGATATGATGAAGTAGAGCTTCAAGACCGGTTTTGCGTAGCCCGTTGTCGATTCGTAGTTGGATAATAGATTAAAAAGCAATATTTTGACTTGTGATAAAGAGTTTTTACAGAGGCTGTCTTCTGTGTCTCGTAATTGACTCGACTAAGGCGAGTGGTGGAATTTAACGGGATAGTACCAACTCATCTAATGACAAATGAAGACTAAAGTCACTAGATATCTAGTGACTTTAATGAAGACAAGCTCTAAATAAGTTTTCAATCCAAATTCAATTGATAGTACCCTTCGTAGTTGTCCCACCGAGATTTGTCAGTAAAATGAACTTGCACATTGATTCAACCCTGCCGTAATCTGAGAAAGTAACGTAAGCGCCAAATTGCAACATGCATGTATTCCATTTTTCTGTTAAAGACCTCGATGAGTAATACTCGACAACACAATTTTTGTAAAATGGCGTATACGTCACTTTTCCAGATTACGGCAGTAACATAACTTCTATTCTCAACATACACATTGTTTAAGGTCACTCCTGACGGAATCCAAGTTTCAAAGTGCTCGCGTTTTCGGGGGCACACCACTCGATACGGAAGCAACGCACAACTGTCATTTTTATTTTTTCACGCATGCTGCGACGCAGCAAAACTAAATCAACAAAAACGACAGTTGTGCGTTGCTTCCGTATCGAGTGGTGTGCCCCCGAAAACGCGAGCACTTTGAAACTTGGATTCCGTCAGGAGTGACCTTAAAGGCAGCAGACCAATAATGGCGCCGTTCACGCCATATCTGTCAATAGAAATATGAATGGAATGTTAGTTCGACGTTGGTCAAACTTTAGATAACATAGAATGCCGATGTAACAAATTCTGCTATATTCCGTTCTACGAGGCAAACACGATGAACTTCATCAGGAAATTGGTTTCATGATGTGCCCAAACACAGTATATGCTCATGAAACGAGAACCTATAAATAGAAGGATAATCGTTGATGGATTCATAACATAGGTTGGATACCTTTTTACCGTTGTTGCCGATTTGCAAGACAATGAGAACTTCTACTCTCTACAGTCAATTCAATGCCGTCCTAGATAGAATTTCGAATTGTGGTATTAAGATCTGTATGTGTGTCTTTATTGCGAATATTTGATTCGACTTTACAAAATATGAACATCATCAAAAATCGCGGAGAAATGAGTGAAAATGGAGAACTGCTGGAAAAAATCTGTGGGACCAACAAACAGGAAGCTATTTCTATGATGGCAACTCCATCCCGGTGAATAGAAATCTTATCCCAATAATCTACTGCTCCACCCGTAACACGGTAGATCACTTTGGCGTAGTGTGTTTCGGTGTAAGATATACCAAACAGAGCACTAGTCTAATCCATTTTCGAGCTGGGGCAATAAGTTGTGGTTATCAAAGATTCATCGTATTTAGTCCTCGTTACCAACAGCAGTTTTTGAAGTATAACAACATTTACTTTATCCTGCAGATAGTTGAAAAACTCGAATGTCCACCGTTTGAGGCTAAACTGTATGCAGTGGAAGCAACTTTTCAGTATCAGGTCAAAAAAAAATATTCCTTTCTTTATTTGGTACACGCAAACAAATATTGCAGTCGAAACTACCATTTCAGCAGATAACAAACCCGCTTGATTTTACCATGCGCGCAGTAAAAATCAACTGTGACCCATGCCGAATATTGTCACATGAACTGAAACAGTGGTGAATTTCTTTGAAACCATGGTAAAATTTACTGAAATTTCATGTAGTTTTAAAAACAGAGCATAGTCTACAAAATAGTAGTTTTTACCACGAATTTTTTTTCTGTGTGGGCATTCTGTGTTACTTAACCGCTACTGTGCCGAGATCTACTGTGGTACTCTGCAGCCAGAATCCACACAGAATCTATTTTTAGATTTTTCCATTATTCATTGTTATCGTTGCTGGTCCATCTCATCGTGAGTCCATTGTGTTCATTTGTCCGTGTTGTGAATCCAATGATCGTTGCAATATTCGGTTACCATTTATCCGGGTAACGTTGGAGGTATGCCTCCGAGAAGAACAATTTGTCAGTCGTCATCAGGCAGTCGTAAGGGCGCTCCCCAATACGCCACCGCATAGGCTGCGCATCCGGCGACTGACGTGGGTTTGATGGAGGGACTGGGAATCGAACCCATGACCATCCGCTTGTAAGGCGAACGTGTAGCCAACTACGCTACGGGACCCCTCAGTTATCGGAAATCAATATCAACATTACTTTTCGATTTGCTCTCATCGATAGCAGGAATAGTTTTCGATTAGATATCACAGTAAGATTTTTCTGCTATGCGTTTTATTATTTTAATCGTTAAAGCGACCAAAAAGATATCAAACAAAGTAATCATAATTGACGATTTCACAACAACAAAATAAATTATCGATTTGCTCTCAAATTATTAGTTATGTTTTCATCGATCAAACTACATGCTATACACGGCATACCGTTTACCAAAGCGAACCCTGCTACACTGCCTACCTCATATATCCAACATCCCAGTGATTTCTAGTGGAACAAAGGATTGATTTCCTATTGACAAAAGGGAGACCTTAAATGCGCTTGCAACTCTTTTTTTATTTTGATTTTATTAATTTCCGTCGTCGTCAACTAGTACACTAGTATATAGACACTAGTCGTAGACTAGTATACATATAAATATACATAATTTTTCATTTCTCAATGCTAATATACATATATTATGAAATATTTAACATATATTTATAATAAAAAATAACTAGATATTAAATAGGGCAGATAAAAAATGTTATATCTTTTGTCTTATGTGTTGCGATTTCCAATTCTATTAAAATATGTTTTAAGATTCTGTCGAGACATTGTAAAGCCGATAGCTTCGCAGTGCTGATTGTAAATGACCATTATTCGATTCAAAGGTCCAAAATTAGCATAATTTGTTCGATGATAGTTTTTTATAAATAAGGCACGATTTCGAATTTGTCTTGAAGGAATATAAAAGTTTGATTCGGCATCGTAGCGCTGCAGGAGGTTTGTTGGAAGGGATGAATGGTGCGAACGTTTAGAGGTAATCATACCATCTACCAGAGCTGCGGCAACACACACGAGCTGGGAACAGCTTCCATAGTGATGGGCGATATGCAAAGGCGCGTGATCGGGTGGTGGTCGATCCATGAAAGAATGTGCAGGTTGAGGATCAAAGGCCGGTTCTTCAACTTCAGCATAATCAACGTCCATAGCCCACACTACGGAAGCACTGATGATGATAAGGATGCATTCTATGCGCAGCTGGAACGTGAGTGCCACAGCTGCCCAAGCAACATCGTCAAAATCAGAGCATAAAATAATCACCTTCACGAAGCAACTTCGGACCGAGTATTGACAAACGTCGCATGACTATTCAAAACATAGAATGACTTACTCAGTTTTCTTCTTCACATATTCATGAATTTGATTGGTACTGAGAATGGTCACTGCGTTTAAAGAAAACATAATTGGCCTTGATTATGTTGACTTTCGGCACAAAAAATTACCTCTCAGTTTAAAGTCGGGGTCAGATGTAGGTGAATAATTGTTTAAATCATCAGTTATGTATTTAGTATTACAGTAATTTATTAGTTTACGAAATCTAAATAAATATTCACTGACTGATATTTGATCAGAAATTGTCAATGTTCAGCTGAATATGACAAAGAAGGCCGATGGGCTTCTCAAAAAAATATTCGATTATTTAAAGCTCTGCTTTTGTTCCTAACCCAACGAAGACGGCCTACGACTAATTGATTTTTCCGCCTCCAAGAATATGGCTATTCGCAGCACCTACTTCCAACACAGCCTCCCGTATCGGTAAACCTGGAGATCTCCACTGCAGACAGAATCACAAATCGATCACGTTCTGATTGATGGACGGCATTTCTCCGACATTATCGACGTCAGGACATATCGTGGCGCTAACATCGACGCTGACCACTATCTGGTGTTCGGTACCGACGACCGCCGCCGTACGACCTAGAGCAACTGAAGCAACCCGATGTCACCACTGTATATGTGCAGCATCTCGAAGCAGCGTTGCCAGAAGAGCCCGATGGGACCCCCCTTGAAAACTGCTGAAATACAGTCAAAGCAGCCATTAACGAAGCATCGGAGAACAACCTCGGGTATATGGGACGAAGTCTACGGAACGATTGGTTCGACGAAGAGTGCAGACAAATTCTGGAGGAGAAGGACGCAGCGCGGGCGGTCGCGCTGCAGCAAAGTATCCGACAGAACATGGAATGTTATAGACGGAAGCGGAGACAGCACACCCGCCTTTTTCAGGAGAAGAAACGCCGCCTGGAAGAAGCGGAGTGCGATGAGATGTAATAGCTGTGCCGTTCTCAACAAACACGCAAGTTATACCAGAAGCTCAACGCATCCCGCAAAGGCTTCGTGCCGCGAGCCGAAATGTGCCGGGATAAGGATGGGAGCATCTTGACGGACGAACGTGTGGTGATCGAAAGGTGGAAGCAGCACTACGAGGAAAATTTGAATGGCGCTGAGAGTACAGGCAGTGAAAGTCAAGGCAGCGGAGGAGATGACTACGTCAGTTCAGAGGACGATGGAAGCCAACCAGCCCCCACCTTGAGGGAAGTTAAGGATGCCATCCAACAGTTAAAGACCTATAAAGCAGCTGGTAAGGATGGTATTGGAGCTGAGCTCATCAAGATGGGCCCGGAAAAGCTAGCCACTTGCCTGTACGAATTGATAGTCAGAATCTGGGAAACTGAACAGTAGGGTGTCCCAAAATTGGACAAAGTCTGGGATTTTGGGGGCTCAACCTTCAAATGAAAGCTTAGGGTAAAACAAAAGAAAAATTGTTCTACGACAACTCTGGGAAATGACGTTTAGGGGTGGCCCCGACGGGTTTTATGAAAAAAGTGCATTTTTTATAGGTAACATCGAAAATACCGGTAAATCGTAAAGAAATTCGATGAAACCCATCCATTTTATATTTTTTACATTTAACTTAGGGTCTATACTTTATGGTAAAACTTTGATACCGCATGTTTTAGGTCTATATATTTTTCACTGATGCTTTAAATGCCCAAAAATGATGAATTTTTCTTAATATTTTTTTATTAATGCATCCAAAACGGGTATCCATCATAATGCTTTCGAAACTAGATAGAAAGACACAAAGAAAGATGGGGAATTTTATAACGAATATTTTGCTAAAAATAGCAACCTCCTATCTCTATCCGTTTAAAAGTTATTCACGATTTACTGCAGCTTGGAAAAAGACTTTTTGAAATTTCGGATCATAATACCTGGATCATGTTTAAGTAAAAAAACGCCTACTTTTCCATACCAACCAAATGAGCGCTTTAATAACCAATATAGTATTCATATGAGTTGCATAAAATGGATTTTAATACTTATTTGAGTGTTATAATGGAAACCCAACGATGGACCAGCAGTAACATGACTGACTACAAATTGTTCAGTTAGTCTGGGTGAGTGCTCAAATAGATTGATGAATATGGTTTCAAAACAACCCGTAGGTAGGTTCAGTTTTCGTGTCATGGTTTGTCGAGCTGTGCAATGTTTCTCGATAACATGGAAATTAGTTGTTTTGTGACCATCTTGATTTTTTGCAAGAACGATCATGTGAAGCAAATCCAACTAGATCATTTTGATATCGATTTGTCATATTTTACGCCATATTGAAGCTCATTTTACGCCATTGCAAAAATAGTGTGTGCAACTAATTGCAAAACTCGATTTTATCAGCACTCGTAGTATTTATCTCATTCGGCAAGCCTCGTTGGATAAACGTACAACCATGCTGATTAAATCATCTTTTTGCAACTAGTTACACAAATTACTATTATCATTATTATTTTATAATGCATATTGAAATATTTGGCATCTACTATCTACGGAATCTCTGGAAATAAGAACAATCTACACTAATTACGAACTATTTTGCCTACCAATACTGAATACAATGATAAATTGATTGCATCGATAAATCGGGACCAAAATGATCCAGCCGGATTAACTTTACATGATCGTGCTGGTTAAAAAACCAAGTTGATCAGAAAACAATTAATTTCCATGTTATCGTGAAACATTGCACAGCTCACCAAACCATGAAACGATAGCTGAACCTACCTATGGGTAGTTTTGAAACCATACTCATCAATCTATTTGAGTACTCACCCAGACTAACTGAACAATTTGTAGTCAGTCATGTTACTGCTGGTCCATCGTTGGGTTTCCATTATAACACTCAAATAAGTATTAAAATCAATTTTATGCAACTCATATGAATGCTATATTGGTTATTAAAGCACTCATTTGGTTGGTATAGAAAAGTAGGCGTTTCTTTACTTAAACATGATCCAGGTATTGTGATCCGAAATTTCAAAAAGTCTTTTTCCAAGCTGCAGTAAATCGTGAATAACTTTTAAACGGATAGAGATAGGAGGTTGCTATTTTTAGCAAAATATTCGTTATAAAATTCCCCACCTTTCTATGTAGTTTCAAAAGCATTATCTAGTTTCAAAAGCATTATGATGGATACCCGTTTTGGATGCACTAATAAAAAAATATTAAGAAAAATTCATCATTTTTGGGCATTTAAAGCATCAGTGAAAAATATATAGACCTGAAACATGCGGTATCAAAGTTTTACCATAAAGTATAGACCCTAAGTTAAATGTAAAAAATATAAAATGGATGGGTTTCATCGAATTTCTTTCCGATATACCGGTATTTTCGATGTTACCTATAAAAAATGCACTTTTTTCATAAAACGCGTCGGGGCCACCCCTAAACGTCATTTCCCAGAGTTGTCGTAGAACAATTTTTCTTTTGTTATACCCTAAGCTTTCATTTGAAGGTTGAGCCCCCAAAATCCCAGACTTGGTCCAATTTTGGGACACCCTACTGAACAGCTACCGGAGGAGTGGAAGGAAGGTGCCCCATCTACAAGTAAGGCGACAAGCTGGAGTGTGAGAACTTTCGAGCGATCACCATCCTTAATGCTGCCTACAAAGTGATATCCCAGATCATCTTCCGACGTCTGTCACCATTAGTGAATGAGTTCATGGGAAGTTATCATGCTTCCGCTCGACAACGGACCAGATCTTTACTGTAGGGCAAATCCTTCAAAAATGCCGTGAATACCAGGTCCCAACGCACCATCTATTCATTGATTTCAAGGCGGCATACGACAGTATAGACCACGTAGAGATATGGAAAATTATGGACGAGAACAGCTTCCCTGGGAAGCTTACCATACTGATCAAAGCAACGGTGGATGGTGTGCAAAACTGTGAGAAGATTTCGGGTGAACACCAGTTCGTTCGAATCGCGCCAGGGACTAAGACATGGTGATGGACTTTCGTGCCTGTTTTTCAAAATTGCGCTAGAATGTGTCATGCGAAGAGCCGGGTGTAACAGTCGTGTACGATTTTCAACAGATCCAGTCAATTTATTTGTTTAGCGGATGACATGGACATTGTCGGCCGAACATTTGCCGTTATCCATTGCATTCAATGATAAGTCTACGCATTGAAGCAGATTTGTTGAGGTCGAGCGACCTTTAAAAAAGCCGTTATGCGTGTCAGTTACTCTGTTTTTGATTTGAAAAAATAGCTTCTCGTTGATAATTGCCTCGAAAAGTTTTGGAATGCAAGAGATAAGGGCTATGCCACGGTAATTACGTACGTCTGATTTTCGACCAGATTTGAATATTGGTACTAGAAAAGAACTTTTCTATATTTTTGGGAAGATTCCAGATTCCTGGAAACTTATTGAGAAGCATATATGAAGGAGTAGTGAATTCTTTTTCCGTAGTGAGCCGTTGGTGAAGAGGCTTTCTATCCGGCCTGCGCAGGCAAGTACAATGTATTAAGCAAACTTGCGAACCCTGAATCTCGCCCTGATCCTAGCGATAGCCCGTTTGAGGGCGATAGCAGCTGCATCGACTCTTGTCCTCATTTGAGTTCATCAACGGAACGCGCACCAAACAGCCTTATGGGAACCCCTAAGCCATCCGTCACAGTCGAGCTTCTGCGTTCACCAATTCCTGATGTCGATTCAAGTCATGCAAGTCGTTCCGTTCCTGTGCTCGGATTTGGTGATGGGGTTTCCCACTTTGCTGTCCTAGGCAAGTACTGTAAACCTAGGACTTTAACGCCCAAGTAACAATTTCCATGCTTGTTGGATTTATTTAATTCTTATAGGGGATTTATGACAGCAGTCACCATAGCTAGTTGCTCAGTTCTATTGGTGATCTTATTGCTATCAATAAACCTCTAATAAATTCGTTGAAAAAGCTTTAAATGTCAAAAGCTGATTGATCTTATGAGTAGCTCTACGGTTACGACGAAGAACGTAATAAGCCCTATTTTCAATACTCAATCAAATCCAAAATTTTTGGTCGTACTGTGGTCAAAAAAATAACCACAATAAGAATATTTACATTCCAAAGGGTTTATAACGGTGTTTAACAAGAGCAACATTGATTGAAAACTATGATGGCCATATTGAAAAAGGAGACGCAATTTCAAGTCGGTGGAATTTACCACGGAAATTCATGATTAGACGGTGTTTTCTTCGCGAAAAACACCTTTTGGCTATAGATTTCAATATTTGGTGGAATTTTAATAGATTAAGTGAATATTTACGATATTGGTTTAATAATCGTTTTAAATTTATTGCCCAGAACTATATTATTTTGCGGGCTCGTGGTTTTCAATCTTAATTTTGTACTAGCTTTCACCATGGAATCGAAAGCGCACCTCATTTCCATGAAAGTACTTTGGAAAACAAACCTGAAAAAATATTACTTTGAATCCTCATCATGATTTTCATCATCATTTATTTTGTTATTATTTTTCTACAAATTTTTGTTTCTCTTTTTCAAAGCAACATTTTTGACAGCTGCCGCAGCCAAATTCCCTTTTTTTTGCGGGCGGCTTGAAACGAATTTCTATATGTACTCTTATAACAGGTTTATAGTGGTAATCTAGAGAGGACCATTTGGCAATATCTTACTCTTATAGTGGTCATCAGAAGGTTGTCCTTTAGTAGTGGGTTTATTGTCAGCTCCTATAATTTGATCTTGAAAACCATTCCTAGAGCGGAATAAAACTTGAAATGTTACTTGGGCGAGCACTGATATTCGTCCCGTTTGCAGTTATTCCTCGTCTAACAGTAGCAGCACTACGGTACTTCAATCCGAGCCTCTGAACAATCCTGTTCGCTGCAATGCATCGTTAGCAACAAGTGAGTATTTGGAGCCCGCATCAGAGAGTTTGGATTACTAGACTGGAAACCGTACAAAAGAAATTTGTTCGCTACGCCCTGCGTCATCTTCCTTGGAACGACGCGGTTAACCTACCGCCCTATGAACACCGATGTCAGCTACTGGGATTAGACACTCTAGAGCGTAGAAGATTGATAGCTCAAGCTGTTTTTGTTGCGAAAATTCTTGTAGGTGAAATCAATTCTCCTGAAATGCTTGCTGCTCTTCAAATATATGCACCAGAACGACCACTACGAACCAGAAACATCCTTTACCTTCCACCACGTGTTGCTAATTACGGACTGCACGATCCTGTTCGGTACATGTCATTACGCTTCAATGAGTACTATAGTGCTTTCGACTTCAACTCCTCGCCCAACGCCTTCCGACTACGGCTGGAGCGTATGTTACGCAACGGAATCAGGTGAGATGTCGCCCAATTTAAATATTCTGAAAGAGTTGGTATTTTTTTTGGCCTTTTTTTTCTCGGTACTGGACGATGAATCTAAAGATGTGTTTATTTTGTTTTAACACCAAGACCATTTTTATTTTTATATTGTATTTGTAGTTTTAATCTGTTGTGAATATTTCGAACCAGTTTTTGTAATGTTTGATAAAAGATATGGGGTTTTTATGCCTCTTTCAGCCGTTATCGTTATCTCAAAGAAGCTTTCCCCATTCCTATTTCATTAAGACATTTTTGTCAGATGAAATAAAATAAAATAAATAAATAAATAAATAAATAAATAAATAAATAAATAAATAAATAAAAAAGTGTATGCAGCAATATTGATGGTTCCTTTATACCTTATAATTGACTGCCAATTAATACCTACTATTTAATCTTAGTTTATTTTTTTCATAGTCTGCTGAATGGTATTCGAAGACTTCCTCGTACTCATAGTCGTTGGGTTTTGGTGGCCATGAATGATTGAAGAATATTCGATTGCTGTGTGAAACACTTCATTTTTCCACAATGCATTTAATTCAGTCACACAGAAATCTTCATATACGTTAGTTAATAGAAAGTCCAAATAGCATTGCTGTCTGTTTTCTGTTTTCTTATATAGTTAACTAGCTTAATGTACCCGGCCTTGCTCGGAATTGCCAGTTTGGTTTGCAGTTTTCTTTTACAATCGGAAAATGATAAATCCAATTGATCAACAGGGTAATTGTGTTTACTTATTCATCCTTTATCATTTGATTAAAAGAAGGCTTTTGGAAACATTGACTGATTTTGAAGAAGGGATCTTGGGTTTGAAAGGTCTTATTCCGGGAAAACGTCTATTTCTAAAGAAGGAAAAACATTCATCGATGCCATATTCGGGCAACGCATATTTTTAAAGAAGGGATCACACCCACCATTGCCTTATTCCGGGAAAATGCCTACTTTTGAAGAAGCAATCACATCCACCATTCAGAAGGAAACACATTAATCATTGCTTTTCACTGGGCATACAATTATTCCGATGAACAACAATACCCAACCTTAATACCCCCCCACATCCCATTTCAAAAGTCCCTTCCAGCCTCTCTATAATAGTTTCCTTTGGGTAGGTATACTAAACTGTTCGTTTAATGAATATACCCTCTCTCTCATTTAGCTATGGCACTCATACCCAGTCTGATATAGTCTTCCTTAGACAGATAATATGGGTTCCAAATTTGATGGACATCGATAAATGGGTTCAGAAGTCATGCTGAATTGATCGATAACTAAACAATACCCCTTGTCCCACACCCTCCCCTTTTTTTAAATTACTTAACCACATCCACTAAAATCGCTTCCTTAGGACAGACAATATTTGATACAAATTTGGTTCAAATCGGTCATGAGGCTCAGGATTTACATTGAGTTGATCGATTGCTAAACAATACCCCTCCCCCCATACCCTCCCTCTTTTGTAAAGAACACCCCTCCTCCCACACCCTCCCTCTTTTCCAAAGAGCATGCCTAACCCCCTATCGTCCCCTTCTTAAGATAAAGAATTTGTGTTCCAAATTTGGTCGAAATCGGCCAAGGGGTTCAGAGTTTACACTGCGTTGATCGATAATTAAGAAATACCCCTCCCCCCATACCCTCCCCTTTTTCAAAGAGCATACTTAACCTCCCTATCGTTCCCTCTGTAAGATAAAGGATTTGTGTTTCAAATTCGGTTTAAATCGGCCAAGGGGTTCAGAATTTACACTGAGTTGATCGATAACTAAGCAATACCCCTCCCCCCACACCCCCTTCCCCTTTTCCAAAGAGTATGCTTAGCCCCCTATCGTCTCCTTCTTAAGATAAGGTAATTGTGTTCCGAATTTGGTCGAAATCGGCCAAGGGGTTCAGAATTTAAACTGCGTTGATCGATAACTTAGCAATACCCCTCCCCCCATACCCTCCCCCTTTTCCAAAGAGCATGCTCAACCCCCCTATCGTCCCATCCTTAAGATAAAGAATTTGTGTTCAAAATTTGGTTGAAATTGACCAAGGGGTTCAGAACTTACACTGAGTTGATCGATAACTAAGCAATACCCTTCCTCCCACACCCTCCCCCTTTTCCAAAGAGCATGCTTAACCCTCTATCGTCCCCTTTTTAAGATAAGGAATTTGTGTTCCAAATTTGGTCGAATTCGGCCAAGGGGTTTAGAATTTAAACTGCGTAGATCGATAATTAAGCAATACCCCTCTCCCCATACCCTCCCCCTTTTCCAAAATGCATGCTCGACCCGTCCTCTCCTTAAGATAAAGAATTTGTGTTCTAAATTTGGTTGAAATCGGCCAAGGGGTTCAGAATTTACACTCCGTTGACCGATAACTAAGCAATAACCCCTCCCCCCACACCCTCCCCCTTTTCCAAAGAGCATGCCTAACCCCCCTATCGTCGTTTCCTCAAGATAAAGAATGTGTGTTCCAAATTTGGTTAAAATCGGTAAATGGGTTCAGAAGTTATGCTGGAACATACATACAAACATACATACAAACATACAAACATTGAGTTTTATATATATATAATAATAATAATATAATAATATAATATATAATATATAATAATAAATATAAGAAAGATATAAGATATATAGATATAGATATAGATATAGAAGATAGAAGATAGAAGATAGATAGATAGATAGATAGATAGAAGATAGATTTGATTGATTCCAAATTTAGAGGTTAAATCGAAAATGATTTGAAATGTTTCATTGTCCCCAATGACTGGGAGTAGAATACTTCCATTTTCATAGTCCAGAATGAAATCGGCATTGCGTTGGTTAAAGTCACCATAGATGTGAACTTTAACCTCTGGAGGGAGTTGTGATAAAATTTGTTCAGCACATTGGAAACAACTTTCATACGTGCTTTTTTTTATGAGCATGGTCAGGTGAAAATAAAACCGAGGAAAACACGTCTGTTTCACCTGCGATGTATGATTTCACTCAAACATGCTCAAATTCTTCAAATTTAGATGTAGGAATCATTTCTGAATTAAAGATAGTCGAAATAGCAACAAAAACTCCCCCATCAGATTTTCTACTGGACTTATAAAAATTTCTGTTGTTTCGAAATAAATTAAAGCCGCTTGCAAAAACTTTTCCACTTTTTACGTTTTCGTCCCAGCTAGTTTTGGCCGCCAAAATGGCCAAAAAAGACTTTTCATGCGATTGAAATTTTTACAATATATAAAAACTTCAGTCACATTCTGTTTAGATTCTGAAGAAGTTTTTGGCTGCTCGTCGGTCAAAGAAATAGTGCTACTTACTTCAGGCGAAGAAGGCGTCCTTACTTGCGAACATTTCTGGGAGAAGGAGAGTGGAACCTGGTTGAGCTCTCCCTTAGCTGTTGCAAGCGATGTGTCCGTTCAATCGAAAGGTATTGGCGATAAGACTGCAGATCTGCTGCGGATTCAACTGGCCCAACTCCATATTACCGATGTACTTCGGTGAATGTGCGATGAAGATGTTCAGGAGACGATGGTAGTCCTTCAGTGACAAGAAGCATCTTGATGCTGGTTGGCGTCACTCCATCGATGCATACATTTGGGGCTGGTCTTTCATGTATGCACGATACAATCCAACAACCCTCATGATGGTAGGGTCACGTAGTTTGGCTTTTAGGAACCGTCCGTCCCCTTCCGTAGATTGTTGCGTCAGACGAACGATAGGTGGTCTCATTGGGTCTAGTTCGAATTGGCCGTCAGGATTTGGTAGTTGTTCTTGTTGCTGTAGTTGCTGCTGCTGCTGCTGCTGCTGCTGCCGTTGCTGTTGATTGTGCTGAGTATTAGCGTAAGGTATGGTTGTGGTACCATTTGTGATTTTTCAGTTGGATAGATGGTTTCACCCTTCTTAAAGTGGATGAAAGATTTTGCACTAGGAGCTGAATTGGATGTTGTATTGTTATTGGAGGACCAGAAAATTGACCTTTTGCCATTAGCAGTAGTTGCTTGTCACTTGGTTTGTTGTTACTTTTACTGCGTCGTTTAGGTCGTTTAACCATTTAAGTAGTTCGTTTGACATTCGCCTTGCTAACGATTTTGGTTTTCATATAGCAGCCATGGGTCTTGGTGCTGTTGATGAGACGTTTGTTTTTCATGGAGATGTTCTGCTGACACCGTTCATGTTCCAATTTTTTCCAGTCTGGGCTCCACCTACATTTCATTTCTCCACCATGAAAGCATTTCCAGCTGGGTTCGTTGATATGCGTAGAGCAACTTCCTTTTACTTGAGCATCGGCACTTAGCATTTTTGAACGACGCTCAGCAATGGCATTACGCGCAAGTTTATTCTTAGTAAGCGAGGGGGGGGGGTGGACTAGTAGCAGCTGCTGTTGTACACGCTGTTGAAGCGGATGATGAGAGGTAGGCTACTATTTTCTGTTAATTATTGCTCCAGAGATTTCGGCTGGAAAGCAATGTACAATGGTCCACAGAGCGAAATTAAGTGGAAATTAGTATTTTCAGCCTGAAATAGCAGAGTTAGAAAAAACCTTTGTTCCACAAAGTTGTTCCAAATAGTAAGAACTTTATCCGAATGTTGATGAAAATTAGGGTGGTCCTCATTTTCATGAAATGTGAAAATCAACTTTTTTAAAAGTTGCAAGAATAGGGGTGAATATTATTCTGTAAAGTTGTAGCCTAGCTAATTTCAATCATTTTGCTAAAACAAAATTTTCTGTAGCTCTTAAATTGACGAATTTAGAGCATTTTTCTCATTTAGGCTCAGGGTGGTCCCACAAAAAAACAGTTTTTCTGTTCTAACTTTTTTTCTTCAAATTTCTCAGTTTAGTCGTCTTTGAACGACATTTAGAGCTCTTCGAGACGCAACTTTTCGTGATAGTAGCTTGTTGATATCTTTTGCAGATAAAAGTTATTCGCATTTTGCCAAATGGGTTTTTTTAAATTTTTAAATTTAAATTTAAACTTCGAAGCGATCACTGAAGCACTTGGGAGTGATGATCGACGATCGGCTAAATTTCAACAGCCACGTTGACTACGCCTGTGAAAAGTCGGCGAAGGCAATGAACGCAATAGCGAGGATCATGCCAAACGTAGGCGGTCCAAGAAGCAGCACGAGGCGTCTGCTAGCTAGTGTCTCGTCATCGATACTGCGATATGGGGTTCCTGCTTGGGGTAATACACTGCAAACCAAGCGGAACCGGGAAAAGCTGAAAAGTGTGTTCCGGCTGATGGCCATTCGAGTCGCGAGCGCATATAGAACGATATCGTCAGAGGCTGTATGCGTTATTGCTGGGATGCTACCCATTTGCATCACCCTGGAGGAAGACATCGAGTGTTATCGGCGAAGAGACACCAGAAACGTAAGGAAGGAGGTGAGAATCCGATCGATGGCGAGATGGCAACAAGAGTGGGACAGTACGGAGAAAGGGAGGTGGACCCACCGGCTCATCCCAAACCTGTCGGTGTGGATGAACAGAAAGCATGGTGAAGTGAACTTTCACCTGACGCAGTTTCTGTCGGGTCACGGATGCTTCCGGAAGTACTTACATCGGTTTGGACATACTAATTCACCGTTATGTCCAGAGTGTGAGAATGTCGAAGAGACTCCAGAACACGTGGTATTCGATTGCCCAAGGTTTGCGGAAGTACGTAGAGGAATGCCTGCCCTAAGGGCGGACAACATCGCAGAGCGAATGTGTCACGAAGAAGGCACGTGGAATGTGGTCAGCAGAGTCGTGACGCAAATACTGTCAGAACTGCAGCGTAGATGGAGAAGTGACCAGCGAATAAGCGTAGTCTCGGGGGGAAATCCAGTGTGAGTCCAGTGAGCAGTGTTTGGCCTCGGGTCGTCGGGGCGCCAGCGAACCGGAAGTCTTCTGCCAACCGGAATCGTTGGACCGACCTCGGCACTCGAATTGCCAACCTGCTGAAGAAAGAAGAAGGAAGTGCTTCGGGTATGTAGGGCACCGACAGTGCGTCATCCACCACCGGAACTGTCGGACCACCTTAGCAACCTGAAGACCAAGACGGCGCAATGCGCGAAAGCGTCCCCTACGATAGCCGCCGGTAGTCGGGGCACCATCAGTGCGGAAGTTTCCTGCATCAGAACTGGTGGACCACCCTCGACGCCGGGGGAAGTCAGGAGGATTCGAGTCAGGAAGTTCGGTGCATGACCGTCGAGGGATCGAGACTACGTTGCAGTGGAGCAGTGGATTAGCCAGCCAGTCGGCGAACTAGCCTAAGCTAGGGGCCGGAATTTTAGAAGAAGTGCATGAGCACACCCCCCGAAGTAGTCGCAGCATCCCGTGGTCCCGGGGGGATCGAGGCAAGGAGGATAAGGGACCCGGTTTATCCGGGAGGCACATTTTTAGCAGGTCGGGAGGAGCCCATCCCTGTTCGCCTTCGAGCATAGTGTGGATGCTCGAGGTGTCTGTCGCGCAGATTTTTGATGGCCTTTAACCCCTGTAAAACACACACACACACACACACACACACACACACACACACACACACACACACACACACACACACACACACACACACACACACACAGACATCACCTCAATTCGTCGAGCTGAGTCGATCGGTATATAACACTATGGTTCTCCGGGCCCTCTATAAAAAGTTTGTTTTTGGAGCGATCATATAGCCTTTACCGTATACTTAGTATACGAGAAAGGCAAAAAGTAAACTTAAACAGTTACTGGCGAAGCACGAGAAGCGTGCAAAGCGATTGCGTCGTAGAGGTAGAAAAATATATATACAATTTAAATTGCAGACCGTACGGAAAACAATGAACAATGACAACGGCCAACGATGCATAAACTTCACAGCCTCCCGCGGAATGGTAGTCCGAAGCGCCTTCTTTCCCCGCAAAAATATCCACAAGGCCACATGGAAATCACCTAACCAAGAAACGGAACACCAAATCGATTACGTTCTGATCGACGGTAAATTCTTCTCCGACATCACGAACGTCCGCACTTACCGTAGTGCGAATATTGAATCCGACCACTACCTCATTGCAGTATGCCTGCGCTGAAACTCTCGACGGTGTATAACACACCAGCTATGGTAGCTAACGCACGAAAACGGATTTCCGGATAAACTGATACGGTTCAAGGTGACAATGGATTGGGTAATGTGAGTAGTTCGAGTTTCAGGGGCATTCTAGAGTCCCTTCGAAACGCGCAGAGGGTTACGGCAAGGAGCTGGCCTTTCGTGTCTACTATTCAACATCGCTTTGGAAGGGGTAATACGAAGAGCATGGATCGACACGAAAGGTACGATTTTTACGAAGTCCGTCCAGTTATTTGGTTTCGCCGACGACATAGATATTATGGCACGTAACATTGAGAGGATGGAGGAAGCCTGATAAGACTGAATCAGACTCAGACTGAAAAGCGAAGCTTTACGGATTGGACTAGTCATTGGACTAGTCGAAGACGAAGTACATGATAGGAAGAGGCTGAAGAGAGGACAATGTAAGCCACCCACCACGAGTTTATATTGGTGGTGACGACATCGAGGTGGTTGAAGAATTCGTGTACTTGGGCCCACTGGTGACCCATAACGATACCAGCAGAGAAATTCGGAGACGCATCATGGCAGGAAATCGTTCGTACTTTGGACTCCACAAACGCTTCGATCGAATAGAGTTCGCCGCCGTACCAAACTGACTATCTACAAAACCCTTATTAGACCGGTATGGTAGTCCTCTACGGACACAAGACCTGGACGATGCTCGTGGAGGACCAACGCGCACTGGGAGTTTTCGAAAGGAAAGTGCAGCGTACAATCTATGATGAGACACATATGGTAGACGATACGTGTAGGAAGCGAATGAACCACGAGTTGCATCAACTGTTGGGAGAACTACCCATCGTTCACACCGCGAAAATCGGAATACTGCGGTGGGTCGGGCATGTAGCCAGAATGTCGGACAGTAATCCGGTGAAAATGGTTCTCGACAACGATCCGACGGGAAAAAGAAGGCGAGGTGCACAACGGGCAAGGTGGATCGAACAGGTGGAGGACGATTTGCGTACCCTCCGCAGACTGCGTGGTTGGCGAAGTGCAGCCATGGACCGTGCTGAATGGAGAAGATTTCTATGCACTACACAGGCCACTCCGGTCTTAGTCTGGTAATAAATAAAATAAATTATGTTCTAACAAATGACAACTGTTGTGTACAAACAAATGACTACTGTCAAAGATGATATCAGATGAATACGGAGATACATGCTGCCGTACTGACCACATAACATAAAGCAATTTGGTAATGATGATTCCACACTACGAATTGTAGAGCTCAAACCCAATTGCAGAAAGACAAAAACTTTGCCAATCGGTCAATATTCGTTTATCATGACAAAGAAAACCTCATTTTCATCGAATATATGTAACATTTATTATCCGCAATAGTACACCTGTCATGTATATTGGAGTCATGTTCCAGTCGCCTTAACTCCAAACTCATCTGTTTTCAACTCCAACAGGTGTCGAATTTAGTGAGCGCTTCCACGAAAATATGCAAACTATGAATCTAAGTTCATTACCACGGGAAAAATTATTCCTATAGCCGAATTCACCATCAAGATATGGTGGCAATGGTAACGTACCTACATCAGAATATCGTGCTCCAAACGGCAACCGACCGAAAAGTGTAACTCTATCGATTTTCACGCACATAGTCGGTGCCTTTTTGGGGGTGGTGGGAGGTTGAAGTGGGCGTGGAGTGGCAGTGTATGCGTGTGGATCCCTTTTCAGAGCGTTTCCAAGGGGATACCGCCGCACCGCCCGCCAGCACTATGCTGCCTCATAGTGCGGGTGTATTCGTTGAACCGGGTTGCATCGTCAATTGTCTGTCTGACTGTGAAGAGTGGAATTGCACCAACACACCGCAATGGCTTCAGCTTTTCAGGACACCAATACGACCACGGGTGGATGGCCAACAGTGACGATGACTACGAGGTGGAAAAACTCGTTGAATATTGAATACGTTTTTCACACCATTCTGGGCTCTGTCAGGTCCGAAGCTTCCTGGTGCGCCAGTATGGCAGTCAAATAAATTAATATCGATTTTTGCTTGCATGGGCTTAGCTGGGTGCTGGTGCTTTCGTGTCGAGTATCCTCGAGGGTGGATGGTGGTTGCTTGCTTGCATATGAATGTTTAATCGAGTTCGGTCGCCTAATTTCGCTACGATTAATGTTGACGATGACGATGCAAGAGCGAGGGGAATAGGACCGGCCAGTTGCCTGGGGGTATTGGGGAGACCAAGAAGTGACACCACACCGGGGTACACGCTAACTTTCACCTACTCATTGACTGAGTAAAATTGTATTGCTGTCTCTTTCTATCCCACGGAAATTTTACTCATTTTCCGTCAAAAGCAGGACAACTCAAAACTATGAGTAATCCTGCTTTTGACGGAAATTGAGTAAAATTTCCATGGGAAGAAAAGAGATGGCAATACAATTTTACTCAGTCACTGAGTAGGTGAAAGTTAGAGTGTACAATTTATGTTTGTTTTCATTTTGGTTTGCCTCCTGCGGGACTGACCTTTGCAGCAATGTACTCAAATGTCGGTTGGGCAGTGCAGCTTTAATGTCGTCGGGATTGTTCTTGAATTGATGGTGAGGTCGATGTGGTGCTGGTCTGTGTTTTCTTCAGTTGACAAATACAAAAGTTTTGGAATATTTCGAATTACTTTTAGATGATATTGGTTATATAAATGCGCAAAATAATAGCAAGGGTTGACATAATTACAGCCCAACTGCTCTTTCCAGCGGAACAGAATTCCAAACCAAATCGTGATTGACTCAATGCCATTTCGGATTCCTACACGTGGCAACAAGATGTAAAAAGATTTGCTCATTAGAGGCCAATTCGCGATTTTCCACGTTCAATGCACAGCGGGGAGATCGTGCAAATTATTCCTATTTCTCAAACAATTATAATTTATGCACTCTCAACATCTATTAGGGTAATCATGATGTGTTTATTCAAACAGTATTTGCATCCGATGGCGATCCCAGCGGTTAAAGTCTGGAAACGCCAGCGACCAAACGTTCCAACATCAACCATCAGATCGTGTCACGTAATTTATCGTGGTGCTGATTTAATCGAGCTATAATGGAGTTGATTTGAAGTATAATTCAATCTTTTCGTTGGATTCAATGGATCCGATCGGTGGTGCTATACCGGTCGGATGACTGGTCGGGGGAGAGGAAATAACTCGTAGGTCACGCTGATCACCAGCTGTACAGTCGGTGTAACTGGATCTACCATATCATTGTCTCACTGACGGCGATCAGTTGCGATCGCTGCCTGTTAGTGACCTCAGCAATGATGACGTCGGTTAGCTATTTATATATGACCAGAGGTTTTCAATGTTTATGAGATACTAATCGATCGAAAAGCGTCGATGGTTCGCGAAATCACTGAGTTGACAATCGCTGCAGTAGTCACTAGATTGCCAACATTCATCGGACGACAAGTGATGACGACAGAAATGCCCAGACCCCATGTATGAGATCGGTAGATCGTACCGGATCAGGCGGTGTGGGGGCTGGGCTTCATCGTAAACATGGAAGTCCGGTAAACCGGTTTCCAGTCGGGCGCAGGCACCTGATGTGCAGCGAGCGGTTCTTGAAAATTGGAGACCTGCGCTGTGTGTGGAATCGATCGTTCATGTGCAGCCCGCCACACCATCGGTCAGAGGCCGCTCGATAATGATTGCTATCGCTGCTAGATTGATATTGACTCGATGATTGGCGCAGGGGTGGCTCGTTGCCGTAGAATGTGCATCCAGCTAGAAAGGTGATAATTGACGTCGTCTTGTGTGCAAATCTTCTCGAATCTTGAATGGTCCTGTTCTATTGAGCGAGGATTGGGATTTCGTTGACGTCTCGATTTCCTCTGGTTCCATGATAATTAATTAATTTTGGAGACATAAAACCACGTTAGCGAGAGACACCAAAATTCAACAAATTGGAAACTGTGTTCTCCATTCTTCTAGTCACGCACCGTTTAGCTGCTGAGTGCTGAGGGACGATGATAGGGTCGTGTCGTTGGATTTCCAGCGAAATCGAAACGCGATACATTCCAATTAGCATTTTATTTTCTCAGGTTCATTTTGAACCGGGAGGCAAACGGTCGGTGGCAGTTGGAGTAGGATGCTGGCTGGCGTAGATGTCACCAAGGCCCCCGGGATTCGTGTGCGCAGCGTGGAAGGTGGCGAGAAAGGTGCAAAACAAGCAAAGACAAAATCATCAGCACTTCTGGCAATAACGACAATAAATTAGAGCCTCCAAAATGCTAAAACCAAAACATGCACGCTGACATACTCATGGAAATCTTGCTGAGCCGGGTTTGGAGCAAGAGCGGACGATACACTGGCGTGTGTAGTTTAGTGAATAGGAAACCTTGTCATGTGTCAAGTACAGTTCTCGCAGATAAATATGAAAATACGAGCTTTACCATTGATCCAATATCGAAAACTACTCATACTATTGAAGGAGTGGATGGATTTCTATGCAGCTATTAAACATTGAACATTTGAAGGTGCTATCAGTGCTTTAAACTTTGAATTAATGCGAAGTGAAGTCAGATATGGTTGATCAGAGGTTTTCGACCTGGGGTACATGTACCCCTGGGGGTGCCTTCACTGGTCCCATGGGGTTTCTAATATAAATGCGTAATGGC
This sequence comes from Armigeres subalbatus, assembly GCF_024139115.2. Taxonomy (NCBI): domain Eukaryota; kingdom Metazoa; phylum Arthropoda; class Insecta; order Diptera; family Culicidae; genus Armigeres; species Armigeres subalbatus. The sequence continues at coordinate 53,364,350 of NC_085139.1, read as the reverse complement.
GAATGTATTACAATTCCAATAAAAACTTATTTATTAAGTTTGACTATTGTGTAATTTTCCATTTCAAAACTTTGTATTGTACACAGGCTTGTAAAATGTCATCTGCATGTCATTTCACTAATTTCTTCATAACTTTCTTCAGAAGCCAAATTTATTCCATAATTTTAGATGTACTCATAACGCTTGAGTAGGGCATATTTTTGTCCAAGGGTACATTGCTCTAAATATTACATATGAGGCTGGATAGTGAAACCACTCCAAAATGTCACGTGTCATTTGACATAATGTCATTTGAATGACATTTTGCCTCCCACGCCTCAGATTACATATTTACAGCAATGTCTTGTTACCAGTGGTGGAAATCTGTGAATATTGCTCACAAAAAGAGAAGCAGGCAATGCAAAATACTCGCGAACACTTGTTTTGCCTTTTTCTTGCCTACCTACTACTCGCAGAGAAAACAGAAAAACGAACCCCGAAAAATGTTCGTGAAGCTTCGCGAGTCATTCGAGTTAATTTGCAAAATGTCATAAAACAACTTCGAAACATGTTTATCACGGATGTTCGAGGTGTTCGAGCAAGAATATCCTTGTGTATGCTTATTGTGTTTATCAGAAGTGAAACTTATCCATTGTATTCAAAATAACCACAAATACTCGCGACCGTGATTTTTACTCCCGAACAAAATACTGCCCTGGTTTTTAACTTTGCTCTGCCCGTACTCGCGAACAAAGCAAGCACCAGAAAAATGCAGGCAGTAGGTTCGCGCGAGTGTGGCATTTTTTGTGGGCCCAATTACACTCTTTTCTTACTCGTGAAGCGAGTATTTCCACCACTGCTTGTTACACAAAGTTGTAGGCACATTTAAGCGCTATAAGTTCGTCATACCTCAGGAATGATGACTACCTTCAGAAAAAAGTTCTGGGAATATTATACAACTGAATGCAAATGACATTTTACAACACTGATTGTACATAACATGCATGGCGATCAGTAAATCAAAAACAATAGATTCCTGCCCACAACAACTAGTATAATGTATGAAGGGCTGTGGGACAAAAGACGTACTTATGAATTGATATAACTTCCGTTTTCTTTTCACGAACAAAGTATCTCAAGTCAGTTAAAAAGCCGCTTGGTGCGGTTTGGCAGAATCCCGAACATTTAAGAAATTAGTAGGTGTGTTGTCGCCGGCGATAGCTTCTCAAATTTTGGAACGTTAATAAACACAGAATTATCATTCAAATATAAACCTTATTAATACCAGCTAAATGCCAACAGTTGGTTTAAATCTTCTATTAAGCATTATGCTTTCGTGGCAGGAAGGAAAAAGAGTTCAAAAAGTAAAGGTAAATACTTCAAAACAAAATACATTTTTCAAACGTATTTTACTCGCTAGCGAGTTTTTATCAATTGATAATTTAAAAGTGTGATTGCTTGTGAGTGTTGATCAAACCGTTTGGATATTTGAATTTTCCCATCCCTGGTTCGGAAGCCTCTATTTGAAAGGCATGAAGACTTTTTCCGAATAGCTCAGTAGCTTCGTTGCAAGAGGCTAGAATGTCTTTCTAAGCAGCTCGTTAGCTTCTTTTTGAGAGGCTCGGAAGCCTCCTTTCAAGAGGCTCGGAAGCCTCCTTTCAAGAGGCTCGGAAGCCTCCTTTCAAGAGGCTCGGAAGCCTCCTTTCAAGAGGCTCGGAAGCCTCCTTTCCGAGCCGAAGCCTCCTTTCAAGAGGCTCGGAAGCCTCCTTTCAAGAGGCTCGGAAGCCTCCTTTCAAGAGGCTCGGAAGCCTCCTTTCAAGAGGCTCGGAAGCCTCCTTTCAAGAGGCTCGGAAGCCTCCTTTCAAGAGGCTCGGAAGCCTCCTTTCAAGAGGCTCAGAAGCCTCCTTTCAAGAGCCCCGGAAGCCTCCTTTCAAGAGGCTCGGAAGCCTCCTTTCAAGAGGCTCAGGAAGCCTCCTTTCAAGAGGCCCAGCCTCCTTTCAAGAGGCTCAGAGCCTCCTTTCAAGAGGCTCAGGCCTCCTTTCAAGAGGCCTGGAAGCCTCCTTTCAAGAGGCTCAGGAAGCCTCCTTCAAGAGGCTCAGAAGCCTCCTTTCAAGAGGCCCGGAAGCCTCCTTCAAGAGGCTCAGCCTCCTTTCAAGAGCTCAGGAAGCCTCCTTTCAAAGGCTCAAGCCTCCTTTCAAGAGGCTCAGGAAGCCTCCTTTCAAGAGGCTCAGAGCCTCCTTTCAAGAGGCTCAGCCTCCTTTCAAGAGGCCTGGAAGCCTCCTTTCAAGAGGCTCAGAGCCTCCTTTCAAGAGGCCTCAAGCCTCCTTTCAAGAGGCCTGGAAGCCTCCTTCAAGAGGCTCAAGCCTCCTTTCAAGAGGCTCAGAAGCCTCCTTTCAAGAGGCTCAGGAAGCCTCCTTTCAAGAGGCTCAGGAAGCCTCCTTTCAAGAGGCTCGGAAGCCTCCTTTCAAGAGGCCTGGAAGCCTCCTTTCAAGAGGCTCAGGAAGCCTCCTTTCAAGAGGCCCGGAAGCCTCCTTCAAGAGGCCTCGGAAGCCTCCTTTCAAGAGGCCCGGAAGCCTCCTTTCAAGAGGCCCAAGCCTCCTTTCAAGAGGCCCGGAAGCCTCCCTTTCAAGAGCTCAGGAAGCCTCCTTTCAAGAGGCTCAGAAGCCTCCTTTCAAGAGGCTCCAGGCCTCCTTTCAAGAGGCTCAGGAAGCCTCCTTTCAAGAGGCCTGGAAGCCTCCTTTCAAGAGGCCTCAGAGCCTCCTTCAAGAGGCTCAAGCCTCCTTTCAAGAGGCCCGGAAGCCTCCTTTCAAGAGGCCCAGCCTCCTTCAAGAGGCTCGGAAGCCTCCTTTCAAGAGGCCTGGAAGCCTCCTTTCAAGAGGCCTGGAAGCCTCCTTCAAGAGGCTCAGGCCTCCTTCAAGAGGCTCAGGCCTCCTTCAAGAGGCTCAGGCCTCCTTTCAAGAGGCTCAGAAGCCTCCTTTCAAGAGGCCTCAAGCCTCCTTTCAAGAGGCTCAGGAAGCCTCCTTCAAGAGGCCTGGAAGCCTCCTTCAAGAGGCCCGGAAGCCTCCTTCAAGAGGCCCGGAAGCCTCCTTTCAAGAGGCTCAAGCCTCCTTCAAGAGGCCTGGAAGCCTCCTTTCAAGAGGCCTGGAAGCCTCCTTCAAGAGGCCTGGAAGCCTCCTTTCAAGAGGCTCAGAAGCCTCCTTTCAAGAGGCCCAAAGCCTCCTTTCAAGAGGCCTGGAAGCCCTCCTTCAAGAGGCCTGGAAGCCTCCTTTCAAGAGGCTCAGGCCTCCTTTCAAGAGGCCCGGAAGCCTCCTTTCAAGAGGCCTGGAAGCCTCCTTTCAAGAGGCTCCAAGCCTCCTTTCAAGAGGCCCTGGAAGCCTCCTTTCAAGAGGCTCAGAAGCCTCCCTTCAAGAGGCCTCAAGGCCTCCTTTCAAGAGGCTCAGCCTCCTTTCAAGAGGCTCAGAAGCCTCCTTCAAGAGGCCTGGAAGCCTCCTTTCAAGAGGCTCGGAAGCCTCCTTCAAGAGGCCTGGAAGCCTCCTTCAAGAGGCTCGGAAGCCTCCTTTCAAGAGGCCTGGAAGCCTCCTTCAAGAGGCTCAGAAGCCTCCTTTCAAGAGGCTCAGAAGCCTCCTTTCAAGAGCTCAGGCCTCCTTTCAAGAGGCTCAGAAGCCTCCTTCAAGAGGCTCAGAAGCCTCCTTTCAAGAGGCTCAGAAGCCTCCTTTCAAGAGAGCTCCAGAAGCCTCCTTTCAAGAGGCTCAGAGCCTCCTTTCAAGAGGCCCGGAAGCCTCCTTTCAAGAGGCTCAGAAGCCTCCTTTCAAGAGGCTCAGAGCCTCCTTTCAAGAGGCCTGGAAGCCTCCTTTCAAGAGGCTCAGCCTCCTTTCAAGAGGCTCAGGCCTCCTTTCAAGAGGCTCAAGCCTCCTTTCAAGAGGCTCGGAAGCCTCCTTCAAGAGGCTCAAGCCTCCTTCAAGAGGCCTGGAAGCCTCCTTCAAGAGGCCCGGAAGCCTCCTTTCAAGAGGCTCAGGCCTCCTTTCAAGAGGCCTGGAAGCCTCCTTTCAAGAGGCTCAGAAGCCTCCTTTCAAGAGGCTCAAGCCTCCTTTCAAGAGGCTCAAGCCTCCTTTCAAGAGGCTCAGAAGCCTCCTTTCAAGAGGCCCAGCCTCCTTCAAGAGGCTCAAGCCTCCTTCAAGAGGCCTGGAAGCCTCCTTTCAAGAGGCCCGGAAGCCTCCTTTCAAGAGGCCTGGAAGCCTCCTTTCAAGAGGCTCGGAAGCCTCCTTTCAAGAGGCTGAAACCCCTTTTTTGAAGAGGCTCGGAGACCTTCTTTCAAGAGGCTCAGAGCCTCCTTTCAAGAGGCCCGGAAGCCTCCTTCAAGAGGCCTGGAAGCCTCCTTCAAGAGGCCTGGAAGCCTCCTTTCAAGAGGCCTGGAAGCCTTCTTTCAAGAGGCCCGGAAGCCATCTTTTCAAGAGGCCCGGAAGCCTCCTTCAAGAGGCCCAGCCTCCTTCAAGAGGCTCAGCCTCCTTCAAGAGGCCTGGAAGCCTCCTTTCAAGAGGCCTGGAAGCCTCCTTTCAAGAGGCCTGGAAGCCTCCTTTCAAGAGGCTCAGAGCCTCCTTCAAGAGGCTCGGAAGCCTCCCTTCAAGAGGCCTGGAAGCCTCCTTCAAGAGGCCCGGAAGCCTCCTTCAAGAGGCCTGGAAGCCTCCTTTCAAGAGGCTCGGAAGCCTCCTTCAAGAGGCCTGGAAGCCTCCTTCAAGAGGCTCAGCCTCCTTCAAGAGGCCTGGAAGCCTCCTTTCAAGAGGCCTGGAAGCCTCCTTCAAGAGGCTCAGGAAGCCTCCTTCAAGAGGCCCGGAAGCCTCCTTTCAAGAGGCTCAGAGCCTCCTTCAAGAGGCTCAGAGCCTCCTTTCAAGAGGCTCGAGCCTCCTTTCAAGAGGCCTGGAAGCCTCCTTTCAAGAGGCCTGGAAGCCTCCTTCAAGAGGCCTGGAAGCCTCCTTCAAGAGGCCCAGCCTCCTTTCAAGAGGCCTGGAAGCCTCCTTTCAAGAGGCTCGGAAGCCTCCTTTCAAGAGGCTCAGAGCCTCCTTTCAAGAGCTCAGGAAGCCTCCTTTCAAGAGGCTCAGGAAGCCTCCTTTCAAGAGGCCCGGAAGCCTCCTTCAAGAGGCCTCAGCCTCCTTCAAGAGGCCTGAGCCTCCTTTCAAGAGGCCTGGAAGCCTCCTTTCAAGAGGCCTGGAAGCCTCCTTCAAGAGGCCTGGAAGCCTCCTTTCAAGAGGCTCGGAAGCCTCCTTCAAGAGGCCCGAAGCCTCCTTCAAGAGGCCCGGAAGCCTCCTTTCAAGAGGCTCCGAGCCTCCTTCAAGAGGCTCGGAAGCCTCCTTCAAGAGGCTCAAGCCTCCTTCAAGAGGCCTGGAAGCCTCCTTTCAAGAGGCTCAGGCCTCCTTTCAAGAGGCAGGAAGCCTCCTTCAAGAGGCCTGGAAGCCTCCTTCAAGAGGCCTGGAAGCCTCCTTCAAGAGGCCCAGCCTCCTTCAAGAGGCCCGGAAGCCTCCCTTCAAGAGGCCTGGAAGCCTCCTTCAAGAGGCCTCAGCCTCCTTCAAGAGGCCCGGAAGCCTCCTTCAAGAGGCCCGGAAGCCTCCTTTCAAGAGGCTCAGCCTCCTTTCAAGAGGCCCGGAAGCCTCCTTCAAGAGGCCCAGCCTCCTTCAAGAGGCTCAGAGCCTCCTTTCAAGAGGCCCGGAAGCCTCCTTCAAGAGGCTCGGAAGCCTCCTTCAAGAGGCTCAGCCTCCTTCAAGAGGCCCGGAAGCCTCCTTTCAAGAGGCCTGGAAGCCTCCTTTCAAGAGGCTCAGAAGCCTCCTTTCAAGAGGCTCAAGCCTCCTTCAAGAGGCCTGGAAGCCTCCTTCAAGAGGCTCCAGCCTCCTTTCAAGAGGCTCGGAAGCCTCCTTTCAAGAGGCTCAGGAAGCCTCCTTCAAGAGGCCTGGAAGCCTCCTTTCAAGAGGCTCAGCCTCCTTTCAAGAGGCCTGGAAGCCTCCTTCAAGAGGCTCAAGCCTCCTTTCAAGAGGCCTGGAAGCCTCCTTCAAGAGGCCTCGGAAGCCTCCTTCAAGAGGCCTGGAAGCCTCCTTTCAAGAGGCCTGGAAGCCTCCTTTCAAGAGGCTCAAGCCTCCTTCAAGAGGCCTGGAAGCCTCCTTTCAAGAGGCCTGGAAGCCTCCTTTCAAGAGGCCTCAAGCCTCCTTCAAGAGGCCTGGAAGCCTCCTTTCAAGAGGCTCAGAGCCTCCTTTCAAGAGGCTCAAAGCCTCCTTCAAGAGGCCTGAAACCTCCTTTCAAGAGGCTCGGAAACCTCCTTTCAAGAGGCTCGGAAGCCTCCTTTCAAGAGGCTCGGAAGCCTCCTTTCAAGAGGCTCGGAAGCCTCCTTTCAAGAGGAGGGGAAAGGAGATGTGAGAAGTGTAAAATAAGAGTGAGAAGTGAAGAGTAAGTAGCGAAGAGGTAAGAAGTGAAAAGATAGAAGAAAGTAGTGAGAAGTGAAAAGTAAGCGAAGTGTAAGCGAAAAGTGTGATATGATAAGTGAGAAATGGGAGGTACTGTGAGAAATAAGAAGCAGGAAAAAAGGAAGAAGGAAAAAGATAAAAGAAGAAATCGAAAGGAAGAAGACAAAAAAGGAAGGAAAGACGAAGAAATAATAGAAATAATAACTGAAAAGGGAGTAAGAAGAGTGAAGAAAGAAGAAGAATGTAAAAGGTAGAAAGAAGGAAGAAAGAAGAAATAATAAAAAAGGGAGAAAAAAATCAATGAACAAGATCGAAAGAAGGAAGAAAGAAGGAAGAAAGAAAGAAGTAAGAAAGAAGGAGGAAATAAGGAAGAAAGAAAGAAGAAAAAAGAAAAATGAAGAAAGAAGAAAAAAGTAAGATGGAAGAAGACGCAAAAATTAGTCTTGTGTTGCAATGTGTGAATTTGTCATTGTCTAACCAATTGTATAATTGATTATTTTATTCAATAATATTTATTGTAGAACCCTAGAAAAAGATGACATAGCCCATAGAAAAGTCGGGCAAAGAAACAAACTTTCGTTTTCATTACTAAAGTGGGGTATACCCCGTTAGGCATAAAATGACCCAGAGAACCGCCCGTGGCATAAATAAGGCAGAATTATGTCGAACGTCCATTATGTCATACGTCCATTATGCCTAACGTACATTATGACTAATGCCTAGTACGACAGTTCAGATCGATTTGGTTGCAGCAACTCAAATGTGACTGAATTTGGTCGCATATGAGTCACAGTAACTGATATGTGAAAAGTGTGCTACTTGGGTGTACTTATGCCTAACGTCCTTATGCCTAACATCTTTATGCCTAACGTCGCGGACCTGCTAAAGTGAAAAATTCCCGGTGCTAGATATTTTAATAATTAATGGGTTTGATGGACATCACAATGCAATTTTTGATGTGAATCATTCATTTTCAAAATTTTGCCTACACGTTGCGTTTTTTGCTTATAACAATGCTTATACAATGTCCTACATATCTATAGGGGCGCGGCGGTTCCTTCATCAGTGCTGCCACCTAGAAAATACTTAAGAAAAAGTAGAAACACGGAAATAGGACATGGCGTGATATTGGCGCATTGATGTTGCACGAAGAAGAAGCAGAAAGATGATTATCGAAAAATCTCCACGGGGAAACATACGAAGAAGTTTTAAAAATTCTTCTTAAAAATGCGAAAAGCAATTTCATAAAAACAGTAAGAAGTATGGAGTTGACAGGTCTTCACTTATCCTATGAATTGGGCACTCTGGTTCAGTGGAAGGTATGTCAGCCATCGCTAATGGAAAGTTGTGCAGAAGCGTTATGACAAAAAATCAGATCAGTGTTCATGAGTGTGACTTGTATCTGTGTTGAACTTAATCCTAGAATTAAAAAAAAAACACATTAATAAAGTTTTAAAAAAATGTGACTTGTATGTCACACTATTTTTAAATTCCTGTCTGCGCAGAAAGTGGACGGGAAATAGAGTGAAAAGGCCACTTGATTGTCGAAAAATATCGGCGCTGAAACATCGATATTCCGATTTATCGATTCCTTATTAAAAATTAAAAGAACGAGCAAAAAAAATAATTGAAAAAGGTGAAGCTACACAGATAGAAAAAGTTGTTGAAATTTACACGAAAGTAATGCACATAAAGGGAATGCCAAAAAGAGTGTAATTTTAAATGATATTTTCGCTTGAATGTATGCAATTTGAATTGCATTATGTCACTATTTATTCGATTAAGTGGTATATTGCCATACAAAATGCATACATTTAGGGCGAAATCGATGGAAAAGATTCATGTATGCTCAGAATATAGTAATTTTCCGTGTCTGTATTTTTTACGCGCTGATTAGTTTTCATTATTTTTGTCTGTGTAGGTTTTCTAAATCACATCATCATCGCATCACAAATCACATTTTGCTATTTTTAACGGATTGTATCTGATGTTCGCTATATTCTCCACTTCTTTTTATTGCGGATAATGTAATCCAATCTTCTTCTTCTTATTAGCATTACATCCCCACACTGGGACAGAGCCGCCTCGCAGCTTAGTGTTCATTAAGCACTTCTACAGTTATTAACTGCGAGGTTTCTTAGCCAAGTTACCATTTTTGCATTCGTATATCATGATGCTAACACGATGATACTTTTATGCCCAGGGAAGTCGAGACAATTTCCAATCCGAAAATTGCCTAGACCGGCACCGGGAATCGAACCCAGCCACCCTCAGCATGGTCTTGCTTTGTAGCCGCTGTAGTGTAATCCAATATCAGCTACAAAATCGATACGGTCGAATATCGAACATAAAAAAGTCGATACAAAATATCGATTCCCGATATATCGTATCGGTAAAGGAATAAAAAAGGCCCCTCTTCAAATGATCCTAGTACACCTATGGATTCCACATAACATATGCACCCGGTAAAGTTCCAACAGGAGTCTCTCATTCCGACTTCAACCACTCCATCCTTCCTCCTTCCAATTACCGTGGTCAAACACCACCCTCGAAAAATGATAATATAGTTGTCAGCATGTCTCTTCTACTGGGTCTCAAGGTTAACCCGTCGTTGTTGTCGTCGTCGTCATCATGAATAACCTCTCGCGCCGGTTTTGGAGGCTGGTGGAAATTTATAGTTGCACTCGGGTCGTAATCATTGTGACCAATCGCGCGCCTCAGCCAACTGCTATAACCCAGTGCGTGTTCGGTCACTTGTAGTTCTATCTTCTGCATAGCGACGACGACACATATCGTCGTTATATTGGAAATTTAATGTTTTCAGTGAAAATTTATGTCCGCTGTACGTACACACGCGTTTGACGAAGACTTCACACATTCCGATGTCGTGCGCGCTCACCGCGTATCGACCGGATAATTGATTATTTTTATCTTCGGTTTAGGTTTGGTCAGCATCTTTGGGAATGTCCCCGAAGCATTCGGTTGGTCGGTCCGTCGGCCGAACGAAGCTCCCTTTCCAGAGCAACTTGTTGCGCTTCAATTATGCAACGGTGAAGCCTGCGGGACGAGTTCCCACCTAAGAAAATTGGGTGTCGAGAAAAGTTTCGCACATTTCTGAAAAACTTCAAAGATGAATTGCAAAAAAAACAAAACCAAAAAAACTTTTGATAATATTTTATCAAAAGTCGGACCGTAACATATATTTAACACCGCATTCATTACCGATTCCGTAGCTGCAAGCATTCATGGTACACCAACACTGCGCCCAGTCCAGTTCCTAATGCACAGTGTCGTATAATTTCTGCAATTTTGCCGAAAATTATACAATTCCTGCAACACTGATTGAGAGTGGTGTATTAATTTTCTTCTGTTGTTCTGAGCTAAGAGTTTTGAATTATTTCTACTTTGATAATTGTAGGAGGTTGCGACTGGTAGAATGGATATTTTGACGTTGGCTTTCTCAGTCCAATTTAATTAAGACGGATAGTTTGGCATAGCGTATCCCTTGAAAAAGATCCAATACACGGGACGAAACGTCGGACTATACCAAATTAGCCGTCCTTATTAAATTAGACTGAAAAAGCCTACGTCAAAATATTATTTCTACCTACCCGGATCATGCATTCGAATAGATATTCGATTTCCGTTCCGGTCACTGTGCCCAGCATGGATCGCATCATCATCCGTCGGGTGTGAAGGAACTCCTGCGCAGAAGCACCACATCTCACCGAAACCCAGCACCATCAGTATCGGCCCGGCATACCCATCGGAGAATATCCCCGCATCAGAATCAGAAACGGAGACAACAGCCACAGCAGAGACCGAACAGAAGGGGGAGTCACTCCAACGCACATAAATCAGTGCCAATTGCGCTGTTGTTGTGTGTTTCTGGTACTGGTGGTGCTGCTGCTGCTGCTGCTGAGGCTGCCCAAGGCGAGAGGTGATTTGGTGCTATTTCTTCGATTTGGGGAGGGGGAGTTCACAGCGAGCAAGTGAGAGCAAAATGGAGAAGCGCCCCTTAGGAGTTAAACAGATACAAAGAGCGTGAATAGAATTGCACCGTACTGTAATAAAATGAGGACAGTGTCTGGTTGTAAGGGAAATTCTCAAGAGTAAATCGGAACTGTTGGATATTTTGAATACTATTGAATACTGAAAGCCACCGATGATCCTGCATTGCTGTTGGTGAAATAATACAAAGTTTCAAATCGAATACACAGGATTTTGTTTTTACACGATTTTTTTTCGCTCGTATTTTTGATCGTGTGACTTCAATTTGCAACCAAACTCTTCGCAACATGTTTAAAAAAATCCAGAATAAATCAAAGAAAAATCGCATGATAATTAATATACGTTAAACATTTAGGATGAGTGGAAAATTGATAAAATGTAAATCGTGTAAAAACAAAATCCAGTGTACTATTCTCGAGTAATTATTCAATTAAAAACTTGTGAGAACACACGCGATACGATTCACTACCAGCCAGATGGCGTAAAGTCGACACCTTATCATAACGACTGGAATTTTTAGAAAATCTACCGTTTCAATAAATCTTGAACATCATATTCGTAATTGGATCGATTTGGAAAACATTCAACAATGAACAACAGATTGACGCTTTGCATATCAATTTACTAAAACCTCGATAGAGCTCCAATTGGGTCAAAATCGGTTATCATACTGGAATCCCCTGCCCAAGAAACCAATATGCACTACAATTTGCCAAATGACTCAAATAGAAGCATCCCTGAAAATAAGAAATTTTCCATAAATAATTAGGAAATTGCCAATAAAGAAATCAAGGGTATGAGAAATAAATAAATATGAAATTTTCACAAACAATTAAGAATTTTCCCACAAAACAAAAATAAATTGACAATTTTAAAAAGCAAAAATTGCAATAATAGAAAAAGAATTTTCCATTAAGAAATCAAAATGTTCTACGCACAAAAATACAAAATTTCTATACAGAAATCAATATTAGCAATAAACATTTCAAAATTTCCCACAAATAAATATCTACAAAATATACAAAAGTGCCCACGAAAGAATCAATGAAGAGCAATAAAATTATGGCAATTTCCATAAAGAAATGTAGAAAAGCAAAAAAAATTAGCATTCTCCATAGATGACCCCTTCTTAAGGACGAACTTTTCGGAATTCAATGTTGTTTTCAAATCCACCACTTTCAATATTTCAACAAGCGACTGTCATCTTTTTATTTTACGCTGGCTACGACAAAGCAAAGCCAAAATAAAAAGATGGCAGAAATTTGTTGCTTTTTTGTTGAGATTGGTGCCTCTGAAAACGCGAGGGGAAAATTATTTGGATTATAGACAGTTTCGCCTCAGGAAGTGTTTAAAGTTTATGGAAAATTTATTCCTCCACATTTTCTTGATCGTGAAAACCGTATTAGAATAGAATTCGAATATGAAAATACACTTGAAAATGTAAATTTTGTAAAATGTAAAATGCATCACAATCAAAAGAACTATTATTTGTTTATTTGTTTATTTATAATTCATCTGACATTCAACAGTCTTAATGAATAACATGAATATTAGCTTAAATTAGGTTCTGTCTTTTTATTCTATTCACAAACTGGGATGTGGAAATTCAGAAATCGAATGCATTATAATTTAATATTGTGCACACATGTTTGTACTGATACAAATCTGAAACCATCATAAAACTATTTTTTTCTAAAACTACTCTCTGTGGGACAATATTGTCATACCTGCACAGAGCAACATGTTAGGCCTTAATATCCAAACAAGTTTCAATTTCAATTGCCAAATACAAGAATATTATAATCTATGTTAGATTCATTACGAATAAATTACAATACCGCATTCCTGTGATCGGAACAAAATGAACATAGACCAATTGAAATGTGTCTGTGCAAACGGTAAATAGTTACACATAATTCGGTCCGCTGTTATGCGGTTTATTAAACTAATTTTGTATGGAATACTGCAAACCGTTGTAGGAATATCATATTCATCCATACTACGAGACCTTTCTCTAAAAAAAAAAAAAAAAACGTGTTGATCCATACTGCCCCGTATAGTCGGGAACACACATGAAAATCAATACATATTCAAAAGTCTATTCCAACAATTTGTAAACACAATTTTCATCATTCATGGACGTAATTGAAAGGTAACACTCCCTAGTATAAGTGAACTACATTTGAATGATTATTTTTTTAGCTTTTCAGCGCTTTTCGGAACAATTTCATAGGTGGCCCATATTGCCCCGATCACCCCTAATTGTTTATCATTAATATTGATTTCCTACCGAGAACTACCGATTTTCAACTCGTCAAACAAAAGCACAGAAAACAAAGTATTTTTTCTTATAAACTATTTAAATGATATAATTCCTATACAATCAAATATCAGAAAAAAAATCTCCAATGACATTTTGCATTAAATCCGTAGTCCAATCCACATAAATAGATTAAATACACGATCAGAGGTTCAATAATTATCGGCAGCCCTTACTTTGCACCGTTCAATGTGGAAAAAAAATGTAAAAAAAAACCTGGGTGTATTGTTTTTTTAGACCATGTTAATGGAACATATGTCCCAATTAATTGCTAAATTTTAGCTTAGTTATGGATCGAAAAATGATTCTTTATGGAATCTAATTAACTATTTTATGGATTTATGGTAGCATTTTAAGGAACATTCAGATGTTATTTTTATTTATCATCAGACTAAGGCCGGAGTGGCCTGTGCTGCACATAAAAGACTTCTCCATTCAGCTCGGTTCATGGCTGCACTTCGCCAACCACGCAGTCTGCGGAGGGTCCGCAAGTCGTCCTCCACCTGATCGATCCACCTTGCCCGCTGTGCACCTCGCCTTCTTGTTCCCGTCGGATCGTTGTCGAGAACCATTTTCACCGGATTACTGTCCGACATTCTGGCTACGTGCCCGGCCCACCGCAGTCTTCCGATTTTCGCGGTGTGAACGATGGATGGTTCTCCCAACAGCTGATGCAACTCGTGGTTCATTCGCCTCCTCCACGTACCGTCCGCCATCTGCAACCCACCATAGATGGTACGCAACACTTTCCTTTCGAAAACTCCTTTCGAAGACTTCATGAAAATCGTACCACTCGTGTCAATCCCTGCCCTTCGTATTACTCCCTCCAAAGCGATGTTGAATAGCAGACACGAAAGACCATCACCTTGCCGTAACCCTCTACGGGTTTCGAAGGGACTCGAGAATGCCCCTGAAACTCGAACTACGCACATCACCCGATCCATCGTCGCCTTGATCAACCGTATCAGTTTATCCGGAAATCCGTTTTCGTGCATTAGCTGCCATAGCTGGTCCCGATCGATTGTATCATATGCGGCTTTGAAGTCGATAAATAGATGATGTGTGGGCACGTTGTATTCGCGGCATTTCTGCAATACCTGACGTATGGCGAACACCTGGTCTGTGGTAGAGCGACCACCCATAAATCCCGCCTGGTACTGCCCCACGAACTCTCTTGCAAATGGTGTTAGTCGAAGGCATAAAATTTGGGAGAGTACCTTGTAGGCGGCGTTCAGCAATGTGATTGCGCGGTAGTTGCTACAATCCAGCTTATCGCCCTTTTTGTAGATGGGACACACGACACCTTCCATCCACTCCTGCGGCAGAACCTCATCCTCCCAAACCTTGGTAATCACCCAATGCAGCGCTGTAGCCAGTGCTTCACCACCGTGTTTAAACAGCTCTCCTGGTAGTTGGTCAACTCCAGGGGCTTTGTTGTTTTTCAGCCGGCCGATCTCCTCCTGGATTTCCTGGAGATTCGGAGCCGGAAGTCGCATGTCCTGCGCGCGTGCTCCTAGGTTCATTACCATACCGCCACCGTTGTCTGCCATATCGCCATTCAGGTGTTCTTCGTAGTGCTGCCGTCACCTTTGGATCACCTCACGCTCGCTCGTGAGAAGGTTCCGGTTTATGTCCTTACACATATCGGGCTGTGGCACGTGGCCCTTACGTGAACGGTTCAACTTCCCATAGAACTTTCGTGCGTTATTAGCGCGGTACAGTTCCTCCGTCTCTTCACGGTCTCGATCTTCCTGCTGGCGCTTTTTCCTCCGGAAAATCGAGTTTTGTCGGTTCCGCTCCCGTTTGTATCGTGCCTCGTTCGCCCTCGTGCGGTGTTGCAGCAATCTCGCCCATGCTGCATTCTTCTCCTCAACTAACTGCTCACATTCGCCGTCATACCAGTCGTTTCTCTGATCCGGAGCCACCGTGCCTAGTGCAGCGGTTGCGGTGCTTCCAATGGCGGATCGAATATCTCTCCAGCCATCTTCAAGAGATGCTGCGCCTAGCTGCTCTTCCGTTGGGAGTGCCACTTCCAGCTGCTGCGCGTAGTCTTGGGCTAGTCTACCGTCTTGTAGCCGCCCAATGTTTAGTAGCGGCGGACGACTCCGACGCGTGTTGATCACCGTCGAGAGTTTTGAGCGCAGACATACTGCGACGAGGTAGTGGTCGGATTCAATATTCGCACTGCGGTAAGTGCGTACGTTCGTGATGTCGGAGAAGAATTTACCGTCGATTAGAACGTGGTCGATTTGGTTTTCCGTTACTTGATTAGGTGATTTCCATGTGGCCTTGTGGATATTCTTACGGGGAAGAAGGTGCTTCGGACTACCATTCCGCGGGAGGCTGCAAAGTTTATGCATCGTTGGCCGTTGTCGTTCGATACGGTATGCAGACTATCCGGTCCGATGACCGGTCTATACATTTCCTCCTTCCTACCTGAGCGTTCATGTCACCGATGACGATTTTGACGTCCCGCAGTGGGCATCCATCGTATGTCTGCTCCAGCTGCGCATAGAACGCTTCTTTCTCGTCGTCGGATCTCCCTTCGTGTGGGCAGTGCACGTTGATGATGCTATAGTTGAAGAAACGGCCGTTTATCCTCAGCTTGCACATCCGTGCGTTGATTGGCTGCCACCCAATCACGCGTTGGCGCATCTTTCCCAGCACTATGAAGCCGGTTCCCAGCTCGTTGGTGGTGCCACAGCTTTGGTAGAAGGTAGCCGCTCGATGCCCGCATTTCCACACTTTCTGTCCTGTCCAGCAGATTTCCTGCAGCGCTACGACATCGAAGTTGCGGGGATGTAATTCATCGTAGATTATCCTATCGCAACCTGCAAAGCCTAGCGACTTGCAGTTCCAGGTTCCAAGCTTCCAATCGTGATCCTTTATTCGTCGCCTAGGTCGTTGCCGATTGTATCGAGTCGTATTATCTTCTATGTCGTTCGTAATAGTTGTTTTTAAAGGCGGCTTATTGGGCCTGCGCAAACCTCCTGTCTCGTCGGAGGGCCGTCGTGTCAGGGCTGTTTAGCGTCCCACCTAACACCAGGACTTGGGCTTGTGCGCTTTGAGCGGCACACGGTCGCTTTGGCGGAGCCTACTTGCGGATACATGCAGCTTTTTATAGAGGTTTAACAGGGCCCACTGTCAAACCCCACCACATCCTAGGCAGGCGCCACAACTCGCAGATGGCCTGGGGAGGGATCGTCAAGCCCTTGGACATAGTCCCTGCTGCCCCCGATGTTATTTATTGACCGTTTTTCAGTTTTTTATGGATCCGTCTTTATCGTTTATATGCAAAAGTATGTTTTGCCATAATTATCTTTCGTGTCACTTTTGATATAACTGAATCCTTGATAAAGATGATTTCAGGATCATCTGCATCTATTACTTTAAGATGTCTTCAACAGGTTTGCTAATAATTAACATTAATGTCGCGAATATTTTACTTCGAAACTTTCCACTAAGTTTAATAAATTAGGACAAGGTTGTTTTGCCCGCAGATTTTGACGTAGGGCTACGTCTGTCTTTTCTATATTGGGGTACACTTTACGATTGCGAAAATCAGGGACCGTCACGAAAATATGATAGACTTTAAACTTTAATAGCTCAGCCGTTTCTCGATGGATTTTCATTTTTTTTGGACCATTCGATCAAGGATGAGTCAACGCTTCTTTGTACTCATATGAAAATACTATTTTTAACTATTTATTTTCGATAATTGATAAAAGGTTTAGAAATAGGTAAACTAACCAATCACGTACATGCATCACTAGCACAGAAATCAAAAATCAATCACATGCGGGTTTGGATCTTATCCTCAGTTTGAACAAGATTTCACGCAGCGAGGACGCATCAAAGCGGCGGAGGAGATCGCAGCGGAGCGGACACAGCATCACGGAGGCGGTGGTAACATTTTCAACGGAAATCAATCGCATTGTTGGTGGTGCTCGATGTGTTGCTGCAGATTATTCAACCTCAACGAACCAGCATTTCATATGAAGAAAGGCTTGACCATAAAAATAGCACTGTGGCGATACCGCACCGCCAGTGCCGATGCTGAAAATTTATAACAAATTGGGGTGTCAGTTAGTTGGAAAGGAACATTGGGAAAAGAAAATTGGTTCTTCTCAGGACCAACATTTTATGAAAAGAAAGAGTTAATTGCGAAAATGGACTGTTTCGGTGGCATCGGGTTTGGCGTGGTAGCTTGGATGCTGTTAGTGATCCCATTCATTCAAATTTACTGCATCATCCCCCTCCGACGCGCTATCGAATTCGCTATTTACGATTGATTTTTGCACTTTGAAGAAAGTTTATTTCGGATAGTCGTATCAACCTGCTTTTGTTTAAAATGTTGGCTTTTGTATAAAATCAATGAAGACGCCACCTCAGTGGAAACTATCTACAGCAACCACCCATCGGTGAACGTCGCTCGGACAGACAGATGCCGAAAGATAATGTTTTGTAATATGAAGTAACTTCACCTTGAGTCAAATTTCTGTTGTCATTCCTCGCAACAATACGCATCTTGCGGTCCGTTGTCTGCGGAATACCGATCGAAATGGCTCGCGCGCGCCGAAAAGCAGCTTTCTTATATCTAATGAAGTAATTCCATTAGCCCCGCCCCTTAATTAATCGTTATGAGTGCACATTATGTTTACACCCATATCGGATCACAAAGGGGAGGGGCTAACGGGCCTAATTTATTAAATACAAGAAAGCTGTTGTCCGGCGCGCGCGAGCCATTTTGATCGGGATTCCACAGAGAGCGATTTGACATTCGATGCAGCCGAGCGGACATAGCAGCACGAAGAAGTGGGTGGCAGTGTGGAAAATGCTGAAAATTTATTTCAACTTTTGGAGCCTTAGCGAAAATCATCAAGTGCCGGTCGGACAGTTGCAACGCAAGGTGTCGACAAGCGATTGGATGCAGTTAGTTATTGGAAAGGCGCATTAGGGAAAGAAAATAGGTTCTTCTCAGGACCAGCATTTTATGAAAAGAAATAGTTAATTGCGAAAATGAACTGTTTCGGTGGCATCTGATTGGCATGGTAGCTTAGTTGCTGTTAGCGCTAACATCCATTCAACAAATTTATTGCATCATTGATATTCTAGTCTGTCCGGTAATTGAACTGCTACATAAGGGAGTAAAATAATATAATACAGTATGTGTTGGGTTCTTGGCTTCTATATCATTAACTCGAACGAACTAAAATGTTCTTGCTCCTACGTTTTGGTCCGGATTTGGGACCTTCTTCAGGAATTTAAAATGTTTATTTTTGCATGTTTATCGAATTTGCAATAGAACAATTAACACAAAATTCTACTAATCTTAAATAATTACTTACAAAGAAACTTACCAACAAACTGCAGACCAGGCTATACGGACATAAATCTAACAAAAATAAACTGGATCGAATAATGAACATGCAAGATGACAACTATAAGACCATACAACTGGACCAATGGAAAGAAAAGTGAAAGATAGTGAAAGTACATATGAACAATCAATCATGGCACTCAAGAATAAACTTCTCAATTGTGAGATTTATATATTTTGGAATATGATTTTTTTCAACATGAGGCATAGTGCGTCTTAATTATAAAATTTCATATGATTTGATACTTTTTTCCGGCCTACCGATAGCTACCGATTTTTCTACAGTTAAGCTACCGATTTATCGAAATATAATCTGACTACCCTGTTTGAGAAGAACAAGTTGTCAGTCGTCATCAGGCAGCCGTAATGATAAGCCGCATCCCCCATTACGCTACCTCATGGACTACGTATCTGCGGGCAGCTGGGACTATGTCCAAGGGCTTTACAATCCCTCCCCAGGCGATCTGCGAGTTGTGGGGCTTGCCTAGGATGTGGTGGGGTTTGACAGTGGGCCCTGTTAGATTTCTACAAAAAGGTGCATGTATCCGCAAGTAGGCCCCACCAAAGCGACCGTGTGCCGCTCAAAGCGCACAAGCCCAAGTCCTGGTGTCAGCTGGGACACAAAACAGACCTGACACGACGGCCCTCCGACAGAAGGTTTGCGCAGGCTTAATAAGCCGCCTGGAAAACCAATAATAACGAGCAATATAAGAGATAATACGACTCGATATAATCGGCAAAGACCTAGGCGACTAATAGCTGTGCAAGCTGAGGATAAAAGGCCGTTTCTTCAACAATAGCGTCATCAACGCGCACTGCCCACACGAAGGAAGACCCGACGACAAAAAGAAGCGTTCTACGCACAGATGGAGTAGACATACGATGCGATGTATACCAACTGCGGGACATCAAAATCGTCATCGACGACATGAACGCACATGTAGGAAGGGAGGAAATGTATAGACCGTTCATCGGACCGGATAGTCTGCACACCGTACCGAATGATAACGGCCAACGATGCATAAACTTCGCAGCCTGCCACGGAATGGTAGTATGAAGCACCTTCTTAACCCGCAAAAATATCCACAAGACCACATGGAGATCACCTAATTCAGGATGAGATTGGCCGGCTGAAGAACAACAAAGCTCCTGGGGTTGACCAACTACCAGGAGAGCTATTTAAACACGGTGGTGAGGCACCGGCTAGAGCGCTGCACTGGGTCATTACCAAGATTTGGGAGGAGGAAGTTTTGCCGCAGGAGTGGATGGAAGGTGTCGTGTGTCCCATCTACAAAAAGGGCGATAAGCTGGATTGTAGCAACTATCGCGCAATCACATTGCTGAACGCCGCCTACAAGGTACTCTCCCAAATTTTATGTCGTCGACTAGGACCGACTGCAAGGGAGTTCGTGGGGCAGTACCAAGCGGCTTTTATGGGCGAACGCTCCACCACGAACCAGGTGTTCGCCATTCGCCAAGTACTGCAGAAATGCCGCGAATACAACGTGCCCACACATCATCTTTTCATCGACTTCAAAGCCGCATATGATACAATCGAACGGGACCAGCTATGGCAGCTAATGCACGAACACGGTTTTCCGGATAAACTGACACGGTTGATCAAAGCGACGATGGATCGGGTGATGTGCGTAGTTCGAGTTACAGGGGCATTCTCGAGTCCCTTCGAAACCCGCAGAGGGTTACGGCAAGGTGATGGTCTTTCGTGTTTGCTATTCAACATCGCTTTGGAAGGGGTAATACGAAGAGCAGGGATTAACACGAGTGGTACAATTTTCAATAAGTCCGTCCAGCTATTTGGCTTCGCCGACGACATAGATATTATGGCACGTAACTTTGAGAAGATGGAGGAAGCCTACATCAGACTGTAGAGGGAAGCCAAGCTGATCGGACTAGTCATCAACACGTCGAAGACGAAGTACATGATAGGAAGGGGATCAAGAGAAGACAATGTGAACCACCCACCGCGAGTTTGCATCGGTGGTGACGAAATCGAGGTGGTAGAAGAATTTGTGTACTTGGGCTCACTGATGACTGCCGAAAATGACACCAGCAGAGAAATTCGGAGACGCATAGTGGCTGGAAATCGTACGTATTTTGAACTCCGCAAGACGCTCCGATCGAATAGAGTTCGCCGCCGTACCAAACTGTCAATCTACAAAACGCTCATTAGACCGGTAGTCCTCTACGGACACGAGACCTGGACGATGCTCGTGGAGGACCAACGCGCACTTGGAGTTTTTGAAAGGAAAGTGCTGCGTACCATCTATGGTGGGGTGCAGATGGCGGACGGTACGTGGAGGAGGCGAATGAACCACGAGTTGCATCAGCTGCTGGGAGAACCATCCATCGTTCACACCGCGAAAATCGGACGACTGCGGTGGGCTGGGCACGTAGCCAGAATGTCGGACAGTAACCCGGTGAAAATGGTTCTCGACAACGATCCGACGGGCACAAGAAGGCGAGGTGCGCAGCGGGTAAGGTGGATCGATCGGGTGGAAGATGACTTGCGGACCCTCCGTAGACTGCATGGATGGCGACGTGTAGCCATGGACCGAGCCGAATGGAGAAGACTCTTATATACCGCACAGGCCACTTCGGCCTTAGTCTGAATAAATAATAAATAAATAATTGTAATGCTTGGTACAATAAAGTTAAAATAACGTCAACGCTTAGAAAGTAGGATGGGAAATCCAGATAATCTTTGGTTGGTCCAGGTGATATTGATCATTGGTGGTTTGAGCCAGGAGATTCACCCCAATTGTTGATATCAAGCCTTTTATTTTCTCTGGTCATGAGAATTGAGAACGGAAATTAAATTGAGAAACTGCTCAAATTTATCAGACCGTAGATCCAGATATACAGACGGCTGTAAAATGAATGAAACAGAATCAGAAATCTGAATGAATTGTAGAAAGCGACATTTTCGTTCTGCTGCAACTAAAGACCAGGAAGTTTTTGGCTGTGTAGCTGAGACGACAGAAATGAAATTGGGGAAGTGCGAGGTCTCCATCTGACCTTGTTGAAATCGGTGATTGGAAATGCGAGGAATATTAGAAAATTGGTAATCCATTTCCAGCGTGCATTGATGACATATATGCAAATATCATCCATATAACGGTTCGGTTGCCAACATTGACTAGTGAATAGCAGGCCATGACTTTGCCTCTTTCCTCGTCGGGCAACGAACGGGGTTGCACGTTAGATAAGACAGCACACTAGTGATCACACCAACGGATAGCTCGTTCGGCGGAATTGTTATACACAGGACTCAGAACCTGGATTGAGGTTCTCGACATTTGGCCGAATAGATCATTTGAAAAGTGGGAAATGAGGTGTGAAAAGTGAGTAGAATACGAAGTGAGAAGTAAGGCGTCTCTCTACTCGCTTCCCACTTCTCATTTTTCACAGTGAGTAGTGAGAAATGAGGAGTGAGAAGTACTGAGACGTCTTAATTCGCACACCTCATTTCTCACTTCCCACTGAAAAAAGTGAAAAGCACGAAGTGAGTAGTGAGACGCTTCAGTACCCACTTCGCAGTACAGTGAGAAATGAGGAGTGAGAAGTGAGACATCTGTGAAAAGTGAGAAAGGAGAAGTAATTAGTGAGACGTCTCACTAATCACTTTTCACAGTGAGAAGTGAGAATTGAAACACTCTCACATTTCACGCCTCATATCTCACTTTTCAAATAACATATGCAAAATGTCCGGCTTGGTCAAATGACCTTCTTAGTCAAATGTCGTATTCAGCCAAATGTCGTATTCGGCCAAATGACGTTTTGGCCATATGACCTATTCGGCCGGATGACCCGTTCGGCCAAATGGCTTTCGGCCAAATGACCCTTCCTCCTTAGGCTCGTCGCTCTGAAATACAAAAATGACGCTGGTAGAGTTAGACAGGACGATGATGGGTTTCCTAGATGGGTAGGTGGTGGCAATGAATGCCGCGGCTGCCAACGCAGAGAAGATGCTGCACATATCTGTGAAG
The DNA here is from genome assembly GCF_024139115.2 of Armigeres subalbatus. Classification (NCBI taxonomy): domain Eukaryota; kingdom Metazoa; phylum Arthropoda; class Insecta; order Diptera; family Culicidae; genus Armigeres; species Armigeres subalbatus. Next base: position 53,342,207 of record NC_085139.1, on the reverse strand, counting down.
CCGTCATCTATAGTGAAACCGGTCCCGGCGACCCCAATGCCGACTCCACGGCCCGAATCCGACCCAGCCGCAATCATGTGCTCATGGTTGTGGAAATATCTGATAAGGAGCTCGGCCATCGACCTTCTAAGACGAATGGAATTGTCACCCTTAACGAAGTTACAAGCTATGGAGATAATTATAATAGTTGATGAATAGTGCCAGCTCCTCACTTCATGTCAGTGGCCACGCGCCACTTGGTGGAGACTGATATCGACTATCGTGCGCAGAATCCAGTCCCCTTCAGTACGAGGTGGCTGCGGCGAAAGAGTTGGCTAGCGCACAATGGCGAAAAGACAAGGTGCTTGTATCGGCACAGGGAGACTCGGTTGAAGTTGGAGGTAACAATCGTGAGGCAGCTTGAACGCTGGAATTAAAAGTCGGCGATAGAGTTTCGAGGAGGTTCCAGCCGAGGTTACAGGTCAGTTGATAGCCTTTCCGATCTTTAACCGGAGCTCCTTTTTTTTGGGCCTACCTTTTCTAACTTCTTCACAACCTTGGAGACACACGATATCAGTACTTTGTGATATCTAGGAAGGAAATGTAGTTCTTACAGATGGGTACAACGAGGCTTATCTGATGATCAACGAATTTTGGCGAAGGGAGGAAGGTTCTTGATCATGGGATAATTAATCGTATTGGAACCTGATGATTTTCTGCTCATCCTTAGAGGGCAAAATACAGCTCAGGAGCGCAAAACGGAGAATTTAAATTGGCGTTTTATGGATCCGGGATAATTGAAAGTTGGAGATAGGCGAAGATCTGCTGATGATAATCCATTGAAACTCACCTGGATAGTCGTTGACGGATGCTAAACCTGCAAAGAGAGCGTTGGCCACCTCAAGATAATCGAAGACGGTACGATTCGGTGTATCGAGATGGATGGGCGAAGATCTTCGCCTACCATCAAGTGCGTTCATTTTTCCCCAGATTTTGGCCGTAGATCGACCGGGTTTGACCGAGTCGAGAAATCCTCCCACTGTTTGCCCTAGGCTTCTAGAATCACTGACCTGCATTCATAGTGTTTTTCTTCAGGCACTTGCTTTGTTGGTATGACCGGCGGGAAGTCTCCGCAGCGCTTGGAAGGCCTTCTTTCTTGCTTTATTCACACGACGTGTGTTGTCCGAGCACTAACGGAGTGACTTTTGTCCTGACCGAGTGCTATGTTGCGGCAGTACTGGTAGCTTGCTTGACCGTCGTGCGAAAGAAAATCCGAACCATTTTCATTTTGAGGAGACCGTATGAAAATGTAGCAGGTCCCGGTCACCTGTCACATTACAAGCACTCATGATGGGAATGTTGCTTTGCTTTGAAATAAAAAAATCAATTTGAATAGATCTGTGAAAATAACAATCGCTAGTCGATAAAATGATTACATTGTTTCGAATTTTTGAGTTCGAAGTGAATCATTTGAACAATACTATGATGGGCTTTTATGAAATAAAAGTCCGTGAAAATTTGGCGAAATTCCCTTCATTGTTTATGATTTCATTGAGTGCGGGACAGAGTTGAATGTAAATATTGTGTGACTTTTTCCAATGAAAATTTAAACCTTAGTACTGTAAACGATAAAAGCAGCGCCGACGGCCAACGCTTGGATAAGAACTATATAAAAATGGTATTTTATTTGATGGTAATTTGTTGTGAAATTTATAAATTTAATTTATATTTATATTATTATATTCTATAATTGTTTACCAATTTTGGAAGATATCGAAGTCGCTCGATACGTGATGATGCTGCATGTTGTTTTATTTGAGATGGACTTCGACGCATCCATCGAGGCGTATGGTACATGCCTTCATATACGAGTTAAAAGGCGTCAGGCAACGTCCTCGTTCGGTTATACCAAGCAATCTCTTACGTTTAGCGTTGGATATACTTTACATGCGTTCTGAGGTTGATAGCCGCAACTCCGGCGACCTGTCTATAATGCTGCTATTGGAAGTACGTAATGAGCACGAAATATCCAGCAGATCGACATCGATTCTCGCGGTCTGAATGCTGCGAATATTACGTACCAATAATAATTTTTGATGGTACGGCTGCGAATATTACGTACCAATAATAATTTTTGATGGTACGGCTGGCTTCAGAGCTCACGAGGACATTAGTCGATTAAAAAGGTAGAAACCAACGGAGAAGGAGAAGAAGAATAGCATCGGTGCAGTGTCGTTTACACCGCATCGAATACAACCAAAATAGTACGTCTTTAAGTTTCTTATGGTCCGTCGTATTGTTCAGGAATGACGTATTCACCTAGGCTGCCATGAGATGAAAGAAAGAATACGGAGCTTCGAACCACAGCAGAAAAAAAGATGAACAGGTACTGAAACGCAAAGTCCAAATGGAATCGTTCTCAAAGGATAGAAAAGATTTTTCGATGAGATCTGTAGTCAAGTCGTCGCTAAAATGGTGTTATGGTATTGAATAAAGACTAATTCATTATGTAGGGCCTGAAGACAGCAACCACCCTTCTGGTCGCTACACTTTGTGTAGATAACTTTTCCCGTCGTACCATAACTGGATGCAGAAGACCTATTGCTACTACCAACAGTAAGGCTCATATACTGGCCTTGCGCTGCATATACTGGCCTTAGGCTCAGGGTTATGAAATAGCGCTCATATAATAAGAAATTGTTTTTGTTTACTTTCTCTGACTTTAATGAGTTCAACTATTTTAGAGCCCTTTGAAATTGTACTGTGATTATAAATTGCTCATTGAACCTGTAAAAGGTTTTAAAAATTGAATAAAATAAAAACATTTTTCCCAAATTTGTGGATAGGATCTGATAAATTGTTCTGCTTGTTTTTCACGTTCTGGACAGAGAATCCGCTCAGACAGACTTTCCAACTGGCAATTCGATGCTGATAAAGGCCGACCGTGCCCTTCGCTAAAGCGTCGAACTGTGCGCCGGTTATCGATCCCTAACAACAATAATCGAACGCTCACGCCCCCTCTTCGTGGTATTGTTGCGACCTGAGGACGGAATACGCACTCGACGCTGCGCTGCTGGCTGAGTGCAGGTCCTAAAAGTTAATGAAAAACGATCGATTCCGCCCGAGTGCGGGGACTTGGAGCGCACGGAAGATCAAAAAAGGGGGCCTAACCTCGTTAAAATTGAAACCGTCGTCGTCTTCGTCCCCAGTGGACCGATATTGGTTTCGGAGATTTTCCCATCGCCCAGACTCTCTGTAAGGGTGTTATTTTTTCGGTGCCTGATTCTGGCTCTTAATTGCTTTTTGGCCTCGAGATACGCACTTTTGGCAGACGAATCTTTAAGATGGGCAGCTGCAGCTGCTGCATTCAAGGTCAAGGTTACAAGCCGCGCGATCAGCTGAAGACGAAGGCGGCGACCGCACGGCAGAACAATCTGGATCAACCATCCGAGTCAATCTCCATTGATGGGAAACGAAATCAAAGCGTCCACCATCCCATCGCGGCAGTAATTGTCTGTCGATCAATTACGCGATTCGGCCCGAAAAGACATCGATCAAGCAATAATTTGCTTAAGGATCACAGATAGCCGAGTCTCACCCGCGAGGGGACCATCCCGCCAACCCAGAGCAAAAGCTTATAGCTTCGGAATCGTCAGTCGATTGCTCCCCAGATAAGGTGCGGTTTGATTTTTATTGCAGTCTGATTTGAATACGACAATTTTGGGTAGTGCGTTGTTTTTTGCTCGTTGTTGACCAGACAAAGGAAGCTTGACGTCGAAGGCTTCCGCGAATCTTCGTCAGCGAAGTCGCCGTCGTGGCTCACTGTAGCTGGTGGGCCGCAGAACAAGGTTGAATGCATTTTCTTTCCTTTTATTGATTTTTTTTTCGCTGGTTTCTGTCGTTAGACAAGACCTTCTCGTCCCACTCCAGCGCCAGCAGCGCTGCGCGGCACCAGGATCTCTTGAGAGGCAGACAAGCGCAAGCGTGTGTGTTTTCCGCGCTGTTGCTCCGTTGTCTTAACAAGCGAGGAACATACAAATCTGAAATAATTTAAATCGCTTCCTTATTTATATCGGATGTAAACTAATTAAATTGAGGAATACATAAAACAACCTGTCTCACGTATGTTTCTCGAGCAGAGACAACAACAACAACAACCACTACTTCTACGGTTCAGCATCGTGTGTTTGCACGCTGCATGCACTTTACAATGGGCTAACCTAACCAGCGAACGTCTTTCAGACGCGGAGCTTCCCTGCATGTGGGTTTAGCTTTCTGGGAAGAAGTTTTGTTTATCTCATGCTTTCTCGCATGCGGCTGAAGATAATACTGCTGCTGCTGCTGTTGGTGTGGGACGCTGCAGACATCGTCCCGATTTGGGTATCGTGACATAATTGGCTAAGGGTTAATTGTGGCAGAGAGTTTTGTTCGGTCGGATCGCTACGGAATATTTACGATTGTTTTTGACACTGGAGAATCTCCAGTGGAGATGTTTGCTTTTGTGTTTTTAGCTTAATTAATTTGGAAGCGTCGGAAACTGAATCACACTGTTGGGTTTTAGATTAATTAAACTCCGGCTTATGTTAGTCATTGGATGTACGCACTGACACACGTACATTTTTCAAATTTTCAAAACATAGAATACTGATTGCGTGCAAGGTACTCCATCTTACCATATAATAAAACTGAACTGCTTTCAGGAGCGTTGAAACATTTAGCATAAATCTTAAGCTAATTGCTCACAATAAACTGATTTCTGATTACCGATGAAATTTTGATTCGTTTTCCAAGGTGTCCCACTAACTGGGGTCTCCAGTTCGCCTTTCGAGACGTAGGATTACCAATCCTGAAATGGCGAGTTCGTTTCTCGATCCGATCTAGGATAATTTCGGGTGGAACAGACTCTGGATTCCCATGGCATAGTGTATCCATTGTAAATGCTATACAAGAAACATACTCATGCAATGGTGGGCATAGAAAAGCTTTTAATTAATAACTGAGGAAATGCTTATAGAATAATAAGTTGATGAGCAGGCCAAGTTCCAGTTGGAATGTAGAGCCATAGAAGAAGAAGAAAATTGCCGAAGATACTATGAAGTATCCCAAAGATTGATTTCCTATTGATAAGGGGCGCGCCTTCAATGGGATTGCTCTCTATAAATAGCGGGACCTTGTCATGGTGGTCTTGAGAAAACAAAACAACAACTGTATCGAAACCGATACTGCATTGCTTCTTAATAGCACTGGAGTAATTCGACATGCACTTAAACACTAATGGGCCAAACACAATTGATACGTTTGCGTGCGTTTTGACAGTTTTCATAACGTATCCATTGTGTTTGGCCCATAAGGATACGGGTAACGCTATAATATATCTAATAATTGGTCGCAGTGGCACACCCGAACAGGAAAAAAAATGAAATTCCCGAAGAAATTCTAAAGTGTCACCCGAGGAGTCTCTAAAGAGTCTCCCAAGCGAATTTCAAGGAGTTTTTCAAAGAAATTTCTAAGCGATCCACGGAGAAAAGTTTCCCAAAGTGCTACTGAGGTAATTTCGAAGCGTTTCCCGAAAAGAATCCTAAGATTTTACAGAGGAAAGTTCGAAAATTATCTCAAAGAATTTCCCAAAAGCCTCACGAAGTAATTCCGAAGAGTTAAAAAAAAATCATTTCGTTTCCCGTGGAAAAGTTTCCGAGAAAGTGTCTATTGGAAATCTTGAATTGATTCACGAAGAAATTTCAAAGCTTTTTGCAAGGAGCATCCAATAAGTTTTCAAAGGAAATTTCGATGCGTTTTCTGAGGAAATTTCAAATCGTCTCACTATAAAAATCTTGAAGCGTTTTTCAAGGAAATTCAGAAAAGTTTTCTGAGAAAACTCCGAAGCGTTTTCTGAGGAAATTTTGATGCGTTTACCGAGGAATTATTGAAAAATTTCAAGGAAATTTCAACGCCAATTACAATAAATATCTCATGGAAATTTCGAAGTCTTTCCGAAAGAATCTGTGAAGCGCTTCCCAAGGAAGTGCTGAAGCGTTTCTCAAGGAAGTATCGAATAGTTTCCCGAGGAAATTTTGAAACACTTCCCGAAGAGATCCCATCCCAAATCCGTTTCCAGAGAAATTTTCGAACAGTTTTTCATAGAAATTCCAAAGCGTTTTCCGAAGAAATTTCGAAGCGTTTCCCGAGGAAATGTTGAAGAAAACTTAAAAGCGTTTTCTGAAAAAAGAAAATACGAAGCGTTTCCCGAACAATAATTTGGGGAGTTTTCCAATGAAATCACGTACAGTTTTCCAAAAAGTTTTAGAAGATTTTTTGAGGGAAATTACTAAGTATCTACCGAAACAATGCCCATGAGATACTCAAAGAAATTTCGAAGCGTTTTCCGAAGAAATTTCCAAGTGTTTTTTGAGGATACTTCAAGCGTTTCTCAAAACAATTTTGTAGCTTCTCTAAAGGAAATTCCGAAGAATTTTCGGAGAAAACTCCGGTGAAAACTCTGAGAAAATTTCAAGGCGTTTTCCGAAGAAATTTTGAAAAGTTTTTTCATTAAACTCCTAAGCGTTTTCTGAAAAAAAAAAAACGAAGCGTTTCTAAAAAACCGTAGAATTTAACGAACAAATTACGAAGCGTTTCCCAAAAAGTTTTGGAAGATTTTTTCAGGGAAATTCCGAATTATTACGGAGTAAATTTCAATAAATTTCTCGAGCGTTTTCCGGAGAAATTTTGAACCGTTTCCCGAGGATATTTTGAGCGTTTCTCAAAACAATTTCGAAGCTTTTTTAGAGGAAATTTCGAAACGTTTCCCGTGGAAATTCCGAAAAATGTTGGAGCAAACTGCGCAGCGTATTCTGAGAAAACTTCAAGCCGTTTCTCGAAAAAAAATCTGAAGCATTTCCCGTAGAAATTTCAAAGCAAAAACTACGAAGCGTATTCTGAGCCAATTTCAAGGCTTTTCCCGAAAAAAATACCATAAAAATGACCATCTGTTAAAAAAAAAATATGAAGCGTTTCCCAAAAACAAATCTGGACAGTTTACAAATAAATTACAAAGCGTTTCCTAAGCAGATTTAGAAGGTTTTTTCTGGGAAATTCCGAAGTATGTACCGAATTCCAATGAGTTTCTCGAAAATTTCGAAAATTTCGAAAATTTCGAAGCGTTTCCCAAAGAAATTTGAAGAGCAATTATTTTCTCGAGGACATTTCGAAGCGTTTCCCTAAGAACATTTGAAGAGTTTCCTTAAGAAATTTAAAGCATTTTTCATACACAGAAAAAATAATGAAAAATAAACAGCGCGTAAACTTGTGAGCTAACTACCAATGTGTCAAGTTACTAAATACTTTTAAAATTGGTTTTAAGCATTACATTTAGGGTCTACGATTATAAAAAAATAAGTTGTAGCTCAGAAAAAGGTGTTCTTCGAATAAATAAAAAACATCAACATGTTTTTTAAATTAAAAAATCCAATTGCTACGCATTGCCACCATTTTAGAAAAAAAATTCATTTGGCCAAATCGTTTGCTCTAACAAGTTATTTGGCCGAAATGGTCCTTTGATTGAATAAGTCATCTGAAAATGCCGTTCGGCTGAAATGGTCGTTTGACATTTGGCCCTCACCGTTTGTTTGAAAATGTCATTTGGCCGGGTTGTACGACCGAAAATATCATTTGATGAACGGGTAATATGGTCGAACATGTCAACCCATTTGGCTAAATGACAGTTTCGACTAAATCTCGGTCAAAGGATCATTTCGGTAAACCGCATTTTCGGTCAAATGACCTATTAGCCCAATTGACTTTTTAGATCAAATGACCAGTTCGGTTTAACGACATTTTTGGTCAAATGGGTTTCGGTGGGCTCAGATCTTAATATTCAAATCGATCAACCTGAAGATCTTCGATGACCCCACTCATTTTATAAGTTGGAATAGCTCCAGGGTTCCTCACTACACTATTACAGACAAAGACTATTACAGACAAGACTCTCCTTGAGCTCAGATGTTAATATTCAAATCGATCAATATGAAGATCTTCGATGTCCCCACTCGTTTTATGAGTTGGAATAGCTCCAGGGTTCCTCATTACACCATTATAAACACACCACAGAATTCATTCGATATATACGACACTCCAAACTGTCTTTGAGCTCAGATCCTAATATTCAAGTCGATCAACATGAAGATCTTTGAGTTCCCCATTATTTCTATGAGTTGAAATAGCTCCACGGGACTTCGTTACATTATCATAGACACATTATAGAATTCGTTGAATATGTACGATAATCCAAACTGTCCATGAGTTCAATTCTTTATATTCAAATCGATCAACAAGAAGATGAACGATGGTCTAGCATGAATTTAACGCCAAAAAATTGTATGGCGAAGGATATCTAGGGAAGAGACATATAGTACGTCATGCAGAACTATTACCATTTTTAACACCTCTCTCCCCTTTGTCACACTTCTTGTAATGATCCTCTATTCCAGTAAGGATGTGGCGTACTTTGTGAATGGTCAGCTCACACAAATTTTATCAACAATGAGAGCATTTCTCGAAAAAAAAACAATGACCTGTTACCAGTCCAAATATTTTTTCGATGAAGAAGATTATTATTGAGAAACTTAACCATTGATTCCTTTTGGTACACTGATTTCAAAAAGTTTACTCCTAGTGTGCTGCATGTTTGGAGCAGTGCACCAGAGCTTATCATGTCGATTCGACAGTTTTACTAAAGCGCCTTCTGTTGACGATCTCGCAGAATCACATCAAATGGTTGCAGAAGAACTGCCTCATGAGGGATAGATTTTTTTAGCAACATATTTTAGCTATTACATTTAATTCATTTTGGGATAAGTATGGTGAAAAGCGTTTGAAACGAAATTTTGTGATATTATTCATTAGGGTAGCTCAAAAAACACTTCTTCAAATTTTTTGATGGACCGCCCCCTTATTCGGTTCTATTTGATGCCCTGATGCTCTGGGCAAAATTTTAGCCAAATCGGTCGAAGTTTGGGCGGTGCCAAACTCGTTGGAAGTTTATATTTATATAAAAATTTATGCAGACACATACAAAAACGGTGGTTTCCAGTTGGACGGCACAATTTACGATCAAGAAGCATGATACTCATTCAGTTCTTGTAGAATTAAATACAGAATGTTATGCTGAAAACCGCGAGAAGATTAGAGTTTATTAGGCAAAGCCGGGCTAACTCTAATCTTCTCGCGGTTTTCTGCCTAACATTCTGTATTAAATTCTTCAAGATCTGAATGATTATCATTCTTTTTCATCCTAAGTTGTGCCGTCCAACTGCAATTCACTGTTTTTGGATGTTTCTGCATACATTTTTGCATATAAACTTCCAACGAGTTTAGCACCGCCCAAACTTCGACCGATTTGGCTGAAATTTGTTTTTCCCATACTGATTGGAGCCACCCTATTATTCATTAGTGAGACTTTCAGCCCTGGGCTGGCTTGTCTCGATACGTAAATTACTTTACTCTTACATATAAATGTTAGTCTTAGTTAAATCCACTTTAGTGCAATACTGAAATCAATTATATTGTCGATTGAATGTGTTGCGAGTTTTCTTCAGTACTAGGTACACAATCCTCATTCATTGGATTGACTGTCATCTCATGATACCCTTGGTGGTTTCAATAGTTATAGAAATGGTAAACATATAGTATAAAATATATAATATGTATAATAAGTATGAAGCAAGTAAGTATGAGAGTACCAACGCCTTCGGGTGCAACTTACTTTAATTCTGATCGATTGCGAAGTAGCAATAATTCACATGTGCAGCTGGTCATCAAGGGACGCTGTGATCCCCGAAGACCAAGCTTTATTCTATAACACCATTGACAATAAACGAAAAAAAATGTGTTTGTGATCATAATAACACGTTTGTTTTTTTTTTTAATTTGACGCTATGTCGGCAAAAATGACGCTGACGGTCCGGATGTGACCGCTGGAGTCATGATGTGACCGCTGGGGTCCGAGTGTGACCGCTGGGGTCCGAATGTGACCACTGGGGTCCAGATGGCGCTGCGACCGGGAAGGTTGACCCTGACGGTCCAGATGTGACCGCTAGGGCCCGAATGTGGACGCTGGGTCCGACCGTGGATACAGGGTCCGGTTGTGACCACTGGGCTCCGAGTGTGGACGCTGGGTCCAAAATGGCGCAACGGCCGGATGGGATGACGATCCCTGGGGACGGATGGTACGCTCCGCTCCCCTAACAGCCTTGTGGCTTGCAACAGCGGCTTGATAACTTCTTCTCCTTCGGTGATTTGTAGAAGTCCGGCTGGAACGGCAGGCTGGCCGATTGGGATGAACGGCATCCGACTAGGCACGGGTTCGTTGGGATGTTCTCCGAAACGATGAGTCGAAGAAGCGATTCGATCCAGTGTCCTACTGATGTCAGCAGCTTCCTTCTCTTCGAAGTCCAGAAATCCACTCCAAGCACCATCCTGGTCACGGCACCAATGTTTCGTCCAGAGTGGGACAACCCTACGTTGTGTGTTTTTACTAATGGTGATTCTCCAGGCGGCGAGTGAAAGAAACTTCTACTTGAACTACTGCTTACTGATTTATTGCCTCCGATAGGCAGCGTGCCAGGTCGGAGGTTACTTTCGAGACATTGTACAAGACATTCAATTCAGAGTCGCCTTTTATAGGCAACTAATAATACAAATTATTGGGGACGTGCGCAATAATACAAATTATTGGGGACGTGCGCACAAACATTCAAATTTAAATCTAATTAGATTTGCAGTGTGCCAAACGCTACGCATATTACGCAAGCAGTTGGCGCGAAGCAATAGAACAAAAAGACTACACATTTGAACGGCAACTGCAGGCACGCTTCTCTCCTTCTCTAAACCACGCTACGATGATGCGATGTGCGATCGAACACGTAGATATTCTGGGAATTTATTATTTGTATATACTGGTGTAATGATAATGATGTCCCATGGGGTTTCTACAACTGACACATACGCTCAGGATCCTATGAATCACTCTGTTGGCCTTGTAGATCTCCAATATCTGAACTTAAAAATCGTTTGGAGTACCGTAGATATTCTGGGAATGTTGAAATTTTCATATACTGGTGTAATGATGTCTCATGGGGTTTTTACAACTAACATATAAGCTGAGTAGCCTTTGAAACACTCTGTTGGTCTTGTAGACCCCCAAGATCTGAATTCAAAAATGATTTGGAGTACCGTAGATATTCTGCGAATATTGTATTTTGTATATACTGGTGTAATGATGATTCATGGGGCTTCTCCAACTAACACATAGGCTCGGAAATCAATGAATCACTCTGTTGGTCTTGAAGACCTCCAATATCTGAACTCAAGAATGATTTGGATTACCGCAGGAACTCTGGGAATGGTGTGATTTACATATACTGGTGGAATGATGTCCCATGGGGTTGCTCCATATATGTAACATACAAGCTCAGGACCCTATGAATCACTCTGTTGGTGTTGTAGAACTTCAATATCTTCAATACTCAAAAATGGCTTGGAGTACCGTAGCTATTCTGGGAATGTAGATTTTTTTCTATATATTGACTCAATCATGTCCCATGGGGTTCCTACAACTAACACGCAAGCTCAGGAACCTATCAATCATTATGTTGGTCTTGTAGGCGTACAAGATCTGAACTCGAGAATTGTTTGGAGTGCCGTAGATATTCTGGGAATGTTGTATTTTGTATATACTGCTGTAATGATGTTCCATGGGATTTCTCCAACTAAGACACAAGCTCGGGAGCTTAAGAATTATTCTGTTGATCTTGTAGACCTCCACGATCTGAACTCAAGAATAGTTTGGAGTACCGTTGATGTTCCGGTATCACAGCGATTTGATAAAAATAGTTTAATTATGTCTCAAGTAGCATTAGCAACTTCAAATTAGGATTGGGGCCCCGTAAAACGCTTTGTTGTTTATGTAGATCAGCAAGATCTGAACTCAAGGAAGGTTTGGAAGCCCTAGAAGAACCCAAAAAAATTATTCTCCCCTACATTTCTACTGTTTCACGGTTTGCATACGTTTTTGAAGCAGAATGTTCAAAATTTATGTTGAAATACAACGAAAAACAAAATCCATACTGAATCGGTTAAGCCGAAAGCGATCTAGCCGAATATCGTTTGGCTGAATTGAATGCTTGTCTGAAAATGTTTTTGGCCGAGAGTAACATACAGCCGAAATGGACATTCGCCCAAAGATGTCATTTGCCCGAAAGAGTTGTTTGTCCCTGAGACATGACTTGCAAAAACGTTGCTTATTTTTTCTTCTTTTGACTCTTGTTCTTTTTTTTTCAGTCTTGTGTAGATTCTTCTTAGCACAGTAAAAGTGTTTTCAATTGGCGATTTTGTAATAATATTTCTATAATATTTTTTATACTGGGATTAAAACTGATAATCATAACTACTTAATATTGCCCACATAGTACAGCTCGGCATTTTATTATTCTTTTGCCGAGATCCGCACAGCCAAGCGCTCGGTTCGTGACTTTCTGTCAGGGACAGAAAAAGTCATTTCAACTACACTCAAACAGCTGACATCCAACACACAATCAAGTTGCTAGTCCTTCCCGAATTTGAATATGCGAATGAATAGGACGGCATGTGCACGAACAGCAGCAAGCGACGACTCTCGGTGTCAGCGTTGTTTTGTGCGGTGTCAAAATGAATCTTCAGCTTGGCACATTGATATTCAATTTGAAATCTCAAAATATGAATATCATTTCATACTGCGGTGCATGGATTCAACATTTTGAAGTCAGATTCCTAAAATATATGCTTCTGTTTAGTATATAAAGAAAAATAATCATCATTTATCGGTGCAAATCAACCGCAATTCAAAATATTCATTTCAGCCCCGTAGATATTCATTTTTTACGCTCGATTATCAATCGGCTATTGAGGATCGGGCGGTAAATTTGGTATGGAAGTTTGACAGCATGCTGCGAGATGTTCGTGCCTGCATTGCCGAGCTTCTGATCAAAACAAACACGAATCAATGACGAAGCTGCCTACTGAGCATCGATGCAACTGATAGTAAAACGAAGATTTCCGTCCTTGCTTTCTGTTGATATCTCAGCTGTAAAAGCATTTTGATAATTGCGGCACTCAAAGGAGCCGCCGTAACCATACGTCCATTCAGCCGTTATTTCAACCGAGATTTCTCGCTTAACTTTTCAAAAGGTCCTAAGTAACATTTTTTTATGAATTAATTTGAGTACTGCAATCAAAAGCTTTCATGTTGTTCTGTTGATTGCGCTATTCAAATTAATTCATGAAAAAAATGTTACTTAGGACCTTTTGAAAAGTTAAGCGAGATTTGCACAGCTGAGATCGGTGGAAAATATTTGGGATATTTTGGAATAATCTTCAAAGTGGAAAAGTCTTTGTAAATACCAATACTTTCACACAAAAGGCTGCTGTATGCATCTGATAGTTCGTAACACCGATTGCCTGGCAGCCGATGACGTTACATTTTTTCCTCTTTGCAAGTCCCATTCCAGGTTTGCAATAGGGCCAACGATCCGATAGTCGTGGGTGTTCCTATAGTTGCGGTAGTACAGTATGCGTTACATCTACGAATCAAACGCAGCAACCCATTACCTCCAATGATAACACGATATGTCAATATACGAAGCAAGTGAAAACAGCATTGATTATCTTCAAATACTAGTAAATATCTAGAAAACACCTTACTAAATTTTCGCCGCACCAATAGTTGCGAGTCTCGTAAGAAAAAAAATGGGATTCGCAACTATAGGAACACAAATTAAAAAATACCACAGCTATTGGAACAGTGTACCAATAATTGGAGTTGTTAGTTTAGGACGGAATATTTCGAATATATATCCAAAGTAAGCGAGATGAAATTTTGTTTAATTCTAAGAAAATGAATAGTGTTGGGACGTGCTTAGTTCCTCCACTATTGGATTATTTACCCTAACAGATCATTTGATTGAAAATGGTCGCTTGAAATGATGTTGTTCGACGAATAAATCATTCAGCCGAAAATGTCGTTTCGAAGAAATGATCTTTTGGCAGCAAGAAACATTTGTCTTGTCTTGTCTTAGTACATGCACAGCCAGTATTGAAAAGCATCCTGGAAATGTTGGTTGTCTTTCGGCAGCAAGAGTCATTTGGCCCTAAACTGTCTTTACTGCCAAACGATCATTCCACCAAACGGCATTTTTGGTCGAATGACCTATTCAGCTAAATTACTTTTGTTTGCCAACATTGCCAACGTTCATCTGAATGACACTTCCACTTGTCGTAAGACGAGTTTGTACAATCCCATTTAATTCCACCACTTAATTGTACCTTGACAGATACGTATTTCGACATCAACTAGGGTGGTCTAACCGGTAGTACCGAAACCGGTAATACCGGTATTACCGGCCAATTTTGAGTACCGAAAATATCGGTATTCAAGGCGGAAAATGGGGCCCTCCTTAGCCGTGTGGTAAGATGCGCGGCTACAAAGCAAGACCATGCTGAGGGTGGCTGGGTTCGATTCCCGGTGCCGGTCTAGACAATTCTCGGATTGGAAATTGTCTCGACTTTCCTGGGCATAAAAGTATCATCGTGTTAGCCTCATGATATACGAATGCAGAAATGGTAACTTGGCTTAGAAACCTCGCAGTTAATAACTGCGGAAGTGCTTAATGAACACTAAGCCGCGAGGCGGCAATGTCCCCAGTAGGGGATGTAATGCCAACGAAGAAGAAGAAGAAGGCGGAAAATACCGGTATTTCCGGTATTCTAAATTTTGCTGTCAGTATAAAAAAATCTCGAATAATTTTCACCTACATGTGTCAGCCAAACTGCCTGCAATTGAAAATCCGTCCCATATAATTTTAAAGGAGGGTAAACTGTGGTAAAACGCACCCTGGGGAAAACGACCTTTTGGCTTTTTTTGTCGGTGCTTCAGACATACTTTCAAACTTTCAAGAATGTTTACTGCTAGATTCGTAGATCAGAACTACATGCGCAGCTGTAAACACTATATTGAAAACTGTCGAAAATGTCCTCAAAAACGTATTATATTACCCCTGTCTACATAGTCGAGTTTTACCCACAAAAAAAAGTTACGTTCTGCAGTAGTTCTCTTCCGGAGATCACCTGTGAAAAATGATTAGCTGCAAAAATATGTCCGTTCTTCATTCGGAAAAGAATTTTTATTGGTGGCTGATACCAAGATACGCTGGAATAGCATGTTATCCATTCACAAACGGCTGAAGGGGCCCATTAATAAACTGTGATCGATTTGAAGCTTCACGTGGCGCTCTTATTTATGTTTGAGCAATTATAAAATCATTATTAATTATCTTTTTTATGCTTTCAAAGAACAAATGCAAGTTAAGAGACGTTCAAAACACGCCGTTTTTTTGCCTTTTTGAATAATCCTGTCGTAGAGCAAATGATCAGAAACGATTTTCTTTAAGAATTAAGACATCCAGAGTAACTTTGGTTAAGCAAGCGGAAGAGATCTTGAAGCGTAGAATCATTCCTGATGCGATCGTTGAAACTTAGATAACGACCACACCTGAAGATCGGTACGAAGAAGTTGCCTCTATGGATGATATTTTTGGTTTATCGGTTGAAGAACAACTCGTATAGAGACTACAGCAGAGCAAAACCGGCGTTGCCGGTGTCAACTACGTTGACGCCAGGATTCTTGCAAGCAATCCGTAAAGAATTATCCTCACTATGAATCTGAAGAATTTAGGGGAAGTACTTGACATTGGTTATCGACAGTCATGGAACCATTCGACCAACTTCCTTTGAACCAGAGAGAGCATTCTCAGCAGCTGGCAACATTGCCAACAAAATCCACGATTGAACAATGAATCGCTCAGGACCGTCGTGCGGGGCTTCTTTTAACAAATCAGGGGCTATTTTGGACATTTTAAAACAAGAATTGCAACGAAAATTACTATAAAATTGCCATTATCACCAATCGGGTGCCTTGTTGTTAGATGGATGGCAACTTTCTGTTTCAAATTTGGTATCTTTTCCGTTTAATTTTTTCAAAAAATCAAAAATCCAATGTAGCCCCCGGGGTCAAAAGAAGCCCCGGATGACGGTATGTTATGTCTAATCAAAGTTTCACTTTGCCCAACTCAACAATCAATGATTGTAACATTTGCAATTTGTCAACAAATATTGTTTTTCACACAAAAGTCCTAAACAATTTTTTCCAAAACTTTTCACTAATACCGGTATTTTACCGGTATTACCTGTATCGACTCGACCAAATACCGAGTACCGGTATTTGTCAAAAATGGCCAATACCGACCATCCTAAACGCAACAGTAAGGTCGTCTTCAGTGTCTCGTGCTTGACTCGACATACATGTCGTATGTACATTTCGGATAAATGGCCCTTTCTGCTAAATGACCAGTTCGGCCAAATGGCCCAAATGCGCTGTTAAAATCAAACGGGGATGTCATTTGGCATCATGGAGCCGGATTGTGTTTATTGTCTTTACAATAATTCATTAACCTATGATTAAAAATTACTTTTCCTAATGCTAGCAGGGTGCAGGGTGACTGATAGTTCAAAACTTTCTTTTTTATATTATTATCTATCCGTTTTGATAACCGTCTTTGTTTGGCGCCTCGATGAAGTCCGATTCCGCTGTTGAGCTCGTAGATGCTTTATCGTCATTATCGTCGTCGTCGTCTTCGTCATTGTGATCTACTTAGTTCAGAGTGTTAGTATGCGTAAGTGTACTTTGTGCCGTAACATCGGCGCGCGTATTCGAAGAAGATACTTTTTTTTCCCACCATTTGTGTAATTGAATACTTTTAACATCACCTATTTTCAATTTTATTTTGTTCTCCAAAAATTGCTGTACTTTTCCGACATCCGGACGCATTGGAAGAACTCAAAATCAACCACTAAAGTATTCTTCTTGACACCCATTTCACAATGAAATATTATACACGAGAGCGAAGCGAAAATATGACTGTTGGGTACAAGCAATGGATGGGACTACATTTGGACGAAAAATGTAGCGTAATCTGCTGCTAGGCAATAGCTGTTTCTTCAAACTAGGGAACTCTTCAGCCGAACAACATTTTCGGCTGTATATCCCTTTCGACCAAGTCCATTTTGGAATGGTTAAATGACTTCGAACTGGATGATTATGTTGCATTTATAGTCATAGCCGAACAGTGCTCTGATATGCAGAATAAGCTCAAGGACCTTGCCAAACGCTACTCATCGACTGGTTTATTCATCAACCTCAACAACGTGAACCCTTTCAACGTTACAGAAGTCGGACAAATAGTGGAAATGTTGAAAGCTTCCAATAGCTTGGCAGCCAAATGACACCTCATAGCGGTACCACCAATTCTTTGTTAAGAAAATTATTTCGAGCTTTTTAGTGGAATGTCTTCACTTGTCATAAGACGAGTTTGTACAATCCCATTTAATTCCACCACCTAATTGTACCTTGACAGATACGTATTTCGACCTCAACAGTAAGGTCGTCTTCAGTGTCTCGTACTTGACTCGACTATATTACCAATTCTTTGTTGACGAATTTTACAGCAATTCCCAGACATTCGACTATCTGTAACGTGACTGCTTAAAATTACTTATTTTCAACTAGATGTATTTGAAATATACAAAGCGAATTAAGTATCCTCAGTTTCCCTGAATGTCGTAGGTCGATATTTTTAATTCTATATAGATTTATTTCATACAGTTTTATAAGAAATGAATCTTTGAGTAGAAAATCTACTTTAAAAGACCGATAATTGAAATCGATCTCAGCACAGGTTTTACTGCACATCTAATCTGCAGTAGATAACTGGCCAAGACACATACTGCACACGATCAAAACAAACAACGTCTCCGGACACGACACGGCCGATCGACGCGCATCAGCCGGCAATGTATTGGGATAATCACGGACAACGGCCCGGACCCAGCAGGGCGCCATCGCTCACACACTTCGCCTCAGCTGACTGTGAGAACAAAATGTTTATTCTTTTCTTCGACTCCGGACCAGACCGCAGCAGCCGAGAGGCTGACCATTCCGGGGGGAATAAAGTGGACAACGAATCACTCGGGTGCGAGAAATTGATGACTCCGACCGAAGGAGTGAGGCTAGGATGATTCTAGGAAATCAAATCCAACTGGACGAGTTTGACGGTGGATGCGCATAGTGTTTCCAGAGGATCAAAATCTCGATCGAAAATATGCTAAATTTGACCTGGTTTTTTAAAATAGTTTATTTAGAGCAGACGATTTGCATAATTCACAACTCTTCGAATATTTTTCATTGTTAGGTAATTTGATCACTGACATTTTCTGTAACAAAACAACGTGTGTTATTTATCGTATAATAATCAATTCAGTAGCTAAAATAAACTGTATTTAATCGATCAATGAAGATCAAAATAAGATCGATAATATCCAAGGTTAATGTTTTAAGACGACGAATTTGTACCTCAGGGATTAAGTACGATTTACGTACGATTAAGAGAACCGTGTGTTCAGTCTGAACAAACTGGTCAAGAATTCAGCTCCGTACCAAAAATATCCACCAGTTAGTAAAAATTGATACCCACCGAATGTTTGGGAGGGGACCGAAATATTTTACCGGTTTCCCTCCCATTCGCGCGCTACCCATCGAGGCGTGAGAATCGCGTGAATCAGCCCGTCCTTCTGCTCATCTGCATATAATTTGGAAATGTCACCACGCATTCTTCCACGCGGATGAGAAGAACGGCAGGAACCCGGCGTAGGCACTTGCAAAACGATGACGATGATGCCTCGGAGGCTTCTGTTTGCGTGGCGTGGCCCACAACAATCCGAGTTTAATGAAATCAAATGCTAATTAGAGACCACGGCCAGATGCGTGCACCCTGCCGGGAAGTATTGCTGCTGAATGTTGAGCTGCCGGCCGGTGCAGCGTTTGGCCTCCCGCTAGGCGCTCGCTCTAGGGGGATCTCTGGACAGTTGTAACCTCTTTTTTTTTTCTTCCTGCCCGTGCTTGGACAGTCAATGGGCATTAATTATGGCCCCCATATGGGGTATAAATGGGAGTGCGGGAGAAAATCGGAGCTCCGAGGAAAGCATCACTCTTTCAGCTTTGAGCTAACTCGACGGGGCAGGAAGCTTCATTATTTGCTAATTGCCACTCGAAATTTTCAATTTGAGATACCTGATTCGGAGTACACTGACGGGGCGGACTTGTGGGTCCACTAAGTGGACGATAATTACGCTCAGTTGGTGTTTCGGGTGGAAGCTTCGTTGGACTCAGCTGGTAGCTTTTCTGAAACAGCATTGTAATGCATTTAGGTAGAATTACCTTGAATTTGTATGTACTGCTAAAATATAAGTTCGTAGAATTTATAGAAATCAGTATGAAACCACCTTTTAACGCAAATGAATATTTTCTTGAGTATTTTGATAATTCAATGTGCTTCACCGCTACACTGGAGATATAGATACTTTTGAGCAGTGTGTAGCGGTGTAAATCTGGTCATGATAAAGCCTGTCCACGTTAAATTTCGGACACCCATCGTCCAATGCGATTTTTTTTTAAATTTTCACAAACCACTGAGGAGATCAATTTCAGGGAGTTTTCCTTCTTGTCTAAAGAAATAAAATGGATACAAATCAGTTGGACGTTGTCTCAGTGTCCGAAATTTAACGTGGACAGGCTTTAATATGAGCACTTCAGTGCTGCTAATAATATGACGTCCCCTAACCTCTAATCCTACGGTATCAAGCGACCCGTGCCAAGGGGATGCATGGTCTGAGGGGTGAAATAAATAGTAGGCCACAAACGGAGCCTGTGGGGTACCTGGGCACCTCCACAGTATAACGTCCCTTACCACGTTATTGCGGAGCTTTGGCGTGGCGGACCTATTTTCTCGCGCGACTCGTGGGACCAAAATGTCGACCAAATTAAAAAAAAAAACAAATTTGAGTGGAGAGGGAGAAGCGTCTGACGAAAGACTGGATCCCTTCGCCAGACGAAGTGGCCTTAACAGGTCGTCCCACCGATCGCCAGGGGCAGGCGATACAGAAGAGCGTGGTATGTCTGGGGAACCATACATCGAGATCAAGATGGACGGAGCTACCCTGACCAGGGACCAGAGGCCAGAAAATGGAGGTGATTACAAACGTAGCGGACGTAATCATAACCTTTCTGGACAACGGCGGGTCGTACATCAAGGACTTGAAAAAATCCGTGCAGACCCTCTGTAACATGGTTGTAGAGGCAAAGCAGGAGTGGAAGTCCTTGCTGCAGGCAAGCAAGTAGGCGAAACGAAAGATCCGCCAACTTACGGAGGAGAAAGAGTTGGCAGTGAGCCAAGCGGTAAAGGCCAGGAAAGAAGCCGAGTCGAAGATTCGAGCCCTTACGGAAGAAAAGCCAGACTGCAGAACTCCGCAGACGCATGGCTGTTACAAGAGCAACTCCAAAGCTTAGTAAGGCAACCGACCTGAAGGGAGCTAGCGCCAAGCCGGTATTGTACAAGAAGAAGGCTACTAAGATCCGTCGGGAGAAGGTTGGCCAGGTTGACAACCCTAAGGAACGACGGGAGGAAGCCCTGGAGAGAAGTTGTGAATCCCAAAAAAGCGAAGAAGGAGCGAAAAGCGGTAGAGGAGGGAAAGGCGCCATTGACCAAGAAGGAGAATGCCCGTAGAGGAAAGGGCACATCTTCCAATGGTCACGGCAGGAAGGACAGAAGCGAAGCAATTATCGTCAAGGCTGATGGTAAGAGCTATGCTGACGTTCTGAAGGCTTTGCGGGGCGATTAAAAGCTTAGTGGCCTAGGGGATGATGTCAACTGCATCTGCAGAACGCAGAAGGGCGAGATGATCCTCGTCCTGAAGCGGGATGCAGCGCGGAAGAGTTCCGCGTATAAAAGGTTGGCATAAGAGGTGCTGGGTGATGCGGTTCAGGTGAGAACCCTATGTCCAGTAGAGGTGTAATTAAATGCCGAGGCCTAGACGAAATTACCGAAGCCGGTGAGCTGGTAGCTGCACTGAGAGATCAGTGTGGCGTTGAAATCCAGGATACCGCGATTCGGTTGCGGAAAGGTTATGCTGGAACGCAGGTTGCCTCATTCCAGGTACCTGTGGCTGACGCCAAGAAGGTACTGGATAAGGCCAAGCTGAAGGTGGGTTGGTCGGTATGCTCGGTGAGCGCAAACCAACAACCTCAGGCCTGCTTCAAGTGCTTCGATTACAGACATAAGTCATATGACTGCAAAGGTCCTGATCGGAGTCGGTTTTGCCCGAGGTGTGAAGCTGAAGGTCACAAGGCTCACACCTGCCAGGCCATACCGAGGTGTTTGATCTGTGGTCCTGACACAGACAACAAACACCTGTCCGGTGGGCAGGCCTGTCTGGCCTCCAGACGGGCTCGTCATGCAAGTAGCTCAGCTAAACGCGCTGCTACAACAGTCGGTACATGAGATTAAGACTGATGTTGCCTTGCTGTCCGACCCGTACCGCGTCCCTGCTAAACATAGCAGTTGGGTTGCGGATAAGTCCGGAATAGTGACTATCTGGACTTGCGGGAAGTACCCCATCCAGGAGATAGTGTCATCTCCTGATGATGAGGGTTTTGTTATAGCAAAGGTAAACGGAGTTTACTTTTGCAGCTATTACTGTCCTCCAAGATGGAGAATAGAGCAGTATACTAGGGTGTAAGATAATCTTGTAGCGTGACTAACTGGTCTTAAACCAAAAGTTGTAGCAGATGACTTCATCGCGTGGGCAGTGGATTGGTTCTCGGTTCACTAACGCTAGAAGTCATATCTTGCTAGAGTCTCTAGCGGTACTGAACATAGTCCTGCTGAACTAGGGCCAAGTCTCAACGTTTAGAGAACCGAATGGCGAGTCATGCATTGATGTGGCCTTCTGCAGCGCGGGATGGACGGTGGAGGCTGAATGGAGGGTTCACGAAGGGTATACTGCTAGTTACCATCAGGAAATGCGTTTAATGGTCAGCTATACCCCCAACAGAACCACAAGGCGGGTCAGTAAAGCTGATCTAGGATGGCGTACCTCGCAGTTTAACCCAGAACTGCTGGAAGAATCACTATGGTGGGAAAATCGGACTCTAGGCCTTAGTGGTGATGAGTTATCCGATGTCCTAACACGAGCATGTGACGTAACAATGCCCAGGAGGACTATGCCAACCGGCAACCGCAAACCGGTGCACTGGTGAACGACCCTAGTAGCACACATGTTACTCATTGGTTTCTCCAGCTGATATGTGACCAGATTCAGTCAAAATCAAGTTGCTGTAACCATTTTGTCTGACTTGTGCTGCTCGGGGACTACGATAGCTGATCTTCGCAGAACCTGTCTTAGAGATAAAAGAAGGTTGCGATGTGCTAGAACCGAAGCGGACAGGTTAGAAAGACGTCGGGTGTTCCAAAAAGCGAGCACAGCTCTGAACTACGAAATCAAATGTAGTAAGAGAGCCTGCGTTGAAGATCTGTGTAGGATAGTCAATAATACTCCATGGATGGGATGCATACAGGATAGTGATGGCTAGGACCTACAGCACACCTCCTGAGAAATCTCCGGAGATGTTAGCCAGGATCGTTGAAGCTTTGTTCCCGAAGCATGACTCATCGGACCGCTAGTGACTAACGATGAGCTTATCGCCGTTGCAAGAAAACTTAAGCTAAATAAGGCACCAGGGCCGGAAACCTGGTCCTTAGGCACGCGATTCTTGCCGCTCCAGATATGTTCAAGAGCTGCCTCCAACATTTCCTGGACGAAGGAAACTTCCCAGATCGTTGGAAACGGTAGAAGTTGGTGCTATTCCCTAAGCCTGGGAAATCCCCGGGAGAGCCTTCGGCATACATACCAATTTGCCAACTCGACACAACTGGTAAGTTGTTAGACAGGGTGATCCTGAATAGATTAGCGGACTATACGGAGTGTGCTGGTGGCTTATCAAGCAACCAGTATGGTTTCCATAAAAGCCATTCTACCATCGAAGCAATTCGGTCGGTAACGGAAACGGCTAAGATAGCGCGTGGTTTGAATAGGAGAGGTAATAGGTACTGTGCATTGATTCAGGAGCTCAAATACTTAAAGTCAATAACGGCGCCGGCCACGTCCTTACGGTCATATAGGAATGGAAGGATGTTAGTCCGACTCTCGTTGCTACTAGAGACCGAGTATACCTCTGCATTTCCACGATTGTCTTGGGACAGGATATCGTTTTAGTTACAAAGGATAATGTATCTGGACTCACTTTGGTATTATTTATTTATTCAGACTAAGGCCGAAGTGGCCTGTGCGGTATATAAGAGTCTTCACCATTCGGCTCGGTCCATGGCTACACGTCGCCAACCACGCAGTCTACGGAGGGTCCGCAAGTCATCTTCCACCTGATCGATCCACCTTGCCCGCTGCGCACCTCGCCTTCTTGTGCCCGTCGGATCGTTGTCGAGAACCATTTTCACCGGGTTACTGTCCGACATTCTGGCTACGTGCCAGGCCCACCGCAGTCGTCCGATTTTCGCGGTGTGAACGATGGATGGTTCTCCCAACAGCTGATACAGCTCGTGGTTCATTCGCCTCCTCCACGTACCGTCCGCCATCTGCACCCCACCATAGATGGTACGCAGCACTTTCCTTTCAAAAACTCAAAGTGCGCGTTGGTCCTCCACGAGCATCGTCCAGGTCTCGTGTCCGTAGAGGACTACCGGTCTAATTTTGTAGATTGTCAGTTTGGTACGCCGGCGAACTCTATTCGATCGGAGCTTCTTGCGGAGTCCAAAAAACGTACGATTTCCAGCCACTATGCGTCTCCGAATTTCTCTGCTGGTGTCATTTTCGGCAGTCACCAGTGAGCCAAAGTACACAAATTCTTCTACCACCTCGATTTCGTCACCACCGATGCAAACTCGCGGTGGGTGGTTCACATTGTCTTCTCTTGAACCTCTTCCTATCATGTACTTCGTCTTCGACGTGTTGATGACTAGTCCGATCCGCTTGGCTTCCCTCTTCAGTCTGATGTAGGCTTCCTCCATCTTCTCAAAGTTACGTGCCATAATATCTATGTCGTCGGAGAAGCCAAATAGCTGGACGGACCTATTGAAAATTGTACCACTCGTGTTAATCCCTGCTCTTCGTATTACCCCTTCCAAAGCGATGTTGAATAGCAGACACGAAAGACCATCACCTTGCCGTAACCCTCTGCGGGTTTCGAAGGGACTCGAGAATGCCCCTGAAACTCGAACTACGCACATCACCCGATCCATCGTCGCTTTGATCAACCGTGTCAGTTTATCCGGAAAACCGTGTTCGTGCATTAGCTGCCATAGCTGGTCCCGATCGATTCCCGAGCAGCACAAGTCAGACATAAATGGTTGCAGCAACTTGATTGTGACCAAATCTGGTCACATATGAGCTGCAGTAACCTGCGTGGTACATGTGTGCTGCTAGGGTTGTATCATATGCGGCTTTGAAGTCGATGAATAGATGATGTGTGGGCACGTTGTATTCGCGGCATTTCTGCAGTACTTGGCGAATGGCGAACACCTGGTCTGTGGTGGAGCGTTCGCCCATAAAACCCGCCTGGTACTGCCCCACGAGCTCCCTTGCAGTTGGTGCTAGTCGACGGCATAAAATTTGGGAGAGTACCTTGTAGGCGGCGTTCAGCAATGCGATTGCGCGGTAGTTGCTACAATCCAGCTTATCGCCCTTTTGTAGATGGGACACACGACACCTTCCATCCAGTCCTGCGGCAAAACTTCCTCCTCCCAAATCTTGGTAATGACCCAGTGCAGCGCTCTAGCCAGTGCCTCACCACCGTGTCTAAATAGCTCTCCTGGTAGTTGGTCAACCCCAGGGGCTTTGTTGTTCTTCAGCCGGCCAATCTCCTCCTGGATTTCCTGGAGATCCGGAGCCGGTAAAATTATGTCCTGCGCGCGTTCTCCCAGGTCCATCACCATACCGCCATCTTCGTCTGCCACATCGCCATTCAGGTGTTCTTCGTAGTGCTGCCGCCACCTTTGGATCACCTCACGCTCGTTCGTAAGAA
The DNA here is from genome assembly GCF_024139115.2 of Armigeres subalbatus. Taxonomy (NCBI): domain Eukaryota; kingdom Metazoa; phylum Arthropoda; class Insecta; order Diptera; family Culicidae; genus Armigeres; species Armigeres subalbatus. Next base: position 53,317,156 of record NC_085139.1, on the reverse strand, counting down.
GGTTCCCGTTTATGTCCTTACACATATCAGGCTGTGGCACGTGGCCCTTACGTGAACGGTTTAACTTCTCATAGAACTTTCGTGTGTTATTAGCGCGGTACAGTTGCTCCGTCTCTTCACGGTCTCGATCTTCCTGCTGGCGCTTTTTCCTCCGGAAAATCGAGTTTTGTCTGTTCCTCGCCTGTTTACATCGTGCCTCGTTCGCCCTCGTGCGGTGTTGCAGCAATCTCGCCCATGCTGCATTCTTCTCTTCCACTAACTGCTCACATTCGCCGTCATACCAGTCGTTTCTCTGATCCGGGGGCACCGTGCCAAGTGCAGCGGTTGCGGTGCTACCAATGGCGGATCGAATATCTCTCCTACCATCTTCAAGAGACGCTGCGCCTAGCTGCTCTTCCGTTGGAAGTGCCACTTCCAGCTGCAGCGCGTATTCTTGGGCTAGTCTACCGTCTTGTTGCCGCCCAATGTAAAGCCGCGACGTCCGACTTCGACGCGTGTTGTACACCGTCGAGAGTTTTGAGCGCAGGCATACTGCAACGAGGTAGTGGTCGGATTCAATATTCGCACTGCGGTAAGTGCGGACGTTCGCGATGTCGGAGAAGAATTTACCGTCGATTAGAACGTGGTCGATTTGGAGGCTGCGAAGTTTATGCATCGTTGGCCGTTGTCATTCGTACGGTATGCAGACTATCCGGTCCGATGACCGGTCTATACATTTCCTCCCTTCCTCCCAGTCCCGCAGTGGGCATCCATCGTATGTCTGCTCCAGCTGTGCGTAGAACGCTTCTTTCTCGTCGTCGGGTCTCCCTTCGTGTGGGCAGTGCACGTTGATGATGCTATAGTTGAAGAAACGGCCTTTAATCCTCAGCTTGCACATCCTTGCGTTGATTGGCTGCCACCCAACCACGCGTGGGCGCATCTTACCCAGCACTATGAAGCCGGTTCCAGCTCGTTGGTGCTGCCACAGCTTTGGTAGAAGGTAGCCGCTCGATTCCCGCTTTTCAACACTTTCTGTCCTGTCCAGCAAATCTCCTGCAGCGCCACGACGTCGAAAGATGTAACGTGGATGTAATTCATCGTAGATCATCCTGTCGCAACCTGCGAAACCTAGCGACTTGCAATTCCATGTTCCAAGCTTTCAATCGTGATCCTGTATTCGTCGCCTAGGTCTTTGCCGATTATATCGAGTCGCATTATCTCTTATATTGTTCGTAATGATTGGTTTTCCAGGCGGCTTATTGGGCCTGCGCTTATTGGGCTTGTGCGCTTCGAGCGGCACACGGTCGCTTTGGTGGGACCTACTTGCGGATACATGCAGCTTTTTATTGAGGTTTAACAGGGCCCAGTGTCAAATCCCACCACATCCTAGGCAAGCCCACAACTCGCAGATGGCATGGGGAGGGATCGTCAAGCCCTTGGACATAGTCCCTGCTGCCCACACTCACTTTGGTAAGCGATATGATCTATGGGATGGGAAATAACACTAATTCGAGTTAAAAGTTAAAACATGCACCCCCGGTGGCATATGAAAACTGAGGAGATTCGCGTTTCGGACGACCGCGCGACTCACTTGTTCGATAGCTACAGCAAACTATTGAAGAACGCGCTTTTTTCGACCGCGCCTGTCCGGCGCATGAGCCACCGAACACAAGATAGATATTTTATTTCTTTCCCGACGACTAAAATACGCACTGCACTTACTTGTTCCACAATATTTCGGCCGATCGCGCTGTCCGAAACAAGAGAAATCTCGCACTAAACTGATTTTTATTTCCGGCCTCGCAATGTAGAACACAATATTTCGGCCGATCGTGCGATCGTTCTGCTGTCCGACACAAGAGAAATCACGCACTCTTAATAACGCTAGCTGGGCAGCTAGAGCTGATTAACTGCATCGCTTGAGAGTCCAGGATTATCTGTGCAGGATTCTGAGAAGGATTCTGAAATTTTCAGAACAGGATATTGTTAGTCGACACCGACGCTGGTCAGCTTGAAGTGTCAGCAGGTGTCATGCATGACGGAGTATTACGCTTAAATCTCCCGGCTGGTGTGAAAATAGAAGGCTTTGCGGATGATGTAATGCTACAGGTCACAGGCGACAGTCTCGACGAAGTTGAAGATGTCAAGCAATGCATGGGTCCCGGACCGTGTCAACCGGGTTCGGCTGTCAGGGCTCTGGATGGTGTAATGGCTCTCTAGCTCGTCGTTGCAACAGATGACTAAGTTCCGTTTAGAGATGGTGTTTTCCCATGATTGGTGCTTTGCGTTCAGGTCTTCGGCGATGATGAACTGCCCCTGCCGCCGAGTGAGCTTGACTATGTCCCTTCGTAGCTCGACCAACGTGCCGTCGTTGACTTTTACTTGTGTGCCACAGTAAGCCACGATGAATGTGACGACTCCAACGGAGGTGGTGACTTCCACTCCAACGGCTTCGATGATTTGGAGCTTGAAGTCCGGCAGCAGGCGGCGTGCGATGTTGCTCCGCAAGGCGGTTGCCACTCTGAAGCTTGTTCGATTGAACCGAACCAGCCTAATGCCCGGAATTGTTGCACTTTCCTCGGGTTTCAGGTGGGTTTCGATAATGAAAGCCGCTTCAATCTCCTTCTCCTGAAGGAAATCGCTGAGCTCGACGATTTTACTCTTGAGCGAGCAAGCGTTCCAGTTTTCCAGACCCAATTTAGAAGCCATTTTTTCAATGACCCGAGCCGCAAATTGGCTGAATATTGGAGCCAGCTGCTCCGGGGTGTAGAGCGGAGCGGAATCCTCCGGGGGTAGAGGATGCTCATCTTGATGTCGTCGGAATCCATGAGGAGGAAGCGGGGGTTATTCGCTAGAGCCGGCGGTGACTTTCACGCCCTCGCTGCAGAGCCGAAATATACACTTCAGCCCTTTAGCGATTAACTGGCGAATTTTTGGGCGCAAATCCGGCGGATCGCCCTTATCCTTCCGCTCTGGTTGCACGTGCGGCAGCTGCGACTGATGCTTCTTACGTTTTTCCGGCGGATTGTCGGTATCGTCGATTGGCAACGAAGAATATACGTTGCTCTGCAAAAGCTGCTTGGAGGGATTACCCGTGCCTCCAAGGGCAGTACGCTTAGGCACTTTCTGGCGACCGAATTGGCCACCGAGTTTCCCATGACGGGTCCGGGAGAAAATAACGCCTAAAACACTAGGAAAAAATGCGGGAGCAAAAAGCACGTCCGTACGCTGCTGTCTCGAACTGGAATTCGCGCAAAACAAGGCTCTTTTTATGCACAAAGAAAATAAAAGCGTGCAGTTGGAAAATAATGTGCACCCATATCGTTTGCCAAAGGGACGGGACTTATGGTGTTACCTCATTAAATACAAGAAAGCTACTATCTCGCGCGTGCGTCATTTTCATTCTGACATTGGTTCCATCGGAGAGCGGCTTCATCGGCAGTCTTGCCGCATCAATTTAAAGTTTTCTGGACGGTCGTCGGCGCGTCGTTGCTACAGAAAATTCGACGTGGCGATGACGTGGGTAGCGGCATCAATGGCCTCATTGGCGGTCATTGATTTATTTATTTATTCATTTATTGATGATGGAGCTGCGAATCATCAATCGGGTAGATAAATCTGCTATAGAAGCACTCGTGAAATTTGTTCGCATCGGAGACGTTCCCAGAAGTGAGTTGTCACAGCCAGTGTTGTAAAATGTCATTTGCATTCGTTTGTATAATTTTCACAGAACTTTTTTCAGAAGGTAGCTATCGATTCATGTTGTATGACGAGCTTATAGCGCTTAAATGGACCTACAACTTTGTCTAACAAGACTTTGCTGTAAATATGGAATCTGGGGCTTGGGAGGCAAAATGTCATTGAAATGACATTATGTCAAATGACACGTGACATTTTGGAGAGTTTTCGCTCTCCAGCCTCAGATGTTATACTTAGAGCAATGTACCCTTGGACAAAAATATAGCCCTACTCAAGCGTTATGACTACATTCAAAATTATGGAATAAATTTGGCTTCTAAAGAAAGTTATGAACAAATTAGTTAAATGACACGCAGATGACATTTTACAAGCCTGGTCACAGCTCTCAAGTGGAAGCAGCTGTCAAGTTAGATTTGTCTCGAAGGGTTCAACCTATTAAGTGGATGCTGACAGTGATTGAAGATATTATTGAAAATTAATCGGTCCTTATCAGGACCACCATTATATTCGAAAGGAAGTAAAATACTGTACTGTGAATTATCAAAGGCATGGCCAGTGAAATTTTCTCGCCAGATTTCTGAGTTTGATTATGTACCTACTGTTAGGAGCTGTACACATGTTACGTAAGTACTTCTGAGGGGAGGTGGGTTCTGTCGATTTGTTACGCAACGCATAAATAAAATCATTTGTTTGAAAGAAAACTTACATGGGGGAAGGGTGTAGAAAAAATACTTAAGTAATAATAATGTACGACCCCTTCGTGGTTTGAATTGGGTATTATTGAGACGAATGACAAAAGAATTGATCTGAGATGAACTAAAAACAATCCGCTTAGTGTGGGTCGTGGAATCATGGTCTCCATGTCGGTCAGAGCGGAGGCAATCGGCAGGTGATTGCTGCAGAAACTGATTGGCGTCTCCATCGATTTGGTTGTCACCAGCGAAAATAAACATTTTCTTTGAAGATTCTGACTTTGGTTTTATTGCTCAGGGCCAAGATTTGTGAAAGAGAAAGTTGATCTGAGACGAATATTTATCACAATACAAAACACAATCGCTTGGCAACGGCAGACAGTTCGTCGGACTTGGCAATAAATTTATTCACAGACGTCGAAAATTTCTTTACTATGGTGGGGACTTCATCGGTTTAGCCGTTGTCGGTAAAAATTTGAATTTTCTCGCAAGATTCTGAGATTGGTTTTGTTGCTATTAGTGATTGAAAATGTGCATCATCGAAATAATTCGATTTTTTAGGACCACCATTTGTTAATCTGAGACCTGAGTCAATGTTTCTTCATATTTCAAAGCACAATCGCTTGACGGTGGTAGACAGTACGATCATAACGATGCCGTCGGTAACGGAATCACGGGCGCGTCGGAGATAAGCGCTGCAATAAATTTATTCACATATGTAGTGACTGAACACTGAACACCATAACCTTCTATTGTATTAAGTAAGTTGTGGAAAAATACTAAACTACAAATATTTCACTCTTTAACCTTCTGTCTGTGCTCAAAAAAACTTACGTTGTCTGTGCTCTGGGGTCAAATTGACCCCAAATTGAAATTGCTATAACTTTTTTATTGTTTGTCCGATTTTGGATTTTAGGGGCTGTTTCGAAAGATAATTTAATCATCTTTCAGGTCGTTTCAGGTCGATTGACTATTGGTGGGCGGGCACATCGCGGGGAGGGGTTTTAGTGAACAAGGGTACAAAAACAGTGATTTTTCATGATTGTTTTACTTATATCCGAAAATCTTACTTATTTTGAACTGCACATTTTTTAAAAAGGTTATGCAGGAAGGCGTGTGCTTTGGCATGAGGCGTAGATAAGTTAAGAACTTGGCCGCCAGGTGGTGGTATATTTGAATTCATGATTTTAGACTACTGAAGATATTCCGATATATAGAATTCTCCTCAGTGTAAATATTCTTATCGTACAAATTTAAAATTTGTTAAAATGGCGTCTTGATCAAAGGTCGTCTAGTGGGAATGGACTGTCTAGTGACGGAAGTAATAATTGGGAATTTTACAAATAGGCGGCAAATTGGCTAATCTTTGGTTACGCATGTAGACCCAAAGGCCTTAGTTCCAGGGTTTTCTTGAATGACCTAAAACATATTCTGTGAACACATTCTATTATTTGCAGCATCGCTGGAGCAGGTTGAATGCAAAGAAAACTTTTGATGAACTCTACCACAACATTCATGATTACCAAAAATGCTACAAACCAAAATACATCAGATCTCACATGCAACAAAATACTCAAATATAACAGCTTATTAGCGCCGCATCTTGGAAGAAGTGCTCATTATATTGAGCACCGCTTTGTAGTCCTGGACATCCTGACCAATGTTGCCGAATACAACTTGGTTGTAGGTATGAGGGATCTCAAGCTAAAGCAATATTTCAAATATGCAAGAATATTGCAAGTACATTAGGCGCGGCCTATTTGTAAATTTCCTAATTATTTATTCCGTCACATGACAGTCCATTCCCACCAGACGAACTTTGTTAAAGACGTCATCTTTACAAATTTCAAATTTGTGCGATAAGAATATTTACACTGAGGAGAATTCCATATATCGGAATTACTTGAGTAGTCTAAAATAACGAATTCAAATATACCGCCACCTAACGACCAAGCTCTAAACTAATCAATGCCTCATGTCAAAGCACACGCCTTCCCGCATAACCTTTTTGAAAAAGTGCAGTTCAAAATGGGTAGGATTTTCAGATATAAGTAAAATAAGCATGAAAAATCACTGTTTTGTACCCTTTTTTACGAAAACCCCTCCCCGCGATGTACCCGCCCACCTATAGTCAATGTTTGGTAACGACCTGAAAGATGATTAAATTATCTTTCGAAACAGCCCTAAAAATCTAAAATTGGCCAAACATTAAAAAAGTTATAGCAATTTCAATTTGGGGTCAATTTGACCCCAGAGCACAGACAACGTAAGTTTTTTTAAAAAAGTACACTGTAGCGCAAATTTTCAAGATTTTTCAAGCGAATTTGCACCTAGGAGACAGATCTCGGCGAGTTTTACCAAACTACCAAAAATTAGGAGAATCGGTTGAAAACTAAAAAAATGGCAGCCACTCAAAGTGGCCTGGGGTCATATTGACCCCAGAGCACAGACAAAAGGTTAAAGGGGCGCGTTCAATTCTGAACAATTGAAAATAACAAAAAATAGTCAAAATACCCTGCCTTAACGCTGATTTACAGTTTACGGAAAACATGTCATGGGATGTGGTCCGTTTTCCGTGCCCCAAACCCATAAATCCCGCCCTTTTCAAAATGCGTGGGAACCAAGTCCCGTTACACGTCTTCCGAACTGTAAACCAGCCTTTAAAGCCGGTCTGGGGATTAGAGAGATAAAAAAAAATAGTTTTGAGAAAAAAAATGTCAAAAGACAAATGCGAAAAGAGCAATAGGGTGGGATTATTAATTTCCAGTGCCAAAGCCCTTTTCCATGAATATAAGTGAGGTAAAAACTGCGGATAAGAATAACAAGAATCTCAACAAGGAAACAACATTAATAAAAAGTGATTTTAATTTTTTCCATGATTATGGTTGACTGACTAATTTATAGGCTGGTTTGAAGCTTGAACTCTCGGAGATTTCCGCCGGGTTGTATTTAAAAGAAATTTTTATTTTCTATAACAGAATCCAATTGATCCCGGCCACACATATGGAAGCGAAATTTTCAACAAGCATGCAAGCATAGTGGATGATTTCGAAATATTCAGAATTATTCAGAATAACTTTGAATGATTCTTAATGTTTCGGAAAGAATCAAAGGATTGAAAAATATGTGGTGCAGCAAATTTTAAAAAACATAGAATTACCTGCTTCGCAAGATTTGAAAAAAATCGAAAATGAACATAATCTGGGAATAAAAATGTCTGTCCCTGCGCTTCATTTTATTGACGTTGAGGCGTGACCTGATTTTCAGGATATACTTTCCAACCAAGTTACTCAATCCGTTTAATCCACTAATAAAATTGGCCAAATTTTAATGCCTTCGGAATTAGCCGAAAAAAGTGATTGTAATGAAACTGTATGAATAATTCTCCTGTAGAAATACCACATGACATTAACGTTAAGAAAACACGATCCATGGAAAATACATAACAGCATAGTTAGGATTCTTTTACAAGCAACACTAGTAATATAACATTTGACACTTTTTTGATGGGTTTCATCCACTTTTTAAGTATCTGGGTTTAGATTCCCGCCTAAAATATTGATTTTTTTCGAATAATATTTTGGTGCTCTTTGGTAGAATCAATGAAAAAACGGGACAAATTGAGGATTTTTGAGATTACGACGGGACAGCACAATAAGGTCTTAAACTGTCCCGTTAAATACGGTACGTATGGTCAGCCTATATATGAAGAAAGTTTGTTTAGAATCAGTTTTCACTTCGTACTCTTCTCAACAATGCGCATTTTACATCACTGACAGCACATAACAGAATACAAAATCACGCAAAAAAATTACACTGGAGAATTTGCAAGTCACTAGCGTTTGCACTTTGATGAAATCATCGTAACTTTACCTTCTTTCCAGATATAATGATGGTCGTGAAAAGAACCGATTTATTTTAAATTGTGGCCTCGCTAACAGCAACTATTTGATCGTGCAACCGCTATAGACGCCGTCGATCACCAGATCCGCCGACGATCACCTCCGATGCTGACTGGTACATGGACATGAAGGACGCGCTGCTACTGACGTGACCGCCACGTGAAGCTAATAGGCCAGAAGGCCAGTATCTTACATCATTTTGATGTCAGTGTTGAGGATGCATGCATGCCGGGTTTGGAAAGAAACACCATTTTCATTAGTTTAACGTTAATAACCAATAGTATCGATGGAATTGGCATTGCTGGAGAGTTTCCGAATCGATTGATAAGAAAATCTCGAAAATCTTTCGAAAGATAAAGACGCTATTAGGTGCTGAAATCTCTCCTAATTTCGTAACGGTCTAGAATTTGGAAATTTTCATTCAATGTTCATTTCAAAACTATTTTAGGTGCTATTGCGGACGAACATCAAATTTTTAGTTGTTCCGCCGAAAAATCTGTTTAATAAAGACAATAAAAAATATTTTAGAAAGGATTATAATGGCTGTTATGTTTTCAAAACAAAATAGTACAGACTTTTAAAGACATTTGACCTAGGCCGCTCGAACCTAACCCGAAAATTTCGATAAATTCTGCATGAACTCGTGGCAAGTGCAGAGGTATATTCGGCTTGCAGTGGGCGAGTGATTGCGTCATCATTTACTCCCCTTCCCTCTACATTGACCTGCATTCTGACGTAGCAGGTGCCAGTGTGACCTAACAAATGAGAGCACCAGTACTTGTACATTGAAGATGAGTGCTAGTCCCAAGCACACATCTCTGTTGGCTCTCTGTGCAAGAACAGCTGGTCATAATGGAGTTGCAACTACGGGCAGACAATCAAGCTCAAGCTAAAGCTCGATACCGCTGGACAGTGCTTGCTATTTGAAGCACCTTCAATCCACTAAACTTTTTAATCTTACTTTTAGAATGTTTGAATGTGAAATATTGCACATTTTTTCCTTAGTAAAAAGAGTAACTCACAAAAAAAGTTTCGCCATGGGCGCCGGGAATCTACGCTACAGCTCTGGACTTACCTTAATGTTAGTTATCTCTTTACACTGTCAATAGCTTGATGAATTTATATTTTTACAGTCATTAACCCATCGGAGTCAAGCTCCTGAGAAATAGAATCATCTACATACGATTTATTGTTGTGTATTAACCTGTTTATTGGTCAACACCCGCCAACTCCATCGTTTATCTGTCAATTCGTTTAACAGCCATCGAAATTGATGCTCAATCGTTGTTTGCTCAAAGTAACGATCAATATCATCCTCTACATGGTTGTGATGCGATGGAGGATTTTTTTCACTCTTTGTCATCAAAATCCACCCAGCGACGATCAGCCACAATCCGAGATCATAAGCCGCGCATCAGGACGGATCTCACCGTCTTCGACGACGACGACTGGCTGGCTGCGGCACATTCATAAACACGCTATATTTATGATAATTTTTAATTGTAAGTAGCAACAACTTTGGACAAGCATCATAAAGACAAGATAATTTTTGCGTTTTTCGCCCGTGTTCGTTTCATTTTTTCTTCCTTCCTCGATAGGTGACTTGAGGAGAACGATCGTGCAGGGTCTGAGATTTTTGCGTTCACTCTCGAGATCGTCTTCCGTTTGTTGCTCTGGTTTTCGATTTTTTTGTCTTCTCCATCCACATTCACATGACGTCGTTTTCAGTTTCGTTGTGGTTTTTCGGTTTCTTACGTTTTCCGACCAGCAGCGCGTTCTGACGACGAGCCTCATCAAATCATAAGTAGGTTCGTGTGTGAACGAAAATGGGACCCAAGCAGCGACCAAGAAAACGAGCGCCATGATATTTCTGTTTGTTTTGCTAATTGAGCTTATCGATTTTATTCGATCTTATTAGCATGAACGAGAACTTTTAGATTATCAGGTGTTTCTTTACGATCGGGTGCGATGTTGGTTGTCGCACAGTGGTGGGAAACGTTTGGGCTCTCGCTAGGCGAGCGATCAAAGAAGATTAATTCTAAAGAAGTCTCTACGACGAGCTTTGTGATTATTCAGTTTTTCTTCATATTGGAATTTATGAGGAATTTTTTGTCAGAGATAAACACGTATCTTTCGAATTAGTTTGCCATAGATCCATTATAAAAGGAGTAAATCAAACCGAATTTCAATTCATGTCATGCTTATTCCAAATAGTCCTTCTGTCCCAAAGCTTATGCAGTTATTCAAAATAACTAACGACGAAGCACGTGTCGTCCACCGAGGGAACCGATTAGCCCCAATCGATCAAAGACCGCGTGACGAGCACAAACAAAGGAACGGTTATCTTCCCTGCCAGCCAGTTCTCAGTAGACGAATATTTCCACCTAGTTGGGCAATAGAAATTCAAATCACATTTTCGACACCGTGAAGCTGTGCCGTGCGGCGGTGATCCGTCTCAAGCTCATCCGTCGAACCACTACAACCAGGTTCATCGGATCCGCCGGCTTCGTCATAGTCATCATCATCGTCGTTGTCTCGTCGTGACCCCCAAGCCTAATTCATGTAGACCAGCAACGGCCTCATCCCGAGCTGGGACCTGAATAGCCTCATTCTTACAATTTCATTTTTTCGTGATTCGTGGAAAGCACGTACGGGAAATAAATCTTCATGTAATAATTCCGGGAATTTTATTTCATCTCACTCTTGGTTCATACGCTTGGAATCCTCTGCGCGGAAGAACAATCCGTTCGTCATTCAGTCTACCACGAATGTGCTTGAACGGGAAAAAATGTTATTGCCTTACATATCATATCAAAGAACATATTCGTTTTCATCTGAGTAAATTATTTATGATAAATTGCGCTCCCGTTATTAACTTACGATGCATGTGGCGCTTGCTATTAATTAATTTAACTTGTAGAAGGTTTGTTGACTTTGTTGCCTAAAATCAAAATGAATCCACAGGTTGATTGACAAAAATGGTTTCGTTGTTTCATATACGACCGTCTGAACAAAATCAAACATTTTATATTGGATGACTTTGAAGTTTCGATGTGGGAGGATGTGGATTAGGTCCAATGTGGAAAGGGCAAGCATTATTGGGCTCATTTCTTCTGCACTGACGTAGATCAGGATGTTCAAAAGCCGATTTGCGCTGTCAAGCGTGTGTTTCGCTAGTGATCAGCAGCTGAAGGATCTGGACACAAGTAGCAAGGAAAGAAGACCGGAGCTGGAGTTTATCAACAAGCAGGATCAGTTTAAGAGAAGCATCAGCAGGTTTCCGAGCCTCTCAGAAGGAGGCTTCCGATTCTCTTGAAAGGAGGCGTCCGAGCCTCTTGAAAAAGGCTTCTAAGTCACTTGAAAGGTGGCCTGCGAGCCTCTTGAAAGGAAGCTTGTGAGCCACTTGAAATGAGGCTTGCGAGCGTCTTGAAAAAAGGCTTCCGAGCCTCTTGGAAGGAGGCTTCCGAGCCTCTTGAAAGGAGGCTTCCGAGCTTCTTGAAAGGAGGCTTCCGAGCCTCTTGAAAGGAGGCTTCCGAGCCTCTTGAAAGGAGGCTTCCGAGCCTCTTGAAAGGAGGCTTCCGAGCCTCTTGAAAGGAGGCTTGAGGCCTCTTGAAAGGAGGCTTCTGAGCGTCTTGAAAGGAGGCTTCCGAGCCTCTTGAAAGGAGGCTTCCGAGCCTCTTGAAAGGAGGCTTCTGAGCCTCTTGAAAGGAAGCTTGAGCATCTTGAAAGGAGGCTCTGAGACTCTTGAAAGGAGGCTTCCGAGACTCTTGAAAGGAGGCTTTCAGGCTTCTTGAAAGGAGGATTCCAGGCCTCTTGAAAGGAGGCTTGAGGCCTCTTGAAAGGAGGCTTCCAGGCCTCTTGAAAGGAGGCTGAGCCTCTTGAAAGGAGGCTTCCAGGCCTCTTGAAGGAGGCTTCTGAGCCTTTGAAAGGAGGCTTCCGGGCCTCTTGAAAGGAGGCTTCAGGCCTCTTGAAGGAGGCTTGAGGCCTCTTGAAGGAGGCTTCCAGGCCTCTTGAAAGGAGGCTGGGGCCTCTTGAAAGGAGGCTTCCAGGCCTCTTGAAAGGAGGCTTCCTGAGCCTCTTGAAGGAGGCTCTGAGGCCTCTTGAAAGGAGGCTTCTGAGGCCTCTTGAAAGGAGGCTTCTGAGCCTCTTGAAAGGAGGCCTGGAGCCTCTTGAAGGGAGGCTCTGAGGCCTCTTGAAAGGAGGCTTCCGGGCCTCTTGAAAGGAGGCTCTGAGGCCTCTTGAAAGGAGGCTTCTGAGCCTCTTGAAAGGAGGCTTGGGCCTCTTGAAAGGAGGCTCTGAGCCTCTTGAAAGGAGGCCTGAGCCTCTTGAAAGGAGGCTCTGGAGCCTCTTGAAAGGAGGCTTCCTGAGGCCTCTTGAAAGGAGGCTTCCGAGCCTCTTGAAGGAGGCTGAGGCCTCTTGAAAGGAGGCTTCTGAGCCTCTTGAAAGGAGGCTTCTGAGCCTCTTGAAAGGAGGCTTCCAGGCCTCTTGAAAGGAGGCTGAGCCTCTTGAAAGGAGGCTTGAGCCTCTTGAAAGGAGGCTTCCGGGCCTCTTGAAAGGAGGCTGAGGCCTCTTGAAAGGAGGCTTCTGAGCCTCTTGAAAGGAGGCTGAGCCTCTTGAAAGGAGGCTTCCAGGCCTCTTGAAAGGAGGCTTCCAGGCCTCTTGAAAGGAGGCCTCTTGAGGCTGAGCCCTCTTGAAAGGAGGCTTCCGAGCCTCTTGAAAGGAGGCTTCCTGAGCCTCTTGAAGGAGGCTGAGCCTCTTGAAAGGAGGCTTGAGGCCTCTTGAAAGGAGGCTTCCAGGCCTCTTGAAAGGAGGCCTGAGCCTCTTGAAAGGAGGCTTCTGAGGCCTCTTGAAAGGAGGCTTGAGCCTCTTGAAAGGAGGCTTCCGGGCCTCTTGAAAGGAGGCTTCCAGGCCTCTTGAAAGGAGGCTTCCGGGCCTCTTGAAAGGAGGCTTCCAGGCCTCTTGAAAGGAGGCTTCCAGAGCCTCTTGAAAGGAGGCTCTGAGCCTCTTGAAAGGAGGCTCTGAGCCTCTTGAAGGAGGCCTGAGCCTCTTGAAAGGAGGCTTCCTGAGCCTCTTGAAAGGAGGCTCTGAGGCCTCTTGAAAGGAGGCTGGAGCCTCTTGAAAGGAGGCCTGAGCCTCTTGAAAGGAGGCTTCTGAGCCTCTTGAAAGGAGGCTTCTGGAGCCTCTTGAAGGAGGCCCGGGCCTCTTGAAGGGAGGCTTCCGAGGCCTCTTGAAAGGAGGCTTCCTGAGCCTCTTGAAAGGAGGCCTGAGCCTCTTGAAAGGAGGCTTCTGAGCCTCTTGAAGGAGGCTGGAGCCTCTTGAAAGGAGGCTTCTGAGGCCTCTTGAAAGGAGGCTCTGAGCCTCTTGAAAGGAGGCTTCCAGGCCTCTTGAAAGGAGGCTTCTGAGCCTCTTGAAAGGAGGCTTCCTGAGGCCTCTTGAAAGGAGGCTTCCAGGCCTCTTGAAAGGGAGGCTTCTGAGGCCTCTTGAAAGGAGGCTTCCTGAGCCTCTTGAAAGGAGGCTGGAGCCTCTTGAAAGGGAGGCTTCTGAGCCTCTTGAAAGGAGGCTTCCGAGCTCTCTGAAAGGAGGCTTCTGAGCCTCTTGAAAGGAGGCCTGAGCCTCTTGAAAGGAGGCCTGAGGCCTCTTGAAAGGAGGCTGAGGCCTCTTGAAAGGAGGCTTCTGAGCCTCTTGAAGGAGGCTTCCAGGCCTCTTGAAAGGAGGCTTCTGAGGCCTCTTGAAGGAGGCTCTGAGCCTCTTGAAAGGAGGCTTGAGCCTCTTGAAAGGAGGCTCTGAGCCTCTTGAAAGGAGGCTTGAGCCTCTTGAAAGGAGGCTCTGAGCCTCTTGAAAGGAGGCCTGAGCCTCATGAAAGGAGGCCTGAGCCTCTTAAAGGAGGGGCTCTGAGCCTCTTGAAAAGGCTTCTAAGTCACTTGAAAGGTGGCCTGCGAGCCTCTTGAAAAGAAGCTTGGAGCCACTTGAAATGAGGCTTGCGAGCGTCTTGAAAAAGGCTGAGGCCTCTTGAAGGAGGCTTCCGAGCCTCTTGAAAGGAGGCTTCCAGGCTTCTAGAAGAAGGCTTCCAGGCCTCTTGAAAGGAGGCTTCCGAGCCTCTTGAAGGAGGCTTGAGCCTCTTGAAAGGAGCCTTCTGAGCCTCTTGAATGGAGGCTCTGAGCCTCTTGAAAGAAGGCTGAGGCCTCTTGAAAGGAGGCTCTGAGCCTCTTGAAAGGAGGCTTGAGGCCTCTTGAAAGGAGGCTTCCGAGGCCTCTTGAAAGGAGGCTCTGAGCCTCTTGAAGGAGGCTTCCAGGCCTCTTGAAAGGAGGCTTGAGCCTCTTGAAAGGAGGCTGAGCCTCTTGAAAGGAGGCTTCTGAGCCTCTTGAAAGGAGGCTTCTGAGCCTCTTGAAAGGAGGCTTCTGAGCCTCTTGAAAGGAGGAGGCTGAGCCTCTTGAAAGGAGGCTTCTGAGCCTCTTGAAAGGAGGCTTCTGAGCCTCTTGAAAGGAGGCTTCCGAGCCTCTTGAAAGGAGGCTCTGAGCCTCTTGAAGGAGGCTGGAGCCTCTTGAAAGGAGGCTCTGAGCCTCTTGAAAGGAGGCTTCTGAGCCTCCTGAAAGGAGGCTCTGAGCCTCTTGAAAGGAGGCTTCGAGCCTCTTGAAAGGAGGCTTCTGAGCCTCTTGAAAGGAGGCTTCTGAGCCTCTTGAAAGGAGGCTTCTGAGGCCTCTTGAAAGGAGGCTTCTGAGCCTCTTGAAAGAAGGCTTCCGAGCCTCTTGAAAGGAGGCTTGAGACCTCTTGAAAGGAGGCTTGAGGCCTCTTGAAAGGAGGCTCTGAGCCTCTTGAAAGGAGGCTTGAGCCTCTTGAAAGGAGGCTTCTGAGCCTCTTGAAAGGAGGCCTGAGGCCTCTTGAAAGGAGGCTTCTGAGCCTCTTGAAAGGAGGCTTCCTGAGCCCTCTTGAAAGGAGGCATCTGAGGCCTCTTGAAAGGAGGCTTCTGAGGCCTCTTGAAAGGAGGCTCTGAGCCTCTTGAAGGAGGCTTCTGAGGCCTCTTGAAAGGAGGCTGAGCCTCTTGAAAGGGAGGCTTCTGAGCTCTTGAAAGGAGGCTTCTGAGCCTCTTGAAAGGAGGCTTGAGCCTCTTGAAAGGAGGCCTGAGCCTCTTGAAAGGAGGCTCTGAGGCCTCTTGAAAGGAGGCCTGAGCCTCTTGGAAGGAGGCCTGAGCCTCTTGAAAAGGCTTCTAAGTCACTTGAAAGGTGGCCTCAGGCCTCTTGAAAGGAAGCTTGTGAGCCACTTGAAATGAGGCTTGCAGAGCGTCTTGAAAAAAGGCTTCTGAGCCTCTTGGAAGGAGGCTTGAGCCTCTTGAAAGGAGGCCTGAGCTTTGAAAGGAGGCTGAGCCTCTTGAAAGGAGGCTTCCGAGGCCTCTTGAAAGGAGGCTCTGAGGCCTCTTGAAAGGAGCCTTCCAGCCTCTTGAATGGAGGCTTCCGGGCCTCTTGAAAGGAGGCTCTGAGCCTTGAAAGAAGGCCTGAGCCTCTTGAAAGGAGGCCTGAGCCTCTTGAAAGAAGGCTTCTGAGGCCTCTTGAAAGGAGGCTCTGAGCCTCTTGAAAGGAGGCTTCTGAGCCTCTTGAAAGGAGGCTTGAGCCTCTTGAAAGGAGGCCTGAGCCTCTTGAAAGGAGGCTTCGAGCCTCTTGAAAGGAGGCTGGAGCCTCTTGAAAGGAGGCTCTGAGCCTCTTGAAAGGAGGCTTCTGAGCCTCTTGAAAGGAGGCTCTGAGCCTCCTGAAAGGAGGCTTCCTGAGCCTCTTGAAAGGAAGCCTGAGCCTCTTGAAAGGAGGCCTGAGCCTCTTGAAAGGAGGCCTCTGAGCCTCTTGAAAGGAGGCTTCTGAGCCTCTTGAAAGGAGGCTTCTGAGCCTCTTGAAAGGAGGCTCTGAGCCTCTTGAAAGGAGGCTTCTGAGCCTCTTGAAAGGAGGCTTTGAGCCTCTTGAAAGGAGGCTCTGAGCCTCTTGAAAGGAGGCTTGAGCCTCTTGAAAGGAGGCTTCTGAGCCTCTTGAAAGGAGGCTTCTGAGGCCTCTTGAAAGGAGGCTTCTGAGCCTCTTGAAAGGAGGCTTCTGAGGCCTCTTGAAAGGAGGCTCTGAGCCTCTTGAAAGGAGGCTTCCAAACCTCCTGAAAGGAGGCTTCTGAGCCTCTTGAAGGAGGCCTGAGCCTCTTGAAAGGAGGCTCGAGCCTCTTGAAAGGAGGCTCTGAGCCTCTTGAAAGGAGGCTTCTGAGCCTCTTGAAAGGAGGCTCTGAGCCTCTTGAAAGGAGGCCTGAGCCTCTTGAAAGGAGGCTTCCTAACCTCTTGAAAGAGGCCCCGAGCCTCTTGAAAGGAGGCTCTGAGCTCTTGAAAGGAGGCTCTGAGCCTCTTGAAAGGAGGCTCTGAGCCTCTTGAAAGGAGGCTCTGAGCTCTTGAAAGGAGGCCTGAGCCTCTTGAAAGGAGGCTTCTGAGCCTCTTGAAAGGAGGCTTGAGCCTCTTGAAAGGAGGCTTCCTGAGCCTCTTGAAAGGAGGCTCTGAGCCTCTTGAAAGGAGGCTTGAGCCTCTTGAAAGGAGGCTTCTGAGCCTCTTGAAAGGAGGCTCTGAGCCTCTTGAAAGGAGGCCTGGAGCCTCTTGAAAGGAGGCTTCTGAGCCTCTTGAAAGGAGGCCTGAGCCTCTTGAAAGGAGGCCTGAGCCTCTTGAAAGGAGGCTTCTGAGCCTCTTGAAAGGAGGCCTGAGCCTCTTGAAAGGAGGCTCTGAGCCTCTTGAAAAGGCTTCTAAGTCACTTGAAAGGTGGCCTGAGCCTCTTGAAAAGAGGCTTGAGAGCCACTTGAAATGAGGCTTATGAGCGTCTTGGAAAAGGCTTCTGAGCCTCTTGAAGGAGGCTCTGAGCCTCTTGAAAGGAGGCTTCCAGAGCCTCTTGAAAGGAGGCTTCTGAGCCTCTTGAAAGGAGGCTTCTGAGCCTCTTGAAAGGAGGCCTGAGGCCTCTTGAAAGGAGCCTGAGCCTCTTGAATGGAGGCTCTGAGCCTCTTGAAAGGAGGTTTCTGAGGCCTCTTGAAAGAAGGCTTCTGAGCCTCTTGAAAGGAGGCCTGAGCCTCTTGAAAGGAGGCTGGAGCCTCTTGAAAGGAGGCCTGAGCCTCTTGAAAGGAGGCTTCTGAGCCTCTTGAAAGGAGGCCTGAGCCTCTTGAAAGGAGGCTTCTGAGCCTCTTGAAAGGAGGCCTGAGCCTCTTGAAAGGAGGCTCTGAGCCTCTTGAAAGGAGGCCTGAGCCTCTTGAAAGGAGGCTTGAGGCCTCTTGAAAGGAGGCTTCTGAGCCTCTTGAAAGGAGGCTTCTGAGCCTCTTGAAAGGGAGGCTTCTGAGCCTCTTGAAAGGAGGCTTCTGAGCCTCTTGAAAGGAGGCCTGAGCCTCTTGAAAGGAGGCTTCTGAGCCTCTTGAAAGGAGGCTTCTGAGCCTCTTGAAAGGAGGCTTCTGAGGCCTCTTGAAAGGAGGCCTGAGGCCTCTTGAAAGGAGGCTTCTGAGGCCTCTTGAAAGGAGGCTTCTGAGCCTCTTGAAAGGAGGCTTCCTGAGGCCTCTTGAAAGGAGGCTTCTGAGCTCTTGAAAGGAGGCTCTGAGCCTCTTGAAAGGAGGCTTGAGCCTCTTGAAAG
Source organism: Armigeres subalbatus (assembly GCF_024139115.2). NCBI lineage: Eukaryota > Metazoa > Arthropoda > Insecta > Diptera > Culicidae > Armigeres > Armigeres subalbatus. Next base: position 53,299,270 of record NC_085139.1, on the reverse strand, counting down.
GAGGCCTGAGCCTCTTGAAAGGAGGCTCTGAGCCTCTTGAAAGGAGGCTTCTGAGCCTCTTGAAAGGAGGCTCTGAGCCTCTTGAAAGGAGGCCTGAGCCTCTTGAAAGGAGGCTTCTGAGCCTCTTGAAAGGAGGCTTCGAGCCTCTTGAAAGGAGGCTTCTGAGCCTCTTGAAAGGAGGCCTGAGCCTCTTGAAAGGAGGCTTCTGAGCCTCTTGAAAGGAGGCTCTGAGCCTCTTGAAAGGAGGCTTCTGAGCCTCTTGAAAGGAGGCTTCTGAGCCTCTTGAAAGGAGGCTTCTGAGCCTCTTGAAAGGAGGCCTGAGCCTCTTGAAAGGAGGCTCTGAGCCTCTTGAAAGGAGGCTTCTGAGCCTCTTGAAAGGAGGCTTGAGGCCTCTTGAAAGGAGGCTTCTGAGCCTCTTGAAAGGAGGCTTCTGAGCTCTTGAAAGGAGGCTTCTGAGCCTCTTGAAAGGAGGCTTCTGAGCCTCTTGAAAGGAGGCCTGAGCCTCTTGAAAGGAGGCTTCTGAGCCTCTTGAAAGGAGGCTTCTGAGCCTCTTGAAAGGAGGCTTCTGAGCCTCTTGAAAGGAGGCCTGAGCCTCTTGAAAGGAGGCTTCTGAGCCTCTTGAAAGGAGGCTCTGAGCCTCTTGAAAGGAGGCTTCTGAGCCTCTTGAAAGGAGGCTCTGAGCCTCTTGAAAGGAGGCTTCTGAGCCTCTTGAAAGGAGGCCTGAGCCTCTTGAAAGGAGGCTTCCTGAGCCTCTTGAAAGGAGGCTCTGAGCCTCTTGAAAGGAGGCTTCTGAGCCTCTTGAAAGGAGGCCTGAGCCTCTTGAAAGGAGGCTCTGAGCCTCTTGAAAGGAGGCTTGAGCCTCTTGAAAGGAGGCTTTGAGCCTCTTGAAAGGAGGCTTGAGCCTTCTTGAAAGGAGGCTTCTGAGGCCTCTTGAAAGGAGGCCTGAGCCTCCTGAAAGGAGGCTTCTGAGCCTCTTGAAGGAGGCTTCCTGAGCCTCTTGAAAGGAGGCCTGAGCCTCTTGAAAGGAGGCTTCTGAGCCTCTTGAAAGGAGGCTCTGAGCCTCTTGAAAGGGAGGCTTCTGAGGCCTCTTGAAAGGAGGCCTGAGCCTCTTGAAAGAAGGCTCTGAGCCTCTTGAAAGGAGGCTTCTGAGCCTCTTGAAAGGAGGCTCTGAGCCTCTTGAAAGGAGGCTTCTGAGCCTCTTGAAAGGAGGCTTCCTGAGCCTCTTGAAAGGAGGCCTGAGCCTCTTGAAAGGAGGCTTCTGAGCCTCTTGAAAGGAGGCTTCTGAGCCTCTTGAAAGGAGGCTCTGAGCCTCTTGAAAGGAGGCCTGAGCCTCTTGAAAGGAGGCTTCTGAGCCTCTTGAAAGGAGGCTGAGGCCTCTTGAAAGGAGGCTTCCGAGCCTCTTGAAAGGAGGCTTCCGAGCCTCTTGAAAGGAGGCTTCCGAGCCTCTTGAAAGGAGGCTTCCGAGCCTCTTGAAAGGAGGCTTCCGAGCCTCTTGGAAGGAGGCTTCCGAGCCTCTTGAAAAAGGCTTCTAAGTCACTTGAAAGGTGGCCTGCGAGCCTCTTGAAAGGAAGCTTGTGAGCCACTTGAAATGAGGCTTGCGAGCGTCTTGAAAAAAGGCTTCCGAGCCTCTTGGAAGGAGGCTTTGAGGCCTCTTGAAAGGAGGCTTGAGCTTCTTGAAAGGAGGCTTCTGAGCCTCTTGAAAGGAGGCTCTGAGGCCTCTTGAAAGGAGGCTCTGAGCCTCTTGAAAGGAGCCTGAGCCTCTTGAATGGAGGCTTGAGCCTCTTGAAAGGAGGCCTGAGCCTCTTGAAAGAAGGCTTCTGAGCCTCTTGAAAGGAGGCTTCCTGAGCCTCTTGAAAGAAGGCTTCTGAGCCTCTTGAAAGGAGGCTCTGAGCCTCTTGAAAGGAGGCTTCTGAGCCTCTTGAAAGGAGGCTTCTGAGCCTCTTGAAAGGAGGCCTGAGCCTCTTGAAAGGAGGCTTCCTGAGCCTCTTGAAAGGAGGCCTGAGCCTCTTGAAAGGAGGCTTCTGAGCCTCTTGAAAGGAGGCTCTGAGGCCTCTTGAAAGGAGGCTCTGAGCCTCTTGAAAGGAGGCTTCTGAGCCTCTTGAAAGGAGGCCTGAGCCTCTTGAAAGGAGGCTTCGAGCCTCTTGAAAGGAGGCCTGAGCCTCTTGAAAGGAGGCTTCTGAGCCTCTTGAAAGGAGGCTTCCTGAGCCTCTTGAAAGGAGGCTCTGAGCCTCTTGAAAGGAGGCTTCCGAGCCTCTTGAAAGGACGCTTCCGAGCCTCTTGAAAGGAGGCTTCCGAGCCTCTTGAAAGGAGGCTTCCGAGCCTCTTGAAAGGAGGCTTCCGAGCCTCTTGAAAGGAGGCTTCCGAGCGTCATCTCAATGTCCTGGAAGGCTTCTTTGTTTAATTCGACAAGAACTAAATGAGTATCAAAGTCCTTCATCGCAAATGGTGCTATTTTACTGCAAATCACTGTTTTCTATGTGTCTCCCTCTCCGTACATATAAAATATTATAAAATATAAAAAAAATTGAATAGTGATTTTTGAGCCACCTTAACACTCATTTCTCAATTACAAGACGTCAGAATTGTTAACTTAAATATAGTTTGCTCTTATTTTTTTTACCTATTATTAAACACACGTGCATTTTATAGGAGTTCAATATTAGACAAGTATTTTAACTGTTTAATATTTGACAATTTCCCCTAATAAATTTTTCCAGACAACCTTGAGTGGAAGTAATTTTGGCCCCACACGGTAATGCTGAATTACGGCTCTAATGAGTCGAACATATGACGCGCCAACTTCAGCACTTCGAATTTTCTGGGAAATGAAACAAACGGTTTTCCCAACACGAGACCAGTTCACTTTGCTGTCATTTTTCCTGGGTACTTCCACAAGTTCTGCTTCTTTGCAAACCAACAAGCGCCACTGAACGATGACGAGGGCGAACGCTTATCAGCTAACGTCCATCTCGGATCATAACAGCCTACCACATTAGATTTGTACATTGTGACGGTTGCAGTCGTGCTGAGGAACAGAAAACCAACAGGAAAATGAGTTGACTCGCGTCAACGGGGGCGGAGGTCTAACAAAAACACGGTAGTGCCAACCAAACCCACATAATAATTACTACTGAAGCCCATCTTGGGGGTCACACCACAACAGGTATTTGAATGACGCGCGTCTAATTTGTAGATGTACCCATCCATCCGTCGGAAGACGCAATTTCCCAGCAGTTGGTGATTGTCTTTCCTCCGCACCACACCGCGCCCCTGAACAGAGAACTAGAACCCAGCAATGCAACATGTGAGTATTGATAGCTACTTACGCTGACCAGTCTTCGCTTCGGTTTGATGAGCGGCCGGTTCTGTCCGTTCATCTTGTAGTACAGTCCGCAGGCATTGCACAGGTAGTGGCCGGTACCGTCCCGTCGCCAGAGGGGCGTCGATGTAGCACCGCAGTTTACGCACTCGCGACCCTCTGCGAAACGATGCGACCGGCAAAAGAAAGAGAGAAGAAATCAGAAATTAGAAACATTCCTTCGCATACGGTGTCGTCAAAGCGCAGTGGTGGGCCCCGGAACGAAACCCGGACGAAATTCATTAGGTTGATTGGTTGAATATAACGTTTCTGTGACGATTAACAATTTTTTTATTTGAACGCTGTTTACTGTTATGTATGTATGAGGGTGTAAAATTTATCAAAAATTACTAATATATCAAATGTTGTTTCTTAATCTGCTATCTACCCCATCTAGCTGATGTTAGACTTTTAACAATAAATCAAAACCTGTATAAGAATCCAGCAATTTTGCAAATGTCCAATTCTAATAAATACTTTAGCTGGATCTTAAAGACAATATTCTAATATTGCAATCATTTGTTTAGCTTTTCCCCAACTTGCGACCACTTTCCTCATCCTAGTCGTTTCAATTTGCTCAGATTTAGTAACAAATTCGTGTTTTTATTCGATTGACTTGCTGCGGGAGGGGCAACCCGCCATACTGGCCCACCGCATAAGGGGCAACGCGATGTTAGAATTTAATTGTTTCTTTGTTTCGGTTTGTTGAACTGCTGCTTTCTAGTCCTAGCGGGTAGCACTTGCGCGCCGCTGCGACATGACTCAACTTTGTGGTTCGATTTGGAACAACATCGCAACGCCACACAACACAAGGTGGTTGCATATTTTTTCCCGTTTTGGGCCCTACAGAGCCGACAGTGATGGATTAGATTTGGGGATGGCAGTTCATGTGTGTTATAACAAGGCTGACTAATTACGCTCCGCTTTGGGCTATATTCAATTATACTAAGATTGATGAGGAACAAGAGTTTGCGGAAGATGGTTTTCAGGAGCAGCTAATATTAATTTCTGTGCGCATGAATATTCTGTCAATGAGAAGCTTGTCTTGATTCTAATTTAATTTTCTGACAAGAACTCATTGTATCAGCCGATTCGTTCATGCAGTACTTGATCGATCAAGTTTCCAAGATTAAAATTAAAACTGAACTTGTTCCACCGCAGAATAATAAGAGATACTTGCATCCATATTGAGTTATAATCATCTTATGGGCAACTAGCTTACAGCTAACTTCAATCTTAGTGTTTCAGATGCACTTTTTGATTATTGATTATTAAGTTTTCTGTGTCAAACAAATACTGCACATGGATTTGTGTAGTGTGCGGTAAGCAAATGTTCACCCCAAAAGATCTCTTTCACTGGATCGGGGAATAACACCCGGTATACATCCTGTTTTATGCCTCATAGGGGAACGGTTCGGTACTTCATCCCATAGCTGATAGCTCCTATATCCATCCCATTAAAAACAAAGCAATGAAAAGGAATTTGGTTTGTTTCTTATTTTTGTGATTTTTTCCAGCAGTGAGCACGCGTGTTAGCAAAGATAAACGACGAGATTGGTGCTCTATTTCTTTGTTTTGCGATGAGATGAATATATGTTCAGTGAGATGGAAAACGGAGCAGTTCCCCTTTTTAGCAGATGCCTTAAGATTTTATTTAGATAAACAGTAGTATTTTTATGTCTACCGGAGTACGAGAAACCTGGGCGAAGATCGGGAACTCAGGTGAAAAGTTCAGGCATCTATATTCCGACTATGATTTGGCTTGCTTTTCGACTTAGTATTCTATTAGCATTTCCTTAGTTATTAATTGAAAGCATTTCATGCCTGAAGTTTAGCCAATGATGATTGAAAAATGGTGACAGAGCTTTGCCCCTTACCGAAGGTGACAACCCGATTGAGCGCAGAATGCGGCTCACAAAGCGTCTGCTTTGACATCTAGTGGCTAAATAAAAAGATGAGCAGAATAGATGCACGTTTGCGTACGTTGTGACAGTTTTTCCATGGGAAAACTACGAAGCTACGGTCAAGATGGCATCCTCATTCCGGTGGCAAAGGACCATTTAAACTAACAGCCAACTGCTCCAGAAATTTCAAAATTGTTCCAGAAACCAACACAGAAATGCTATGGACTAACTGAACGACACCGGCCTTTAGCGCGGTAAATGCTGGGCAGTGCGTAACATTTGTGCCTCGTGGACCTGTAAGAATAAAATAGACCTAACAAGCAAAACGTCAACATTCATTCGTAGCCTCCTGGTACGCGTTTTTCACCCCAACGGACGTCGTTGAAATCAAATCCTCATGTGGAAGGGAATTCCAAGCATACAATTATCAGAAACTATTGTCGTAAGTATTATAATCCCCCTTGGGCTCTCCAGACCTTCTTGTTCGGGCGGTAAATCCCGCCCCTATCTACCGCTTTCTAGCTTCACCGGGGATACCAATCCGGCAGATAAGACCTCTTTCTACAGTCTGCAGATCTTCCTGGCCTCCAGTTGAATGTAAGCAGTAGCACCAGCTCTCGGATATCTGCCGCAAGCCAAAGACTGACTTCCACGGGGATATCTTCCCCTCGTCGCAAACATGAGGATCTTTCCATTGTGAGAGTCCTCCTTCGTAGCAATCTCCCAAGATTTAAAGATAAGGTTGACGACTTGATCAGTAACTCTAACTAAGCACATCGCCCGATCCATCGTTGCCTACACCAACAGTGTAAGCTTATCTGGAAATCCGTGTTCGTGCCTAATCTGCCATAGCTGGTCTTGAACGATTGTATTATATGCAGCTTTGAAGTTGATTAATAGATGATGTGTGGGTACTTTGTATTCGCAGCACTTCGCACAGGCAACTGGCGTACTTGTATATTGTCAAAATTTAATCGAATGAAAAGTGCTGTTAAAATGAACGAAATACTTGTATATAAAAATTTGAGTTCCTCTTTCTCGATTGTTTTAGGAACTGAAACAAGTTGATCAGACAGCGTTAAAAGCGAAGAAGTTTTTGGTAGAGATTATATTTTTTTTAGTGATGACCGAGATCTCGTCTTAGCGCAAAAAATGTCTGGCGGAGGTGTTCGTATCGCAATCTTCTCAAAACCTAATTCGGAGCTCATTGATTCGACCAGATTAAATGGATTTGAGCATACGTGGGTAAAAACGCATATCGATGGTGAACCTCACATTTTTGCAACAGTGTACTTTCCTCCAGATCAAACTTGTAAATATGAAAAGTTCTTTCAAAATGCTGATCAAATTGTGTCGCATTTTCCTCCTAAATTCAAAGTTCACATTTACGGCGATTTCAACCAGCGTAATGTAGACTTCTTCCAGATTCTGAGAATAAAAGTATTTTGCTACCAGTTGTCGGTGAAAATTAGACTTTACAATTTATTTGTTAAAAAAACTGCATGCTTAGGTCTGAACCAAATCGACAAAATTGTTATTTGGACTTTTTGCTCACAAACACTCTCGATGATTTCTGTGTGAATGAGTTTCTATCACCTTTATGGAAAAATGAAGTATTTCACACAGCAATTGAATAATCTGTATATGTGCATCACAACAATGATCCTTACAGCTATGATTTCGAAAATATTCTCGATTATAAAAATGCAAATTTTGACAACGTTAAACAAAAATTGAATGGATTGGCAACATATTTAAAAAAACAAGCTAAGATTGAATGTGCTGTAGCAGACTTTTATGCAATTTTATTAGACATTGTTCGGAATGAAGTATCACTAATGAGGAAATACAGCAATGATAGCTAAAAAAAAAACCAACTTAATTCACCGAGTGGTGATACTGCCTTTCTCGCATTTAGCCAAGACACCATCCTTATATGGCGCTTATATAGTTGGATTCCATTTTCTTAATAACTTGTAAACGCAATGGTCGATTGTTATCAAATTCAATAGCGATCAACAAGGCATTGTCCTCTGTCGAATGCAACTTGTTGCGAGAAAATCGGTTAAGAATTACTATATGAAAAAGTGGCTAATGTTTTTAGGTTTTCATGAGCACACACACACATACACACGGACAGACAGACATTTGTTCAGTTCGACGAGCTGAGTCGATTGGTATATAACACCATGGGTCTCCGAGACTTCTATAAAAAGTTCGATTTTGGAGTGAAATGATAGCCTTTCGGAACAAATCTGTTGTACGAGAAAGGCAAAAAACCGGTATGGTGCATCAAACAAATAAAAAAATTGAAAAATCGAAAGCGAAAGGCTCAAAAAATTTGTAAACAATACACGAGTTAAGGAAATTTAGGAAACTATTTGAATATTTGCGATCAACTTAGTTTACACATGTTTTCTGCTTTTACGGAGTATAATGCTAAAACCGAGAATGAAATCAAATCATGTCCAAAAAACTTTTTAGATGCGAAAACCAAGTTAAAATCCATTGGTAGATCCATCCGTGGTAGAACGACCGCCCATCGACTGCCTCACGAGCTCTTTTGCAATTGTTGTTAGTCGACGGCATAAAATTTGGGAGAGTACTTTGTAGGTGTGTTCAGCAATGTGATTGCGTGGTAAATGCAACCCAGCTTATCCCCCTTCTTGTAAATGGGACACACGACACCGTACACCCATTCCTGCGGTAGAATACCATCCTTCCAAACCTTGGTAGTTATTCAGGGCAACGCCCGACCAATCTCTTCAGGAATTTTCTGGGGTCGGGAGCTAGAAAACATATGCCCCACGCGAGTCATCCCAGACTCGTCACCATACCGCCATCGCTGTCTGTCATATCGCTTCTCAGGTAATGTAGCCGGCACTTCTGGATCACCTCACGCTCGTTCGTAAGAAAGTTCCCTTATGTCCGTACACATGTCAGGCTTGACCGGCTTGACTTCTTAAAAAACTTTCGTGTGTTATTAGCGAGGTACATTTGCTCCGTCTCTCCACGTCTCTTCTTTTCCTTTTTCTCCAAAACAATAACAAATAGCTCCATGGAAAATAAATTCCCTTTTTTGACAGCGGTTTCATGGCATTTTTATGACCATTCTTGAACTTGCTTTGAATTTGAAGACGTTCTCAAGAGTGGTCCACTTGGAGATAACATAATCTTATAGCGTTGATATGTAGATATTAGGTTTAATGCTGGTCTTGAAAAATTGTTCTCCAAATCCGCCAGTAGGCTATGATAAAACTCAAAATGTTACTTGGGTGATGATGGTTAAGACACAGACAAACAGACGTAATACTAGAACAATTATCATCGACCATGACTTCAATGCTCAATTTGTATTTGATTGATTGCGCGTTCCACAACTAGAGGCGCTAGCGTCGTAATTATTCGAGTTCGACATTTCACTCCAGTGCCTTCTGGTGACAATGTCACACGAAACGTTGTTTCGTGTAACATGCTCGCAAGATGGTGGTAGAGTAGCTGAGCGATGGATTCTAAAAAAATAAAAATAAAATTTTTCAAGCTGTTACATCTGTTTATCTATGGTTAAAACATCGTCGACACCGGAAATAAATTGATCTACGTACATATCTTTGACGACAGGTTCAGTAATGGATGGAAATTAGTGCCGAATTCAATTGACAATCATCAAAGAGTTTTCATGGCGAAGGCTGTACTGTAGGTTACGGCCTGTAGCTGGATAATTACGAAATTTGATAGACTATAATGGTTGATATTCTTCGTTGAGGAGTTCTTGCAGGAATATCCTCCAGATGCACTCGCTCTGGGCAATACGATGACAAAATGACAAAAGGAAAAAAAATCGTTTGGATCAGACCTGATCGGACGGTCCGACAAGGAGGTTGCCATTGAATACACTGTATGACACTGTTTAGCATGAAGCATCAAATACTACCCTAGTCTTTACGATAGTACTTGAGAGGGTGTCCAAGAAGCCCGTAGTCCTCTATAAACTAATGATAGGCAGCTGCAGTGTTGGGGGCTCTTGCACTAAATGGCGATTGAAAGCACGAAATCAACGCTCAGCGGTTGACTTGGACTCTTCCAAAACGATTGAGAGATTGTCGGTTTTGGATAGACCAAAACCGTAGCGTGGACTCCCAGCGCCCTTGGCGAAACTTTCATTGGGCGCCCCTCACTTTCTTGCATGTTCAAAAGAAGAAGCGTGACAATAGCTGAGAGATTTAAAATCAACTGTTTTTTTTTTGCATTGTGGACTTAGTGAATTTTTGCGTTATTAATTCCTTAAGCATTGTTAACCTGCATAGTGCATATATTCCAATAGATAAAAAGTAAGGATTACTCAAAGGGCAGAACGTTTCTAGAAATCCCTTTTCTAGACATTTTACGAATTTTACAACATAAATGAGAAAAACCAGATCCATAAGGGCGTGTTGTGGATTCACGTATTAGCTAGGCCAATAAAATCCAACTGCTATCGGACCTTTTTGCATCAAAAAGAACCCTACTCTGGAGTGAATTGAATGCCATTAGACCTATTGATGAAGAAAACTACTCTACGGTTGAAGTGGCTTGGTCGGTGGTGTGAAAAAAAACTACTATTCTTGCAATAAATCAACTTTGGAGTGAATTTGTAGAAGACATTAATAGCGATTGGACAATGTCGTACCCAGAAAAAAAAAATCCGAACCTTTTCGGCTGAAGATATATAAATTTCTGGATGGTCAGTTACCATCATTACTGAAATACCTTGATACCGATTTTCGTATTCACCATGTCGTTAAATGAGTGTCGTCATTATAAATACTCCTCATTGTTTCCTCGTTCAAAACTTTACTATATGGACCCAAGAGAAAATCAAATTCAAATTATCACTGCTCATGGAATATTCAACGGTTTTGTTTTGTTTACTATTGAACTCATACAAGTTTCTGTACTAATGGAATTGGAAATATCACTGGATCAAATGGCCCGTTTTTGAACCTCAAATAGTTTGTCTGCAAAAAAAAAGAGGAATTTATCACAAATTCATACAAACTCCTTATCACCACTTTCGTATATCTTTCATTGGAAAACGGTTTGAATTTCTTAATCGCGAACAAACAATCCCGTTTTTACAGTCTACTCTGTGTTTCTCTTTTGGCGTATTGAACTCCTCATCTAGAGATCCTTCCTCAGAAGCCTATTCCATGCTTTTTGCCTTTCGCGTATACTAAGTATACGTAAAGGCTAAAGGATCACTCCAAAACCGAATTTTTGATAGAAGGCTCGGAGACCCATAGTATTATATATCAATCGACTCAACTCGACAAATTGAGGTGATGTCTATATGTGTGTATGTATGTATGTATGTGCGTGTGTACAAAAAAAAATGTAAGACACACTTTTTTGTATTTGGCCTTATCCGATTAACTTGCAACAGGTTGCATTCGACGCGGAATCCTTCCTTATTTTTCGCCAAGAATTGTTCTGCCAAATAAATCATTTGACCGAACAAACCATTAGGACGAAATCCATCTGACCGAAATGGTATTTGGCCGAACGGGTCATATGACCGAACATGAAATCTAGATGACGCGAAACGAAAGGGCCCAACGCAGTTTCGTTCGTTTTGCCCTCTGGCGGTTGCCGTAGAATAATCCTTTGAGGTTACCGCACTACGAAGAGCAATGCTAACTGATTCCACTCGAAACCCTTCGACAACGACGCGGAGATTTGCAGAGGGTTTTAGCATTTTATGACATTATAAATAACCACGTAGACTGCCGAGAGCTATGGCAGCAAGTTAACTTTTATGTTCCAGCCCATCACTCTCACCAACGTCAGCTCTTCCAGTCTGTCCGACACTCCACAATGCTTGGGCAAAATCACACGCTTGAACGTTGCTTCAACCTCCTCAACGACATTGATTGGTTCGATTTTAATTGTAGCAGAACGATATTCAAAACTAGATTAAGGCAAATTTTTAGTTAGCATATAAGTTTTAAACCAGTTTTTACAGTTAATACTGAGGATGAAGACAAATAAATCTATATAAATATGTTTTTGACCAAATTGCTGAACTTTGCTGAAAATGCTTTTGGCCATGGCCATTTGGACGAATGTGTCATATCGCCAAAAATGTCTTTTGGCCGACTACTAGTGGTTGTAAAATGTGGGAAGTGAACAATAATAATTGAGGAGTGAGAAGTAAGCAATAAAAAGGGATAACTGAGAAGTGACACGACCCATTTGTCATTCCTTTCACTGTGAAAAGAAAGAAGTGCGAAGTGAGAAAAGAGGAAGGGTCGTTTGGCCAAAACTCATTCGGTCGAAAGCCATATGGCCGAATGCCACTAGGCCGAGCAAACCATAAGGTTGAAACCCATCTGGCCGAACGGGACATACGGCCAAATAGGTCATTCGGTCGAATAGGTCATTTAACCGAATAGGTCATTTGGCCGAATAAGTAATTTGCATGGTTTGAATCCAAAGGAGAATGAGAAAATCTCTCACTTATCATGTCTGTATACACTCTCGATAGATAGCATACCGTGAGAGACGTTTTTCGTTAGCTGTTACGATAATGAACAGATTCTGGGGACTACAACCCATGATACATTTCTTTCTTTAAGCCCCAATTGCGGGTGGCACCGGTTTCGATAATGCATTTCAACTTGTTTTACACAGCTGGGCGAAAAAAATATGGTCCCCATGATTCGAAGAGGATTTTGCCTCTCTCTCTTGACAATTGATAACGAACAATGATGATGTTCGTTATCTATTGAGAGCGATTTCTGCAAACCCTGGTAATTTGGCCGAATAAGTCATTTAGCCAAAAAGGTAATTTGGTCGAACAGGTGATTTGGCCGAATAGGTCATTTCACCGAAAAGATCATTGGGCCAAATAGGTCATTTGGCCGAATAGTTCATTCGGCCAAATAGGTCAGTTGGCCGAACCGAATAGGTCATTTGGCCGAATAGGTCATTTGATCTAATAGGTCATTTGGCAGAAAAGGTCATTTGGTCGAATAGGTCATTTAGCTGGATAGGTCATTTTGCCGAATATGTGATTTGGCCGGATAGGTCATTTAGCCAAAACAGATCATTTGGCAGAATAGGTCATTTGGCCGAATAGGTCATCCGGCTGAATAGTCATTCGGCTGAATAGGTCATTCAGCCGAAAAGGTCTTTTGAGCGAATAGGTCATTTGGCCGAAAAGGTAATTTGGCCGAAAAGGTCATTTGGCTGAATAGGTCATTTGGCCTCATAGGTCATTTAACCGGAAAGGTCATTGGGCCGAATAGATCATTTGGTCGAATAGGTAATTTAGCCAAATAGGTCATTTAGCCGTATAGGTAATTTAGCCAAAAAGGCCATTTAGCCGAATAGGTCATTTGACCGAATAGATCATTTGGCTGAAAGGGTCATTTGGCTGAAAGGGCCATTTAGCCGAAAACGTCCAAAGGGCGAAATGATAAGGTTGAAAAATTTAACTGGGCCAAAAGGTCAAAAGGACGGAAGATCGAAGAGACACAAGGTCGGCAGAACAAATAGTCGTATAGACAGAGATTAGAGGTTTAATTCTATTAGTCATTGACTCTTTTTACGAGTTACGCCTTATATTTCAAACAGACGCTATTCTTCAAAGTTTTTGGAGGGTTACAACACTGAAATTTTTGTTTTCGCTAAAAATCACTGCTTTGCTTTTCAAAGCCAATCTGAGCACATTTTGAGTAAAAAAAAATAAATCGCTATTTAATCAATTTCACGTTTTTAAAATTTTGTTTTTTTTTAGTTTGGAATTATTTTTTGACCAGATTTAAACAAGCATTACATTTTATATTATTGATCGACATCAACAACTTTTAGAAATCTGAACAAATAAAATTACCAAAAAGTACCCCCGTCTAAGTGTTAGTAGTTGACTTCATTGAATTAAACAATAATAAGGGACCGTTAACAAATTACATAACACAAATTTGAGCAATTCCATAACCCTCCCTACTTTACAGCGTAACGGAAGGGTTTCTAATAATAAAAATAAATTTATCATACAGCATTGACCCCATTTTGTCATTCCCCCATTTTGTCATTTCCCCGATTTGTCAAGAATTTTGTAAGCCCTTTTCGACAAGAAATTATGGGTTCCGTTCACGTATTTTGCCTTCCCAATGATGAAACTGATTCACTTTTGTAAAACAAATTAAAAAATTAAAATAAAAAAAATTCGGTTTTGTCACATTTTCTATTTTATCACCCCAAAATTCATCAGGTATAAAATCAAAACAAATTTACTCCCGTCAAAATATATGGGCTTTGGAGCGCATAAAAATTAAATTATTATCATTAGAAGATGGTATGTTTGGCTGAAAATGATATAATTCGAATGATCATTTTGATGAAAATGAGTGTTTCAGGAATTAAAATTCAAGTAAATAAAGTCTAGCAACACTTGATGCTTGATGATGATTTGACAATATACCTCTGAAGAATGCCCTATTTGTGAACAAAGTGTAAATTCTAGAATAAAATATTATCAGGTGAAATACCAATATATATAAATATGCAAAGCTCGAAAGAACAGCATACGATTGAATGAAGGAAAAAGTCAACGATGGAATATTATCAAATGAAACACAAATAAATATAAATATGCAAAACTCGAAACAAAGCCATATGATTAAAATAAGTAAAAATTCAAAATTTAAATATAATCAGGTGAATCTTAAATAAATAAAATAATGCGAAACCATAAAGAACACAGATAATTATAAATGAGCAAAACTCGGAAGAAAAGCTTATGAACAAAGCAAGAAAGAATGAAATATTATCAGCTGAAACACGAATGAATATAAATGTGCAAAAAAAGCCTCATTTTTTATAATTCCGACCTCTTATCCTATTTCATGACCCTTCGACCTTTTTATCTTCGATGTTTGTCCTACAACCATTATTTCTGTCTTTTGTTCTTTCGAACTTTGGTCCTTTCGATCTTTTGTCCTTCGACCTGTTGACTCAATTTTTTTGTTTCGATCTTTTGACCCTTCGATCTTTTGTCCTTCCGTCCATTTGACCTTCGACTTTTTGTCCTTCGACCTTTTGACTCAGATTTTTTGTTTCGAGGTCGAAGGGACACTTTTGAACCCTAGACCTTTTGTCCTTTCGTCCATTCGACCTTCGACGTTTTATCATTCGACCTTTTGACCTTCGACCTTTTGTCCTACAACCCATATGGTTGAATAGGAGATTTGGTCGAATAAGCCATTTGGACGAATTGATCATTTTGTCAATCAGGTAATTTGGCCGAAGAGGTCATTTGGCTGAACAGGTCATTTGGTCGAATAGGTTGTTTGGCCGAAACGGTCGTTTAGCAGAAAGGGGTATTAGTAAGGGTATGCGATAACACACTTTTTCCTAACGAAACGAAACGAAACGAAATTTAAAATGTCTATGTTGATTCGGATCGAAACGAAACGAAATAAAGATTTCTTTCGTGACTTCGAAACGATCGAAATCAAGGTTCACTTAATTAGAAATTTTTCGAAACGAAACGAAATTTAATTTTTTTCCGCGGAATTTTTATTAAATTGGTTCTAAATTATGTACGCAATTCAAATTTCACTTTTTTGAAGTCGAATAACTGTTTTGCGACCAAACGAGTTACAATAACAGAAAAGACAATCTGTGATAAATCGCCACATTCTCGCCGTATATACCATTGGCGATAAGACAATACCCCAGCATTTGTGCCGCTTCAAAGGAATTCATCGTGGAGCGTGTGCTCCCGAATCTGATCAATTTTATATCAGTAAGTATATAAAAATAAAGAAATTGTGGGATTTTTCATATACGGATTCAAATTTCGTTTGAAATCTTAGTTCACTTAAGAATTATGTAATTATGCTGAAGCATACTTCATATTGTCTTGTCAGCGTGGACTAAGTACTGACTTAGTCAAAATTAGAAAATGAATGCTTAGATTTATTTTTTATTTAGTGGGATACTCGATTATGTATCCACATCTGCCAGGCGTATACGCAGATAGAGAATTGATATTACTAGACCAACATTTGAAAAGAGCGTATCAGCCAAAATGTATTCCTTATTATTCTTCGTCTACATATACTGTATATAGGGTGGGTGTACCAATTGTCGCCATACATAAGAACAACTATTTTTTTAAAAATAAGTTAAAGGCATGTGGGTGGACTTTATATATCAAGCGAAAGGTTTTACTTCCTGCTCCTTAGAACAGCTGTGAAAACCACAATAAAATTTATTAATATCCTCAAAATTGATTAATCCATAATAGGAACGCATGCACCAGTTGTGGCACTATTCTTAATTTTGGTTCCTTGTTTGGCAAATCCCATTGTTTTCTTATGGGACTGACCAAATAGGGACCACTAGTGCGACAACTGGTGCAAAGGACGTCAAAAATTAAGCAAAATCAATTTTTACAATTATGCTTTGCTTGTTTTGGAGGAAATCAAAGATGTTATCGTATCGTATGAATATACTTTATCGATATGAACTTGGTTTGTGGTGATTTGATTGGACATTTGGCATATAAAGCACTAGTGCGACAACTGGTGCTATAAACAAAACTGGTACATCTAGCCTTAGCATACATTTGCTCACTAGAAGAATCCTGTGCCTTTCTAAAATGCACTAAGATATGTACACCTGTGTTCAGAATAATAGCAGCGGAAGCCGTTTTTCATACAAAATGGTCAACTTTGACAAGCTGTAACTTTGTACCTCGATGACCGATTGAGCTGAAATTTTGGTAGTGAACTACAAATATGATGAAATTTACACATACTACGTATCATTTTTTTCGAATGACGCGTTCAAAAATTACGCACTAGGTCAAATTGTTCAAAATAATAGCAGTTTTTGTTTTGGAAATATCAGGAAAACAATTAATTGAAATGTTATCAATTTGAATTCAGGTGCTGCGAGACACTAAGTTTATAATTGAAAAAAATATAAATTGTTGAATTTGACATTTGAATTGGGCAATATATCAAAAATAAAAACTGCAATTTTTTTGAACAATATGACCTAGTGCGTAATTTTTGAACGCGTTATTCGAAAAAAATTACACGTAGTATGTGTAAATTTCATCATATTTGTAGTTCACTACCAAAATTTCAGCTCAATCGGTCATCGAGGTACAAAGTTACAGCTTGTCAAAGTTGACCATTTTGTATGAAAAACGGCTTCCGCTGCTATTATTCTGAACACAGGTGTATTACCGATTGAAATTCACAGACCCATAGTCTTAGGGGGCAGCAGGGACAGCAGGGACAGCATGGACCATGTCCAAGGGCTTGACGACCCCTCCCCAGCTGTCTGTGAGTCAGGGAGAACTGCCTAGGGCGTGGTGGGATTTAGCAGTAGGCTCTGCTTAAATCGCTCCCAAAAAACCACAAGTGCCCGTAATCAGACTCTATCAAAGCGACTGTGTGCCGCTTCAAAAGCACAAGCCCAGGGAGTGCCAATTGGCATAGGGAGTGTCCCTACTTCGGTAGGGTAGCGCGTGAGCTGCTTCGGCAGGGAGTGAGTGATCTGTTTGTGCTGAGGCAGGAGTGTCATAGCGCGTCGCCGCTATTGTCACCTCGAAGCGCAGCAGAAGTCTGAGTATGGACTGCACATGCTGAGGTAGGAGTCGAGGTAGCTATCGACACCTCGAGGCATGGCAGTGGAGTGTTAGAGTGAGCTCCCGAAAAAGGGTCACATGGAGCGAATGGTCTTTGGAGAAGCTGCTTCGGCGGCAGGGTAACAGTGGGTTGTACCCACAACCATTAGGGCAGCAGGGACTATGTCCAAGGGCTTGACGACCCCTCCCCACTGCGAGTTAGGGGACCTGCCTAGGATGTGGTGGGGTTTGACAGTGGGCTCTGTTAAACTTCTACAAAAAGCTGCATGTATCCGTAAGCAGGTCCTATCAAAGCGACCGTGCGCCGCTTAAAGTACACTAGCCCAACCCAGTGGCATCGACAACGGCAACGTCAACGGACACGAGCGGAAATCGAGATATACAACGAATCTAGGGCTGACAGTTGTGTCATTCCACTCCTTGAGTAAAGCCGGGTGACACCGTCTTGAAATGGCGGGTGGGCTAATGCCACAGCTGCCTTCCGTCCCGTAAAACCGTGGCAGGCCTTGGGGCACGCCGTCCCAATCCAGCCGTCTGGCTTAACCAACCAGATGGGAGTAGGACCAGTTGATTCCTTCCTGGCTTACGCCGATCCGGCTCTGAACACCGAGGTGTCAACCCCGCATGGCCTCACTGCATCTGCAAAGATAACCATGGGATCAAGAAGGCGACTATTCCAGTTGGGTTCGAGGCAGCCCTAAGGGGACATAACAAACATGAATAAAGCTAAATTAAACAAACAAGCATCCGAAGTGAACCCCTTCGCAAGGAGAGGTTTGGAGAGATCTCCACCCAACGCATCGGGTGCGAGAGAAATGGAGATGAAGGACACGAGTAGCGAAGTAGTCGTCGTGGAGCGATAACGATACGCCAATAGTCGATAAGCAGCAGCACAATGCAGTGGAGATAGGGTCGAGTGGCATCCTGCCGAGCTTGACCGTCGTCATGGTGCAACTCGATGACATTATCGACTTCACCAATGAACGGGGCAATATGTCGAGGGAGCTGAAGCTGAAATTGCTTAAGCTTCGCAATTTGGTTCTTGCTGCCAAGCAAGAACAGGAAGTGCTGCGGCCAGGCTGGAAGGCTGTGGTAAAGCGGAGAAGAGTACACAGACTGCTCCCTTCTCCTTCCATAGTACCACAACCATGGCACAGGAGGCGTTAGATTTTGCCCTCAGCGACAGAGCGGTAGAGAGGAGAACAGATAAGCAAGCCAGGGACTCGCCTGGCATTAAGCGCTTTAAACAGAACGCAAAAGGCGTCGGGAGAGCGCAAATCAGAAGAGCGGGCCCACGGAAGTTGCAAACGTGGGAGAACGGCGTAAGAAGAAAGCGAGGACGAAACGAGCCAGTCGGCCACCGGAGGAGGGAAGACAACCTGCGGTCGGACGGTCCCTGGCAAACGGTAGTAAATAAACCGAAGGTGAAAGCGGCAATCACGCGCCCGGCGAGAGCCAGACAGAAGGGTGAAGCACTTCTCATTAAAACAGAGAAAGAGCGCTACGCCGACGTGCTCAAGGCGATGCGCAGCGCCGAGAAACTGGCGGACCTTGGTAAAGAGGTTCGTAGCATAAGGCGGACGAGAGCGGGCGAGATGATCCTTGTCTTAAGGAAGGGCTCACAGGCGAACGGTACCTCATATGGAGCGCTAGCCCAGGAAGTCCTAGGCGAGAGCGTAGAAGTGAGGGCTCTACGACGAAGTGACTCTCCAATGCAAGCAGCTGGACGAAATCATGACAGCGGAAGAGATCGCCTCGGTCATCAAGGACCAAGGTGGAGTGGTGGTAGCAAATGCGTCCATCCGTCTGCGAAGAGGACCGCAGGGGACGCAGATTGCCACGGTGAAGTTACCGGCCATCGACGCTAACAAGGTGATCAAAGTTGGTAAACTGAAAGTTGGCTGGTCAGTATGTCCAGTCAGCCTCTACCAACCACCGGTAGTCGACAAGTGCTTCCGCTGCCTCGAACCGGGACACAAATCGTGGGCGTGCAAAGGGCCGGATAGGAGTAACCTATGTAGGCGATGCGGCGAAGAGGGCCATAAGGCGCACACGTGCGAGAAAGCACCATCGTGTACGCTATGCGCGAGCAGGAAGCAGGAACATAACCACGCTATGGGTGGACCTGCGTGCCCGTTGAGTGATTATACGAGGAAGCCGTGCAAGTAACGCAGCTCAACCTCAACCATTGTGCGGCCGCCCAGCAGTTGCTGCGGCAGTCGGTAGTAGAAGCGAGAACGGACGTCGCTATCTTGTCGGACCCGTACCGCATCCCCGCGGATAATGGGAACTGGGTAGCGGATAGATCCAAATCAGCGGCGATTTGTACGACGGGAAGATACCCGATCCAGGAAGTGCTGAACACAAGAGCGGAGGGTACTGTTATAGCGAAAATAAATGGAGTGTACTACTGCAGCTGCTACGCCCCACCAAGGTGGCCGATAGAACAATTCACCGAGATGGTCGATCGGCTAACATCAGACCTAGTGGGTAGCAAGCCAGTAGTAATTGCAGGAGACTTCAATGCGTGGGCGATAGAGTGGGAAGTCGCTTTACTAACCGGAGAGGGCAAACGCTGCTAGAGGCTTTCGCCAAGCTGGATGTCGTGCTGTGCAACGAAGGCTCCAAAAGTACCTTCCAGCGAAACGGAGTGGAATCGATAATAGACGTAACGTTCTGCAGTCCAAGTTTGGTCGGTGATATGCAGTGGATGGTCGACGACGGTTACACCCACAGTGACCATCTAGCTATCCGGTACAGGATAGGCAGCGAGGCAAGAAGAGAAAGCCGGAGAGCTACTCCCACAACCCGGTCGTGGAAGGTCGCCCACTTCGACGGTGGGACCTTCAGTGAAGCTATGGGTCTGGAAGAAAACACGGGAAGTTTAAGCGGCGACGAACTGGTTGCGGTCCTGTCTCGAGCTTGTGACGCGACCATGTCGAGGAAGGTGCGACCACGGAACTGCAGGCCACAGGTATACTGGTGGAGCGATGAAATTGCAGCCCTTCGAGCAGCCTGTCTCCGGGCTAGAAGAAAAACGCAAAGGACACGCTTGGCGGAAGTGAGGGAGGAACGCATCGAGCAATTCAAAGCAGCGAGACTGGCTCTAAACAAGGCCATCAAAGAAAGCAAGAAAGCCTACTTCGACAGACTGTGCCAGAGCGCCAACTCGAACCCATGGGGAGACGCCTATCGGGTGGTGATGGCCAAAACAAGAGGAGCACTGGCTCCTCCCGAGCGATGTCCAACGAGGCTGAAGACTATAATCGAGGCACTATTCCCGCACCACGGCCCAACCCACTGGCCGCCAGCAGCGAGGGTAGCAAATGATGAAGCGGTGGAGAGGGTGACGGTAGAAGAGATATTGACGGTGGCAAAGTCCCTCGACCCGAGTAAAGCACCTGGTCCGGACGGGATCCCGAATATGGCATTGAAGGCAGCCATAACGACTAACCCGAACATGTTTAGGTTGGCCATGCAGAAGTGTCTGGACGAGAGGACATTGCCGGATATATGGAAGAGACAGCGTTTGGTCCTGTTACCGAAACCTGGCAAGCCACCAGGAGACCCCTCAGCGTACAGACCAATCTGTCTTATAGACACGGTAGGGAAGCTACTGGAGAAGTTGATCCTGAACAGACTGTCGCCGTACGTCGAGGAGGTAGGAGGATTATCGAGCGAGCAATTCGGCTTTCGGAGAGGAAGGTCTACTCTGGGTGCCATTAAATCGGTGGTTGACACTGCAAAGGTCGCCATCGAATGCAAGCGGCGCAGTATACGTTACTGCGCAGTAATAACACTCGACGTGCGGAATGCATTCAACAGTGCGTGCTGGATGGAGATCGCGAACTCGTTGCTTCGGCTGGGAGTACCGGTAGGGCTGTATAAGATTCTGGGAAGCTACTTTCAGAATCGATTATTGATCTACGAGACAGACGAAGGCTTGGCTACCGCCCCCATCACGGCAGGTGTCCCACAGGGATCAATTTTGGGTCCATTGCTGTGGAACGTGATGTACGATGGCGTGCTGCGGTTGAAGCTCCCGCCAGGAGTCAAGTTAGTGGGATTCGCCGATGACGTAACCATGACCGTGTACGGAGAATCCGTCGAAGAGGTCGAATTGACTGCAGCCTATTCGATCAGCCTAGTGGAGGAATGGTTGCGCAGCAAGAAGCTACAGTTGGCGCATCATAAAACGGAGATGATAGTCGTTAACAATCGGAAATCGGTTCAGGAGGCGACAATTAGAGTCGGCGGCTGCGACATCACCTCCAAGAGATCTCTGAAACAATTGGGGGTGATGCTCGACGATAAGTTGAGCTTTAAAAGT
Organism: Armigeres subalbatus; assembly: GCF_024139115.2. NCBI lineage: Eukaryota > Metazoa > Arthropoda > Insecta > Diptera > Culicidae > Armigeres > Armigeres subalbatus. The sequence goes on along the minus strand of NC_085139.1, from coordinate 53,278,031 downwards.
CATGTCGACTACGCCTGCCAGCGCGCGTCGACGGCGATAGCGGCACTATCGAGGATGATGGCGAACAACTCTAGGGTGTGCTCCAGCAAGCGCAAGCTGCTGGCAAGCGTGGCGGTTTCAATACTACGATACGGAGGACCAGCTTGGGTGTCAGCGTTGAGCGTAAACTGCAACGTGCGAAAGCTGGAGAGTACTCATAGGCTAATGTGCCTGAGAGTTATCAGCGCATATCGCACCGTATCTCGCGAAGCGGCATGTGCACTCGCGGGCATGATGCCTATCAAACTGGTGGTAGAGGAAGACGAGGAGTGCTACGCCCTCAGGGGCACCCATAACGCTCGAAGGAATATAAAGGCAGCAACGGTAGCCAAATGGCAGAGAGAGTGGGACAACTCGCCTAAGGGAAGGTGGACCCATCGCTTAGTCCCAAGTGTGTCGGCATGGATTAGCAGACCTCATGGGGAGCTAAACTTTGGCTTGACCCAGTTCTTAACAGGCCATGGATGCTTCAAGTGGTACCTACACAGGTTTGGTCACGCGGCTTCTCCCACCTGTCCGCAATGCCCAGACGTGACAGAAACGGCTGAACACATCCTGTTCACATGTCCTCGGTTCGAAACGGAGAGGAGAGCGATGTTGGGGGCATGCGGAACGGACACCAACACCGATAACATCGTCATAAAAATGTGCCAGAACCCAGAACAGTGGAGAGCGGTTGCAAGAGCGACGTCCAGGATAGCCGACATCCTGCAACGAAGTTGGCGCATAGAGCAGCAGCAGGCAGCCGTTACGGATAGCGGACCATGAGTCGTGGAAGTCGTGAATATATATGTCGATAATGGATGGGAACGACAGCGTCGCAACTGTATTCAGCTTGCGGCGAGCGCGTAGCCGCAGAACGTGGCGAAACGGCCGGGTTCGCAGGAGCTCCCGCTTTCGGGGAACTTCTCGTCGGAGTAGGTTAGATCCGCCGTCGGGGACTATCCGAGTCGTTCGCGATCGCGACCGAGGCGGGAGCTAAATGGCTCAATGAATAAGGTGAGAGCTGAATGGCTCAAGGCAAATGAAACTCGGTTATCGGAGTAGGCTAGGTCCACCGCCGGGGATCAGCTGAGTAGACCGTGGCGTGCGAATGTACCGGCTTCGGGTCGTCGGGGCACCATTGAACTGGAAGTTATCTCCACCCGGAATCTTTGGATTGACCTCGGCACTCGCCCGGTCACCCGTTGAGACGGGTCGTCGGTTACGGGGAGCTTCCGACGTCGGGGAACTCCCTGTCGGAGTAGGATTGATCCACCGCCGGGGACTATCCGAGTAGTCCGCGACCAAGGTGAGAGCTGAATGGCTCATCGGTTAAGCAAGAAGCTGAAAGGCGCAGTTCATGGGAAATCGGTTAATCGGAGTAGGCTAGGTCCACCGCCGGGGACCAGTTGAGTAGATCGTGCCGCGTGAATGCACCTGCTTCGGGTCATCGGGGCACCACTGAACCGGAAGCTATCTCCACCCGGAATCTTTGGCCTGACCTCGGCACTCGTCCGGTCACCCGTTGAAGTGAGAATGTGCGTAGGACTTGAGCGGATCTATGAACATGCATACCAGGTGAATGTGTAGTGTTGGTAATGTAACAGCTATCCACGAATGCGGGTCGTCGGTATCGGGGGAGCTTCCGCCGCCGGGGGACTCCCCGTCGGAGTAGGGTAGATCCGCCGCCGGGGGACTATCTGAGCAACGTTGCGAGCACGTTGTGAGCTAAATGGCTCTTAAAATAAAAAGGAAAGTAGATGCGTTGCTGAATGGCACAAGGAAAAAAAAGTAAAGGGCTTAAGGGCCCACGCTTTTGTGTGCTTGCTGGCACCAATAAGGGAGCCAAAGGGCTCAGACGTATGACAAAACATCGAAGAGAGGCACTGTGAAAGGTGTTGTTTTGGGAGGAGTACTTTTAGTACTGCTTTCCCCCACAGAAGTAATACTGAAAGGTAGTCCCGGGGGGAATTGTGCATTAGAAGAGAGGGTAACTCAAGTAACCTTCTGTTGCTTGGGTGGGTTTAGTGGGTCCGGCGGTCTGGCCTTCTGCCAACCGCGTCAACCCCACTCCCTGAGTGATAATTTCAGGTGTCTGTATGCAGATTTGCCTTCATCCGTCTATATAAAAAAAAAAAAAAACACACACCTACAGTTGTGCACATGTGGTGCATGGGGAGTGTCCCTGCTTCGGCAGGGTAGCGTGTGGTCTGCTTCGGCAGTGGTGTGATTGATCTGCTCGTGCTGAGGCAGGAGTGTCGTAGCGTAATATCTGTAGGCCCAGGCAGTTATCGCTATTGACACCTCGAGGCATGGCAGCGGAGCGCCCGGGAGAGCATCCAAGTAAGACTCAAATGGAGTGAATGGTGAGCGAGCACTCAAGTCAGTCTCGCATGGGACGGGTGCCTGTGTGAGCGATAATGAGCGAGTACGTTTAGTACTGCCATCCCCCAGAAGTACCTACTGAGAGGTAGTTCCTGGGGGAAACGATGGTGGAGCCCAAGGGAGTTTAGTCGGTATTACCGGTATGGTCGAGTCCGACACTCCAGTACACTTCCGTGTGGTAGTTTGGCAACTACAATGCACGTGTACTGGGTAAGTGTGTAAATGCATTCTCCCTTGTAAAAAAAAAAAAAAAAAAAAGACCCATAGTCTTATTGTAGCTGATTGTATGCTCGACAAACTGAGGTATTGTTTTTGTGTCTTTGGCATATGAGAACAGCTGTTATGGTCAGTATGAGCTGAAAGCAATCTTAAGTAAAGAACTTTCAGCAATTTTAATGATCTTTCAACCCGTTCTGGTTTTTTTTGCATATTCAATGCGAAGATCTAGAAATGCCCACAAATCTGCATTGTTCCTTAACAGTATGTAATCAAAAAGAGCTTATTAGCTTGATTAACTGTACACATCGTAGTTGCTAATCATGATTAGCATAGCATAGCATAGCATAGCATAGTTACGGTGTACTTCGTAGATTGGACACTAGTGATACTCATGTTTTTCTTTTGAAATACTTATCCAGATTGCTATCAGAAATCAAGGTGGGTGTGGTCCTTGATTTCAATCTAGGATAAAAATCACAAAAGCATGAGGATTACTACTCCTGGCCACGCCCATCTTCACCGTAACTTGGGAGGGGGAGGAAGTGTTGATGTAGTACTTACTTAAAGAGAGGCCCCCGACTCAGCGACACCCTCATAAGTACTACGGAGTTGGATATCGGGGAAGGTATTCGTTGGGTCAGGATTTGCCTGTAGCTGACAATATGACCGCGGTAGATCTTACACCGTAACACACCACGCAAAGGTGTCTACCCAGCGTTACGGGGGACATCGTAGTTGCTAATCATGATTGGCCGAGAAACAGCAAATATGCACAATTGCTTATAGTCAATTTAGGATTAGGAGAGGAAAATTAGTTTAACACTCATTGTTATAAGAGACCGAGGAATGCTCTGCATCTCCGTGAGCGCTACGGGAAAGGAATCGTTGATTAGTTTAGAAGGTAATTCGTGTGAAACCCTTGATAAGCGACAAAATATTTATTGTAAACGAAGTTATTTTGAAAACAAGAAGACGAAAACTGTGTTTCAAATCAATTCAACGCAAGATCAATGTGCTTCGTTTAATAATCTTCTACAACACGATCGATTCCGCACTAAATAATTTTGTGCTTCGATGCAGATATAAGTTTTATCACTTCACATTCTCCCACACTAGCTGGCGTGATCAGCATCAACACGATCGATTGCACACTGGTTAAACAAATTTCTGCTACGCGAGGTAGATTTTTTTCACTTCGCGTTCTCCCGGACTAGCTGCCGTCCCATGACCAGCAACCATACGATCGTTTCCGCATTCATGTAGAAGAAAACTACATATGAATTTGTCGACTAAGAATGGGGTTATGAAGAAAGCGTTAATAGGAATATTGTATAACCTAAAGTTTTGAAAACAACTTTACGATTTTGTTCAGCGGCGCAGCCAAAATTTTTGATAATATAGAATATGGTTTAAGTTTAAATTTGTTTCGAAATTCCGCGGAATTCCGTTAAATTTCGTGATAAGCTAGTTTTTTCTAGCGAATTTTTTGTAATTCTACGAAACGAAACGAAATCAAGAAATCAGATTTCGCCATGCTCAAATTCCGCGAAATTCCGCGGAATTTCGTTTCGAACCACCTGAAACGAAATTTTTCGAAATACCGCATATGCTTAGGTATTAGGCCGAAAATGTCGTTTGGCAGAATAGATCATTTGGCCTTAATAGTCGTCGCAATTCTCCCTTTTCAGTGTATTATCAGAGTCAGTGTATTATTAACCTTTTGTCTGTGCTCTGGGGTCAATATGACCCCAGGCCACTTTGAGTGGCTGCCATTTTTTTGATTTTCAACCGATTCTCATAATTTTTGGTAGTTTGGTAAAACTCGCCGAGATCTGTCTCCTAGGTGCAAATTCACTTCAAAAATCTTGAAAGTATGCGCTACAGTGTACTTTTTTCAAAAAACTTACGTTGTCTGTGCTCTGGGGTCAAATTGACCCCAAATTGAAATTGCTATAACTTTTTTATTGCTTGGCCAATTTTGGATTTTTGGGGCTGTTTTGAAAGATAATTTAATCATCTTTCAGGTCGTTACCAAAGATTGACTGTAGGTGGGCGGGTACATCGTGGGGAGGGGTTTTCGTAAAAAGGGTACAAAAACAGTGATTTTTTATGCTTATATCTGAAATATCTGAAAATCCTACCCATTTTGAACTGCACCTTTCAAAAACGTTATGCAGGAAGGCGTGTGCTTTGATATGAGGCATTGATTAGTTTAGAGCATGGTCGCTAGGTGGCGGTATATTTGAATTCATTAATTTAGACTACTCAAGTAATTCCGATATACGGAATTTTCCTCATTGTACATATTCTTATCGCACAAATTTGAAGTTTTTAAAGGTGACGTCTTTAATGAAGTTCGTCTGGTGGGAATGGACTGTCATTGACGGAATAAATAATTAGGAAATTTACAAATAGGCGGCGCTAGCGTACTTGCAATATTGTTGCATATATGAAATATTGCTTTAGCTTGAGATCCCTCATACCTACACTCAAGTTGTATTCGGCAGTATTGTTCAGGATGTCTAGCACTACAAAGCGGTGCTCAACATAATGAGTACGTCTTCCAATTTTTAAATTTGTGCGATAAGAATATTTACACTGAGGAGAATTCTATATATCGCAATATCTTAAGTAGTCCAAAATAATGAATTCAAATATACCACCACCTGGCGGCCGAGTTCTAAACTTATCAACGCCTCATGCCAGGGCACATGCCTTCCTGCATAACCTTTTTGAAAAGGTGCAGTTCAAAAAGGGTAGGATTTTCGGATATAAGTAAAATAATCATGAAAAATCACTGTTTTTGTACCCTTGTTTACTAAAACCCCTCCCCGCGATGTACCGCCTACCTATAGTCAATCTTTGGTAACGAAACAGCACAAAAAATCCAAAATTGGCCAAACATTAAAAAAGTTATAGCAATTTCAATTTGGGGTCAATTTGACCCCAGAGCACAGACAACGTAAGTTTTTTTGAGCACAGACAGAAGGTTAACTGTATAAAAAGTGCACATCGAAGAGGATTCTAAAACAGTTCGTTTGCTGAGTTAGTAGGATCTGTCAATATAGGCAACAGTTTCATACGTTTATATGGTTGATTTCGCATTTGACGCAGTGAGATAATTTAGGTATTTCTATTGGATTACTGTTGTGTAAAACCTTTCATTAAGCTCCCAGTTCAAGGTTGGCCGCACCCATAATGTCTTTTTACTCAAAATATGAAAAGTTTGTTTATAAAACACCGCAATCACACATAGCACCACCAAAACGAAAGCGAAAGAATCCGAAGCATTTTTTCCCATAATTGAGTCAAGCTCATCAGCCCAGCTAACCCACTTTCCTGAGCATAAACTGTATCAAGTACGAACCTACCCACACGAAACCTTTGCACTTCCCGTTCGTTCCACATTGCAGCGCAAGCACCACCATCAGCAGCCAGGCGACGCGAACAGAAATGTTCATAAATACCTGTAACTTGTCTTCAGCACAATTTTATACGAATTACCCAAAACATTAGTCAATCCTCCTTTCCCCCTGCTGGAGTGGGGAGTGAGCCGGGGGTATCGTTGTTCCAGACACGGCACACATAGCAGAAACAATATCTTACATGATATCCAAAACGAGGCACAAGGTGAGGAACACAATGATGACAACGATACGGGCTGTTCGTTGCTCTTCCACCTGTGCGCCTCTGCTTTGCCTTCGGTATGGTGCGTCGTCGTCGTCGTGCCAGTCGCAGACACCGACCGAAGCAGCAGCAGAAGAGATACCCACCTCTAGCTAGCTTCCCTCTGCTGGTAGTGCCGCACGGAAGACGTACCAATTTTCAGATCGGTTCTCGTCTCCGGGACTTCGAGGCTTGTACCGTACCCAGGGATGGCACCAGCAAAATAATGACCCTTTCCCGCTCCCCCTTTGCCAGCGAACCGACCCGGGTGTCCCGGGTGTCTTACACACATGGTGAGGTTTTTGTCTCCAGCGATTTATTTTGGAAAGATCATTAAGCAACTGATTTATTATCGGTCACCAGAGAGGGAAAAAAAGTCTCTTTCTTTCCAGCCAACTAACCTCTCAAAAATCTTTGGCGCTTACTGTTCGACGGTCTATCCCAGTAGGTCACAATCAAATTTCAATGCGGAACACATAATTACAGCATACGTTGGTTTCCTATAATTTTATCAAATTTGTCGTATTTGCTCCATCCGTCCAAATTGAAGTCTTGACATTTGATCACCTCTTAATCGTTTTTCCCGCATAGTTTTTAATTAACTAATTTTAAATGGGCTCGAATTTTCTTAAATTTCCACATTACTCATTTTTTTTGTTATTCAGTTTGCATATCTAATTGGCTTAACTTATGATTCGTTATTTATTGCACCATTGAAATGTTATTGAATCGTATTAAAGAACAAAGCTGTGCCTTCATTGAGAGCCCCTGCACCATTCTTCTGTTTTTCGGTTGTTAGACCAAACGGTGCTACGAGTACCCGACTGCTGCTCAAGCTTAGGACCAATAAAATGAAGAGGCTTCTGTCTCCCCCGAAGAAACTCACACGCTTTTTCGAATCTTTTTCCTTTCTGATTGTCTCACATGTCGAGGATTGGAAACAACCAAAAAAAAAAACTTTGAACCAGATAGGGTAGGTATCTATACGGACGGGGACACGATGCAAGAATCCCAAACTCGAAGAGGGAACGCGAAGCAATCGAAGACAAGTACAACGAAAACGACAATATCAACAACGGCAGCCGCCTCGGCCTGAGAGCCGTTCAATTCTGGGAAAATGTGAACACTTTGAAGGTAAAAAAAAAACGACGACGAACCCGAGACCGTGGAGGCAGCAGCCCGCGGAGGAAGGCGAAACATATGAAAATAAACAACAAAGAATAATATTCAAAATATAAATGAATAAAATTTTTAATTTATATCGTCGCTACCGAAACGGTTATTGATATTGTGCGAGCGGCAGCGAAAAGGTACCCAACCGATGATGATGACTGCGAAGATGGTGACGAAAATAGATGACTCGGAAAGGGTTCCGGGGGGACGGTGAAAGAGACACCTTTCTCATTAGCAGCGAGCGCGCAGAAGAAAACGAGGGCGGAGATTAACGCAAACCAAAGAAATACGTCACCAATTTTGTCACTTCTTTTTGCCACTATGCGTGCTCACTGCTGAAAAAATCACAAAAATAAGAAACCAAACCAAACCAAATACCTTTTCATTGCTTTCTTATTCGTGGGATGAATATCGGAGCTGTGAGATGAAGTCCAGGAGCAGTAACCCTACATAATGCCAAAATGAATCGGACAATTATGTAAATAAACTGCATCAAGCCAAAAAAGCTTCGGGGTCCAATAAAGTTTAAGGTCAAGGTATAACTTTTGACTGACAAACACAATGACGTGACGTGACACGCTTCACATCACTTAAGTGTGTAAAGCGCTGCATACGATTTGCACACTTAACCTGCAAGTAAACAATCGAAATTGCACCTGCGTGTCTTCTTGGTATAACTGTAAGTCAAACGTGGTAAGTAGTGTATTTAAATTCGAAGCACCGTGTTTACTTGGTAGAGTAACTAAAATATGGTGAACTTGATGCCGTTGTTTAGGATGATCAAAATAGTTTACACCGTACAATTTTCTTATTAGATAAGGTGCATAAAAATAGTCACTTAATTATATAGGCGTCACTCGATTATCCAAAGGCACAATTATCCGTGATTTGACTATCCGTAAAACGATACAAGGAGCAATACAAAGTACGAGAAGTTTCTAAAATATGATTGAGTATTTTTTGTTGACTCTCTAGATACAAATTAAATCTATAGAAGTAATCACGAATTTCAATTGTTTGCATAAGTTTCCAGGAGTCTTTCAGACTGTGTGGAGATCTTATGGAATTGGATGCAAATAGAACCAGATTGGAATATTAGGTTTTCACCAGATTTTTTTTTCAATTATTGGGAAAAAATCATACGGACTTTCTACCAGACGCTATCAAAAGCGTAATAAACATTTGAACTTTCGCTTAAGTTCATAGAAGTTTTAACTTTTCACAAAAAATGGTGGCATGGCAAATTTTGGGCAATGCGGACCGGTGATACTTGAAGGAATAAAGTAGACTCCATATCACACACTTTAACTCAGCAACTTCTGTCCCTTCCTACGCGCGGTGAAGGCCGGGATACTAGCAACCTTAGTGAAGATAGGGTAACCAATCCCAATGGGAATTATGATCATATGCTTCCAGTGCAATGCTGAACAGTACCATCAGATTCTGGGCGAGCGGATAGGAGATGCCAATGGATCTGGCGACGACAACAGATTGTGGGCGATTATCCATGAAACTGTGACTACAACAACGCAGGAAGTGTTAGACACTGCACACCAACGCTAACGAAATGGTTGGTTTAATGAGGAGTGACAGCGAATGACAGACGTTAAAAATGCTGCCCGGAGTCGGATGTTAGTGGCTGATACCCGATGCAATGGAGAATGGTACGGTGTAACAAGAGCAGAAAACAAACGAATCCACCGCAAGCGGCACGAAGAGAGTGTCATAGTTGAAACGAAGGAGACCATGGTTCGAAACGATATGCGAAAGTTTTTCGAGACTGTCCATGGCGCACGGTGCATGACTATGCATTCTGGAATAATAACTCGCAGACTAGAGAGTTTTTCGTCAAATGGCTCACGTGTCTGGCACTGGGGGATCTCCCCCGCATCAATCTTCACATAAAATGCTGGTCCTGAGAAGAACCGATTTTCTTTTCACAATGTGCCTTCTAATCACTAACAGCAACCAAACGTTCGTTCGAACCCTGCGTTGAAGTTTCAATTTGTGTTGCTGCTGTCAAAAAGGCCATTCAATGATTTACTTTCTGCTGGGACCTCTGCTACGGGCGTTATTTCGACTAGAGTCGAGTTAAGTACAAGACACTGAAGACGACCTTACTGTGGAAGTCGAAATACGTATCTGTCAAGGTAAAATCAAGTGGTGGAATTAAATGGGAAGGTACGAACTCGTCTTATGACAAGTGGTATCCATTTCCGCAGACGCAAAACTGGATACCATGCAGGGTAAATTTTACGATTGCGAAAATCGAAGACCGTCACGCAAATATGAAAGACTTTGAACGTTCATATCTCAGCCGTTTCTTGATGAATTTTCAATTTTTTATAATAAGGAAACGGCAACAACAGACCAGTTCGTTTCAAAAGAAGATACACTGTCTGGAAGAAGCGGAGTGCAAAGAGGTAGAAAAGCTGTACTGCACTCAAGAAACACGCAAGTTCTATCAGAAGCTAAAACAACCTTGCAAAGGTTTCGTACTGCAAGTCGTGGTGTGTAAGAATAAGGATGGGAGCATCTTGACCAGCGAGCGAGTGGTGATCGAAAGGTGGAAGCAGCACTTCGAGGACTCTTAAATGACATTGAGTGCCCACACCTGAAGGGAAGTCAAGGATGCCACCCAACAGCTAAAGAACAATGAAAAATCTGGTGAGAATGGTATTTAGCCAAACTCGTCAAGATGGACCTGGAAAAGCTGGACAAATCAAGCATCCGAAAGATATTCAATTAGCAGAAAAAAATAGCTTACCACGATGGAGGTTGGTACTCGGATTCTGATGGCTTTTCCACAAACGTGACCTTAAAGTGGTCTTGTGTAGGGGTTATCACGCCTATCTAGAGAGTAGGAAGTTGAGGGTTCGGGTTCCTCAAAGACACGTGGATTGCTTTTCGCAAATTTCATATCAATTTGTCTATTTCGAAACATGAGCTGTACATATGCACAGCCAACATATTTAACAAGAGAATAATTTTGTTTTCATGCCAGCTTCGTTGACTAGCGCCGTTTTATGAACCAGCTGTTTCTTTACTTATTCATGGATCCTAAACACCTCCGGTGGTGCAAACGGCTGACATGAAAGATCTCCATCCTGAGCGTTGCCCAGCTATCGCTTTAACCTCTGGGCCTGCCTCTGCTGCGATGTCACGCTGGGCTCCAGTCTAATGCTTGTTTACAGATTTAATTTCCGCCCCTACGTAGAGTGTGGCCGACCCAGCACCACTTCCGATCCCGAATTTCTGTTGCTATCGGCCTCTGGTGACAACGACGATGGAGCTCTTTGTTTTAGATCCAGTTGTGAGGCCACCAGGCCCGAATTATATACCGCTGGCATCTGTTAATGAACACCTGCAGCCGTTGAGTGTTCTCCACTGATGCACACCATGTTTCGCTAGCGTATAACAGCACAGATTTCACGTTAGAGTTGAAAATTCGTATTTTTGTGCGTTCACTTATCTGCCTGTTTTTCCAGATATTTCTTAAACTCGCAAAGGCAGCCCTTGCTTTCTCGATCGGTGCGCCTATGTCGATCTTGGTACCGCCGTCTCTACACTCTACACGAAAAGGCCTCGTACTGTGCTTCGATGAGGCCGATGATTTTCTCAGGAACCCCCTTGCGTCTCAGGGCGCCCCACATATTCTCGTGATTGAGACGGTCGAAAGCTTTTCCGTAGTCAATGAATACTAAGTAAAGGGACTCTTGGAATTCGTTGACCTGCTCCAGAATGATGCGGAGCGTGACAATATGGTCCACACAGGATCTTCCGGCATACTGCTTCCACAGGATCTTCCGGCATTTTGCATAGAACTTTGAGAACGGTACACAGCAACATAATGCCTCGCCAGTTATCGAATACAGTCAGGTCACCCTTTTTGGGCACCTTCACTAAGATTCCTTGCATCCAGTTGACCGGGAAAGTTGCGGTGTTCTAGATATTACGAAATAAACGATGCAGTAGTTGAGCGGATGTCATGGGGTCAGCTTTGAGCATCTCGGCTGATATGCAATCGACCCCTGGGGCTTCATTCGTTTTCATGCTTTGGATGGCTGTTTGAATCTCTAGCAGTGATGGAGCTTCGGTATTGACGCGTGTTATACGTCGGATCCTAGGCAGATCATGGCCTGGCTGGCACTTGAAAAAGTTGTTCGAAGTGCTCGAACCAGCGTTTCAGCTGGTCAGTTGGATCGGTCAATAACTGATCATTCGCGTCTTTCACAGGCATCGTTGCATTCATCTTCGCCCCGCTTAAGCGTCGTGAGATATCGTAGAGGAGGTGAATGTCCCCGGTTGCGGCGGCTCTCTCTCTCCTTCGTCGGCCAGAGAGTCTGCCCACGCTAGCTTTTCCCGTCGAAATGAGCGTTTTACTTCCTTCTCAAGAGCCGCGTATCGTTGACGGGCTAAGACTTTGGCTCCTCTGGTTTTCGATCGCTCTATCGCGGCTTTGGCTTCTCTTCGCTCCTCTATCTTCCTCCAGGTCTCATCTGTGATCCATTGTTTTCTCTGGGTGCGCAGTTCGCCCAGATTGTTCTCGCTGGTGGCGATGAAGGCATGCTTTATGGCGGTCCATTGGTCTTCCACGCTGCCACCTTCCGGAATATCTGCAGCACGCGTCTCCAGTTCTTCAACGAAGGACCGTTTCACCGTGGCATCTTCCAGTCGGCGTGTGTTGAATCGTCGTCCAACTCTTTCCTCCTGCCGACGAATCCGCGCAATGCGCAGGCGTATTTCGCCGATGAGGAGGTGATGATCAGACGCGATATCGGCACTACGTTTATTCCGTACATCAAGAAGGCTCCGTTTCCATTTTCGGCTGATGCAGATGTGGTCGATTTGATTTTCTGTAAAGCCGTCACGGGAGACCCACGTGACCTTGTGAACCGGTGAGGGAACCACAAAATTCTGCGAACAGCTCTCTGTTTTCGCACCATTTCTCCGATACCATGGCGATCCATAATGTGCTTATGGTTCGAGTTATCGGTTCCGATCTTTGCATTGAAGTCGCCCAAACAGATCTTGATATCACCCTTCGGAATTTTATCTACGACTGCATTGAGTTGACTGTAGATGTTCTCTTTGTCTTGCAGATCGGCAGCATCGGTTGGCGGAGAGATCGTAGTGTGCTGCGGTTCAATGCAGAAGCATTTTTTTTCACGCGTCAAAATTTTCCTTATTCGGCATCAGCGGAAAAGCAAGGTTTCGGCTGGTGGTACTATAGTTTATGCGCCATACAGGGAAGTATATTTCGAGATTTTATAAAGTCGGTTTTGGTGTTGGACACATAGGATGGTGGAAGATGATCGTATGTGCTGCCTCTGCAGTTCCCGTAGACCCGGAACAATCAGGCGAGTTCGTAATGTTAAGCCTGTGCGATGGTCTGGACGATGCCTGGACGATTTATTGTTTGCACATTTGGACGATTCTATTGTACGATTGCTTGCTGGCTGCCAGACGATGGCCCTTGGAATAACAAATTGCAGTTTGATAAGTATATTTTTTTCTTATTCCTAATATAAATGTCTAGTTAGATCTAACTAGATTTTGATTCTACAATCACATCATCTCTTCCAATAATATGTTCCTGATTGGAAACATTAGATTTCGCGTTAATTTCCTATTACACTTTATCTTTAAATCTTTGGTTCAAATGAAACTATCTTAACAGAAATCATAACTATGTCATCTTTACCTATTTCTTCATTTCATATTCTTCCTAAAACAATAATATTTGTAAACTGGAATGTTAAGCTTTGAAAAAGCATCAAATTTATACATTAGGCCGATATAAATATTTAAAAACAATGTCCCCCCTCGGATTCTTTTGCCCAACAATAGTATTTTGAGAAAACAACAAAACAAAAGAAAAACAATTCCAATCAATTTTTAACAAATCCGAGAAGTTGTTTTATTTTATTTATTTTTCTTTTTTTTCATTTTAATATTTATTTTTTAATCCCTCCTTGACCTTTTGAAGACCAGTAGGACATAGTTTGTATTTAATATTTGTAACAGCCTTAAGATCAAGTAATAAATACTTTAGTAGAGTTTATCTCAATAGAGTACTTTAGTGGAGTGTACGAAGTATTGTTTAACTACATTTTCCTCAGCCGTCTGGGACGGGTTGGGTACTCTCCGTTTGATTCCACCGGTTAGTTTTCGTTGTCTTTGCGGATACGTGTTTCGACCGCAGCTGTGTGGTCGTCTTCGGTGTCTCGTACTTGACTCGACTTGTGCGAGACACTGAGGACGGCCGCACAGTTGTGGTCGGGGTACGTGTCTGCGGGGATGGCGGGGATTGGCTGGTGGAGTTGAATGGGGAGTGCTTGATTCGTCTTAGACGGTTGAATACATTCCACTAAAAGAGGTTTATATATTTTTCTACATTTTCCTCTTTCCTTGTTATTGTGTAATGAAATTTATTTAGCTCATTTTATAAAACAATGACCGAATGGATACCAAAGATATTAGTAACTTTATTACAAGTTACTATAAGTAATTCATTTTGTGTGAAATTAATACCTCTGGTTATTCTACAGTTCAATCCTAAACACGATCAGAAACAATCAGTACAGTGCAGATTTGTTCGAGTTTTGTATTGGACGTAGAACGATCGGAGATCGCGTCCAGACGTGTTTGCTTCGGTAAGCAGAACGATCGGCCGGTCATCGAAATTTGGTTCTGCTTTGTGCGGTAAGCAGAACGATCGGCCGACAACCGAAAAAAAAAACAATTTGTTCTGCTTCGTGCGTGTGTGTAAATTAATTTGAAAGTAAAAGTTTAAATCGCGTCCAGACATGTTTTCTTCAATAAGCAGAATGATCGGCCGGTCATCAAAGTTTTATTCTGCTTTGTGCGGTAAGCAGAACGATCAGCCGATCACCGAGATTTTGTTCTGCTTTGTGCGGTCTTAAAAAAAAAAAAAAATAATAAAAAAAAAAAAATTTAAAAATTAAAATTTAGTGTTGTTTTCATCGATCAAACTACACGCTATACACGGCATACCGTTTACCAAAACGAACCCTGCCACAACCCCTTACCCCATATATCCAACATCCCAGTGATCTCTCGTGGAAGTGCAGATGACTCGTCGGCTTCTATCAAAGCGAGTATCACGTCAACAATTTCCTACCTATTCCCTAATTGACCTGCATTCGGACACGGCCGGCGCTGGTATTGCTTATTTTTGGGTCACCAGTTCTTACACATTGAAGATGATGTTAGTCCCAAACTTCATCTGTTGGTTCTCTGTGTAATTACAGCTGGCCTGGCAATAACGGAGTAGCAACCGTGGGCGGTCAATCATGCTCATGCTCATGCTCAGATCGGCAGCATCGGTTGGCGCATAACATTGAATTATAGTAAGGTTTCGGACCCGTGTTCTAAATCTGGCAACGATTATCCAGCTGTTTACTGTACGACAAATACTTGAAAAATACCGTGAATATTAGACCCCTGAACACCATCCGTTTATCGATTTCAAGGCGGCATACGATAGTATAGATTGCATAGTGCTGTCGAAGATCATAAATATGAACATCTTACCTGAGTAGCTTTCGAGTCTAATAAAAGCAATTGTCCACCCTGTACAAAATGCTCATAGGACCGGTAATCCTCGAAGAACATTTACTTTGCACCTTGTTCTGAAGGACTTTCAGGCGCCCAGTGTATTCGAGAGTCAAGTGCTTTAGCGGTGTATAAAAACACTCGAGGGCGCTATTATGAGATCTGGCGTGCAGAGGAACGGCACTATCATCACATGGTCGCATATGATCCTGGTCCTGGGCTTTGCGGACGACATCTAACTCATTGGAATCGATCGCAGAGAAGTAGTGGAGTTGTCTCACTGAAGACCGAGACGGCTAGGATAGGCTTAATCATAAACTCTGCCAAGACAAAGTACATGGTGGCAGGTAGAGGTAGAGTAAGATCTAGTAGTGTTGGTGCGGAGGTAGTGTTTGATGGGGATGTGTTTGAAGTTGTTGGTGATTTTGTTTACCTTGGAACGCTTGTGACATGTGACAAAGACGTTTCCCGTGAAGTGAAAAGACGTATTGCTTCTGCGAATAAGGCCTTTAACGAATTACGTAACCACCTTAGGTCCCGCAACATGCAGACGGAAACGAAAGTTTGTCTATACAAAACTCTGATTCTCCCAGTGGCCCTTTATGGACATAAAGCATGCACTTTAAAAGAGGCGGACCTGAGAGCTTTCGAGGTTTTCGAGCGAAAAGTGCTACGTACAATACTCGGAGGGAAACTTAAAAATGGTGTGTGGCGCAGACGCATGAATCATGAGCTGTATCAAGTATTCAAAGAAGAAAATATTGTGAATCGTTTAAAATACGGCAGACTTCAGTGGGCTGGTCACTTAGTGCGAATGTCGGAAGAAAGAGAAGCGAAAACAATATTCAACAGAGAACCAGATAGAGGCTGGCGACTTCGTGGAAGGTCACGAACACGCTGGCTGCACGCGGTTAAATTGGACCTGAGGACCCTAAACGTTCGGGGAAACTGGAGGAACATCGTCTAAGACCGACGATTATGGAGCTCTACAATACACCAGGCATAGGTGCCCAACTTTACAGCGAACCCAGCACCTTGAAAGTAGCTGATTCATTGTCATTAGTATAGACGTAAGCTAAATACACGATGTATTACGAATAAGTTGAATTGCGATTAAGAACCGTCGAATCTACATTGCATCTGAATAAAACTTGTATCAATGGCCAAGAAAATTAAGGTGAGGGTTTCATTTTGGCAGCTAAAGACAATGACCAAACATATTTCACATGGCATAATGGAGCAGGTAGAATTACATCCTCTTAAGTTGGATGCATGCAATTAAATCAAAGCATTGCGTGTTTTCCAAGCATAACTTTTCATTTGAGAGACACGTAACGAGGGTGGTGACTAGGTGAATTAACACGAGTGAGAAGAACTTTGATGCTACCGCAACATTTCTTATGTGCCTTGCTTTGCAGTCGTATTGTTAACGAAAAGATATTAGGTAATGTTGATAGCACTCAATTTACTTATTAAGCTTTTTGTGCAAACCGCATTTAAGCTTAAAAACGACATACGCTTGAATTGCGTGTTGAAACCAACGAATGAAAGGGAATCCAGCAAATACTTGAAATTAACTCAAATAATTTAACATTCGATGAACACGCTTTCATAGTAGAAAACAAAATACGTGTTTATTCGAAAATATATTTTAAGCATTGAAGCAAATAGTTTAATCATTCGTTACTATTTTGGCGTCATTAGAAAACTAAAATAAATTCAGCAATTCGCAAACAATTTACTTCCTAGCACAGTCAAACAAAGAAATTTGGAATAGAGCGAAAGAACCCCTTCATTTAATAAAATAGAATTTCGGATAAATTTATAGAGTTTTTAAATCTAAGTGAAATTTAAATTTGATTATAATTTTTTGAAGTATCTGTTCCCATTGCCATCTTACTGAACATATATTTATCTCTTCGAGAAAGAAAAATCTCACCGCTTTCTTTTAAGTGTTTAGTTTTAGGTAATTAAATTCCTTCCCATTACTTTGTTTGTGATGGGATGATCATTGCAGTGAAATATTCCATTGATTTTTTATTGTGTTTTTTCTTGTTTGGTCTGTTGAGTAAGTCCCGCCCGCTATGATATGCCTATGCATATTTTTGAAACACCAGACCAGTATGATTGAAAACTATGATTCGAACATTTTACTCTTATATAGCATGCCTTCATACCATCTAATGTCGAAGACTGTCTCCGCAGCGAGCAGTAATCCACCGCAATACAAGTCGACTGTTCACCTTTTGCTAGCACCTGTTTACTTCCTCAAGAAAAAAAATTCATATTTCGAAATATCACCTATTAATAAAATTGAAGAAAACCAGGCAGAGGGAACCAACAGGGAATGGGATTCTTCCTCACAATTTACCGAGGGTTTCGTTGTCGGATCGATGTTTGCTAAACACCGGCCTCAGCTGAGTAGCAAAACGAATGTCAGATCCCTTCTTCGTTACCTTTGCCGTTTGCACCTGTTTGCTGTGTGTAGGACGTAGGTTGTAACCTGCCTTGTACTGCAGCAGCACGCGAAGCTACCCACCTCGCAGTAGCGGCACCTTCCGCCCGTCCGTCCTCGCGTTGATTCACTCTCAAATTATCTTGCACACAAACGGAATAATTAGGCTGCCGCCGTCCGACGGAGCGCAAGACAGCTGAATCGAGTTCCAAACAACCAACGACGACGACGACTAACGACCAAGACGACGACGGCGGAGGGTTTCCTCGCGGAATCAACAATTTATGACGTCAGGTTACGGAGCTTGGCGGTTCCGTCGCCGCTGTCGGAATTAAGATGCACCAACCAAGTTTACGACCATTTTCCGGCTGGGCTGACATTTCCCGAGTGTGACACTCTTACTCGCGTAGGCTCGTAAATTTTTGCCCCGGTCAAACCGACGAAATCAGCTGAGTGCGAGCCATCATCATCATCTGCCCACGAGACGTTCCCGCTACCGTGTTGGGTTGTGTGTTCCTTCCATGAATGAACCCCAAGCGGTTGGATGGCGCTAAACAGGTTGCTGCTATCGGATCGATCCGAATCGAATCGATGATGCAGAGTGAGAGATGATATCAATCGCATCGTCATCATCGCGACGGGCAAGCGTTTTTCTCCTCGCATCACCGAGCTGCAAGAGACCAGGCAGGACAGGGTCTGGGTGAGCTTTCAAGGTCGATCGGAACCGGCAACAGTCTCCCACGAATCGAAACAGCAGGCAACGTTACCGGGGAAGCCAGCCAATTATTAGATCCGAAGAGTTTGATGGGCCCAGGACTGGCAGCACCAGAGTTGGGGGTTCATTCATTTACAGTTCGGTTGTTCGTTGCTGTTGTGTCCTCTACATCTTCGTTCGGTTCTTGTCTCCTTGCCACAACCGAAATCAACGATGATGGCACGATGATGACGAAGACGGCGACGACAACGACGACGATGAAATATGGCAAATAACTGTGATTATGACGTTATGGATAGGTGATCGTTAAACAGAATCGATTTTATTTCCGTTCCCATGGGTGTATCCCCTAAGGTGGGTTGATGAGCACCCCCTCTGGGAGGAGTGGACCGTGTGCTTGGTTGGGGGCTCTCGCGGTGATCATTCTTTATGTTTGAGTTTTTTGGGAATATTGGATGGGACATTGATGCTGTTTTGCTGATGAAGTGGCTGAGCAGTTCCAGCCGTCTGAAGTGGCTTATTAATTTGCGTCTGGATGCATTCGGCGGGAGTCTCATATTTCTGGTGATCTCATGTCTGGGACTTTTTTCCACAATTAAGTTAAATATTGAAAACTTTTTAAAGCAGAAATGAATTCCGATGAATAAGCAGAATCTGTAATTGACCGCGTATATTTTTAAACAAAATATTCTATAGGAATAAGATTACTCCTCCTGAACTTCAACTCAGAGCTCCAACACCCAACCAGATATTGCAACATTTTATTGCCATCTCGTATTAGTTTCGCGTAGAGACGAGCTCGGTGGTCTAGTGGCTACCGCTTTTGCCTTATAGGCAGGAGGTCGTGGGTTCAATTCCAGGCTCGTCCATTTCCTACTTTGTATTTCTATCTTAGTTCTTTCTGTGTACACTCAACCCTCTTTTTACGTCACTTATTAACCGAATGTGACGTAGAAAGATTTTTTCCTAAAATTTCTAGTATTTCACGTAATTTATTGATAGTGAGGATACTTTCAAATACATTCACTTGCGTCTTACATGAAGTATTGTAAGATCTCTCCGAATCCAGCAGATGTTATAAGATCTCCAAATTGTCCTGGAGTTTGAATCAAATGGTCTACCGAATCAACCAAAACCTTCATGATATGCCATGTCTTGGTATCAACTCAATTATGTCCTCCGATGATTTGTCTTTCACTTGCGTCTCAAAACAAGACATATGAGCTGTTGTAAGATCTCCAAATTGTCCTGAAGTTTGAATCAAATGGTCCACCGAATCAACCAAGGCTTCCATGATGTCCCCAGTCTCAATGTCAACCCACATCCGTCTTCAATTCTTCTTGCATATATGAAGTTATAAGATCTCCAAATCGTCCTGGAGTTTGAATCAAATGGTCTACCGAATCTACTGAGGCTTGCATGGTGTCCTCAGCCGCTATATCATCCCAATCATGCCTTCCGAGTATTTGTCTTTCACCTGCGTCTCAAGTCCAGGTATATGAGATGTTTTAAGATTTGCAAATTGTCCTGGAGTTTAAATCAAATGGTGAAATGAATAAACCAAGGCTTCCATAGTGCCCCCAGCCGCGGTATCATCCCAGTCATGCCCTCAAAGTATTTGTCATTCACTTACGTCTCGAATCCAGGCATATGAGATTTTTTAAGATGTCCAAATTGTTCTGGAGATGGAATCAAATGTTCTATCGAATCTAATGAGGCTTGCACGATGTCCTCAGCTGCGGTATCATCTCACTCATGCCCTCCGAGTATTTGTCTTTCACTTACGTCTCAAGTCCATGTATATGAATTGTCCTGGAGTTTAAATCAAATGGTCTACAGAATCAACCAAGGCTTCCACGATGTCTCCAGCCTTAATGTCATCCCAACTTTGTATTCTGAGTATTGGTCTTTTACTAACGTCTCAAATACAAGCATATTCGATATTGTACGATCTCCAAATTGTCCTGGAGTTTGAATTAAATGGTCTATCGAATCAACCAAAGCCTTCACGATTCCCTAAGCCGTGGTATCAACTCAATTATGTTCTCTGAGTATTTGTCTTTTACTTGCGTCTAAAAACAAGACATATGAGGTGTTGTAAGATCTCCAAATTGTCCTGGAGTTTGAATCAAATGGTGTAATGAATCAACCAAGGCTTTCATGGTGCCCCCAGCCGCGATATCAAACCAATTATGTCCTCCGATTATTTGTCTTTCACTTACTTCATATGATACGTTTTAAGATCTCAAAATTGTTCTGGAGTTTGAATCAAATGTTCTGCCGAATCAAACAAGGCTTTCACGATGTCCCCAGCCTCGGTGTCAACCCAGTTTTGTATTCTGAGCATTGGTCTTCTGATCTATCGAATCAACCAAAGATTTCATGATGTCCTAAGCCGTAGTATTAACTCAATAATGTTCTCTGAGGATTTGTCTTTCACTTGCGTATCAAAACAAAACATATGTGAGGTGTTGTAAGATCTCCAAATTGTCCCGAATTTCTCTGCTGGTGTCATTTTCGGCAGTCACCAGTGAGCCCAAGTACACAAATTCTTCTACCACCTCGATTTCGTCACCACCGATGCAAACCCGCGGTGAGTGGCTCACATTGTCGTCTCCTGAACCTCTTCCTATCATGTACTTTGTCTTCGACGTGTTGATGACTAGTTCGATCCGCTTAGCTTCCCTCTTCAGTCTGATGTAGGCTTCCTCCATCTTCTCAAAGTTACGTGCCATAATATCTATGTCGTCGGCGAAGCCAAATAGCTGGACGGACTTATTGAAATATCTACCACACGTGTTAACCACTGCTTTTCGTATTACCCCTTCCAAAGCCATGTTGAATAGCACACGAAAGACCATCACCTTGCCATAACCCTCTGCGCATTTCGAAGGGACTCGAGAATGCCCCTGAAACTCGAACTACGCACATCACCCGATCCATCGTCGCTTTGATCAACCGTGTCAGTTTATCCGGAAAACCGTGTTCGTGCATTAGCTCCCATAGCTGGTCCCGATCGATTGTATCATATGCGGCTTTGAAGTCGATGAATAGATGATGTGTGGGCACGTTGTATTCGCGGCATTTCTGCAGTACTTGGCGAATGGCAAACACCTGGTCCGTGGTGGAGCGTTCGCCCATAAAACCAGCCTACTGCCCCACGAACTCCCTTGCAGTTGGTGCTAGTCGACGGCATAAAATTTGGAAGAGTACCTTGTAGGCGGCGTTCAGCAATGTGATTGCGCGGTAGTTGCTACAATCTAGCTTATCGCCCTTTTTGTAGATGGGACACACGACACCTTCCATCCACTCCTGCGGCAGAACCTCATCCTCCCAAACCTTGGTAATCACCCAGTGCAGCGCTCTAGCCAGTGCCTCACCACCGTGCTTAAATAGCTCTCCTGGTAATTGGTCAACCACAGGGGCTTTGTTGTTCTTCAGCCGGCCAATCTCCTCCTGGATTTCCTGGAGATCCGGAGCCGGTAAAATTATGTCCTGCGCGCATTCTTCCAGGTCCATCACCATACCGCCATCTTCGTCTGCCACATCGCCATTCAGGTGTTCTTCGTAGTGCTGCCGCCACCTTTAGATCACCTCACGCTCGTTCGTAAGAAGGTTCCCGTTTATGTCCTTGCACTTATCAGGCTGTGGCACGTGGCCCTTACGTGAACGGTTTAACTTCTCATAGAACTTTCGTGTGTTATTTGCGCGGTACAGTTGCTCCGTCTCTTCACGATTTCGATCTTCCTGCTGGCGCTTTTTCCTCCGGAAAATCGAGTTTTGTCTGTTCCGCGCCTGTTTCTCTGATCCGGGGGCACCGTGCCAAGTGCAGCGGTTGCGGTGCTACCAATGGCGGATCGAATAGCTCTCGATTTTGACGTCCCGCAGTGGGCATCCATCGTATGTCTGCTCCAGCTGTGCATAGAACGCTTCTTTCTCGTCTTCGGATCTCTCTTCGTGTGGGCAGTGCACGTTGGTGATGCTATAGTTGAAGAAACGGCCTTTTATCCTCAGCTTGCACATCCTTGCGTTGATTGGCTGCCACCCAATCACGCGTTGGCGCATCTTACCCAGCACTATGAAGTCGGTTCCCAGCTCGTTGGTGGTGCCACAGCTTTGGTAGAAGGTAGCCGCTCGATGCCCGCTTTTCCACACTTTCTGTCCTGTCCAGCAAATCTCCTGCAGCGCCACGACGTCGAAGTTGCGGGGATGTAATTCATCGTAGATCATCATGTCGCAACCTGCGAAACCTAGCGACTTGCAATTCCATGTTCCAAGCTTCCAATCGTGATCCTGTATTCGTCGCCTAGGTCTTTGCCGATTATATCGAGTCGCATTATCTCTTATATTGTTCGTAATGATTGGTTTTCCAGGCGGCTTATTGGGCCTGCGCAAACCTCCTGTCTCGTCGGAGGGCCGTCGTGTCAGGGCTGTTTAACGTCCCACCTAACACCAGGACTTGGGCTTGTGCGCTTTGAGCGGCACACGGTCGCTTTGGTGAGGCCTATTTGCGGATACATGCAGCTTTTTATAGAGGTTTAACAGAGCCCACTGTCAAACCCCACCAGATCCTAGGCAAGCCCCACAACTCGCAGATGGCCTGGGGAGGGATCGTCAAGCCCTTGGACATAGTCCCTGCTGCCTCCCCTGCTGTGTTTGTCTTTCACTCGTCCTAAATCAAGGCATATGAGTTGTTGAAAGATCTCAAAGTTCTCCTGGAATTTGGATAGTTTGTGAATTGCGTCTCAAATTCTGACATGTAACATGTTGTAAGATCTCCCAATTGTTCCAGAGATTTAATCAAATGGTCTACCGAATCAATCAAGGCTTCCATTATGTCCCCGGCCACGAAGTCTAGACTTCAGATATTTCTTCGATGACCTGGAGTGGAATAATTGTTAAATACGTATCTAATATGGATCTATGGATCAAAATGGGATGAACCATTTAAAAATAGTAATCCTGTAGACCTAAAGTACTCCATGACTTTCTTAAATTACCTGGAGTGGAACAATAGTTGAAGAGGTATCTAATTTAGTCCTATGGATCAAAACGGGTATGAGCAAGTTTTTTTTAAAGAGATAACATCCTTTTGGTTACGCGTGTTGACCGTAAAGCTTATATTTCAGGGATGGATGATATTCATGGATGATGTGCAATGGAACAATACTTGAGGCCGTATTCACTTTAGTTCTGTGGATCAAAAAGGGCATGGCCCATATGAATTGCCGAATTTAGTCACAATCAAATTGCTAGAACCATCCCTACAAACATTTTAGTTTTATGCTGTTTTTACCGAAGTCATGTAGAGCAAATGATGGTTTTAATGACCGTTATAGAACTAAAAATGTTCCTTGGGATGATTGTCTGACTTGTGCTGCGCAGGTTGTTACTGGGGTTGCTGGGGACATCATGAAGGCCTTGGTTAATTCGGCAAACCATTTGATTCAAGCTCCAGGACAATTTGGAGATTTTACAACAATTCATATGCCTGGAATTGAAACGCAAGTGAAAGAAAATTACTCGGAGGACATAATTGTGCTGATACCACGGCGTGGGGCATCATGGAAGCCGTGGTTGATCCGGCAGACCATTTGATTCAAACTCCAGGACGATTTGGAGATCTTACTTCATCTCATATGTTTGGATTTGACACGCAAGTGAAAGAAAATTACTCGGAGGACATAATTGGGTTGATACCGCAGCTATGGACATCACGGAAACCTTGGTGGATACGGAAGACCATTTGATTCAAACTCCAGGACGATTTGGAGATCTTACTACATCTTATATGTCTGGATTTGAGACGCAAGTGAAAGACAAATACTCGAAGGACATAATTGGGTTGATACCGCGGCTGAGGACATCATGGAAGCCTCGGTTGATTCGGCACACCATTTGATTCAAACTCCAGGAGGATTTGGAGATCTTACTTCATCTCATATGTCTGGATTTAACACGCAAGTGAAAGAAAATTACTCTGAGGACATAATTGGGTTGATACCGCAGCTATGGACATCACGGAAACCTTGGTTTATTCGGCAGACCATTTGATTCAAACTCCAGGAGGATTTGGAGATCTTACTACATCTCACATGTCTGGATTTGAGACCCAAGTGAAAGTAAAATACTCGGAAGACATAATTGGGCCGTTGCCGGAGCTATGAACATCACGGAAGCCTTGTTTAATTCTTTAGATCACGTGATTCAAACTCCAGGAGGATTTGGAGATCTTACTACATCTCATATGTCTGGATTTGAGACGCAAGTAAAAGACAAATACTCGGAGGACATATTTGGGATGAATCCGCGGCTGAGGAGTCTAGGGAATTCTTGGATGACCAGGAAAGGAACGGCAGCTTAAGGCATATTGAGTTTGGTAAATAGATCATATAGAGCATGAACCATTTAATAAAAAAAATAACAGCCCTTCGGTATCGCGGGTAGACCACAAGACCTATAATCCAGGGAATTCTTGTATGACCTAGAACGGAATTTGGTTCAATATATCAAATTGAGCATAAACATTTTTTTACAATAGATAACAGCTCTTTCGCCACGTTTGTAGACCTTAGGTCCTCGGTTACGCGTGTAGACTCCAGGAAATTCTTAGATGACCTGGAACGGAACAATTGTTGAAGGCAAATGATGTGTACACAAAGCATCTACTTTGTTCTTTGGGTTTCTAAGAGTGCCTTCTTATAGGCTTACTTTTGGATGTCAATAATGTTTCAAATTCTTTTACGTCACGTGCCGTAAAAAGGAGGCCGTAAAACGAAGTGACGTAAAAAAAACTGCCGTAAAAAGAGGGTTGAGTGTATCACGTTCTACCAAAACGATTCCTACTGTTATAACCTTCCGCACAATCCCAAAAGCTCTCCATGGCACCTATGAGAGGTTGTAGAGCTCTCTGCATCTTTCTTAAGTAGGTGTCCAACTAACCATCCTTCCCCTTCCTCAGCATTCGCAAGGACGTGGCCAGGACAGATCTCGAATTTTGGAGAGTGCATTGCTTCCATCTAAGTGATTAGTCTTAAATCTTTATCTGTGTAAACGGATGAAGGTAATGCTACTCTAGTACAATTGTCTTGGCTTGTACCACGTACGAATTTGTTCGAATTGCTCAATGCTAATGCTAATCTCGTATTAGTTTCACGTACAGTTTGCCATAATTTGTGACATATGCACAGATTGCATTAAGTAAACGGCAGGCCCTTGCATTAGATCTCCGGCCGAAATTGCTGCAAGAATTTTGATGAAAATTATTGAAGAATAAAATAGTAATATTAAAGGAATTTTTGAAGGAGCTTCAACCGAAAATTTCATACGATTTCCTAACGGAATTTGGAAAATAAAATGATTTTTTCGCAGGAATTCCCACAAGAATTTCCAAGTTAAATGACCGAAAGATTTTTGAAAGAATTTCTAAATGATTCTGAAAAGATTTCCGAAAATATGCTCAAAACAAAATCCGAAGTAATTTCAGAAGAAATCTTGAATGGTTCAAAGATTTTCTGGAAGGGTTGCTGAAAAAATCGCGAGGAATGACGGAAGGAATTCCGAAAAAAAGAAGTTCTCAAGGGAAATTTTAAAGGAAATTCGAAAAATTACTGGAAAAACTCCCAAATTATATTCCGAAGAAACACCTAAGCCAATTTCCGAAGAAATTCCTAATCCTAATAAAATTTTCTTTTGAGAAATGCTTTGAAAATGTTTTTGGAAATATCTATAAAAAAATCTTCGGAAACTCCTTTACCGATTCAATACGGATTTTTATTTCGCCGTATTTCAACATAAATTTTGGTCACACTGCTTCAAAAACGGATGCAAACCATAAAAAAGTAGAAATATGTGGGAAAATAATTTTTTTGAGAACTTTTAGGGCTTCCAAACCTTCCTTGACCCTTGAGTTCAGATCTTCATGGTCTACATAAACAACAAAGCGTTTTACGGGGCTTCATTCCTAATATGAAGTTGGCAATGATACTTGAGACATAATTAAACTATTTTTAGTAAATCGCAGGGTTACCAGAACATCAACGGTACTCCAAACTATTCTTGAGTTCAGATCTTGGAAGTCTACAAGATCAACAGAGTAATTCATAGGTTCCTGAGCTTGTGTGTTAGTTGTAGAAACCCCATTAGACATCATTACATCAGTATTTAAAAATTTCAACATTCCCAGAATAGCTATGGTACTCCAAACCATTCTTGAGATCAGATATTGAAGGTCTACCACACCAATAGAGTGATTCATACGGTCCTGAGCTTGTGTTTTAGTTGAAGCAACTCCATGGGACATCATTACACCAGTATATACAAATCACAACATTCCCAGAGTTCCTGTGGTACTCCAAATCATTCTTGAGTTCAAATATTGGAGGTCTACAAGATCAACAGAGTGATTCATAGGTTTCCGAGCCTGTTTATTAGTTGGTGAAGCCCCATGGGGTATTATTACGTCAGTATATAAAAAATAAACATTCTCAGAATATTGAAGGTACTCCAAACCATTCTTGAGTTCAGATCTTGTAGGTGTACAAGATCAACAGAGTAATTCAAAAAGTTCCCAAGCAGAAGCCCCATGGGACATCATTACATCAGTATATAAGAAATTCAACATTCCCAGAATAGCTACGGTACTCCAAACCATTCTTGAGTTCAAATATTGGAGGTCTACAACACCAACAGAGTGATTCATAGGGTCCTGAGCTTGTGTGATAGTTGGAGCAACCTCATGGGACATCATTACACCAGTATACACAAATCACAACATTCCCAGAGTTCCTGTGGTACTCCAAATCATTCTTGAGTTCAAATATTGGAGGTCTACAAGATCAACAGAGTGATTCCTAGGTTTCCGAGCTTGTGTGTTAGTTGGTGAAGTCTTATTTCACATCATTACACCAGTATATACATAATACAATCATTACATCAGTATGTAGGAAATTCAATATTGAGTTCAGATATTGGAGGTCTACAAGACCAAAGGAGTGATTCATAGGTTTTCGAGCTTGTGTCTTAGGACTAATGATGTCCAGTATTTTGTATACAATTTTCCCAGAAAATTTACGATACTTCAAACAATTCTTGAATTCAGATGTTGGGGGTCTAAAAGACCAACAGATTGATTCAATGGCTATTTAGCTTATGTATCAGTTGCAAAAACCTCATGAGACATCATTAAATCAGTATATGAAAATTATAAAATTCCCAGAATATCTTCGGTACTCCAAAGCATTCTTGAGTTCATATATTGGAGGTCTACAAGATCAACAGAGTAATCCATAGGTTCTCAAGCTTGTATGTTAGCTTTAGAAGCCCCATGGGATCATTTATCATGAAATTATGGATCATCATCACGATAAAAAAAAATGCGCAAATTTGAAGTTTTATGGATCAAAATATAGTTTTTTATGGATCATTTTCCAATGGATGGATCAATAGCAGGAATTGTATTGTTTTTCTTGACCATGTTAATGGAACATATTTCCCAATTAATTGCTAAATTTTAGCTTAGTTATGGATCGAAAAATTATTCTTTATGGAATCTCATTAACTATTTTATGGATTTATGGTAGCATTTTAAGGAACATTCAGATGTTATTTATGGATCGTTTTCCAGTTTTTTATGGATCCGTCTTTATCGTTTATCTGCAAAAGTATGTTTTGCCGTTTGTCTGTTGTGGTGTAATGAAGTCCCGTGGAGTTATTCCAACTCACAAAAATAGTTGAGACACCGGAGATCTTCTTGTTGATCGATTTGAACGTTAAGATCTAAATTCAAGGACAGTTTGGAGTATCGTGGGCAGGCACTGGATTTTATAATTAAGCATTTCGTTTTCAATTATTCAACAAGAATATGGTAAAGTATCGTGCTGATTCCTAAGAACATCAAAATTACAACTCAAGGACAGTTTGGATGCTCTAGGTCATCGTAGTGACCGTAACCTGACCTGTGCAATATTTTTCCAAAATGAAGCAGTTAATTTTGAACATTTTTGCTGAAGAAAGCAAAGCTCTATCTCTTAAAACTGATTTTTGACAGCTGATTTTCGTTTTGGGCCATATATGACCCATCCGTATTGAATCGGTTAAGAATACCTACGGAAATTGTTTCAGAAAAATCTACCGAAATTCTTTTAGCAGAATTCCTTCCATGACTTTCTTTATTTAGGGACTTCTCCCTTTTCAAAAAATCCCTTCCAAAACTCTAGAAGAAATTTCTTATAACTCTTAGAATTCTTAGAATCCAGGAATTATTTTAAATTTAAATAAACTCCTTGAGACCTTTGGATATGGCTTAAAAAAAAAAGCTTTTCCAGAAATCTCTTCAAAAATACATTCAGAAATTCTTTTAGGAATCACACGGAAATTACTTCAAGGGTTCCTTCGAAAATTTCATGTTTAAATTTTCCCTTAGAAACTCTCCCGAGGATTCCTTCACATATTTCAATCTTTAATAATTTTCCAGAAAAAAAATATTCCAACAAAATGTTCGAAAATCCAAAGGAATGCCTGGAGGGACATCGAAATGAATTTCCTGGGTAAATTCCTATATTAGTGCTAGAGATGTAGAAACAATTTATAATTGTTTTACTGAAGAAATCTTCGAGGAAATAACTGGAATAATTTCAAAAATTGAACAAAAACTTGAAGGATTTTCGAAAAGATTTTTTGAACGTATTCCTGAATAAATTCTTACAGAAATTCCAGGAGTCAAAATATTTCATTAGGTAAAATTGGCAAATTGGCGGAAAATCTGTTTTTTTTCTCAGAACAATTTGGCGTAGGGGGAATGACGGCTTTGGCAGGTTTTTTCTATTATTGGCAGGGGGTTTTTTTATGTCTGACTATGCTCAAATTTGGCCTAAATTTTCTTTGCATATCAAAGAAAATTGTGGCCAAATTTCATAAAATTTGGTCGACAAAAACCCCCCTGCCAATAACAGAACAAAACCTGCCAAAGCCGTCTTTCCCCCTATTTAATTAAATTTCAGGGAAAATATTCAATTTGGTAGGTAACGTGTACCATCGTGCCCCAGCTTAACTCCGTCAGTGTAAACCATGCAATACAAGTTCGATCAATCGTTGAAACGTCGCCGGGCCAAATTGACATAGATCATTCCCAGTCGAAAAGGCCATTTTTTCTCGGTCATGACGGTCCATCTCTGCCTGCCAGAACCCGCTCTGTAGATCATGGGTTGGAAACCAGTTAGAGGCTTCTAGTGCTTCGAGTGTCCCGTCGATTCTGGGGAGAGGGAAAGAATCTTTTTTAGTATCGGCATTGAGTTTTCTGTAGTCAACACAAAACCTTTGGCTGCGATCCTTTTTCCTAACCAACACTATTGGCGAACACCATGGACTTTGGGATGGCTCGATGATTCCTTCTTTTCGCATTTGATCAACCAACTCCTTCGCACTCTCGTCTAGCCAACGGAATTTTCCTAGGGGGTATTTTGATTGGTGGATGACTTCCGGTGTTTATTCGATGTTGTGTTAGGTTCGTTCGTCCAATGTCACTAGAGCTATTGCTGAATACGGCACGGTTGTCTAAAATGAGGTTCATCAACTGCTTCTTCTGTTTCGTATTAAGATGATCCGAACTTTCATTATCAATGACTGTAAGAGCGGCGATGGCCTCGCTCCAGGGTGCGATCTCCATTTCAGTTTCGGCCGTTATGTTGAAGACCTCGCTATCAGTTGGTAATACCGGCTCTTTTTGCAATTGAACCGATTTGTTTTCAGATACATGTAGCTTGTTTCTTTCGGAATAGACTATACACTTTTGTTTTCTCAGAAAATCATTACCAATGATACAGTGCTCTGAGATATTCACAACCCACACCGAATGTATAACAGCATATTTTCCAAAGTTGAACACTACTTCCAAGGTCACTGGAACTAGTTCTCCGGAAACTGTTCTGATAAATTTTGGTTGTTTTGGCTAAGGAACTTTCTTCTCAATCAATTTCCAAAACTTTTCACTTATAATCGCCACTGCAGCTCCACAATCCACTACAGCTTCGCACGAGACGCCATCGATACGCAGGTTTGCTAAATAACTCCCTCGACTACGGCGTAGTGAATGCACGAACAAGACACTGCCTTCGGCTAGCTCATGCCCCCTTAGGCTGGCGACCTGTCGTTTCCCGCATTCCTCTTATTGAACTTGTTTCAACGCTTGTAGTATGTCTGTGTCCCGGCAGTACGCAAGCCGTAAACATTTTCTTCGTCGCACATCGATACATTTTCCGAATCCGAACTATTTTGCAGATCTGCTTCGTGAACTAAACGAACTGGCTCATGATTGGATCTGGTAGCACTACGTGGAAGGTGGTATTGTAAAGCAAGCTGCACTGCTTAGTCCAGTGTGTCTGGCAGGGCAAATCTGACAAGATCCTGCACAATAGAATCGTCCGGAAAAAGGTTCAAGGCAATTTTGTCCAGTGCAATCACAGAGCAATCATAATAAGCATATGCCACCAGTCGTCGTATCTCATCGGCAAAACTAAGAAAATCTTCTTCTTTTTGTTGTTGCCGAGATCGCAATTGTGCATAATGCAGAGCACGATGAAATGTTTCCCCGAATCGCTTTAGCGGTACAAAGTAAGGGCTGCCGATGTTTTCACATACAAATACTGGTAATTTTCTTGAAAAACTTTTTGTAGTCCGGAAGGTGACTTATCATGACAACTCTAAAGGCTCCCCCAAATTTAAGCGATTTCATCGCCGCGACGGCGACAACTAGTCGCCGCGATTCAGTCGTTGGGTCCCTGCAGGAAATGTTCTATTTACGCTTCCATACCAACGGCGACAGAATCGCTGTCGCCAAGCGATAGAATCGCGTCGCGAGTGTTTAGGGTAACCTTAATGTGAACCTGCGAGTCATGAAAAAGTGCTGTGTAATATTTTAACTCTTTAGTATTTGTATACCCGTACAAACTATTCATAAATCTTGAGCATAGTTATCGGATTTCGTTTTGAATGGTGTTGTCAGCTGCAAAGATATATAAACATTTACACAATCTACTAGAGATACGAATGCGATAAACAACCCTTAATCGTATCGCTTCTAATGAAAATCTACGATCAATTCAGATATAGACACGTTGTGTGTGAACAAAACAAGAACCATAAAAAAACACCAACCGATACGGATTCGAAATCAACAACGACGAGAAGCGCCACATTATTGCTCTTCTGTTAGTCGTCCCTTCGCTGCTCGTGTCAGTACTTGGAAGTGATAAAAACGAAAGCAATCATAACATAACGTAACCGAAAAAAAACGGAATCCTAGAAAATTAAACCCACATAACAAAGGTACAGAAAACAAAATCAAATGCCCCGTAAATTGCCAAAACCTTGCCTCCGCTGTCCGACCCAGGTTAAGGCATCGAGCGCCGCCACACCACACCGCTGGCTGTCGGTCGTCGTCGTCGTCCTCCGTCTGTCATTCCCGCGAGTTTCCTACTAAGTCACCACCGTCTAGTCGCACAGTTCTCCTTTGGTTATACTCACTCACCCGGTCCGATGTCAGCTGAATCAGGACTCCCGTCAGGCAAGGGTAATTTATTGCGCAATAAATTTGACCTCTTCGCCCGGGGAGAACGGACCCGAATGTCGGTCAGACCCGATCGAGCCGCTTGGCTACCAGGTTGACAAGGAATGAGTGAAATCTCTCACACCCCCTAGGATAAGAAGCCTCGGGCGGAGGGACAGTAAGATACTGGGATGGTGCGTAGTCGGAATAAGTGGTTCAGTGGTTTTTTGTTTTTTTTGCTATCTCCCATTTCAGCGTTGGAGAATTAATTCTCATTATATTTTTTAGAAAACCTTTCAAAATTCTGACCCACTACAAGGAAACGAGCTGTTCACAATTTACATAACTTGAAGCTCCCCTTCCTCCCTTTAGTAACACTTTTTATAGGGATGATTTAAATTATTTGAACAAATAGTACATCATCAATGTTTTCTAATAACTGTGCCTACTGGCATTGACGTGATCATCATTGACAGGCACCTCATTGCCGTGCTTTTGGGCGAGATCACTTCCAATCTCTACGGGACCAACAATGCATCTCCTCCTACCACCTTCAAGAGTCCGCGATGACGTTATGGTGGCGCTAAGATAGTCGTCGACGCCGCTGCACAGTGTTTTATTTCGTCATTTTCACGATCGAAATTCAAAAACTCGAAAAGTGTTGATTTTGGATATAGGGTTTGTTCACAGAAGTTTCAAGATATTTAGGAGCGCATCTTCCGATAAAAACAGTTTGATGATTAATCCCCCTAAAAGTGATTTGCGAAAATTATTTTTCCTCCAGAATGAGATGGACACGTGGTGTCTTCCGCAAAGTTGTAGCAAATGTTAATACGAGCAACTTTGCTGAACACGCAGAGTCTCTATCTCTTATATAATACAAACTTAAGACGGTTTATGTGAAAACCCCTTTAAAATCTTGTTTTTCATTACAACTCTTTCTAATGATTTTTCCCATTTTCCGTCTCTTCTACAAAGTTGTTAAACAAGCAAAATTACATGTTTTTGCTGAACATTGTAACATTCCATCTCACATACAACAAAAGTTATCGTTAAATTATACATATTTTTAGATGTTTCTCCACTTGTGATTACTCCCTTAATTGCAAAAAGTCGCAAATTTCTTCACGATATGCAGAAAATCGCTTATTTCATTTTTATACTGACATTGAAAACTTTTGTCGACAAGAGTCTTCTCGAATGGTGTGTTAAAAACATGTAAACCTATGAACAATCTCATTCTGGTGCAAAAATAATTTTCTCAACTCACTTTTAGGGGGATTAATCATCAAACTGTTTTTATCAAAAGATGCGCTCCTAAATATCTTGAAACTTCTGTGAAGAAACCCTATTTCCAAAATAAACACTTTTCGAGTTTTTGAATTTCGATCGTGAAAATGACGAAATAAAACACTGTGCGCTGGCTTCTCCATTCCGCATACCAGCTCTCGGCTTGGACGAAGAGCCCTTCGTTGGTGATCGGACGAAACGCGTCGGGCTGTTAAGGCCAAAATGCGGTATCAAACCACGAGAAGTAAAAAGTAAGAGATGAGAAGTGAGAAGTTAGTTTTTCCTTTTCCCTTCTTTCTTCATCCTTCTTTTATCCTCTTTCTTACTTCTTTTATCTTCTAACCTTCTTTCTTCTTAACATTTTTTTTTATCATCCTTCTTTGCTCCTTTTTTATTTTTTCATTATTTTTCATTTCTTTTCTTCCTTCTTCATTTTTTTCATTTTTCCTTTCGCCTTCTTCCTTTTCGTTTCTAATTTTCATTTTTTTTTCTTCAAACTACTACTTGATTTCTCTTCTTTAACCTTTCTTCCTTTAGCCTTCTGCTTTCTTTTTCTTTCTTCCTCTTTTGCCCTTCCTTATTTCTTCTTCTTCTGTTTTTCAACTTCCTTCTTTTGCTTCCGTCTTCCCTCTTCCACCTTCCTTTTTCCATCTCCCTTCTTTTTTTCATCGTTCGTCCTTCTTCCTTCTTTCTCCTTTCTTCTCCCTTCTACCACCTTCCTTCTTATTTCTCCATTTATCGTTCTTAGTTATTTTCTCTTCTTTCTCCTTTCTTCCTTCTGTATTCTTCCTTATTCCTTCTTTATTCCTTCTTCTTTCTTCCTTCTTCTTCCTTCCTACTTCCTTATTTTTTCCTTTTTCCATTCAGTTTCATTAAAGGCATAACCAAAACAACACAGCACAAAAAAATGCACGAAGATATTAATATTGTTATAATTGTGATCAACGTTTCATTAACATTGCAAGGCAACATGTGTTTGGCATATGGAAACAAAAAAATATCCAGTCAGCACAATGAAACGTTAATCACCATTCCAACATTTTTGACATCATAATGCAACATTTTAGTACTTTGATGTTTGCTAATGTCTTTAAAAAAAATTGAATGGTACTTGGGATCCCACTTTGAAAAAAAAGATTTTTTATTTCTTCTTATTCTTATTTCCTTGTTCCTTATTCAATGTTATTAATTCCTAATTCCTTATTCATTATTCCTTATTCCTTATTCCTTATTCCTTATTCCTTATTCCTTATTCCTTATTCCTTATTCCTTATGCCGTATGCCTTATTCCTTATGCCTTATGCCTTATGCCTTATTCCCTATTCATTATTTCGCAGCATCTGAAGAAAGCCTTTACAGCTTCTGCGAGAAACTTTCACAGCTTCTGGAAGAAGCTTTCACAGCTTCTGGAAGAAGCTTTCACAGCTTCTGGAAGAAGCTTTCACAGCTTCTGGAAGAAGCTTTCACAGCTTCTGGAAGAAGCTTTCACAGCTTCTGGAAGAAGCTTTCACAGCTTCTGGAAGAAGCTTTCACAGCTTCTGGAAGAAGCTTTCACAGCTTCTGGAAGAAGCTTTTTCACATCTTCTAGAAGAAGCTTTCGCATTTTCACAACTTCTGGAAGAAGCTTTCACAGCTTCTGGAAGAAGCTTTCACAGCTTCTGGAAGAAGCTTTCACAGCTTCTGGAAGAAGCTTTCACAGCTTCTGGAAGAAGCTTTCACAGCTTCTGGAAGTTGCTTTTTCAGCTCTTGAAGAAAACTTTCACAGCTTCTGGAAGAAGCCACAGCTTCTGGAAGAAGCTTTCACAGCTTCTGGAAGAAGCCACAGCTCTGGAAGAAGCACAGCTTCTGGAAGAAGCACAGCTTCTGGAAGAAGCTTTCACAGCTTCTGGAAGAAGCTTTCACAGCATCTGGAAGAAGCTTTCCAAGCTTCTGGAAGGAGCTATCGAAGCTTCTGGAAGAAGCACAGCTTCTGGAAGAAGCTTTCACAGCTCTGGAAGAAGCTTCACAGCTTCTGGAAGAAGCTTTCACAGCTTCTGGAAGAAGTTTCACAGCTTCTGGAAGAAGCACACTTCTGGAAGAAGCCACAGCTTCTGGAAGAAGCCAGCTTCTGGAAGAAGCACAGCTTCTGGAAGAAGCTTACAGCTTCTGGAAGAAGCACAGCTTCTGGAAGAAGCTTTCACAGCTTCTGGAAGAAGCTTTCACAGCTTCTGGAAGAAGCTTTCACAGCTTCTGGAAGAAGCTTTCACAGCTTCTGGAAGAAGCTTTCACAGCTTCTGGAAGAAGCTTTCACAGCTTCTGGAAGAAGCTTTCACAGCTTCTACTACCAAACTACTCTTTGATTCCTACTTCTTTAACTTTTCTTCCTTTAGCCTTCTGCTTTCTTTTTCTTTCTTCCTCTTTTGCCCTTCCTTATTTCTTCTGCTGTTTTTTCATCCTCCTTCTTTTTGCTTCCTTCTTCCCTCTTCCATCTCCTTTCTTTTTTTCGTCGTTCGTCCTTCTTTCTTCTCTCTTCTACCACCTTCCTTCTTCTTTCTCCATTTTTCGTTCTTAGT
Organism: Armigeres subalbatus; assembly: GCF_024139115.2. Taxonomy (NCBI): domain Eukaryota; kingdom Metazoa; phylum Arthropoda; class Insecta; order Diptera; family Culicidae; genus Armigeres; species Armigeres subalbatus. Next base: position 53,242,434 of record NC_085139.1, on the reverse strand, counting down.
TATTCTCTCTTCTTTCTCCTTTCTTCCTTCTGTATTCTTCATTTTTCCCTATTTCATTTTCTTCTTCTTTTTCTTCCTTCTTCTTTCTTCCTTCTTCTTCCTTCCTTCTTTCTTATTTTTTTCCTTTTTCCTTATTTTTCTTCCTTATTCTATTTCTTCCTTCTTTCTTCATCCTTGTTCCTTCTTTCTTCTCCCTATTCTTTTTTGTTCATTTTTGTTCCATCTTTTTCCCTATGCCTTCTTCCTTTTTTCTTTTTTTCTTTTTCTTCATCCTTCTTCTTTCTTCCATCTTCCATCTTCCATTTCTGCTAAATACAGTAATCGAATTCATTCTTTGTCTAAATCTGGGAATTCAATCTTTGAATTTTAATTTTAGAATTTATTTTGAAGTCCGCTAGTCTAAATCTGCAAATGTCAAATTCGATTGTGGTCTAAAAGCCTAATATTTAATTTAATTTAAAAAATAATAATATCTGAACAAAATCTCCAATCTGATTTCCAAATATAATTTTTAATTTAATTTTCAGAAACTAAATCCTAATCAAATATTTTAAAAGCAATCTTATCTGCACATTCAAATCCAAACATAATTAAGACTTTTCGTTTTTTTATATTAAAACACCTGAATTGAAATTTTTCAATTAATTTCGCAGATCTAACTTAAAATGCATTTTCCAACTCAGATCCAATCTCAGACTTGAATTTTCAATACCAAACGTTAAATACATTGCCCAAATATTTTCTTCTTTTGGATTGTCAATTCCTACTGATTCACAAGTTCCGATGCCAGATTCCATCCTCCAACGCGCCTAATTCAACTCGCACTACAGATGAAACCACTGTACTCCGGTTCAATCGGTGCCAGCCTGATGGGCCAAGTATCAGAAGCCTGTGAGAATCCTTTTCCGAAAAAAAATGTCGTTTACAATGTAGCAGAATGCGTTTGTGAATAGGAAATCTCATACTCCCGCAGCAGTCAGCTAGCCAGGCTGTTACCTGCCACCTAGTTCCCAGGGCAGGAGCAGCATGGAACCATGAAATGACAACTCAGACATAAACAGACCCAATTCCGGGGAAAATGTCAATTAGAAATTGATGCGGAAAAGAATGGGTAGAGCCAATAAGAGGCGGATGCTTGTTCAAGTGAAAAAGATTTCGCACAAGTGTATTTGCCGACGAAATCAGCGATTGTGATAAAATCAGGTGGTTTAATTAAATAAAATATTAAATAAAAAAAATCCAGATATGTACCAGAGCAATTTCGTTTTACTTTTTTAGTGAGTAACGAAAATATCTATTTGGTCAACAACTATTTTCGTGTTATGTTTATGCGTTGAACACATTACAACCAAATTATTTGATTTTGAGTACATACTAAACATCTTCGGTTTCAAGTAATGTACCAAACAAAACCAAGACTTAGTCCTTTGGTTTGAATACGATTGGGTAATAAAGGTAATAGGGAGTGCTCCATAAGTAGATCTTCCCCTCTTAAATATGTTCCCCATTTCAAATAGTGACTCGAAGGCAACTCCCACCGTAAACTATCACCTCCCTCGTTGTTCGTGGAACAAAAATGCATCCCACATCAACAAAAGCTAATGCATAAGTAATGAGTGCAAAACGTGAACCACTTGGCAATCGACTGCGATTGCATCTCTTTCCACCGGAGGAGGAAGCCCCCAACATTGCGTTGGTATCAACCTTCTTCGGTTCTACACCCACGCCCCCTTACCCCCTTTACGACGCGACGACGGCGTTCCGTTTCGGTCGTTTGAGTTGACTGCTTTATTGTGCTCGCCAATCGTTGCCCATTCGTGTGCGGTGGGTGGCGTAGCGAGGATGCAACTATTTTGCAAACTTGCGTTGCAGTTGCAGTAGCATCAGTGCGGCGCGGCGTGGCGACGTGGAGAGCAAAAACAAAAAGACGACGGGGAAATTAGATCGACCGTTGAATGGGCAGCAGCACCGAACAAAAGGGAGCTACAAGAAATGGTCTGCATTGTAAATTTTTGTTTTTATTGTATAGTAGTTTGCATATGTTTGCTTGAAAAAAGTAATCCGTACCGTTCTTCCTCTTTTTAATGGTTCTACATTCCAACTGGAACTTGACCTGCTTTATCACATAATGCTTAGTTATAATTTTATTAGAATTTATAATTCCGTTAACACTATTGCAGCAGAATGAATAACTTTTAACCATAATATGTTACTGTTCTGGTTCAACTCTCCCCGTCCCTCACGCCCTGAAATTTTCGCCAGATAAGGAAGTTTCCTACTCTCCACAACGGAAATGTTCAAGAAAAGATTTAGCATCTATGGCCCCTGAAATACCCCAAAAACCCAGTGTGTCACAAGCGAAATGGGTGACCAAACCTTAACCCAAACACACTACAAGCTATAGCCTCCAACGTGCCAAAAACAGACTACACCCCTGCATTATATGTACCATTTCCTGATTCGGTCAGTCGTGGCACCTTAGTGCGGTAATATTCGCGGCTACAAAACAAGACCATGATGAGGGTGGCTGGGTTCGATTCACGGTTCGCCCTAGGAAATTTTCAGGTTTGAAATTTTCTTCCCTGGGCATAAAAGTATCATCGAATTAGCCTCATGATATACAAATGCAAAAATGATAGTTTGGCTTAGAACCCTCGCAGTTAATAGCTGTGGAAGTGCCTAACAAACTCTGAACTGCGAGGCGGCAATGTCCCAGTGGGGGATGTAATACCAATGAAGAGTAGAGAAGATAGAAAGAGTGTGGGGTGGATGTCATGACCCCATCGGAACTACCTCCGCACCTAGTGGACGAAGAAATGTCAGGTAAGAAGAGGGCCTTTCCAGATTCCCCAGTAGCCGGAAAATCTACTTTCAGGTGGTCCCAAGTCCCATCCCCTTCGGCCACTTTTCGGGCACCTCGGAAACATCAACCCGCGCACGAAGTCCTAATAGAACAAGTGTTCTTGGCATGTCTTTCTTTTTTTTTGGGCGAGAGTAAACGGAAATCTGCAAACAGACACCTGAGGAGGTTAACTCAGGTAGTGTGGGGATGGGAGGTTACAGCATGCCCAAGTAACATTTCAAGTTTTATTCCGCTCTGGGAATGGTTTTCAAGATCGAATTACAAGAACTGACAATAAAACCCATTACTACAGGAATACCTTCTGATGACCACTATAAGAGCAAGATATGTCCAAATGGCCCTCTCTAGACTACCACTATAAACCTCTTATGCCGCCCGCAAAAAAGGGAATTTGGCTGCGGCAGCTGTTCAAAAATGTTGCTTTGAAAAAAGAGAAACAAAATCTTGCAAACAAATAATAACAAACTAAAGTGTTGATGAAAATCACGATGAGGATGACTACAAAATAATACTTTTTCAAGTTTTTTTTCCAATGTACTTTCATGGAAATGAGGTGCGCGCTCGATTTCATGGTGAAAGCTAGTGCAAAAATGTGATCAAGCACTACCCGCCCGCGAAACAATATAGTTTTGGGCAATGAATTTAAAATTATCATAAAATCAATAACATAAATCTTCACTAAATTATTTGATATTACTCCCAAATATGTTTGTTTTTTATATCTTTAACCAAAAACGTGTCTTTTGCGGCGAAAACACCGTCTAATCATAAATTCCAGTGATGAATTTCACTGACTTGAAGATGGTTCTCCATTTCCAATATGGTCATCATAGATTTCGATCAGAAAAATGTTGCTCTTATTAAACACCGTTATAAACCCATTGCAATGTAAATATTCTTATTGGGGTTATTCATTTGACCACATTATGACCCAAAATTATGGCTTTGACCAAGCTTTGAAAATTGGACTTATTATGCTCTTCGTTACAACCGTAGAGCTGCTAACAAGACCAGTCGGCATTTGACGTTTGAAGCTTTTCGATCAGATTTATTAGAGGTTTATTGATAGCAATAAAATCACCAATAAATCTGAGCAACTAGCCATGGTGACTGCTGTCATAAATCCGCTATAATAATTAAATAAATCTAACAAGAATGAAAATTGTAACACCACCACTGCCTCACAGTTGTCTCTACTGCAGCTGCTGGTTTTGTTCAAGACGCCACCAGCTCTGTAGTTTCGACGTAATCTGTTGAGACGCTGTGTTCACCGCATTCCATATAACCTCTTCCCGACATATCCTCTCAACGAGGTTGTCCGGAGTGTCTATGCCGTTGACAAGCAGCATGGCATGGCGTTCAACATCGAATCGCGGGCATGCAAACATCACATGCTCTGTCGATTCTACCTCACCTACACATTTCTGGCACTCCACAGAATCCACGAACCAGAATGTAAAATAATCGATTTTTTTTTTGGTGAAGACCACCTTTCTTCACTTGTCAGCTCACTTCCAGGCACATTCATTTTCGGCTCTGGACTGTCAATATTCAGTTGAATATTAGTCATTGAATATCTATGCACATTCTACAAATCGATAGATTATCTGAAATCTGAACACGTTTTTATTGAATAAAGTAATTTATCACACAGAACTGAATCCGATTTGCATCCGCGAGGCTAAAAGGGCCTAACGGACGGTAAACATCAATATAAACAATGCTAATTTTGTTTTTTTCTGCACATCGTAAGCACACTCAGTGACAGTCGAATGAATGAGTTGGTGAAGTAGTCGTTTGACTATGTCATTCTATGTTTTGAATAATCATGCGATGTTTGTCAAAATTCGGACTGAAGTTGCTTCATGAAGATGAATATTGTATGCTCTGCTACGAACCCGAACCTATGCAGGAACTTTTTAAAGCAGCCATGTTCAGACAACACCTGTGATAGTGGAAGTTGACCTGACCATGCTTCCTACTAATCCAATTCGATACCTCCGAAATCAGTCTGTGGGTCCAACGACCTGTCTCTTGACAGTTTGCACTTGCTCCGAGTCCCTGATGTTGAAGCACTCCACATCTTCCTTCAGAAGTATGTCTATCGGCATCATCCCGGTAATGACGCACACCGCCTCAAAAGATATGGTGCGGTATGCGCTTGCAACCCGCAGACACATCAGCCGGTGTACCCTGATTATTTTCTTAACATTGCACCCGGCCTCTAGTGCTTTGGACCACGCCGTATCGGATAAAAGACAATGCTACACCCGCTATAAGCCTACGCACCTGTCTTTGCACCGCCGATCCGTTGGACATCATTCGCGTTAAAGATTTTATTGAGTTCTCGAAACACAGTTTTTCGCACACTAACGTCACTGTATAGAATATATTAAGTCAAAGTGGGTGGTAATCTTGTTGCGGCAAAAATATCACGAATACTTTTGGAGGAAGACAGCACACATTGACAGGAATACAGCGAAGTCACGCACACCTCCATTCATTTGGAGAAGTCAGTTGCCCGTAAAGCCCTTTGGCATACATAATCGACGTGGATAGTAAAATTGAGCTTATCGTCGATTATCATGCCCAGAAGCTTTAATGGCCTCACGGAGCTAACTGTGCAGGTCCCTACGTTTGTCCTTGCTTGATGAAACCCATGGTGGTTATGCACCACAACAACTTTAGTGATGTGTGATGTGCTAACGCCAACCTCCTTGAGTTGAGCCTTTTGTCGACTAATCGCGTACGTAACTTTCAATTCAACTTCGTCGAGAGTGTCGCCTATGTGCATTACATCATCCGCAAAGCCTTCTTTTTTCTAGGCATGTCTTAGCACTGGGTAAAAAGCCCCACAACTTCCAGTAATTAGGCCCAGTTCCTTCTTTCGACTCTCAATCTGGGTCCAGAAAACATACAAATCTGACCATGCATGGTACCCTTCTGGTTTCTTCCGGGGGACAGCAACTCATCACCTGGTTTCTTCCCCTCGAACCAACAACACAATACAAGCAACACCACTTGTTTCTCAGTGAGTAACAACAACTGTGGTGTCACTTTTTGACGTAGGACTTATGTCTCTCTTTACTATACCGGGTGTCATTTCAAAATATTCAAATCGACCGCGTTACGCTGTGTTGAAAGATTTTAAACGTTAATAGCGTTCGTCTCAGTGGACAATCGACCTCAATCGACAGATTTCAAGTATGCCTTCCATGTCCATGCTTGATAAGACCCAAAAAATTTGTTTCAATAGGCATGAAACTGTTTTCAATGAAAAACATTGAGATCAAGGGAACCTATGAATATGGGTACCGCATAATTCTTGCATCATTCCATTACCACGTTCTGATTGGTGCAGACACCAGCGAATGAGCAGCCGCTGGGTCTGCCGAGAAGCCATAAAATAGCACTACGCGATTTTTTCCTTTCATTCTGACCGGGACAAGCGAAGCAACCGCATCATCGATTGAACAGCACTCACACCTTTTAGCAGGGAATGAAGTCTGTACCGACCGCTTTTTCGGCTCGACACCATCGAAGCGACCATCATCAGCCGAAACCTAGCCAGTGCAGCGGCAGTCCACCCTACAGACCCGACAAAGCAGCAATGCTGAGCAGATACCGGCAGCAGCAGCAGAGTCGAGCCCAGACCGGCCGGCATCGGTGATGAGCCGAGACAGGCTGAAGAAAAGCCACATGATGCAGCATGTATGTTCAAAAAACAAACGGTTCTTCAGAGAGCCAATAATAGAGATCAATATCAACGCTTTCAATACCCTTCGGGATAGAAATGGCAGGGTTGTTACGGATAGGCTGACCAGATCATTTAGGTGAAAAAACGGGACAAACGCGCTTACAAAACGGGACATATAAAAACCTTGAGATAAGATTTTTTTTGAAAGTTTCAAGAGCTGGGAAAATTTCATTTTCAAGCCTAATTTTACAGTCTGAGGCTGACATCTCAAATATAAGGTCGGACCACTTTAGGAAAAATATGGGATAGAATAGTTAAAGATATTTTTCGTTTTCTGGTGGACATTTCTAATGAAACACCGAAGACGTTTTAAAGAAGAAAACTAAATACGTATTTGTCGATTCAGAATGGGATTAATTACCAGGCGTTAATAGAAAAGTTTGTATAACATTAAGTTTTTAAAACAGCTTTATGATTTTGTTCAGCGGCGCAGCTAAAATTTTTGATAACACACGACCTTACGAGACAGTATGCTTTAAGTCTAAATTTGTTTCGAAATTCCGCGGAATTCCGTCAAATTTCGTTATAAGCTAGTTTTTTCTAGCGAAATTTTTGTAATTTTACGAAACGAAACGAAATCAATAATTCAGATTTCGCCATGCTCAAATTTCGCGAAATTCCGCGGAATTTCGTTTCGAACTACCTGAAACGAAATTTCTCGAAATACCGCATATGCTTAGCTATCTATCCATCCTTCCTTGCCCCGCGTAAGGTCCGAGACCAAGCGCACTTGAATTGATAGGTGTCAAATTGCACAATCGGCTAGGCCCGAAAATGCACCAATTTAACTGACTCAGTAATGAACATTTTTGGTAGTCACTCCAGCTGTCTCATTCTATCATACATAGGCATTAAGATAATCAAATTGTGAAAACTCTATTTAAACCATTGAACGACAAAAATAAAGAACACTCTTTTTAACCGAGAACTCTCTGGCTGTCATTCAGTCCGAACCGGAGGTTACTTTTCGAAGCCCTCCTTAGTTTGGATACCGACTCGATTAATAGAAAGCCTTCTCCAAAACACCATGCACGCTACAATCGTCAGCGGAGGGACGAATGGTAGGTTCGGCTATCACCAACCCGCGTGAAGCCCGGAATACGGTACGGGCACTTATTTCTCATAGCTGGGAGATGTACTACAGAACGTCTACCCTTCAACGACGGCAAGCACGTGGATCTAGTTTCCATGGATATCTACAAGGCCATCAACAGGACTTAGTCTTGGAAAGGGTGGAGATTTTCCGGCAACATCCTAGCTTTTGTCCGGAATTTCCTCACGGGACGCTCTTTTCAAGTTGTAATTGGTAAGGGTATGCGATAACACAATTTTTCCTGACGAAACGAAACGAAACGAAACGAAATTAGAAAAGCTAATTTTGTTTCGAAACGAAACGAAACGAAATTCAGGGGTGGGGCATTGTGCATCTCGATTCGAACGTAATTCTATCGAGTCGAACATGTTTGGCATTACGGCTTTCGATTCGATCTCGAAATCGACTCATCGTTCGAGTTTGCTCGAGGAGGTACAAGAATAACGAGATGTTTTGGCATTATGGAGACTCGATAGCACACTGAAAAACGACTCATGTCGAATGAAAATCACTCGTCACCTTTATAGTTTTCGAATGTTGTTCGAGAGTAATTTCTTGCTGAAAGTTTTTCATTATATTTGTTATTATTTCTCTACGGGAAGAGTATAAATGTTTCATTATTGTATCTTGAAGGAAAGAATGTCATTAGTATACCTACTTTTAAAGTTTCCAGACAACATGCAATCTCTAATTATCCCGAAATCCTCGTAAAAACGACTTCAACTTAAATCGTTTTTTTGCAGTTTCCACGTATTTCTTGACAATTACGATAAACCGCGTGAAAAATCTATGGGGAAAATCTGCGTAAGAACATATATATTCCAAAATCTACGTAAAAATAGTTGAGTTAAATAATAAAAAAAACGCGCAAGAGATGACCCAAGTGCATCTAACTAAAACACATGGAAACATCAAAGTAATTTATTATCGAATCCTTTTTTAGCTTTAAATTATCTAGCTCAAAATTAGATATGTGGCATAAACTTGAATAAATGTAATAAATGCTAAAGCATTTGATGAGTTTGATTGCTCTACGCATGCGGTCGCGTGTGCTCAGACGCTAATGACAGTGGAAGACCGACACTTGATTACAATTAGAGCAATCAAACTATACAAGTGCTTTAGAAAAGCCATGCACAGCCAAGGCATTTAACAAAAACAAAATGGTTTTCGTACGGCCGAGTTGCTTATAATTTATTATAACTTATAATTTGTGTCGTAACTATATCTCAATTTATAAAACATGTCATATCGGCATAATGTTTTAATCGGTTTCAACTACTAAATAATATTGCAACAGCTAAATAATATTGCTTTTATAGTCATTGAGCACGATTTGCTTGTTTATAAATTAACTGCCAATTCATGCCATGAAGGATGCCTTTCCAACAGGCAACATGCTACACGCAGATGAAATTACTCTTATTCTCTTTGGTTACTCACATTCGCAATGCGCTGAAGGTTGTCTCTCCAGCGGGCGGCATGATAAACACGGAAAAAACTATCTCTTATTCTCTCTGTTTACATTTCGTTTGACAGAACATACTCGATTGAGCTAGTACAGCACCATTCGAAATCTTGTACTGCAACTGAATGAAGTCGAACGAAATACATAATGCCGCAATTTTTTCGAAACGAATGCAAAAACGTACGAATCGACGTGATTCGATTCGAGATGCGCAATGTCACCCCAGATTTACTTCCGAGACTTCGAAACGAAACGAAATCGAGGTCCATTTGATAATTTTACGGAACGAAACGAACTTTATTTTTTTTTTCCGCGGAATTTTTATTTTCTAATTTTTGTATATACTATATATGTACATAAGGCCGATACAAATATTTAATTTATTTTATGTCACCCCCCCCTTCAAATTTCCCAAAATATTGAGGGGACGAAAAAAAAATTTTTTTTGGGTTTTTATACTTTTTTTATATTTTGAACTTTATGCAATACTGTTTTTATCTTGATACGAAATATAATATTTATAGACCATAAATGTGTCCCCAATAGTATTTTAAAAGAAAATACGTGCATTTATCTCTATCGACATAGATATTCTATATCCTATCCTTACAGATTCCGTATAAGCTTACAATGTATGGCCGACCCATTTCCATCCACGTTTTCGAACATCTATTGTTATCGGTATTTGATGGGTTTTATGTTGCGCGGCATACGACATCCAGCTGTAGGGCCGTTCGCATTATAAATTTTAGACATCATCGGCGTTATTTTTGCCTAAACACAATACGTTTCACGATAAAGTAGTACATTCGAATGTTGGTGCGTGGATCAATCCGGTTGGGTATCGAAATATTTCGAAAATTCGCGAAGTTAGCCACAGACTTCATGACTCTTGGTTCTATGTTAATCGCAATTTCGCAATCTGATGATAGACTGTCAAGATATTGAAGTCCTCCGATTGTTCGGCTACTGCAAAGTTTGAGGAGCTTTTCCCGTTGACACTCAACATCCTGGTCCTGCGGGCGTTGAAGGTGGTCCCGCCGCGAAGAAGCATACGGTTAGCTCATTAATCACACATAAACGACCATCGCAGTACTAATATGGCGTTTCGTGTTCATTAGCCAAATCAGAGTCGTCTAGATGTTCCACAACAATAATCTGCCAAAGCAGCTCAAGGTATGTTACACGGTTAATCGCACCTACCAAGATCTTTTCGATTACGCTGAGAAGTAACAGTGCAGATTAAATGCATCCTTGCCTCACATTAGCGACTACCCAGATGAGGTCAGACAAAGCTCTGACCTTATTTGAAAACCCTTGCAGAAAACAGATTTTTATGATTCAGACAGACATCACAGACAGCATAGAGTCTCCTCTACCAACTTCCAATCGCTTTTAGATTTAGCGCCGTTAGATTTCCTGCTTCGGATGGCTGCTTTTTGAAGAACGCTGGCTGAGACTTGAAGAAGCTGTCCGAAGTGATCGAACCAACATTTCAGCTTTCCAAGCCATTGAGTTTATTGAGGCGATAATCTTCGGTTGTTGCAGCCATCTTTACTTCATCGGCCAGGATGTTCACCCACGCTAGCTTGTCCTATCTGCAGCAACGTCCGACTCCCACTTACAGAGATACATACCCTAGACGGAACTCGTACTTTACTCCTCTGATTCTTCCCGTTCCTCAGCCTTTGATTCTATACGCTTCTCAATCTCCAGTCGGGCTACATCCATTCTATTCGCTGAGTGCGCAACTCATCCAAGTTGATCCCACCGGATTCGATAAAAGCATTCTTCGCCGCCCACTTCTATTTTACGCGGCCACTTTCCAGAACATCCACTAACTGAGTTCTTTAATTTTCAACGAACGATCTCTTCACAGCTGGATCTTCTAGTCGATCTATGGTGAATCGACACCCGAGTGAATTCTCCCGTGAAAAATGCGTGGTCAGATCTTGCCAATTATAAGATTCTCAAACGCGATGTCACCGCTGCGTTTATTACGAACTCAAGAAGGCACCGTCTCTATTTTCAACTGATCCATTTCCAGAGAAGCCAAATACTAGTCCTGACAACTAAAAGCGGCTCTAGATTGGTAAGTCAAACGCTGTTGGCTGCATACGGGAGAAGTGGGCATGGGTTGACTCCCCGGCCAACGATGGTAGGAAAGCCGCAATAATCGGTGATAATCGCCTCCTCTACGATATTTCACGACACCTGATTGGAGCAACGACAAATCCGTGGGTGCCAGAGAAAGACAAGACAAGACACTCACCGATCCAACTGATCAGCTGAAACATTGATTTGATCACTAAGACCACTTTTGACGACTTATCCTAATTCAGATATAGGGAAAGATTGACAATTCTCCGACGGCAGCAGACAAGATTCCGCCTGGATTTAACGAAATCATGGACCGCTCTTGCAGCCCACCATAGAGCAATCATACTATGTACTTCGTCCCAGATGACGATACTGCAGTATTAACGCAACAGTGCACTGGAGTAAACTGAATTACCTGGTTGAACGTTCCCCTCATTAGCATCAACAACACCGAATCATTGGATGTGAACAACTCCAATTCCACGGTAGCCGGGAAAACAGTGGAGAAGGTCGAAAACCAAATCCAGTCAACGTTGGGTGGCAGTCTATTCAATGCACTAAACCCCGAATACTCAACTCTAACGTGGAATCTGTAATGTTATACGCCAGTAATACTTGGTACGCATTAGTAGCTTTCAATGATTTATTCAGCGGAGCAGCCGAAATTTTTCATGATTTGACAACTTGAATTATTGAATAATTCATTTCGAAATTCCGCGAAATTTCGTTTAATTTCGTTAAAAGTATGATTTTTCTGTCGAAATTTTTCAAATTTTACGATACGAAACGAAATCAAAATATCATATTTCGCCATACTCAAATTCCGCGGAATTCCGCGGAATTTCGTTTCGAATGCCCTAAAACGAAATTTTTCGAAATACCGCATATGCTTAGTAATTGGTAATCAAAATTCGAGGACCTTTCCAGTGGAAACAGGTGCTTCACAGGGCTAAGTTCTAGCCGTCGTCACCACCAATACAAACTCGTGATGAGTGGCTTACGTTGTCCTCTCTTGAGCCTCTTCATATCATGTACTTCGTCTTCGACGTGTTGATGACTAGTCCAATCCGTTTAGCTTCGCTTTTCAGTCTGATGTAGGCTTCTTCCATCACCTCAAAGTTTCGTGCCATAAATATATATCGACGACATTCTGCTGATTGTCGTTGGCGACACGCCAACACACGGATTACGGCACAATCCGCTGCTAGTGCCGTCCTCCGCTGGATCAACTCAGTAGGCTTTACTATGACAGCCAGGAAATGTGTACGAGGACACGTCTGCAGATGGGGCATCAGTTGTCCGGACAAAGCCTTAATTTGGGGGACCAGCTCATTCCAACAAAAAAAAATACGAGCGTTCTCGGAGTCTTCATTCACTAGAGCATCTCGATCCTTTCGCACTTCTGCGAAGTCAAAGTAAATTGTCGGACCAGAGTCAACCTGGTTCGGACCTTGTTTAAGCCTCATCGAGCCAACAACAGGATGCTCCAGTTAAAGAACGAACTGGCTATCGCCTACCCTACGGCCTAGAACTGACCTGTATTGCCCATCGAAACTCTCTCGACCACTTTTAATTCCAACTTTCGAGTCGCCTCAAGATTGTTACCTTCAACACCAGCCAAGCCTTCGTATTCCAAAGCAGACATTTGCCTTTTCACTACCGTGTGCTGGCAGCCACCTGCCGCAAAGCCGCCTTGTTCGCCGCAGCCACCTCCGGAGAATACAGAATCCCTCTCCTAACTGAAGGGGACCGGATTCTGCACACGCGGTAAACAATTACAAGATCTTCCACAAAATTTTATTGCTAATATTGATTTGTATATGAAAATTATATATTTTTTTCAATAGAAAATCATGAGTACTTTATGGAAAATTCTTTTTTTTTTTCATGTCATTTATTATTAGGCTCAGTCATGTTTAACATTTTGCGGAGCCGATATCAGATTTTGCAGTATTACAAAAAGAAACTTATTCTAATTATCAATAACAGAAGAATTAATCTAATCATGAAAAACTTCAATTTCGTCCACCCTAATATTGAATGCTGCCGCTATTCTTGCTTTGTCATCCTCTATTATAAGCCTACGTTCACGTTCATCTTCAATCCATTCGTACTTAGGCACACTGAACCGTCTCTTCCCAAGCGATGGGTCCGACGAGCGCAGGATGGGACTGTTACCTTTCTCACTTGTAGAAGGATCGGCCCAATCAACTACTGTATCGGAGTCTGCTGATTGCTGTCGCTTCGTCTTGATTTTCTTCGAATTCTTTTTCAATTCCGTTTTGCACGGTATGCCGCCGGTGGATTCAACAACGCCAGAGCCGACGACTGTTGAGGTTTCTTTTACTTCATCCAGCAACCGATTGTCGAGCTTCATTGTTTGCTTCTGCTGCCTTTCAATACGTTTATTTTGCAGCATCGGGCAAACCTTTTTGACATGCGTTTCTGATTTGCAAGCAAAACATTTCACTTTAATTCCATCATAATGAACTCTTCCCTTACGGTGATGAAAATAAAGAATCTCCGGAATGTCTTGTTCCACATCCATATAGAGTCCTCGTACTCCCGTGAACATGTCTAGCTGGTACTCTGCGGGAAATCGTTCGCGTACGGTACGCTTAATCTTACCGAACTTAGACAGCACGGAGCAAACGTCGCGATCAGAAATCTCCGGTGGTAGATCATAAACTCGTACATACCGAGAATTTCCACCTGACACGGACTGCCAATGTACTTTTAACCGTTGCTTCACTGTACATTTCGACCGTTGGTAGAAGTACCGTAAACGATTGAACAAAAGCACCGTAAGCGAGCGCGCGAGTGAACCAAAAACGCGTCTGTTCACATAGAGATGTGATCGTTCACTGATGGAAAATTCTTCTTTTATAATTGAGGGGATCAAATTCAAAGGGGTGTAAGAAACAAAAACTTGTTTTTGAGAAAAGTAAGGGCGAAGTTTAAAAAAAATTACGTCCGCTACAAATCGTATGAAAGTAAAAAAAAATACAAATTTTCTGTGAATTTCCACATTTTTGGAAAATACTAGACCAACATTTGAAAAGGGCGTAGCAGCCAGAATTTCTTCTGATTCTTTTCTACATATATAGCTATATATGTGGACGAAGAATCATAAGGAATACAATCAAGTGGTGGAACTAAATGGGATTGTACAAACTCGTTTCATGACAAGTGTAAATTAGGTATTATGATCAGGAATTGTAAAACAAATTATTGCATTTTTTTGTTGAATATCTTGGCTGTGCACAGCATATATTTCGAAATGGACAAATTGATATGAAATTTGCGAAAAATAATCCACGTGTCTTGGAGGGACTGGAACGCTCCCTCTACTCTCTAGATAGGCGTGATAACCACTACACAACAAGACCGCTTAAAGGTCACGTTTACGGAAAAGCCATAAGAATCCGAGTACCAGCTTCCACCGCGGTTACGGTAGAATAGGGTGGTCGGTATTGGCAATTTTTTAATAATACCGGTATTCGGTATTTGGTGGAATCAATACCGGTAATTCCGGTAGAATACCAGTTTTTGCTTGGCTTTTTGTGAAAATTTTAGGTATTAAAAGAAAAACTTTTGATTTGGACTTTTGGATAAAAAACAATATTTGTTGGCAAACTTCAAATTTTAAAATTTTTGCTTGTTTAGCTGGACAAAGCGAAACTTAAGTTGACATAACATACTGAGCGACTCATATTCCAATCCAAATTGAACTACTGAGTATGCCCTCTCTGGTTCAACCTATTTGGACGAATGGTATCAAGACCGCCGAAAATCAGTGCCAAGTACTTGCTTTTAGTCCCTTCAGATTCATAATATGAGAATTCCAAGTGTTTTGCGCTGCTACAGTCTCTTCATAAGTTGTTCTTTAACCGATAAACCAGAACAATAATACATAAAGGTATCTCCTTCGTGACGATCGTCAGGTATGGTCGTTGGCTCAGTTTCAACGATTGCATCAGGAATCACGTCCGCTTGCTTAATAAAAGTAGCACTGGGTGTCTTGAAGAAAATGCGAAAATTGTTTCTGATCAATTACTTTACAGCAAGATTATTCAAAAAAGCAAAAAGATCGGCGCATTCTGACTGTCTCTTTTGGGTTGTTTTTTTTTTCTCAAAATAATCGAATAAGTTGGCGGAAGTTTCTGTCGATTGATTTGACAATTGTTCCTACATATATTGGAGGGCAACGTCGGCTTCATATAGAGTGCAGAACTAACGGCAGAGTAGTTCCACAGCAGCTTGAATAGGTTAGAGCATAGTTTCCCAAAGTGGTGGGTCTTATGGAAGGGGGTCGCGACCCCCCAACTTTGGGAAGCTATGGGTTAGAGGGCTTGAATTATTTCACCAACCGTCAAAAAATCATCACTCAAGTTGCATTTGGATTAAAGCTTCTACTCATAGATTCGCTTGAGCATAGATAACATGCTATTCCAGCGTGCCTTGGTATCAGCCACTAATTCAGAACAAACATATTTTTGCAGCAAATTTCATATATTGCAAATATTCATACATTCATATATTGCGGGAAAATTCAGATGGCTAAGAGAATGAAGCAACACGTATGATTGATAACGATGATGATCGATTTTTGTGCAAAGTTACTCATACGCGCATTCAATTCCCGCTTAACTTTTCAAAAGGACCTAAGTAACATTTTTTTCATGAATTAATTTGAATACAGCAGTCAATAGCTTTCATGTTGTTCTGTTGATTGCGCTATTACAATTAATTCATGAAAAAAATGTTACTTAGGTCCTTTTGAAAAGTTAAGCGAGAATTGTTGTATTTTTTGCACGATGAGTCTTTACTGCTTTTTAACGAATATTTGGGACAGATATGCGATTATAGGCAGTTCAGCTGATATAATATATTATGTTGGTGAAATTTATTCGAGATTTTCCATACTGACATACTGAAATACCGAAAATACCGGTATTTCCGTCCCCAATACCGGTATTTTCGGTACCGAAAATTGGTCGGTAATACCGGTATTACCGGTTTCGGTACTACCGGTTAAACCACCCTACGGTAGAAATATTTACAAAACAATAAAAAAGTTGATCAATGTTCCCCCGGATTACGGTAACTAGCAACTACGAAATGATAATTACGTTATATGAAAAAAAAACCCAGATTAATCCACCTAGCGGTGATGGTGCCTTTCTCGACCTTCGTAAAATGTGTTTGCTTGAAAATAGATGAGCTAGTAGCTAAGAGTAAAAAAGAAAAACTTCTTGGCCGGAAAAACTTGAAAATCGGATTATTTCAAGCAAAGATATTGTAGATCCAGTTGAAAACGCGAGATCTCGGTTCGGTTTTCAACTTGATCTTCTTCTTCTTCTTCAACTTCTTTCAACTTGATCTACAATATGCTAATAAGAATTTCGACATTTTTTTTTCCTTTTCCAATCTTTTTGATGTACATACCCCTGTTTTATTTTACCCAGTTATATATTTTAAGAATATCACATTTGGATGTTTATTAAACTGAAGCTCTGACTACACAAAAAGAAAACGAAAATGTCATTCCCATCAAGCGAGCGGAGGGCAATATTTGTTATGATATAAATCTCACGACCGTCCGTCTGCCAAACTCCCGTATGAAGAGGGAGGGAAGTATATCAGTGTGGAAGCATCCGATAGTTCGTTTTCGGAGAGAAATTATAGCCTTCCGGTACAACTTTGTAGCACAAGAAAGGCAAAAAGTATTTTGGCCATAATTTCTAAGGTTTGGACTATTACTGGCCATTTTTCAATAGAAAATAATAGAATAGGATTCCGCGTCCAATGCAATTTGTTGTGAGTAAATCGATTGAGGGTAAGTGCATTAAAAATGAGCTAAACTTTTTTACGGGCTTTTTTATAACATAAAGCATTTTCGTCATAATTTTTGTGCCCATAGTCCGATCTTCCAAATTTTCAATAGAAAACAATACGACAGGATCCCGCGTCGAATGGAATTTGTTGCAAGTAAATCGGTTGAGGATAAGTACCAAAAAAGTGAGCTAAACTTTTCGCACTTTTGGTGCGCGCACACACATACACACACACAGACATCATCTCAGTTCATCGAGCTGAGTCGATTGGTATATAACACTATGGGTCTCCAGGTCTTCTGTAAAAGTTTGGTTTTGGAGCGAACATATAACCTTTTGTATACTTTGCAAACAAAAGGCAAAAGTGGTGTTTCGGCCATAACTTCCGATCCCATATTTTGATCTGGCCAATTTTCAATAGGAAACA
Source organism: Armigeres subalbatus (assembly GCF_024139115.2). Classification (NCBI taxonomy): domain Eukaryota; kingdom Metazoa; phylum Arthropoda; class Insecta; order Diptera; family Culicidae; genus Armigeres; species Armigeres subalbatus. Next base: position 53,224,889 of record NC_085139.1, on the reverse strand, counting down.
ATGGGACAGGAATCTGCGTCGAATGCAACTTGTTGCGTGTAAATCGATCAAGGTTAGGTGTCCGAAAAATAGGTGACATTTTTCTTTTCTGATTTTTCTAAAAAAAAAGGTGGTTTGGCCATAGCTTCCGATCCCATAGTCCGACCTGGTCAATTTATATAACACTAGGAAACAATGAGAAAGGATTCTGCGTCGAATGCAATTTGTTGCGAGCAAATCGGTTGAGGATAAGTGCCTGAAAATGAGTGACATTTTTTACGCGATTTTTACGTATAAATTTGTGTTTTGACCATAACTTCCAACCCCATGGTTCGACCTGGCCAATTTTCAATAGGAAACAATGGGAAAAGATTCTGCGTCAAATGCAATTTGTTGCGAGCAAATCGGTTGAGGATAAGTGCCCGAAAAATGAGTGACATTTTTTACGCGATTTTTACGTATAAATTTGTATTTTGGCCATAACATCCAATCCCATAGTCCGACCTGGCCAATTTTCAATAGGAAATAATGGGAGAGGATTCTGCGTCGAATGCAATTTGTTGCGAGCAAATCGGTGCCCGAAAATTGAGTGACATTTTTTACGCGATTTTTACGTATAAATTTGTATTTTGGCCATAACTTCCGATTCCATAGTCCGACCTGGCCAATTTTCAATATGAAACAATGGGAAAGGATTCTGCGTCGAATGCAATTTGTTGCGAGCAAATCGGTTGAGTACAAGTGCCTGAAAAATGAGTGACATTTTTTACGTGATTTTTACGTATAAATTTGTATTTTGACCATAACTTCCAATCCCATAGTCCGACCTGGCCAATTTTCAATAGGAAACAATGGGAAAGGATTTTGCGTCGAATGCAATTTGTTACAAGCAAATCGGTTGAGGATAAGTGCCCGAAAAATGAGTGACATTTTTTACGTGATTTTTACGTATAAATTTGTATTTTGGCCATAACTTCCGATCCCATAGTCCGACCTGGCCAATTTTCAATAGGAAACAATGGGAAAGGATTGTGCGTCGAATGTAGTTTGTTGCGAGCAAATCGGTTGAGGATAAGTGCCTAAAAATGAGTGACATTTTTTGCGTCGTTTTGTGCGCACACACACACACACACACACACACACACACACACACACACACACACACACACACACACACACACACACACACACACACACACACACACACACACAGACATCACCCCAATTCGTCGAACTGAGTCGATTGGTATATAACACTATGGGTCTCCGGGCCTTCTATAAAAAGTTTGTTTTTGGAGCGATCATATAGCCTTTACCGTATACTTAGTATACGAGAAAGGCAAAAAATATATATATATATATATGAGGATTCTGTCGGGAAGGTCCGGAAGTCCAGACGTTTGATGTTTCGATTTCATTATATGTGAAATGTGCATCAATTTCTCATTATCAGAACTGTTGCCCAAATCGGCCTTTGTCCTTAAAGTTGATTTTCGATCGATTTTTGCAAAAGTCGTTTTTAAGCGGATTTAAGATGTGTCATTAGAGCGAAGGCCGTCAGTCCCGAAGGTCATTTGGCCATAGCCATTAGGCCGAATGAGAAGTGAAAAGGGAGAAGTGAGAAATGAGAAATGGGGAGTAATATGTGAGATATGAGAAGTGAGAAGCAAGAAGGGAAAAGTGAGAAGGGAGAAGTAACAAGTGAGAAGCGAAAAATTAGAAGAAATATGTGAGATGTGAGAAGCAAAAAGGAAGAAGTGAGGAGTGTAAAGTGAGAAGCGAGAAGTGAGGAGTAAGAAGGGAGAAATGAGAAGTAACAAGTGAGAGGCGAGAAGTGAATAGTGAGAAGTAAGTAATGAAATAGAGATGTGAGATGTGATAAGGGAGAAGTGAGAAGCGGAAAGTGAGAAGTGAGAAATAAGATTGAGAAGTGTAAAATAACAAATAAGAAATAAGATACGATAAGTTTGATTTAAGATGTGAGAAGTGAGAAGCGAGAAGAGAGTAGTAAGAAGTACGATGTGAAAAAGGAGAAATGTGAAGTAAGTAGTGTAAAGTGAAAACTGAGGAGTAAAAGATGAATGGTGAGAAGTAAGAACTGAGAAGTGAGAAACGAGAGGTGTGAAACTAGAAATGAGTAGCGAGAAGGGAGAAGTGAAAAATAAAGGATGAAAAGTTAGATGGGCGCAGTGAGAAGTAAAAAGTGAGAAGTGAGAAATAGGAAGGGAGAAATGAGAAGTGAGAAAACGGTAGCGAAAAGTGAAGTGTGAGATTTGGGAAGTGTGAAGTAAAAAATGATATACAAGAAGTGAAAAGTAAAAGATGAGCAGTGGAAAGTGATTTCTGAAATTTGAAAAGTGAGAAGTAAATAGTGAGAAGTGAGATGTGAGGATTCAGAAGTGAGAAATGAGAAGTGAGAAGTAATATGTGAGATATATTACGCTTTAAAAAAACACATTAATAAAGCTAACAAAAAAACAACTAATTCAGTGTTTGTTTGGCTACACTCGTCTTCGCTTCAACTCGTCTATGGAACCTATAGTGTCTTTAATCTAGGGCCTAGGCTATTGTCGCGCTTCTCTTTTTCTAGAATATCGCGGCGGTCTTACGCTCGTAGGCTCGACCGCGGAGGTAAGCGTCAAGATAGCCGCCTGGTTAAAAGATAGGAAGAATTTTCCCGCTGAAAACAAAACCACATGTTTTTTGCCAAATGACAGGAGTGTTCGATTGTATTTGTGAGAGACCACCGGAGTCACTGAGCACATAGAGAGTATTTTTCATGGCAAGTGCATACGATGGGAACGATTCATATTGACTCTGTTGTATTTAGTGGCTGTTGCGATTACCTGCGAGGCAACCAGCAGGAATCCGCAATATTTGTGTTTTCCTGGAGACGCATAATACTTTGCGATTCGGGCACAATATTTAGGCCACAACCCGGGATGCGGGTGGTCGTCGAGCAACTCGATAACATTATCAATTTCGCAAGCGGAAGGCAGAACATCAATAAGGAACTGAAACAGAACCTGCTGGGGCACCGCCATGCTGTTCGAGTCGTAAGACAAGCACAGAACGCTTTTATCGGCCACCCGGAGGAAGCTTGAAGGCCGACAAAGGTGCCACAACCAAGGGCTCTCCAAGGGCTTCTCCTTCCTTGGAAGAGCGACTTTGGCCCAAGAGGCGATTGATTTTGCCCTGACGGCCAGCGAGGAAATGATTGCGCCTAACCAAAAACGGCAGCAAACCGGCAAAGGTGCTCAGAGCAAAACCAAACAGTAGGCGACCATAAAGGCCAAACGTCGTCTTGACTCTTGACGGAGCAGATCGGGTTGTAGTGGAGTCCGAAGGGCGTTGATCCGAGAAGGCCACTTCTTAGCACAAAAAAAAACGAAAGGCACCAACCAGACGCAAGTCACCTTGACGGTACCAGTCGGCCGGTGCCATCGGCACAAGGGACCTAAAGTCCCTGGCAGCTGGTCAGTAGTTCATAGCTGAAGTCGAGAGCATCTCGACCCGCAAAGAATGTTAAGGACAGAGTAGAGGCGATGTTGGTGAAAACTGATAAGGATAAGTACGCCGAAGTCGATGCGGGCGACCGAAAAGCTTTCGGCGCTAGGACAGGACGCACCAATACCGGTGAAATGAAATGAAAGTGAAACGTGGAGCGCAAGCTAGCGGGACGGCTGACCTTGAGATCTTGAGTGACGGCGCCGAGGTGAGGTCGTTGGGGACGGAAGTGACCTTCCAGTGCATACAACTGGACGAGTTCACGAACGTGGACGACGTCGTCTATGCCGTCAGAGAGCAGTGCGGTGCAAAGGTCGTCCCTTTGGCACGGAGCTAGCCTACCCTAGGTCATGGAGCGAGGGACGTTGAAATCGACTGGTCAGTGTGCCCAATAAGCGAACTTCAGCCACCTTCATTGGACAGGTACTATTGGCGCTTAGAGTCGGGACATAAGTCCTAGGACTGTAAGGGCCCAGACCGTAGCAACCTGTGTCGTCATTGTGGTTAGAAAGGGCACAAGGCACAGAAATGCGATAATGTGTTCAAGTTCATCTGCGCCAACAAAACAAGCATGTAATCACGTTATGAATGGTCCTCCGTGTCCCTTCGGAGACGAAAACAAGAAGAAGTCAGGCAAGCAACTGAATCTCAACCACTGTACATCTGCCCAGCAGTTGCTGTGGCAGTCGGCCTTGAAGTCAAGGATCGATGTCGCTCTCCTGTCCGATTCGTACAACGTCCCTGACTCGGGTCTTTATTTACATGACTATTTTCACGCGCATCTCGGAATTTATTCCATGTGCCACAAAGAGCACGCAATACATTTGAAACAGGCCGACAGCCCTTTGCATACGCGTTCTTGCCTTGGCGTTGCTGAAGGATTTTCTAGGATAGACAAGAAACTATGCTGTGTACACATTATATCCTATCTACAATAAGTAGCATGCACCATATGCGAAACAGGTCGACAGACCTTTGGTTACGCGTGTAGATATAAAAGGCCTTATTCCAGGAATTTCTTGGATGGCCAGGAAGTTATTCTTCGTACACATTCTATTCTGTGTACCACAAAGAGCATGCACCATATTTAAGGCCATACTCAAGGAATGTCTTGGAAGGCCAAGAAGTTTTAGTTACGCGTGTAGATTACTTCAGGAATTTCTTGGATGGTCAAGAAGTTATGCTTTGTACACATTCTATTCTATGTACCACAAAGAGCATGCACCATATTTGAAACAGGTCGACAGACCTTTGGCTACGCGTGTAGATCAAAAGACCCTACTCCAGGAATTTCTTGAGTGGCCAAGAAGTTATTCTTCGTACACATTCTATTCTATGTACCACAAAGGGCATGCACCATATTTGAAACAGGTCGATGGACCTTTGGTTACGCGTGAAAATATCAAAAAACCGTTTTTTATTAAAAGTCGTTTTTTACGTTTTTTTACGCGATTTTAGGAATTTACGCGATTTTTCAAAACACATGTAAACCACAAAAAATCGATTTTTAGTGAAGTCGTTTCTTACGCGGTTTTGGGATTTACGCGGTTTTGATTTACGCGGAACGTATCCCCCGCGTAAAAACCGACTCCAGTGTACTGAAATTGCTTCGACGCACGAATGTACCGCAGCATTGTACAAATCGTGAACCGATCGTTATCTAAAGATCTTCCCGAAAATTACAGTGACTTTTGTTCGGGATACTTCATATGCTTAGAAGAAGAACCTGGAGTCGGAGAAATGACAAACGGCATGCGTTCCAGCAAACGAAACAGCTTGCATTGATCTCGTAGTACGTCGTATTCTACCTGAGTGGTAGAAGAAAGGGATAGTTGCCACTTCGATTCGAGTCATATTATAATTCACCCATTTAAAAGTCACGAACTTTTCTTGTACGAACATAACAACAACCTATTAAAACAACATTTTGAAATGTTGTTTTCAGTTTTATGATCGAAGTTCATTTAGACTTCACCTGCATCAATCACCGGTAATTTAAAGCTTCCCGGCCCCAATTGCAATCGTAAATGTGTAACTGCAAATAACTCTGCAATAAAAACACAACACCTATCTAGAATTCACCGCATAGAACGTGGAAATTGCGCAACCAGGAAATGTATCATCATCATTGTTCGAAAGAGTCTGAGTGCAAATCGTTCGCACATTGCTGGATAGCTGGCTGCGGGGTCTCATTGCCACCCCGCGGCACTTTAGGCAACGGCTGCCCATCCAACACTGCACCGCGCACCGACCGGTGGCGGGCAAAACATTGTTTATTGTTTTATGAATCCCATGCAGCCAGGTAGCCAGCCCCAGCACCCGTGTGCGCATCCGTAACAGAAAGTACAAAAAATCGCCAAGCGAACACGCTCAAATTTTTTATGACGCTTCTAGCCAGCTGAAAAGTGCATTTGCTCGTTTGAGGCAGCAACGTAGCAAAAATTGACGAGAAAAATCGAAACAATAAAAGGCGAAAGAATATTAGCGCGATCCCGATTCATTATGCATGCCGGCTCGATGGATTAGGCTTGCTCTATAAAAATAGAGTAACTTGTGCTTGATAGTTTTGATGCCTTTTATATAATGCCTGTTTTTGCTACACAGCTGTTGGCGCGCGGCTGACGCTCGACCATTAGAACGGGCTGATGCAAGGCGAACGAGCCGCTCGCGCTCACCCACTTGCCCTTATCCGATAGGTCGGTGATGGCTTCCAGGGATTCTTCCGCAATTTTGCTTCCCCGAGACGTTTGTCCAAGTGGCAAACCATTATTCTGACATTAGGCGGCACTGCGTGCACGTTCCACGCAAATTTAAAACCTTAACTGACTCCAAGGTCAGGCCTCGGTTGAGGTGGCGGCAAACGCCGTTCCAACAATTCGCGAACAATTAAAACTAATAACGATTCGCGTTTTTCCAATGTGGCAGCTTCTGCCCCGGCGCCAGTTTGTACGCGCGCACATAAATGGTGGTGAGCTCAGTCTCGAAAGAGTTTGCCTTCCAAGCTCCACAAGCGGGTAGGTAACCGGTGCTCACACCGCGAATCGAAGTAAGGGTCACCGCAGAGGGGAAGGCGTATTAGATATTCCATGGCAATTTATTGGTAATTATTATTGCATACAATGATTATTTTCAATTGTGCACGCGCATGTTGTTAATTGGTGGGTAGAAAATGTCTATGAAATATTGTAAATGTTATCAAATTTTTCGTTTATTTTCGTTCAATGATGTAGCCTTCGATTTGACTGAAGGTGTTCATTGATTCTTCATGAAACAAATCATGACATTAACCTATTCCTCGTCCACAGATTTTCCAAATTACCACCCAATAATAATACGGAGTATAACAGAGATAACAGTAAAGGATTGGAATTAGCACAACACTCAGTTTGGTACGGCGGCGAACTCTATTCGATCGGAGCGTCTTGCGGAGTCCAAAGTACGTACGATTTCCAGCCGCTAAGCGCCTCCGAATTTCTCTGCTGGTATCGTTATCGGCGGTCACCAGTGAGCCCAAGTACACGAATTCTTCAACCACCTCGATTTCGTCACCACCGATAGAAACTCGTGGTAGGTGGCTTACATTGACCTCTCTTGAGCCTTTTCCTATCATGTACTTCGTCTTCGACGTGTTGATGACTAGTAAAATCCGTTTAGCTCCGCTTTTCAGTCAGATGTAGGCTTCCTCCATCCTCTCAAAGTTGCGTGCCATGATATCAATGTCGTCGGCGAAACCAAATAACTGAACGGACTTCGTGAAAATCGTACCACTCGTGTCAATCCCTGCCCTTCGTATTACTCCCTCCAAAGCGGTGTTTAATGGCAGACATGAAAGACCATCACCTTGCCGTAACCCTCTACGCGTTTCCAAGGGACTCGAGAATGCCCCTGAAACTCGAACTACGCACATCACCCGATCCATCGTCGCCTTGATCAACCGTATCAGTTTATCCGGAAATCCGTTTTCGTGCATTAGCTGCCATAGCTGGTCCCGATCGATTGTATCATATGCGGCTTTGAAGTCGATACATAGATGATGTGTGCCACGTTGTATTCGCGGCATTTCTGCAATACCTGACGTATGGCGAACACCTGATCTGTGGTAGAGCGTTCACCCATAAATCCCGCATGGTACTGCCCCACGAACTTTCTTGCATTGGCCACCTGGTTCCGGAATAATTTCGGGATCGAGTGGGGTACCCGAGCAGCACAAGTCAGACAAAAATGGTTGCAACAACTTCATTGTGACTAAATCTGGTCACATATGAGTTGCAGTAACCCGTGTGGAATATGTGTGCTGCTAGGGTACCTTTTTTTTCTCAAATCAAATGACCTTGCTAAAAGTCTTGAAACTAATTTTTTGATGTGTCCTACTTCATGAAATCACGAGACATGTTCAATAGTGCCTCTTCCAAGGTTCCCTGGTGGGTTTGGACAGGTTTTGCGGCATTCCGGGGATCTGGTTCCCCCGGGAAGTGGCCACTTTTCGATTTGATCCGAAACCCATCGTGCGACGTCTCAAACTTCATGATTTTGTGAAACGTGCTCAGTAGAGTCTAATTTGAAGTACCTGGTTAATTCTGGTCAGGTTCCGTGGCATTCCGGGGACCTGGTTCCCCCGGGAAAGTAGCCGCTTTTCTATTTGATCCGAAACCCGTCTTGCGATGTCTCAAACTACATGATTTCGCGAAACGAGCTAAAGAGAGTCTAATTTGAGTTACCTGAGTAGTGGTTCTGGTCAGCTTCAGTGGCATTCCGGAGACCTGGTTCCCTCGGGGAAGTGACCACTTTTCGATTTGATCCGAAACCCATCTTGTGACGTCTCAAACTTTATGATTTCGCGAAACGAGCTCAATAGAGTCTAATTTGAGGTACCTAAGTGGTGCTGGTCAGGTTCCGTGGCATTCCGGGGACCTGGTTCCCCCGGGGAAGTGGCCAGTTTTTGATTTGATCCGAAACCCGTCTTGCAACGTCTCAAACTTCATTATTTCGCGAAACAAGTTCAAAAGAGTCTAATTTGAGGTACCTGAGTGGTGCTGGTCAGGCTCCGTGGTATTCCGGGGACCTGGTTCCTCCGGGAAGTGGCCACTTTTCGATTTGATCCGAAACCCATCTTGCGACGTCTCAAACTTCATGGTTTCGCGAAACGAGCTCAGTAGAGTCTAATTTGAGGTACCTTAGTGGCGCTGGTCAGGTTCAGTGGCATTCCAGGAATGTAGTTCCCCCGAGGATTTTATTTTATTTTATCATCAGACTAAGGCCGGAGTGGCCTGTGCTGCACATAAAAGACTTCTCCATTCAGCTCGGTTCATGGCTGCACTTCGCCAACCTCGCAGTCTGCGGAGGGTCCGCAAGTCGTCCTCCACCTGATCGATCCACCTTGCCCGCTGTGCACCTCGCCTTCTTGTTCCCGTCGGATCGTTGTCGAGAACCATTTTCACCGGATTACTGTCCGACATTCTGGCTACGTGCCCGCCCCACCGCAGTCTTCCGATTTTCGCGGTGTGAACGATGGATGGTTCTCTCAACAGCTGATGCAACTCGTGGGTAATTCGCCTCCTCCACGTACCGTCCGCCATCTGCACCCCACCATAGATGGTATGCAACACTTTCCTTTCGAAAACTCCCAGTGCGCTTTGGTCCTCCACGAGCATCGTCCAGGTCTCGTGCGTTTTGTAGATAGTCAGTTTGGTACGGCGGCGAACTCTATTCGATCGGAGCGTCTTGCGGAGTCCAAAGTACGTACGATTTCCAGCCACTATGCGCCTCCGAATTTCTCTGCTGGTATCGTTATCGGCGGTCACCAGTGAGCCCAAGTACACGAATTCTTCAACCACCTCGATTTCGTCACCACCGATAGAAACTCGTGGTGGATGGCTTACATTGACCTCTCTTGAGCCTCTTCCTATCATGTACTTCGTCTTCGACGTGTTGATGACTAGTAGAATCCGTTTAGCTTCGCTTTCCAGTCAGTTGTAGGCTTCCTTCATCCTCTCAAAGTTGCGTGCCATGATATCGATGTCGTCGGCGAAACCAAATAACTGAACGGACTTCGTGAAAATCGTACCACTCGTGTCAATCCCTGCCCTTCGTATTACTCCCTCAAAAGCGATGTTTAATAGCAGACATGAAAGACCATCACCTTGCCGTAACCCTCTACGCGTTTCGAAGGGACTCGAGAATGCCCCTGAAACTCGAACTACGCACATCACCCGATCCATCGTCGCCTTGATCAACCGTATCAGTTTATCCGGAAATCCGTTTTCGTGCATTAGCTGCCATAGCTGGTCCCGATCGATTGTATCATATGCAGCTTTGAAGTCGATAAATAGATGATGTGTGCCACGTTGTATTCGCGGCATTTCTGCAATACCTGACGTATGGCGAACACCTGATCTGTGGTAGAGCGTTCACCCATAAATCCCGCCTGGTACTGCCCCACGAACTCTCTTGCATTGGCCACCTGGTTCCGGAATAATTTCGGGGTCGAGTGGGGTACCTTTTTTTTCTCAAATCAAATGACCTTGCTAAAAGTCTTAAAACTAATTTTTTGATGTGTCCTACTTCATGAAATCACGAGACATGTTCAATAGTGCCTCTTCCAAGGTTCCCTGGTGGGTTTGGACAGGTTCTGCGGCATTCCGGGGACCTGGTTCCCCCGGGAAGTGGCCACTTTTCGATTTGATCCGAAACCCATCGTGCGACGTCTCAAACTTCATGACTTTGCGAAACGAGCTCAATTGAGTCTAATTTGAGGTACCTGGGAAATTCTGGTCAGGTTCCGTGGCATTCCGGGGACCTGGTTCCCCCGGGAAAGTAGCCACTTTTTGATTTGATCCGAAACCCGTCTTGCGATGTCTCAAACTTGATGATTTTGCGAAACGAGCTAAATAGAGTCTAATTTGAGTTACCTGAGTGGTTCTGGTCAGCTTCAGTGGCATTCCGGGGACCTGGTTCCCTCGGGGAAGTGACCACTTTTCGATTTGATCCGAAACCCGTCTTGCGACGCACATAGGAGTAAATAAGCCAATTCTTGGCCAAAACTATTTTTTGCGGTTATTTGGGCATGATATTCCTAGGACGAAGTAATAATTGCCAATTATGCAGGAAAATGCAATTTTTTGGATAAATCTATCCACCTAACAGTGTAAAACCAGATAAAAATGTCAAAACACATATGTTTTCAAATAAAACCTCGCGTTTTATGTAAAATCTCTTGCTTTCGCTACGCAAACGTTTCTTAAATGGCTATAATCCACAAAGTAGCAAAAAACCCGTAGTTAAAACTTTATTCTTAAATGGATTTTCTAACATTTACATAGGAAAAAAAACATCTAATTTATTTTAACCCATGCCCAAGATCCCAAAAGAAAAATGGTTGTATAAATTCGCATGCACAAAAGTAAACACTGTTTTATGTTTGAACACTCTTTTCTCCTTAACTTAAATCTTAACCTTTAAAATTAGGGTCTGAAAAGGTGAAGCCTGTAGTAAGAAATATAAATCATCTGTATTCTATATACCATGGCTTGAACAACAACGATTACCATGTCCGAATCGAAGCCCACAATATATCATAGCTAGCCATGACAAAAGTATCATAATAAGGCACCGTTCATAAATTATGATCACTCCAATGAAAACGGGTTCATCCTAAATCTAGATAATAACCGATTTCTCTACAATGCAGAATTTTTGATAAGCGATTTCAATATAAGGTTTGCAAAAAGATATCAACGCAACTCATGGGCGACCATTATTCTATTTGTGTCTTGACAAAATGCATGCGAAATAGCATGCTTTTTACATTTTTTTTCCTGGATTCGTTATATGTGGTAATTTATGAACAAATGTTAAAATTTTGTTTTAAAATGATGAAAAATCGCATTTTATTCAAATAGCTCAGAATCTAATTTGCGGACGTTTGCGGACGAGTTTTCACGTGGAATGCTTAGTCCATATCTTGAAGTTACACCCAAGTGATTTATCTTTGCCGGATCTTGCCGTATAGATTACCTTTTCCTCTGAAGAAAAACATACAAAATAGAAAAAAATAGTAATTTTTAAGTGGTCATCACCTGAAACATAAAATTTATAATTTGACCATAAACATGAACAAAATGGAGACATACAACTATAATCTACTCATTGTGTACTAATAATAGCTGGTTAATAACATTTATGTTGTGTAAAAATCAGATTTTCCAAATACTCCACAAATAAAGTAGATAAAATCCAATCTTATACCTCATTTTTGAGCCCTAATTATATTTTTTTACAAAATTTTGGGTCATTTCTGAAATAGCCATAGTATGCAGAATGTTTTTAAGTATCTAAAAAAATATAAGAATGTATAAATGTTGAAATTTTTTTTTTTGGTTTTGTCCACGAATTTGTTCTAGTTACTCTTCTGTGCGACGTATCAAACTTCATTATTTCGCGAAACAAGTTCAATAGAGTCTAATTTGAGGTACCTAAGTGGTTCTGGTCAGTTTCCGTGGCATTCCGGAGACCTGGTTCCCCCGAGGAAGTGGCCACTTTTTTATTTGATCCGAAACCCGTCTTGCGACGTCTCAAACTTCATTATTTCGCGAAACAAGTTCAATAGAGTCTAATTTGAGGTACCTAATTGGTTCTGGTCAGTTTCCGTGGCATTCCGGGGACCTGGTTCCTCCGAGGAAGTGGCCACTTTTTGATTTGATCCGAAACCCGTCTTGCGACGTCTCAAACTTCATGATTTCGCGAAACAAGTTCAAAAGAGTCTAATTTGAGGTACCTGAGTGGTGCTTGTCAAGCTCCCTGCTATTCCGGGGACCTGGTTCCCCCGGGAAAGTGGCCACTTTTCGATTTGATCTGAAACCCATCTTGCGACGTCTCAAACTTCATGGTTTCGCGAAACGAGCTCAGTAGAGTCTAATTTGAGGTACCTGAGTAGCGCTGGTCAGGTTCAGTGGCATTCCAGGAACGTAGTTCCCCCGAGGAAGTGGCCACCATTTAAGTGATCTGAAATTCATCTTGCAATGTCTCAAACTTTATGATTTTGCGAAACGAGCTCAATAGAGTCTAATTTGAGGTACCTGAGTGGTGCTGGTCAGGCTCCGTGGTATTCCGGGGACCTGGTTCCCGGGGAAGTGGCCACTTTTCGATTTGATCCGAAACCCATTTTGCGACGTTTCAAACTTCATGATTTTGCGAAACGAGCTCAACAAAGTCTAATTTGAGGTACCTGAGTAGTGCTGGTCAGGTTCATTGGCATTATAGGAACCTTCCTCCCCCAGGGAAATGGCCACTTTTTGATGTGGCGACTTCTGGCGACGTCTCAAACTTCATGACTTCGTGAAACCAGGTTTTACCGGGGATGTGGTCATTTTTTAATTTGAACTGAAATGAACAATATTTCGACGTCTCAAACTTCATGATCTCGCGAAACGAGCAGACGTTTCTCATTATGCCAGTAACCTTGTGCCCTCCGGGATGAAGAAACTTGTTATGTATTCTGAATCATGTAATCTGTAACATGACCAACGAAACATGAAATTCTAAAATGATGTACATGCTCTCGAGTATTCTGAAAATTTTTGTACTTCTGGATAGTTTCCATCTTGATATGAAACAAGTTTGATACGATAAAGGACAGGTTTCAAAATGCATCAAAAAGTTGCATGGTAAACCAGATTCCCTGAACGCCACGGAACATAACATGCACCACTCAAGTACCTTGAAAAAATCTCTATGGAAAATGTCTTGTGAAACCATGAAGTTTGTCCAGAGATTAGTTTACGATCACTTCAAAATAAAAAAAAGCCCACATCTCCAAGAGAACCAGGTTCTCGGAATGTCACAAACTCCGGAAGTTCCTCCCGGAATTCCTCCGGAAGTTCCTCCCGGAATTCCTCCGGAAGTTCCTCCCGGAATTCCTCCGGAAGTCCTCTCGGAATTCCTCCGGAAGTCCTCTCGGAATTCCTCCGGAAGTCCTCTCGGAATTCCTCCGGAGGTTCCTCCCGGAAATCCTCCGGAAGTTCCTCCCGGAATTCCTCCGGAAGTTCCTCCCGGAATTCCTCCGGAAGTTCCTCCCGGAATTCCTCCGGAAGTTCCTGCCTGAATTCCTCCGGAAGTTCCTGCCTGAATTCCTCCGGAAGTTCCTCCCTGAATTCTTCCGGAAGTTCCTCCCGGAATTCCTCCGGAAGTTCCTCCCGGAATTCCTCCGGAAGTTCCTCCCGGAATTCCTCCGGAAGTTCCTCCCAGAATTCCTCCGGAAGTTCCTCCCGGAATTCCTCCGGAAGTTCCTCCCGGAATTTCTCCGGAATTCCTCCGGAAGTTCCTCCCGGAATTTCTCCGGAAATTCCCCCCGGAATTCCTCCGGAAGTTCCTCCCGGAAGTTCCTCCCGGAATTCCTCCGGAAGTTCCTCCCGGAATTCCTCCGGAAGTTCCTCCCGGAATTCCTCCGGAAGTTCCTCCCGGAATTCCTCCGGAAGTTCCTCCCGGAATTCCTCCGGAAGTTCCTCCCGGAATTCCTCCGAAGTTCCTCCTGAATTCCTCCGGAAGTTCCTCCCGGAATTCCTCCGGAAGTTCCTCCTGAATTCCTCCGGAAGTTCCTCCTGAATTCCTCCGGAAGTTCCTCCTGAATTCCTCCGGAAGTTCCTCCTGAATTTCTCCGGAATTCCTCGGAAGTTCCTCCCGGAATTTCTCCGGAAATTCCCCGGAATTCCTCCGAAGTTCCTCCCGGAAGTTCCTCCTGAATTCCTCCGGAAGTTCCTCCGGAATTCCTCCGGAAGTTCCTCCCGGAATTCCTCCGGAAGTTCCTCCTGAATTCCTCCGGAAGTTCCTCCTGAATTCCTCCGGAAGTTCCTCCCGGAATTCCTCGGAAGTTCCTCCCGGAATTCCTCCGGAAGTTCCTCCTGAATTCCTCCGAAGTTCCTCCGGAATTCCTCCGGAAGTTCCTCCCGGAATTCCTCGGAAGTTCCTCCCGGAATTCCTCCGGAAGTTCCTCCTGAATTCCTCCGAAGTTCCTCCCGGAATTCCTCCGGAAGTTCCTCCTGAATTCCTCCGAAGTTCCTCCCGGAATTCCTCCGAAGTTCCTCCTGAATTCCTCCGGAAGTTCCTCCCGGAATTCCTCCGAAGTTCCTCCCGGAATTCCTCCGGAAGTTCCTCCCGGAATTCCTCGGAAGTTCCTCCCGGAATTCCTCCGGAAGTTCCTCCGGATTTCCTCCGGAAGTTCCTCCTGAATTCCTCCGTAAGTTCCTCTCAGAATTCCCCCGAAAGTTCCTCTCGGAATTCCTCCGGAAGTTCCTCTTGGAATTACTCCGGAAGTTCCTCTTGAATTCCTCCGAAGTTCCTCGGAATTCCTCCGGAAGTTCCTCCGGAATTCCTCCGGAAGTTCCTCCGGAATTCCTCCGAAGTTCCTCCCGGAATTCCTCCGGCAGATCCTCTTGGAATTCCTCCGGAAGTTCCTCTCGGAATTCCTCCGAAGTTCCTCCTGAATTCCTCCGGAAGTTCCTCCGAAGTTCCTCCTGAATTCCTCCCGATGCTCCTCCCGGAATTCCTCCGGCAGTTCCTCCCGGAATTCCTCCGGAAGTTCCTCCCAGAATTTCTCCGGAAGTTCCTCCCGGAATTCCTCCGGAAGTTCCACCCGGAATTCCTCCGGAAGTATCTTCCGGAATTCCTCCGGAAGTTTCTCCTGAATTCCTCCGGAAGTTCCTCCTGAATTCCTCCGGAAGTTCCTCCCGCAATTCCTCCCGAAGTTCCTCCCCGAATTCCTCCGGAAGTTCCTCCCGGAATTCCTCCGGAAGTTCCTCCCGGAATTCCTTCCGAAGTTCCTCCGGAAATTCCTCCTGAATTCCTCCGGAAGTTCCTCCCGGAATTCCTCCGAAGTTCCTCCTGAATTCCTCCGGAAGTTCCTCCTGAATTCCTCCGGAAGTTCCTCCTGAATTCCTCCGGAAGTTCCTCCCGGAATTCCTCCGGAAGTTCCTCCCGGAATTCCTCCGGAAGTTCCTCCCGGAATTCCTCCGGAAGTTCCTCCAGGAATTCCTCCGGAAGTTCCTCCCGGAATTCCTCCGGAAGTTCCTCCCGGAATTCCTCCGGAAGTTCCTCCCGGAATTCCTCCGGAAGTATGATCACCATGATGAAAATGTAGATTTGACTAAATAACTCTAAAGGTCTGTCTCATTTGGAGAATTAAACTTAAAAGTGACAGTTCAAAAATTAAAAAATCACCCCGTTATAAGAATGGCTGGTGCTACCCAGCAATTCCAATAGGACATCGATGGAAAATGATTCGATATCTGTCAAAAGTAATCTTGCTTCGATAATTATTGAATTGTCACTTTTAAGTTTAATTTCAGTTTAATTATCCAATTGAGACAGACCCTAAGGAAAAGCGTATGTTTGAAAGAAGGTTAAATTTTAGAATTAATTATTTTCAAGTGAACCTTTATCTGCATATTTCCAATTGGCAGTTTAATCTCGGTGAATCAAACCAGTCACACTACTGTGCACAACGGATAATGTTAACAATCAGATTTCTCGATTCTGGAAAATTGAGGGTTGCTCCCGCTGTCATGAACTCTCCAAGAAGGAATTGACTGGTGAGCCATATCTTACTGAAACTACCACCCATGATAAATCAGGTCCATTTATTGTGCACCTTTCCATGAAAAAGGCATCTTGAATACACTTGACGATTCCGCTGCATGCAACATTGGTTAGTTTACTTATATCACAATATTTCGGAAAAATTCTATTATTTCTAAGTGCCGTTTCAATACACAAAAACCTAGTAGCGGCATTTGCTTTTCACTACCATCGTTAATTAAGCATTTTCTTTTGTTATTCATCATTTCCCATAACTTTCGCACGTCAATCAAGACAAGGACATGGTTGAACGAACCGTTCTCTGGTATCCCCCTCCCCCGTTCGAGCTCTCATTCATGTTCCAGCATCTCTCGTCACAATTAACTCCGTGTTCAAGACTAAATTTTGCGATTTTATGCTGGTAGCCGTTCAACAGCGGCATCGACGGCTTCCTGGCAGCAACTTGGCAAAATGCTTTCTTTGCCCGGCTCACGCTCTACCCTGCTTCAATGTGCACTTGAAGCTATGTTTCAATTTATTACACTAAACTAAACCCTCGAGTGTGTTTTGTTGTTTTTGCGCTCAACTTAATTTATGCAAATATTCAATCGTTTGTTGTTCACACAAACGCACACTCGCTTCCACATCAGACTCTTGTCGGTCATTTACAGGAAGATGCGCCAAGAGGCGCTACTTGAGCTACCGCATTTCTCGAGAGGGCACTCTTCCAAGCGGCATGCTCTCACGGCGATTTTGCGCGCAAACTCTCAGGTGTCATAAATTGAACCGACGACCACGACGATGGCCGTCATGCCACGTTGCGTTGCGTCTGCCGCTCAATCGTCGGGGGTAATCAGGTGTAGCCACCGACGACTACCCGCCAAGTTGTTCTACATGTGTACTCGCGGAACGAGTAGCAGAGTTCTCCGGCGATGGATGATGGCCCGCTAGAATGTGGCGAGTTCACTCAGGCAAACCAAGTGCATGCAATTCTGCAATCAATTAACTCGCGCGACGGGGTCGGAAAATTCACCACCACCCGACAATGTCGTCGAGTACTCTTGAAAGGTTGAGGCTTCCATACTGCGATGCCGGCAGGGTTGGGACTTTTCCAAAGCAACAACCAACGATGGAGCCGATTGCAGCATGTGGAACGGGCTGATTTAAAGCAGAGTAAAGTGCTATTTCGTTAGCGCCATGCACCATGACATGATGGATGAGCTTTAAACTTAAAAATACAGTTCCCTTCCTGGGTCCGGTCCGGCATATGTACCAGACCAGACCGAGTGCAGTGGAGGCAGTTGCCAAGACTTTTTTTTTTTTAATTTAGTGAAGAGTCTGTAGGATGTTTTTTCGACGGTTGTTTGTTGTACTTTACGTCGGGTACATCGGACTTTGGTAGTGCTACTTGAGCAGAAGAAAGTAACTTTAATTATTTCGCTAATCTGGCGATCTTGATCGACGTGCGGGTTAGTTGGAGCGCAAGCAGGCATGCAGCCAGCTCGCTTGATCCGGAAGGCTTGCAATCACGTCCCTGTGAAAGTCTCAACGGTGATGGTTTAGATGTCTAGGAATGCTTTGTGTTCGTGAGCCAGAAGTAAGAAAAATTCACAAAAACGCTCATCGCTTTTGGATAATAACGTGCGATAGCAACAGGGCTGTAATCTTTGATAATATTCAAAGTTTTATGATTTATATCACAATAATAAATGGTCGCAGTGATTAAAATACCCAAAAAGGAAAAAAGTTTTATGATGGGTTTATAAAAAAATAAGTGCAAATTATAAAATTAGTTATAAAAACCACACACTTATTTGATCTATGAATCGCAAATCTGTGATTTCAATCATAATCACCTCTATCACCTGCGTGTGAAATAATCATCCCGAGTAGGAGAAATTGGCTCGATAATACATAATTCTGTTATTGATACCATACTCTGTTATGAACTAGCTCTGCCTAAGATGTGAAATACCAAAAAATAATACCAAAAACTAATATGCACAATATTTGAGCCTCAGTTATTAAATTGAATTTCAATACCAAATGCATAGCCAATTATTATTCGTTTGGTATTGAAATACCTAAGCATGTTATGCCTCAAGTAATCTGCATATAAGTTTTTGGTATTATTTTTTAGTATTTTACCTCTTATGCAAGGCTAGTTCATACCAATTTCTGTTATCGCAGGGTTTCTACGAGACGGTCCAGGTGCCCACATTTTTGTTTTATTAAATAAATATACTTAGGCCGAAGTGTATGCAATGAACCATCGATCTATACCTAGGTAGGTATGGATAGGGTCGTTTGGCCAACCGTTAGGCCGGAACTCATCTGACCGAAAGTCATTTGGCCGAAGGGGTCATCCAACCGAATTGGCCATTTTGCCGAATAGGTCACTTTGCCGAATAGGTCATTCGGGCGAAAAGGTCATTTGACCGAATACAAAAAATATACATCTCACCATCACTTCACATTTCTTCTCACTTTTTACAGCCAGAAGTGAGAAATGTGGAGTAATAGTAAGTGAGACGTCTCATTTTTCACACATCATTTCTCGCTTTTTAAAAGCCCTATTCAGCCAAAGGTCTTATTTGGCCAAATGCCCTCTTCGACCAAATATCCTATTCAGCGAAATGTCTTATTCGGCTAAATGACCTATTCGGCCAAATGTCCTATTCGGTCAAATGTCCTGTTCGGCCAAATGATCGTTTAGGCCAAATGTCCTATTCGAGCAAATGTCTTTTTCGGCCAGATGACCTATTCGGTTGAATATCCTTTTCGGCCAAATGTCCTATTCGGTCAAATGACCTATTCGGCCAAATGACTTATTCGGCCATTGCTTAACCTTTAAGAACGCGCGCCAACTTTTGTAGCACGAGCACGCGCGCGTTGTATTTTGTACAACACTGTTAGTGCGAGCGTTTATTATCATTATATCTCTCGAAGCTGAGGACATAGCCGCTTACAATCTTCAGCAAAAATACTCAGGACTTCCAGGCCTTGAATCTGAAGACCAGAATAGTTAGGAACTCATTCGTTTGGCGGCGCTAGCGTATGTGTGATGACTAAATAGAGGGTTAGCACAAGACATACAGGTTTTAGAAACTTATTGTCTTCTACAAAGTTTTTTTCAGGTGGTCAAAACCATTTTAACGGAGAGCAGACTAGATTGGAATTCAGCCACTGTGCGGCGCTAGTGTAAGAGGAATACAAGTATGGAAGAATATCTCGAAATCTGTAAGTTTCAGAAAGTTTCCCTCTTCTGCAAAGTTGTTCAGGTGCTAGGCACCACTGCAATGAAGGACAGTTTAATTTGGAATTCAATCGCTTGGCTGCGCTAGTGTATAAGAAATTACTTGTTCTGCTATCGATTTGCAATCTATGAGATTTGGAAAGCTGTCATCTTCCACAAAGTTATTTGGGTGGTAAAAACTAATGAATTCACTACTAGATGCTCCAATCTGAGGATAGATATCTTACAATTTGTGAGATTTAGAATGTTCTACGTCTTCTACAATGTGATTCGGATGGTAAGCGCCGTTATGATGACGCTAGTTTGATTTGAAATTCAACCGCTTAGCGGTGCTAGAATATGTGGAATTCCTTGTTAGGTTAGATATTTCACAATTTGTGAGATTTGGAAAGCTGACTACAAAGTTGTTCGGGTGGTAAAATTAATTATGGTGATGGCATGTTTAGTTTCGAATTGACCTTTCCCGTCAAATCGTATCTAGTAGAAGTAACACACACGAAATCATTAATTTAATCGTATCTCGTTTTATTGTCTCAGTCGATTCTTTGGCTTATTTAAGGTCATCTTTCGCGACGAACCCATATTTTTTTAAGTCTCTAACTTTTTTAAAAAATCGAAAACAAAAACCGAAACCTTATTGGTTCTAGTGCTTCAGATACGTATACTCCTGGCCAAAAGTTTGGGTCCACCTTCGAAAAATATAGTCAAAAGTTTTTGGTTAGCTCAATACAAAGAATTTAAGCACATAACATAAGTGGATCATCTTTCAAAGAAATTGGACACACAACGAACTTGGACGGTGGCTATTTTCTATAGTTCCAAAAGTTTCTGGGCGAGCGTGGTTCAGAGGTGAGGACTTAAGTCGAGGCTTCATTCGCGTGATGTCGAGACTTATGTCTAATCACTATTCACTAAACGCACATCTGTACAGAATAAACCTTGTCGATAGCAACTTATGTAGGTGCGGAGCCGGTTATGATGACATCGATCACGTAGTTTGGTCCTGCTCGGAAAATGACACCTCCAGAGAGCAATTATTGGATACCCTAGTGGCCCGAGGTAAACAACCCTTCAGGGAAGTTCGAGGTGTTTTGGGAGATCGTGATGTGGTCTATATGCAGGCCATTTATAGTTTTCTTTGTGCTTCTGATATCAAAATCTAATAGTTTGTTTTTTTTTTCTTTCTTCAAAGTTTTTTTTTGTGTTTAGTCTAGTTTCTGTTCCATAGAGCACCATAGCTCTTGCCATCCGGAAGATGCTCCCAGTCGAACCATTCCTCGAGCACGACGACACGCCACATCGTCCCTGACGCCAAATACCCGGATGAGAAGCTGAAATTCCCTGATCCAAAATCCTTAGCCCCGTCCATCCTTAAACATTGTAATCTAACCTCGAGTCACCACGAGTACGCTGGCTTCTACCCCTCTATTACTAACTGAAAAAATAAATGATATTGATTGTATATATCGCAAAGAACCATGGCTCCGTAAAGTGTTATACACGCCTGAGCCTACCAAATAAACGAACTTGAAAAAAAAAAATAAAAAATAAGTGAAGATCCACATCCAAAATCCCTATCAAAAAGTTGACCCCCTTTCGGTGGGCCAAAACTGTTATAACGAGCGTCGGGAACATCGTTCTGTCATTCTCAAATGTAAACAAATACCATATGATCAGAAAATTAGAACACTTTGTTTCAAAGAGTACAAAGATCAGGATAGTCCAACTCCACCAATGTGTGGAGAAATTCAGTTTTAGCATGCATATATTTTAAACATTATCGGGAAATGGGAGATAATATCCAAAACAAATTTATTATGCGCTTCTCACAGCGATGGACAAGATATAAAATCAATATCGACATTTTCTGTATCTAAAATAGCTAGTTTTAGGCGATTTTACAACAATATCTTTTTTCTACCGATGTCTAGTATCGAAAATGAAATAATCCTAAAACCACTTCAATAAGTTTGTGTATGAATTGAAGAAAATTGAAGTTTTTTCAAAAAGTGTTAATTAAGATGTCGTTTCAAACTGTTTTACATTAGAAACTAATCTTTAAATATGCAGTTTTCGGCTTTTTCAAAAGGATGACGAGGGATACACCAATGTTGGTTTACAAGTTGCAAAAATGAGTTGCGAAATGAAATGAGAAAAAACCAAACAGTTTTCAAAACTAAAGTTTTATTATTGACTAGATGTCATTCTTGTTAATACTTTTATACCGTATAGACTGCAATGTTGAATATATGTAAATCCTCTAACCTTAATCATAAACCAAGTATTCTTCTTCTTCTTATTGGCATTACATCCCCACACTGGGACAGAGCCGCCTCGCAGCTTAGTGTTCATTAAGCACTTCCACAGTTATTAACTGCGAGGTTTCTAAGCCAGGTTACCATTTTTGCATTCTTATATCATGAGGCTAACACGATGATACTTTTATGCCCAGGGAAGTCGAGACAATTTCCAATCCGAAAATTGCCTAGACCGGCACCGGGAATCGAACCCAGCCACACTCAGCATGGTCTTGCTTTGTAGCCGCGCGTCTTACCGCACGGCTAAGGAGGGCCCCACCAAGTATACGAAAGCAAACTCGCGGGACGGCACACAGAAGGACCAATCTTCAAAAAGACGGTCAAAAACCATTTTTTCAAAAAGATCCAAATTGATAACATGAGTCATGGGTTGTTAGTAGAATACTTGACGATGATGTTAACATAGTTTTGAGTCGTTTTATTCGGGTGGATCTTACCTTTACAGTCAATACAAGTTGAGCATGTTGTCGATTTTTTATTCTGTTAAATCTTCTAACATTTATCTTCCTGCTTCATTATGTTGGCCACAACGTATACGTCACCCAAACCTATTATATTTGGCACCATCACAAAGTGTAGTCCAAAAACTTATAAAGCCACGCATATACGTTCGTAAATTATTTTTGATCGCGCAGAAAGTACTCGGTCTTTATTATGTATAAAATAATTATTGTATTATCTTCTTGCTGTATTCATTGTGAAATTCAAAAAGGTACCCATCGGTACCCATCAATGAAATTCACACTGTTGTTTCATTTTTTTTTGTCAGTAATCCAATCCTGCAGAAATTAGGTTCCGCCACCCTCCGCCCGCTCAGTTATTTCGGTTTTACTGACAGTGTGCAATATGTTTTCTCTTCTCCTTCTACTTCTTATTTGCCCCAATACAATGGTGCGACATCAGCTGAAAATTGTCTAGGGGTCGTACACTTATTACGTAAGCGTTATTTTTGGTTTTTTCAACATCCCTCCCTTCATGTAAGATTTCTTACATACAAATGATTTTTATTTATAGGTAAAACGACACATCCCCTCCCCCATAAGGGCATACGTAATATGTGTACGGCCCCCTGGTACAATTTGTTCTCGTCTTACGCTTACTTTAATTAGGGAAATTCCACGTGATCATGAGTTTTTACAGGCACTTGCGCTCTGAGATTTTGAAAATATTGTTAAAGGAAGTAGGACAAACTATCAAGTCATGTCATGTTTAGTCGCAATGCAGGAAGAGTATTTTATTTGACCCCTACGTCTAATTTTCCATACTTACTCTGTAAAAAGATCACAGATCAAGTTTTTCACATGAACCGTAATATCAAGAAACGATTTTCGCCTCTACAGCTTTAGTTTGTGTAGGGACGATCCATTCTATATGTTTACAATTTCTAATAATGGAATACATTTTTCCGTTAGCACTGCAGTGAGGCGGCAGGAATTGGTAATTAAAGGTAGCAGTTAATACTTGTGAATGTGCTCATAAAAATAGAACTCTACACTTGCGGCGCCAGCCATTGATATTTGATGAGGCACCACTTGGTGCAAGCACGTTGTCTTCGAGAACGTTAGCGTGCTTGCGACGACTGGTGCCCCACCTCTCGTTCCGGTAGTGTATCTCTAGCTTACGGGTCGGTGATGCCGAGAAGATGAACCATCCATTCAATGAAATATCATAATATGTGGCCTGCTAGACCATTTTATTCACTTAACTACTTCACTTCTTTTTAGCCGTCTTTTTTGGGATTGGTCCCACTGTGCGGCGTCGCTGTTTCAACACTGATTTACTTAATACGCTTTAACTGAGCATTAGGTTAGTTTGAATAACTTGACAAATTGCTTGATAATATTCTGGTAATAACGTTTCCAAATTTGTACGGATAAGGGGAAACATTGATTACATTTATTGTTCAAACAGCAAAACACTGATATTGTGAACCAATATTGTAATACTTCATTCAAAAGTTTGGTGTTACTGTAGTATGATAAATCGAAGTTTTATGTTCAAAATATCTCATAGTTAATTACACAGTTTCAAAAGATTAATCGTATAATTATGTTAATAATCAATTTTATAATAATCATATAATTTTATAATGATTGTAACTGACCTTCACGAGTCGATATTGAAAGGAACAGTCGATTCATGGAAATATCGAGATGTGGAATAGAAAATCCTTGGAAAGCTCTTCAGATGGACCATCACAGTAACCCACAAAATATTGTTTTCATATGGCATAATTTGCTTCCATGATCCGATATCGAGTCATAGAACATCATGGAGGTTTGACTGTAATCATTTTTATATTCAATGAACCAATGGTCTATGTTAACTATTTGAGGCAACGAAGTTCGATTCTTTTATTTGACAATTTTGCATGGTTATGCAGAAAGAAAGGTTTTAGCTCAATAATAGAGAGTTTCTTTACTATGTGCGTCGTCTTCTTAATCTTCTTCTGTGTCTAGTGGGCTTGGTAGTCATATTGTTACCGCTTCTGCCTCATGGGCCATGTCGTTTCCTTTTCTATCCTATACCTCCATCTTGATATTCTAGCAGTAATTGCTAGAGCAATAAATAAACGAAAAGATAGTTCTCCACATCAAATTAAAAATCTATCAATTGCTTTCTCCTGCCATTTTACCAACTCGTTAACTAAGACGAACCTGTGCTACTCGAACCTTATCCAAAAATGTCAATAAAATCCGCAGAACTCGTGGCAAGTGCAATGTATATTCGGCTTGCAATGGTTGACTTTCAGAGTTGCATTGCTGCTTACTTTTCTGATTCACGGTGCCCGGTAAACGGTGACATCAAGATCAACGAATACCAAACGAGCTGTCTATCCTCGAGATCGGTGAATTTTATTGCCAACTAGTCGACCCGGCAGACGTTCTACTGCAAAGTAGGAAAAAGTGTGCGTTGTGAACTGCCCATGCGAACTTTCCATACAAATCTCATTATTTTCGCATGAGGATATATCATATAAACCCGTCGGAAACGACAACGAATCTGCTGAAGGAATGAAGGAAATCCATCCAGCCGTTTTCGAGTTATGCGGATACGATTTGATTTTTTCATTATTCAGAGATATTATTTACATCGACATCAGCACTTTAAACCATCAATATGAAAGTGTTGGGTTATAAAACTGTAAAACAATAAGAAAATTATTAAGCCTTTTTTGTGGACTGTCTTTACCTGTCATAAGACGATTTTAGTACTATTTAACTTTATTCCACCACGTTGTAATCTAAAAAAATATTTGGCTAATTATGGTGTGAATAATAATCAGATAAACAGTAAAAATCACGCGACCCCTTGCTAATTCAATATTGTTATACCATATCTTTTGACGTTTCGATGTTCCGTATAACAGAGTCTATTATATATAGAGTTACGCAAAGAGTGAAGCCAAATCTACCTATTGAACTGTCAAACCGTCTACCTATCGAGCAAAGTAAACAAATGCTTGTTGGTAAGGCGGAAGTATTGTTATCGCCTAATGATTATTATGGTGAATTAAAACGCATGAATTGAAATGTATTAGATTTGTTCTAGAAACAGTTTCAAAAAACTTCAGTGGGTGACTTGGTTATCGAATTAAAAAACTTTAGCAATGAACACTCCCGTGAAGTCACTTTAAGGGTTGAACAAAAATGAAAGTTGCAAACACAATAACAAGAGGATCATTCAGAACAAGTGTAAGAAGATCCTCTTTGCGCAACTCTATATAATAGACTCTGCCGTATAACACATTCAATCTGTTATAAGGGTACAACTTTTGCTACCCGAGTTACACATATGTTATGAGGCATTCCCCGGGGGCATGTCAGTCGATCCTGAGCGACCATTTCGAAAATATTTGAAACTCTGCACAGTTTTTCAATTTCATCTAAATCGTCATTTTTCGATATCAAATCTTCATATTGAGTCACGACTAACTTTTCAAAAGGGTGTATGTGAAAATGGTTCAAAAATATTTAAAAAGCTGCACAGCAAAAACGGAATGTTCGATTGTTATGATTTTTTCAGCAAAGTTAGACAACTAAATGGTGATTCTTAAGAAAATGTGCACAGTAAAAAAAATTTTTTTTTTGCCTTTAAAAATATCATTTTTGTCACAAAAACTCAAATATCTCAAAACCCTATCTTTTTTTTTAGGGAAAACGGTCCATTATATTAGCTATCTACCATAAAAATTTGGTGATGGTAAACTAATAAACAAAAAAGTTATGACATTTCAAACATTTCACAATTTTCACATATAGTAAAAAAAAATTTTTTTTCTGTGTAAGTTATTTCGAGAATTGCAGTTTGATGCAGATTTTATTGTTAAGGGACGTGATTTAAACAAGTTGTTTTCATGATATTTTGATTTAATTATTCATAGCATCTATAAGAAACTTAGACAAGATCCAGTGTTGTGATCAAAAGTATTGATAGTGTCATAATTTTCATTGCACGTGACTGGCGAAAAATACAAAAAATACAATACATACCATGACAATGCTCACGAAAAAGCAAAAAAATTACTACTACTAAGGTTGTTAAAGATCTTATAGTAATTTTTTTCTTCAGTCAAGCAAATGACACCAAACTAGTCAGTAAAAACTTAAAAGTGATTTTGTTTATTGAAATATTACGAACAACATGAGTAGCCGCTTTCTCAACTGTTGTAGGCCGTTTGATGGAAAAAAGTGTTCAAAAGAGTTACGAAATCTCACCGAAAGCACCATAGGTAAACTGAAAGCGACTGGTTATGCTCCAATGTCCACATTGAATACAAATTTACGCATTTGCACGTCCTGCCGTCTAAACGTTGACAAAAGAGCAATCTGTATATCATCGGTTGAGCAGAGCGCAGGAAGTTCGAAAACGACAGCAACTGAGGAATTGCCAGATGTATCGACAACAACTGAGGAATTACCAGAAGTATTAAGTGCTGAGAGCCTTGCCACCGTACCATCAGCGAAATCTGTTTCAACAAATCAATCGGAAGATGAGTGTATCCAAAAGGTCAACATCGAACGCTTTAACGAGGGCATAGCTGGGATAAAAGTGACCCGATTAAATGGAGTAAGATGGACTACGTTTATTACCCGGAGAAAAATACCGTGAAATAAACGAAGCTGTACGAAGAAACCTCTTCAAATTAGGACCTGATGATGTGGAAAATACAGACTACGATGAGGTAATTATAAATATGAAGGAAAGGTTCTCGAATGCAGCCACGACAAGGAAAGAAAAACTATTGATTTTGTCGATGCTGCCAAGTTCGTGGTCTATTCAGGATGCCATTGATGAGTTCAAAACCAATAGAAATACAGTAAAAGAGGCAAAACAATTGAAGAATAACTGTCTTTCAACCAAAAATACTAGGTCTAGTACTGCATTAACAGATGAGACAAAAGAAATAGTAGTTCAATATTTTGAAGATGATGAAGTAAGTCGAGCTATGCCTGGTCAAAAGATTATGTATCAGTAAAAAGATGGAAAGCGTCAAGCAATCCAAAAACGATTAATGATGACGACTTTGAAAGAAGCGTACACACGCTTCAAGGAAATTCACGATAATATTAAAATAGGTTTTTCCTCATTTGCAAGCCTTCGGCCAAGGCAATGTAAGCTTCTTTCCAATTCAGGAACACATAATGTGTGTGCACAACCCATGAGAATATTAATCTTATTTTACATAGTTTGAAAAGAATCAATTTAACAAAGGATATTAAAATGTTAACTGGTAGTCTTTTGTGTGAAAATACAACATCAAATTGCTACGATCTTGTTCGGATTGTCCAGATTCTTCATCATTGGAAAATACTTTATTCGCTGAGTTTGAAGAAAAATATATTGATCAGTTATCATTTGAGCAATGGGTGACCACGGATAGGTGTGACATAGAAACTATTGTAAAACCTGTAGATGAGTTTGTGTCATATTTTTGCTTGAAATTAGAAAGTTTAATCCCTCACGATTTCATTAAAACAGAACAATCCAGCTTTTTAAAAAATACGAAAAATACATTACAAAATGGTGAATTTTTAGTCATTTGTGATTTTTCTGAAAATTACAGCTTTGTATTGCAAGATGAAGTGCAGTCCCATCACTGGAACGTACAACAAGCTACAATTCATCCATTCGTTATTTATTTTAATGGAAGTACGCAAATTGAACACTTAAGTTTTATTATAATTTCCGAAGATTTAAGACACGATTCAGTATCCGTAAACTTGTTCATTGAAAAATGATTAACTTTTTACGCGTTGATAAGCATAAAGAAGTCAAAAGATATATTTCATGTCTGATGGAGCAGCGTCGCAGTACAAAAATCGTAAGAATTTTTCGAGCCTATGTCAATTTAAATCAATGTACGGAATTGATGCAGAATGGCATTTTTTTGCTACATCACATGGCAAAGGTCCTTGTGATGCTATTGGAGGAACAATAAAGCGCATGGCCACAAGAGCAAGTTTAGCCAAAGAACGTGAGCATCCAATTAAAACTGCGAAAGAACTTTTTGATTGGGCAAATCGTATCGTACAATAAAGCGCATGGCCAAAAGTGTTCGATATTTTAAAAAAATTGAATAAAAATAAATAAAAAATAAGTATTAATGAACTGTTTTCATGATATCATAACCCATACCAAAATTCAAACCCAAAACTCTTAGTGTTTCTATAACAACATTGTGTAACTGCCACATTTAATTTAATACTTAGGAAAATATTAATTCATTTTTATTTATTTATACATATAATATTTATACATATAATATACATAATATCGATGAATACATAAATATGGAATATCATACAAACAACTTGTTTAACTCACGCAAGGCCCTTAACAATAAAATCAGCATCAAACTGCGATTCTTGAAAAAAAATACACGGAAATTTTTTTTGTTTACTATATGTGAAAATTGTGAAATGTTTGAAATGTCATAACTTTTTGTTTATTAGTTTACCATCACCAAATTTTTATGGTAGATAGCTAATATAATGGACCGTTTTCCTAAAAAATTACGTTCGAAAAAGATAGGGTTTTGAGATATTTGAGTTTTTGTGACAAAATGATATTTTTAAAGGCAAAAAAAATTTGTTTTTACTGTGCACATTTTCTTAAGAATCACCATTTAGTTGTCTAACTTTGCTGAAAAAATCATAACAATCGAACATTCCGTTTTTGCTGTGCAGCTTTTTAAATATTTTTGAACCATTTTCACATACACCCTTTTGAAAAGTTAGTCGTGACTCAATATGAAGATTTGATATCGAAAAATGACGATTTAGATGAAATTGAAAAACTGTGCAAAGTTTCAACTCAATAGAAAATCATGAATTAAAAATTTTCTTAAATTTTGATGCTGTTGCTTGGAATCGCTCTATGTGATTTAAGTATATCTTGCATAGTAGGTATTTTAAACTAATAATTTTTGGTTATTTATGTGCTAAAATATTGCATAAAGATACACATTTTACTTAAAATTATGTTGTAAAAAAATGTGGATTTTTTTCAAAATTGAGCCCACAAAATTTTGAAATAAAAAGTGGAACGGAGCCCAATTTTAAATAATTTTTGATATGTATTGATACAAATATATATATATATATATGTATTTTATATTTAAAAATTTAAATGTTTACTCAAGTGCATGGTATGCCTCGGCCATAAGTTTGGGTTCACTTTTTTTTCAGTTTAAATTTAGGCAAAATATACATCGAAGAAAGTTTGTTTCCTAACAAAACGTCAAGAACTGTGGACAAACTTATGGCCGGTTTACCATATATTGGATGAACCAAACTTTTGGCCGATGCATACCATGCACTTGAGTAAACATTTTGATTTTTAAAAATATAATGAGATTTTTTAGCCGAAGTTTCATCAATGCATATCAAAGATGATTAAAATTCGGTTTCGTTCCACTTTTTACTTCGAAATTCTGTGGGCCTAATTTAGAGTAAAATCCACATATTTTTACAACATAAATATAAGAAAAACGTGTATCTCAATGTTATGTTTTAGCACATAAAAAAGAAAATTGTTGGTTTAAAATACCTACGATGCAAGATCTACTCATATTCTTTGTATTGAGCTAACAATACCCGAAATCGGATGTAAGACGGCGAAAATACGTCCAAAAACTATATTTTTCGAAGGTGAACCCAAACTTTTTCCCGGGAGTGTATATCAAAATTAAGAAAATTTAGATAGTTGCCGTCTTCTTCGAAGTTGCTCAGATGGAAAAAATCATTGTTATGTTGGACGGTTCAGTTTGCGTTGTAACAAATATATCAGTAAGTGTAGAGCAATCTGAAAGCTTTAGATTTTTCCCGTCTTATTGTTGGCTGGATAACACTATTGTGAAGCCGAATCAATTTGGAATTCAACGGTTTGTATGAGGAATTACCTTTCAAGATTGATATTTTATAAGCCATAAAATTTATAAAATTATCGTCGTCTGTCAATTGATGAGATGTGCCCTGCCCATTCATTCATAACAGTCTCATGTAGATAGAGAATCAAACAAACAAGGGTCTGTTATGAATTTATGGGCAGTGGTGGTGTATAAGGAATCACCTGTTAGGTTAGTTATTTTGTAAATCGTAAAAAAAAAATAAAGGATCGTTTTCTATGAAACTAAATAATATGGTTTAATAGTAGTAGTAAAAAATATGGTTTAATTGCAAACTTATCTTACCTTCCTCATATTGGTTCTTAATCTTTTCAACCGAACAATGTAGAAGAAACTTTCTAAATCTCACAAATTGCGAGATATCTAACCTAACAAGTATCTACTCATACACTAGCGAAGCCAAGCGGTTGAATTCCAAATTAAATTTACCTTCATCATAATCGATCTTATCACTCATACAACATTGTAGAAGACGGCAGATTTTTGAATACCACAGATCGCGAGATATCTAACCTAATAAGTAGCTCCTCTTATACTAGCGAATCCAAGTGGTTGAATTCCAAACTAAACTTGCATCCATCGTAATTGAGCTCTCCACACGTACAACTTTGTACAAGACGGCGGCTTTTTAAACCTAACTTTTTAAACATTCTTCATGCCTGCCGTATCCTAACGGAACTATCAATTCTATACTTTCGCCTCTAATGCTATCATGAACATGTACGTCCAAGTTTGGAAGATGATATTAGCATTTCCATATCATTAACAAATAATGGTTTATTAGGAATCGGTAATCAAAAGTACCCTTCATTTTTTTTCAATTTTGTCTTACGAAAATCTGTTCACGTCCATGATAGTTTTCATTCGTCCAAACCAATATTCGGTTTCGGTGGATTGCTGTCAAATGAATCTGTTGGTATTGGTGTGCGATTTCAACAAGTACACCAAACTAGTTTTTTATGCGGTGCATATGCACCGTGTTAAAACAAAATGACAGAAATTTATTTAATATTGGCCTGTTCTGAACAGAATATGTGAATGTACGATGTTCTTGGTAATCCAAGAAATCTCTGAAGTGAAGACCCTTAGATCTACACGTGTTTTGAATATGTAATATGCCCATTATGTTACATATGATCGAATATGCGTTAGAAAAATGTTCGCGGTTATCCAAGAAACCCCTGAAGTTAACGCCTTCAGATCTAAACGAGAAACCAATGTTCTACAGGCCTGTTTTAAATATGTTATATGCTCATGGTGGTACATTTGATAGAATATGAGTAGGGAAGATGTTCGCGGTTATCCAAGAAACCCCAGAAGTAAAGGCCTCCAGATCTACTCGCGTAACAAATAATCTACAGGCCTGTTTTGAATATGTAATACGCCCATTGTAGCGTAATTGTAAAGTAAATTGATCTTTGGTTGCGCGTATAGATCGAAGGCCTTACTCCAGGATTTTCTTGGATAACCAAGTGCATATGTTGTGAACGCATTCCATTATTTGTACTACAGAGAGCATATACCATTTTTCAAGTGAGTAAATTGATCTTTGGTCACGCGTGTAGATCGGAAAGCCTTACTCCAGGAATTTCTTGGATAACCAAGATCATATGTTGTGAACGCATTCCATTCTTTTTACTACAGAGAGCATGTACCACTTTCCAATTAAGTAAATTGATCTTTGATTACGCGTGTAGATCGGAGGGCCTTACTCGAGGAATTTCTTGGATAACCAAGAGCATGTCTTGTAAACGCATTCCATTCTTTGTACCATAGAGAGCATGCACCATTTTTCAATTGAGTAAATTGATCTTTGGATACGCGTGTAGATCAGAAGGCCTTACTCCAAGAATTTCTTGGATAACCAAGAGCAAATGTTGTGAACGCATTCCATTCTTTGTACCACAGAGAGAATGCACCATTTTTCAATTGAGTAAATTAATCTTTAGTTATGCGTATAGATCAGAAGGCTTTACTCCAGGAATTTCTTGGATATCCAAGAGCAAATGTTGTGAACGCATTCCATTCTTTGTACCAAAGAGAGAATGCACCATTTTTCAATTGAGTAAATTGATCTTTGGTTACGCGTGTAGATCGGAAGGCCTTACTCCAGGAATTTCTTGGATATTCAAGAGCAAATGTTGTGAACGCATTCCATTATTTGTACTACAGAGAGCATGTACCAGAATGAAATAGGGCAAATTTATTTTTGGTTACGCGTGTAGATCGGAGGGCCATACTTCAGGAATTTCTTGAATGACCAAGATCATATGCCTTACTCCAAGATCGAAAGGCTTTACTTCATGGATTCCTAGGAAGACTAAAACTTATACTGTCTACAATATATTTTCTCTGTACCACAAGAAGCGGGTACCATATTTAAATCAGCACTACAGATCTTTGTTCACGAGTGTAGTACCCAAGCATTTTATTCCAGAAAATTCTTGAATAACTGGACGAACTATTTGCGACTTCTTGCATAATAACTATCATGTCCGTCAATTTCTAAAGTCTAAACAAGTTTGCTTTTTGTTCCAGTTCAAAAAATTTCCAGTACAATCCCATTTAATTCGCATAAAAAAGGTTTGGTTGTACTTCTATTCAGTAAAATGCATCAGTCTGTCAAACAACTAACACAAGAGCGGAGCATGTACGTGGGTAGTGTTGCCATCAAATTTCTACTATGAAATTATTTCCCAGTTTCCCATACTTTGGAATAGTAGCAAATTTTGAGGTACATGACGAGTTTGAATGAAAAAAATGTATTTGGAAGACTTTACTTTTATTACGCTAGCGGAAAATATGCGAACAAACGAAATTTTGTTGACTGCATTATGTTTTATGAGATATGTAATTAAGATTATTCCAGTTCAAATCGTCAGTTTGGCAACGCGTTCTCAGCCTGTAAACAAGGTGACGAAAGAAAAAAAATTAAAATCTCCAAAGTTTGGAAAAATAGTTTCTTTTAACGCCTTTCGGGAGTGTGTTTTCGAATAATTTCACTATTCAGTGAAAGATTTGCCTTTAATTAAGTGGATAGTGGAGCAAAAAAGTGAGAAAGTGTAGTGAAAGTTTTTGAAAAACATCGATTTCGATGACGATGTTACGCGGCTTTGCTTGGAGTGGAAGCGGTTGGATTTTCCTTCGTCGCACGGAAAAGGTAGGTAATGTTGCAAATATACTGAATCGTGAAGTTTGTTTGAAGAGTTTATCAATGAAAGTAACACCGGAATGTGGCTGGAATGAGTTTAGATGATAGTGTACACTTTTTGTTATCTCTCCAGGTGATAATTTCATTGATTTAAATGATCAATCGCGAGTAATTAGTGAATTAGAATTTTATATGACGGGAATTAGCGCCATGGACGAATTAGCGCATGACCCTATCATTTAGGTAAAAAATGGCAACAGAAAATCGACATATGTTGTACAAAATGTACAAGTACAAAACTATTAGCCGTCAGGTTACACTAAAATGAGTAAAATGGCAGTTACTCATAATATGTGTTTTTACAGGAGAGCCTCGTTTTGTGTGAACATGGTTAAAGGGATTACATAATTTTGAGTCCGATTCACACAAAACGGGGCTCTCCTGGAACATTACATATTATGAGTAAGTGCCATGTTACTCATTTTAGTGTAACTAAAGATTTTTGAATAGTTTATTTCACACATTTAGAGAGCAGTCAGAAATCGGAACTAACCTCAATGGTATGTTTTCAAGTTGACGTTTAAGGAAGCCAACTTTTCCATACTTATTTGAAGACTTCCCCAATTGTTTCGATGAACAAAACAAAGTGCGATGATTATATTCGCACATGTTTAATGTTTCGTCACTGAAACAAGAGATTAATCCTCTGAAAAAGTATGCTTTGTTCAGACTCATGGCTATCCGAAGCGCTAGTAACGCAATTCAGTCCTGGGTCTGGTCCTGGTTTGTCAGTTGAGGGATATGAATCGATTAGGCCATTAATCTCTATAACAATTCAGTCCGATCTGGTCGCTGCAACTTTTATTATGACTTGTTTTGATTGTACTGTAGAAACTTCCTGAGGAATTACTGGAGCACCTTCCCGACGAATTCCTGGAGGAACTTCCCGACGAATTCCTGGAGAAACTTCCGGAGGAATTTCTTTAGGAACTTCCGGAGGTATTCCTTTGGGAACTTCCGGAGGAATTCCGGGAAGAACTTCCTGGGAGTCCAATAACCAATGTTCTACAGGCCTGTTTTAAATATGCAATATGCAAATTGTGGTACATTTGATAGAATATGCGTAGGGAAGATGTTCGCGGTTATCCAAGAAACCCCTGAAGTGAAGGCCTCCAGATCTACTCGCGTAACAAATAATCTACAGGCCTGTTTTGAATATGTAATACGCCCATTGTAGCGTAATTGTAAAGTAAATTGATCTTTGGTTGCGCGTATAGATCGAAGGCCTTACTCCAGGAATTGGATAATCAAGTGCATATGTTGTGAACGCATTCCATTATTTGTACTACAGAGAGCATGCACCATTTTAAATTTTTTGGGCCGTGATCTCCTTCTTCCGTGTCGGCTACAAATTATAAACAGGCTTATCTGAGAGCAACAACTTCAACAAAGTTTTTTTTATTTTTACTTTAATCACAACAGGAATCATGCTGCGATTCTTAGTGCATCATTTGTTTGTCACACGAATCGCTTCATTACCAGTAATATGGTCCACGGTATAGAGTATTAAAGTTCTTCTACAATAAACCCTAGTCAAGACCTGGGAGGGAGAAACAGATTCAAAGAATGTGCCGAGCTGAAAGAAAATTTTATTATTCCTATCTTTATAACTTACACCAAAACCTCTTCAAGAGCAGTATCTGGATAGTCAGCTAATTCTTGCAAAGGATTTGAAGGGTAATTTTAAGCGGACTTTAAGATCGCAATCCAACAATCAAAACCGTTCTCGGCACCGTAAACATTTTAAAATCCAGTTGTAAAAAAATATAAAAGAAATTTGCCTTCCTTAAAAATCTCTTCAATGCCAATTAATCTGGATGCTTGCACAATTTGTTAATGCTATAGATTTATTCAAACTATCACATGAATCGATAAAGTATGTTCAGTCTCAACAAAATTATTTAAACAAAAATAGCTCATTGTGAAAACAGAAAATTCCTTTATCAAATATTTTATGAAAATTATCAAGACAGAAATAACCTAAAGTGCTTAAATTTTAGGTGCCAAATAAAATGCATCGTGGTGTAAAAACCCACTACGACAAATTTGATTCGACCTGTTTTCCCAAATCATGGCGATGCCATCCAAGATGGTTTTTCAAGGTCAGATTTGCTTCTCAATTTATAACCGGCGGCATAAAAATTTAGAGAGCTATTTTCAGTGCAATCGCAAGGTAATTGCAGAAATCCAACTAATCTCTCTTTTTGACGATGTGATTCACAACGTGTTCCGTCCATCGCTCCGGGAAACGTCTATCAGCATCCGTAAACAGATATTTATTCACCGGAATGATGGAAGCCTCAGGAGAACTATGTACAGCCGAAAATCGTGTCTCTTGATGGCTCTTCATGTCGCCGTTCGGTGAAAGAAAAGTTCAAGTACCAAAACATTTTCTCTCTCCAGCTGTTTTGTTACCCTTCCCGCGATTCTCCACTCACAACTGAGCCGGCATCCACAAACATAATTCAAAATTAAAGAGCAATCAAAGCGCCTACCGAACATATTCAACCTCTGGTCGGCGGCAACTTTTCTTTGCTTGGGCCCAAAGCTTAGAAAGCACACTTTGCGCGGATTACGCAATGCCGCGCTGTTGCCTTTCCGTGTGCTCCTACAAACAGCGTGCAGGTACGCAAAACGCTCTCACACGGTAGCCAAGTACTGCCTCGCACAAGGACCCTCAAGATGTCCACTTGAGAAGAGCTGCCGCTCGGACCTGAGCGGCGGCGGCAGCGTGGCGAGTTCTTGCGTTTAATTAAAGTGTGTGTACGCCTTCGAGGGGGCTTTGCCTGTCTAGAAGATAAATACGAAACGCTGTTTCTGGGGGGAGAAATTCAAGTTTGGACTTTCCAAGAATCGGAATAAGGTCACGGTACGCCCGGTAGCAATGTGATTGCTTGCTCGTCTATTGGACTTTGTTGAACCATGTCATGATGATTTAAAATATAAAAAAGTCACATTGAAGTTTTTATTGAGATATTTCTAGTTTTATTAAAAGTTGTATTGAAGTTTGAAACATTTTCGGTCGATGCCAAACAATGTCTATTGCATAATCCAATCTCAAGTTTAGAAGCTTTCTTCAGAATCCATTAAAGCGTTGCTTCAACTTTTCACAACACAAACAAAGAATCACAATAGCCCCAGAAATGCTCCAATATGCTCCGCAAAAACCCAGCTTGCCAACATCATGCATGTAATTAGATTCGTTCTGCTTATTTTTGCATATGGTCTTCGATCCGCCACCGCATACAGAGGCCGACCGACCGACGATTCGAAGGCAACCATTGCAGGTTCTACCGCGCTCCGTAAGGTTTGCTTGCTTCCAGGAAATTACCTGGCCAACGATGGCTGTGTGGCCGGGCCAAACGGAAAGTTAATCGCAAATGGAATTAAATAAAATATGGCGGTGAAAATTTTCCAACCTGCGGCCCATCCCTGCACGGAGACAACGAAGTCAGACGACGACACAACGAGCCCGGTGAACATTGCGGCCAAGAACGCTCTGCACTTCGGTTGCTATATAGGCAAAAAGCGGCACAAAGTTCCGGACCAAGAATGTGTGCATAATGCCCAGCCGAGTGTTCGATGGCAGTGAGCATAAAAACCAAATTAGTTTTTTCGCTTCTTTGGTACGGTTTTAATTATTTGCATTTCGATGGCTGTCTCGTGAAAGCACTGGAGTGGCGGAGCTGTAAGTACTTTGCATTGCTTGCATAGGGAGAAAAGAGCTAGCTCATTGTTTAATGGTTATTCATTGGTAGCAGAGGTGTGCACCGGTTCCAACATCGTCGATGGCGGTGGCAGCGGCAGCCTTTTCGGCATCACGCCGAAATCCATTTCATACAAACAGAGCGCAAATCAGTTTGATTATTGGGATTTTTTCCTGGTATCTTCCAGGAAAATTCTCAAAATTTCATCTTCTCATGAACTTTCCCGAGTATTCTTTGGATTGTTCTCGCAAAATGTCATAAATTTCTGTGAAAAATTCTTCTGAATTTCCACGGGGAGTTGTTCTGTTTATACTGACACGTTACACCAGAGGGGTGCTTTCCTGTCAAAAAATCAAGTTATCTTACAATTCTAAAGTGTTTCGTACAATGAATCGCCTGCTTTGCGCGTGCTTACAGCGGCACACTAGGAGTTAACTTTCTGAAATCAGTATGGCGGATGGTATCTATTGTCGTTTTTGTTTTTGCGGTGTAGCTACACTCTTGCTACACTTTTGCACCGAAAATGTTCGTTTTTGATTTTCGTGCTATACCAGTGTAGCATTTTTCTTGCACTGAAACAAGCAGTGTAGCACCAGAAAAAATCAGAGTGTGCCGTGTAGTGTAGTTTGTTGTCAAGTTTCTCATGTTGTTATTGTTTTCTTTTTATGGTATCCAAGAGGTATCCATAACAAACAAACCCAACTGCACTCAAAACGTTCGTTTTTGCCGTGCAAAATGCTGCACTAAACGGTGTAGCTACACCTCAAAAACGAAAACGACATAAGGTTCGATTTCTCAAAATTAAGCCCCTTAATCAACAAAATTTTGGTAGGCGTAGTAGCGGACACCATCCTTAATAACCGGTACCAAATATTATTATTATTATTATTTATTGGCGGTACCAAATAGTTTTTCATGAAAAGTTCCTAATTTTGAGAAAACCCGCGTCAGATGTCTTTCGCCATACAAATTTCTGGCGGTTAACTCATGCTGGCTATTTTGCGCATATACTATAGCGCCTGGATGTGGCAGCGGCGGGTAGAAAATCAACCACTGCTAATAATTCATTGTGTTTGGTGTAAACATGGATGGACATCCACACAGAAAAAATAAAGAACCTAAAAAAAAAGTTTAAAGCACTCATTTTTGAGTACGAAGTTCAAATTTTTAACTCAATATTAGGTAGTTTTCTCACTCCCTCTCATGAATGATATTATAAACAAACAGAGCTGCATCGACCCAACGTGTGCTGCTCCGTGGAAGAAGCTAAATTTGTTGTTTTCATCATAGTCTCGAGTGAGTGAAAATAACATAATTTTGAGTTGGTGAAACTTCATAGTGGGTGAAAATACAACACGGGAGTAAAGGCAAAGTACTCACCGGATTTTTTCGCATTTTACTTATTTTTGGCTTCTTCCACGCAAGGGCAGATTTGAGTGAAAGGAACCGTAAGGTGAGTTGTTTCGCAGTTCCGTGCAGCACCGTACCGCAGCAGTCGCAGATTGACAGGGGTTCCTTTTTAAGGAAAATGAATGAGTTAGCCGGGTATGGCCGATTATTAACCGCTGTGCTGGCCGAATTCGTAAAGATCACTAGATCATCAATATTCGGGATCGAAACAGCCGTTTTGATGGCGTATGCTTCCGCAGAGAAAACGCTAGACTCTTTCGGAAGGCTGTACGTCCCTGTGAAACCAGTATTGTTAAATGCGGCTCCAACGGCATCTTCACCCTTGGAACCGTCGGTGTACATAACGGTCGAGCGGTGTAACTTAGAAGCGAGTAGCTGCTGAGCAACTGGGCGCACATTCTCCGGTGGGTCACCTGCCGGTACAGTTTTTTTTTCACATCCCAAACAATCGTCGGTTTTCGTGAATTCCACACACGATCACCTTACCTACTACGGGGAACGCTGTGCTCGTCATTTCAGACAATCGATCGGTTTTTCGTAGAACTAAAGTTTTTCGGTTTTTAGCTAACATTCGGATAGCAGTACGTCACGGAGAAAAAACGATCTAGTTTGAAACAACCAAAATGTTGGTTGAATTTCAAACTAAACTTTTAGTTGTTGTTAAGTCTAGTTTGTTTAATTTAAAACTCGAAAAATAATTTGAAACGAACAACTTTTTTGATTTGTTTTTACCTTTAAATGTATGGTTAATACAACCTTGATTATGCTTGTTTCGATCAAGGATTTTAGTTAGTTTCAATCATAAATTGGGTTGTATTTAATTTCGATGTGTTTCATAATTTAAATTAGGTTTCTAGGTTATTTCAACTAATTTAACAACCTAATTTAACCTAAATTGTTGCTTGATAAAAAAAGAACCTGAAAATCAGTTCGAGATAAACTAATATTCTAGGTTGTCATTTACCAGCGCGCTCCGTCAATCATATATTTGTGTTGAGCTTTCAAGTGAGTAAATTTTCGGTAGGCTAAGCGTCGATCGTTACAGTTTCCTGTACCATCATGGACGTCTCTCTCTTTGGAACTGGCAAGGGGTTCGATAGGAAGATCTGTGCTTGGAACTGGCTATCTACATATGTAAGTAAAATCTCCGTAGAAACAGGGGAATTTAAATTCAATTTTTTATTTACTCTACAGGCGATCCATTCATCTTTCGACCGAGTAAGTGCCACTAAAACATTTTGCTGTGGAATAGGATCGGTTTCCGGGATGTTGAAACTAGGGAGCGGTTGGAAGTCTGAAGCAATACTTTAACCCCCAGAAGATGTTTTTACCCATTATACAATTGTGGAATATTCCGATCGGCCGACAATCTAACTCATCATATGCTGCCGCTGCCAACATAAATGTCCTTCATTGATATGAAACCCATATCGACAAGGGACAATTATGCTTGCGGCGGTAGTATAGTCGCCGCATAATAACGAACAACTACGATTTTTTGTTTGTTAAAATTACGCTATATATGTTCAATAAAGCTTTATAAAAATAAAATGATTTA
This sequence comes from Armigeres subalbatus, assembly GCF_024139115.2. NCBI lineage: Eukaryota > Metazoa > Arthropoda > Insecta > Diptera > Culicidae > Armigeres > Armigeres subalbatus. Next base: position 53,184,966 of record NC_085139.1, on the reverse strand, counting down.
ATTGTTTTGTTAAAAAAAATGAAACCAGAATGATCCAGCATTAATTTCAACCATAAAATTGATTAATTCAAACTATAAAAGATTGTTGATTCAACGTAGGTTTTGTTCGAAACAAACATTTTTTTTGGTTGAATCAACCTAAACTTTTGTTCATTTCCGTAGCTGTCAAAACAAAACAACCAAAGTCATGGTTGTTTCAAACAAATATTTATCAAACTTAACTAAAGAAGCTGAAAAAGGACAACATACAATTTTGGTTAGTTTCAACTAATGAATAAAGTTGATTCAAAGTGAAGTTATGTTTGTGCGTAATTCAACCTAAAGTTTTGGTTGAAGCAACCCGAAATTTGTTTGAACTTACTAAATGTTTTTCTCCGTGGTGCTGTGCCGCCTAGAGGTGTGCGCCGCCGCCGACATTTTTGCAGTTTAAAATTTGTCACGCCGCTAATCTATAATTTTTCACGCCGATTCAATTTGGAAGAAGTCCGTAAAATTTCTTGATTGATCCCTACAAAATCGCATTGAAACACCAGAGAATTTTTCGAAAAAATACCAGTTGAAAACAGTTTTTTATTGAAATTTCTAAAAACTCTTCGTAAAAACTAAAAAAAACTCGCGTGTAGTTTCGGGATTTTTTCTATGCTTTGAAATTTTTTTGGAATTTGGAATTATTTTTTTGGAAAGTGGAGCTCTTTGGATTTCCCAACAGAAATTGTTTGGAATTTGAGCAAAAAAAAATCATCGGATTGTACATAGGAATCTCATCAAGATATTGTTGTTGAAGTCGTCAGAAGTTGTTCCAAATTTCTACAGAAAAATGTTCCGAATATCTGCGGAAAGTTTCTGTTGATTACTCTTCAAAATTTACACAGAATATCCTTCATAATTTTACAATCTTGTGATTGGAAGATGCTTTAACGTTGATTTTTTCAATCTAGATTAATTAATATGACTAGCTTGGCATAGCCAACGTTCAAACAGAATTTTTTTCGGAATATCCGCGGCCTCGGGAGACTCCATGGAATTTTCAAGAATTCTTCAAAGCTTCCGCGGAGGATTATTCAAACTGTAAATTAAAAAACTTTAAGAAACTCAACGGAATTTGCTCGAACTTGTTTAAGGATTTTATTTGGATTTTCACAAAAAAAAATCTATGCATTGTCCATAAGAAATTCTTGGGAAATTAGATTGGCTGAAAGCACCAGACGGCCGAACTGGTAATTTGCCTGAAAAAGCCGTTTGCCCTAACAATTCGACTAACCGAAATGATCGTTTGGCCACAGATGTCATTAGACAAAAATGCCTTTTGGCCATTTGGCCGAAAATGTTATTTGGCATACGGCATTTGGCATAATGTCATTTACTGAATGGTGAATGGTATATGGTAAAATAATGGCCACTCGTTTGGCGAAATTGTCAAATGACAATTGAACACAATTCCGTGAACTTTCTATTTTTTTAAGTCGATACTGGCCGTTAAGCCAAAAGTCTTTTAACCAACTTCCATTTATCCAAGCCGAACTGAACGTTTATCGGTTTATCTAAACTTATATCAGGTCGGAAATTGTTTGGAAAATGTAGTTCGGCCGAAACCAACATACAGCCGAAAGGAGCATTCGACTAAAAATGCCGTTCAGCCGAAAAATTTTGTTCAATGATCTTTCGACTTTGCTAATGACCTATTCGGCCAAATGACCATTTCGACCAGACGACCTGTTAGGGAGAACGACTTTTTTTGGTCAAATTACCAGTTCGACCGTATTTTGCTTTCAGCCTATGGAATTTCCCAAAAAATTTTATGGAAAATACACTTGTCCAGCGATTCTCAACCTTTTTCTTGAGAGGTAAGGTATCTGTTCCTATATCAATAACAATAAGGCAATGCGCATATGAAGTGCATTGATTTCTCACCCAATAATCAAGAAACATGAGAATAAGTATGCTCGGCTCATGTAATTTTTAATTGAAAACAATTTGGTAACTTCAAAAATGAAATTTTCATCACATTATAGAAGTATTTAGCTAAAAAACATCATCCCCGCCATGTACCCATTTCAATAACATTCAAAAACAGTTAATCCTATGCCTGTGCCTATATCAATAATACCAACATACAATACGCACACTATTACTTGTGTGTATACGTAACGATATGATTGCAGTGATGCCGAATTCTACAATGTTTTGTATTTGAGTTGAAATATAATTACAAAATTGCTGTTTTTGTTGCAGTTTTCCATCTTATCAGTTAAATTTTGTGTTTGTCATAATTTATCTTTTCGATCTAATTTATTTTACAAACATAAGAGTTGAATTTCACAGTGAAAGTTCATTCAAGCGCTTTGAAATAAAAATCTATGTCGGCAACTCTTGAGAGTACTGCAAGCCATGTAAACAGTTTGGAATACGGACAAGGATAATTTAGACGTTGTTCGAAATAAACCTATATCAAACTATAGGAAATCGCGTTGGTTTTTAAAATATTATTATATTCATAGTAAAAATGTGATGTGCTTTATGTGCTGTGAAGTGAATTTTGAAGGGATAGAATGGTTTTAGCATGAAATTGAGTGGAAAACAACAGCGTGAAAACAGATGAATCTGCTAGTAGCAATCGAGCAGTGCATCAAACCATCAGTTCAGAGGTAGGAAAATGAAAGTAAAAGTGCTTCATAATTTTATCTTTTAATAATTTGATTCTTGGGAATTAAAACATCACTTAAACAAAATTTTGAATAATATTCCAAGCATTCAAGAATATGTTCCAACCATTATTGTGTACATACGACGTGAGAAATTGTAAATAAATTGATTTTTTATTTGGTTTATCGACGGTTGGAATTAATATACGGGCTGTTATTAATATGGGAACAGATACCCTACTCCTTCGAACTTTTGCCTTAATTGAGGTACCCCCTCTTGAAAGTAGGCTTCCAAGCCTCTTGGAAAATTAATTCCGAGCCATTTGAAGGGGCACTTCCGAGCCCTTTGAAGGGAGACTTTCGAGCCTCTTGTATGGACCTTCTGAATCTCTTGAAAGTAGAGATGGGGAACGCTCACAAGCCGTTCATTTGAGCCGGTTCGTGAGAAAGAGCGAACGAACCACGACTCTATAATTTTGAGCCGCGGCTCTAAAATGAACGGTCGCTGTTAAATTGAATCAATGACTCAAAATAACGATAGCTGGTTCCCTCGTTCAGTCGTTCAATTTTGGTGTTCAAGGAAGCCTGAGAATCTTTTTACGGTTTTTTCGTAGTAGGAAATCCTGCCCATTTTGAATACATGGGTGGCTAATTTAACTGTCCGTTTATTCAAGAGCATCTATTCCCTCACATTTGGGATCCATGATCTGATTGTTTGACATCTGTAACTGTAGCTCGAAAATATTAACGTACAAGTAAGATTAAAGACAATATTGTAATGCTTTCATGTACGTTAAGGGAACATTACACCTCGGGTAAACTTTCCGGAACAGTTTTGTCTCCCATGTAAAAATACAGGCCGGAATATCGATTCTCTGTGTCAGAACCCTATCAAAAGTTTCCATCCTGCCGTTTTGAAAATATGCAGGAATTTCAAGGGCAAGATTCCCGTGGTGTGATGCTACATTTACGCCGGTAATAATCAAGAAACTTTATTATGAACTACTTACAGGCTTCATTAGGCGATATGGAAATTTGTAGATAATTCAAAAATTAAAAATAGCGGCAGTCATAGAATTTGCGTGCATTGATAGCAGCGAATGATTGATGAGTAGCTCAGCAAGATTCTGCATTTAAATGATTCATCGATTAATGCAGTTATTGAAGTTGACAAAAAAATTGCTGAAACTCACTTGTCGAGGATGAGCGTTTCGATGTTATGATGTGAAGAACAAAAAAAAAATACCTCAGTGAAATTGGAGAGCAAAGAGCATATAACTTCTCTAAGTTTACTGATTCTAAATGTACAAGGATTTAGCTGTTTAGTATACCTAGTATATGTGCCGTAACAAAATCTTAGACCCCTCCCCCCTAAACATGTGACATCATTCTGAGTCTTTTGAAAAGAACCTTCCGAATCTCTTGAAAGAACCCTTTTGAGCTTTTTGAAAGAAGGCTTCCGAGCATTTTGAAAAGAGGCTTTCGGGCTTCAGGTTACCAAGCGTTTTGATAAAAGGCCTCTGAACAGTGACAGGAAATGTCAAAAAAATGTCGTGGGATTGCAATTACTAATTTGCTAATAACTTTTTTCTAGAAGTTATTAACAATTCGGATTTTTAGATAAACATTTAATGCTTAAAAGATCCTAGAACTTTGTCGAACAGATTATTGTTCTAAATACAAAGTCTAATCATGAGAGCGAAATTTAAAAAATGTCACGGTATGTCATGACAATAATGTCATTTGGCACTAATTCGGCTCTCACGCCGCCAATATCTGATTCAGAGAAATGACCAATTAGAAAAAGTTATAGGGTCCTTTGAGGTCCACAAAATTGTAAATAATGTGTGAAAAAAGTTAATAGCAAATTAGTCCCATGACATCGAAATGACATTTCTCGTCACTGCTTCTGAACCTCTTGTAGAGAAGCTTCCTACACTCTTGAAAAGAGGTTTCCCAGCCTTTGGAAAGGAGGCTTCCAGGCCTCTAGAAAGGAGGCTTCCAGGCCTCTATAAAGGAGGCTTCCAGGCCTCTTGAAGGAGGCTTTCAGGACTCTTGAAATTAGGCTTCCAGGCCTCTTGAAAGGAGGCTTACAGGCATCTTGAAAGGAGGCTTCCAGGCCTCTTGAAATTAGGCTACCAGGCCTCTTGAAAGGAGGCTTCCAGCAAATATACTGCCGCTAACCGCAAGTCAGACTTATCTGGATATGGGTGCCATATACAGATAAGTCTGACTTGCGGTTAGCGGCAGTATACTCTATTACCAATATAGTCCACTCCAGCTGATTTGAAGAGACAACGCAGTAGCGCCGCGGTGTCACAAAAGGCAATCATTGTAGTAAAGAGACGTTCCGAGGGGTACTGAAACGTATAATTCAATATTTAATATGGCATGTCGAAATTATATGCTAGAAATCATCAAATGACCCCATTTTGATATTTGAGTTTAAAAATAAAATTTCGGAAAATGTAATTCAAATTTTCTTAAACTGTGAAATTTGTGTAATTTTTGCAATTGCCGCACCCTTTGGTTATCGTTTCCAGGCGTTAGTCTCCTTTTGTGACGCAAGATGGAGTGGATGTTCTGTCTCTTGCCTAACATATGGGGATTCACGAAGTGAGCTATATTGTTAATATACTTTATTTGCTTCCAGGCATCTTGAAAGGAGGCTTCCAGGCCTTTTGAAAGGAGGTTTCCAAGCTTCCGAACCTTTTGAACGACTTGAAAGGAGTCCTCCGTCTTGTAAGGAAACCTTCGAGCTGCTTGGAAGAGACCTGTGCTGGTTGTGGAGAGCAGGATTCTGTTGGATTTACTAATCGCCATTCATATTATGTACACTGACCCCACATATATGGGTCACTTTATAACAATAGTTAGTTACTCCAATTTGTATGTTGGTTGAATGGAAATGACTCATATTAGTGTGTGACCCATGATTGTGGGGTCAGTGTACAAAACAAAGTTTTGGAATAAAAAAACAAAATTATCAAAACTTTATCAATAAATTTTGATTGGAATTGTAATTCGTTCGCCATCACGAATTTATGTTTGATGTACCCCCTAGGGCCAGCAAAGGTGCCTTCAGGGGTACATATACCCCAGGTTGAGAACCGCTGCACTAATTTTTAAATAACTACATCATGTTTACGTTTCAGTTAGCGAATTCCGTTCGATAACTATAACGCATTGTAGACTTCAAACAGTTGTCAGTTGACGTCAGATGCAATAGAAGTGCACCTGATTGTGCAGCACAATGTTTGACATCGTTTTGGAGTTTAGCGTTCCGATAAAGGCAAAACTGTTGCAACTATCGAATTGCAGTCAAAAATCATTGCAGTTAAATGACTTGCAGTTATCAAACGTCAGCTGTACAATGAATTTTCCTTGGAAATCCAACGAAATTCCTTGAAAGCTTCGAGCAAATTTCCGTTAAAATCCAAAGATTTTATATTTTTTGTGCGGAAATTCTAAAGAATTTTCCATTAAAGTTCCGAAGAATTCCTGGTGAAAACTTCAGAGAATTTTTAATGAAAACTCCAAAGAGTCTCCCGCGGATATTCTGAAGAATTTTCTGTTTTAACGATGGCCATGCCAAACTATACGTCTTATTTTTTCTAGACTGAGCAAGCTAACGTTAAAGCACTCATTCTACTAGTCGCACTCTCTGCAATTGTAAAGAATTTTCGTAGTAAATTTCGAAAAACATTCACAAAAACTCAACAAAAACTTTCTGCGAATATTCCGAACATTTTCCTGTAGTAATTTGGAATAATTTCTTACGTTAATTCCAAAATATCTGCTGAAATTCAAAACAATTTTCTTTTGGATTACCAAAGAGCTTCTGTTGGTTATTCCGAAAAACTTCAAAGCAGTTTCCGTGAACAATCCGAAAATTATTTCCAAATGAATATGTTGGGAATACTTAAAGAATTTTTTGGAAGAAGTTCATCAGATTTTCAGGCGAAATTCGAGAGATTCTTTCGTTAATGTCTTGAAAATATCCCGAAGAAAAGCAAAAAACAATATTTTCAAAGAAATTAATTAAAAAAGTCGCCACGCCGATTCACGCCGCCGCTGGCTAAAATGGCTTTGGGGCTGTCCATAAACCACGTAGTTCACTCGTTTGATTTTTTAGGATATCCGGTTTTTTTTGCATGACTTTACCGAAATAATCTCTCGCATTTCTCCATAAAAATGTAATGAATTTCACTGAAGTAAAAGTCATGGATTTCACCAGGAAATTCTTCTGTGTTGAGCAGGAAAATTCTCCAAAGTATTCTATAAAAACTTTCGAAAAAATTTCAATATCTTCACTTGAATTTGCAGTTTTTACTAGATTTTTTTTTAATTTTCGAACGGAACTTCTTTAGAAACTATGGAAATTAAATTATGTTATACTTCAACGGATTTTTTTTTTTGAATTTACAAAGGAAGCATTTTGGAATATCCAAGAAAAAGTCTTTGGAATGCCTAAAAGATATTCTTTGGAACTTGTAAAATGAATTATCCGAAATTTCCGTGAGAAAGTTTGTTTGAGTTTCCACAACACAAAATTGTATGCAGTTTTTGTAAAAAAAAACCTTTGTAATTTTAATGTAAATTTATTCGAATTCTATTCGAATTTTTTACGAGAAATTTAGAAATTTAGAATAGAATTCTTGGGATTTCAACAGATGATTATTCAGCGGGATATTTAAGTTTTGAGGTCACTAAGGCGTAGCCGACATGCAACAAAGTCGTTCGCTTGCCACGCGGAAGCTTGGCACCAATTATCTGTAGGATTCGTAGTCGAGACTCGCATGCTTTCTTCATCATCTGACAGTGCGGCTTGAAGGTGAGCGTTCGATCCAAGGTTACGCCCAGGACCCTCAGTCTGTTCGTCCTAGGTATGGCTTTCTGGTCGATGATGATATTCTGTGCCGGTTCACGACGTGCATTTGGACTGCAGTAGAATATTTGAGACTTTGTTGCTGACACCGCGAATCCGACGCTCTTGGCCCATTTGTCGACGGCCTTGACAGCAGCCTGCAGCTTACGTTGCAGTCCTTCGGTTTTTTGTCTACGTACAACGAGAAGAATGTCGTCCGCATACAGGAGAATGTCAACTCCGCTCGGCAGTACTCGGTAGATGGGCTGCATCGCAACGAGAAATAGCGTTACCGAGAGGACTGATCCCTGCGGCACTCCATTTTTAGTTGGTGTTCTCGAGAAAGATTTCCTCCCACGGACACTTGAAACGTTCGCTCCGAGAGAAAACTTCGCAGCATATTCATTATTCATCATCCGACCACGAATCCGCCATGACTTTAGAGTACGCAGTATGCCATGCCGCCAGGCGTCATATGCCTTCGACAGGCCCAGTGAGGCTATTAGGCAGTGCTCGTCAACCGTTGGTAGAGATCTCTTCAGTTCGGCAAAGGTGCCATGGCTTGAGCGGAAAGCGTGTTGGCGCTTATCATCATAGGACAAAAGATCCAATAGTGGAAGAACTAAGCACGTTCCACCACTATTTGTTGCTTCACATCAAGTCTATACTTCATTTCACTTTCCTCAAGAGTGTAATTAGATAAATCATTAAACATCTTTCATCCGAAGCGTGTTGTAATTTCAGCAGCATCCATAATTGCCACCTAAAATAGTACCTTCAATTATTGGTGCAGTGTTCCAATAGTTGCGCTATTTTTTAATTCATGTTCCTATAGTTGCGAATCCCATTGTTTTCATACGGGACTCGCAACTATGGGAACACTACCGCAACTATTCGTGCAAAGCCAAGAAAAAGATAAGGTATTTTAGTGATACTTTACCGATTTTAAGGGAAATCCAAACCTGTTTTCTTTTATTTTGTCTACTGACATGTCAACAAATTGATGGACTACATGGGTTGCTGCGATCAAAACGTAGATTTTGTAAAAACAAGACTACCGCAACTATAGGAACACCCTCAACTATCGGATCTTTTACCCTAATCTCATAATCGTTTCATAATCGGATTTTAGTGCTTTTTTAGTTTTGAATAGTGATTCTCCACTAAAATAGGACGTATTCCACAAAAAATTGAGATGCTATGGTGCTGCTCCGATAAAAAAAACTTCAATGTTTGTCGTCAATATCTGAATGACATAATAAGCAATGTTTTCTTAAAATCACAAAAATAATTATGCTATTAGATCCATAAAGATATAAAAATTTCCGAATGCATGTCCATAATGACAATTAAAGAATATATCTAGACCAATATTTGAAAAGGCCGTTCATTATCCAAATAAGAAGAGAGTTGAATGTGTTTATATTTCGACTGTTAACAATAGAATTCATTCGTTCAGAAAATCGTTGTAACCAAGATGAATACAAACAGGTGTTGCAGTATGCCAATTTCATGATTCAACCATCTTTGATTTTTGTATGGTTGAATTGGATTTTTGTATATATACGCTGATTTAAGAACCCTTGAAAATGACGAAAAACCACGCAACGTGTTTCCATATAACATGATGAAGCAATTCCTCTTGAAGTCACACATGCGACGTCCGTCGTTACGCTGATTGGTCCAGTGTGTTTCTATGGACCAGAGTGGGGCTTTTCCACTAGAAGTTATACATGAGAAGTCCATCTTTACAATGGCTACGCTAAGTTGATCCGTAGGTCTATCCTTCACGGAGTTCTTGGATGACCTACAAACATTGAAAATGTTCATGAGCCACAATAGGGCTACCCCGCAAGAAGTCACACATAAAAAAAAATCGTATCGCTGGTTAACACGAAAGGCTATACTGCAAGGATGACATATAAATGACTAAAAACCATCCAGCGTGCTTCTATGGACCAGAATCGGACTATTTCACTTGAAGTCACATATAAAAAATCCATTGTTACGATAATTGATCCATCAGTCTATTCTCCAAATAATTTTCGGATGACCTACACACTAAATGACAATAAACAACCAAGCGTGTTTGTACGGACTACAATGTGGCTACTCGGCTAGAAGTTACACATAAAACAGTCCATAGTTTCGCTGGTTGATCCGAAGATCTAGTAGTCCCAAGGATTTCTTGCATGATCTACATGTTTGTAAATGATTATGAAACACCCAGCGTGTTTCTTTGGACCAAAATAGGGGTATTCCGCTAGAAATCACTCATAAAAAGTCCTTCTTTACGTTGGTTGATCCGTGAGTGTATACTCCAAGGAGTTCTTGGGTAATCTACAAACTTTGGAAATGATTAAAAACCACCCAGGGTGCGCTTATGTACAACAATGGGCAACTCCACTAGAAGTCAATGAAAAGTTCGTTGTTACGCTGGTTGATCCGTAGGTTTATTCTTCAAAAAGTTATTGGATCACCTTTTAGGCAGGTATAAGGCTGAGGTAGCCCCTATACACACAAACTCATGCAGATATTGATACCTTGTGCTTGAAATGACAGCATAACTATAGTAAAGGTAAATAATTCGACATTTTACATTTCAACATACAAATAACTCAATGAAATTTTGTCAAAAAACTTGTTTTTGTTTATGTTTGTGAGCCAACTGGTAACTAGATTCCGAAACAAAATGCCCACTGAGTCAAACGTATGGATCTAGGGAACCACTCAGTGAAAACCGCATTTCGAAATATTGTGTCAAGAAATCAGCATTACGAATACTGTCCTATATTTTGGACGCCACCTTCAGCATGGTTTTACTTTATAGCCGCGCATTTAACCGCAAGGCTAAGGAAGGCTCCAGAAGTCTATAAGAAGAAAGGAATGAAGGTCCAAAACTATCCGTTATAAATAATGTTCGGTACCGACGACCGCCGCAGTACGTTCTAAAGCGACTGGAGAACCTGACGGCGCCACTGCATATGCCACTGCGAAAAGCTGGAACAGTTGTGCCGTTTGCATAATACGCGCAAGTTCTATCAGAAGATCAATGCATTTTGCAAAGGTTTGTGCTGCGTCCGAGATGTGCAGGGATAAGGATGGGAGCATCTTGACGAACGAACGTGTGGTGATCGAAAGATGGAAGCTGCACTACGAGGAACAGTTAAATGGCGCTGAGAGTACAGGCAGTGAAACATCGGAGTAGATGACTACAAGTACATATGTTCATCAGAAGATGGAAGCCAGCCACTTGAGGGTAGTTAAGGATGCTATCAAACAGCTAAATACCAAAAACCACCGGGTAGGGTGGTATCGGAACTGAGAAATTCAAGATAGGCCAGGAAAAGCTGGCCACTTGTCTGCAAAAACCGATTGTCAGAATCTGGGAAACTGAACAGCTATCGGAGGAACATGATGAATTTATATAACGGTTATAATTCGTGAGAACTTATTTAACCGGCTTCGTTGACGGCTGCTTGACAACAGATCAGATCTTTCGAAAATGCTGTAAATACTAAGCATATGCGGTATTTAGAAAAATTTCGTTTTAGGTGGTTCGAAACGAAATTCCGCGGAATTTCGCGGAATTTAATCATGGCGAAATCTGATTTCTTGATTTCGTTTCGTTTCGGTAAATTCCAAAAAATTCGCAAGAAAAAACTAGCTTTTAACGAAATTTAACGGAATTTCACGGAATTTAGAAATAAATTTAAACTTATACCATACTGCATATTACAAAATTTCGGCTGCGCCGCTGAACAAACTATAAACAAAAAGCTGTTTTAAAACTTAATGTTATACAAATTTTTCTATTAAAGCCTACTAAATAACTTTATTCGGAATCGATAAATACGTATTTAATTCTTTTCTATAAAACGTCTTCAGTGCTTTGTTAGAAATGTTTAGCAATAAAAATATCTTTAACTCATTTGCTGGGATATCTCATTTGTAACAAAAGTGATTCGACTTAATATTTGAGTCGTCATGCTTAGAGTGTGAATGTAATCAGATATGAAGTTCCTTTAACGTCTGTTTCCTTTTAAAGGCCGATTTTTTCACCTCCACTTAGGCCTCAAACCAGGTTTAAGTGCATGAGTAAGAGCAGGGGACTGAAGAGGAAACTAATACGCCTATCCACCATTCGTTCAATATGGCGTACAATGTTTTTGTTTTATTTTCGCTGATTTCATGATAACAAAGATTCGGAAGTATCAACGGGTTTCTTTTCGACATAAGAAAGCCATTCAAACACTAAAGGCTCGATATACCTCAACCAATTGCAAGTTTTCGCCAGGGAAAGTTAATTGCCGACAATTAGCACTAACTGCGTACGAGCCAATTACCCACAATGAGCAGCTGAATTCGGGTATACCACCCAGAAACTGGGTACCAAAAACAGAAGAACCAAAAACGATGTTGGGTAGAGTGCCATTGTACCGCGGATGACAGGCGTTTCACCCTCCTGAGTAAGAGTTAAGAAGGCCCTAAGAAAAACAAAATGCAACATTTTATTCTCAAACAACAATTTCAGAGGATTGAATTCCACACAACAATCAATATTCGGGTAATCATCGAAATATGCATACAACCCCCAAGATTTAAATTTTATGATATTTTTTGACTTTTTACACAATATGTAAGGAACATTGCAGAGTCGTGGGCATTTCTAGATATTCGCATGGAATTTGAAAAAAATATCCAGAACGGTGTGAAAGATCATTAAAATTGCTGAAAGTTCTTTACTTATGATTGCTTTCAGCTCATACTGTCCATAGCAGCTGTTTCTTGCATTCAATTGAAAGCTTACGTAATTTAAGGTGAAACCCACGGTACCGACACCCAATTTTTTCACTATGGATTTTGACAGGTTTGCCTGTACGCTATTTTTTGGGTGATAAATTTACGCCCCAGTGTCAACTTACCCCAATACTGATTTATTTTGCAATAGTATGTGCGCGAATTTTAAATGTTTACGTTTTTACAGAAGAATATGATGCAAAACGCCCATACCACACAATAATGCAACATGATAGAATAACGAAAATAATCGAGACAAAAAATAAACGCACTACAAATTAAAACTATTTTACATTTGATTCCATGTTTTAAACTTAATTATGTTTGACTTATTTGCTTAAATCTTCAGAATGCTACTTCCACAAGGTATTGTCTATGCCTTTGTTCGTTTTATATCATTTTCACTCTCGGAATTGTTTATATTTCATTCGCAGTGCATTTTTATTGGTGACCTAAAAAAGATGTGACAAAGATGGCGTAGCTTGTCATCCCCGTGGTGAAACCCGTTAGAATCCAACTTCAAATCTACTCCACGCTTTCGGGGGCACTCATCTCAAAATACATAATGCTTGTAACACGAAAGACCATTTTCCATCTCCGCTGCATTGTAGTATGTATTAAGATTTGTTGGTCATCTATTTACATAATAAGATTTTGGCCAGCTGGCCCTTCAGATTTAGTTCTAAGTTTCATGGTTCGGTTTTAAACACAATTTATTAATTTTCTTACATAACATTTTATCCTTATGGCCTGCTTCACTCTATAACTCTATTGGCCACAAAACCGTTATTTAACTTCGAAAAAATGAAATCATATTAGGGGCTGTCCATATACCACGTGGACAGTTAAGCGGGGATGGGGGATACGGCAAATGTCCACGGTCCATACAAACTTTTGAAAAATTATGGGGGTATCTAAATCTGACTGGTTTTGAACACAATTTATTAATTTTCTAATATAACATTTTATCCTTAAGGAGGCATTGAAATATCAAACATCAAATATCAAATTATACGATATTGCTTCATGCAAAAATCAAGATTAAGGTTTAGCAAATCGTGAACATCCAAATTTTAAATTCGTACGAAATTTTTACATGGGCAGTTTTCAACGCACATTTTCGCTTACTATACAGGGCAACACCTGCTGGGTCAACTACTAGTAAGCTATACAAAAAATGTCATAAAACTCTGTATTATGCCAGGTATATATTTCGTAGGCGACTAACTGGCGTTTATGTTTAGTTGCGAATTGAAATAAGTGCATGAATAGACTTTTTAACGCGCGGTACAATATATGAAAGTGGATTGAGTATTGTTGTTTGAAAAACATCGAATTAGTATCAATGTGTTGCTCAACTCATTTATAAAAGGTCAATTTTTCCATATGGAATAAAAATTATGCTTTTCTCATATTTAGCGAAAACACCAACCTTTTCAATTTGAATCTCAATTTTTATTATAACTTTTGAACGCGATGGCCGATCGTATCCAAATTCAATAGAGATAAAACATATACTGGGGTAAACACACAATAGCTCAGTTTGTCGAACTTATTGTATATTAGACTAAGTTTGAATTTGGAGTTAAATGCTATCCTTTTGATACAACTAATCAAGCAAATGAAACCAAATTTGGCATGTGGAGCTTTTCAAAGACAAGAAATATTTATAAAACCCCTCCCACTCTAGAAGTTTTGAAGTTTACTCTGCCTTTATAATCGTAGAGGAAACATTTAAACTTATATTGTGAATACAAAATAAAAGTTTGTGCTATATGAATTATTAGCAGTGGCTGGTTTTCTACCCGCCACTGCCAGCATCCAGGCGCTATCGTATATGCGCAAATAACCAGCATGAGTTAACCGCCCGAAATGTGTATGGTGAAACATATCTTACGTGGGTTTTCTCAAAAAGGGGAACTTTATAGGAAAAAATATTTGGTACCAGTTATGCAGGAAGGTATCCGCTACTAAGCCTACCAAATATTTTTTCGATTAAGTTATTTAATTTTGGGAAAATCAACTTTAGATGCCATTCGCCGTACTGATTTCAGAGAGTTAAGGCTCAAGACTCCGTAACTCTGTTTTGAAAATTAATGACGTTGTATTGGTGTTAGTATTGGCTTGTTAGTATTGGTGAGGCAACTTGTACGAAAAAGTGACGAAAATTTGAGGTGGGTGGAAATGGGGTGGTAAAAGCTTGTCAGCTGATACATAATGTTTTAAGCGCTTTTCAGTCAATTAATTGATAATTAATTAGCTTACCCTTAGTAAATACCAGGTGCCAACACACAGTTGTTTATCAATTTCAAGGCAACAAACGACAGTATAGATTGCGTAGAGCTATGGAAAATTATATACAACAACAGGGGCATCATTGCACATCTCTTTTCGACTGCTCTTTCGTATGACAGTTGGCATGGTTTGCTCGTTTCGAGCGCAATACCAGTACGAGATGCGCAATACCATCCTCGCTTTCAGGAAAGCTTACCAGATTAATAAAAGCATTGGTGGATAATGTGCAAGATTTCGGGCGAACACTCCCGCTAGGGACTGCAGAAAGTTGGATTCTCATGCCTATTGTTCAATATTGTGCTAAAGGTGTCATACGGAGAGCTGGGTGTAGCAGCCGGGGTACGATTACTAACAGTTGTAAAGGTGACAGAACTGACACTGATCTTTAATCAGTGTTTGCGGTTGAGTTACTTCCCATCTTCGTGGAAATCAGTCAAAATAATCCCCATTGGGAAGCCCGGGAAGCAACCAACATCTCTTAAAAGTTACCGCCTCATAAACCTTCTCTCAGGGGAACCAACGCTTCTTGAAAAGGCAGTTTATCGCAACAATATTTTACTCCAAAAGCAGTTTGGTTTTCAGCGTGGTCGAGTAACCGTGCACCAACTGACTGGAGTCACCAGCATTCTTAAAAAGAACAACGTCTGGCATGATGTGCTGGTATACAAGCCAGTTGGTAAGAATCATCCAAAATTATTTGTCGGCAAGGTCATTCAAGGTCTCACTCGGCGGGGCTCTATCCGATGCGTAATCTGTGAATGTGGCAACACTACTACCGAAGGCCAAACTATTTTGTTTTCTTTCCTTCGTTTTTCTTTCTCGTTTTTTAGATCATCTTGTACACTTTCTTCTCCGTCTATTTCCACCGGAGAACAATTCTATCGTTTTTTCTTGCATCGCATTTATCTTGATTTAATCCTCTCTTACGAATTTTTGTTCTCATTCCTATATTTACATTAAAAACCCAGATTAATCCACCTAACGGTGATGGTGCCTTTCTCGTTCGTTCAAAAGGTTTGGAAAAATCTAAAATAACTCCAATATGTGGATTGGTCTTATATTTCATATTAATATATGCATAAAAAAATTCTCGCCAAACGCAATTTGTTGCAAACAAATCGGATTAGCATAAGAGCGAAAAATGGCATTTTATTTTGTAGTTTTAAGATTAGTATTTTCGCCATAACTTTTGACCCAATTGTACGATCCGTCCAAGTTTCTATAGGAAACAATGGGACAAGATTCTGCGTCGAATGCAATCTGTTGCGAGCGACCTGAGAAGCACACATATTGCACATCAATCACAGTAACTTATATATGACCGGATTCAGTCAGATCGGATTCAACCAGATTTGTTGAACTTGTGTTGCTTACCACTTAGATGAAGTCTAAGTGGTAAAAAAGTGAGCTAGACTTTTTTGAACTCTTTTTCACAATAAATAGTAATTTGACCAGAACATCTAAGCCCATAGTCCGATCTGGACAGTTTCCAATAAGAAAATATGAGACATTCTGCGTCGAATGAAATTTAATGCGAGCAAATCGGTTGCCTGAAAAATAAGTGACATTTTTTTTAGCGATTTTTTCATAAAAAATGGTATAATTTTCGATCCCATAGTCCGATATGGCCAATTTTCAATAGGAAACAACGGGACAGAATTCTGCGTCGAATGCAACTTGTTGCGAGCATATCAGTTGAGGATAAGTGCCCGAAAAATGAGTGACATTTTTTACGCGGTTTTTTCGTATGAATTTGTATTTTGGCCATAACTTTCGATCTCATAGTCCGATCTGGCCAATTTCAAATAGGAAACAATGGGACAGGATTCTGCGTCGAATGCAACTTGTTGCGAGCAAATCGGTTGAGGATAAGTGCCCGAAAAATGAGTGACATAGTTTACGCGGTTTTTTCGTATGAATTTGTATTTTGGCCATAACTTTCGATCTCATAGTCCGATCTGGCCAATTTCAAATAGGAAACAATGGGACAGGATTCTGCGTCGAATGCAACTTGATGCGAGCAATTCGGTTGAGGATAAGTGCCCGAAAAATGAGTGACATTTTTTAAGTAGTTTTGCGCACACACACACACACACACACACACACACACACACACACACACACACACACACACACACACACACACACACACACACACACACACACACACACACACACACACACACACACACACACACACACACACACACACACACACACACAGACATCACCTCAATTCGTCGAAATGAGTCGATTGGTATATAACACTATGGGTCTCCGGGCCTTCTATAAAAAGTTTGTTTTTGGAGCGATCATATAGCCTTTACCGTATACTTAGTATACGAGAAAGGCAAAAAATAATTTTGGCCATAGCTTCGAAACCCATAGTCCGATTGGGCCAATTTTCAATACGAAACAATGGGACAATATTCTACGTCGAATGAAACTTGTTGCGAGTAAATCAGCTAAGAGTAAGTGCCTAAAAAGTAAGTGAGAATTTTTCTTATAAAAAATATATTTTGGCCATAACTCCGAATCCCATAGTCCGATTCCGACAATTTTCAATAGACAATTCAATAGACAATGGGACAAGATTCTGCGTCGAATGCAACTTGTTGCGAGAAAATCCGTTAAAGATAAGTACCTGAAAAATGAGTGAGAATTTTGTACGTGTTCTTATGTACAAAAATGAATTTTGGCCACAACTTCGAAACCCATGGTCCGATTGGGTCAATTTTCAATACGAAACAATTGGGCAAGATTCTACGTCGAATGAAACTTATTGCGAGAAAATCAGCTTAGAGTAAGTGCCTAAAAAGTGAGCGAGAATTTTTCTTATACATAAATATATTTTGGCCATAATTCCGAAGCCCATAGTCCGATTGGACCAATTTTCAATACGAAACAATGGGACAAGATTCTACGTCGAATGCAACTTGTTGCGAGCAAATCGGTTAAGGATAAGTGCCTGAAAAATGAGTGAGATTATTTTGCGCACACACATACACACACACATACACACACACATACACACACACATACACACACACATACACACACACATACGCACACACACACACACACACATACACACAGACATCACCTCAATTCGTCGAGCTGAGTCGATCGGTATATAACACTATGGGTCTCCGGGACTCCAATCAAAAGTTCGTTTTTGGAGCGAACATATAGCCTTTACGTATACTTTGTATACGAGAAAGGCAAAAAATGCCACCGCATGCCCAGCTACTAACCGCGCCATGTCGTAACCAAGCAAATGCCTTTAAATGCGGAGAATAACTGAACAGCCATGGGCTTTATACTCACAAGTGTATCCAGCAGGTAGTGTAAGACGGTATAATGCGTCCCACCTGGCCAAAACGCCCCCTTTGATTCTTAGAAAACTATAACTAATTAAGGGTCAAAATCAGTTTTTACCTATAAATATTTATAAACCCATCATACTATGTGAATATGGAAGTATTTTTGTTAATTGCATATTATTCGGCAACTCGGCCGTACGAAAACCATTTTTTTGTTAAATATCTTGACTGTGCATATGCACAGCATATGTTTCGAAATGGACAAATTGATATGAAATTTGCGAAAAAGAATCCACGTGTCTTGGAGGGACTCAGACCCTCAACCTCCTACTCTTCAGATAGGCGTGATAACCCTACACAACAAGACCACTTAAAGGTCACGTTTGCGGAAAAGCCATCAGAATCCGAGTACCAACCTCCACCGTGGTTAGCTCTCTTTTTTGCAAATTGAATATCTTTCGGATGCTTGATTTGCCCAATCTCCACATTTGCTTTACTGTTGTATATCCACAGCCAAGCGAGTGCACATTGTTTATTAAACGAGAGTAGGAGGTCTATCTAGAGAGTAGGAGGTTGAGGGTTCGAGTCCCTCCAAGACACGTGGATTCTTTTTCGCAAATTTCATATCAATTTGTCCATTTCGAAACATATGCTGTGCATATGCACAGTCAAGATATTTAACAAAAAAATGGTTTTCGTACGGCCGAGTTGCCGAATAATATGCAATTAATTGTAATCAAGTGTCGGTCTTTCACCGTCATTAGTCGTCTGAGTACACGCGACCGTTTACGTAAAGGCAATCAAACTCATCAAATGCTTTAGCCAAGCAAGCCTTTGGCACAGCAGAGTGCGATTGAATTCGCATTCTATACCGTCCCGCCCAGTCCGTTGCTGGGGGCATGGAGTGCGATCCTCTCGTTTAATAAACAATGTGCACTCGCTTGGCTGTGGATATACAACAGTAAAGCAAATGTGGAGATTGGGCAAATCAAGCATCCGAAAGATATTCAATTTGCAAAAAAGAGAGCTAACCACGGTGGAGGTTGGTACTCGGATTCTGATGGCTTTTCCGCAAACGTGACCTTTAAGTGGTCTTGTTGTGTAGGGGTTATCACGCCTATCTAGAGAGTAGGAGGTTGAGGGTTCGAGTCCCTCCAAGACACGTGGATTCTTTTTCGCAAATTTCATATCAATTTGTCCATTTCGAAACATATGCTGTGCATATGCACAGTCAAGATATTTAACAAAAAAAGTATTTTTGTATTACATAAAGAAAATAATAGCAAAATACAAAAAGTGACAGTTTTAACGTAACTTTTCATTAAATTAATGATTTCGTGTGTGTTACTTCTACGTGAAGTTAAACGATTTACAATGATATGGAAATGCTAATATCATCTTCCAAACTTGGACGTACATGTTCATGATAGCATTAGAGGCGAAAGTATAGAATTGATAGTTCCGTTAGGATACGGCAGGCATGAAGAATGTTTTTATAGAAGTCGATTTGAAAGCGAGCGGAGGGCAATATTTGTGATGGCACATATCACACGACCTTCCCTTCTGCCAAGCTCCCGTATGAAGGGGGAGGGGAGAATATCAGTGTGGAAGCTGATATATCTCCACTGGCAAAAGGAAGGTGGTTTGACTTGCTCATATGCCATCGCGTGCGGAAGGATTTGCTATCGACGAGTACTGTCTCCAAATTTCTAATATGACATCAGCATTTAGTCGAATAGGATTTTTTATTGCACAGTTCTGTTTTCTCATTGCGTCCGTCTCGTCGCAACCAACTTGGCTGCCTCGGAGAGAACAAAGCAGAGAAAGGCACTGCTGCTGTACCGTCGACCAATAACAGCTGAATTGATTGATGCCCCCACCAAGGGTAGTGCACTAAATAGTAGAACTGTGCAATAAAAAATCCTATTCGACTAAATACTGACTATTCGACTAAATGCCCTCCGCTCGCTTTCAAATCGACTTCTATAAAAACATTCTTCATGCCTGCCGTATCCTAACGGAACTATCAATTCTATACTTTCGCCTCTAATGCTATCATGAACATGTACGTCCAAGTTTGGAAGATGATATTAGCACAGACAAACAGACGTAACAGCTTGAACATTTTTCTGAAAAATTCATCCCCCAACTCTTCTACCACCATCTTGCGAGCATGTTACACGAAACAATGTTTCGTATGACATTGTCACCAGAAGGCGCTGGAGTGAGATGTCAAACTCGAAGGATTACGACGCTAGCGCCTCTAGTTGTGAAGCACGCAATCAATCGAATTCAAATTGATCGTTGAAGTCACGGTCGATGGTAGTTTCTCTAGTGTTACGTCTGTTTGTCTGTGATATTAGCATTTCAATATCATTGTAACTTTTCATGTTTGTTTGCTTAACATTCTGGAGCGACTCTAGCATACTGTCCGCAAAACTTGCATTGGAACACTCAGTTGGGCAACAAAACAACTTTTCTCAATGGTTAATACGATATAAAATGGCTTCCATCTTCAGAAATGTAACATTTTTCGAAAATATGTTTCATTGGTCAAAACGCCCCAGTGTAGGCAGGGCGATATGCCCTTACCAACTGGACACAAGCGCGGCGAGCTTGCAGCAGTTGCTAACAAATTATATGGAAACTATTGAAATGTATTTCAAACCTGCTTAAATGGACTTATGTTGGTTTTTTAATGTCAAGCGCATAAGGATTTGTAACCTTTTTATTATGGGATTGATATAATATTAATAAAGGGCTATGAAACGTCTTTGGTTATGGTGGGGCGTATTGCCCAGGCCAGAGATTCCCAAACTGTGGGTCGCGACCCCCAGGGGGGTCGTGGGCTGTTCAGTGGTGGGTCGTGAAAGACAAATCTTAATTCATAATTTTGTTACTATTTTGTCCCACAAATCTATTCCATATTTTGATTTAGGGTCTAACTAATGATTGGATGATTAAAGAATAACAAACCTGACAGGTCGACGGCCTTTTTTAGTTAGACGATATTTGGGCAAGTAGTAGAAAGAAGTCCTATACAATCCAAATGTAAACCCCGCACCCAATCCAAAACCAATCCTAAGCCAATTCAAATGCGATCTAAATCAAATCCAAATCTATTTTAAATCCAATCCAAATCTAATTCAAATCCAATCAAAATCGAATTCAAAACCAATCCAAATCCAATCCTAATCAAATCGAAATCCGATTCAAAATCAATCTGAATAAATTTCAAATCCAATCCAAATCCAACCCAAATTCAATTCAAACTCCATCCAAATCCAATCCACATCTAATCCAAAAAATGAACGAATTTTTGACAACAAAGCAATTTATTATAATTTGTCCAATCTAACGCGAACTCATTTTTATCTAATTTCATAATGCATTTGGTACCTGGTGGGTCGCAAGCAATATAAGATTCTGCTAGGTGGGTCGCATATCCAAAAAAATTGGGAACCTCTGCCAGGCATTTTTTGAAATCCATTTTTCACGACTTTTTAAAAAAGCTTTATTACGTGTTATCTGTAATATTTTTATATGACTACTCACTGGCAATGCGACTTCCTGGACTACCAAATAACATAAAGTTTTCATAAATTCCGTTAAAAAGTAAAAAGTTATCAAGGAATTGCCTTAGGGGGGGCATATTATACCGGCTTATCCTATCCAACATAAACAAAGCACGTATTCGAATCATATTTATGTATCTTTTGTATATTTCGTTCTGCCAATCGAGCTCATATTTAGATAAAGAGTGGCACCTATGTATTCAGAAGTCGATTGCTTTGATCAACAGCAAAATCAATACACTACTTGGTGCTCCAATATGCCAAGTTTATGGAAGAGAAGCAGGCGGGGGTGAAAAACTCATTTTCAGTGAAAAACAAAAACAAACCCGTTGGCTCTTCCATAATAAAATCCAAGATGTCTGAATCGTGAATTTGGCAGATTGGAACACCTAGTGGTGTATTCATCTTGGTCAACAGTTTCAAACTTGCATTTTCATTTCAACATTTAAATACATTCGAACAAAACAAATTCAAAGTAGATACAATGCCAGTAAGGTGTGGCTATCATTTTTTTTAATTAAATTTGGGCTTCGTGGCCGTGCGGTTAGCGACGTCAATCGTCTAGACACATGTGCAATGGAGTGTGGGTTCGATTCCCGCCCCGGTAAAGAGGAAACTTTTTGTGATCGAAAAATTCTCCACTGGTCCACTGGGTGTTATGTGTCCGTTGTCTAATGCTAGGTGTTAAGGGTCTGTCTCATTTGGAGAATTAAACTTAAAAGTGACAGTTCGAGAATTAAAAAATCACCCCGTTATAAGAATGGCTGGTGCTACCCAGCAATTCCAATAGGACATCGATGGAAAATGATTCGATATCTGTCAAAAGTAATCTTGCTCTGCGAGCAGGGTTATTCGATAATTATTGAAATGTCACTTTTAAGTTTAATTTCAGTTTAATTATCCAATTGAGACAGACCCTAAGTGTTCAGTCTGTACGACCTCTGGTCGAAGATGGTGTTCCTGTCTTTATAGTCATCGTAAAAATCTGAACAGTAACGCTTTATATTTTACCATTTTTCAAAGATAAATGCCAGCACATGCTATCTTTGTAAGCAGTTTGAGCCTAAATAAAAAAACAAATCATTCCGTGTGGTATATATTAAGAACTTCACTTTCCTTATCTCTATTTTTCAAGACTGTTCGTAGTAGGATAAAAACGGCATTGGGAGTTGATTAAGGACAAGCCTCCTGGAATCCAAAACTAAATTCACTTGCGTTCTCAAGGACACACCACCCAATACGGAACCAACGCACAACTGTCATTTTTATTATTTCACGCATGCTGCGACGCAGCAAAGCTAAATTAATTAAAATTGCAGCTGTGTGTTGCTATCGTATTGAGTGGTGTGCCCTTGAAAACGCGAGTAAATTTGAATTTGGTTCCCGGGAGAATTGGCCTTAAAATACTGAAGAAACGCTGGAACTATCTAGGAAAGTAGTTTTCAATTTCTGCGCGCTTTTTTATCCGGTTACGGTTCCTTGTTCGGTTGAATTCGGAATACGATGTGAATCCCAATTAAATTCAGAAAAAAATATGTCTTCTTGCATTTATACTTTCCGTTAGTTCGTCCCGAATTCTGTGTCATGTTGAGAGGTTTGATTCAGAATAAAACTGAATGAGGTTAAATATCCTTGAAGTCTTTGTGCTCAAGAAACTACTGTGAACTAACGACAAACGACGACAGCGGTGCAGGTCTTATTCAACCCTCCAGTGGCTTTGATCGACAACAGTGAGTATGCACACTAGAAATAAGCATTGTTTGGTGTTACAGTGACCCAACCAAACAAAAAATCACAAAACAAAAAAAAATATAAAGTTTCCCAAACTATGAAACAAATCATGAAACAGATAAGCCCCACAGCGTGTCCATATCTTACCGGCACTCGTTCGCGCCTTCGTCCGCTGCGGCTTCATATGATGGCCACCACTACCCATAACCGTAGGACGTGGATTGGGTTGAAACGAACCACTTTGCTGGTGATGATAGCCGCTGCCACCGCCGCTGCCGCCATAGCCACCATTGCTGCCCACCACGGTGTCGGCATATCCACCGGCGCCGTACGAACCCGTGTCGAACAGCGAATGGTTGATGCCGGCGCTACCACTACTACTACTAGTGCCACTGCTACTGGCTGCGATGTTCAAGGCCGTACCTTCCCGTTGCTTCGACTGTGGGGTCTGCCCGGAACTGTTGACTGAGTTTCCGGATCCACTCCCACCACCGCCTCCTCCTCCTCCTCCACCGCCACCTATTCCATTACTTCCACTCAACCCCAGAGAATTCCCCGTAAGACATGGCTTCACGTCCAGCATACAGCTGTCATGGGCTGCAGCTGCCGCTGCTTGCTGCGCAATGCTGTTGGAAGTGACCTGAGCCTGGTGCATGAAGGCGTTGATTGTGGCTTGGTATTCGGTCGGTGCCGTCTGTATCGAGTCCGGCGTGGAGTCCTTGGGTGGCGTTGGTGGGAACGAGAAAAGGTGCTGACTACTGCTGGCAATCCCGGTGCCACCGCTACTACTACTGCTGCCGCTGCCGACAATATGGCTGTTGCCTTGTCCGACCGCTGCAGACAGGCCCAGTCCGGCGTGACTTAGCTTATCCTGCGGGTCCTGTGGGCAGACAAACGGACTGCTCCACGCACCGGATCCGGACGCGATTGGTTTCGCCGGATCGCTGAGCCAGGATAGCGGCCCGTGGAAGTGAGGTCGACATACTTGGGGCGAGACGTGGGAAGATCCCATACGAGATGCTGTGGAGAGAAGAGAAAATGGTAGATTAGATATGTTATTTGTTGAAGTATTAAAAGTATTTTGCCAGGCGTGTCCAGGAAAATACTTTTTTTGTTTTTATTACTGAGGTTTTCAGGGTTGGTTCACCTCCGCAATACTTTTCGTATTTGAATTTGTATTTTATTTGTCGGACTATGTTGTGAAATCTAATGGTAATCAAAGACTAAAAAACTAAAAAAAACGGGTCAGCAAAATCTGATTGGATAGGATTTGGAATCCAATTCAAATCCAATTGGATTTGATCCAATCCAAATCCAATCCAAATCCAATCCAAATCCAATCCAAATCCAATCCAAATCCAATCCAAACCAATCCAAATCCAATCAAATCCAATCCAAACCAATCCAAATCAATCCAAATCAATCCAAATCAATCCAAATCCAATCCAAATCAATCCAAAGTCCAATCCAAATCAATCCAAATCAATCCAATCAAATCAGATCAATCCAAATCAGTCAAATCCAGTCAAATCAATCAGTCCAATCCAGGTCAATCCAGGTCAGTCCAGGTCAGTCAAGTCAATCGATCCAGTCCAGTCCAGGTCAGTCAGGTCAATCCAGGTCAGTCCAGATCCAGTCCAGATCCAGTCCAGGTCAGTCCAGATCAGTCCAGGTCAGTCCAAGTCAGGTCCAGATCAGTCCAGATCCAGATCCAGTCCAGTCCAGGTCAATTCGATCCAGTCCAGATCCAGTCAGTCAGGTCAGTCCAGATCAGTCAGTCCAGGTCAGTCCAGTCGATCCAGTCAGTCCAGATCAGTCCAGATCCAGTCAGATCGGTCAAGATCGGTCAAGGTCAGTCAGTCAGTCAAGTCAGTCAAGTCAGTCCAGGTCCAGTCAGATCCAGTCAGTCAGATCCAGTCCAGGTCAGTCAGGTCCAGTCCAGGTCAGTCAGATCCAGTCAGATCAGTCCAGATCCAGTCCAAGTCAGTCAGGTCCAGTCCAGTCCAGTCAGATCAGTCCAGGTCAGTCCAGGATCGGTCAAGTCAGTCCAGATCCAGTCCAGATCCAGTCAGGTCAGTCCAGATCGGTCAAGTCAGTCCAGATCGGTCCAGGTCAGTCAGATCCAGTCCAGTCAGTCCAAGATCCAGTCCAGATCCAGTCCAGATCCAGTCAAGATCAGTCAGGTCAGTCCAGATCCAGTCCAGGTCAGTCCAGTCCAGGTCGATCGGTCAGTCCAGGTCAGGTCCAGTCAGATCCAGTCCAGATCCAGTCCAGGTCAGTCCAGATCAGTCCAGATCCAGTCAGGTCAGTCAGATCCAGTCAGATCCAGGTCAGTCAGATCCAGTCCAGATCCAGTCAGGTCAGAGTCAGGTCCAGTCCAGATCCGGTCAAGATCCAGTCCAGGTCAGTCAGGTCGGTCAGTCAGATCCAGTCAGTCAGGTCAGTCCAGGTCAGTCCAGATCAATCCAGGTCAGTCCAGATCGGTCAGGTCAGTCAGATCCAGTCCAGGTCAGTCCAGATCCAGTCCAGATCCAGTCCAGGTCAGTCCAGATCCAGTCAGGTCCAGTCCAGTCAGTCCAGATCCAGTCCAGATCAGTCCAGATCCAGTCAAAATCAGTCCAGTCCAGATCCAGTCAGGTCAGTCCAGGTCAGTCCAGGTCCAGGTCAGGTCAGTCCAGATCCAGTCCCAGGTCCAGTCCAGGTCAGTCCAGGTCAGTCCAGATCAGGTCCAGGTCAGTCAGGTCCAGTCCAGATCCGGTCAGATCCAGGTCAGGTCCAGGTCAGGTCAGATCCAGTCAGATCGGTCCAGATCCAGGTCAGTCCAGGTCCAGTCAGTCGGTCCAGAGTCAGTCCAGATCCAGTCCAAGAAGTCAGGTCGGTCAGATCCCGGTCAGATCAGTCCAGATCCAGTCCAGGTCTCAGTCAGTCCAGATCCAGTCAGGTCAGTCCAGATCCAGTCCAGGTCAAGTCCAGTCCAAGTCAGGTCAGATCAAGTCCAGATCCAGTCCAGATCCAGTCCAGGTCAGTCAGTCGGTCAGATCGGTCCAGGTCGAGTCCAGGTCAGTCCAGATCAGTCCAGGTCAGTCAGGTCAGTCCAGGTCGGTCCAAGGTCAGTCCAGTCAGGTCCAGTCGGTCAGTCAGTCCAGTCCAGATCCAGTCGGTCAGTCAAGGTCGGTCAAGTCCAGTCCAGGTCGGTCCAGGTCAGTCCAGTCAGGTCCAGTCAGTCCAGGTCAGTCAGGTCAGTCAGATCCAGTCAGGTCAGTCAAGTCAGTCCAGATCCAGTCCAGGTCAGTTCGATCCAGTCCAGATCCAGTCAGGTCAGTCAGGTCAGATCCAGTCAGGTCAGTCCAGATCCAGATCCAGTCAAGTCGGTCAGATCCAGTCCAGGTCAGTCCAGATCAGTCAGATCCAGGTCCAGTCGGTCAGGTCAGTCAGATCGGTCCAGATCCAGTCCAAGTCAGTCCAGATCAGTCCAGGTCGGTCCAGGTCCAGTCAGGATCAGTCCAGATCCAGTCAGGTCAGTCAGGTCAGATCCAGTCCAGATCCAGTCAGATCGGTCCAGTCAGATCAGTCAAGATCCAGTCCGATCCAGTCAAGATCCAGTCCAGATCAGTCCAGATCCAGTCCAGATCCAGTCAGGTCAGTCCAGATCAGTCAGATCCAGTCCAGAGTCGGTCAGATCGGTCCAGATCCAGTCCAGATCCAGTCAGGTCAGTCCAGATCCAGTCAGGTCAGTCCAGATCCAGTCCAAGATCAGTCCAGATCCAGTCCAGATCCAGTCAGGTCAGTCAGATCCGGTCAGTCCAGATCCAGTCCAGGTCAGATCGGTCCAGATCCAGTCCAGATCAGTCCAGGTCAGTCCAGATCCAGTCAGATCAGTCCAGATCCAGTCCAGGTCCAGTCCAGGTCCAGTCCAGGTCCAGTCAGATCAGTCCAGATCCAGTCCAGGTCGGTCAGATCAGTCCAGATCAGTCCAAGTCCAGTCAGATCCAGTCCAGGTCAGTCCAGGTCAGTCCAGATCCAGTCAGATCCAGTCCAGGTCGGTCCAGTCAGTCCAGGTCAGTCCAGATCAGTCCAAGTCAGGTCAGGTCAGTCCAGATCCAGTCCAGGTCAGTCCAGGTCAGTCCAGGTCCAGTCCAGGTCAGTCAGGTCAGTCCAGGTCCAGTCCAGATCCAGTCCAGGTCAGGTCCAGTCCAGATCAGTCAGTCCAGTCAGTCAGATCGGTCAGATCCAGTCCAGGTCAGTCCAGATCCAGTCCAGGTCCAGTCCAGGTCAGTCCAGGTCCAGTCCAGATCCAGTCAAGTCAGTCCAGGTCGGTCCAGGTCGGTCAGATCCAGTCCAGATCAGTCAGGTCAGGTCAGTCCAGATCAGTCAAGGTCAGTCCAGATCGGTCAGATCGGTCAGATCCAGTCAGGTCCAGTCCAGGTCGGTCAGATCAGTCCAGATCCAGTCCAGATCCAGGTCAGTCCAGATCCAGTCCAGATCCAGTCCAGATCCAGTCAGATCCAGTCAGGTCAGTCAGGTCAGTCCAGGTCAGGTCAGATCCAGTCAAGTCAGTCCAGATCGGTCCAGGTCAGTCAGATCAGTCCAGATCCGGTCCAGGTCGGTCAGGTCAGTCCAGATCCAGTCCAGGTCGGTCAGATCCAGGTCGGTCAGGTCGGTCAGATCAGTCCAGGTCCAGTCAGGTCAGTCCAGGTCGGTCAGATCAGGTCAGGTCAGTCCAGATCCAGTCCAGGTCCAGGTCAGATCCAGTCGATCCAGTCCAGGTCCAGTCAGATCCAGTCCAGGTCCAGGTCAGATCCAGGTCCAGATCAGTCCAGGTCAGTCAGATCCAGTCCAGGTCCAGTCAGGTCAGTCAGATCCGGTCAGAGTCAGGTCAGTCCAGTCGATCCAGGTCAGTCCAGATCCAGTCCAGGTCCAGTCCAGGTCAGTCCAGATCCAGGTCAGATCCAGTCAGGTCAGTCCAGATCCGGTCCAGATCAGTCCAGATCCAGATCCAGTCCAGTCAGTCAGGTCCAGTCCAAGATCCAGTCCAGATCGGTCAGATCAGTCCAGGTCCAGTCAGGTCGGTCCAGTCCAGTCAGTCAGGTCCAGTCCAGATCCAGTCAAGTCAGTCCAGGTCAGTCCAGATCCAGTCCAGTCCAGTCCAGATCCAGTCAGGTCAGTCCAGATCCAGTCCAGGTCAGTCCAGTCAGTCAGATCCAGATCAGATCCAGTCAGGTCAGTCCAGGTCGATCAGATCCAGTCAGGTCAGTCAGATCAGTCCAGGTCCAGTCCAGTCCAGTCAGATCCAGTCAATCCAGTCCAGGTCCAGTCCAGGTCGGTCAGGTCCAGTCCAGTCAGGTCAGTCCAGATCAGTCAGGTCCAGTCCAGGTCCAGTCCAGGTCGGTCCAGTCAGTCCAGATCGGTCAGATCCAGTCAGGTCCAGTCCAGTCAGATCCAGGTCAGTCCAGTCCAAGTCAGTCCAGTCAGATCCAGTCCAGATCCAGTCCAGGTCAGTCCAGATCCAGTCAAGATCCAGGTCCAGGTCAGTCAGTCAGGTCAGTCAGATCAGTCAGGTCAGTCCAGGTCCAGTCCAGTCCAGTCAGATCCAGTCCAAGTCAGTCCAGATCCAGTCCAGATCAGTCCAGATCAGTCCAGGTCAGTCAGTCAGGTCAGTCCAGATCCAGGTCAGATCCAGTCCAGATCCAGTCAGGTCAGTCCAGGTCAGTCCAGATCCAGTCCAAGTCCAGTCCAGATCCAGTCAGTCAGGTCAGTCCAGGTCAGTCAGAGTCAGTCCAGATCCAGTCCAGATCCAGTCCAGATCAGTCAGGTCAGTCCAGGTCAGGTCAGTCAGTCCAGGTCAGTCCAGGTCAGTCAAGTCAGTCCAGATCCAGTCCAGATCAGTCCAGATCCAGTCAGGTCGGTCAGTCCAGTCCAGGTCCAGTCCAGATCCAGTCAGGTCAGTCCAGATCAGTCAGGTCAGTCCAGGTCAGTCCAGAGTCAGATCCAGTCAGTCCAGTCAGGTCAGTCCAGGTCGATCCAGTCCAGATCCAGTCCAGGTCAGTCAAGTCGGTCAGATCCAGTCCAAGTCAGTCCAGTCGGTCAGGTCAGTCCAAGTCCAGTCCAGGTCGGTCCAGGTCAGATCCAGTCCGATCAGTCGGTCAGTCAGATCCAGGTCAGTCCAGTCAGTCAGTCAGGTCAGTCAGGTCAGTCAGGTCCAGTCAGTCCAGATCCAGTCAGATCCAGTCCAGGTCAGTCCAGATCCAGTCCAGGTCAGTCAGATCAGTCCAGGTCAGTCCAGGTCCAGTCAAGTCAGATCCAGATCAGTCAGATCCAGTCCAGTCCAAGTCCAGTCCAAGTCAGTCCAGATCCAGTCCAGATCCAGTCCAGGTCCAGTCCAGATCCAGTCAAGTCGGTCAGATCCAGGTCAGTCCAGGTCAGTCAAGTCCAGTCAGGTCAGATCCAGTCCAGGTCAGTCCAATCCAGTCAGTCCAGGTCCAGTCCAGATCCAGTCAGGTCAGTCCAGGTCAGGTCAAGTCCAGTCCAGATCCAGTCCAGATCCAGATCCAGGTCAGATCCAGTCAGATCAGGTCAGATCCAGTCTGGTCCAGGTCCAGTCAGATCCAGTCGGTCGATCCAGTCCAGATCCAGTCCAGTCAGTCAGGTCAGTCCAAGTCCAGTCAGATCCAGTCCAGATCCAGTCCAGGTCAGTCCAGATCGGTCCAGGTCAGTCCAGATCCAGTCAGATCAATCAGGTCCAGTCAGATCAGTCCAGAGTCAGTCAGGTCAGTCCAGGTCGGTCAGGTCAGTCCAGTCAGTCCAGGTCAAGTCAGTCCAGGTCCAGTCGATCAGGTCAGTCGGTCAGATCAGGTCCAGTCAGTCCAGATCCAGTCAGTCAGTCAGATCCAGTCAGTCAAGATCCAGTCCAGATCCAGTCAGGTCAGTCCAGATCCAGTCCAGGTCAGTCCAGATCCAGTCCAGATCCAGTCCAGGTCAGTCCAGATCCAGTCCAGGTCAGTCCAGGTCAGTCCAGATCAGTCCAGATCAGTCCAGATCAGTCCAGGTCAGATCCAGTCAAGTCCAGTCGGTCAGATCAGTCCAGATCAGTCCAGATCCAGTCCAGGTCAGTCCAGGTCAGTCCAGATCCAGTCCAGAGTCAGTCCAGATCAGTCCAGGTCGGTCAGGTCAGTCCAGATCAGTCAAGATCAGTCCAGATCCAGTCAGATCCAGTCCAGATCCAGTCCAGGTCAGTCAGGTCCAGTCCAGATCAGTCAGATCCAGTCCAGGTCGGTCAGAGTCAGTCCAGTCAGTCCAGGTCAGTCAGTCCAGGTCAGTCAGATCAGTCAAGTCAGTCCAGATCAGTCCAGATCGGTCAAGTCGAGTCCAGATCCAGTCCAGGTCAGTCCAGATCAGTCCAAGTCCAGGTCAGATCCAGGTCAGTCAGGTCAGTCCAGATCCAGTCCAAGGTCAGTCCAGATCAGTCCAAGTCAGTCAGGTCAGTCAGTCGATCCAGATCCAGTCCAGGTCAGTTCAGATCCAGTCAGGTCAGTCCAGATCCAGTCCAGATCCAGTCAGGTCAGTCAGATCCAGTCAGGTCAGGTCCAGTCGGTCCAGATCGGTCCAGGTCAGTCCAGGTCAGTCAGATCGGTCAGGTCAGTCCAGATCCAGTCCAGATCCAGTCCAGGTCCAGTCAGGTCGGTCCAAGTCCGGTCCAGTCCAGTCCAGAGTCCAGTCCAGATCCAGTCAGGTCAGTCCAGGTCAGTCAGATCCAGTCCAGATCAGTCCAGGTCAGTCCAGATCCAGTCAGGTCAGTCCAGATCAGTCCAGATCCAGTCAGATCCAGTCCAGGTCAGTCCAGGTCAGTCCAGATCCAGTCCAGATCAGGTCAGATCCAGGTCAGATCCAGTCGATCCAGTCAAGTCGATCAGTCCAGTCCAGGTCAGTCGGTCGATCAGTCAGGTCAGATCCAGTCCAAGTCAGTCCAGATCCAGTCCAGGTCAGTCCAGATCGGTCAGTCAGTCAAGATCCAGTCCAGGTCCAGTCCAGATCCAGTCCAGATCCAGTCAGGTCAGTCAGATCCAGTCCAGGTCGATCCAGATCCAGTCAGGTCAGTCAGGTCAGTCCAGATCCAGTCCAGTCAGTCAGATCCAGTCAGATCAAGTCCAGATCGGTCCAGTCCAGTCAGTCCAGGTCCAGTCAGGTCAGTCCAGGTCAGTCAGGTCAGTCCAGATCCAGTCGATCCAGGTCGATCCAGTCAGTCCAGGTCGATCGGTCAGTCCAAGATCAGGTCGAGTCCAGATCAGTCCAGGTCAGTCAAGTCCAGTCCAGATCCAGTCCAGATCCAGTCGTCAGTCCAAGGTCAGTCCAGGTCAGTCCAGATCGGTCCAGTCCAGTCCAAGTCAGTCCAGGTCCAGTCAGATCGGTCAGGTCAGTCCAGGTCAGTCCAGTCAGGTCAGTCCAGGTCCAGTCAGTCAGTCAGTCAGGTCAGTCCAGTCGGTCCAGTCCAGATCCAGTCCAAGATCCAGTCCAGATCAGTCCAGTCAGTCCAGGTCAGTCCAGTCAGTCCAAGGTCAGTCCAGGTCAGTCAGGTCCAGTCAGATCCAGTCAGATCAGTCAGTCCAAGTCCGAAGTCGAGTCCAGATCCAGTCCAGATCCAGTCAGGTCCAGTCCAGGTCAGTCCAGATCAGTCCAGATCAGTCCAAGATCCAGTCCAGATCAGTCAGATCCAGTCCAGGTCAGTCCAGGTCAGTCAGATCCAGTCAGATCCAGGTCAGTCAGTCGATCCAGTCAGTCAGTCCAATCCGATCCAGTCCAGATCAGTCCAGATCCAGTCCAGGTCAGTCCAGATCCAGTCCAGAGTCCAGTCCAGGTCGGTCAGGTCAGTCCAGGTCCGGTCCAGGTCAGTCCAGGTCAGTCAGATCGGTCAGTCGATCCAGATCCAGTCCAGATCGGTCAGGTCAGTCCAGGTCAGTCCAGATCAGTCCAGTCGGTCCAAGATCAGTCAGATCAGTCCAGATCCAGTCAGGTCAGTCCAGATCCAGTCCAGGTCAGTCAGGTCAGTCCAGATCAGTCCAGGTCAGGTCAGTCCAAGTCCAGTCAGGTCCAGTCCAGATCCAGTCAAAGTCGGTCCAGGTCAGTCCAGATCCAGTCCAGATCCAGTCGGTCCAGTCAGTCCAGATCCAGTCAGTCAGTCGGTCAGGTCAGTCAGTCCAGGTCAGTCCAGTCGTCCAAGTCAGTCCAGATCGGTCCAGGTCAGTCCAGGTCGGTCAGAGTCAGTCCGATCCAGTCCAGGTCGGTCAAGTCGGTCGCGGTTTGGTTGGTTTGGTCCGTCCAGTTTGGATTGGTTGGATTTGGTTGGTTTGGTTGATTTGGAATTTGGATGAACAGTTTGGTTGAACTGGACTGGATTGAATTGGTTTGGACGGATTTGAATTGTTGGATTGGTTTGGTTTGGTTGGTTGGACTGAATGAATTGGTTGGATTGGTTTGGTTGGACTAGTTGGTTTAGTTGATTGGTTTGGATTGATTGAATTGGTTGGATTGGATTGTATTTGGATTGTTGGTTGGTTTGGATGAATTGGTTGGATTGGTTTGGTTGGTTTGGACGGATTGGTTTGGTTGGTTTGGATGGTTTCGACGGATTGGTTGGGTTGGTTGGTTGGACTGGTTGTTGGTTGGTTTGAATGGATTTGATTGGTTGGTTGAACTGGTTGGATATGGATTGGTTTGGTATGAATTTGACTGGTTGGACTGAATTGAATTGAATTTGGTTTGGACCAGATTGAATTGAATTTTGGATTGCATTTAGTTGGTTTGAACTGAAATGGGTTTGAATTGGATTTGGATTGGATCACGATTTGTTCTGGACTGGGTTTGGATTGGGTTTGGTATTATTTTGGATTTGATTTGGATTGGGTTTGCGTATTGGATTGGAAATAAAATTTGTTGTGAAGTAATTATTCATTAATTAGTCGGTATTGTAAATCATCATGTGCATTGTAACCAAGAAACATGATAAAGCATTTCAATAATCGCAATATGTTGCCATTGAACTTTCCATATGAGAGTGAACTCATCAACGGCAAGTGGACTTGTTAACACTTCTGAGAGGGATTTCACTACAAATTTTGTTCGTTCTGGTTGTAATTTTGGAATAAGTTTTTTTTATTGAGTAATAATTAAATTTATATGATAACTAGATATTTTATACGTGAAATATATGATTCTAATGCACCACTGATGAAGTTGCTTCATTAAACCTTCGGATCACCGCGCCCAGCTCATTGTCGTACTCGTTCCTGATTATTGTAATTTGTTATTATTACCATCTTGCTCAAGCAGTCTACTAGACTCCACTCGGCAATGTACGTGCTGTTGGACGAACCTCTCGCAAAGTACTCTGTCCAGCCCTTCGGTAACGGAGGAGTTGTACGTTGATACCCGCAAAAATCACCACCAGAAGAATTGCAACGAGATGATGATAGTGAATTATTGCTCATCTTATTATTATCTTCGCTCCACTGCATCGCTTGTTATTTGAGGAATGGAACTAGCGAGAATAAAGTCCAATTGATGGGTTGTTACGGAAGAATCGTAACTTCATAAACCGCCCTATAAACAAGCAAGTCGATCCTCGCGAATGTTCGATTCATCGCGATCTTCATGATCCCAACAACGTTAGTTATTCGGTGGTTTTACGATCGTTTTATGAGCACAAATCGGCCGCAAAATTTACGATTTGTTTGAACGGTCCCAGCCTCTGAGCCACTACCGTCCACTTGCGCAAGGATACCGGGATCCATCAAGTTCCTCAAGCGAAAATTACGACCTTTTCTGCCGGGTTCCCACATTGTGCGCCCTGTGTTTGGGATTCGGAGCGCCAAAACATATGTTCCACTGCCGTCACCGGTCCGCCATCGTCTTCCGTGCCGTCGCGGGTCCGTTTTGTGTCTTGTTCATCTAGATACTGTGCTATCAGATTTAGATCAAATCTGATCGCACCTCTGCTGCCGGAGCGGCCGGGTCGTGAGTCAACGAGAGCCGTTGTCGCAGTCAGCGGCAAACTGTTGAAAGGCAAACAAAACGAGGGAATCCTTCACCAGGCAGCGTCATCACCAACTCGCCGTATTGCCGGGGCTTGAGCCCCGAAGGGACCGGGGTAGAAAAGTGTCAACAATTAATTTGGAAGCTCCACCGTACCGGGCTGGACGAGAAAAGAACGCGGATCGGAAATTCGATCATGTCCAGCGATAGGGTCATCCGTCCGAAACATATCGCAGATATCAATAAATATTAACTCGTTCAGAGGTCCAGCCCGCACCAGATTAAGCTGCTCGGAGTTTTCCCATGTGTATCGAATTAGAGTGGGGCAATGGATGCATCCGAGTATAAAACTGGTCACAATTGAGAGTTTGTACTGCTTGACATGCAATCGAAATCAAACGAATTGACATATTGGAAACGGAACTTTGACCTCATTCTTGTGAACTTTTTCCTAATGTGCCTCATGTGATGGTTTTAATTAATTCAAATTTTCGGACAGTTCTCAAAACAGGGAAATTATGCTTAGTCGTTGCGCGGTTGCAACGGAACGAGGGAGGGGGAGTCTGCGTTTGGGAGCTGTTCGGAGATCAGATTACCCGAGTGAATAGCGTCGATGGGCCCAAAGAAGAGGGTCGTTGGCTGGGACGGTGAGCCGGTTATTCTAAAAGTGTGAACGATTTCCCGGAATGAATAGTTGTTCATAGGAGCGCGACGGATTGTCTCTCGATGAACTCGTGACATGAATGAGCGATGGGGTTGATGTTTCGCCGTACCTCTCCTGCTGGCCGGATTCCGGGACTCCACTACACGGTTGAGACGGGCTCGAAACAATGTGGCATTTTTTGCCATTTACAGCCAACCAACCAGCGCAGACAATGAGCGGGGATAAATTCATCATTTTCAGCATTTATTCATGTGTGCGCTCACATGAATACGTTACCGGCGAACGCGGTGTGAGCGAATGGCACCCCAACAACGGCACAAGCAGCAGCCAACGCACGACGGTGGCATCAGATTTACGATCGAATAAACCAGAACAAAAATAGATTAAAAATAAATACACGAGTGTGTCAGCGAGCGTAACACGATAACGACGAAAGGATTCGCTCAGATGGAAGTGATTTGTTTGTATTTGTCTGGGGTTTAAATTATTGTGAAGCAGCCTGCATATCATTTTAGGAGGAGAAAAAAAACATAACATCGGTTGAGTACAAATAACTTCCGTAAGCTCAAATGAAGTTTGACTCACCAGTATTAATAATTACTCAAGTAATAAGTTATTTATTTATAGCAAGACCTCCAATAGCCTAATCCACGGTATTACCAAGCTTGAGGTGGCGGGTTTGAATTACGGTTTGTTTGAGAGGATGTTTTGGAATGAAGCTCTTCTTGACATCTCTGGCCATAAGTTTGTAATAGCATTATCGACTGGATTTAGATAACCTATAAGTTCTTCAATCCACTAGGTTTTCTCAGTCTGTAAACTCATAAACGATTTTTACATTTTCGACCTTTGGGATTAACAAAGACATTAAGTCGACCCACGAAAAAAAATGAAAAAATCAGGTGGTATTTCAAGAGATATGAATTGAGATAGGTCAAGAAGTCGATAGAATGTATCCGCGACCCTAGTGTAGTACAAAACCTACAAAATAAAAATTAAACACAGTCAATTAAAATGAGAACAAAACTCTTCGAGAAACTAGAGCGGAAATCCAATAATAATGATTGGTAATAGAACTTACGACCCTTGAGAAGGACCAAAACCAGGAATGTAAATAAAAATCGTTCTTTAGATCATAGATTGAAAAAGCCAAGTATTAATAATCAAGTTTGTTCGTGTTTTGTGTTGAGCGCAAAATGATCGCGCGGTTATCGAAATGTCCGGTTCTGCTGTGCGGGCGAGTAAATTAGTTAGAGAGTGAAACAATCAGTGCAGGTTTGTTCGTGTTTTATATTGAACGTAGAACGATCGAAGACCACGTCCAGATATGTTTTCTTCAGTAAGCAGAAGGATCAGCCGGTCATCGAATTTTTATCCTGCTTCGTGTGGGTCTTCAAATAAAATTATTAGTTTTGTTTTCATCAATCAAACTACACGCTAAACACGGCACACTGTTTACCAAAACGAACCTTGCCACACTCCCTACCTCATATGTATACACCCGGTTCTTTTTTTACACGGGTGGGTTTTAGTTGATGATGAAACTATGAGTTAACCCCATGAAAAAATTCACAAAAAATTAAAGAAAATTCTGGTGGTATTTAAAAATCTGTGAAAAATCAGGTTAACCGGGAAATTAGAGAATACCAACCGTGTAAAAAAAATATTGGGTGTATCCAACATCCCAGTGATTTTTCATGGAAGTGCAGATGACTCGTCGGCTTCTATCAAAGCGAGAATCATGTCAACATTATCCTACCCATTCTTCAATTGACATGCATTCCTATACGGCCGGTGCTGGTATTGCTTATTTTTAGGTCACCAGATTTTACACATTGAAGATGATGTTATTCCAAAACTTCATCTGTTGGTTCTCTGTGTAATTACAGATGTCCTTGCAATAACGAGTTTTATTCGCATTTTTTCCACAATCGGAAAATGAATAAACTAATTGGTCAACACGATAACGTTTTCTTATTGATACTTCATCATGTGATTTAAAGAAGGCAGATTTCATTTGAAAACATTGACTGATTTTGAAGAAGGGATCAAACTCATAATCGTCTTATTCTGGGAAACCTTCTATTTCTAAATACGGAAAAACATCCACCGATGCCTTATTCCGGGCAAACGTCTATTTCAAAGAAAGATCAGAAAGTACACTGAGTTGTTCGATAACTAACCAATGCTCCTCCCCCCACACCCTCCTCCTTTTAAGAAGAGCATCTCTAACCACCTCCTATCATCGTCTCCTTAAGGTAGAGAATGTGTGTTCCAAATTTAGTTGAAACCGGGCAAAGGGTTCAGCAGTTGCACTGAGTTGAGCGATAATACACCTCCCCCCACCAGACTTGGCATTTGCTCGCATGAGCAAAAAAAAACTTCATCTACATTGAGTGTCTTGACACCACTGTTATAGTCGGTTCATCAATAAACCATGCTCTTTGCATGTTTGGAAAATGAGAAGCGGTTCCTAAAAGAGACAGATTGTCTCAAAGCGCCTCTTTTATCTGCATAATTGTTGATGTTCTTTCTAACAGCACGTATACAGACAAATGAAGATGTAGCTAGTCAAACACTTCAAAAGAGTCACTTTTGTATTCCTATTTAGTTATTGTCGGTTAATGTTAATGAATGAATACATAAAATTGAATAATCTGAGTTTAAGTTTAAATTACACTGAAGTCGGTTTTTACACGGGGGATACGTTCCTCGTGAATCAAAGCCGCGAAAAAAATGCGTTCCCGGACCTTTTTTGAAAACCACAAAAAAAACAAAATAGTCGCGTAGAAAACGACCGTCGTAAAAAACCTCAGTGCACTATGAGAATTACGAAGAAATTTTCCTATACCATTTCGCCCTGCATCAGATTTTTATCGATCCTTCATCCTTTATCCTAGCACGCCTCTGATTTTCATTATAGTGAAAAAATGTTTAATTAAGCAGTTTATTTGTCATCTTTCCGTTATTTCACTATGTATTCATATGACATTCTTCCTTGCCAACAATGACTTTGTGATTGCGGATGATCTAAGAACATAATTTATGCTTGCATGCGAAGTGGTATTACCTGTTGTCATGGGTGGTAGATAGTCTACGAACTCCATAGAGTCAAGGTCTGTGGATCAGTCTCCGTAATCGAGTTATTGAAGAATAAACAAGTTATGTGACCCCTGTTGACATAGGACTACGTCTGTCTTTTCTATATTGGGGTACACTTCACGATTGCAAAAATCGGGGACCATCACGAAAATATGATAGACTTTAAACTTTAATATCTCAGCTGTTTATCGATGGATTTTCAATTTTTTTAGACCATTCGATCAAGGATGAGTTAACGCTTCTTTGTATTTATATGAAAATACTGATTTATAACTATTTATTATGAATAATTCATAAAAAAAAGTTTAGAAATAGGTTAACCAACCATGCATCATTAGCACAGACATCAAAAATCAATCACTTGCGGGTTTGGATCAAATCCTTCGTTTGAACAAGATTTCACGCAGAGCAGACGCATCAAAGCAATTGCAGCGGAGCGGACACAGATTCACGGAGGCGTAACATTTTCAAAGGACAATCCATCGAGTTAGTGTTGGTGCTCGGTGTGTTGCAGCAGATCATTCAACCTCAACGAACCAGCATTTTATATGAAGAGAGGGTCGACTACTAAAATAGCACTGTTGCGATCCCGCGTCAACAGTGGCGATGCTGAAAATTTATTACAAATTGTGGTGTCAGTTAGTTGGAAAGGCGCAGTGGGAAAAGGAAATTGGTTCCTAGCGAAGTATAAATAGTGTGAGTTGCGATTGTTTTCTTCAAGTTGAGTCAAGTACGAGTATCTGCAAAGATATCGAAAATAATTGGTGGAATTAAATGGAGAGTACTTAATTCGTTTTAGACGGCTTCTTTTGTATAAAATCGATGAAGACGCCACCTCAGTGGAAACTATCTACTGCAACCACCCATCGGCGAACGTCGTTCGGACAGACAGATGCCAAGAAATAATGTTTTGTAATATGAAGAAACTTCGTCTTGAGTCAAATTTCTGTTGTTATTCTTCACAGCAATACGCATCTTAGATAATCAACAGCTTTAGATTCATTTAGATTCAGATTCTTATGAGAAAATTTCATAAGATTCTTGGGATTTGTCATTCTCCGAACGTTCCGTTGTCTGCGGAATCCCAATCAAAACGGCTCGCGCGTGCTGGAAAGCAGCTTTCATATATCTTATGAAGTAATTCCATTAACCCCGCCCCTTCATTATGCGTTATGAGTGCACATTATATTTACACCCGTATCAGATCGCAAAGGGGCGGGACTAATGTACTTAATTTATTGAATCTCGAGCTCAAACACATGAGTGCCCCGTTCTTTGAGCACCTATCGCTGGTCTTTAATCAGTGTCTCTGGCTCAGCTACTTCCCATCGTCCTGGAAGTCAGCGAAAGTCATCCCCATCCGGAGTCAAGGGAAGGATCCTTTCTCCCCCAAAAATTATCGACCCATCAGCCTTCTCTCAGGGTTATCCAAGCTATTCGAAAAAAGCTATTCATCACCGGTTACTTGAGTCTGGCGAAAATTTCAACATCTTGCTCGAAGAACAGTTTGGTTTCCGACGCGGTCGATCAACTGTACACCAACTGATTCGAGTTACCAACGTCCTCAAACGGAACAAGTTTGTCTCAAAAACATCCGCCATGGCCTTACTCGATGTCGAGAAGGCTTTTGACAATGTATGGCATGATGGCTTGGTGTACAAACTACAACGCTACAATCTTCCCAGCTACCTGATGGAAATCATCAACAATTACCTGTCGGCAAGGACATTCCGGGACTCAATCAGCAGAGCGAGTTCCAATGCGCACAACATCGTCGCAGGCCTCCCCCAGGGCAGTATCCTCGGGCCCCTGCTTTTCAATCTGATCGCTTCCGACATGCCAGAACCTCCAGAAGACGGCATTCTGTCTCTGTTCGCAGATAACACCTCCATCGTCTACAACGGTAGAGTGATCAGAGCGCTAGTGACAAAACTCCAACAAGACCTGGAGTACCTTACCAGCTGGAAGATCTGTATCAACGCGGCGAAGACCCAGGTCATCATTTTCCCCTACTCTAAATCCCCCAAACATGTTCCGCTTGGGGACTTTAAAATCATCCTCAATGGCACGACCGTGGAATGGGCAAATGAGGCAAATTTTAAAAACACACTTGCGCCTCCTAAGGGCCGACATGATATATCATATCCTAAACTCAAATAACAATATAAACAAAAAATTCAAATCGAAGTTGGAGGGCCAAGCCGGCCTAATTTTACTTCTACTACTACGCGCGTGAGCCATTGTGATCGGGATTCCGCAAAGAGCGGTTAAATAAGATTTTATGCAGCGGAGCGGACACAGCAGCACGAAGGCGTGGTTAGCACCAGTGGCAATGCTGAAAATTTATTTCAAATGGTGGAGGCTTAGCGAAAAATCATCGAGTGGCTGTCGGACAATTTCAACGCAAGATTCCGAAAAGCATTTGGATACAGTTAGTTATTGGAAAGACGCATTGGGAAAAGAAAATTGGTTCTTCTCAGGGTTGATTGCAAAAAGGGTCTGTTCTGATGGCGTTTGGCGTGGTATCTTCCATTGAGCGCTTGTGATTCTGCTACCGAAGACCTTTTGTATAAAATGGTGGCTCGGGGAAAAACTGATTTCAATTCCAATGACAAACAGAAACAAAACAAAATAATCTTGCCAGAAATTTTCACTTTTCGCCGATGACAGCCAAATCGATGAAGACGCAAATATCTCTTCTTGAGTAAATAGTTTAAGTCCTGAAAGGATCTATGTGTAATTAATTGTTGAAGTTCTCCTCACTTTGCCACGTACGTTCCCATCGTGAGCAAAAACCAAACGTTGCAAATAAATAAATTTGCGTTTTGTTTAATGCCACTTCTGATTCTGATTATTTCTCCTTTATTTCGAATATTTTTTAGGATGGTGTCTTCTAGGATTGTGATATCCTCTACTGAAAGCCAGTCGAGTGGCTTCAGCGGCGATGCGGCCGATTAGTCATGTTAATTCCATGGTTAGAAACTCAAAGTCATCAAACTGGGAGCAACTACGTCACCTTTGCGTATCGAGACGAGCCAGCCTCGGGCTGAAAGTCTCGATAATAAAGACAAAAAAAACCTTTGCGTACAACCCGATTGGGCTGCACCTTTGAGTTTATGGTATATGTTTGCATTCCAAGTAGTTCTTGTTGTTGTCATTGGTCCAGGTTGTCTAAGAGTAAAGGTCTATAAATCAATCTTCGTAATGGAGGCAGTCATTGAAGAATAAACAAGTTATTTGTCCCCTTCTTGGTATATGTTTTTATTCCAAGTAGTTCTTGTTGTTGTCGTGGGCTCCAGGTAGTCTACGAACTCCAACCGACGTAATATGCAATGAAGGCGTTCTATTCTATTTACTCTCCCGCTCTCCCGTATATAAGAGAGCGTGAGAGTAAATCGTCGATTTCCCCTCTTGGGAAAAAATGTTGCAAAAGGCAGTTTTTTTGAAAACTTTTTGAAACAAAAATACTTCCCCCATCCAGCTGGAGACTGCTTTTTCTCCTCGGTGGGTGATTTTATTACTGGGGGTGGCACGAGCACGTTGCTGCCTTCTCGTCAATGACTGGATGATGGCAATTTGAACCTTAATTTGAGCAAGGATATGAAAATCCCGTTTTATTGACAGATTTCAGTCCACCTGTTTTGACCAGCGAGCGCTAAACTGCAATGGTAAGTGTCTATTAAAATATTTCGCAAATACCACACGGAAGTTCTTTGAGAAGTTGAACCGTTCACGTAAGGGCCATGTGCCACAGCCCGATATGTGTAAGGACATAAACGGGAACCTTCTTACGAACGAGCGTGAGGTGATCCTAAGGTGGCGGCAGCACTACAAAGAGCACCTGAATGGCGATGTAGCAGACGAATGGTGAGGTATGGTGATGGACCTGGGAGAACGCGCGCAGGATATAATTCTACCGGCTCCGGATCTTCAGGAAATCCAGGA
Organism: Armigeres subalbatus; assembly: GCF_024139115.2. NCBI lineage: Eukaryota > Metazoa > Arthropoda > Insecta > Diptera > Culicidae > Armigeres > Armigeres subalbatus. The sequence continues at coordinate 53,142,997 of NC_085139.1, read as the reverse complement.
GGAGATTGGCCGCCTGAAGAACAACAAAGCCCCTGGAGTTGACCAACTACCAGGAGAGCTATTTAAACACGGTGGTGAGGCACTGGCTAGAGCGCTGCACTGGGTCATTACCAAGATTTGGGAGAAGGAAGTTTTGCCGCAGGAGTGGATGGAAGGTGTCGTGTGTCCCATCTACAAAAAGGGCGATAAGCTGGAGCAACTGCCGCGCAATCACATTGTTGAACGCCGCCTACAAGGTACTCTCCTAAATCTTATGCCGTCGACTAGCACCAATTGCAAGGGAGTTCGTGGGGCAGTACCAGGTGGGTTTTATGGGCGAACGCTCTACCACGGACCAGGTGTTCGCCATTCGCCAAGTACTGCAGAAATGACGCGAATACAACGTGCCCACACACATCATTCATTGACTTCAAAGCCGCATATGATACAATCGATCGGGACCAGCTATGGCAGCTAATGCACGAACACGGATTTCCGGATAAACTGACACGGTTGATCAAAGCGACGATGGATCGGGTGATGTGCGTAGTTCGAGTTTCAGGGGCATTCTCGAGTCCCTTCGAAACTCGCAGAGGTTTACGGCAAGGTGATGGTCTTTCGTGTCTGCTATTCAACATCGCTTTGGAAGGGGTAATACGAAGAGCAGGGATTAACACGAGTGGTACAATTTTCAATAAGTCCGTCCAGCTGTTTGGCTTCGCCGATGACATAGATATTATGGCACGTAACTTTGAGAAGATGGAGGAAGCCTACATCAGACTGCAGAGGGAAGCCAAGCGGATCGGACTAGTCATCAACACGTCGAAGACGAAGTACATGATGGGAAGAGGAAGAGGTTCAAGAGAACACAATGTGAGCCACCCACCGCGAGTTTGCATCGGTGGTGACGAAATCGAGGTGGTAGAAGAATTTGTGTACTTGGGCTCACTGGTGACTGCCGAAAATGATACCAGCAGAGAAATTCGGAGACGCATAGTGGCTGGAAATCGTACATATTTTGGACTCCGCAAGACTCTTCGATCGAACCATCTATGGTGGGGTGCAGATGGCGGACGGTACGTGGAGGAGGCGAATGAACCACGAGTTGCATCAGCTGTTGGGAGAACCATCCATCGTCCACACCGCGAAGATCGGACGACTGCGGTGGGCCGGGCACGTAGCCAGAATGTCGGACAGTAACCCGGTGAAAATGGTTCTCGACAACGATCCGACGGGCACAAGAAGGCGAGGTGCGCAGCGAGCAAGGTGGAAGATGACTTGCGGACCCTCCGTAGACTGCGTGGTTGGCGACGTGTAGCCATGGACCGAGCCGAATGGAGAAGACTCTTATATACCGCACAGGCCACTTCGGCCTTAGTCTGAATAAATAATAATAATAGTATATTTTTTGTTCGATACAGTAAATAATGTTTACTTCTTAGCACCATCTCTTGTTAACTTGGAAAGCTGTTCAGTTACTACACAAAGGCCAGGAAGAGCCAGGAATAGACTTTATATGTTTCAACTGCGTCGTCATCAATGCAATGCACCAGCAACCTCAAACGTGTCCAAATTGAAAAAAGAATTCGTCGGATTTTCCTTGATATGTGATTACTACTTGATGCTGATGTGATTGCTTTGTGGGATAAACAGTACAAGAATGACAAGGACCTATCACAATTATCAGTAACTGCATTGCAACTACCAAGCACACAAGTGACCGTTGAACGAGTGTTCAATGGGCTTGGTGAAATATTGACCAAATTCAGAGCGAAGTTGAGTCCGAAAGCCTTGGAACAGCTTTTGTTTGAGAAATGCAACAACGATTTATTGAAATTGATTATACGTTGCTAATGTTATGGACGAATTCGTACAATAATTAAATTAAAGTTTCTCAAATTCAGTCATTTTTTTATACATTATTTGCAGTTAGTAGTAGTTAGACATCCCACTATTCACTTCGCGTCTCTCACTTTCTGCAGTGAGAAGAGAAAAATGAAGAGTGAGAAGTGAGACGTTTCACTACTCACTTCTCATTTCTCACTGCTCACTGTAAAAAATGAGAAGCGCAAATGAGTAATTAAACGTATCACTATTCTCTTCACGCTTCTCACTTTTTACAGCGAAATGTGAGAAATGATCTATTCGACCAAATGATCCTTTCGGTCAAATGACCCTTTCGGCCAAATGACCCTTTCGGCTAAATAATCTTTTTGACCAAACGCCCCCTTCGGCCAAACGGTTCTTCCCTATTCGGCCAAATGTCCTATTCAACCAAATGACCCTTTCGCCCAAACGACCCTAATCAGCTAAATGACCCTTTCGGCCAAACGACCCTTTCGGCCAAACGTTCTTTCGGCCAAATGACCCTTCCGGCCAATTGACCCTTTCGGCCAAACGACCCTTACCTATTCGGCAAAATGTCCTATTCGATCAAATGACCCTTTCGGCCAAACATCCTTTTAGCCAAATGACCCTTCCGGCCAAATGACCCTTCCGGCCAAATGACCCTTTCGGCCAAACGGCTCTTCCCTATTCGGCCAAATGTCCTATTCGACCAAATGACCCTTTCGGCCAAATGACCCTTTTGGCCAAATGAAGTCTTCGAAGTCGAGTTAGTTAGATTTGATTCACGGTCGAGAAGGTCCTGCGAGATCATTTATGCGTGTTTAGTTATAAGTTAGGTCGAATTATATGTAGCCTGTTAGAATCCGGACGGCGAATCAACACATGCCGACTAGAATATTCAGCTGTGAAGAGATCGTTTACAAATGAACTTTAACTCGGTCAGCGAATGTTCCGAAGGTGGCAGCGTAGATGAGCAGTGGATGCCCATCAAGAATGCCTTTATCGAAACAAGCGAGTACAACCTGGGTGAGTGGATTACGGATGCAACCTGGCGGAAAATCGAGGAGTGTATAGAAGCCACGATAGAGCGGGCAAGAACCAGAGCAGCCAAGTAAGAGTTGGAAGCTGACTCAACGAACAGCTATTCCCCCGAAGAATCTCTCTGTGAGGTCGTCTTTTCGAAAACAGTTCAGCGCAGATCTGATGGTCGCTATTCCGTTGACTTTCGCATCGACGAAAATGACATTTCCAGGTTAAGAGAATTCAAGCAGATTGCATTCCGGAGTTTTTCTGGGAGCCGACAGAGGCTTTCCACGAATACTAATCTACGGAAGCATTACGTAAACTTTATGGAGTAGTTAGGTTATATGCGAATGGTTGAAGCGGATCCAGAACCAACTAAACGATTTGGTCTCCCCCATCATCCGGTAGTCAAGGAGGCCAGGACCACCACTAAGGTCCACGTGGTGTTCGATGCCTCCTGTAAGACTACTTCGGGATTGGCGTTGAACGAGGTGTTGCTGGTACGGCCAGTAATTCTACAATCTCTTCGATCAATCATCCTTCGTAGTTGCACGAAACAGAATCTCTTGGTGGCGGACGCTGAGAAGATGTTCTGGCAGATATTTGTGCACCCCAAGGATAGATCATTCCAATCTATTCTCAAACGTTCGTCCCTTTTGCAGGAGGTGGGTGTGTACGAGCTGCACACCGTAACCTACGGAACGAAACCGGTTCCGTTTCTGGCAACTCGTTCACTGACTCAACTGTCCATGAATAAAGGAGAACGGTACCCACTCGCAGTGCATGCAATTATAGAGGACACGTACATGACTAGAAGATACAGCAAGTATAATAGATGACAAGATCTGGTGGTTTTCAGCTTTGGAAATGGGCGGCAAATTGTGCATAGGTCCTGAAGCGTATCCCAGATGGAAATCGTGAAATTCGTCTGACGGAAGGCTAAATCTCGGGCCAGATCCATCAGTGAAGACATTGGGTCTAACATCTCAGGGTCTAACTTGGTTATACCCGGGAAAGACGTATTGCGCACGAAACGGAAGGATTTATCACCGATCATCGCTGCTTTGTTTGACCTATGGGGTTCATAGGCGCTACTACGACCGCTGCAAAGGTGTTTATGCAGCTAATCTAGATGACCATAGACGAAAAGTTTGTGCGAAAAAGGTCAGAAGTTAGAATGGGACCAGCCATTACCTCCGACGGTCCACTGCCAATTCTCAACGAAATCCGTATAGAGCGATGGGAAATCATTCCCAACTAATGTGAATGTGCAGATCCACTGTTTCTCTGGCTCATCGCAGAAGGCTTACGGCGCATGCTTTTATTTCCGTAGTCAAGCTGTGGACGGAAACGTGAACGTCCAACAATCTCTTCGAAAAGGTAAGGCAAGCAACTACCTAAACCTTCAGGTTCAAACAACATTTAGGGTAGATTCTACGTGTGGCCTTCGGTGGATTCAGGCTTCACGTAGTCCACATTTGTCGCAAATGGGTTTGCGAAAACTCAGGCACGCACGTTCGGAGACACGTAGCTGCTGTTGAAAACCCAGCATATTTAGTTTCGATAGCACCAAAGGATATTATCAACAACGGTTTCTAGTGTCACGGACCGAGCTGGTTAGTCAAAGAGCAAATAAATTGGCCAAGTTCATATCCTGATATGAAAGAAAAAGGCGAGCAGGAAAGAAAACGTACTACAACATTTGTCGTTACAGCATCAGCAGCAGCAGCGGCTGACCCCGGACCATTTCTTAGATAGCAGCTCCCTACTTTCACTTCTTGAACCAGACTTACGCTCACTACCCGCGAACCGTCTTAGGTAATATCAACTGATGCAGCAGAAATTCCAACATTTCTGGGATAGATGAAAGAGAGAGTACTTCTGTCAGCTTCAAGGCAGGTCCAAACGTTGGCATCCGCCGGTGAAATTTGAATTGGTCAGCTCGTCGTTATCCAGGACACCAAGAGCTGTCCCCTCCCAAGAATTGTTTAGCTTTCTACTGAGCGACGCATCAATGTATGGTCAGCAATCTATTCGTTTATCATTTTCCTGTTGAATTCGCTCACGGTGCTTGAAAACGTCGTGACGGTTGGGCTATCTAATATCTTGTTCGTCAATACAGTGAGCGCTACTTATGGCAGCGAGCACACTGCTGCGTGCATAATCCAACAATCAGTTCATAGTGCTAAAAAGAACAATAAATTAGGTCCTGTTTCTGCCAGACATTGTGGTCCCGGTAATGCCCTAATCCTCCTCCCTTCCAACAGAATCGAAAATATGCACCGCACATTCACGCCCGAGCAGCTCTCGAAAATCTTGGTAAGCAGAATTATCCACTACGGTGGCGCAAGAGCAACGGGGAACGTTCGACAGCAAAAACAATGGTGAAATCATATAAATATTAAAAATAAATAAATAATAAATAACTGCGCGAAAGACAATGCGCATCAGCTCACCTCGCGTTTTTATTGGTATCCTGCTCCGCATTCGAACCGATTTGCTTTTTCCCAGCTCGGACGGACGATTTATGTAGGTCCTGGGCTCGCTCGGCTAGCATCATCATCGCTGTTGGTCACACACCGACCGCGGAAAGCCGCCAAGTCTACTCTACCGCTGCACTCTACGGGCAAAGCGCGAGCGCGGCGAACCCGTTCCAAATAGAAGGCATTGCCGTCGAGATGAATTTTTGATTCGGACAAACTTCTCGCGCAGAATTATGCATCAAAATTTATGATGCGATTTTTCCTGTTTTTCTTTCGCCAGCTAGCCTGTGTCGTTTATGTTTCGCGCGCGATTCGGATTTCTCTCAATGGTTCCATCCAGGGGATGACGATGACAGCAGCGCAGCGGCGGTATGGAGAATCGCGCGAGCTCGTTCCCCGATCGATACATCTCATAATACATGTGTATAAATGCTGTATTGTTAACGATGAGCGTTTTGGTTTTTATTCGCGTGGAGGGAGGAGGGGCAAGAAGGAATCATCTTTTAAGATAACGGAAATGTAGCAGACTTCGCGTCGCATCGCCGGTGCACTCGTGGGGTCCTCGAAGCAACGGGCAGCGAAGTGCAGGAAGGATGGCACCAGGAGAAGTGCCATTCGCAGGTTTTGTTTTCTTGTGGCTGTTGTGTTTGTTTTTGTGTTTCATATTCGCGCTTTTGTACATTCCAAACTCGTGCAGATACCGATCGCAGTCAATTTATCATAGAACTGAGCCTCTCTGGGGCAGTGTGCAGCGTGCATCATTGTTGGTGGCTGATGCACTTCTTCACCGTTCGTTTGCTGGTCAGCCGCAGACGACCGGCGTGTGTGGTTGCATTCAGCAGGCACCACGGCAGAAATGTCAAAAAATTATACCTCGTTTACAACGCTTTCTGATTTGTGACACAGAATGAGTGCCATTCTAGGTCGAGGGGTTCGTAAATGGCGTAACTATAAATTGCACTTTTGTACATTTCGAATTTGTTTTCCTGCTTCTTAGGTCTTGAAGCAATTTGACCACGAGAAAAGTAGCTCAGTCCTAGTAGTCTTATCAGCTGGTCATGAGCCAGTTCCAGTGGTTTCTTCAGAGTGAACAGCCAAGGTCTTCTTCTATCTGCCGAGGTCTTGGATCAGTTTAGTATGGTTGAGTTGCAGATGTGAAAGTTTCACCCTGGTCGAATGAATAATTCAGGAATTAGACAGCAGCAATAGAGCAATAGAGAAAAGGGGTCAAGACTACTCCAAGGTCCAGCCGACAATAAAGGAGGATAACACGAACAAATTTTCAGATTTCTCAATCATGGAGCTTGGAAATCGAGTAGCACGGCGCCGGACTTAAATAATCAGAACTTGCTCAGGCGATATATTTTCTTTAACATAAGAAAATAAAGAAATCGAAAGTAATGGAAATAGTGTCCAACGATGGTACTGACCTAACCATTCTATGTTGAGAGGAGTAGGAAGTTAGAAACGTTGGGAGAACCCCCAGCCAACGTTGTTGAGAAATACCAGTTTTTTTTTGGGCATGGTGGAGGGGTAGAAATAGTGTCGATAGGAAAAAGAGTCATTAAACCTTGGTGTAACCAAGGAATGCCCGTTCACCTCCAAAAAATGGACTAACAACCCGGTTTGAAATCCTAGGGATATTCATGTTATTGACCAGATCAGGGCTGCAATATTGGTAAGATCATCTCCATAGCATTCACGATGGACTCGGTACTGCGGGATACTGTTCCAAAGAATTACCGACATCACAGAAAGTGCTGTCTCCAAAGCTGTGAGAGGGTCGAGTGTGGATGGTACGCAGTCGGGAGATAACTTTTTGATCTTCACGGCTGGCAAGCTGTTCCAAGGTAACGCGGTACATTTCATTTTCCACAGAGATATAGTATTATAAATTTTACTAAATTGCAGTCAAAAGCATAGTTTTGAGTAGTCTAGTTTTTTTCTCAGCAAGGAATGGCGTCATAGCTGGCGGTAGCAAGGAAGCTTAAAGAAGACGAGGAGGCGATACCACAGGCGGCGGCAGCTAGGCCAGATGGACATCATCAAGCTCGACAACAGCCGAAACGGAACGGAAAGCTTCCCGTATGACGCAATACAACATAAGCTCAACGGTCACTACTAGCCGTAAGATTCAGACTGGCGTTCACCTCCTGTTGCCTTAAAAGCTGGTCAAGCACGCCTTCTGAAGGAATCAAAGCCGTAACCAAATACACCAGCTCCAGCTGAATAAGAACCAAAACGGTTCTTTTCAGGAGCACAAACCAGAGATGCGGACATTAGAGTAACTTGTGTGATAACTGATTTTCTCGCAACATTCGGACTATTGGTTGCCTGTTTCGCTACGATGGTGTCTGTGACAGCAGTGCGATGAAAGACATTACATTTCTACAACGGTGGCGCCTGAAGTACCATTGATTGACAACCATCAGTGAGCTCTCATGGATGGCATCAGTAGCAGTCAAGAGAAACATTTTATAATAGGGGTATTCACTTAACAGCGTAGGCTGTTGCGTATCTGACTATAGAAATGTTTCACACTCAATCACAAGGGACATATTTCAAATCGTCTATGAAACATGTCCATAATCAGATACGCAGCATAAGCAGACACATTAAGTGAATACCCCTAATGATTTTGATTTTGGTTTGCTGCTGTTAGTGATTGGGAAGGCACATTAGGTCGTTACAAATATTTAATTAACATTATGTCCTATTGTTCTCCTAAAGGTCAAAGGGGGGGGGGGGGGGAAAAAAAATAAAAATTGAAATGAAAAACATCAAAAAACTCCTCGGTTTTTTTAGAGAATGTTTTGAAAATCCTCAAAATTATCCGAATTTTGTTTTGTTGCTCCCCTTAACATATTTTTTTTTGGCAAAAAGACCGGGCTTATTGAAAATAAATCCTTTCTTTTCAGAACCACATTTTTATACAAAGGAAGGCTGAACCGAAACGAATTTTCTCTAAAGTTCAAAGCAAAAACTTATTCGTATGGATGGCGTTAGCAGCAGTCAAATGGAAATTTCTTTAATGATTCAATTCAGCGGGACGGCAAGATTTGACAAAAAATATACGGGATATCTGTCAAATCCTGCGGTTTCCGTCGCTGTTTCGCTACATTGCGTAGGGGGCTTAAGTGATTGGAAATGCGCAATAATTGAAAATAAATAAGTTCTTTCCAATACCACAAGCTGATACACGATCGCTTAGTGACATCAGCCGGCAGTTCCATCTGTATACTTGTGTTCGAATCCGGCAAATTGTCCTCTGTTGTTTCTCCTCCGATGAAACGCCTCGAATAGGCATCGTTGATGATTGCTATGCAGGATTTCCAGCTCCGTTTCAGTGGACTCTAGATGAAGGGGGTATTCAAGGCCAGTCATCACGTGCAGTATCCGATCCTCTTGAATAAGAATCGTCGAATGGATAAGTGGGTGAGTAAGAGTGAGCAAGTAAGAGCGAGCAAGTAAGAGTTAATGGGTAAGTAAGATTGAGTGATAGTTTTTTTTTTCTTCCTAAGCAATGGAGGGGAATCGGCTCAACAGACATCATGGGTTGTCCAGGAAGTGCGGGGTTAGGGGCCACCTCCAACAGCAAACGAGTGAGGCAGGACTGCATCCCCGACCCGCTAAACCGTTTCCATTGCCGCCAAGCCCATCGTCCAACCAGAAAGTGATGCTTCAAAGGGGGGCCAGTGCATAACGCACCCTCGAGGTTAGCTGCGTTTCCTTGCAGCATCAAACATCATGACTCGCTCGCTCGGCGAGGCCGTGTGTCCGAACCGGTGTAGGTACTGTCTGAAGCAACCCTGGCCTGTAACGACCTGGGTCAGGTGGAAAGTGATTTCCCCATGGCGCCTCTTGACCCACGTACCTATCTCCGGTATCAACCTATGTGTCCATCTACCCTTAGTGGAACTGTCCCACGCACGCTGCCATTTGACCATTGAGGCCAACGGATGCCTCTCGTGCCGCGCATTTCGAAGCACTCTACTGCCGTCATACGGATATTTGTCCCATGTTTGCTGGGATTTCCTATATACATGGGACAGTTATGCGTATAACGGCAGTCTATGTCTTCACCGATAACGATGTCAATAGGCATCATACCGGTGATGACGCAAAGTGCATCGTGCGACACGGTACGGTATGCGCTCGCAACTTTTAGGCACATCAGCCTATACATACTTTCTAACTTCGTTCTGTAGCAGTTAATACGCAGGGCCGTGCCCCAAGCTGGCCCCCCATACCTCAGTATGGACAGAGCGACACTAGCCAGAAGCTTGCGCTTGCTGGCATAAACCGCAGAGCTATTGGACATCATCCGGGACAATGCCACTATAGCTGTGGAGGCACGCTTGCAGGCGTAATTTACGTGGCTACCGAAGGTGAGCCTATCGTCGATCATTACCCCCAAGAGTTAGATGGAGCGTTCAGAGGTGACCGCGCAGTTTCCTCCCCTTATCACCGCTCCGACTTTCGGTTGTTAACAACAACCACCTCAGTCTTGTGGTGAGCCAGTTCTAACTTCCTGGAACTAATCCACTCCTCCACAATTGCGATCGAGTGGGCTGCAGTCAACTCCACCTCTTCGATCGATTCGCCGTAGACCTCCAGCGTAACATCGTCAGCGAAGCCGACGATTACCACGCCCACCGGGAACTTCAACCTCAAGACACCGTCGTACATGACGTTCCATAACACCGGACCCAGTATGGAACCTTGCGGAACCCCTGAGGTTATGTCAACGCACTTCCGACCCGCCTCCGTGTCGTATACCAGTACTCGATTCTGGAAGCAGCTTCCGAGAATCTTGTACAGGTACTCGGGAATTCCAAGACGCAGGAGCGCATCTGCAATAGCTGCCCAACTGGCACTATTGAAAGCATTCCTCACGTCGACGGTCACTACTGCACAATAGCGAACTCCCCTCCTCTTACGCTGGATAGCTATCTCCGCGGATTTGGTAACCGACAAGACAGAGTCTACGGTCGACTTACCCTTTCGGAAGCCAAACTGGTTACTTGTTAGACCATCCGCACCCTCCATGCGTATCAACAACCTGTTGAGGAAGATCTTCTCGAGCACTTTCCTCGCCGTATCAAGCAGGCATATTGGTCTATATGCCGACGGATCCCCCGGTGGTTTTCCCGCCTTTGGCAATAGGACCAAGCTCTGCCTTTTCCATGCTTCAGGGAAGACTCCCTCGTCCAGGCATCTCTGCATGACAGATCTGAACATCTCGGGAGCCTCAGCAATGGCCGCTTTGATGGCCAGGTTCGGAATACCATCCGGTCCTGGCGCGTTACCTACACTAAGGGACTGTGCAATACCCGCAAATTCCTCCACAGTTACTCTTCCCTCGTCGGGCACCCTGGCCCCTGGCAGCTCCACAAAGGGAGGCCAGGGACTTGGGTCGTAACATGGGAAGAGCCCCGCGATGATCCTCTCCAGCATCTCTGGAAACTGCTCTGTAGGGGCCATCGCCCCACGTGTCTTGGTCATTACGACCCTATAGGCGTCACCCCATGGATTCGCGTTTGCACTTTGACACAGGCCCTCGAAGCAGGCTTTTTGCTTGATCTAATCTCAGTCTTCAGAGAGACTTTCACTCACGGCGTCGTTCAACACGCCCCTCTTATGTGCGTGCTCGCTGCATCCGCCTCCTTGCCCGTAGGCAGGCACGGCGCAGGTTCGCAATTGCTTGAGTCCACCAGTAAGCCGGTGGCCTCCCATTCCTAGGGTGGACTTTCCTAGGCATGGTGACATCGCATGCACGCGAGAATACTGTTACCAGCTGCTCGCCGCTCAGACCGAGAGTATTGTGCTCGCGGTGGAGCGCTTCCTCGTCTACCAGCTGCTCGCCGCTCAGACCGAGAGTATTGGGCTCGCGGTGGAGCGCTTCCTCGTCGTCGAAGTATGATGTCTTCCACATACGAGGGCTAGGCTTCGCCCCTCTCCGTCCGCTGAATGCTGGTCGTATAGTCGATACTGTAGCGAACCGCCAGGTGGTCGCTGTGAGTGTAGCCATCATCTACCCTCCAGTTCGAACTACTCGTTTGACCAGGGCTCCAGAACGTAACGTCGATAATCGACTCGGCCCCGTTCCAGCTGTAGGTACTATTGGTACCGACATTAGCCAAGTCCACATCCAACATGGCCAGTGATTCCAGCAGGATCTACCCCCGTTGATTCGTGGATCGGCTTCCCCATTCCACGGCCCAAGCGTTGAAGTCCCCCGCTATCGCCACCGGCCTACGCCCCATCAAGTTAGCCGTCAAACAATCTAGCATTCGACCGAACTGCTCGATCGACCATCGAGGAGGCGCATAGCAGCTGCAGAAGAAGACACCGTTGATTTTGGAAATGACGAAGCCCGGAAATGACGATGACGTTTCCTAAAACATAGATTCTTTACACATTCTTCTGTTTCGACCAACAGCGACGAACAACGTCCGCATACCTAGAAGTGCGAAGTCAAATATTTATTACCTACTTCAACAAGCGACCCTCAAGATATTTACAAACGCAAAGCTAAATTACAAACATATGGTGCTCCAGATTTCTTCTGTTTAGCGTTAAGTTCGACTTGTGTGAACCTTCTCCATTATATACAAAATTGAATAAAGTCAGTCTTAGCTGTAACCTCGAACGAGTCACAAGACTTTTCATCTCTATGAGAAAACCCGGATAACGAGAAACCCCACATCGTTTGTCGAAGACACCAACTTATGGACTGGGTATTTCCTCGTTGTCCATATCGCCGCCATTTTAGACCCATCGGTGATCTGCTATGATGGCGATATCCGTCCCCCATTCAGCAACTGTCTGACACAGCAGTTGCTGGACTGCATCACAGTGGTTCAGGTTTAGCTGCGTTATCTGCACTGTGATTTTGCAGCACGCTTAAACGCCGGCACTTCGAACCCCCCATGGGGTGCTTGCTGTTCGCAGCTTTGCTGGAATAAATCAAACAGTTGGGAGGGTTCGTGCAGCATTGTGCCTTATGTCCTTTCAATCCGCAGCGTCGACAGAGCTTGCTTCTGTCGGTTCCAGGCACTTGAAGCAAACTTCGGGTTGCTCATATATGCCCACAGGGCATACCGACCACCCCACCTTGACGCTCCCTAACTTGACTACCTTGGAGGCGTCCGCTGCAGGTAGCCGAACCAATGCTACCTGTGTCCCTGCCGGACCTTTCCGTAGCCGAACGGCTGCGGTGGACGCCTCCACTTCACACTGTCGCCGCAGTGCCGTGACGAGCTCTTCGACTTCGGTGATCTCGTCCAGGTCTTTAACCCTTAGATTCACCTCCGTCGTGAGTGCCCTCACCTTGACCGTCTCGCCTAGGACTTCCTCCGCCAACTTCTTGTAGGCGGCGCCCTTTTGCGAGACGCCCCGCTTTAGCTCGAGGATCATCTCGCCCATCCGGGTACGTCTTATTCGACGTACGTCGGCGCCGAGTTCACCGAGCTTGACGTCACTCCTCATCGCCTTCAAGACGTCCGAGTACTTAGCCTCGTCCGTTTTGATGACTAGGGCATCGCCCCTGGAGCGATTGGCGCCCACCCTAGACTTCTTGCTACCCTCATTCGCCTGGGCCTTCTTTTCAGCCCCTGACGTCTTCGGTTTCCTCTTGTTCTTGACCAGGGTCCAGGAGGCGTCATCCCCCTCTATTTCCCTGGTCTGGGGCGGCCGTAACCCCTTACCACCGTCTTTCCTGGGTGGACGGACCTTTACAGGTCCTTCCTCCCCCGGTTTTAGAGGTACCTGGCCGGGGTTCAGCTTCCCAGCCCCACTACCCTTGTTCGGGGTAGTAACCCTCCGCGTTTTGGAGCGGCCCCAGGGAGCTCATGCCCTGGAGACTGTCTCTCCCGTTTTTGTGTCTGCTCCATTGGAGCAGTCACCCCCGACGTGCCGGCGAATACTTGAGCCTCAGTTTGGGTATTTAGAGTGATTGAATTAGTATAAGTGAGTGAGTGAGTAGGAGTGTGAAGAGTAAGTGTGAGTACCTCCCGTTACGCTGGGATATGGATACTCTGAAGTAGTGCGTAACCTAACCCCGAATCCCAAGGTGTCAGGCGACCCGTGCCGAGGGAATGAATGGCCTGGGGGCTGAAACAATTAGCCAGGCAGTTAACGGAGCCTGTAATGCTTGGTAGACACCTTTTCGTGCTGCATTACGCAGAAAGATCTACCACACTGTGCTCTAGTTCTTACTATTCTTGTAATACTTGAGTGATGGTCGAAAGAGTATGAAACGACTATAATTTGCTTTTAGATCACCCACCTTTTGCTCCTTTTTGATGAAGTCAATGGAGTAAATTATAAAAACTTTACTCAATCTTAGGTTGGTTTCGAAGTCGACGACATGAATCTCCAAGCTCCAGAGCGCTGATTAATTAGGAAAGAAGCAGAAACGAATTTGGTGGGTCTGCTGAACCCTCTGACTGATTAGAGCTCTGTGTAAAAATGAGATTCAGAGCATGAGCATGAGCATGAGCAGGATGACCATACAATTCGTAGTTGCTACTCCGTGATTGACCAGAACGATCGAAGTTGCACAAGGAATCAATAGATGGAGACTGGGAATGGTTTCACATCATCAATGTGCACAATGCGAGAGTTCTGTTATTCAAAGAATCAATAACGGCGCCGGCCACGTCCTTATGGTCATCGGGGAAGGGAAGGAATAATTGTGTGACATTCGTTGTTACTAGAGACCGAGAACACCTCTGCATCTCCACGAATGTCACAGGAGTTGGACGTTGTTGATAAGGATAGGTAAGGATTAAAGTAACATAGGTCTGGATTCACATTGGTATGTGATGTGATCTATGAAACTGTGAACAATAAACATACAGACACTACTACAACATGGACAGAATTATTAAGATACAGTTTTACTTAGTATAGAAACGAGTATTAGCTCATTTCTTGTTCTAGCACTGCTAGAACATATGATAGATATTATACTTTGATTACAGCTTACACTACGTAAGAAATATAAAGCGGAGAGGAAGAAACATCAAATGAAATAATATATGAAACATGTAGAGTAGAGTATTACCAATAACATGTTCCCATATCAATCATACATATTTGTAAAATGAGCGATTTCGTCGCAATATGTGTCATTTTTTATTGAGAAGAAAAAAAGAAAGATAATGGTTTCCATTTAGCCTAGCGAACAAATGCGTGGGATAACCTTTCCGTAGATTGCAAGTTTGATTGTCGATCCCGGTCTAGGGTGGAAAACATTTTCGACACCCTGGGCATAAATGTATCTTATGTGGCAACCACAATGCATACACTAATAAGTTGAAAAACAGGCCAAGATTTTGTTGAAAACAGTTTGAGCTCCAATTAATTGTTTTTGATGGTGATTGATACTGGCACATGAGATTAATTCAGGGAGCAATAAACCTATGGACGGTGGGAAAAATGAAACCGGAGAGAGATCGCGTAGGAAAAAAGTTATAAATATCTTCCGGTATTCTATTTGGTCTATAATTATTAGCGGTTAAGATAAATGTGTAATTGTTTGACATTGTTAAGTAAAAAATTGACCAAATTCATTCAGCGACATATTCACATACTTCACCGTTCAAAGCCACAGAGAAGATTTCTTTTGATCTAGGGTAAAATGCCCAATAGTGGACCCCCTAGTAGCGAAATTTTGCTATTCCTCGCATAAGAAGTGGATATTTTCAAAATATTAATTTTGTGTGATACCTAATATCAAGCTCTGCATCTCCTCTTAACGATACATACATAAAACACTCAAATACTCAACGTTATTCGTTGAAATTAACATTTTAAAGTCTGACTGAATTCGTCCTATTGTAGACCCCCTGGGGGTCCATAATAAGAAATTGCTTCCCTATAGTCGACACTGTATTTGATTTTCATGTTCCGTTTCGGGACGTTCTTCTTCCCTATTATGGACCCCCCAAATATTCCTATATTGGACACTCTCGTGTTTATTTTTTATAGAATTGTAAAAAATCATCTAATTTTACTTTTCATAGCATTTCTAATCTATGTAATCAAATCATAGGACTGTAATGTAGGTTCCCCCGATGGAATTTCATAGCAAAATGTTTACATTGTGCTGTAATAATGCAAAAATGGCTGGAGGGTCCACTATTCGGCACTTTACCTCAACTGTACCTACGAATCGAAGAATTGAAATGCTATGGGATCTATTAGCGTGTTGTGAGATAAATACAGCAGAAAAGACTTCAGTTGTGGAAGAAGGGAAAAAAAGTAAACAGAAAGAACACCTCTTTCGATACGAAAGCTGATTTTAAGATTTTAGTGGAATGTATTTACTTGTCACATGAGGAGCCTGCACTACTCCATCCAACTCAGCTAACTCCACCACCCCCACTGCACCCTCGACAGACACACACCCCGACCCCAACAGCAAAGCCACCTCCAGCACCCCGCACTCGACTCGACTTCGTATCTACTTGAAGTCGAGTCAAGCACGAGACACCGAAGACGGCCTCACCTCCGAGGCCGAAAAACGCATCCGCCAAAGGCACAATAAAGTAGTGGAACCGAACGGAATAGCACAGGCTCGTCCTATGACCCCTTTCGATCCCACCACCCTCTTTTAAATAAAGCCTACAAAGGAAAAACAACATGAAACACGCTCACCAAATTCATCTTCCGCTTTACAGTTCGAAGCCTGCAGGAACAGCATTTTAAGTTTGCTAATGCACCATTCGTATATAAAAACTACACACGCGCTTCACGTTCGATCGTAATTAATATCCACGATACCCACTTAACAAATAGAAAAACACCATCAATAGAACACTGAATCGGCTGGGTGGCGTAGCCCGAATCACCATCCGCCGAATTTTGCAAAATGCCAAAAACGAGACAAACCGACGCGCAAACAAAATTACGTGCGTTCACAACCATGGCACACTCGGATCCCCAGAAAGGATGTCACTCTGTGTAAAAATGAGATTCAGAAATGCCAAAGGCAACGAAATCAGATCTTTGTACAAAAACGAATTCGGAACTCATAAGAAGAAGCAAAAATATGTTTGAACTACAGTACCGATGCATGGTCGAAATCAGTATTATCTCACTTATTGTTGAGCCGAAAATGATTGAGGGGCGCGCTTTTGAGAGTTGGTATAAGCCATTTCTCGAAGGGTATTGATAGCGGTACCTTAATCTAAACAGGCCTTACATTATGTTTGAGAAATATCTGAATAAAAAAACGACTTCTTCATTTCTTCTTAATAGAAATGGAGCAGAAAGACATACACCAAACAAATGACACGGGTACACTACAAAAGTTCAATGAAATGGACGCAGTGGTTCATCCCGAACAAAAAAAAAGTGTGAGTACAAGTGAGTGAGTGTGTAAGAGGTAGCGAGTGAGTAGGAGTGAGTGAGTAAGAGCGAATGAGTTAGTAAAAGTGAGTAAATGAGTAAAAAGGAGTAAGTGAATAAGTGAATAATAGTGAGTGCATGATTAAAATTGAGTGAGTGAGAATGAATGAGCTAGTAAGAGTGAGTGAGCGTGTAAAGTGTAAATAAAGTGATAAGAATGAGCGAGTGAATGAGGAATAAATGAGCAAAAGTGTGTAAGAGTTAGTGAGTGAGTTAATTTAGAGAAGGCATTGTTTTGACTGTTCGCATTACACCGTGCAAACGCGTTCATTTAAAGAATGCATCATCTGATATGTGACCTTATACGGAGCAAACGCGTTCTATTGAAAAAAAAAAAATGTTTTCGGAGTAATGTCCTTTCGGGGTGATAGATTTCGGGGTGATGTCTCATTCTTGTGATGGTGTTCAGGTACTGTCCCATTCGGAGTAATGGCGTTTGGGGTACTGGCATTCGGGCTGCGAAATGGTGAGTTGACATCCGGGAAGGGGCACCTAACATAGCTCTGGTCCTCACAAGTTTCAATACTCACGCTTCCACGGGTCTTCCGATGACAATTGACTGCCAGCTAAGGGTTGCGTACTTAGCTGGTAGTGCAGCCTGGGCACTGTTGTCCTTCTGACATCAGCTAGAGTGAGAGGGTGCGTCCTGTGGGGTCTGTCTAGAATGTGATGGGGTTCGACAGTGGGCTCTGTTGAACTTCTATAAAAAGCTGCATGTGTCCCCAAGCAAGCCCTATCAAAGCGGCCATGTGCCGCTCAAAGCGCATTAGCCTAGTCCTGGTGTTGGGTGGGACTTTAAACAAATTTGACCCGACTAATCGAGCGTCTGTTCACCAAGGAGGTGCGGCTCCAACAGCGTCTGTTCTGGCATCCAGCGGCTGAGTATGAAATGCTATTCCCCGGAAGCTATACCTAAGATGGCAGCCCCATCTTGGTGGATAGGGAACCGTGGGCCAACAACCTACTGTTCCCGAAACATCAATTTGTTCGAGAATCCGATAATGAAAGAATACGGACTGATTTTACGGCGACGACTCTTAGCGCGAAACAACGGACACGAATAGGAACATGGAACGTTTTAACCCTAGCCCAGCAGGGTAAATTGGCACAACTTGCCAATGAGGCACGCCGCATGAAGCTTGAGATCCTGGGACTGAGTGAAGTCCGTTGGCCAAACTTTGGAGAACACAGAACGCCGTCGGGACAAGTTCTGCTATACTCTGGTTTACGAAGTGAACACGCTCCCCGGCATCGCGGAGTTGGCTTTCTACTAAGCGCTCAGGCACACTCTGCGCTTATGAAGTGGGAACCTATAAGTGAAAGGATAATCGTTGCCGGATTTAGAACACGGGTCCGAAACCTTACTACAATTCAATGTTATGCGCCAACCGATGCTGCCGATCTGCAAGACAAAGAGAACTTCTACAGTCAACTCAATGCCGTCGTAGATAGAATTCCGAAGGGTGATATCAAGATCTGTTTAGGTGACTTCAATGCGAAGATCGAATCCGACAACTCGAACCATGAGCGCATTATGGGACGCGGTCTCGGAGAAATGAGCGAAATGGAGAGCTGTTCGCAGAATTTTGTAGTAATAACGACATGGTGATCGGGGGATCGCTCTTCCCTCATCGACCTGTTCACAAGGTCACGTGGGTCTCCCGTGACGGCTTTACAGAAAATCGAATCGACCACATCTGCATCAGCCGAAAATGGAAACGGAGCCTTCTTGATGTACGGAATAAACGTAGTGCCGATATCGCGTCTGATCATCACCTCCTCATCGGCGAAATACGCCTGCGCATTGCGCGGATTCGTCGACAGGAGGAAAGAGTTGGACAACGATTCAACACACGCCGACTGGAAGATGCCACGGTGAAACGGTCCTTCGTTGAAGAACTGGAGACGCGTGCTGCAGATATTCCGGAAGGTGGCAGCGTGGAAGACCAATGGACCGCCATCAAGAATGCCTTCATCACCACCAGCGAGAATAATCTGGGCGAACTATACGCACCCAGAAAAAAACAATGGATCACCGATGAGACCTGGACAAAGATAGAGGAGCGAAGAGAAGCCAAAGCCGCGATAGAGCGATTGAAAACCAGAGGAGCCAAAGTGCTAACTCGTCAACGATACGCGGCTCTTGAGAAGGAAGTAAAACGCTCATGTCGACGGGAGAAGCAGACTCTCTGGCCGCAACCGGGGACATTCGCCTCCTCTACGATATCTCACGACGCTTAAGCGGGGCGAAGATAAATGCAACGATGCCTGTGAAAGACGCGAATGATCAGTTATTGACCGACCCAACTGACCAGCTGAAACGCTGGTTCGAGCACTTTGAACAACTTTTTCAAGTGCCAGCCAGGCCATCACCACCTCGGCATGATCTGCATAGGATCTGACGTATAACACGCGTCAATACCGAAGCTCCATTACTGCTAGAGATTCAAACAGCCATCCAAAGCATGAAATCGAAAAAGGCTCAGGGGTCGACCGCATATCAGCCGAGATGCTCAAAGCTGACCCCATAACATCCGCTCAACTACTGCATCGTTTTTTTCGTAATATCTGGGACACCGCAACTTTCCCGGTCGACTGGATGCAAGGTATCTTAGTGAAGGTGCCCAAAAGGGTGACCTGACTGTATGCGATAACTGGCGAGGCATTATGTTGCTGTGTACCGTTCTCAAAGTTCTGTTCAAAATTATCCTAGCCCGGATTCAAGAGAAGATCGATGCGACTCTCCGACGGCAGCAAGCCGGATTCCGTGCCGGAAGATCCTGTGTGGACCATATTGTCACGCTCCGCATCATTCTGGAGCAGGTCAACGAATTCCAAGAGTCCCTTTACTTGGTATTCATTGACTACGAAAAAGCTTTCGACCGTCTCAATCACGAGAATATGTGGGGCGCCCTGAGACGCAAGGGAGTTCCTGAGAAAATCATCGGCCTCATCGAGGCACAGTACGAGGCCTTCTCGTATAGAGTGCTGCACAATGGGGTCTTGTTCGACCCTTGTCCGATGACGTTGCACTCCTCACGCAACGGCCCTCTGATATGCAGAGTAAGCTCAACGACCTTGCCGAGCGCTCCTCTTCGGCAGGTTTAGTCATCAACGTCAACAAAATCAAATCGTTGGATGTAAACACGGTGACTCCTTCCAGTTTCACAGTAGCCGGGCAACCAGTGGAGAATGTTGAAAGATTCCAATATCTTGGTAGCCAAATGTCGTCAGACGGCGGTACCAAGATCGACATAGGCGCACGGATCAAGAAAGCAAGGGCTGCCTTTGCGAGTTTAAGAAATATCTGGAAGAACAGGCAGATAAGTGAACGCACCAAAATACGAATTTTCAACTCTAACGTGAAATCTGTGCTGTTATACGCTAGCGAAACATGGTGTGTATCAGTGGAGAACACTCAACGGCTGCAGGTGTTGATTAACAGATGCCTGCGGTATATAAATCGGGCCTGGTGGCCTCACAACTGGATCTCCAACAACGAGCTCCATCGTCGTTGTCACCAGAGGCCGATAGCAACAGAAATTCGGGATCGGAAGTGGGGCTGGGTCGACCTCACTCTACGTAGGGGCGGAAACGAAATCTGTTAACAAGCATTAGCCTGGAACCCAGGTGGATATCGCAGCAGAGGCAGACCCAGAGGCTCATTAAATAAATAAAAGAAGTCGACCGAAATCTAACCAGGCAACAGGTTAAAGCGATAGCCGGGCAACACTCAAGATGGAGATCTTTCAAGTCCCTTTGCACCACCGGAGGTGTACAGGACCCATAAGTAAGTAAGTAAGGTCGTACTTTCGGTTTTTGCCTATGTGATAATCCTCCGTTTCCATACAAGCTACTATTAGTTTTGAAGTGAGCTTTAGTATTCCCGAAAGCCTAGCATTAAAAGCACTGCATTGCAAAGAGATAATAGTGGCGGGTTGGAGACCTAAGAAAAACCGAAATGCATGTATTTTGCAATGGTGTCAAAATCACTTCAAATGTGAAGATCAGCAGATGGTTGTTAATTCTGTTTTCTCCTTCTCTTTTGGTTGTCTTAGGGGCCCCATACACGCTCCGACATGTTGTACAACTTTGACTCCGCCCCAGAAAATTTGGTTCGGTTGGATCAATGAAGGGTTCAATTTCGTATCTTGACTAGTGGTTCAAATACTCTCTTTAGACTTTGACCAAGAAATAGACCTCACTTAGAAGAACCGATTTTAGGGCGTCCCAGTTACAGTTGTGCTACAAATCGCCATCATCAAAAGTTCACTTTAGACGTAAGCTATTTGGTAGGACCTGCTTTATTGATAACCGAAAACACGATTGAAAAGTTGAAGCCTAATTGCTATCCCACCTTTACAACCAAAGTAACTGAATTGCGAAAAACCTTGCTGAGTCAATATCAAGTCAATGAGATTTTTAATAACCACGAAGTTTCTAAATAACCACCGAATTCGGCGCATTAGTTCCCTACCAGGTAATGCTTATGAAAAGAAGCCGGAGTAAAATTAATGTGAAGTAGGGGAAATGACGGATTTGGCAGGTTTTGTTCTATTATTGTCAGAGGGTTTTCTATAACTAATTATTGCCAAATTTGGCACAAACATTCTTTGCATATTGAAGAATGTTGTGGCCAAATTTCATAAATTTAGGTCAACAAAAACCCCCCTGACAATAATAGAACAAAACCTGCCAAAGCCGCCATTTTCCCTATTTATAATGCATTTCATATGCAGTGTTATGAATAATCGCAAATATTTTGTTTGGAATATCTGGCTTATATAAGAAAACTTTTTGTGAACTTAAGCATTCGGATAGAATTTTAGTTAAGAGACCCCTCGTTAGTAATTCAAGATTTCCGTTTCCTTTTTCCCCTTTCCCAATGTCTCCTCGTTTCGAATGATTCCGCAACGCTTGCCAAATCCACTAGCGATGAATTTGAAACGTTCCGTGATTCCGTTCTTCTCGCGAAAACGGAACGTCAAAACCTCATCATCCACACAATTCTTCAAACGCCACGTCATTGACGGCGGTGCGGTGCAGAAAGCCGGTCTGCGCTGGAATGCCCATCGTATCGATTCGGCTGGCTGGCGCGCAGCTTCTTGGTGGCCAGAAGCAGCAGCGATGGTGACAAAAAAGTGATCACTCTGTCGCATTTATGAATTTTTCAAATGTATGCGATCCATCAGATATTGCTGCGAATCGCAGGCCCACCACGGCGATGCAGACGATGATCATCCGTAGGTCCACATTTGCCAATACAATTGGATGAGGGTAAAGCGATTTTCGAAATGTTTGATTTCTTTTTCGATTGTTTCACTGGTGCAGATCGCGCAGCGAAAAATGTGATTTCGAGCTGTTACTTTTGACAGGTCTACCGGGTGAATTTTTATGAGCTTTGAAGAATCAGAAGAAGTTAGAATACATTTTAACAGACACTATAATATTTGTTTTCTTTGATCCATTGAAGAATGTGTAACACTCATCATTGGACTATCCTCGCCGTAAGTTCGAAACCCAACAATAGCATACATAATTATTTTGTACCAACGCACATTCAGAGCCTTACAATAAACGAACAACCAACGATTTTTTTCAAACAATCTTTTCAGTTAGCATCGAATCTGCTGATACTGCGTGGACCTACTACTGTACTGCTATTTAATTTGACACCGATAGCGGCACAACTTCAAGACCCATAATTATTTTGTTTTTCAATCAGTCGTCAGACGAAACATTTGAATACATTGACGGTGGTTTACAGAAATGGAAATTCATAAGTTGTACAGCAATTTATCTTACTGCTTCGCATTCGGGGGAACAAAAATTCCAGTAGCACGAAAATCAATGCCACTGTTAGTGAAGCAATCTTTCTTCTGTGTGGCACGTTCTGATTCACGCTCGGGGCCAGCGGAATGGGAAAAATGTAGGTCAAACACGCATACCCCGGTCCGGAATCCGTTCAGGCGAAACAAAAGGCCCGGAAAGCGTGTGCCAACTGAAACTTATTGTAGGACATTACCTACAAATATATATTACATAATTTCGTATAATTTATGATAATCGAATACCGAAATAGTCTGGCGGAGGGCGAAAAGTGCGTTGGTGAAAATGTTGCCCACCTTGCAAAGCCAAACTGATACTGGTTTTATGACTTTCTTCGAGAATCAGACGCAAAGTTTGGGTGAAGTGGGGGAACGAATTCCACCGCCCCTAATGGTAATTATTACAACAGTAAGTAGTACTACTACAGTCAGTTAGTGCCGCCGAATTTTGGTTCTAGCACAAGAGGATGGTAGCGAGCGCTTCATTCCCGCAACTGGTATGTTAATTACGGAGGAAAAAGGGAATGACATGTTTGGTGGATTTCGTCCGACATGGGACATTCTCTGGAAGTCAAATGTGCCGACAAACAATTACAACCGTTTGTGATAGCAGAGCGGCGAAAGAATGGAATTGCTTTGCATGGTAATATCTTACGTACTTAGAGAGTCCGATGAACATGCAGTAGAACAAGTTCACGGAATCGTTGAACCGAAATCGAATTAGGCTCATAATTTGGGGTGACGTTCACAAGAAGATTGCTAGGAAAGCCGAAAGGTTACTGAAACTCTTAGACTATAACCGCACCATTTTACCGTTTCGAACAACTTTCAATGTACATTTAGCAACAGCATTTAAGCTTCGTGGCCATGAGGTTCTCTACGTCAGACGTCCATTTGTGACATGTATTCGTTGGATTCCCGCCATAGAAACGAAAAAGCTATCACGGAAAAAATCCCGAAAGAATCTGGTCCCCTGGCTGTTATCTTCTTCTTCTTATTGGCATTACATCCCCGCACTGGGACAGAGCCGCCTCGCAGCTTAGTGTTCATTAAGCACTTCCACAGTTATTAACTGCGAGGTTTCTTAGCCAAGTTTACCATTTCTGCATTCGTATATCATGAGGCTAACACGATGATACTTTTATGCCCAGGGAAGTCGAGACAATTTCCAATCCGAAAATTGCCTAGATCTGGCTGTTATAGAATTACATAAATTGATGTTTTTTCGCAATTTGGTCTGCCGATTACAAATTACTAGATCGAGGCTCACTAAAGAGAGAATTAAGAGTTTTTCGTTGGGTTCGTAAAACAATGTTTTCATCTGAATAAGGATTCTTTCGAAGGTTAGTGCACTTAGAGGAGGAAGTCTGACTTATGTTAGTCGTCACGGATACGATTTCCCTAATTGAAACTTCTAACTTTCATGGCATAATTTAGCTTTGCTCTTCCACGAAAACATCGAAATGGAATTTAGGAGTCGAATCTCAAACTCAACTAACAGGTATATTTGGTGGAATTTTTCACTTTTGCAATGAACTTTCAAAGACCTAAGTTGGGAAATCAAGGTAAAAACATTGACCCACAGATCTACACTTTGGCATCATGCTTCCCCAAAAGGTGGACGATGATACTCCTCGCCTTTGACAAATGCAAGGACATTTCGTCACACAGTACGATGGTTAGGTTACTGGAGAAGCACGCTATTCTACAATCAACATTAAAAGACAAGATCACCATCTTCGACCAGAGGTTGCATGAACTGAACACTGTGGAGTAGGCAATATGTATTTGTGTATGACCCCTTCCGTTACCAACCCCATTTTCGAAAATGAAAATAAAAATCTTCTTGGCTGTAACTTTTTTGTCTTTTAACAATTTGTTCGCAACTTTCACCCAGGGCCGGTTTTAGGGGGGGGCGGGGGGTGGCGTGGCCCCGGGCCCCCACAAATCTTATGTACCAAAACCAACCTTTTTTGTACATTTTGGGGCCCCCACAAGCTGGCGGCCCCGGGGCCCCCTTCCAGGTAAATCCGGCCCTGCTTTCACCAAAAGAAGCGGAAATTATTCAAGTTGTAGGGGATTTATGGATTTCCAGAATTGGCAACTTGCTTCCGGATTTAAAATGGGTGTTGCCTTTGAATGCCATCATGTGACACATTAAACTTCATGATTTCATAAGTTATTCAGGGATTGAACCTATCATTTCATTATCATTTAGTATTCAGCTAATAACTCATTCCAGAGGCGCAATTCCGAAAAGTGTTGTATGGCGGACTTCTAGCACTATTTCCCCTCTAAAACTTTGTCTTAGGGTACATATCTCTATGTCTCATATTTACATCGTTAAACGCTAGTATCACTTAATATACTAAATGATAATAAGTGTTATTATCATTTAGTATGTTAAATGATACTGGCGTCAATATTAGACATAGAGCAATGTACCCCTAGGTAAAATTGTAGAGGGGAAATAGCGCTAGAAGTCCGCCATACAACACCTTTCGGAATTCCACCTTTGGAATGAGTTATTGGCTGAATACTAAATGATAGTGAAATGATAAGTTCAATCCCTGAAGTTATTGCAATCTATGGTAGTTTTGTACTTCCTAGAGCATATTGGAACTGTTACACAAATTGCGTACGCGCCGCTGCCATCAATTAGAAGCAGTGAATTTGTGTCAGCCTATGACGCATAATTCAACAATAATAATGATTATTTTCTGCACGTACAATACCATTGATACATATTTATCGTCACAACTACAGAAAATAGAACAAAACAACACTATATGATGAATGAATGAAAGGCAGTGATTGATTGTTGATTACAATTATCGGGTAGAAATTCTCTTGTACAGATTGTGAATTTTAGAAAACTAAACATTATTTACTAGGTATAAATTACTGAACTCGTGTAAATTAGCCGTACAGTACAGTGCACAGTTTAACTGTTTAATAATTATTTCTCACAAGATCAAGGTAATTGCGTTTGAAAGTAAGTGATTGCGACGGGTTAAGACTAACTTTAAATCTAAATCACACAGCGAATATCACAGCTGTATCACGCACTGCATACAGGCCCTAATTTGCACAGAAGTACGTACACTGAGGTAAATGAAACAAAATATTATTGTAGATTCCCTAAAGCACAGACAAACAGACATTACACTCGTCAAATTTCCATCGTTCACTGATTTACTGGCCAATTCAAATAATGATTGTATGACATTTGCCAGAAAACCATTTGCCAGAATCAATTTGCCAGAATGGTTTTTGCCAGAAACCCATTTGCCAGAATGGACCATATGCTAGAAAACCATTCCCCAGAATAGACCATTTGCCAGAATGTACCATTCCCCAGAAATAGTAAAACTGTAAATTTCAATTATTATTGATGGCTAAAGAATAGAAACAAATTATATAAAGAAGGTAATTTTGCATAACGTGGATTTGGCATTCTTCTTCTTCTTCTTGTTGGCATTACATCCCCACACTGGGACAGAGCCGCCTCGCAGCTTAGTGTTCATTAAGCACTTCCACAGTTATTAACTGCGAGGTTTCTAAGCCAGGTTACCATTTTTGCATTCGTATATCATGAGGCTAACACGATGATACTTTTATGCCCAGGGAAGTCGAGATAATTTCCAATCCGAAAATTGCCTAGACCGGCACCGGGAATCGAACCCAGCCACCCTCAGCATGGTCTTGCTTTGTAGCTGCGCGTCTTACCGCACGGCTAAGGAGGGCCCCCAGGATTTGGCATTATTCAGTAATAAAGGGATTTGCGGTATAATTAATTTTCATAAAAGGGATTATTCAACATATTAGACAATTTTCAGAAAGGTGGATACTATTTATCAAAAAAAAAAAACATGTTTGTCTAATACAAACAAACTGTTAACGAATGGATATCATATTTCTTCGTCTCATTCCAGACACAGACTTCATTTCAAAAATTAAATCATATCTACAATTATATCATTTTAAGTCAAACAAGACGCCATTGATTTCATTGAAGAAGTTATATCTACAAGTCTAGGCAAAATGTCTAAAAAAAGAAATCATATCCACAATTGACATATTCAACAACGGACATGGGCAACCACCTACGTTTAAAGAAGGGATAACATCTTCTTCTTCTTCATTGGCATTACATCCCCACTGGGACATAGCCGCCTCGCTGCTTAGTGTTCATTCAGAACTTCCACAGTTATTAACCGTGGGGTTTCTAAGTCAAGTTACCATTTTAGCATTCGTATATCATGAGGCTAACACGATGATACTATTACGCCTCGGGGAAGTCAAGACAATTTCCAAACCAAAAACTACCTAGACCACCGGTACCGGGAATCGAACCCAGTCACCCTCAGCATGGTCTTGCTTTATAGCCGCGCATCTTATCGCTAGGCTAAGGAGGACACCGGGATAACATCTATCCTTGCCTTAATCGGAGCAAGCACCTTTTTTAAGAAATGTATCATATCCACTATTGCTTCATTTCAGACAAACGCTTATTTGCAAAGAAGGGATCACATCCACCCTTGCTTTAATTCGGACAAGCGCCTAAAGAAGGAATCACATCCACCATTGCTTCATTTGTGGCAAACGCCTACTTTTAAAGAAGCGACCACATCCACCATTGCCTTAATCCGAGCAAGCGCCTTCTTTTAAAGAATGAGTTACATGCACAATTACCCTTATCCGAAAAAGCGCCTTCTTTTGAAGAAGGTATCATATCGACCATTGCCTTAATCCTGGCAAACACCTATTTTTAAAGAAGGGTTCACATCCACCATTGCCTTAATCCGTGCAAGCACCTACTTTCAAAGAAGGTATCATGTGCACCATTGTTTTAATCCTAGCAAACGCCTATTTTTGAAGAAGGGTTCACATCAACCATTGCCTTAATCCGGGCAAGCGCCTAATTTCAAAGAAGTTATCACATTCACCATTGCCTTTATTCGGACAAGCGCCTTCTTTTGAAGAAGGGATCATATCCACCATTGTTTTAATCCTGACAATCGCCTATTTTTAAAGAAGGGTTCACATCCACCGTTGCCTTAATCCAAGCAAGCGCCTGCTTTTAAAGAAGCGATCACATCCACCATTGTCTTAATCCGGGCAAGCGCCTACTTTTAAAGAAGGAATTACATCAACCATTGCGTTAATCCGGGCAAGCGCCTATTTTAAAAGAAGGAGTCACCTCCACCATTGCCTTAATCCGGGCAAACACCTATTTGAAAGAAAGGATCACATCCGCCATTTTTGCCTTAATCCAGGCAAGCTGCTATACTCGGCTTATGTATGCATACGTCTTATATACAGATTAGGTATTTTCAATTCTATTATCGACAACAACAAAGCAAAATTATAAAAAATGTCCCTTATGCCAAATGACCCTCTATTTAACCGCTGTTCATAGTTATGCCAAAAGTTTATGGCGTTAAGAATTCTCGCTTAACTTTTCAAAAGGACCTAAGTAACATTTTTTTCATGAATTAATTTGAGTACTGCAATCAAAAGCTTTCATGTTGTTCTATTGATTGCGCTATTCAAATTAATTCATGAAAAAAATGTTACTTAGGTCCTTTTGAAAAGTTAAGCGAGAATTATTGCGCATACTGGGCAAACGCGTGCATGGCAAATAGATGATGACCAATTCTGGGGAATGGTCCATTCTGGGGAATGGTATATTCTGGCGAATGGCTTTCTGGGGAATGGTGCATTCTGGCATACGACTTTCTGGGGAATAGTCCATTCTGGCATATTGATTCTGGCAAAAGGTCTTCTGGCAAATGACTTTCTAGCGAATGTCATACAACCCAAATAATTATTAGTTGGCCACATCGGTTTCGCTCTAGTTTGACGTTTGCTCACTACCGCCATCTGGTTCGTGATTTGCTCAACTAACTGAAATCAACAGATGTCGTTAGTGTTTTAAATGTCTGTTTGTCTGTGCCTAAAGTGTAACATAAAATATGTAACAGGCAGATAAAACTAACTTACCGTACAAGACCACTTTCCGAATAAAACGGGATTACGAGATACTAAACGTGAGTATGAAAGAGTGGATCTCCAGTAGCCTTGCGAGCGAAGGCGTAGGATTGCCAATCTGGAGATGGCGAGTTCGATTCTCGGTCCGGTGTAGGATGTTTTCGAGTTGGCAACATTCTCGACACCCTGGGCGTAGTGTATCCATTGTATTTGCCACACAAGATACATACTAATGCAATGGCGGGCAAAGAAAAGCTTTCAATTAATAACTGAGGAAATGCTAATAGAATATTAAGTTGAAAAGCAGGCCAAGTTCCAGTTGTAATGTAGAGCCATTGAAGAAGAAGCAGAAACGTGAGTATTTAGATGATATTGATATGATAGTTTTGTACTTCCTGGGCCATATTTGAACTGATAGAAGTTGTTTATTATGAAACGCAACGCATAGTCGAACCGATTGGAATTGGTTGACGGATAAACCAGCGTACTTGTACGAGGGTCAATTTTGGGAAATAGGCAAACACCGGATCCAGTTAGCCTTGCGAGCAATACCGTCGCACTACCAATCTGGAGATAACGACGATTCTCGGTCCAGTCACACGGATGCTTTCGGTTGGAAAAAAATCTCGGGCATAGTGCGTGGAGTGTAATTGCCACAAAAGACACACATTTATGCAATTAATGGACCTAGAAAAATTTTTAATGAATAACTGCAGTAATGCAATGCGGTAAAGTTCCAGTTATAATTTGGGGCTATTCAAAAATAAGAAGAAAATCGAAAGCTATTACATTACCAAATGGGTTCATACATTGTCCGTTAAGTGAAAAACTACCTGTCTACCGGTTCTAATCGGTCCTAATATTGGCTAGGAAGTATAAAACTAACATAGAATATCATAGTTTTTGAAATCATGAAGTTTGAAATGCTGCATTTTGGGTTTTACATATTTCCCAAAATTTAACTTTGAACCGGTACTTGGTTAATCCGTTCACCGGTTCCAATCGGTACAAATACGGTCCAAGAAGAACAAAACTAGTCAAACCTCCATGAGTCAATATGGAAATATCGAGATGTGGAATAGAGAATCCTTGGGAAGCTGTTTGACGGAATCATCATAGTAACACAGACAAACAGACGTACCACTAGAGAAATTACTATCGACCATGACTTCAACGATGAATTTGAATTTGGTTGATTGTGCGTTGCACAACTAGAGGCGCTAGCGTCATAATCTTTCGAGTTTGACATTTCACTCCAGCGCCGATACATTATTTCGTATGACATGCTCGCATGTTGGACAATGGATTTTTCAGAAAAATGTTCAAACTGTTACGTCTGTTTGTCTTTGATAGTAATCTACATTTTTTTTATATGGCATAATTTGCTTCCATGAGTCGATATCGAGTCATAGAAAATCAACTCATGGAAGTTTGACTGTTATTCCATTACTTTTAAAATAATGTTTGGTATGGCACATGAAGGGGTTGCTTATTTCTCAAAAGTGACCCTTGAACCGATATTCGGTAAATCCGTTTACCGGTTTTAATCGTTTCGAAAAGGTCCAGGAAATACAAAACTACCATGGATTGCAATAACTATACTATATAGTAGCATATACCACCCTAGTAGCACAACCCACGCTGATTTCGTTGCAGGAACTCAAATGTGACCATATTTGGAAATGACGTATACTTTTCACGCGTTTTGCATTATTAAAGAATAAACTGCTTTATAGCTTGTACTTGTTTATTTAATGAAACCAACAATTTCGCCCATTGCTTATTTTCTCATTCCAAAATTCACCAGGTTTATAATAGGGATTTTACTGTATATCTAAATTGGATTATGGCCAGCACAGCTCCGCAGCTGGCAGCTTACTCATGAAACATTTCTCGAAATATAACCGAAAATTTTAATACATATATTGCCAGGATTTCTTCTGAATAAGTTTGTGGTCACTGACGACCCACGGGAATCTATTTTATTTTTGTAGCAAACAATCTGAACCCCTACTACATGTTTCCGAAACAATCCCAAGAATTTTGAAACATACATTGCCAGGGTCTCCAATTATACTTATGAGCAGAATTGCTAATCATCAAATGCCAACTACAATTCGCGATCTACGATGATTACGAGTGGGAAATATATTCGACTCTCTGGGCATAGTGAATCCTTTGCGCCTATCACACAGTCATGCTATTGACCGGAATAGAATCGCTTCCAATTGCTTACTGTGGAATGGGAACCTGTTCCAGGTTGATTAGTCCGCTGTCAAGCCATACTATGGGGCGATTCAAATATGACGTCCACTACTTTTTGAGATTTATAGACCCCCCCACCCCCATCTGTCACGCTTTTTTGTATACCTAGTATATGTACTGTCACAAACTCTTAGACCCCCCCCCCCCCCTTAGACGTACCAAGAACGGTGAAATGATCTTGGTACTGAAGCGTGGCGCGCAATCCAGCGGGGTGGCTTACAAAAAGCTTGCCCAGGAGGTCTTGGGTGACGGCGCTCAGGTCAGGTCGTTGGGTGCGGAAGTGACCCTCCAGTGTAAGCAGCTGGATGAGGTCACGACCGCGGAAGACGTCGTCTCTGCCGTCAAAGAGCAGTGCGGCACAGAGGTTGAGCGGTCCTCTGTACGTCTAAGAAAGGGATTCTTTGGTACGCAGGTAGCCTATCTCAGACTACCGGTGGCTGACGCCAAAAAGGTCATTGAGAAAAGGAAGCTGAAAATCGACTGGTCAGTATGCCCAGTAAGCGTGCTCCAGCCACTTTCAGTGGACAGGTGCTACCGGTGCCTTGAGTCCGGGCACAAGTCTTATGACTGCAAGGGCCCAGACCGAAGCAAGATGTGTCGTCGCTGCGGCTAGGAGGGACACAAGGCGCAGAAATGCGACAAGGCACCTAGGTGCCTTATCTGCGCCAGTAATAAGCAGGCCCGGAACCATGCTATGGGCGGGCCTGCGTGTCCCTTCGGAGAAGCCAATCGGAAAAAGCCGTGCAAGTAACACAGCTGAATCTGAATCATTGTGCACCTGCCCAGCAACTGCTGTGGCAGGCGGTCTCGGAGTCGAGGATCGATGTCGCCCTCCTGTCCGACCCGTACAACGTTCCTGCCGGCAATGGCAACTGGGTGGCGGACGGGTCTAGGTCAGCGGCAATCTGCACAACGGGAAGGTACCCCGTTCAAGAGGTTGTACACTCCTCCGCGGAGGGTGTCGCGATAGCCAAGATCAATGGGGTGTTCTATTGTAGCTGCTACGCCCCACCAAGGTGGCCAATGGAACAGTTCAACCAGATGATCGACAGACTATCGGCCGACCTAGTAGGTCGGAGCCCGTTCGTTATAGCGGGAGACTTTAATGCTTGGGCAGTGGAATGGGGCAGCCGCTGCACAAATCAGAGGGGACAAGCGTTACTCGAGGCACTTGCAAAACTCGACGCAGTGCTTGTCAATGACGGAGCCAGTAGCACATTCCGTAGGAATGGGGCCGAGTCATGGATAGATGTAACGTTTGTCAGCCCCAGTCTGGTCTCGGACCTGGACTGGAGGGTAGACGAGGGCTACACCCATAGTGATCACCTAGCAATTCGCTTCAAGATCAACTATGGTGTGCAGCGTCCGAGGGCGGGTGATCCCTGTCAGGTCCGTGGGTGGAAGACCAATCACTTCGACAGCGAAGTTTTCACCGCGGCCCTGGGACTGGAGGCCAACACCGACAGTCTAAGCGGGGATGCGCTGATAGCTGTCCTATCACGCGCGTGCGACGCTACTATGCCGAGGAAAGCCCTGCCAAGAAATGGCAGACGCCCGGTTTACTGGTGGAGTACCGAAATTGCAGCCCTACGATCAGCCTGCCTCAAGGCTAGACGTAGGACGCAACGAGCCCGCACCGAGGAGGAAAGAGCGGTCCGCCGGGAAGTGTTTCAAGCTGCGAGACTGGCCCTTAACAAGGCCATCAAGAGCAGCAAGAGAGCGTGCTTCGACAACCTGTGCGAGGGTGCCAATGCGAATCCGTGGGGTGACGCCTATAAGATCGTGATGGCCAAGACCAAAGGGGGCTCTTCACCCCCCGAACGGTCACCGGACCGGTTGGCGAGGATTATCGAAGTACTCTTCCCGTCCCGAGCCACAAGTCCCTGGCCTCCTCCTGCGCTGCAAGGCACTGGGAGTGTGGCCGAAATGGTGGCTCCGGTGACGAACGAAGAGTTACTCGCAGTGGCTAACACTCTTGCGATGAACAAAGCTCCAGGCCCCGATGGAGTTCCAAACAGTGCACTCAAGGCAGCGAATATAGCGAACCCAAACATGTTCAGGCTAGCTATGCAGAGATGCCTGGATGAGTGTTGTTTCCCTGAGAGATGGAAAAGGCAGAAGTTGGTACTGCTGCCGAAGGCCGGGAAGCCTCCGGGTGACCCATCGGCGTACAGACCAATTTGCCTGATCGACACGACGGGTAAACTAAACTATGCTTGGAGAAGGCACTTCTTTTTAACTGGAGTAAAACATCTACTACACTTGTTGAATGCTGTTCATCGAATGAATTTATTGAAACTTTGTTACAATTAGATTGGTTCTTAATTCTAGTACAGTTACAGTTTGTTCGATACTTAATTCTAGTACTATAGTAGGAGGCGGAGAGAAACCCGGAGCTTATTGACTAGTTGTCCAATCAGAGAAAAGAAGGGTACATAGTTAAATACCAATACGTGTACACTTAGTGTGACACTGGTATGGCTCAAGCTATGTGCTGTTGGCATAGATCAGCACCGAAGAGGAGTTAATATGAAAGCATAAGAATGCATAGCTTATTGAGGGTTATGTAAATGCAATATGACACCATGGGACCGTTTGTCTGATGGTGCATTGCGGTACCGATTTATGACTAACTCATTGGCTGGGAGGTAAGTGTTTTGAAAATGTTACAACGTTTGGAACAATGTAAGGAGTCGAATTGCTACACTTGTGTTTTATGGAATGTGGGCAATAATTGATTAACTGTGACACGACATGTCCCAGATTAATTCATGGAACATGTCTTGTAAAAGAAATATGAGTAAGCATAACCACACTTGCTTGGGATCATAAATGAGGTGGATTTGTTATGGTTTGAAAACATGTGAAACTTGAGAAAATATTAGCGTGACTAATTTATAGTCCTGGGAAAGTCTATTATAGTACATCATCCCCCTTCCGGTGAATGATGCAGTATAGCGAAATCATTCAGTGTTGTCAACATATTGTGTAAATGTAAAATTTGCTCCAAGTTTCTTCACAACATTTGATATCTGTATGTAAATTGTTAGTATTTCTTATTATGTAAATGAAAAATTTAGTCAAAGAAATTTTTTTTTTTTTTTTTTTTTTGGTTGAATATTTCCTAAAATTTTCTTAGTCTTTTTTTGTGAACTAAATTTGATTGATTTGATTGCATATCTATGATTTCACAATTCAAGTTATTAATACTTTTAACTTTATATGGACCTGTGTAAAAGGAATCTAGTTTGCGTCTGTTTTCATTCTTTAGAAAAACTATATCACCTGTTTGAATTAATAATGGATTTGCAGATGAATCATTACTTTCTTTTCGTATATTCTTTTGTTGTACTAACTTTTGGTTCGCAATTTGATGAGATTTTTGAAGTTTGTATCTTAGTTCTTGAGAATAGAGATCTATATTGTAAACTGGATCGATTTTGTCTGTGAGTGTCTCATGTGGTAGTTTTGCCTTTAGTCCAAAAACTAATTCATAGGGTGTAAACCCGTGATCTGAATGTGGAGTTGTATTGTAAACAAATGCATAATACTGTAACCAATCATCCCAGTCTGTTTGATGCTCATTGACAAAGGAGCGCAGGTATTCATTCAAACACCTGTGATTCCTTTCCAATGATCCAATAGTTTGAGGATGATAGGCTGTGGAAAATGTTTGTTTAATTTGAAGTAATTTACATATTTGCGTGAGGATTTCATTTTTGTATTCGGTTCCTTGGTCTGATTTTAATTCTATAAATTTCCTGTAAATTAAAATAAATTTTTCAACCAAAGCTTTAGCAATAATATTTGCTTCTTTAGTTGGAATTGGTATTAGCACAATGTATTTAGTTAATTCGCACTGTATTGTTACAGCGTATCGATTCATATTATTAGATCTTGGAAGTGGACCAATTGTATCAATTTGTACCACTTCGAATGGTTTTGATGGTGTACTAGTAATGGTAAATTTTTCTTTTGTGTGTTTTATAATTTTGTTCTTTTGCACAATTCACAGGCCTTTATGAATTGTGAAATAGAACTTTTCATATTAGTCCATGTATAGACTTCTCTTAATTTGAGGTACAGACGATGCTGTCCTATATGACCTCCAGTAGGGATTGCATGATAATTTCTCAAGATCTGTTGTATTACACCGGGTTCACTAATGAACTTTGGTGGATTGTAAATGATAATTTGCAGTTGATTAAGTGTTTTAAGAGATAACTCTTTAAACATTTGTATAGGTATCATTTCGAATAATTTGTCTTGACTTGATATCGCGATTTTACTTATATTTTTTTGTTTCATCTCATTTTCTAACATTGAAAGTGCAAACGCTAACGTTTGACTTTTCATTTTGATTGTAAATTGATGCAGTACTGCTTTCCTTCTCGTTCCTCGATATATCGTGAATATTATCATGTTATTGGTGGTCGTCACTTGAAATTTTGGTAGTTTTCTCGTTTCTGTCGGGTTTTCTGTGGTATAAATAGCAAGGTGATCAATCTCACTATTGTCTTTTAAGTCATCGTTTTTCTTAATTGTATTACTTCCTTTCTGTTTTCTTGTCATAGACCTAGTGTTTACGACAAGCACGTTCATTGTCTTCAATTCTTCAGATGTCTTCACGATGCGCGATAAAGCATCTGCTCCTACATTAGCTTTACCTTTTATATATTCAATGTTAAAATCAAAGTCTTCTAAATCTAATCTCATTCTTGTTAGTTTTGAAGTTGGGTTTTTCATATTAAATAGAAAAACTAAGGGTCTATGGTCTGTTCGAACGACGAATTTTTGACCATACAAATAAGCTTTAAAGTAGTTCATCCCCCAGTGTATTGCTGTAAGCTCTTTTAGGATGACAGATTTATTTTTCTCGCCAGGTGTAAAACTTTTACTGGCGAGTGCAATCGGTAGATCATTTCCTTCGACAATTTGGGAAAGAACTGCTCCACACTAGGGCAGTTCAAATTTCAAAAATGTTCGAAAATTCCAACTCCCATGTGTCTATTAGCATCATTTTGGTAATATAGGAGTCCTGGCAAAATTTCAGGCAATTCGGTGGCCATTTAGGGGTGGCGCGAAGTCAATTTATGTTTATATGGAAATTTGTATGGGAAAAACTTAAAATTTATTGAAGTCTTCCCACAACTGTCTATTTGTGATAAATTCAAATAAACATCCCCAACCTCCATTTTTGGAATCTATTGGAGCTCAACCAGTGGATAACTCATTAATTTTAATTCATATTTCCACTGCTACATTGAGGCTAATTACACCATTTTAGCCATTTATATCATATTCACACTGTCAATAGAACCGTTCAATCCACTCATTACTAATGTGTTATTCGGAGGTCTCATTTATATAGATTCCAAAAAGGGATGTTGGGGATGTTTATTTGAATTCATCACAAATCGACAGTTATAGGGAGACTTGAATAAATTTTAAGTTTTTCCCATACAAATTTCCATATAAACATAAATTGACTTCGCGCCACCCCTAAATGGCCACCGAATTGCATGAAATTTTGCCAGGAATCCTATATTACCAAAAAGATGCTAATTGACATATGGGAGTTGGACTTTTTGAACATTTTTGAAATTTGAACTGCCCTACTCCACACCCTACATCTGAAGCATCGGTCGTTAAGATAAACTCCCTTTTAAAATCTGGATATTGTAAAAGCATAGGGGATATAAGAAATGATTTTAAAGTATTGAATGAGTCATTGCATTGAGCTGTCCATTCAAACAGTTTATTTTTCTTAAGTAACTGGTTTAAAGGATAAGCTATTGTGGCGAAGTTTGGCACAAACTTACGGTAGTAGTTACAAAAAGCAACAAACCGTCTAACTTCATCACTGTTTTTCGGTACAGGGTAGTTTTTTATTGTTTCAAATTTTGTACTGTCCGGTAGAATTCCTTTATCAGTAATTCTATGTCCTAGATAAGTAACTTCTCTATTAAAAATTTACATTTTCTTAGATTCAACTTTAAATTATACTTTCTTAGTCGCTCAAAGACTCTTGACAAATTTTGCAAATGGTGCTGCATTGAGCATCCAATAACAATTATGTCATCTATATATACAAAAGCACATTCTGGTGTTAAACCAGCCATCGCAATTGTCATCATTCTTTGGAAACTATTTGGACTAATGTTTAGACCAAACGGTAACCTTGTAAACTGGTAATGGCCAGATTGGGTTGAAAATGAAGTAAATTTTCTGGAACATTTTTCCAACGGGATTTGGTGAAATCCTGACATCAAATCTAAAGCGGTAAAGAATTTGGCTCTTCCTAGTTGGTCTAATATGGAATCAATCCTTGGCAGCGGAAATTTGTCTGCAAGGATCTTTTTATTTAGTTGCCTAAAATCTACCACTAGGCGCCATTTCTTTGTATTGTCCTCGCTTTTCTTTGGCACTAATAATATGGGATTGTTATATGGAGAAATTGAAGGTTCAATTACATTGTCCTTCAGCATTTTGCCAATTTGGTTTTCTATTTCCTCGCCTTGAGAATGAATAGTTTTATAGTTAGGAATATAGATAGGTATTTTGTCGGTAAGGTTTATATTTTGTTCATAAAAATTATTAGTTGTTATTGGTTCATCTTGGAGGGAAAATATATCAGCATACTGTTTTATGAGACTTATGAGGTCATTTTTTGCATATTCAGGAACATTGGTCATATCCAATTCATCCAGAATTTGGGTAGTCCTCTTTGATTATTACTTTTGGTTTTGAAATTCATCATCGCATAATTATTCAATGGCTCTAAGAATGGTTTAAAATCTGTAATATTTATATTGACTGGAAAATTTGTAGTATTCATGATTTTTATGTATTTACTATTGGGCGATATTATTGAATTGCCACAAAAACTCCTGGTTTAATTTCTTGCGAAAATAAAACCATATCTTCTTGGATATGCATAGTTTGGATGTTCCTAATTACTTCACATCTCTGTGGTATAACTATAGTTCGATTCAAATTATCTTCTATTGGAATTGAAATCGAAAGATTTTCATAGTTAAAATTTAATAACCAATATTCATAATCAATGGTGCACTTGTACTTGATCAAGAAATCTCTTCCAAGTAGACCATTCGTGGGGATTGGAAAATTCTCGTGTACTAGTTGGAAACTATGCTGAAAAGTTAGTCCGTTACTAGTTTTCAAAAGAGTTGCTGTTTCACCGAGTGTTTCTAAAATACCATCTGTTACTCCAGTTATTGTATGTCTTTTGTCTGGTTTATATGTTGGGTAGGAGATATCCCGCTCCACTTGAAGACTGAGATATCTGCTCCACTATCAATGATAAAAGTGCATTTCGTATTATTCATCTGAACGAAAAGAGTAATAAAGTTTGCTGCAGTTAGATTCATTGAAAGAATCGGTTTGGATGCTGACCCTGACTCCGAGTTACAGCATCCTGATGTTCTAAAAAAGTATTATTTCGTTGATTGAATGATGTTCGTTGCATATGAATCGTGTTATTATGTGTACTATCAGAGTCTTGTGAATAATTAGAAGGTACATGCACCTCATTTGCTCCCATTATTAGCATGCGGCCTGAAAGATTTCTATTGCTATTATGATTATTGTATTGTCGTCCTCGTCCTCTATGATTGGACTGCGAATTACCGCGTTGATAATTTCTGAAATTGTTCTCAAAACGGGGTCGATAATTATGATTGTTGCTATTGGTATTGTTATTGAATTTGGGTCGATAATTATTTATGTTATTTCTTCGAAATCCAGATGGTTTATTCCAACCGCGATGATACTGCCTTTGTGTTGAAATTGAAAACATAGCAGAAGTTTGATTGTTTGAATTATTCTCTTGGACTTTTGAATGGCGTCTTTCACGGTATCAAAATTTCCTGCTTTTAATATAATTTTCGTTTCGCTGTTGGATACTCCATTAATTAGAGCATCCACAGCAACCTTCTTTACCATGTTGTTTACCACATCCTCTGGAATTTTTGTTGTAAATAAGTGCATTTGAGCTTATTTGCAATAGATTCAATTTGGTCACAGAAAGAGTCTAAATTCTCTTTCTGTTTAATAGATTTTAATTTGGCAACAATTTGCTCTGGAGATGTCGAATCTTGACATCTCTGTTTTATGTTAGTAATTAAATCATTGAACGTATTGACGTTATCCGGCAGACCGTAACGAGCTTTACCAGTTAGTCTGGTTTTGATGAATTTGATTAGCATTGATTGTTGGGTATTGTCTGTCAAGTCTTTCATTAAATTACAAGCGTCAACAAACGCAGGTAAGCTCTCACTGGCTCCATCATAAATTTGTATCACAGCAGTAGCTGTGCGTACATCGAAGGTACTAGTTGTATTATTTTCTGTACTCATTGTTAGTTTTTTATTTATAATTGCGAATACGTACTCTCTTTTTACTAAAAGTTGTTCATATTCAAGAACGAATTCGTTATATTCTATACTTTGGATATCGTTTTTAAGCTTCTTCAAAATAATTTTAAAATTCCTTATTATTTCATTTATAGTACATTTCTGGGATTCTAATAAATTTTTGCTGTTAACGTTATTTTTAGATTTTCTAATATTGCTATATAAATTGTCAAACTTTTCTATTAGTAGTCTGATTTTATATTTTCGTCAGACATTCGTTTGAATAATAAAATATGTATACAAATTTAAATAATATGTAATTATGTTATACAGGCATGGGCTTCTCAAAACAAACATGATACAGTACACAAATAAAATTAACTCACCGCCAAGCATTCCCTTTTAGCTTTCTGTTGTTGGTATTAAATTTCGTCCACGGCGTCCACTGCTGATGTGGTGCATTTGCCATGCATCGAGGTCACTTCAGTCAGCTGTTAGCACACTTCCCATATGCTGTTGAACCGCTCAGCTTCGCA
Organism: Armigeres subalbatus; assembly: GCF_024139115.2. NCBI lineage: Eukaryota > Metazoa > Arthropoda > Insecta > Diptera > Culicidae > Armigeres > Armigeres subalbatus. The sequence goes on along the minus strand of NC_085139.1, from coordinate 53,103,248 downwards.
TTGCCTTCCTGGTTGCATTGTTGATATTTTTGTTTTGGTTTCTCACTGTTTACCTCTTTCGTAGGCGAGGTAGAAGCCTGTCTTCTTAACGTTCAATGTTCATAATCATTTTTTTTTTTAACACAATTTTTCTTGAATGATTAATTTTTGCAATTTTTGAATTTTTCACTTTTATTCATTTTAGAGTTTAAGTTTTCTTTGGTTTTCGATATTCTTACTCTAGTCGTACGTATCACTCCATGATTGTCTTCATAATTGAAAATTAAATCGTGAAATTGATTTGTTGAATTAAGAAAATCTTGGTACTCTTCCGACGCACGGTACTCACTAACTTTATTGTCAATTAATCGTTCTACGTGCACGCGCTCACGTATTTCGTTTAACAATTCTCTATCCATTTTAACACTTTTCAAAAAACAATGTTTTTTTTTTATGTATGCTTGATGTTGGCTAACTGGACTTCACGCCTAGCACTTTCATTTACGCTACTTTTCAGAAACTTAGCGTACATCCTGGCACACACGAAGATGATCATCATTAGCACAATTACCACTAATGTAACGGCTATTAAAGTCGTCTCACTTGTACTCGCGTTGGTCACGATTTCGTCCGCGCTGAAAATTCCCATCTTTATTTTTTTTTTTTTTTCACAACACTTTTTTACTCAAATTTTTAGAACTTTTGTTGGATTAAAATCACTTTTTGAAGTCAAAGACTTCTACTGTCACGGTCGCCATAAACTATGCTTGGAGAAGGCACTTCTTTTTAACTGGAGTAAAACATATACTACACCTGTTGAATGCTGTTCATCGAATGAATTTATTGAAACTTTGTTACAATTAGATTGGTTCTTAATTCTAGTACAGTTACAGTTTGTTCGATACTTAATTCTAGTACTATAGTAGGAGGCGGAGAGAAACCCGGAGCTTATTGACTAGTTGTCCAATCAGAGAAAAGAAGGGTACATAGTTAAATACCAATACGTGTACACTTAGTGTGACACTGGTATGGCTCAAGCTATGTGCTGTTGGCATAGATCAGCACCGAAGAGGAGTTAATATGAAAGCATAAGAATGCATAGCTTATTGAGGGTTATGTAAATGCAATATGACACCATGGGACCGTTTGTCTGATGGTGCATTGCGGTACCGATTTATGACTAACTCATTGGCTGGGAGGTAAGTGTTTTGAAAATGTTACAACGTTTGGAACAATGTAAGGAGTCGAATTGCTACACTTGTGTTTTATGGAATGTGGGCAATAATTGATTAACTGTGACACGACATGTCCCAGATTAATTCATGGAACATGTCTTGTAAAAGAAATATGAGTAAGCATAACCACACTTGCTTGGGATCATAAATGAGGTGGATTTGTTATGGTTTGAAAACATGTGAAACTTGAGAAAATATTAGAGTGACTAATTTATAGTCCTGGGAAAGTCTATTATAGTACAAAACTGCTCGAGAGGATCATCCTCAACAGGCTCACCCCGTACGCAGAGGGTACGGATGGCCTGTCGAGTAACCAGTTTGGTTTTCGGAAGCGTAAGTCCACGGTGGACGCTATCAATTCAGTCCTCAAGACTGCAGACGTAGTGATCCAACGGAAAAGGCGAGGAATTCGATACTGTGCGTTGGTGACACTGGACGTGAAGAACGCATTCAACAGCGCAAGCTGGGATGCCATCGCGCTCTCGTTACACCGGCTTAGCCTGCCGGTGGGACTGTACCGGATCTTGGAAAGCTACTTCCAGAACCGTGTGCTGCTATACGAGACCGATGCCGGTCAGAAAAGTGTTCCTATTACCGCAGGAGTCCCGCAAGGGTCAATCCTGGGCCCGGTACTATGGAACCTGATGTATGACGGGGTTCTGAAGCTAAAGTTCCCTCCTGGTGTGAAGATCGTCGGCTTTGCTGACGATGTAACCCTAGAGGTCTACGGGAAGTCAATCCTCGAAGTAGAGCTAACCGCAGAACACGCGATCAGCGCTGTGGCGGACTGGCTGCGTGCGCGAGTCCTTGACTTCCCTCAACATAAGACGGAGGTGGTTATCGTCAGCAACCGTAAGTCGGCACAACATGCAGTTGTACACGTGGGAGACGTCGCGATCACTTCAAAGCGGAGTCTGAAGATTCTTGGGGTCATCATAGACGACAAGCTTACCTTCGGTAGCCATGTCGAATATGCGTGCAAGAAGGCTTCGACTGCTGTGGCGGCATTATCGAGGATGATGTCCAACAGCTCCAAGGTGTGCGCCAGTAGACGTAGGCTACTGGCAGGCGTTGCCGCATCTATTCTTAGGTACGGCGGCCCGTCCTGGGCAAAAGCACTGGGGGTAACCAGTTACCTGCAGAAACTGGAGAGCACCTACCGCTTGATGTGTCTCAGGGTGATATCGGCCTACCGCACGGTATCGCGCGACGCATCCTGCGTGATAGCTAGTATGATGCCAGTCGGGCTGGTCATCCGGGAAGACGAGGAGTGTTTTGCCCTACGTGGCACCAGAGGAGCCCGCGAGCGTACCAGGGTGACTTCGGTTGCCAGATGGCAGCGCGAGTGGGATAACTCCTCGAAAGGTAGGTGGACCCACCAGCTGATTCCTAACATATCAAGCTGGGTGGGGAGACCCCATGGGGAGGTTCACTTCCATCTGACACAATTCCTGTCAGGCCATGGCTGTTTCCGACAGTACCACTACAGGTTTGGGCACGCGGATGTCCCCGTCTGCCCTGACTGCCCAGGTGTTGACGAAACTACAGAGCACATACTGTTCGTATGTCCTCGTTTCGACGTCGAAAGAAGAGCAATGCTAGACGTTTGCGGCCGGGACACAACTCCGGATAATCTTATCCAAAGGATGTGTCAAGCGGTGGAGAAGTGGAACGCAGTCTCGACTGCAACTACTCAGTTTGCCTGCAGCTTGCAGAGAATCTGGCGCGCCGAGCAACAATCGACAAGTATGACTAACTTGTGATTGGTTAGTTAGAGCGAAAGTGTCGAACGCGAAGAAGTGTGTGAATGGTCTGCCCATGCAGGGGTAAAGGCGCAGCGGGTGGCAACCGAGATCGTCACCTCGAAGCATGGCAGAAGTGTGAATGAATAGGTGTATGTCTGGACTGCACACGCCGCGCTGGGAGTAGCGCAGGAATGTTGGTTCCTACGACTACTGATACCCCGCGGCGTGGCAGAGGAGTGTGGGTGAGCTTCCAAGTCAGTCTCGAAAGGAATGAGTTGAGTCGAGTTGAGCTAGTCTCATATGGCATGAACGAGGTGAGTCAGACTCACATGGTATGTCAGAAGTGGGAACCTAAGCGAAACGTACCACAAGGGATGCCAGAGCGAGTGTTAGGTCGAATGACTCGAGTAGTATGTGTCAGCGCGAACCGAATGAAAGAGGTGAGCAGTCTCACATGGTACGATAAAGGTGGGCATACAAGTTAGTCCCACATGGCATGAGAGTGGGCACACAAGTCAGACCCATAGGAGCGTTAGCGTGTGTGCAAGCATGGAGTGTATGAGCATGAATCAAGGGTTTGGGTGGGCATATAAGTTAGACCCACATGGCGTGAGAAGGGTGGGCACACAAGTTAGACCCACACGGCATGACAGAGGTGCAACAGAGTATGTAGGGTGTGTTTGAGGGTGCGATAGAGCGAGCACCCAAGTCAGTCTCGCATGGGACGGGTGCCTGTGTGAGCGAGAATGAGCGAATACGTTTAGTACTGTCATCCCCCAGAAGTAGTACTGGGAGGTAGTTCCTGGGGGAAACGATGGTGGAGCCCAAGGGAGTTTAGTCGGTATTACCGGTATGGTCGAGTCCGACACTCCAGTACACCTCCGTGTGGTAGTTTGGCAACTACAATGCACGTGTAGTGTGTAAATGCATTCTCCCTTGTAAAAAAAGACCCCCTCCCCCCCTAAAACCTGTGACATCATTGTTGAACGACCCCTATGACATAATTATTCACATGATCATGTTTACGAGCATGAGCATGATTGACCGACCACGGTTGCTACTCCGTTATTTCCAGGTCAGCTGTAATTCAACAGAGAACCAACAGCTGAAGTTTAGGACTAATATCATCTGGAATCATGATTCTCTTAGCCATGAGACGGGTGAGGTTTACCTCGCGTTTGATTTGAATCGTGGATGAGATTTGAGAATTTGAGTTTTTACCAACACTGCTCACTCGCACAATGCAGATCAAAGTTTCGATGAGCAGCCGATCGCACAGTGGCAGGCTCTCAAACAAATCCCGGACAAAACCTGAGATTGCGTTCAAAACTTCACCACAGAGTAATTTTGAAACGTTGAATTCATTTTGAGGTTAAAATGGTTATCCGACAAACTTTATGTTATCCAAGGGCTTCCGCAAGCACAGGCCCTAGGATCTAGATCAAAGACAACGTCCTCATTTTAATATTGCACCAGTCAATTTCCCGCTTTGGCGCAGCTATTTGTTTATTGTTTATTTATTAAAATAATTCAACTGACAATGAATGTCTAAATGAATATTAGTTAAACTAATTGGTCACGGTCAGCGGTACGGAAAAAGTCTAGTAATCGATGACGAAACACGTCAATTGATGAATTAAAGTAAAAAATATCGAAGAATTCGTTGAAGCCGCGACTGATGAATCGAATTGGTTCGTGTAGTGCATAGTTGCTAGTGTGTGGTTCTAGAAGCAAAAATAGACGTAAACGAAGAGGTCTTTCAGGTGCATATAGATTTAACTGCGACAGTAGTGCTGGACAATCGATGTGACCCGTGAGCAGCTTCCCAGCAAGCGTAGCTTGAGCGGCGATCCGTCTTAACTCTAGTGGTTCGATGCTAATCAACCGGCACCGCTCCTCGTACGGTGGCAAGTTCATCGGATCACGCCACCTTAGGGATCGAAGAGCGTATCTTAGAAACTTCCGTTAAACGGCTTCGATTCTAGCGATCCATGTGGTCTGGAAAGGGCACTAAACAACAGCGGATGATTCCAGTATTGATCGCACAAGGGAACAGTACAGTGTTCTAAAGCATAACGGATCACGGAATTCACCGGCAATTTTGAAAATAAAACCCAATTGACGATTAGCTCGGGCTACAATGTCATCGTAGTGAGATCTGTATGTAAGTCCGCTATCCAGGATAACGCCAAGATCCTTAATGTGCTGAACGCGAGTGAGCGATCGTCCAGACAGGACATAGTCGAAGATGATTGGTGCGTTTTTCCGGTGATAAGAAATGATGTTGCATTTTTCAATACTTAAGTCCATGAGATTTCTTGAGAACCAGTCCGCAAAAACATTTTTTGCAGTTCGTTGCAATCTGTCAGGTTTTTATAACGTAATAATTTTGAGCTATGCGCAATTCATCACACTAACCACCGGAAAGTAGACAAAAAAATAAATTTTAATACATAATACCCGATCTTTTCGATTCTTTCCCAAAAAAGTTGGCTAAATTTCATTTTCCCATACATATTTGTTCAGGAGACACTTTACGGAATGAACTTCAACAAGACACCAACAGTTTAATTTACAAGCTAATATCAAAAATGTTGGAACTAGCTCAATATATATGTTAAATGAAAAAAATATGAGCTAGGAGGACCGGTCCGTTGTCAAATCATCCTATGGCCTAATTACTTGAAGGACCATGTTTTCGAAAGAAATTCTTAAACTTTGATGCACATATTGGGGCCCTCCTTAGCCGTGCGGTAAGACGCGCGGCTACAAAGCAAGACCATGCTGAGGGTGGCTGGGTTCGATTCCCAGTGCCGGTCTAGGCAATTTTCAGATTGGAAATTGTCTCGACTTCCCTGGGCATAAAAGTATCATCGTGTTAGCCACATAATATACGAATGCTAAAATGGTATCCTGGCTAAAAAACCTCGCGCAGTTAATAACTGGGGAAGTGTTTAATGAACACTATGCTGCGAGGCGACTCTGTCCCAGTGTGGGGATGTAATGCCAATAAGAAGAAGAGGAGTGCTAGCCCTAGTAACATTTTAGGGTTTTGCTGGTTTTATAACGCTCTAAAGTAGAGTAAATTATGGTCTTCAAGAGCGCTATAAAATTAAAATGTTACTTTAGGGCCCACGGGAACCTGTTTCCGGAATAACCGTTTCAGAATAAAATCATCAGATGGTCCTGTAATTTAGTAATGCTATAACCTTCGGACATTCAACAGGATTCACGGAATCTACAAGTGATTGTATATAGAATTTCAATTTATTCAAACTTTGGGACATTGCCCAGTAATTCCGGAATTCTGGTAATCAGGTAATTTCAATCGAAATCGTCAAAATCGGTTAAAAATTGATGATGCTATGATCATTTCAAGACCATGGGTACTCGGGTATCGATATCGTAAAAATACAAGGTAAGGAGAGGAGATAATGCAGAGCATGGCTCCCCGGCGAAGCTTATTAGGCTGATTCGTGCGACGCAGCATAGGTCCACATCGATAGTCAGAATATCTGGTGAGACTTTCGTCTCGTTCGTGACGTTAGATAGATTGAAGTAGGACGATAGGCTCTCCAATCTGCTATTCAACATAGCTCTGGAAGACGCAATTCGAAGATCTGATGTGCAATGAAACGGAACCATCATCAATGAATCTTACCTTCTTCCTCATGTAGATCGTAAAGCAATTGAAGAGGCTGTTCGTGCCTTTTTAATTGCTTTCGTGCACTTTCTCCCAATTGGGTCCTAAATCGCAACCTCGTTCATGGTTGCAAACGATAATGCATCGGTCAAAAATGCATGAACCAATGTTATATAATTATATTTTAGTGTTTGAGACATTTGAAGACAATTGTTGGGCTGAGTAACTTCTGTTGCTGAAAAGGCAACATCTTAGAAAGAACCATCAGCCCAAAACGTCTGGCTCATATATTTACTGTTAAAGGTTGAGAGTCAAATGCCCTGCGATGTTTTGCTAGTGAATTTATAATGCAGAATATAGTGGTATAAAAGTGCATCCATATTATTCTGTACGTCAAGCAAGACTGAAAATGTCGAGGAAACATTTTCCATCTATTTTTAAATTTCAAATTAAACAATGCTCCTTTCGACTTATAACTAAGAAAAAAGACTGACGCATTCAGGACAACTAGCTTCAACATTCTGAAGTAAATCGAAGTTCTGAAAGAAAAACGAATATCGATTTATCATTTTTGGAGATCTTGTTGAAGAATTTTTCAATAGAAACTGTTTATGATGGACTTGGAGCCCTTCCTAAAACCATGATAAGTCAATATAGCATTGACTTGACTGAATATAGCACTTAACTTTGACGAAAAGTATGATACACCTCCAAAGATAATGCAATGTAAGTATTGGTAAAACCAAGGGGCAACCAACTCTAAACTATGCGAAAGTATTACTAATAGTACCGCAATAGTATTTTGTGTTATTTGTAGTACCATGTTTTGTCCCACAAACAAAGATTCGGTTGCTAGTGATGTTTTTATGGCGTTTGTTGGTTAGTTGTTGAAACACAGTAATCCCCCGTTTTTGGAAACACCTGATATCTCTACAAATTCTAGAAAAGTGAGTTTTCAACTCAGAATAATTATCAACCTTCTCTTGTTTACTTTAACTCAGATATCTTCGCAGGGATATAATTGTTTCCATATCAGCGGCATTTTTCACTTTACTTTATTCGTATTACTTCTGCTTCGTCAAAACTTAAAATAGAATGATTAGCAATGAAGTTACCAGAAAAATGGAACGCATCAAGTCTTTATCATATTTGAATATTCCAGTTCATGATAAATTACGTACACGATCATCAGTTGATCCACATTTTTTGTTACATACCATCTTACCATAACCTGGCACACAACAATAAGGTCCATCTGCACTGAACTGAACCCTCGCAATCGAAGGTCAGCTTCAATTTCGATACATGCGAGTAACTGCTCTCCCCCTCGGTAATCAAGACGCAAAACTTCCCAGATATCCTTTTTTTTTTCACCAGCAGCAGTAGTGTGATTTACAGGTTGATTCCGACCATTCCACCGACATACCGGAGCGAAACGGGACCGACCGCGATCGATGGATGGATCGGATCGATCGATCATCTTAACGCACATAAATCAATGAGTCACGTAGGGATTCGGCTATTCGGGCGCAGATGAGGTAGCCCCACGATAGGGACGGGAAGGTGGTAATCACATCTCCTGGGGTCCCTAAACCTCACCTTTGACGAGGAGCTAAACTTGACCGATCCCTGGTCCCGGGTTGTTCATGGTTGGCCCGCACGGCCGACCGACGGCGGAAAAGTGGATCCATGCAGCCCCAGCGCAGCGTGTTCAAACGAGGGAGAGAGTCGTTGTTGTCGATCGTAATGTTATTATAATAATTATTTATTATTTATTATTATCGGTACACATCGGAGTTCTACGGCCGGGGCAATCGGTGGATGGCCTGCGGTTCACAACTCGGATGCGGCATGGCAAGTGCCTGCTGAGGAAGTAACTGTCTTGCCCGTCCCGGGGAGTTGTCGGTGGAGGCCAATTGAAGCCAGGGCCAACGAACGGGCTGAGGGCCCTCCGGAAGGGTTTTCACGTGCTTTGCTGAAACAAAACAGAAGAAAAGGGTTCGTTGCTACCAAGTGCAATTCAATGGTGATTCGCGTGTTGATGTTTGCCATTCTTAATCCGCTTTCAAAGGTTTTCAAATTTCAAATTCTCCAAATCGTAAATATCGATTTCGACACAACCAGACAATGTAGCGCCTTTCCGATCCATGTTCACTATTCGGAGAATTGGCCAACCGAATCCGAAGACAACGACGATGGAACGACCACACCGTGAGGTTAGGACTGTGTCCATTGTATTCACATTGATTCGGCTTTTCGGTTCGGCACTGCCGCACCCGCGCACAAGCCCGTTGCCCGTTTGTTGTCACCAAAAACCGCCAGCGATCGTCTCTGTCGGATGATCGTTTTTTTTTTTTGCGAAGAAGGGGCAATGTTGGTGTGTGGCTTGTATAAATTTTCCAGCATCCAGGCAATTCTTTTGTTCTGTACAGTAATTTTTCGGGTGCAATGATTGATAGGTGCCAACTTGGCTGCATCGATTCAAAGTGAATTCAATGTGGCCAGAGGCCTCTAAATTGGGGTCATCCACCTGGGTGGCGCTGCTTCGTGATTAAGTCTGGGAAAGATTTCCTAAGTTCCAATAAGGGCAGATAGTTTGCTAAGAAACATTTTTGTCGAGGAACTGTTTTACGAATCAGAGCAAGACATTATTCCCTTCCATTTCACTCATTACCATTCAACCTTTTTTTTTTTTCAAACTTTTCCATTCGATACAGTCGATTCTATTACATTCGTTTTAAATGCGTTTGATTCTATTCCATTCCATTATATTCAATTTTATCACATTTGCTTCTAAACTATTCGATTCCATTGCATTATATCCAATTTTATTCGATTCTATTTAAATCAATTTCATTACATCTTATTCCATTCGATTCCATTGCATTCAATACCATCTCATTGAACTCTGATCAAATAAATTCTTTTCAATGCCATTCTGTTCGATTGCTCTCGATTCAGTTCTATTCCATTCGCTTCCATTTCTTTCGATTGCATTCCATTCAATTCGAATTCATCCCAGTTGATTAAATTCCATGTGAAGCCACTCTATTTCATTCCATTTGTTTCAATTCCATTCGACTTCATTCGAATCAACTACATTTAACTCCATTCCATTTTATTTCATTGCATTGGATTCCATTCCATTCGATTTATTTCCATATCTATTTTACACCATTTTATTCGACTTCATTTGATTTCTCTGCATTTATTTTTTTTTTCAATTCGATTCTATTTTATTCACTTCTTTCCATTCTTTCACATTCCATTCAACTTTATTTTATTCCATTCAATTCTATTTAACTTGATTCCAATCTATTCAATTTAAATCCATTCGAATCCGTTACATTCCTTTTCATTTTTTTAGTCAAATCAATTCCTTTTAATACCATTCCATTCGATTCTATTCCATTTGATACTATTCCATTCGATTCCATTCAAAGCTATTGCATTGCATTTTATTCCATTCGATTCCTTTCCATTTGAATGCATTCCATTTAATTCCTAGCTAGCTGTCCCGCCGAACTTCGTCTCGCCAAAAACTAGTCATTTTTAAAATTTGTATTTCATTTGGAAACCACATCCTTTAGAACGTGCCAAATGATGTCCAATCTCCGAGGAGACAAGTTGGAAGGGCTGATTGAATTTGGAATGGACAATCAAGAGATGTGCGACCACAGAGTTGTGCGAGCTCATTTATCGAACCCTCCTGCGCTTAGAGGGGAGAGGGGGGTTGAGCTAAGTGTGACGAAAATTATAATCAACAAAACAAATCAACATGTCGTAAATAGTCATACTCATCGCCTTCTGAATTCCGGTATCTTGTTCCGTATGATCCCTATGCCGTTGTATGGAAAGCTAACAGTTAACACTTTTGCATTTGTGGAAGAGGGCTCGTCGTCAACTTTAATCGATAGCGACTCGGTATCACAGCTAGGTCCGGTAGGAGACTCACATCCAATCTGTCTGATGTTGACCGAAAACACATCGCGGGTATAAAAGGATACCAAGATCGTGGCAATAACCATCTCGGCGCAGGAACAGAACAGACGTTACAAGGTGATCGCATTAGAGGAGGCAAGAAAAAGATTTGCTCATTTGAAACAGGTGTTAAACAAAGCTACTGCAACGTTAGACCTGATATTGCAATTGGTATAGACAACCTTTGAAGGTGAAAAAAGGAGATGGAACCGGATCAATCGCCGTCAAAACACGGCTAGGGTGGGATTTCTACGGGCTTCAACATTGACTGGCGGATGAGGCATACAGCTTTCACATTTGCGGTTGTGCGAGACACGTCAAGTTGCACGAGACTGTTAAATAGTTCTTCGCGGTGGAAGATAACGGAGTGAGCCCATTTGGAAGCATGCTTAACGCAGAGAAAAAACGAGTCCTGGATTTGCTGGAGAAAACCACAAAGCGGGCTGATAGACATGTCGGAACTGGTCTTCTGTGGAAGGAGGAGGAAGTCGAGTTTCCTGACAGCTTGGTTATGGCACTACGAAGACACCAGTGTCTCCTACGAAAGATGGATCATAATTCCAGCCAGGCCACTTCTGACAAACTGGAGTCCCAGGAAATCCCAGGAGTGAAAAACCCGGACATCCAGCTGTATCCTAGGGCCGTTGAAGGGTTACTAAAGAGTCACTACGTCGATGACTACCTCGACAGCTTTGGTAGCGAAAGTAAAGCATCGAAGATTTCGGCAGAAGCTCGTTTAGTTCACCACAACGGAGGATTTCATCTACGAAACTGGAGGTCAAACAGCAGGAAGGTTATACATGAATTCGGGGAGCCGGCCGAAGCTGACACCAACAACCTGTATGCTGAAGAAGTTGAGCCAATGGATCGAGTACTCGGAAAGTGGTCTTCAAGTTCGGACGAATCGGGCTTTTCCACTCACCTTAGCGAAGAAGTCAGGATTCTTCTCGACAACGAAACGATACCCACAAAACAACAAGTTTTAGGATGCGGCATGTCACTGTTCGACCTTCTCGGCCTACTCGTGTTGTTCGTAGTTCATGGAGAGGTGTTGATTCAGGATTTGTGGTGAGCTGGTATGGACTGGGATGAAGCTGTTTACAATAAAGTATTTGAACGTTGAAATCGTTGAACCAAAATAAAATGATAGAGTTTATATCAAAAGTGAAGATGCCGAGGTCTTATTTCCCACAAGCAATCGAAGAAACGTACACGAATTCACAACTTAACGTGTTCCTCGACGCAAGTGAGATCGGTAATACTCTCCACTTCGACTATCTCACTTCTCAATGCCAACGTTTCACTAAACACTATTCACTCCACAATAGGTGGTCATACGCAGGAGATCATGAGTCCAATCTCAGGCCCGTTGCATTCTTCTGCTTCGTATCATTCCCTAGTAACATGTTCTGAAAAAAATGGTGTCTATACTGTTTCCATTTTCTACTATACCTTCAACTAACTATTCTAACGATCTGTTAAAATTGGAAATGAACGAAAAGCTCGTTTCCTATAAATAATCAATTTATTTCTATAACATTGGGAACCCGTTATCCAGGACGAACCTACGCTATAGAACCTAACCCCCCAATTCCACATGAACTCGTGGCATGTGCAGAGGTATACTCGGCTTGCAGTGGGCGAGTGACTGCATCATCATTTCCTATCCATCCCCGATTAGCGGCAGGACATGGCCGGTGCCGTAATTGACCATTGAAATAGGTTAGAGCTTTTGGACTTTGCACGTTGAGGTTGGAAAGCTACTCTCATGCTCCATCCATTGGTTCTCTGTGCAATTACGATTGTTCTGGTCAATCACGGAGTAGTAACTACGAATTCAACGGAGATCAAACTCAAGCTCAAGATCACTCTCCACTTCAAATATTTCACTTCTCAATGCCAACGTTTCACTAAAATCTATTCACTACACACTTCTCAGTTCTCGGTACTCACTTCACATTTTACACTTTTCACTATTCACAACTCTCTTCGAATATTTCATTTATAACTTCCAGCTTCCCATTTCTCACTATTCACTTCTAATACAATAATTCATGGACTTCGAGGCCGTGCGGTTAGCGACGCCAATCGTCTAGACGCATGTGCCAGGGAGTGTGGGTTCGATTCCTTCCCCGGTAAGGAGAAAACTTTTCTTGAACGAAAAATTCTCCACTGGTCCACTGGGTGTTATGTGTCCTGTCCGTTGTCTCTAGGTGTTAAGTGTTCAGTATGTACGACCTCTGGTCGAAGACGGTGTCCTGTCTTTAAATATCTAACTTTCATTTACTCCATGCTCACTTCTAATTTCTTACTTCTAACACTCAATAAGGAAACCAATTTTAACAGTTTGGCCAAACAAAATTCGGGCAAATGGGTTGAGGTTGAAAAAATCTATTGCCGTTTGGCCGAATATTTGAAATTTGTTTTCTTAATCAACCATGATGTAAGAAATAAGAAATATTTAGCGAGATATAAGTTATTCGTGGGGAAAAGTGAAAAGTGAGTAACTAGAAATGAGAAGTGAAAGGTAAGTACTAAGAACTGAGAAGTAAGTAAATAGAAAAAGGGTCGTTCGGCCGAAAACCACTCGGACGAACGCCACTTGGCCGAAGGCCACTAGGCCTAGGCCTATTTGATTGGTCGAACAGATCATATGGCCGAAAAGGTCATTTAGCCGAACAGGTCATTTGGTCGAACAAATAATTTGATCGAACCAGGCGCAGGCTTGGCATTGGTAATGATAGTCAGTGGTATGCTTAGTTTTTTCTTCTGTTGATCGTCGTCACCAAACGCAATGCTAGCAACCACACCTCCTACCCAAAATCCATCGGGACCAAGAAACCACAGGTAACTTTAATAAGTTTTTCCATTCCTTGACCTTTAGTGGCTCTGACCGTTTGTTAGTCACGACCAATATGTTCTCCACCTTCTATCGATCTAATAATTATATATGTAAACATGTTTGCTAAAGCTCACACTTGTTCTACTTGCCTGGAAACTAATCAATATAAAATAAAGCTAATATATATTAAGATAAAGATAAATTAGAAAGTAAATATATTGAGTAAAAAGTATTCTGTTGGTTCTAACTAAGAAATTCAAGACTCGCTTGCATAAACCAATGACAAGCATGGGTCGAACAGGTTGTTTGGTCGAACAGCTCATTTGATCGAATGGGTCTTTTGGCCGAAAACGTAATTTGAGCTAATATGACATTTGGTCGAATGGGCTATTTGGCCGAATAGATCATATGATCAAATAGGTCATTTGACATCTCGCTTCCCTCTGCAAAAAGAGTAGACCTGTGCGCCAATTGAAAATTTATAGGCGTGATAGATTATTTTCAGCCAGTAACGGCGGCGGCGTGGGTCGACGAGAGCTTATTTCATGCAAATTCTTCCACATATACCTCCGTAAATTTTACCAGGAAAAAAACAAAAGCTGTCCGAAAGTTGATCCTGGAATTCCTCTGAAAGTTTTTCCAGGGATTCCTCCCAAAGATGCTCCAGGAATTCCTCCTAGAGTTCATCTAGGAATTCCTCAAAAAGTTCCCCCAACAAACATTCACTAGTTGAACTAACATCAGTGTGATGATTTAATTCAGCGCTGTGTTGAATTATGTCTGTACTATTTCTTATCACAACTTCTGTTCAAGCTTTGTTCACACAATTTTGGCGAAGTTATACAACTATAACATCTCATTTTGAAAAACAACTTTATTAACTGATTCGTTAAACCTTTAATAAGCATTTTACTAAGCCTCAATTCAGCTACATGTGAATTCTTCGAAAATAATAACGCATAGAAGGTAACATCAGTAAGATCTCCAATGAACGTATTTTGAAGCAATTGCTATTTTCATATAATCATTTTAAAATTTACCTAAATCGGGTCTCGAACTGCTGTCATTTGATCATCCGCCGGTAACGTTGTCATCCGCGCCATCCATGATTTGTTAGATATGGCTCACTCAATGCATAACATAAATAATCTTATTGCTGAATATGAATCATAATTGGACTCTTATTCAATAAGTCGATCTGTCAAACTACAGTTTGTTAATAACTGTACAAGATTTTTATTTCGACCATTGTTCAGCCAGTCATAACCATCGCACACTAGGAAAAATACGTAAAAATAATGTTGATAAACGATAAAATAAAATCCGTCCCCAATGCTATTTATGAATTTATGAAAGTAAAATCAATGTATATTCGCCCTTCCTCAGAATCTCTTGATAATCGGTTGCGATATGATTGTCAAATGCTAAGATTATTCCAATTTCGCCGCAATAAAGAACAACATCCATGCGATAATATTGGGATTCCACACATCAAAGATTCAATAATTTCCCGATGTTATTCAACGGCGTTATGTCCGGCTTTTAGTAAATTTTGTTAGTTAGTAAAAAATTAGTTTAGCATGAATGCATGATTTTTTTTATTGCTCCAGCAGTATTGTTCGTTATAATCTCCAACACATTAATAAATCACGAAAATAAAAAGCATGTCTTGAAAATAAATCTTTATTTTTCTATAAATCAAATTTCACAAATCTAGAATCCAGATTTTCTCTCAAAGTGAAAAAGCATGTTTTTTTTCCACTGTGCGATAGATAGATAAATGTAAAATCCAATGGTTAAGAAGGACAAAGGTTAAGAAGGATGTCTAATGCCTGCTTATTAACTTACTATTCAAACTCAATTCGACCACCTTTTCAGAGCATCACATCATAGTCGAACAGAGAACTTTAAAAATCATTAGTTCAGTACATTGTTAAACTTCCCCAATGTGCTGAAATGTGATAAAACGAAAACGTAAGTTCGACTTCAAATAAAGGTAGTAAACAAATAAATAGGCCATGTCGAATATTAGTTAGATTAAATGCTGAAATGAAATCTGTCTAGCAAATTATTCAGCATCCATTTTATTCAGCTATGAAGATCACTAATAAACAATAATTCAACCTAGATGCTTATTTGTAGCTTGTCGTTGTTTGTTGGGCCTCCACCGAATCCTCATGAAATTTCTCCAGGAATTGCTCCGAAAGTTCCTCCAGGAATTCCTCCAGAAGTTCATCCAGGAATTTCCTCCGGAAGATCCTCCAGGATTTTTTCCGGAAGTTCCTCCAGCTATTCCACCCGAAGTTCCTCCAGGAATTCCTTTGAAGTTTCTCTAGAAGTTCTTCCGGAATTCAAAAATTCGTCCGGAAGTTTCTCCAGCAATGCCTACGGAAGTTCCTTCAGAAATTCCTCCAGAAGTTCCCCAAAAGTTCCTCCAGAATTTCCTCCGAAAGTTCTTCCAGGAATGTCTCCGGAAGTTCCTCCAAGAAATCTTCTAGAAATTCCTCCAGGAATCACTCCAGAAAATTCTGCAAGGTTTTCTCCCGGAATTAGTCCGAAAGTTACTCCAGGAATTCTTCCAGAAGTTCATCCAGGAATTTCCTCCGGAAGATCCTTCAGGAATTCCTCCAGAAGATCCGCCAGGATTTTTTTTCGGAAGTTCCACCAGCAACTCCAGGAATTTCTTTGAAGTTTCTCCAGGAGTTCTTCCGGAATTAAAAAATTCTTTCCAAAAACTCCTCCAGAAGTTTCTCTGGAAGTTCCTCCAGGAATTCTGCAGGAAGTTCCTCCAGGAATTCCTCAGGAAGATTCTCCAAGAAATTCTATGGAAGATCCTCCAGAAGTTGATCAATGAATTTCTTTCGTAAGTGTCTCCAAGAATTCCTCCAGAAGTTTTTCAAGGATTTTCTCCTGAAGTTCCTCCAGGAATTCCATCCAAAGTTTCTCCAGGAATTCAACCGGAAGTTCCGCAAGAAAGAAGTTTGTCCAGGAGTTCCTCCGGAAGTTCATCCAAAACTCCTCTGGAAGTTCCTCCAGAACTTCCTCCAGGAATTCCAAGTTTTTCCAGAAATTCCGCCGGAAGTTTCTCCAGGAATGCCTCCGGAAGTTGTCCACCGGAAGTCCACAGTTCCTCCAGAAATTTCACCGGAAGTTCCTCCAGAAATGCCTCCGGAAGTTCCTTCAGGAATTCCTCCAGAAGTTCCTTTGGCAGTTCTTCCAGGGATGTCTCTGGAAGTTCCTCCAGGTGCTCTTCAAGAAGCTTCTCCAGTAGTAGTCCAAAAATTCCTCCGGAAGTTCATCCAGGAATTTATTCTGAAATTTCTCCAAGAATTCCTCTAGAAGTTTCTCTCGAACTTTCTCCGGAAGTTCCTCCAGGAATTCCTGTAAAAGTTCTTCCAGGATTTCTTCCGGAAATTCCTCTAGTAGTCCCTATAGCAATGTCCCCGGAAGTTTTTCCGAAAGCTCCTTCAGAAGTTCCTCCACGAATTTCTTCGAAATTTTCTCCAAAAATTTCTCTAGTAGTACCTCCAGAAATTTCACCGGAAAATCCTCCAGGAATTCCTCCGGAAGTGCCTTCAGCAATTCCTTCGGAAGTTCATCCAGCGATTCCTCCGAAAGATCTTCCTGAAATTCAACCGGAAGTTCCTCCAGGAATTCCACCGGAAGTTCCTCCAGGAATTCCACCAGAAGTTCCTCCAGGAACTCCACAGAAAATTCCTCACGGAATTCCACCGAAAGTTCTTCCAGGATTTCTTCCGGAAATTCCTCTAGAAGCCCCTACAGCAATGTCCCCGGAAGTTTTTCCGAAAGCTCCTCCAGGAGTTCCTTCACGAATTTTTTCGAAATTTTCTCCAGAAATTCCTCCGAAAATAATTCCAGAAATTTCTCCAGAAGTACCTCCAGGAATTCCACCGGAAAATCCTCCAGGAATTCCTCCGGAAGTGCCTTCAGCAAATCCTTCGGAAGTTCATCCAGCGATTCCTCCGAAAGATCTTCCAGAAATTCCACCGGAAGTTCCTTCAGGAATTCCACCGGAAGTTCCTCCAGGAATTCCACCAGAAGTTCCTCCAGGAATTCCACCGAAAGTTCCTCCATGAATTCCACCGGAAGTTCCTCCAGGAATTTCACCGGAAGTTCCTACAGGAATTCCTCCGGAAGTTCCTCCAGAAATTCTACTGGGAGTTCCTCCAAGAATTTCTTCTGAAGCTTATCCAGGATGTCTCCAGGCAAACCTTCGGAAGTTTTTCCAGGAATGCCTTCGGAAGTTCCTTCGGAAGTACCTCCAGGAATTCCTCCGGAAACACACTTTTTTTAGAAATTCTCCAAGAATTCTCATATAAATATATACAAGAATGTCCACGAAAATTCCTTGCAGAACTCTTCCAGAAATTTTTCCTTCATAAAAGATACATGACGGAATATTTGTTGACATATCCGAAGAAGCTCATTTAAGATTGTAATGTGCAATGCATGCAGTATTTCTTAAAGAAATTTGCAAAGGATTTCCTGGTTTGAATACCATAAGAAATGTTTGTATAAATTCTTGAATAAATCTAGGATATATTTCCCGATGGACTTACAGGAGAAGTTTTCCCAGGAATTCCTGATAGATTTTCTAAAGAAATTCTAGAAGTACACGTATTAATTCGTAAGGAATTTCAAAAAAGATTGTTGAGTTTCCAAACAAGTCTTAAATGAAATTATGAAAGCTTTTCAGACCGAAATATTCTAGTACGAACTGCCGGAGAAGCTCTAGGAGCAATTCCTTGAACTCTAGAGGATAATTCCCACATTTTCCATAAAATTAAATGTCAGGTGGATTTTATTTGAACAAATATTGTTTTGTTTGACCGAGCATACGGTGTTCAAAAAGGGATCTAAAGGTTATTTAGACTTGATCGGAAATAAGAATAAATGCTGCATAATTATAAACAAGATAATTGTCATATACTTGGCTGGAAATATGTATTTCCGACACTATCTCTTGCCCTAGACCTAGACTTATTAGAAAAAATGCCCTCAGTGTGTTAAAAAATATTCGGTTGCGTGCTCAATTTTCATACGGCGGCGCGCCGATTCATTTTTGACGACGGCGGTAGCATGACAAAATTGTCGGCAGTGACTTGGCGCGGCGGCGCACAGGTCTAGAAAAGAGACGTCTTTCTTTTTACTTCTCACTGCTCATTTCTCATCTCTCATGTCTCACTGTGAAAAGTGAGTAGTGCGAAATAAGAAGTGAGACATTCAATTTTTCACTTTTTACAGTGTGAAGTAAGAAATGAGTAGTGAGAAGTGTGAAGTGAGAAATGATTAGTGAGAAGTGAGACGTCTCACTTCTCACTTTTCACTAATCATTTGTCATTTGTCACTTTGCACTGTGAACAGTGAGTAGTGCTCAGAATGAAGCTAGACGTTCCACTACTCACTTTGCACCTCTCATTTTTTTTAGTAAAAAATGAGAAATGAGTAGTGGGTAGTGAGTAGTGAGATGTCTCACTCGCACTTTGTACTACTAACTTTTCGTAGTGAGAAGTGAAAAGTGGGAAGCTTTGAAGTGAGAAATGAGACATAATTATTGAGAAGCGAGACGTCGAAAAACCTATTTGGCCAAATGACCTATTCGACCAAATGACCAATTCGGCAAAATGACCTATTCAGGCAACGACGTTTTCGGCCAAATTACCTCTTCGGCCAAATGACCCATTCGGCCTAATGACTTCCGATTACACAAGTTTCGGCTTAGTGGCATTCGGCCAAATGGCTCTCGGCTGAATAGGTTTATGCCAAACGACCCTTCCCCGCTCATTACACCCTCTCAATTCTTGGCTTCGCACTTTTATTTTCTCACTTCTCTATTTTTAATTCTCATTTCTCATAACTTACTTCTTACTCCTTGTTTCTAGTTATTTACTTCTCACTGCATACTTCGTACTATTCATTTCTCACTACTCACTCCATACTTCTCATTTCTCATCGCTTACTTTATTTTGACCTTATATTTTACTATCCTTTGTCACTTCCGAGTACTGACTTCTCATTTCTATTGTGAAGTGAGAAGTGAAAAACTCCTCGCTTCCCACTTCACCAATTTCACTAGTTCCTTCTTATTCATAATAAACTACAGGCGGTGATAATTATTTCATAAAAATCATTGTTGTTTGCGAAAAACCATAATAAAATCGAGGTGTGATGAAATTAAGTCGAAAACGTGATCAAATCGGCGGTAGACAATATCGGGTATTGACCAAATCGGGTCAACACTTGAAATGTGAAGAATATTTTTTCAACTAAACGGCCAAACGACCTGTTCTGCCTAACGGCACTCGGTCAAATAGCATTCGGCCAAACGGCATTCGACCGAAAGGCATACGGCTGAACGGCATTCGATCTATCGATTTCATTTGATTTACCTTCATTACATTTCATTCGATACCTTTTTTTTCGTTTCTATTCCATTCGTTCTTGTTTCATTCGATTCGATTCAGTAGCATTCGATTGTATATAGAATTTGACTCAAGTGTTATTCGATTCCATTACATTTGGTTCAATTCTTTTTGATTCCATTCGATATTACATTCGATAAAATATTACGATGGATTCCGTACCAATCCTTATAATTTAGTTCGATTCCGTTTGCTTTTACTGAATTCGATTCCATTTTTTTCATTCATCTTATTCGATTCTATTCTATTCTATTCCATTTTATTCCATTCTATTCAATGCCGTTCACTTAATTTTCATTCAATTCAATATATCTTTTATTGATTTCATCCGATTTCGATTCCATGCCACTTGATTCTACATATCAAGTACGTAAAGGTACATGAAGTAATTAACTAGGTAAGTCCGTCTTTCATGGATGGCCCACGTATTGAAGGAAATTATTATCTGCACGTCAACTCTTGTAGAAATGTGATAACGGAATAAAATCCAGTTGCGTATGAGCCGGTAATGAAGTCAGTAATAACAAATATAATCATGGTTTTGTAATAGTTCTTCCTTCCGTATCATTGTATTTAAAACACATCTGAATTTTAATTTCGACATATAAGATTAGAAAATGTTTAATCCATGGTTATATGCAAATCATGTGATATAGACATTACCTATATTTGATCTGATTGATTCGGTCACTTTAAGGAAATTGCTCACTAGCTGTATGAGCATATTGCCGTCTCTTTCAAAAACCTTCCTAGCCCATGGTGATTGTCGTAACCGCACAAGACGCGAATTTAGCCAATTCTCGCACCGCATAAATCTAATTCAATTCAAATCAGTCAACCGTTTAAGACGTCGATCGGCCAGAGATATCACACTGCACATTGGTCCGCCTCAAACCTTCGTCCTACATCCCGCCACACAGACTCCGCGGTGTGGTTCGGTCCAAAATGAAAACGGAACCGATCAACCGCGCATCCGTCATCCATTATTTATTGCATTTTAATATATCATAAAAAATAATAAAATTCCCTTCGCAAGCAAGCCCGACGTGCCTGTTCCGTCCGCATCCCATTCAAGAATCGATCGATGTTTGGTTTGGGCGGTGGGACGATGTCGAATGCCGATGCAGCAGCCTTTCCCAATGGAACCCGCGGCCTGCGCGGGAAGATGGATCGGAGTGACAAGAAAACACTGGCAGAAGTTATAATGTAATAAATTCAAGATTCCAGGAGGTCCTTCTTCTGCTGCCACTACTGCCTCCCGAACCCGACCAAATATTCATCACGCAGTGCGCGTGAAGTCGGAGATTTGCACACGAGGCGGCTCTGTCAACACTTCTGATTCGGTGGTGCGCTGGATCGTTGTTTGGATGGTTGTTGTGGTGTATGCTTTTTTCGGGAATGTGCGGAACGAACATTTTAGTTTGACATGATATGAAATTCAAGTTGGAATAGAAATGTTGGCTGATAGTTAAAATGTCTAAATTGGTCGTAAATGAATAAACTGATTCTTTCTTATTACTTTATTTTCATTCAAAAAGGGTAACCAAGAGGAAATTTAAAACTTTTTAAAATTCGAACCATAACAAAAAAAGTAAATTCTGTTACGTGTAAATCGATGACTATTGCTTTCTTGGCCTAGAAATAATTCTTCCGAAGCGACAAATTTCCAATGAACTTCCAGTAATCATATTGTGGTACCTATGATGATTACCAATGTCCAGAGCGCACTCGTTCTCGAAGCGAAAACCAATATGAACGACTTGACAAAAAGCTTCCTCGCCATTCCAACGGTCCAAATAAATTGAATGGTCCGAAGTTACATTTTCCTTTCATGCACTTTTCCCACGTCCATCGAGAACGACGACGACGACGACGTCGGAGGCGCTGAACGCTGCGCTTCCACAGAATTCCGGATTGAGTCCAATTTAAGACGCGAGTTCGAATCACGGCCATTCGTTCCTGCGCAAAGCAGAGAGAACTGTGGCAATTGTCTGTGTCTGTATGTCCTTTCCTCACCCTCGTCAAGTACGTGAAGTAAGTAGGCACCACCAGATCACCCTCTCTCTATAGACAGAGAAGCTTCGCAGGGAGTGAGGTAAGGTCGGTCTCATATCGCTGGACCGAGACGGGTCGTCAAGTTCAAGATTAACATTGTTTTTTGCAGCTTGCGGAATTGTGTACAATTGCGTCTTCCGTCTTCGTCATCGTCGTCGGTCTTCCCCGTCGTCTTGCTCCCAGTTGCGGGAATGATGGCAGGCTGACGGACGGATTGCTTTGGATTTGGGCCGGGCATAAGAAAGGACAGATTTCCGCTTCTTGAGTTCGTACGCAGCAGCAACAGCAGCAGCCGCAAAAAAAAGTTAAATAAACAGATGAATAACATTTCGGAACACCTTTAAAGAATTTGTGTGGCTGCATGGTTGAGCATGAAAACGAATAGGCGCACGTTGATTTCTTTTTCCAGCTTATTTTTACTCCGTTGATGGTTGCCGAATTTCAATTGATCAGCAGAATCGAGAAACCGGGAAACTCAGATACTCGAGTTGATTGGATCATTGGCGCCCTTTCTTTTCGATGCTTTAACGAGTTTTGAGGGTCGACTTTTTTAATATTTGAACTTCAGATTGCTTGTAAAAAAATAAAACAAAAAACGAATGTACCGCTTAACGGGGCCATTTGTTGCGCCACTCTGTAAATCATATTGGCACAGAGGAGTTTGCAGCTCCCATAGCTAGGCGCTAGAGCTAATAATTTTTTGCTGCTTTTGTGACCGAGATGTCGGGAAGTACCGAACGATTCTTTCGTGATAATAAATTGTGTGTACGTGTCCAAGTGGCTCATTTCCTTAGGATGGTCGGATGGATTCGGTGCGGCAATATATCAGGTCAGAATCAGGGAAAAGGTTGCCGTCTATACTGAAACAGTAAGTAGTAGGAAAAACAGCAAAGTGATTCCAGCTTGCAGGCATCTGACACATTTTTGTGCGATTAGATGAGAACCCGATAAGACTCATATTCTCGACTTGACCTGGTAGAGTTCAATTGTTAGGTGTTTGACAACTTGTTTGACAACGCTTTGAAGTCAGATTCCGGTTACTCAGGAAGAATCTGAAAGCTCTGTGAAACATTTTTTATCCATTTTTTAAAATCTCTGAATGAGTTCAATTGCCTAGACCAAATAGTTCAATTAATCATATACTGACCCGGAGAGAAGATGTTTTTGATGTTTGCAAATAACAAATCCATCTAAAATTCGCAGCTTTTGCAAGTGGCATTTCGGAACGGAAGAACAGTTACGTGCAGCTTAACTTGAATCCCTGATTGATCCCTCATTGGTATACACTCAGCCCTATTTTTACGGCACTGTTGTATATGTCACTTCGTTTTACGTCTCTCTTTTTACAACACGTGACGTAAAAAGAAATTTAAGCATTAATTCCATCCAAATATAAACCTGTGAGAAGGCACTCTTAGAAACCCAAAGAAGTACCTGCTTTGTGACATTTCTTTTGAACAAGAATTCTATTCCAGGCCATCCTAGGGTGCAGGGAGGTGCCGGAAAAATTCGAAACCGACATTTTTTATTCCAAATACGTTAAAAATGCATGAAACGTCAAGATCTGTTGTCACATAAAAAAAATTTTTTGGATAGAATTGACTTTTTGGGATTTGAACAATTTTTGGAACTTGGAAATTTTTCGAAATAAAAAAAAATTTGATACCAAATATCTTAAAAATGCACGAAACGTCGAGATCTGGTGTTATCTCGAAATTTCTTTTTGCCTTTCGCGTATACTAAGTATACGTAAAGGCTATAGGAGAGCTTCCCAAACCTTTGGGTATGCGACCCACCTATGAAAAAATGCATTTTACCAAGTAGTATTAAGCATTAATTGAATCAGAATGTCATCTGTTTCGGCACATAAATATATTCACGTTTCCTTACATGTGCAAATGCAAAAAATGACGAACATGGCATTGTTTGTCAAAATGTTAGCATTTTTATTTTACTTCATTCAGGGGACAGCTTTTAGGCATTAATGTTTAAATAAAATAACGTGGTGATGCATATTTAAAATAAAATGCGGTTTGAACTTGAAATTATGTTCCTGAAAAATGAATGATCAAAAGGTTCGGCATTCGAGCTGCGATTAATATTTGTTCTGCGCGACCCACCGACAACCCGCTCGCGACACCCCTGGAGGTCGGGACCTACAGTTTGGGAAACCATGGGCTATAGGATCACTCCAAAACCGAACTTTGGATAGAAGGCTCGGAGACCCATAGTGTTATATACCAATCGACTCAGCTCGACGAATTGAGGTGATGTCTGTATGTGTGTCTGTATGTATGTGTGTGTGTGTGTGTGTGTGTGTGTGTGTGTGTGTGTGTGTGTGTGTGTGTGTGTGTGTGTGTGTGTGTGTGTGTGTGTGTGTGTGTGTGTGTGTGTGTGTGTGTGTGTGTGTGTGTGTGTGTGTGTGTGCAAAAATGTGAGACACACTTTTTTGTATTTAGTCTGAACCGATTTGCTTGCATTCGACGCGGAATCCTTCCTAATTTTTCGCTATTGAAAATTGGCCCAATCGGCCATTGCGTTTCGGAGTTATTAAAAAACATTGTTTGTTTCCCCATTTTTCCCAAAAAAAAAAAAGTCAAGATCGTAATTTTTTTTAAATACTACTGCTATGCATTCAAATGAACGCAAATGAATGTGAATTGATGAAAATAACTGAATCTATCTTATCAAAGTGCAGTTTTGACCTCTCTTATGTACTTTTCTTGCTATATTTTATAATACACGAGAAAAGCACCATCACCGCTAGGTGGATTATTCTGGGTTTTTTGAAAAAAATAGACTTTTTGGGACTTGTTTTTTTATGTTTTAGAAATGCATGAAACATCGAGATCTGGTATTGACTCGACGTTTAGTGCATTTCTAAGACATTTGGCATAAAAAAAATCGAAAAAAAGGCCCAAAAAGTCATTTTTTCCAAAAACATTTTTATTTCGAGATAATACCAGATCTCGACGTTTCGTGCATTTCTAAAACATTTGACATAAAAAAAAAACGATTTCGAATTTTTCCTGTACCCCTACCCTTCCTTGGGAAACTTTCAAAATAGTCAAACTTTGACCGCTTTGGTCAAACACTTAACGATGCCCGATTAAGCCGAAATTTTTCACAGGGACTTTTTTCATGGAGATGAAACTTTTGAGCACTACCCGTTTTTAAAATTCGATGGTTAAATTTTTGGCACCCTAATCGACATACATAACCAAAGAGCTGATATCTTTTTTAAAACTGGTTCATGTCCTATTTAATCCATGAAATCAAATGGGATACGCCTTCAATAACATTGTGTTTCAAGTCATCCAAGAATTCACTGGGCCTAGGCCTTAAGGTCGTTATTTAAAGAGCTGTTATCTCTTTTGTTAATGGTTCATGCTCTAAGCAATCCATAGAATCAAATTAATTAGGCATTCAACACGAAATCGAATCCGATTTGATTTAAATATTAACTAAAAGCACGTTAAATTCCATTAAAAAACAAATCGACCTTCCGTTATGCGTAATGAGCTGAAGACCTGTACTCAAGTTCTTGGATTTTTTAGATGGCGTGGAATGGAACATGCATTCCATTCATATCCAATTTGGTTCAAATGATTACAAAGAGCACGTTGAATTTCTGAAAGGAGCAAATAGATTTCTCGTTACGCGTATTGACCTTCAGGCATGTATTCCAGTTCTTGGAATTCTTGGTTGGCCTTTAAAGAGGCTCGGAAGCCTCCTTTCAAGAGGCTCGGAAGCCTCCTTTCAAGAGGCTCGGAAGCCTCCTTTCAAGAGGCTCGGAAGCCTCCTTTCAAGAGGCTCGGAAGCCTCCTTTCAAGAGGCTCGGAAGCCTCCTTTCAAGAGGCTCGGAAGCCTCCTTTCGAGAGGCTCGGAAGCCTCCTTTCAAGAGGCTCGGAAGCCTCCTTTCAAGAGGCTCGGAAGCCTCCTTTCAAGAGGCTCGGAAGCCTCCTTTCAAGAGGCTCGGAAGCCTCCTTTCAAGAGGCTCGGAAGCCTCCTTTCAAGAGGCTCCGAAGCCTCCTTTCAAGAGGCTCGGAAGCCTCCTTTCAAGAGGCTCGGAAGCCTCCTTTCAAGAGGCTCGGAAGCCTCCTTTCAAGAGGCTCGAAGCCTCCTTTCAAGAGACTTGGAAGCCTCCTTTCAAGAAGCTCGGAAGCCTCCTTTTAAGAGACTCGGAAGCCTCCTTTCAAGAGGCCCGGCAGCCCCCTTTCAAGAGGCTCGGACGCCCCCTTTCACGAGCCTCGGCAGCCTCCTTTCAAGAGGCTCGGAAGCCTCCTTTCAAGAGGCTCGGAAGCCTCCTTTCAAGAGGCTCGGAAGCCTCCTTTCAAGAGGCCTCAAGCCTCCTTTCAAGAGGCTCGAAAGCCTCCGTTCAAGAAGCCTGCAAGTCTTCTTTCAAGAGGCTCGGAAGCCTACTTTCAAGAGGCTCGGAAGCCTCCTTTCAAGAGGCTCGGAAGCCTCCTTTCAAGAGGCTCGGAAGCCTCCTTTCAAGAGGCTCGGAAACCTCCTTTCAAGAGGCTCGGAAGCCTCCTTTCAAGAGGCTCGGACGCCTCCTTTCAAGAGGCTCGGACGCCTCCTTTCAAGAGGCTCGGACGCCTCCTTTCAAGATGCTCGGACGCCTCCTTTCAAGAGGCTCGGACGCCTCCTTTCAAGAGGCTCGGACGCCTCCTTTCAAGAGGCTCGGACGCCTCCTTTCAAGAGGCTCGGAAGCCTCCTTTCAAGAGCCTCGGACGCCTCCTTTCAAGAGCCTCGGACGCCTCCTTTCAAGAGCCTCGGACGCCTCCTTTCAAGAGGCTCGGACGCCTCCTTTCAAGAGGCTCGGACGCCTCCTTTCAAGAGGCTCGGACGCCTCCTTTCAAGAGGTCAGACGCCTCCTTTCAAAGGCCTGGACGCCTCCTTTCAAGAGGCTCGGACGCCTCCTTTCAAGGGCCGCAGACGCCTCCTTTCAAGAGGCCTCAGACGCCTCCTTTCAAGAGGCTCAGACGCCTCCTTTCAAGAGGCTCAGACGCCTCCTTTCAAGAGGCTCAGACGCCTCCTTTCAAGAGGCCTCAGACGCCTCCTTTCAAGAGGCTCAGACGCCTCCTTTCAAGAGGCTCGGACGCCTCCTTTCAAGAGGCTCGGACGCCTCCTTTCAAGAGGCCTCAGACGCCTCCTTTCAAGAGGCCTGGACGCCTCCTTTCAAGAGGCCTGGACGCCTCCTTTCAAGAGGCTCGGACGCCTCCTTTCAAGAGGCTCAGACGCCTCCTTTCAAGAGGCCTCAGACGCCTCCTTTCAAGAGGCTCGAACGCCTCCTTTCAAGAGGCTCAGACGCCTCCTTTCAAGAGGCCTGGACGCCTCCTTTCAAGAGGCCTGGACGCCTCCTTTCAAGAGGCCTGGACGCCTCCTTTCAAGAGGCTCGGACGCCTCCTTTCAAGAGGCTCAGACGCCTCCTTTCAAGAGGCCTGGACGCCTCCTTTCAAGAGGCCTCAGACGCCTCCTTTCAAGAGGCTCAGACGCCTCCTTTCAAGAGGCTCAGGACGCCTCCTTCAAGAGGCCTCAGACGCCTCCTTTCAAGAGGCTCGGACGCCTCCTTTCAAGAGGCTCAGACGCCTCCTTTCAAGAGGCCTCAGACGCCTCCTTTCAAGAGGCTCAGACGCCTCCTTTCAAGAGGCTCAGACGCCTCCTTTCAAGAGGCTCAGACGCCTCCTTTCAAGAGGCCTGGACGCCTCCTTTCAAGAGGCCTGGACGCCTCCTTTCAAGAGGCTCAGACGCCTCCTTTCAAGAGGCCTGGACGCCTCCTTTCAAGAGGCCTCAGACGCCTCCTTTCAAGAGGCCTGGACGCCTCCTTCAAGAGGCCTCAGACGCCTCCTTTCAAGAGGCTCAGACGCCTCCTTTCAAGAGGCCTGGACGCCTCCTTTCAAGAGGCCTGGACGCCTCCTTTCAAGAGACCTGGACGCCTCCTTTCAAGAGGCCTGGACGCCTCCTTCAAGAGGCCTGGACGCCTCCTTTCAAGAGGCTCAGAAGCCTCCTTTCGGAAGCCCTCCTTTCAAGAGGCTCCAGAAGCCTCCTTTCGGAAGCCTCCTTGCAAGAGGACTGGAAGCCTTCTTGCAAGAGGCCTGAAAGCCTCTTTTCAAGAGGCCCGGAAGCCCCTTTCAAGAGGCTCGGAAGCCTCCTTTCAAGAGGCTCGGAAGCCTCCTTTCAAGAGGCTCGGAAGCCTCCTTCAAGAGGCCTCGGAAGCCTCCTTCAAGAGGCCTGGAAGCCTCCTTTCAAGAGGCCTGGAAGCCTCCTTTCAAGAGGCTCGGACGCCTCCTTTCAAGAGGCTCGGACGCCTCCTTTCAAGAGGGTCGGACGCCTCCTTTCAAGAGGCTTGGACGCCTTCTTTCAATAGGCTCGGACGCCTCCTTTCAAGAGGGTCGGACGCCTCCTTTCAAGAAGCTCGGGTGCCTCCTTTCAAGAGGCTCGGGCGCCTCCTTTCAAGAGGCTCGGGCGCCTCCTTTTAAGAGGCTCGGGCACCTCCTTTCAAGAGGCTCGGGCGCCTCCTTTCAAGCGGCTCGGGCGCCTCCTTTCAAGAGGCTCGGGCGCCTCCTTTCAAGAGGCTCGGGCGCCTCCTTTCAAGAGGCTCGGGCGCCTCCTTTCAAGAGGCTCGGGCGCCTCCTTTCAAGAGGCTCGGGCGCCTCCTTTCAAGAGGCTCGGGCGCCTCCTTTCAAGAGGCTTGGGCGCCTCCTTTCAAGAGGCTCGGGCGCCTCCTTTCAAGAGGCTCGGGCGCCTCCTTTCAAGAGGCTCGGGCGCCTCATTTCAAGAGGCTCGGGCGCCTCCTTTCAAGAGGCTCGGGCGCCTCCTTTCAAGAGGCTCGGGCGCCTCCTTTCAAAAGGCTCGGACGCCTCCTTTCAAGAGGCTCGGAAGCCTCCTTTCAAGAGGCCTGGACGCCTCCTTTCAAGAGGCTCGGACGCCTCCTTTCAAGAGGCTCAGACGCCTCCTTTCAAGAGGCCTGGACGCCTCCTTTCAAGAGGCCTCAGACGCCTCCTTTCAAGAGGCCTCAGACGCCTCCTTTCAAGAGGCCTCAGACGCCTCCTTTCAAGAGGCTCAGACGCCTCCTTTCAAGAGGCTCAGACGCCTCCTTTCAAGAGGCCTCGGACGCCTCCTTTCAAGAGGCCTGGACGCCTCCTTCAAGAGGCCAGACGCCTCCTTTCAAGAGGCCTCGGACGCCTCCTTTCAAGAGGCTCAGACGCCTCCTTTCAAGAGGCCTGGACGCCTCCTTTCAAGAGGCTCAGACGCCTCCTTTCAAGAGGCTCAGACGCCTCCTTTCAAGAGGCCTCAGACGCCTCCTTTCAAGAGGCCTCAGACGCCTCCTTTCAAGAGGCCTGGACGCCTCCTTTCAAGAGGCCTCAGACGCCTCCTTTCAAGAGGCTCAGACGCCTCCTTTCAAGAGGCTCAGACGCCTCCTTTCAAGAGGCTCAGACGCCTCCTTTCAAGAGGCTCAGACGCCTCCTTTCAAGAGGCTCAGACGCCTCCTTTCAAGAGGCTCAGACGCCTCCTTTCAAGAGGCTCAGACGCCTCCTTTCAAGAGGCTCAGACGCCTCCTTTCAAGAGGCTCAGACGCCTCCTTTCAAGAGGCTCAGACGCCTCCTTTCAAGAGGCCTGGACGCCTCCTTTCAAGAGGCCTGGACGCCTCCTTTCAAGAGGCTCAGACGCCTCCTTTCAAGAGGCTCAGACGCTTCCTTTCAAGAGGCTCAGACGCCTCCTTTCAAGAGGCTCAGACGCCTCCTTTCAAGAGGCTCAGACGCCTCCTTTCAAGAGGCTCAGACGCCTCCTTTCAAGAGGCCTCAGACGCCTCCTTTCAAGAGGCTCAGACGCCTCCTTTCAAGAGGCCTGGACGCCTCCTTTCAAGAGGCCTGGACGCCTCCTTTCAAGAGGCCTCAGACGCCTCTTTTCAAGAGGCCTGGACGCCTCCTTTCAAGAGGCCTCGGACGCCTCCTTTCAAGAGGCTTCGGACGCCTCCTTTCAAGAGGCCTCGGACGCCTCCTTTCAAGAGGCCTCGGACGCCTCCTTTCAAGAGGCCTCGGACGCCTCCTTTCAAGAGGCTCAGACGCCTCCTTTCAAGAGGCCTCAGATGCCTCCTTTCAAGAGGCCTGGATGCCTCCTTTCAAGAGGCTCGGACGCCTCCTCTCAAGAGGCCTGGACGCCTCCTTTCAAGAGGCTCGGACGCCTCCTTTCAAGAGGCTCGGACGCCTCCTTTCAAGAGGCTCGGACGCCTCCTTTCAAGAGGCTCGGACGCCTCCTTTCAAGAGGCTCGGACGCCTCCTTTCAAGAGGCTCGGACGCCTCCATTCAAGAGGCTCAGAAGCCTCCTTTCGGAAGCCTCCTTTCAAGAGGCTCAGAAGCCTCCTTTCGGAAGCCTCCTTTCAAGAGGCTCGGAACCCTCCTTTCAAGAGGCTCGAAAGCCTCCTTTCAAGAGGCTCGGAAGCCTCCTTTCAAGAGGCTCGGAAGCCTCCTTTCAAGAGGCTCGGAAGCCTCCTTTCAAGAGGCCCAGCCTCCTTTCAAGAGGCTCAGAAGCCTCCTTTCAAGAGGCCCAGCCTCCTTTCAAGAGGCCCGGAAGCCTCCTTTCAAGAGGCTCAGAAGCCTCCTTTCAAGAGGCTCCAGCCTCCTTTCAAGAGGCTCAAGCCTCCTTTCAAGAGGCCCGGAAGCCTCCTTCAAGAGGCCTGGAAGCCTCCTTTCAAGAGGCTGGAAGCCTCCTTTCAAGAGGCCTGGAAGCCTCCTTTCAAGAGGCCTCAAGCCTCCTTTCAAGAGGCCTCAAGCCTCCTTTCAAGAGGCTCAGAAGCCTCCTTCAAGAGGCCTGGAAGCCTCCTTTCAAGAGGCCTGGAAGCCTCCTTTCAAGAGGCCTGGAAGCCTCCTTTCAAGAGGCCTGGAAGCCTCCTTTCAAGAGGCCTCAAAGCCTCCTTTCAAGAGGCCTCAAAGCCTTCTTTCAAGAGGCTCAGAAGCCTCCTTTCAAGAGGCTCGGAAGCCTCCTTTCAAGAGGCCTGGAAGCCTCCTTTCAAGAGGCCTGGAAGCCTCCTTTCAAGAGGCTCGGAAGCCTCCTTTCAAGAGGCTCGGACGCCTCCTTTCAAGAGGCTCGGACGCCTCCTTTCAAGAGGCTCGGAAGCCTCCTTTCAAGAGGCTCGGAAGCCTCCTTTCAAGAGGCTCGGACGCCTCCTTTCAAGAGGCTCGGACGCCTCCTTTCAAGAGGGTCGGACGCCTCCTTTCAAGAGGCTCGGACGCCTTCTTTCAAGAGGGTCGGACGCCTCCTTTCAAGAGGCTCGGACGCCTCCTTTCAAGAGGCTCGGACGCCTCCTTTCAAGAGGCTCGGGCGCCTCCTTTCAAGAGGCTCGGGCGCCTCCTTTCAAGAGGCTCGGGCGCCTCCTTTCAAGAGGCTCGGGCGCCTCCTTTCAAGATTTCAAGAGGCTCGGGCACCTCCTTTCAAGAGGCTCGGGCGCCTCCTTTCAAGAGGCTCGGGCGCCTCCTTTCAAGAGGCTCGGGCGCCTCCTTTCAAGAGGCTCGGGCGCCTCCTTTCAAGAGGCTCGGGCGCCTCCTTTCAAGAGGCTCGGGCGCCTCCTTTCAAGAGGCCCGGGCGCCTCCTTTCAAGAGGCCCGGGCGCCTCCTTTCAAGAGGCCTGGGCGCCTCCTTCAAGAGGCTCAGACGCCTCCTTTCAAGAGGCTCAGACGCCTCCTTTCAAGAGGCCTGGACGCCTCCTTTCAAGAGGCCTGGACGCCTCCTTCAAGAGGCCTGGACGCCTCCTTTCAAGAGGCTCTGACGCCTCCTTTCAAGAGGCTCGGACGCCTCCTTTCAAGAGGCTCGGACGCCTCCTTTCAAGAGGCTCGGACGCCTCCTTTCAAGAGGCTCGGACGCCTCCTTTCAAGAGGCTCGAACGCCTCCTTTCAAGAGGCTCGAACACCTCCTTTCAAGAGACTCGGACGCCTCCTTTCAAGAGACTCGGACGCCTTCTTTCAAGTGGCTCGGACGCCTCATTTCAAGAGGCTCGGACGCCTCCTTTCAAGAGGCTCGGAAGCCTCCTTTCAAGAGGCTCGGACGCCTCCTTTCAAGAGGCTCGGACGCCTCCTTTCAAGAGGCTCGGACGCCTCCTTTCAAGAGCCTCGGACGCCTCCTTTCAAGCGGCCCGGACGCCTCCTTCCAAGAGGCCCGGACGCCTCCTTTCAAGAGGCTCGGACGCCTCCTTTCAAGAGGCTCGGACGCCTCCTTTCAAGAGGCTCGGACGCCTCCTTTCAAGAGGCTCGGACGCCTCCTTTCAAGAGGCTCGGACGCCCCCTTTCAAGAGGCCCGGACGCCTCCTTTCAAGGAGCCGGCGCCCCCCCAGTCCTGCGCCCCGGACGCCCCCTTCCAAGAGGCTCGGACGCCTCCTTTCAAGAGGCTCGGACGCCTCCTTTCAAGAGGCTCGGACGCCTCCTTTCAAGAGGCAGGGACGCCTCCTTCAAGAGGCTCAGACGCCTCCTTTCAAGAGGCCTGGACGCCTCCTTCAAGAGGCCTGGACGCCTCCTTTCAAGAGGCCTGGACGCCTCCTTCAAGAGGCCTCAGACGCCTCCTTTCAAGAGGCCTGGACGCCTCCTTTCAAGAGGCCTCAGACGCCTCCTTCAAGAGGCTCAGACGCCTCCTTTCAAGAGGCTCAGACGCCTCCTTTCAAGAGGCCTGACGCCTCCTTTCAAGAGGCCTGGACGCCTCCTTCAAGAGGCCTGGACGCCTCCTTCAAGAGGCCTCGGACGCCTCCTTTCAAGAGGCTCGGACGCCTCCTTTCAAGAGGCTCAGACGCCTCCTTTCAAGAGGCTCAGACGCCTCCTTTCAAGAGGCTCAGACGCCTCCTTTCAAGAGGCTCAGACGCCTCCTTTCAAGATGCTCAGACACCTCCTTTCAAGAGGCTCGGACGCCTCCTTTCAAGAGGCTCGGACGCCTCCTTTCAAGAGGCTCAGAAGCCTCCTTTTCGGAAGCCTCCTTTCAAGAGGCTCGGAAGCCTCCTTTCAAGAGGCTCGGAAGCCTCCTTTCAAGAGGCTCGGAAGCCTCCTTTCAAGAGGCTCGGAAGCCTCCTTTCAGGAGGCTCGGAAGCCTCCTTCAAGAGGCTCGGGAGCCTCCTTTCGAGAGGCTCAGAGCCTCCTTTCAAGAGGCCCAGCCTCCTTTCAAGAGGCCTGGAAGCCTCCTTTCAAGAGGCTCAGAGCCTCCTTCAAGAGGCCTGGAAGCCTCCTTTCAAGAGGCTCAGGCCTCCTTTCAAGAGGCTCAGGAAGCCTCCTTTCAAGAGGCTCGGAAGCCTCCCTTTCAAGAGGCTCAGAAGCCTCCTTTCAAGAGGCCCGGAAGCCTCCTTTCAAGAGGCTCAGAGCCTCCTTTCAAGAGGCTCGGAAGCCTCCTTTCAAGAGGCCTGGAAGCCTCCTTTCAAGAGGCTCGGAAGCCTCCTTTCAAGAGGCTCAGAAGCCTCCTTTCAAGAGGCTCAGGAAGCCTCCTTCAAGAGGCCTGGAAGCCTCCTTTCAAGAGGCCTGGAAGCCTCCTTCAAGAGGCTCAGAAGCCTCCTTTCAAGAGGCTCGGAAGCCTCCTTCAAGAGGCCTGGAAGCCTCCTTTCAAGAGGCTCAAGCCTCCTTTCAAGAGGCTCGGAAGCCTCCTTTCAAGAGGCTTGGAAGCCTATTTTCAAGAGG
Organism: Armigeres subalbatus; assembly: GCF_024139115.2. NCBI lineage: Eukaryota > Metazoa > Arthropoda > Insecta > Diptera > Culicidae > Armigeres > Armigeres subalbatus. Next base: position 53,069,675 of record NC_085139.1, on the reverse strand, counting down.
CTCGGAAGCCTCCTTTCAAGAGACTTGGAAGCCTCCTTTCAAGAGGCCCGGAAGCCTCCTTTCAAGAGGCCCGGAAGCCTCCTTTCAAGAGGCCCGGAAGCCTCCTTTCAAGAGGCCCGGAAGCCTCCTTTCAAGAGGCCCGGAAGCCTCCTTTCAAGAGGCCCGGAAGCCTCCTTTCAAGAGGCCTGGAAGCCTCCTTTCAAGAGGCCTGGAAGCCTCCTTTCAAGAGGCCTGGAAGCCTCCTTTAAAGAGGCCTGGAAGCCTCCTTTCAAGAGGCCTGGAAGCCTCCTTTCAAGAGGCTCGGACGCCTCCTTTCAAGAGGCTAGGACGCCTCCTTTCAAGAGGCTCGGACGCCTCCTTTCAAGAGGCTTGGACGCCTCATTTCAAGAGAGCTCAGGACGCCTCCTTCAAGAGGCCTGAGACGTCTCCTTTCAAGCGGCTCGGACGCCTCCTTTCAAGAGGCTCGGACGCCTCCTTTCAAGAGGCTCGGACGCCTCCTTTCACGAGGCTCGGACGCCTCCTTTCAAGAGGCTCGGACGCCTCCTTTCAAGAGGCTCGGACGCCTCCTTTCAAGAGGCTCGGACGCCTCCTTTCAAGAGGCTCGGACGCCTCCTTTCAAGAGGCTCGGACGCCTCCTTTCAAGAGGCTCGGACGCCTCCTTTCAAGAGGCTCGGACGCCTCCTTTCAAGAGGCTCGGACGCCTCTTTTTAAGATGCTCGGACGCCTCCTTTCAAGAGGCTCGGACGCCTCCTTTCAAGAGACTTGGACGCCTCCTTTCAAGAGGCTCGGACGCCTCCTTTCAAGAGGCTCGGACGCCTCCTTTCAAGAGGTTAAGAGGCCTCCTTCAAGGCTCATTTTAAGAGGTTTCGGAAACCTAATTTCAAGAGGCTTGGAGGCCTCCTCTCAAGAGGCTCAGAGGCCTTCTTTCCAGAAGTTCGGAAGCCTCATTTCAAGAGGCTCAAAAGCCTCTTTCCAAGGGGTTCGAAAGCCTAATTTCAAGAGGTTCGGAGGCCTCCTATCAAGAGGCTCGGACGCTTTCTTCCAAGCGGTTCGGAAGCCTTCTTTCAAGATGCTCGGAAGTCTCCTTTCAAGATGCTCGGAAGCCTCGCTTCAAGATGCTGAAGAGCGTCCTTTCAAGATGCTGAGAAGCGTTCCTCTTGAAATACTTGGTGGCCTCGGGTTAATTTTTCAGACCGGTTTACACGTGCAGCACTTGTTCGGCTTTTGGTTTTGCTTTTAAAAAAGTTAGATTTTTCAAAAAATATGGGTTCTTTGGAAAAGTTGACCTTAAATAAGCGAAAGAATCGACTGAGACAATTAAACGAGATACAATTTTTGACGGGGAAGGTCATTTGAAAAATTTCACGGAATAATGAAAAATTGTAAGAAATTTCAGACAAATTTTTGGAGACCCATATATCTCGTTAGTTTTCAGGTCCGTTGCTAATGTTTTTATGAGCTACGCTCATTTTCGCAGCAAAAAAAATAGGGGGTTACTAAATACAACCTTAAGTTCGAAAAAAATCCTCCAGCGATAACAATGAAATGTTGAAGTCAGCTCATTTGTCTTCCACACATTTCATTATGATAGGGTGGATATGGGAGATAACTTTTTTGTCTTCAAACTTTTTTTAGTAATTCAATATGCTATATGTTGTAAATTGATATCACTGCCATCTTTTTTTAGCGAGGGCTAAGCTAGATTTGGAGAAATGGATTTAGGGGTAGTGCCCCATTCAGTGTAATGGCATTCGGGGTAGTGGGGTGAAGCCATCAAAAATATTTAAAGGTGTTAGTTTATGCGTGGAGTTCAAAAGCCTAAACTCCAGCGAATAAGAATAAGTAAGACATAGAACAAGTAATAATAACACATCCAATTCAAGTCCTTTAATTGCCTTGATTATGTATCATATTTAAAATTGTCTAAAGATTAATGAATTAAGTGGACAAATAGAAATCTAATCAAAACATTATTTTACGTAATATTGTTTTTACGTCATTTACGTAAAAAGAGGGTTGAGTGTTCATCATTTCCTACCACTGCACCTGTAGGTAAAAACTACTGTGATTTTTTTCAGAATTTGAAAATCAATGAACTTCCCTCTCTTCTTTCAATTTATTCTGCATGGCTTAGCATACCATTTCTGGAAGGCCAGTAGAATAACTTCGCGGTACCCACCTGCAAGCAAAAAAAAACGATCAACCGTAGAGAGTAACAGTGACCAAAAAGCGCCGACCTTTGTGTGGATCTTACTTGGAAAAAAGAACCAGAACGCTTGTTCCCTTAAACAAAGCCTACAGAAGATACCCAGTGAGCAAAAACCACCAACAATCTGCTGCTGGAACCGTTCGGAGCATCCATGGCTCGCCGTATTCGGAGAAGTAATTGATGCATTAAAAACGTGTAATTGACTTCGATTAGGGTTTGGTTTTGGTTGTGCTTCCGCTCCTTGTTACCGGGCTAGCTGTGAGGTGACGCGATCAATGTTTTTCAAAAGAAAAAAAAAACTCAACTCGATCCACCGGGGACAATTGCGCGCATTCGATTCCGCGCACTGCGCTGACGATCCGATCCTTCGCGCCTGTCGGCCTATGGCCGTCTTCAACGTGCCTTCGCGATTTTCTTCCTTGCAGAACGTGGATTCGAGGAAATTTTAATTGGCATTCAGGTAGGCATCGGCAGCTGTTACTGCGCCGCCGCAATTGCTTAACAAGGTGTGAAAATGGATTAATTAAATATGACTAATATGCCAAAGTTGGGTGCGCTGCCGTAGCCGTGGGATTGAGCAATGACAGGTAGCGTTGCTGCCGTAAGTAGCTGGCACTAACTACTCGCTACTAGGCGACATGTCAAGTATTTTCGCGGGATGCGAAGGAATCCGAACAGGTGGAAAGAACTCATGAAATGCTCAGTGAATGACACTGGAACTCGTGTTAATATTTAAAGTGATAAATAACTTGCTTATGCTATACAGCTAAACATATTCGGAAGCTAGTATTGTGCTGGTAATAATAAATCGTTGAAGAAATTAATGTTCTGCATTTATTTTTTTTCTAAATAACGAATTATTGATTTATTACTTAGTTACCATTAAGGGTACCCATTTTTAATTTTAAACTACTGATCGTCGTAAATTGTTAGCACTTAGTAATTATTCCTCACTCGGACAGATATACGTAAGCAATTAATTAGGCAAGGTGTAAACATCTTTCTGCACAAGGGAACTTGCCGGAGTAGCCGTGCAACAGCAGCATCCGCACCAAGGATGATAATGTCGAGCGATCGGTTCGATCGATGATGATGACAACTCCAAGCATCTATGGGCAGGAGGAATTTACTGAAATAGCTACGGTCTGCTGCGCTGTGACAGACTTTTTCTCTCTTCACCAGCCTACACCCTGGAATGCAACTCCTAGTATGAGCTGCAGACCGCGCTTCGGAGGGGAAAAAACTACGTTTTGCTTTTTCATATTGCAGCGCTTCTACTTTCAAGCTTTTAATTGACTGCTCTGCATTAATGATGCGCTACGTCGCCGTTGATCCGGTTGAATCGTCGCCAACTTGCAAGCGTAAAACAATAAAAATAAAAATGCACTTAATTTCTTCATTTATGGTTTGTGGTTTTCTCCATAGCGAACGGGGCTGGAATTTTGTTTTTCTTCTCCTGATTAAGCACTCTTACACAATCGAGGACTACCAACCCACTTGTCGTGCATGAGTGAGGGGTTCTCTAGCAAAAGTAAAACACCTCATTGACTACACCTGAGGAGCAAGTCAGTTTTTTTGTATTATGATAATCCCTACATTTAATCTACATATTTCTACCATGCCATGCCATTAGTGCAGAAATGCGAGGAAAATGGTCATCACTAGTGGAATAAAGTTAGCAGTTTTGTTTATGGGTGTATTATGAAATGTTCTTATTATGATTATTATGATTTAGAAACGAATAATGAAACGACTTTGTTTTCTCGCAGTTGTACTATTTTTTTCTGATGAATGAGGGCACTCGATATTAATTCTTTATTTACTCTATTGGTTGCAAAACAGATATTTGACTTCGAAAAACAGATATCATTGTTGCGTACTTTATGTAAAACCAATTCAATAAAAAAATCCGCGGAAAAAAATTAAAATTTCGATTCGTTTCGTAAAATTTTGAATTTAATGGACATTGATTTCGAAGTAAGTATCGAAAGTAAATCTATGTTTCGTTTCGTGTCAAATCAACATAGACATTTTAAATTTCGTTTCGTTTCGTTATGAAAAAGTAGCGGCAAATTGTATGTGACCGAATTGGGTTACATTGAAGTTTATGCAACGAAATCTGTTCAAAATGTGATACTTGGGCAGCTAGTATCATACTGACATAATCGATTAAGTGGAAGGCTTTAGCTACTGGGATTCTCCATTGGTATCGTTTAAGACAACGGTGACTTTTTCTTTGTGTGGATATGAGGATTGCGATTAAAGCTGGCAAGCGTGAATATCATTTGATACGAACCATAGATGATTTTGAAGCCTACCAAACTCTTCTCACGACTAGATATAAAAGATGCCTTTCGTCAAACAGAACTCGAAGAATCCTCTCGCGCAATAACAACATTCATTACCCATCGTGGCATGTACCGTTGTAAACGTTTGATACTCGGAATATGTAAGAGCACAACGTGTTGCAGAATCCTGAAAAATGCTTGTTTGAAGTTCCTGAGCTGGTTTTTTTTTGGAGCATCACGCGCTCATTGACGGAATACGACCTGCTAATGACAAAGTGTCAGCACTGAGATTATTTGGAGTTCCAAAAGACGCCGAAGAGTTGAGAAGCTTCCTGGGATTGGTCACGTATGTGAGAAGATTTCTACCGAATTTAGGAACAGTATCTGCACCGTTACGTGAACTGACTAATCAACGGGTTACGTTCAAATGGTGTGATGTACGCACGTTGCGGACGTTTCGTCTGTAGCTATGGGTGCAGTATTGGATACGATGACCCAAATCCACTAGTCATAGCTTATGCGAGGAAAACGCTGTCTTCTACAGAACAAGGTTACTGTCAGACTGAAAAGGAAGCTTTAGCTTTAGTGTGACTGGTAAAACGGTTTTCAACATATTTGATTGGACAGATATTTGAATTGAAAACTGATCCTAAACACCTGGAGAGAATATTGTCTCCTACTTGACAGCCTTGTCCAAGAATTGAACGTTAGGTGTTTTATTAAAATATATAGAAACAGTTATATCGAGTGCAGACTTTCAAGATCGTGATTGGATTCAAAAGTATAGGTTTGTTGATCGGGAGAACGCTAAACGGCATGCTAAAGCATCAGGAATTGGGTTAGGAGATACGGTTCTCATGCAAAATCTTACTCCTGAAGATAGGTAAAGTACGACATACGGACCGGCAGAATACACAGTTATTGATAAAGAAGGATCTCATGTAACTGTTAAAAGCGATGCAACAGGAAAGATTTTTTTAGGTAAATAAAGCTCATTTAAAACTTATTGATCAACCAATTCAGGGTGAGGTTGGTGAATGTTCATTCCAGCACAACAGGTATAAACATAAAGTGTGAATAACGTAACAATAAGGTAGGTTTATGTGGTAAAAAAAAGTTTACCCCGCAGGTCCTACTCACGCTTCAATCAATAATTCAGGGTCATCCATCGATTGACGATACGACTAATCCTTTGGAAGTGAACGATAGCCAGATGAGACCGAAGCGTACCACCCGAAGACCAATGAAATATGATGTTCAACGGCTTGACGACACCTTCCCACTGCTTGTGAGGGGGCCTTCTAGGATGTGTTTGACAGTGGGCTCTGTTAAAGTCCTACAAAAAGCTGCATGTGTCCGCAGGCATGTCCTTCCAATGACACCGTGCGCCTCTCAAACGCAAATGATTTTGGACATTGGACATCCTTTTAAAATGGCAAGCAGGCTAATAGGTCGGTTGCCTCCGTCACGGCTATCATCCTGGCAGGTATCCGGTAATGCTCAAAACCTGTCACCCATACCTGTGGGTATTAGGTTTAGATGCACCATTCCTGACTTACGCCGATCCCGCCATGAACACGGTGTTATAAGGCACCGTAGTCAACCCTTGCATGAACCTCAATGTTTACAAAGGCACCCATGGGATCACAAGAGGCGACTATCTACAACAGGTAGATATAACGGCCCGGAAGGGGGGCCATTTTAACAGTCAACAAGCTTTATGACTTCCTGAAAAACAAGCACAATGTCCACACTAAGATCATGCTACTAGTGACGAGCATCATATCCGCCGTTGAAGCCGCCCAGCACGAATATAATGTGCTCAAAAAAAGAGCTGGAGCAGCTGAAAAAACGCCGAAATAGGCAACGGAGCATACAGCAGTTGAGGCGCAGCAGGCATCAATGAGCCCCAAAAATACTCGCAAGGAGAAACGCGGCAGGGACTCGCCAGGAGTGCATGAAGCCCCGAAGAAGCAGCGGAACGTGCAGAATTGTTAGAACGTGCGACGTGGCAATTATTGCTAAGCCGTATCGGATCCCTTCTAACAACGGCAACTGGGTGGCGGATGCTACGGTGATTGCGGCTATCCAAGTGATGTGCAAATTCAGTATGTAAGAGGTGGCAGACAGTTCAAGCGGAGGTTTCGTAATCGCCAAAACTAACGGGATCTTTGTGTGTAGCTGTTGCCAAGGTGGACTCTGGAGTAGTATAACCGGATGCTGGACGCACTCACGAAGAAGCTGATATGCCGAAAACCGGTAATCATCGGAGACGATTTTAATGCTTGGGCAATAAATTGGGGAAGCAGACTGGGTAACGCCAGAAGTCACAGTTTGCTGAAGGCGCTGGCAAGGTTGATAGTGAGATTGAACAACGAAGGTACCATTTCGCATCGACGTCACGTTCTGCAGTCCGTCGCTGGCGAGGAACATGAACTGGAGAGTTTGTGAAGACTATACCCATAGCGATCACCAGGCGATCCGGTATATTGATGGAACACAAACGCCGACAGTACGACGAGACATAAGGGCTGGTGAGCGAAGATGGAAGACGAACGACGTGGATAAGAATCTTTACATAGAAGCATTTCGAGCAGACAGCGGCGCTACAAACCTTGACGCGGACCAGCTGACGGAAACGCTGAGGAAAGTAGAGCCAGCGAAACACCGGCAGCCAACTTACTGGTGTAACGAAATTGCCAACCTTCGCGCTGCGTGTGTTACACACCCAGTTTTTACTTCTGCAGCTCGGCAAAATCCGTACAGCCGATTTCCCTGCAAAATAAAAACTGGGGTGACATTGTGCATCTCGAATCGAATCTCTCGATTCGTACGTTTTTGCATTCGTTTCGAAAAAATTGCGGCATTATGTATTTCGTTCGACTTCATTCAGTCGCAGTACAAGATTTCGAATGGTGCTGTACTAGCTCAATCGAGTATGTTCTGTCAAACGAAATGTAAACAGAGAGAATAAGAGATAACTGTCTCCGTGTTTATTATGCCGCCCGCTGGAGAGACAACCTTCAGCGCATTGCGAATGTGAGTAAACAAAGAGAATAAGAGTAATTTCATCTACGTGTAGCATGTTGCCTGTTGGAAAGGCATCCTTCATGGCATGAATTGGCAGTTAATTTATAAACAAGCAAATCGTGCTCAATGACTATAAAAGCCATATTATTTATTGAGCAGTTGAAACCGATTAAAACATGATGCCGATACGACATGTTTTAAAAATTGAGATAAAATTACGACACAAATTATAAGTTTTATTATTAATTGCATATTATTCGGCAACTCGACCGTACGAAAACCATTTTTTTTTTGTTAAATGTCTTGGCTGTGCATATGCACAGCACATGTTTCGAAATTAACAAATTGATATAAAATTTGCGAAAAAGAATCCACGTGTCTTGGAGAGACTCGAACCCTCAACCTCCTACTCTCTAGATAGGCGTGATAACCCCTACACAATAAGACCACTTAAAGGTCACGTTTGCGGAAAAGCCATCAGAATCCGAGTACCAACCTCAACCACGGTTAGCTCTTTTTTGCAAATTGAATATCTTGTTTGAATTGTCCAATCTTTACATGTGCTGTGTTGTATATCCACAGTCAAGCGAGTGCACATTGTTTATAAATCGAGAGGATCACACTCTATGCCCCCAACAACAGACTGGGTGAATTTGTGTAAAAGGCTTGCTTGGCTAAAGCATTTGATTACTTTGATTGCTCTAATTGTAATCAAGTGTCGGTCTTCCACCGTCATTTGTCGTCTGAGTACACGCGACCGCATGCTTAGAGCAATCAAACTCATCAAATGCTTTAGCATTTTTTATATTTATTCGAGTTTATAACACAGATCCAATTTTGAGCTAAATAATTTAAAGCTAAAGAAGGATTCGATAATAAATTACTTCGATGTTTCCATGTGTTTCAGTTAAATGCACTTGGGTCATCTCTTGCGCGTTTTGCCTTTCTCGTATACTAAGTATACGGAAAGGCTATAGAACTGCTCCAAAACCGAACTTTTTATAGAAGGCTCGGAGACCCATAGTGTTATATACCAATCGACTCAGCTCGACGAATTGAGGTGATGTCTGTATGTGTGTATGTATGTGTGTGTGTGTGTGTGTGTGTATGTGTACAAAAATGTGAGACACGTTTTTGGGCATTTATCATTATCCGATTTGCTCGCAACAAGTTGCATTCGACGCGGAATGCAGTCCCATTGGTTCCTATTTAAAATTAGATCGATTGAACTTTGCGTTTCGGAGTTATGGCCAAAAAACTGTTTTTACGTGCAAAAAAAAAAGCAAAATGCTCCAATCTGGATTCGAACTCGTGATCTCTTGATCGGGAAGCGGCTACTACACCACAGCACCATCGATACACATAGCATGTGTCAAGATATATACAAATATAAATCATCGAATTGGGCATATATTCATTAGCTGTATAAGCATCAGAGTTTATTCTGCTAGGGTACCGATTCCTATTCTGGAAGTATTAATGGATCGAGAAAAGAAAATATTAGCTTTTACCGTTGGTTATTAAAATATACAGTTTCAATACATTAACTTAGAGCAAGATTGCCGGTGGTGAGTATAAGCCGTTTGGCAGCGCAGTATCATTACTTGACACTTTTCCGATCGCTACAGCGGACAGGTGATCAAATTTGGTAGCGCGATAACAGCGCTGCTATTTGATGAACTATTAAATGTCACCTGTACGGAATGCAGCCACCAAACCACCAACCGAAAATAGTGACCAGTGCGAAAAAGAGTGACTAAACTAAAATGACAGCGCTGCGAGGATGATCAAAACACTCGCGCCCAGTAATGATGCTCTAATAGATGAACCGGTGCCAGCGAAAGTGGTACATGTTACATTGAGTAAATTTTACAGGAGACGCATTTTTCCAAAAACTTCGAAAATTAAATTCAAATTAGCAATTTTCTGCATCTCAACTGTACCAACGTGTTATGACTGATGTGCCTAAAGGTAGTAATGACAAATATGGGAAGTTTCTTGACAAATTTCAAGTTTGTTGGAACAAAATGCACATGTACCACTATTATTGGGAGCAAAATGTAACAGAAACCTAAAATCGTTGCCAGTAAAAGTGGTACATGTACATTTTTAAAATTATTTTAAACGGCAGTAAACCATCTTGAAATTCAAAATAGGGTTGAAATCTATTGCGGAAACATCTATGTTGTACAATTTTCTTTTCAATAAACTGTTTTTAGGGGGTATAACTGCATATGTACCACTTTTCCTGGCAACGAAATTGCCATTGTGATATATACCATAAATTAAAAAGTGCATATCTCCAGATTTAGTTGCCAAAAATCACTTTTTCGTCATTCCCTTACTAAACCTTTGCTCCCAGAAGCAGTTGGTGTATAAAACACAAAATCGACAAAAATGGTTTATGTACCACTTTCGCTGGCACCGGTTCAGATGAACTATTGAAATCGCTTGGATACGCTGTTTCTTTAATTGAGATAAAAGTAGATTCACTATTGATTTGAGGGTGTTAATGCAAAATTTTATTGGTATAATTGCATAATTACATCCAAACTAGTAGACACATATGTGTATAATAATGGGAAGTATCAATAAGAACCCCTCAGGTTATGCGTGCCCTATGCAAATTACCAAATAGTAATTTGGGGTGACCTTTTTACGATAGGATACCCGCTCAATAATTAAAAATCCTCTTCTCTGCTAAACGTTAGACATAACTTTTCTGATGTCTTATTGCTATCAAGCGCTAAGAAAAGCACAAATACCCTATATACTGTAAATACTCCTCAGTCCTCATATAGCAATTTCAAAAAGCATCGTGCTTTGTTTAACACGTTCAACGCTCTCCCATTCGAATGCGCCTAAAAGAAGGAATGGCAATGTGCCGTCGCGCAGTGGTGGTCCCCCATACAAATGCTCGACTAAACCTACGATTGCGCTTAAAATTTAGCAACAGTAATTTTGTAACGCTGAATTCATTTTGAAATTTAAATAGTTATCCGACATATGCTATGCTATCCAAAGACTTCCGGAAGCCCATGACTTAGGATCACAGCAGCGTCTTAATTCTAACCTTGAAACAGTAAATTTCCCGCTTTGGTGCAGCAAGGCGCAATTCGCCAAACTAACCACTGTTAAGTGACAAAATATATATTTCAATGCATCATATCAGTTCTTTCCGAATCTTTCCCGATACAAAATTCAGTCAAATTTAATTTTCCCATACATATATGTTTAGGAGATACTTTACACCATCAACTTGAACCAAGTCACCAAAAATTAAATTTACTAACTACAATTAACAAATTGAGGAATTATCATTGACTAAATGTGCAAATTTGAAATAATATCAGCTTCACGAAAGAACGATTTGTTTTGGGCTTGTCTGGGTTTCCGCCACTGTGGATCGGTCGGCTTAACCATCGTAGCATCAGCGGCAAGCCGTGCTTCTGTTCTATTTTTACGCATATGCATCATTCTTTGTGGCGTTCAATCAGCATATGGGAGCGCAGCTGGTGTGCGGGAAGACGCGGGACGCATGCGCAGTCGCTTCAGTCTCTTGACGTCGGATGAATATTGCCGTATGAAGCATCACCAACACACATCGCATTGCGTGCGGCAATGTTCTATTTTTAGCTTAGCTGGGTTGAATGTTGATCCGAGCAAATGAGATTTGGGGAAACTGGTTCATGAGTATTACGAAAAAAAAAGAAAAATTTGGATGTCTGCGCGGAAATAACGCGCAGAGGGAAATCCCCGGTCTTAATTCCTTGGATATAGCGTCTGCTGCCCCATAAACTCGCAAGCTTCTAATTTGATTGAAAATTTTGTCTTTTCTATTCAGTAAGGCATCTTTTCTTTGTGCATTGAAGCAATCGAATATAATTTTCCACTTATGTTTACTCTCTATTGAAACTCGGTGGGCAAGTTTGATTACTACCAAGGTAAATCAAAAGCTATTTTGTTTCTGCTAACAATCATTAAAGAAAACTGTTGAGTACATATCGATTCTCAATTTATGCATTTATGTTTCATTTCCTACCTCCTTCATCATCTAAAGTTCAGACCTGAATTCTTTCAAATATCCCAAATAATCAGATGGATTCAATTATAGAAATGTCTCGAATATAAATATAAACAATACACAGCATTAGGTTCCATTGATTATTTGTTAAAGACAAAAATTTTGTTTGAATTTTCTAGTATTCAAAACTTTTCTTGCAATGCGTAATATTATACCACACTCCTAGAAAATATGAGTTTTGAAAAAAATAAAATGGCTAACACGAGGACCGAACATAAATCCTCTGATTGAGAGCCTATCACGTTACCCCTGAGCTATCTATGTTTCTTGAGAAGACAGTGTTCGAAGAACAAGAAGCTACGCGATTTGCAATAAATAACTATTTCACTGCATCAAGACATTGGCTGCTTGTGCATACGTGCGGTAACGCACCAGGTGCTGTGGTTTGGTTCGGTGGGATTTAATCGGGTGTTGAAAAATATAAAATATAAAATAAAAATATAAATATAAAAATATATAATATTGACTCAAGTCGCGAAAATGACTCCGAACACTCGCATTTAAATGGCTATATCAACCTTATTCGCGTGGTTCTTTCCATAGGATATTAATTTCGTTTGTAAAGCACTCGGATTATGTAGGAGAAACTGAGTTTTGGAAGGATTCGGAAAAAACATTCTATTTTAGGAAGTCAGTAGAAAAAGTATCCAAACTTTTCTATAATCCAAGTATGTTTTAGATCATTTAATAGTCTTAGTTCGATCATTGACAAACTACAATGACTCATTCCAGAGGTTAAATGTCAAAACGTGTTTCAGCGGAGTTCTAGTGCGAATATTTTACTACAGCTCTGCCTAACAGTTTGTTGTTTTGATTCAACTAATAATAGAGTTAAAGCACTAGTTACTAATACTAAATGATAACAAAATTTCGATCAGTCTGTATAATAAGTTACTGCAACTAGCGCTATAACTCTGTTATTAGTGCAATAGAAACAACAATTAGGCAGAGTTGTAAAAACCTTCGCTCTAGAAGTCCTCCACATATCACGTTTGAAATTTAACCTCTGGAATGAGTTATTGACAAACTACTAAATTATCGAACCTATATAAAACCGCTCATAAAAAAATCTACTCCTCCGCTCATTTTTGGTCGCAACGAAAAATACGCGCCAGATAGTCGCCTAAGAACAACATACCTCCAGAAAAAAAAGCCAATTCGATATTTTTTTAAAATTTGGCCGCCACGTGGTACTTTCCGGCGGTGAATACTTGGATAGCACGTGCTATTTGTACTGCGGAGAAATTTTTCACATCTTTGAGAGCCTTGGAAAATGATCACGAAAGTTGTCATTTTGTTGCAAAGCATAATACTAATGATCGAAAACATCCTTGCCACAATCCATAACAAATTACACGAAGGCAAGCAACGATTTTCGATTTTCTGATAGTATATCAGGTATGTAATCATTACGATGTAAATTATTGCACAATATGAGCTCAAAAATTCTGATTTTGGTAACACTAGCTCTGTCACGCGTAATCTATCAGATTTTGTACTTGGATAGTTTACCTGTAGAGTGATCTGATAAATAGTTTTGGTTCAGTTTAGAAATCAAAATAATCAATTTTCACCATACATTCATAATTACTGCGAAATGCTTTCCATATAAAGAAAAGCAACCCCAGTAGAATTCTGATCAGATTTTTTTTAAATCAGATCAAATTCATAAATCTTGTTGAAAAGTGCTTGAATGATAATGACAAAAACGGAACTACTCATTAGCAAAAATTGACCTTTCCCGTCAAAAAATTTTATTCGCTTAAGTATTTTTTAAATTTAAAACAAAAATCGAAAAAGTGCTGTTTTTTAAGATTGGCCCGATTTTGAACGAACATCGAGTGATGTTTTTCAGGTCGGTTAACACGTGCACACGTTTTCGGTTTTTGTTTTCGATTTAATAGTTAGAGGCTTCAAAGAACCCATATTTTCTTTGGGAAAGTTGACCTTAAATAAGCCAAAGAATCGACTGAAACAATAAAACGAAATACAATTTTTGACGGGGATGGTCAACTGAATTTTTATCTATATGAAGAATCATATTATTCAAAACAACAATTTCAGCTGGATTCTGGCTTCAAAACGGAATTTTCAGAAAAAGTGTGTGTATGTGCATGTGTGTGCGTGTGTGTGCAAAAAAATCTAACTCATTTTTCGAAATCTTATCCTGAACCGATTATTTAAACGGGGAATCTTGTCCCATTGTTTCACATTAAAAATCAGGCCGAACTGGGGAATGGGCTCAAAAGCTATGGCCAAAATACAAATTTTTATACTATGTCTGAAACTCGATTTGTGCAATTGCACAACCTCATCACATTTTCCGGGCACTTAACCTCATCCGATTTGCTTGCAACAAATTGCATTCTGCAGCAATTATTACAATGTGTATAAACAAATGTGAATTTTCAATTCAATCTATCTTTATTTACGAGATTTTCGACCCTAGGCCGGTTCATCTGGTATAAACAAATGTGAAAAATAAGTCTTATTCACCAATTGTTATTTTAGACTTTTCATATATGTTTATTAACCATTTTGAACGAGCGAGAAAGGCATCATCACCGCTAGGTGGATTAATCTGGGTTTTTTTTATTTAACTCAACTATTTTTACGTAGATTTTCCCCATAGATTTTTCACGCGTTTTATCGAAATAGTCAAGAAATACGTGAAAACTGCAAAAAATCGATTTAGGTTGAAGTCGTTTGAAGGATTTCGGGATAATTAGAGATTGTTTATTGTCTGGAAACTATAAAAAAATATATACTAATGACATTCTTTCCTTCAAGATACAATAATGAAACTTTTTTTTTCTTCCCGTAGAGAAATAATAATAAATATAATGAAAAACTTTCAGCAAGAAATGACTCTCGAACAACATTCGAAAGCTATAAAGGTGACGAGTGATTTTCATTCGACTTGAGTCGTTTTTCAGTGTGCTATCGAGTCTCCATAATGCCAAAACATCTCGTTATTCTTGTACCTCCTCGAGCATACTCGAACGATGAGTCGTTTTCGAGATCGAATCGAAAGCCGTAATGCCAAACATGTTCGACTCGATAGAATTACGTTCGAATCGAGATGCACAATGCCACCCCTGATCTCCCGGCAAAAATAACGTTTGTTTTTTTTTATTTTCAGCAATTTTGACAGAGATCTCGGCAAAACACACATTTGCTAGGGCTCGGCTGGCTGTGTAAATCTCGGTAAAAGCTGCACCAATTTCTGAGATCCCGCTAAAAAAAATTAAGTGTGTAGGGCCAGGAGACACTTTCAGAGAGCAAGGCCTAAAATGGGATAACGCTTGTCGAGTCGTAATAGCGAGGATCAGGGGGCCAGTGCACTATGGTCCAGGATACAGATTTACGCGGAAAGATGAATTTTACGCCAAAACTATATTTTTTAGAAAAAACTGTTGTTCTACAAAATTGTTCGAAATAGTAAGGCCATCATTATAGTGCAATCAAAAAATAGGGTGGCCCATCATATAAAAAAAAATAGAAAATATTTTTCAATTTTTTGGAATATTGACATGTTATGTTCAACAAAGTTGTAGCGCAGCTTATTCCAATCAATTTTGCTATAAAAACTTTTTCTGTAGCTCTTAAGTTGGCTGATTTAGAGCAATTTTACCTAATTGGATTAGGGTGTACCTCAAAAAAACAGTATTTTTAATCTACATTTTTTGTTTTGGATTTCTCGTAAAAGTCGTCCTCAGGTGACTTTTAGAGCTTAGAAAAATGCAACTTTTGATGGGTAAATATGCGCAATATCTTCTACCGATCAAAAGTTATAATCGTTTTTCTGTCAAAATTACATTTTTTACATAAGTTGATATCTCCGGTTAGGGCTGACCAAAAAAATATGTTTATACGGCATTTGAAAGAGAAATTCATATTCTTTATTATGTCAAAAAATTGGAGATATGTTATTTTTTTATCTCAAGTTTTACTAATTTTACTAAAATCATGTTTTTCAAATAAATTGATATAACTCGACAATGGAAGAAGATACAGACGATATTCTTATAGCAAAACACGCGTTTTGGAAAGCCCCAAAAGTCTTCAGAAGGTGACATCCGTGAAAAATAAAAAATGAAATGAGCAGATCATAAATATTGTTTTTTGAGGGACACCCTAATTCTGGTAAGTAAAATTACTCTAAACAAGTGAGCTTAAGAGCTACATAAAAAGTTTATATAGCAAAGTTGATTGGAAAAAGCTGCGCTACAACTTTGTAGAACATTTTATGTCAATATTCCGCAAAATAAAAAAAATAAAATTTCACATTTTTATAAAATGGCCCACCCTATTTTTCGGTAACTCTATAATAAGGGCCCAAGTATCCAGAACAACTTTGTAGAACTTTTTTTTTCTTAAAAGTATGCTTTAGGCCGAAAATGCATCTTTTCTCGTAAATCTTGCAATACGATGATAATGATAAAACTTATAAAAAGTGTTAAAGCTGTAGATTTTTTATTTTTCATTTCTCACAAATGTCACCTTCTGAAGACTTTTGGGGCTTTCCAAAACGCGTGTTTTGCTATAAGAATATCGTCTGTATCTTCTTCCATTGCCGAGTTATATCAATTTTTTTGAAAAAACATGATTTTAGTAAAATTGGTAAAACTTGAGATAAAAAAATAACATATCTCCAATTTTTTGACATAATAAGGAATATGAATTTCTCTTCCAAATGCCGTGTAAACATATTTTTTTGGTCTGCCCTAACCGGAGATATCAACTTATGAAAAAAATGTAATTTTGACAGAAAAACGATTATAACTTTTGATCGGTAGAAGATATTGAGCATATTTACCCATCAAAAGTTGCATTTTTTTAAGCTCTAAAAGTCACCTGAAGACGACTTTTTCGAGAAATCTAAAACAAAAAAAGTAGATCAAAAATACTGTTTTTGTGAGGTACACCCTAATCCAATTAAGTAAAATTGCTCTAAATCAGCCAACTTAAAAGCTACAGAAAAAGTTTTTATAGCAAAATTGATTGGAATAAGCTGCGCTACAACTTTGTAGAACATATCATGTCAATATTCCGAAAAATAAAAAAAATATTTTCTAATTTTTTTAATATGATGGGCCACCCTATTTTTTGATTGCACCATAATGATGGCCTTACTATTTCGAACAATTTTGTAGAACAACAGTTTTTTCTAAAAAATATAGTTTTGGCGTAAAATGCATCTTTCCGCGTAAATCTGTATCCTGGACCATAGTGCAGTGATGCCAGCGGAAATGTGTCCGGATAAGCTGAAGATCATCGTGGACGGCCTCCTTCTGCAGCATGATTCTACGACGTGGCCGCCTACACCGTGCGAAGAGGAAGATCGAGTAACTGCTGCAGGTATGCAGCATGTCACCAATGACGAGCTGTCATCAGTGGCGAAAGATTTGAAGCTGAAGAAAGCTCCGGGTCCGGATGGAATTCCAATTGTGGCTTTAAAAACCGCAATTTTGGCGTTTCCGGACTTGTTCAGGGTGGTGCTGCAGAAGTGTTTAGTAGATGGCTACTTCCCGGATACGTGGAAGATTCATATGCCTGCTGGATATACCGGGGAAGCTTCGGGAAAGGATTATCCGTAATCGGCTGACGCGGTGCGCGGAGGCGCGACTGGCTTATTGGACAAGCAGTTTTGATTTCGAAAAGGCAGATCGACAGTGGATGCAATCAGGACAGGCATCCAGGACTTGGTGTTCCAGGAATACTGTTGGACATATAGCAGATCGTCTTCTTCAAAGTTTTTTTTAACTGCTCCATGCCGATGATCAAACTGATTATTTTGATTGTTGTTTATTTCAGCTGGAGTTGGAGCAGGAATAGGTTTTCTTAAAAGATTCAGTGTGGTGCGCACGTGTCTTCCGAGAAACGCTTCTGCTAGAGACGTTTATTTCGGTGTATTCCGATTTGAAGTGGAGCGATACACTGAAAGGAATGTGTGCAAATGCTCTAATGCAGATGAGCCTTCCTCTTTACCTGGTGGTGATTTCTGTTTGGAACTCGGTGAGAAGGTTGAGATTGCCACAAGAAGCAGTGACCGCAGATTCCTCCGTCAGTTGTGTGGGCGGCTGCCCAATGCAGATCCACATATCTTTAGAGATAATGGTGGTGTCGCTGTAGCTTCATTGCTCTTCCGTTGAACTTGACCGGAATGAACTTTCGCTTGGTTCTGACGTTGTGGACCATATGTATATTCCTAGTATTCACATTCTTTTTGGGTTTCGCTGACTTGATCGATTCTGATAATATTAGCTTTTTGTTGGAACAATATCCTTCTTAATGTCCTTGTTGCCTACGTTGTGCTGGTCACCACACTTCCAGCATGGCGTTGATTGCGGTTTCGTCGGCTTCCAGCTTCGAGATCAATCGTGGAAGGAGATAGAGCGCTTATTTAACCAAAAATAGCCTTCTTCAGCTAAAATACTAGCTAATTCAGCCTAAATTGTTGGTTGGGATGTGACATGGATGGCGTGGCTTGTCATCCCCTTGGTGTTGTCCGTATGTTTCGACTTGGAAGCACTTTGAAGTTTTGAGATGATTATGTTTTAGTTTTTTGTAAATACTTTTTATTACAATGTCAAACAGAGTTATTTCTGCGGAACGTTCTCACTATCTTAGTTTGTTTTGGTCGGCTGATGGGTAATGATGCACCAATTGATTGAAAGAAGTAGGTTTGTGTCGTTTTTGTTGAAACGTAAACAGATAGGGTTGTTTTCCTAAGTCTCTTTCATTTTGTTAAGAGAAGTAGTTTCTTAGATCCGATACCGCCGATTTGATTTGATTGTTTATGGATCAACCAAGTGTGTGATTGGCGATAGACTTAAATACACCAATGAGAACGTGTTGTTCCTAATTGTAATTACCAACTTCTAAATTTTATTTTCAAAACAAGTTCATTTTGAAAACTAAATTTTATAATGTTCAAAGGTTTTTTATTTTATTACAATAGTTTGTATTATCAAGTACACGTATTTGTACTGTTCTTTGAATCTAAGTGCAATGGATTGGAATGTGTGACATAAATTTTAAACTTTGGTGATGGGTAGTGTTGGCTACGAGGTTGGCTATGTTTCGAAAGATCGGGGTACTCTGGATCTTTTTCAACTATTCTTTGGAAAATTTGAGGTGCAATTCCGGATGGAACTTGCGAAGAGAAAATGTAACGTCATCTAGCATCTTGAAATTTTTTTTGAACTACTTTTGATTATCGAAGACTTCTTCCCTTTGAAGAGTATTCCAACATGCCTAATTTTTTATAGTTATGAATGTGTTTTATTCCGATATGAAAACCACTGTGAAACATAAACTTTCGCGAATCGGAAACACTTATAGCGCTATGAAAAGTTGGTCAAATGTGATAAGAAGAAGAATAAAAGACAAAACTATGAAAAAGAAGAATCATTTTCGCACGCGTTGTCTCGGGGAGCATTAGAGTTCAATAAGGAGATTTTGATTGGTGTAGCTGTAGATAATACACAGTTCTGCGTGGTGAATGCTCACATTCAAGTGTTTCTTATTCTGCGTTGGTGGGACGGCCGCAAGAAGAACGGTGTTATTGTGGGTCGAAATTATCACAATTCTACGTGGTGGGACGCCCGCATTCAAACGAGTTTCTTCCTCTGCGTCAGTGGGACGCCCGCAAGACGAACAGTGTTATTGTAGAACGGAAAGATCACAGTTCATCTAAGACTCCAAGAGTCTCTTGCTCAGCGATTAATGATAGCCTACAAGTAATTTGGCGTTTTGGACCCGAAAGGTCACAGGTACACAAGAGGTTTGATTCAACTGAGAATAGATATTCGGCCATGACTTGGAGCTGTTTATCGAGCTTTTTTTTAGTTGTGGTATTTGGTTTTTGTTGGTGGTTGTTTGACAACTGTGAATACACAGTGGATTGGACGTGTAATCGAAAAAGTAGAAGTAGTGGTAGTTATTTGAAGTACAAGTGAAGGGTACTCCACGAGTTGCGAGTACAGTTGCGAGTCGAAACGCTCACTGCACGAGAGTTCCTTGAGAGTGGTTTCCCATACTTATGTGTGCCACTATTTAAGTGTGTTCTTCGGTTATGAGCCTTGAATGATTGTTTACTGCAAGAAGCTTGTGTATCATGATAAGAGAGTAACCGAATGATACATAATATCGGAGGTTTTTTTTTTCATGCAGAAGTAAAGGGCAATAGTATTTTTTTTAGTGAAGAGGGGAGATGTGTGGAATTGGACAGGCCTATTATCATGAACAGGCCTAGCATTAAAGGTGTGCGCCGCCGTGCCACGCCGCCGACAGTTTTTGACATGCCGCCGCCGCCGACATTTTTGCATCAGCGCGCCGCCGTTCAAAATTTTCCACGCCGCTGGTCTATAATATTCCACGCCGATTTAAATTTGAAGAAATCCGCAAAATTTTCCGCGGAAATTACGAAGATTCAGTGGAAGTTTCGTATAATTTACTGATAGATCTCTACAACATCACGATTTTTTGTTAAAATTTTGGAAAGCTTCATATAAAAACTAGGCTTAAAACTTCGTGTTAAAATCGCAAAGGATTTCCGTTGAAATAAAAAAAAATCATTAAAATTGAATTTTTCAACGGAGAAGAGTTGTTCGGCAGAAAGCCGTTTGGCCGAAGACCACAAGGCTGAAAGTTATTTCGCCGAATATGTAGTTTAACCGAAAAGATTATTTGGTAGAAGCAAAGCGATAATTTGTTTTGATGTTGTGAAATCATCGATTATGTTTACTTAATTTGATATCCGAAACTAATTCTGATATTGGTTTCTGATAACAAAAAAAAATACACATTTTGATGTCCTACCATTCAATTTAGTATTACATATACAGCAAAATGAGATAAAAATATGTAATCAATCATGATGATTCAGATTGAAAAACAAATTTTAAATCAATTTGATGTCAAAGGGGCCGTACACTAATAACGTAAGCGTTTTTTCTGGGTTTTTCAACCCCCCTCCCCCCATGTAAGATTTTTCCCACGCAAATATTTTTTTTATTTATACGGAACGTATGAAAATGGCAAACCCCCTCTCCCCATAAGTGCTTACGTAATTAGTGTACGACCCCAAAATCAAAATATGTTTTCTATAAACTCTCATTATGTTTTTAAACTTTGCTAAGGTATCTAGCATAAGGTTATTTGGCCGAGAATGTCATTTGATCGAACAGCTCCTTTGACTGAAGCTTGGCCGAATAGCTTAATAACCGAATATGCACTTTGGCCGAAATAGTGGTTTGGTCGAAATGGCCATTTGGCCGAAAAAGACATTCGATAGAAAGTGTCGTTCAGCTGAATTGGTCATTTTGGATATTTTCAAAACATTAACGGGATAATTTTTTTTCACCTCAAAAAATTTATAAACTTCCCCAGAAAATTCTTCAAGTTTTTTCCAGAATATTTATTTGGAAACTATTTTCAGATTTTCCACAGGAATTACAATTTTCGAGATCTCTTTACCAAGATGAGCTCCTTGGATTTACCAAGGAAAATTATTTGGAATTTACATGAGAATCTCTTCAGAGTTTTCACGAGAAGCTGTTCCAAATTCCTACAGGAAAATATTCAGAATATACACGGAAAGTTCCTATTGAGTTTCAGTTGAGTATTCTTTTAAATTTACGCATAAAATTGTGACTCGTAAAAGATTGTTTAAGACGGCTAGTCAACTTTAAAACAACGGAAATATGTTCGGATTTTTCAAGGATTTGTTTTGGATTTCTACAGAATATTCTTTCTATTTTCGATAAGAAATTCTTGGGAAATTTCATTGACCGAAAGCAACAGGCGGCTAAACTGATAATTTGGCCGAAAAAGCCATTTGCCCTAACAGGTCGCCTGGCCGAAACGATCGTTGGCCGGAAATGCCGATTATTAGGATTTTTGACAGAATGGGCCATTTGGTCATACGGCCTAATGTCAATGACTGAACTGACTTTTCGTAAATAGGCCTTTTCATGTGACACTGCCGAGACTGCATTTGTTAACAGCCGCTGAACAGGCTTGCAAACCCGAAGCTGTCATTTTCATAGAAGAACTGTCAATTGACGATAAAATCAGCTATTTTTAAACGTCTCGTAAAAGGCCTATAGACCATTGAACGAAATTCCGTAGCCTTTAGATCAAAAGACATCCAGCCAAGTACCATTTAGCAAAACTAAATGTTTGACGGAAACTGTTATCAGGTCAAAACTGGTTTGACCGAAAATGTAGTTTGTCCGAAAGCGACGTACAGCGAAAAGGAACATTTGGCCGGAATTGTAAAAAGTTGTTTGCCCTAACGGGCCATGCCGTTCGGCCGAAAAAGTCGTTTGATCGAATAGATCATCTGACCAAAAACGCCTTTCGGAAGAATATCCAGATAACCAGAACTCGTGCATAATAGAATTTGTTTTTCTGTTATGCGATGCCTATGCGCACAAATTTAATCGTATACCAGTCGCGAAAACGCTGTTTACGAACAAAAGTGAAGGCGATACACTATAGGATTTCGGGCGGTCATTAATCGAAAATGTCATGTCTTCCGAATTATTTTAAAATATTTTCTCTCCATTGTCAATACTCTAATTAAGAGAAATTCTGAATTTGAAGTCTCTAGGTGCACTAGTTCCAAAGATATAAGGTGGTAAAGTCAGAAATGGGTAAAAAAGTTAGCAAATTTTCTGAAAAAATATTTTATTTTCAACTATTTATTGAAATATTTTTTAAATGTTTTTTCTTCAATGTTAATACATCATTACAAAGGTTATTGTATAAGCTTTTAAATGGTGTGCAAAAACTAATGGTTACACTGTGAAAAAAAATTGAAAAAATGCGGAAGCAATATTTTTCCAAAACGACGCTATTTTCAACTTTGATAGTGAAGAACTTTTTTTCCTCAGGAATCCCCGGGTTCTTTTATGATACACATCAAGGACAAAGCTTCGACTAAAATGTCTGAAAGAATTTCTTGCCAGTATTTGCAATTAACAGAGTTAAGTCACTCTGATTTTTTTTTCATTTGTTTTTTACCGTGTTTTGCCTCTCTCGTACTCCAAGGTTAATGCTCATTCCAAAAACGAATGTTTGATAGAAGGCCCGGAGACCCCTAGTGGTATATATCAACTAACTCAGCGCGAAGAATTGAGGTGATGTCTGTATGTGTGTGCATGCGCGTCTGTATGTATGTGCGCAAAAGAACGCAATCGCCATTTAGACACTTATTTGTGTCCGATTTTCTCGCAACAAGTTTCATTCGACGGGAAATCTAGTCCCATCGTTTCCTATTGAAAATGGGTCAGACTGAACTATGCGCTCAAAGGGTATGGTCAAAATACATTTATTGGTAATAACTTCGACTTTATTTATAACCATTTGAGCTCATTGAATTAACTTTTCAAAGGAGTAAATGAATAAAACCCCCAATGCAATGCAGCACAACGGTAACGGAAGGATTTAACAGTTCGCTCATATATTTCCTGTCAAATTTTACCGTTTCCGTCGCCATTCCGCTGAAATGCGTTTGGGGCTTGAGTGGTTTGAGTCATTCTCTAAACCTAATTTTCTGAGCTATTCATTAGCTACTGATGGAGAACTAAATATGAGATTTCATAATATGTAAATATTTATAAATCTCCTGGAATCAATAATTCCCGACATGTTTATTGCAAAAGTAAAGACGAACAATATCTTAGTTAGAACGGAGCGTATGAAATTCCTGCTAGTGTTCATGAATGTCTGGCTAATGGTAGGGAAATATTTATTCACTCATCTACACTTTGAGGTTCACTGGCTGAACAACCAGCGGAAAGTCAATATAAACAGTTGAAGAAATTTAGAACTCATAATGCAAGAAAATGATCAAGAGAGGCAAAGGTTGACATTTTCCTTCGTGCCTTACATGAATCAGATCCATTTTAAGCTCGATTTGGATAACGAGGAGACGTTGGAAAAAATTTTCACTTAGTTATTCTTATGCCATGCGTAATTTTGTAATATTTGAAGATTTTCAAAAGTTCTTTATCTTCTAATACTTTAGATGAATTTATCTCATCTTCCATCGTTGATGGAATTGAAGAAAATATCATTGAAGACTTAAACCTTGACACAGAAAAAGAATGATGCTGTATATAACTTGTAGAAATCATGAAAACAAATCAAAAGTAATTCAAATAGTGTTGTTATTTAAATTAAAAGAATTTTGCTTTTCGGAAGAATGGAGCATTCTTACATTCCACAATGAATGTCCACATTTTTTGAGAATATATTAATCTCATTTTTTGAATAACTTGTACACGTAAAAATGTCATGGGATTGCGATTTCTAATTTGCTAATACCCTTTTTCAAAAGTTATTTTCAATTCTGATTATTTGATTAACATTTAATGCTTTATGATCCTTCAGATCCTAGTACTTTGTCAAACAAATTGTTCTAAATACAAATTGTGAGGCATGAGAGTGAGAACAAAAAATATCACGGAATGTCATGAAATTAATGTCATTTAACATGATCGCCGCCATAATGTCCATAAATTGCTGAACTTAGTTTTTGTACAGCCCCCTTCCTTCTCCTTAAGAAAACGCACGAAATTTCAACTTCCCAAATAGGTTTGCTTTGTCACGTTAATCGAACCTATGAAAAAAATAATTACGTAATTCATAGACGATCCCCAAAGGGGGGGGGTTGGAAATTGTATATTCATGCTATTTCGACCATACACAGCTAAAACTAAGTGGAAAATCACTTTAAAAGTCCAATTTTATTTTTGACCGCTCGCTTGTATGGGGATCCCCCATAGTGCGATATATGTATTTTTCTTATCCAACGTTGCACGGCAGTGTATGAGTGTATGCGATGTGCACGATTTTAAAGGTCACTCCTGACGGAATCCAAGTTTCAAAGTGCTCGCGTTTTCGGGGGCACAACACTCGATACGGAGGCGGCGCACAACTGTCATTTTTGTTGATTTAGTTGTGCTGCGTCGCAGCATGCGTGAAAAAATAAAAATGACAGTTGTGCGTTGCTTCCGTATCGAGTGGTGTGCCCCCGACAACGCTAGCACTTTGAAACTTGGATTCCGTCAGGAGTGACCTTAAGCGAGTTTGTTTGTTATACATTTCGTTATAGTTTGTGATAATAAGCTCTGTTTGATAGATAATCCGATTTCGTTTGAGTTTGTTTGCAGGAATATGCGATGTCAACAAATGAAACTGGAATTAACTCGTAAAAAAGCCTGCTGTGCAGGAAAATTTATAAATAAACTTGCACCACAATGCGATTTTGATAAAATTTGGATCGGTAAACAATTTCAAACGTGCATTCTTATGCGATGTGGAGTCGTGTGGGTTATCGTTTGGCAGAAAGAGCCATTTGGCCCAAATGTCCTTTCTGCAACCTTCTTTGAAAAGTGTCAAACGGCTGAATTTATCACTTTGTCAAAGTGGCGTTTAGCCGCATAGGTCATTTGACAGACAATGCCGTTTGAACGAAAGGGTTGTTTTGCAGAAAGGTCATTTCCGGACCAAATGACCATTCTTATCAAACGGCATATTCGGTTAAATGATTTTTTTCAGCTGTATGTCGCTTTCGGTCAAACTATTTTCGACCTGATAAAAGTTTCCTTCAATTCGGCTTAATGGGATTTGGTTAGATGACTTTTGGCTTGAAGGCCAGTATTAAACTTGAAAAGTAGAGAGATTACGAAATGTAGGCCACCGGATGGATATTTTTGATTAAATTACCCGTTCAGTTATTGACATTTGGTAGTAGGATCTACTGTCTCAAACGATATTTTCTGCCAATTCTGAATAGGCTATTCTGTGAAACGACCATTTCGACCAAACGGCATTTTCGGGCTGATGACCTTTTCGGTCAAACGATCATTTCGGCCAAACTACCTGTCAGGGCAAACCTTTTTCGGCCAAATTACCAATTCGGCCTTATGTCACTTCCGGCCAATGGAATTTCTTATGGACAATACACTAATCAGCAACATGTTTTAGTTTCAGTTAGCACAGGACATTCGATACCTTCGACGCGTTCTAGGCGTCAAATGATTGTCAGACGACGTCAGATGCAATTGAAGTGCCCCAATAGTGTGCAGTGCAATGTAGCTATTATCAACTTTGAAGTCGTTTTGAAGTTCAGCTGTCCGATAACTGCAAAACTGATGAAACTATCGAATTGCAGTTAAAAGCATTGTAGTTAAATGACTTCCAGCTATCGAACGTCTACTGTACAAAGAATTTCTTGTAGAAGTCGAAAAAAATTGCGAACTGTTTTCGGTTGAAATCCAAAGATTTTTTTTATTGAAATCTACATTTTGAACAATCCTCCACACAAAATTCTAAAGAAGTTTCCCTCTAACGTTCCGGAGATTTTCTCGTGAATATTTCAGAGAATTTTTCTTGAAAATTTTTTAGAGTCTTCCGTGAAAATTCTGTACTGTTTTATCGTTGGCCATCTTAATTAATCTAGATTGAGAAAGTTAACGCTAAAACACCCATTCTACCAGCCGCACTCTCCTACAATTATGAAGAATTTTCTTTGTAAATTTCAAAGAATGCTCAACAGAAACTCAACAGGTGCTTTCCTTGAATTTACGAAGATTTTCCTGTAGAAGTTAAGAACAATTTCTAGTGGAAATTCTGAAGTTTCTCATGTAAATTGCGACGAATTTTATGCTGAAATTACAAACAGTTTTATTTAGGAATTTTAAAGAGCTTCTCTTGGTAATTCCAAAGATTTCTCAAAACTTCAAAGCAGTTCCCGTGGAAAATTCAAAAATAATTTCCAAATTCAAGAAAAAGTTATAGATTTTTATGGAGACGTTCATAAGATTTTTCATGCGAAATTCAAAAGATTCTTTCTTTGAAAATAAAAGTCTTGAAGATAGGTATACCGAAAAAATTGGAAAAAATTTAAGAAACGTAATAAAAAACAGCGCCACGCCGATTCAAACCGCCGCCGCCGGCTAAAAAGACTTTCGGCGTGACGCCGAAAACGCCGCCGCCGACCAAAATTCTGACAAACGCCGCCGCCGACGGCGGACCGGCGCGCACCTCTAAACAGAATGTTGAAAGGTCTATAAACCAATAAAAAAATACATTCGAGATATTGTCAGGCAATAAGTTGCGCTTGCCTTTAGTCTGACCGAGATCACTGGCTGCATTTCAATCATGTTGGATATCAATTAAATAAAAGCATACCTACCTAATTTGTTTGCTAAGTTTTTGCAATGAATCGCCTACTTTGAGCGTGCTTACAGCGCCACACTAGGAGTTAACTTTCTGAAATCAGTATGGGAAAGGCATCCAAGATCCAAGGTTCGATTTCTCAAAATTCAGCACTTTAATCGAAAAAAACATTTGGTAGGCATAGTAGCGGACACCTTCCTACATAACCGGTACCAAATAGTTTTTCATAAAAAGTTCCTAATTTTGAGAAAACCCGCGTTAGATGTCTTTCGCCATACAAATTCCTGGCGGTTAACTGGCTGGCTATTTGCGCATATACGATAGCGTCTAGATGCTGGCAGCGGCGGGTAGAAAACCAGCTACTGCCAATAATTCACTATGAAACATATTTTTTTAAATCCTAATCGTTTCAATGGCACGTAGATTTTTTGATGGTAAAATGTTTACTTTCATGATAAATTCTGAACCACACATGAAATTTATCAATAGAAATTTTCAAAGGTTCATATTGCTAGATAAAAATGGTAATGTTTAATTCTTTTATTGTCGTTGTTTCGAGGTTTTCATCCGTTTTAAATTTTTCAAGTGATATATAAAAATAAACTTCTGTTACTATTTTTCTTGGGGATGACTTCGACTTGAAGTTACAACCTTATGTAGTATTTTAATTTGTTTTCTAGACATAACATATTTTAAACATATGAATAATTGTTCACATTTCGTATTACATAAGTTTCCAGAAGACAAAAAAAGCGTCATAAGCCAATCGTTTTTGCGCTCGTTTAATATCGTAAAAGTCATGAAACTTGTTCATGTAACTAAAATCAATCAAGGTGAGAAGTAATAGAGAAGCATTGTGAACATCTCAGTGTCAAAGTTTACCAGAAATGTGAAGACAGTAGAGATGGACTCTGGACAACGCAGATAATGAAAGGTGGATCCACCAGCTCATCCCCAATGTGCCGACGTGGGTGAACAGGGAGCATGGAGAGGTGAACTTTTATCTCACTTAATTCCTGCTCGGACACCCCTTTTTTTCGCCAATATCTTCACCGCTGTGGCCAGCGCGGCGTGTATCAACGTAGAGGAGAATCGAGAACACGTGGTATGCGATTGCCTGAGGTTTGCGGAAGCAAGTAGATGAATGCCAGCCTAAGGGTGAACAATAAAGCTATGTCCATTTAGAATCCGGAATCATTTATTGTATTGCAGCGGCACGGAAAGTGACCGCTGCAAGAATTCTTTTACAGCGGTTTGTCTACCTAGGCGCCCAGTTGCTGTGGTATGAATTTCACGAAGTTTCGTGCAGCGTGTCAAAAATTATTCCAGATGGAAGCCGAAAGGAGAGAAAAAAGTCTGCACACCCACGTTGATAATCATGCTCATCGACGATGGAACCTACGTCAGAATGGAATTCGGACAGCTTCCTAGCCAAAAATTCTACATGGTGACGGCACGAGGAGTAGTTCCTGCGAAGTTTAAGTTTGATTTTTGGACAAACTTGCAAAAAAACGGATGATTTTGGCAAGGGATATGCAACTGTGGGGCAAAGACCTAAGTGTTTGTGACGAATAAGACGATGGACTCGAAGCTGTACACGGAGGAATGTCTCGAAAACCGCGGACGACCTTCCATAAAGGTCCCGTGAAGTTTTGGCGAGTTGCCACTACAGCCGGGAAGTCATCCAGTGGTACCGCGATAATAACGATAATAAGATTTTATCGATAAAACATAAATCCACGCAACTGCCCACAGCTCCGGCCCATCGAGACATTTTGGGCAGTAATGAAGCGGAAGCTTAAGAAAAGTGCAAAAAAAAATGGAAAAACAGCTCGGGACGCGACTCAGGTGGCCAAAATGTGGAACAAATGTGCCAAGGAAGTTGACTTCGGAGGTGTGCAACTTTTGATGAGAGGAATAAAGAAGAAGGTGCAAATTTTCACTAGAAACAAAAAGAAATTATTTGTATCAATAATCTTTCCTTAAATTACAGTGAATTACCCTTGTTTTGATGTATTAACCTTCTTTGTACGTCAATCCGTTACGGAGATACAGATGATTTTATTATTCCGGATTCTAAATGGACATAGCTTTATTGCAGAGCGAATGTGCGACGATGAAGATACGTGGAATAGGGTAAGCAGAGTCGTGACGCAAATACTGTCAGAGCTGCAGCGTAGATGGAGGATGGACCAGCAAATAAGCATCGGTTTAGAGGAAAATCCAGCACAGTGAGCAGTGTTTTGCCTCGGGTTGTCGGGGTGCCAGTAAACCGGAAGCCTTCTGCCAACCGGAATTGTCGGACCTACCATGGCACAGGAACAGCCAACCTGCTGACGAAAGAAGAAGGAAGTCATTTGGGTATATAGGGCACCGTTAGTGCGGACGTCATCCAACTCCGGAACTAGCGGACCACCTCTGTAACCCAAAGACGAAGTCGATGCAATGCGCGAAAGCGTCCCTTGTGATATCCGCCGGTTGTCAGGGCACCATTAGTGCGGAAGTTTCCTTCGCCAGAACTGGTGGACCACCCTCGACGCCGGGAAGAGTCAGGCAGACTCGAGGGATCGAGATAACGTAACAGTGGATCAGCTAGCTAGTCGACGAACTAACCTAAGCTAGAAGCCGGAATTTTAGAAGAAGTGCATGAGCACAGCCCTCCTCTCCCCGAAGTAGTCACAGCATCCCGTTGTCCCGGGGGGATCGAGGCAAGGAGGATAAGGCACCCGGCTGACAGCGGGGGCATTGCGCACCTCGACTCGAAACGAGCAAACCATGCAAACTGCCATAGGAAAGTGCTGTCGAAAGGAGATGCGCAATGAGGCCCCAGCTTCTGTGTTTCTGGGAGGCACATTTTTAATGGGTCGGGCAGGATCATTCTCATAACGATAACCAATATCCCAGATTCTATATGAATTTTGTGATAGATTGCAGATAACAGA
Source organism: Armigeres subalbatus (assembly GCF_024139115.2). Lineage (NCBI taxonomy): Eukaryota > Metazoa > Arthropoda > Insecta > Diptera > Culicidae > Armigeres > Armigeres subalbatus. Next base: position 53,039,924 of record NC_085139.1, on the reverse strand, counting down.
ACATAATTCCGATCCAAGACTGATGAGAATCATCATTTTGGAATGGCACGTAAGTGTTAAGCGTCGGCTTACAACTAAGCTACGAATGACCTCCGCCGTCCTCCGCGGGTATTGATGAAGACAAACTCCCAGCACCAGGCACGTAGCCGAACTCTCGAAATCTTTTTTTTCGGAACTAACTCTCTCTCGTGTATTGTTTTGTACAAATGCTACAAGGATGTTATCGATCATTTAGTAATTTACGTTCGATAATTTAGTAGTTTTTCAATAACTTATTCCAGAAGCTGAATTTCAAAATGTGTTGTATGCTGGACTTCTAGTGTGCAGGATTTTCTACAACTCTGCCCAGTGTTTCGTTGCTTGAATTCAACTAATAACGGAGTTATAGCGCTAGTTGTAGTAACCTAAACTAAATGATTGGAATTTTGTTATCATTTAGTCTAAGTTACTGAAACTATAGCTATTACTCCATTAGTAGTAGAATTCAAACAATGAACCATTAGGCAGAGTTGTAGAAAAACTTTCACACTAGAAGTCCACCATACAACACATTTTGAAATTCAGCTTCTGGAATGAGTTATTGAAAAACTACTAAATGACAAATTACTAAATGATCGATAACATACTTGATGCTAACGAAGTAGGATGAGTATTTATAAGAAAAAAAACACTTTGTTTTGATCTAAACACCCTTTTAAGAAATCATGTTGAAATTTGTTACTACCATTGAGGCACAATATGTCCACATTCCTTTAAACTATTAATGATGTTACCAGAATAATTAAAAAATCCACTTACTCTACAGAGAGGCGCACTGACCCTCTAACTTTGAGCCAAAAGAAATTCCACCTGCTCATATGTAAAGCTATCGGACCAGACACATTCATTTATCGTTCCTTTGCCGGGCCCTTGATCCCTTCACGTGTACAAACATACTCGCATGTTGCTTTCACTACCCGAACACGAGCTCCTTCCATTTGGTCCTAATTTATTTATGATTCGTGGAAGCACCACCACCGACCGGCCACTTCCTACCGACTACGAACTGACCGACGGAGTGCACTGACTATGTAACGGCAAACGGCATCGTTTTTCTATCAATCGATATTATGGGTCTTGTTCCGTGTGTATGCGCAAGAAGCGGAAGAAACATCGGAATTATTACAAGAACTTTGCTCACAAACATTTTCCACGTTTTGACTTGTTTTTTTTTTGTAGTTTGGTTTGATGCAACAGGGCATAGTCGATGTGAAAATGTATGTATTTACCATCAGCTGAGTCGGATTCCAATGCTTGACTTGCTCGCCCTATCCCGGAGACTGACTGCGGCACGGACGGACACGCAGTTAATGGGGGCAGGTGAAACTTTGCACCCATCACTGCCGGCGGGATCCCTTTTGCTTTGTTTTGAGTTGATTGTCCTGCTGTGGAATCCTTGTTAGAGGCACGCGTCCGACCAACAACAGGCGATCAGCAGGTTTTGATGGAATACTTCGCTCTGGCAATTAAGAATTTACATTCGACCGTTAGGCGCACGTTCGGTTCGATGTTAACGATCTCCGGCACCTGACAATCGGCTGGAATCGGAACTTCTTTCGTATCAGTCGTCATCTTCACACTCCGTCCTATCGGTGTCGGATCTGTTTTGGAAGATCGTTCCTCTGCCGATACGTACCGTTCCGAATCTGGATCAGACTCCAAAAACCGGTTAGCATGATTGCAGTATTTAATCAAGCCATCATTAGCCCTGATTGCTATTATCGGCTGTTACATCTTGAGTGTAAGTTAAATATTTTGTCCGGTACAGAATTTACAGTGCCTAAAACCGTTCATCACAGACGATCCTCTGTCGTCGTCGTCGACTCTGCCGTGGCTCAACCGTTTTAACGCGCGCTATTATCGCCAATTGACGCACACCCTTTCTCCGCTCGGATCGTCCTGCATCATATTTATCGAACAAATTTCATCTGGCGGCGATCGAGGATCGTCCTGTGTCCTACCTATGCGTGAAGACGTCCGCACCCCATCCCGCTCAGTGGTGGTGAGAAATCGCTTCATCCAGGATCCGTACCACTCTGTGGACGGTTTGCCCTGGTTAATAATTATAATCATTTATTATTATGGAATATAAATTTTATTTTAAAACCAAACTTCAGAGCTCGAGAACGTAATTTCAATAATAATAAAACACCTTCATCCATCGATCTGGGTTCGAAAAGATCCATACGATTTTGGTATGATGATCGGACATGGAGCCTTATGACGTGAGCCATGATGGACATTGAAATTCATGGCTTTTGATTGTTGAACAGTAAATCTGTACGCAGTTCATAGGCAGGCGCTTCTGAATATCAGTGTTCTGTAAGAGTATTCACCGAGGTGTACAGGGTGTTCAATAAGTTCGAATACACTTTCAAAAAGTGTTTAAAAATTGAAATTAAATTATTTCTTTTCCCGGTTGCATTTCACTGAAAGTATTGTTTTAAAGGAACGTTTGTAACATTTCTTTTGGAATGACCTCTATTTTGTACTTCTTCACGAGCTTCAAACGTTTCTAAGACCCATCGCAAGCGGCACGCACGGTCTGGATGGGCATTTCGTTCCGGATTTTGAGAATTGCGTCTTGAAGTGGTCCAAGTTACTGACCTTGTATAAGTACAGCTTTAACATAATAAAGGACCACACAAAAAAGTTAAGAGGATTCAAATCCGGGAAACTGTGAGGTCGCAAAGTTTTGTCCAAAAAGTCGATGAATTTGTCCCCATATTAGGCTAAAATATCAATTTTCATGTATAATGCAACGTACACACCAGTCAAGCAGTTTGACGAACATTGACTCCGCCCCCAAGAAAACGCTTCGGTTGCTGCTTTGTTTGAACGTGTGTGAAGTTGTTCGAACAACCATTTGACAGTTGGCGGCTCGGTTGGAAAAAATTAAAACGGTTTGATTTTGGTTTGAGTTGTCGGGGGCGGAGTCAAGGTTCGTCGAATATGTTTGAGCATTTGTAGTGAAGTTGCACAAACCCCCATATATTTTTTGGTGGTTGGTGCTCAAGTTGGCGCTTCGGTCGTTCGTGTGGAATAGTGTTGGTCGAATAAATTGATTGTTCGTGTCGCTGTTGGTAAAACTTGATGGATGTTTGATTAAACGAGAGGTGAGCGATTCCAAGCAACAGCATCAAAATTTAAGAAAATTTTTAATTCATGATTTTCTATTGAGTTGAAGCTTTGCACAGTTTTTCAATTTCATCTAAATCGTCATTTTTCGATATCAAATCTTCATATTGAGTCACGACTAACTTTTCAAAAGGGTGTATGTGAAAATGGTTCAAAAATATTTAAAAAGCTACACAGCAAAAACGGAATGTTCGATTGTTATGATTTTTTCAGCAAAGTTAGACAACTGAATGGTGATTCTTAAGAAAATGTGCACAGTAAAAAAAAATTTTTTGCCTTTAAAAATATCATTTTGTCACAAAAACTCAAATATCTCAAAACCCTATCTTTTTCGAACGTAATTTTTTAGGAAAACGGTCCATTATATTAGCTATCTACCATAAAAATTTGGTGATGGTAAACTAATAAACAAAAAGTTATGACATTTCAAACATTTCACAATTTTCACATATAGTAAACAAAAAAAATTTCCGTGTATTTTTTTTTTCAAGAATCGCAGTTTGATGCTGATTTTATTGTTAAGGGCCTTGCGTGAGTTAAACAAGTTGTTTGTATGATATTCCATATTTATGTATTCATCGATATTATGTATATTATATGTATAAATATTATATGTATAAATAAATAAAAATGAATTAATATTATCCTAAGTATTAAATTAAATGTGGCAGTTACACAATGTTGTTATAGAAACTCTAAGAGTTTTGGGTTTGAATTTTGGTATGGGTTATGATATCATGAAAATAGTTTATTAATACTTATTTTTTATTTATTTTTATTCAAATTTTTTAAAATATCGAACACTTTTGAATTATTATCAGCACAGTTTGAGTATAGTTTTGCTTTAATTTTATTTTCCGACAATGGAATGAAACAGTGAAATTTTTGGGTTCCTTGGATCGTTTTCGCGTTATTAAATTGCTCGCTGAGCTCTGAAGCCTTTATTTCGTACTCTTCAGTAGTAGTAAAACAAAATGATAATTTGGTTAAATCTTTTTCTTTTCTACGATTTGCCCAATCAAAAGTTCTTTCGCAGTTTTAATTGGATGCTCACGTTCTTTGGCTAAACTTGCTCTTGTGGCCATGCGCTTTATTGTTCCTCCAATAGCATCACAAGGACCTTTGCCATGTGATGTAGCAAAAATGCCATTCCGCATCAATTCCGTACATTGATTTAAATTGACATAGGCTCGAAAAATTCTTACGATTTTTGTACTGCGACGCTGCTCCATCAGACATGAAATATATCTTTTGACTTCTTTATGCTTATCAACGCGTAAAAAGTTAATCATTTTTTCAATGAACAAGTTTACGGATACTGAATCGTGTCTTAAATCTTCGGAAATTATAATAAAACTTAAGTGTTCAATTTGCGTACTTCCATTAAAATAAATAACGAATGGATGAATTGTAGCTTGTTGTACGTTCCAGTGATGGGACTGCACTTCATCTTGCAATACAAAGCTGTAATTTTCAGAAAAATCACAAATGACTAAAATTCCCCATTTTGTAATGTGTCTTTCGTACTTTTTAACTAGCTGGATTGTTCTGTTTTAATGAAATCGTGAGGGATTAAACTTTCTAATTTCAAGCAAAAATATGACACAAACTCATCTACAGGTTTTACAATAGTTTCTATGTCACACCTATCCGTGGTCACCCATTGCTCAAATGATTACTGATCAATATATTTTTCTTCAAACTCAGCGAATAAAGTATTTTCCAATGATGAAGAATCTGGACAATCCGAACAAGATCGTAGATAGCAATTTGATGTTGTATTTTCACACAAAAGACTACCAGTTAACATTTTAATATCCTTTGTTAAATTGATTCTTTTCAAACTATGTAAAATAAGATTAATATTCTCATGGGTTGTGCACACACACACATTATGTGTTCCTGAATTGGAAAGAAGCTTACATTGCCTTGGCCGAAGGCTTGCAAATGAGGAAAGACCTATTTTAATATTATCGTGAATTTCCTTGAAGCGTGTGTACGCTTCTTTCAAAGTCGTCATCATTAATCGTTTTTGGATTGCTTGACGCTTTCCATCTTTTTTACTGATACATAATCTTTTTGACCAGGCATAGCTCGACTTACTTCATCATCTTCAAAATATTGAACTACTATTTCTTTTGTCTCATCTGTTAATGCAGTACTAGACCTAGTATTTTTGGTTGAAAGACAGTTATTCTTCAATTGTTTTGCCTCTTTTACTGTATTTCTATTGGTTTTGAACTCATCAATGGCATCCTGAATAGACCACGAACTTGGCAGCATCGACAAAATCAATAATTTTTCTTTCCTTGTCGTGGCTGCATTCGAGAACCTTTCCTTCATATTTATAATTACCTCATCGTAGTCTGTATTTTCCACATCATCAGGTCCTAATTTGAAGAGGTTTCTTCGTACAGCTTCGTTTATTTCACGGTATTTTTTCTCCGGGTAATAAACGTAGTCCATCTTACTCCATTTAATCGGAGTCACTTTTATCCCAGCTATGCCCTCGTTAAAGCGTTCGATGTTGACCTTTTGGATACACTGGATTGATTTGTTGGAACAGATTTCGCTGATGGTACGGTGGCAAGGCTCTCAGCACTTAATACTTCTGGTAATTCCTCAGTTGTTGTCGATACATCTGGCAATTCCTCAGTTGCTGTCGTTTTCGAACTTCCTGCGCTCTGCTCAACCGATGATATACAGATTGCTCTTTTGTCAACGTTTAGACGGCAGGACGTGCAAATGCGTAAATTTGTATTCAATGTGGACATTGGAGCATAACCAGTCGCTTTCAGTTTATCTATGGTGCTTTCGGTGAGATTTCGTAACTCTTTTGAACACTTTTTTCCATCAAACGGCCTACAACAGTTGAGAAAGCGGCTACTCATGTTGTTCGTAATATTTCAATAAACAAAATCACTTTTAAGTTTTTACTGACTAGTTTGGTGTCATTTGCTTGACTGAAGAAAAAAATTACTATAAGATCTTTAACAACCTTAGTAGTAGTAATTTTTTTTGCTTTTTCGTGAGCATTGTCATGGTATGTACCATCATGCATTTGTTGTTGTTGAAGATACCCGGGAGGAAGATCATAAAGTCTATTCTCTAAGAGGTATATTTTTTGCAGGTAAACTATAGACGTACACGTGTATATAAATCTTTGATTTTGCAGCTTTTGTCTTAAAAATAACATTTCTGATATGTTTCTATCAACGTTATTATCAACAGGTTTCAACACTATTAAAAGAATTTTTCGCCAGTCACGTGCAATGAAAATTATGACACTATCAATACTTTTGATCACAACACTGGATCGTGTCTAAGTTTCTTATAGATGCTATGAATAATTAAATATCATAAAAATATCATGAAAACAACTTGTTTAAATCACGTCCCTTAACAATAAAATCTGCATCAAACTGCAATTCTCGAAATAACTCATACAGAAAAAAAACTTTTTTTTACTAAATGTGAAAATTGTGAAATGTTTGAAATGTCATAACTTTTTTGTTTATTAGTTTACCATCGCCAAATTTTTATGGTAGATAGCTAATATAATGGATCGTTTTCCCTAAAAAAATTACGTTCGAAAAAAGATAGGGTTTTGAGATATTTGAGTTTTTGTGACAAAAATGATATTTTAAAGGCAAAAAATTTTTTTACTGTGCACATTTTCTTAAGAATCACCATTTAGTTGTCTAACTTTGCTGAAAAAATCATAACAATCGAACATTCCGTTTTTGCTGTGCAGCTTTTTAAATATTTTTGAACCATTTTCACATACACCCTTTTGAAAAGTTAGTCGTGACTCAATATGAAGATTTGATATCGAAAAATGACGATTTAGATGAAATTGAAAAACTGTGCAGAGTTTCAAATATTTTCGAAATGGTCGCTCAGGATCGACTGACATGCCCCCGTGGAATGCCTCAGGTGGAATCAATTTTGGTCAAACTGCTTGACCGTGTGTACGTTCCATAAAGGGTTATCGTCCTATTGGAATACGTAGGGCGCATTTCCGTCTTATCACCGGGCCACTGGTGGCATCAATCGTCCACTAAACCTCAGTTTTGTAGTACGCCGCAATGATTTTGAAATTCAAAAATGGCTATGATGCCCAATCCATTTTCAAAGCACGTAATAAACAAACAACAAGTGACAGAATGTCAACACCACACATATCCTATAGCGTATAAATACCGCTAACACTGACACCAATACTAATACAGAATATGTACATTGGGCTTACAAACACAATGATCAAACATTTGTATTCGAACTTATTGAACACCCTGTAATAGTAGTTTGTGCAACAAGAAGATGATTTTTTCATCTCGAAATGTACATTCCGGAGGAAATCCTAACCGGATTCCGGAGGGAATCCTAACTGGAATTCCGGAGGGAATACTAACCGGATTTGCGGAGAGAATCCTAACCGGATTTCCGGAGGGAATCCTAACCGGATTTTCGGAGGGAATCCTAACCGGATTTCCGGAGGGAATCTTAATCGGATTTCCGGAGGAAATCTTAACCGGATTTTCAGGAGGAAATCTTAACCGAATTTCCGGGAGGAAATCCTAACCGGAATTCCACAGGGAATCCTAACCGGAATTCCGCAGGGAATCCTAACCGGATTTTCGGAGGGAATCCTAACCGGATTTCCGGAGGGAATCCTAACCGGATTTCCGGAGGGAATCCTAACCGGATTCCGGAGGGAATCCTAACCGGATTCCGGAGGGAATCCTAACCGGATTCCGGAGGGAATCCTAACCGGATTCCGGAGGGAATCCTAACCGGATTCCGGAGGGAATCCTAACCGGATTCCGGAGGGAATCCTAACCGGACTCCGGAGGGAATCCTAACCTGATTCCGGAGGGAATCCTAACCGGATTCCGGAGGGAATCCTAACCGGATTCCGGAGGGAATCCTAACCGGATTCCGGAGGGAATCCTAACCGGATTCCGGAGGGAATCCTAACCGGATTCCGGAGGGAATCCTAACCGGATTCCGGAGTGAATCCTAACCGGATTCCGGAGGGAATCCTAACCGATTCCGGAGGAATCCTAACCGGATTCCGGAGGAATCCCAACCGGATTCCGGAGGAATCCTAACCGGATTCCGGAGGAATCCTAACCGGATTCCGGAGGAATCCTAACCGGATTCCGGAGGAATCTAACCGGATTCCGGAGGAATCCTAACCGGATTCCGGAGGAATCCTAACCGGATTCCGGAGGAATCCTAACCGGATTCCGGAGGAATCCTAACCGGATTCGGAGGAATCCTAACCGGATTCCGGAGGAATCCTAACCGGATTCCGGAGGAATCCAACCGGATTCCGGAGGAATCCTAACCGGATTCCGGCGGAATCTAACCGGATTCCGGCGGAATCCTAACCGGATTCCGGCGGAATCCTAACCGGATTCCGGCGGAATCCTAACCGGATTCCGGCGGAATCCTAACCGGATTCCGGCGGAATCCTAACCGGATTCCGGCGGGAATCTAACCGGATTCCGGCGGAATCCTAACCGGATTCCGGCGGAATCCTAACCGGATTCCGGCGGGAATCCTAACCGGATTCCGGCGGAATCCTAACCGGATTCCGGCGGGAATCCTAACCGGATTCCGGCGGGAATCCTAACCGGATTCCGGCGGAATCCTAACCGGATTCCGGCGGAATCCTAACCGGATTCCGGCGGAATCCTAACCGGATTCCGGCGGAATCCTAACCGGATTCCGGCGGAATCCTAACCGGATTCCGGAGGGAATCCTAACCGGATTCCGGAGGGAATCCTAACCGGATTCCGGCGGGAATCCTAACCGGATTCCGGCGGGAATCCTAACCGGATTCCGGCGGGAATCCTAACCGGATTCCGGCGGGAATCCTAACCGGATTCCGGCGGGAATCCTAACCGGATTCCGGCGGGAATCCTAACCGGATTCCGGCGGGAATCCTAACCGGATTCCGGCGGGAATCCTAACCGGATTCCGGCGGGAATCCTAACCGGATTCCGGCGGGAATCCTAACCGGATTCCGGCGGGAATCCTAACCGGATTCCGGCGGAATCTAACCGGATTCCGGCGGGAATCCTAACCGGATTCCGGCGGGAATCTAACCGGATTCCGGCGGAATTCTAACCGGATTCCGGCGGGAATCCTAACCGGATTCCGGCGGGAATCCTAACCGGATTCCGGCGGGAATCCTAACCCGATTCCGGCGGGAATCCTAACCGAATTCCGGCGGGAATCCTAACCGGATTCCGGCGGGAACCCTGACCGGATTCCGGCGGGAATCCTAACCGGATTCCGGCGGGAATCCTAACCGGATTCCGGCGGGAATCCTAACCGGATTCCGGAGGGAATCCTAACCGGATTCCGGAGGGAATCCTAACCGGATTCCGGAGGGAATCCTGATCTTAATGGATTCTGAACTGATTCATGATTCATTTAGACATCGACAGCTTAGTCAAATTAGTAACTGATCAAAACTGTCTACTTTTCATTCTGTATGAAATTTGTGATTCGTTCAATTCATAAAACATGATATGCAAACTTATCTTGGACCACGCTTTTTGCTGCTGAGCCATGAATACATTTTTAGTGACAGTAAGTATTGCAACCGATCGCTGCCTCAGCAGGCACAATGCAACGACGCGCACCAGCCAGCGAACAGATTTGTAACAATTATCGCCTCTTGGGCATTGGGTGATGTATGGATCCGACCGCGTTGCGATGGGTGGACCCACCAACCCAGTCAGTCAGCGTCCGTGGCATCGAACGCGTCCGTGGAAAGCGCCACCGGCCAAAGAGGTGCAGCATTTTTCATAATTCCACCTATTAGGGTCGGGTTCGGCTGCGACGATGACGACGACTGGAGATGGGGAAAAAATTACATACTTCCCGTATCGGGCCGGGACATACCAAATCATCCTCCGTGCCAGCCAAGGAGTAGTAGCAGCAGGCAGCAGATCTTTCTCTCCGATTGAAGGCATAATCACAATCACCAAATGCCGCGCGATTGCCGGGAGCACGCTCGATACAATAATTTATATGAACAAAAATCGCTTGCAGTGCGAGATTCTTTGCCAACTTCACCCTGCTGGTTTGTAGAGTAGAGTTGTTGAGTAAGAGAATATCTCCGTGTAGTGATTTGCTTTCCGGGTGTGTGGATTGTGTTGTGGAATTTAAATGAAAAAAATATCAACTTGTCACATGGAAAATTTTGATTGACTCAGGGGGACTTTCAAAAATACTATTTAGCTTAAACTTGAAACCAACAGCTTCAGTACCTTAATTTTGCAATAACTGAGACTTCTTACTGTCCAATTTGTCATTATTTATACATTTAATCATTGACACCAAAACATTTGAACCGGATATAAAAGTATTTTAAATAGTATGTGATGATCTAATCCAAACCATTCACGTACCCGTTCTACGAGATGAGCTAAACCGTACACGATCGTTGCACATCTCATTTTTATTTCTGTCTCAATTGAAAGCGCCCCTATCCAATGCCTAAATCATCTTAAATCGAAGTCGGAATTGGCCTTGAAATTCAATTAACTCCCAATCACCATACAAAAGAAAGGAGAAAAAAGTAGCTGCTTCCTGCCTATTCAGGTGTCAAGTATTTATTGATTCCAAAAGAGGCAAACGATGAATCGCCGAGTAGAAATCCAACGAGATCTCGTTCATCCGTCGTCTGGCTGTTCGTTCAGCTAGACATCAGTCAGTCACAATCCGCTTCTTCGTCTCACCCCACTCGTCATTCCATCTAGATTCGAAAGAAAAACTCTCGAATAACTCTACCGTACTAGGATGATCGACGTTAGACATATGAATGATACGAATAATTCACGTCGGGACTCGATTATAAAAAGTATTGAATTTAATACTATACTGCAATACTTTTTTACTCCGATAGCATATAGCTATGTTAAGAAATAAACCTAAAAGTTCTAGGCCTTGTTAAATTACTTCAAACTATCTTATAGTATACACAAAATATACCGGTCATTCGTTATTCCTAAGGCCAATATACCTTAATAAAATACCCGAGATGTATGGCGAGCGCCAAACAACACAATCCTATAATCCGATTCCATCCATCCAGTGGTCCAGATACAAGTTCGCTTGTTGGCAGCATCCTCCAATAAGCGCGGTAACTGAAGAGGCAATTAACTCCCGAATCGCACAAAGATGGTAATTTTCAATGAAGCACGTTTTCTGCCGGACTATCCGACGATGATCCACGGTGCGGTGGCTGCCATTCAGATGGGCTCCTACTCCGGTAGACAGACGGGCAGACTCACCTGTTCTCCGACTATGAGCGATGGACGTAACAGCGACGACGACGACGACGTTCCTTTGAAATAGGAACTAATGGGAAAGTTCGATGGATGTGTTGCGGTAGGAAGCGAGAAGGGAGGGATGCAGAACAACTGGAGAAATACAAACATATAATTTGATCATCTTTCGCCGATGATTTGATTGAAATTAAGTGTAATTTTCCGTACCCAATATTGGACTGGTGAAGTGAAAAAAAAACGGAATAACCGCATCAACCACAAATAAATTGTGGAACAGTGGATACGTGCCTCTACGGATTCAAGTCAAACGTGAAATATATGAATGAACGAGGCTTCGGCTTGGCTCATCAGTGAGTACATGCAATAAGAGGATGATGTTGTTAATTGGGCACTGTGGACTGTGTGAACAGAAAATTGGGATAAATATTTTTTTAAAGTCAAGTCTGAAGATAAATTGGGAAATGTTCGAGGTGAATCTCTTCTGTACTTACTAGAAATATATTTATGAGCGAATCCAGGATTCAGGGATAAAATTATTTTGCTGAATCATAATTTTAACAAACTACACCAAACTAAATGTTTCCTATTCAGAATTATGAATATAAGGCAAACACAGTTTTCCTGAAGCACAATAATGCACTAAGTGACCTTCTCTTATGAAGGTCTAAAGCACTCAGATGATTTTTAGATTTTGAAAACGTTTACGATTAGCACAAATGAAATTGCTAAAGCTTTATGGAGAACCCACAGATTCCGAGTGAGAGACTACCATTACAACCAGCACAAATTTATATTTAGTTTTACACCTAAAAACTACAATTCTGGTTGAATTCCTGGTACTATATAACCTCTTTTTACGCTCCCTCCTTTTGCGTTCCCTCTTTTTACGCTCAAAATTCCAAATAACGCTCCATATTTCCATGCCCTATAGGAGCGTTAGAAAAGTTTGAAGCATTTATCTCATATTGGAAATTTGGATTAATTTCAGAGCTTGTTTTTGGATGCTCTAGGAACAGAATTTATGCTTGCATGCGAAGTGGTATTGCCTGTTGTCGTAGATTTTAGGTATTCTACGAACTCCATAGAGTCAAGATCATTGAGAACCTCCGTGAGAAAAGCAGTTATTGAAGAATGAACATTAAACAACTTGTGTGAACTCTTCTTGATTTATGTTTCAAGTAGGATAGTTTCACTCGTAAACCTCTTCGCTGCGATTCCGTTTTCGATTTCTCTTATCAAGTTATGTATACTTTGTTGGCGATTGTTACCGTCATCGTTATCGTTATCATTGGACTCATCGGCTTTAGTTGGGACCCACACTGGGGTATTGTTTTAAGCGCTGTTGGTCTGTTTGTCGACATCATTTGTTGGCGTCTGGGAAGTCACGGTGGTTGGAGCATTAACTTCTTTGCGGTAGGTCACCAGTGTCATATGATTATCCACTACGATGTGTTAAGGCTCCCCCAGACCGAAGCGATTACATCGCCGCGACGGCGACAACTAGTCGCCGCGATTCTATCCTTCGGTCGCTGCCGGCAATGTTCTATTTACGCTTCCATACCAACGGCGACACAATCGCTGTCGCCAAACGATAGAATCGCGTCGCGACTGTCGCATCGCGTGTGTTTGGGGGAACCTTTATGGTCAGGGATTGCAGAAATCGCTCTCAATAGATAACGAACAACGATAAAAGAGAGGCTAAAACCTCTTCGGATCATAACATGCCATGAAAACAAAACTGTCGCACTTGTATACAAGTTGGAATAAAAAACTGATTCGGATAGGCGACCCCCACTGAGGGGGTTTGATAAAACGCTTTGTTCTCGCTCATTTTATGTTGGGGACCATCTTTTTTCGCACAGCTGTGAAAAACAAGTTGAAATGCATCATCAGAACCGGTGCCCCTCGCAATTGGGGCTTTTTAAAAGAAATTTATCATCGTCGGTTGCGCGCTAGAAGTGGCTATCAACTGAATGGAGGAGATAATGCCTTCTTTAAATAAACTCATGTATCCGGTATAAGGCGTCTCGAAAGAGAATGTCTGTCCGCAATAAGGCAAAAAGATTAGATAATTCGTTTGCTAAAGGAGCGCGCTTACCAACAAGAAAAACTTAAATTAGGCAGCTTAGTAAAGCTGATAAAGACGAAAAACATACTCTTAAAGGAACTTTTGGTTACTTGTGACCTTGGCGGAGTTACCTGGGGATTGTGGGAATTTTGGTCGAAATTCTTAAGGACTATTTGGAGTAATTTCTGTAGGATTTTCTGAACGAATTCTATGCAGAACCGAAGAAACTTGATTTTTAACTTCTGGGGAAGTTTCAGGGCAAATTTTTAAAGAATTTTCCTAACTCCTAGAGGATTTCCAGGATCAATTTCTGGAATATTTTTAGGAGGATTTTTTTGAATGAAACTACGGGCTATCTCCAAGGGAATGCTTTTGAAGCATTATTAGGAGGGGGATTTTCCGAAAAATAAAACATTTTGCAAATCCTGGAGGATTTTTATTACAAGCTGCTGAAAGATTTTCAGAGAAAAAAAAAACACTCCATCGCGCTGTTAGTCCGGCTGGGGGATCATCTGTTTCCTATCAAAACAAACACGATGCTACGCACACCAACATATCCAATGACAGATGTGTCGCGACCGACCCAACGAAGTACCAATTGAGGGAGGGATGTCAGCTATCCACCTCACAATTGGAACCAATTCAGCTACCTCCGATGGCTGTCCAAAGGCAGAGTAGAAAGCGGTGCTACCCGTTCACTCTACAAAGGGGGCTATCGGGAAATTCTGCTTCCTCCAGTGACATTTTGACCAGCAGAGGGCGGTGCCACCCGCTTACTCACTGGTCTTATAATGTCACCGGGAACTGCTCCGCTGGTCCTGGATGCCTTTACGCCGCGTCGATTCCACCAATATGCCTCTAACACATCTGCCGAAAATACTCGAAACTTTTTGTAAGTAGTAGTAAAGTAGTAAAATTCTTCTTTATTTAAACATTTTTTGTTCTACAATTATTTTTAACCATGTACAGTGATCGGCCTGCTTGGCCCTCCAACTTCAATAATAATAATAATTATTATTATTTTTTGTCTTTACTTACCCGACCAGTTAGTCATAACAAAATTTTATCACAATTATATCAATATGTGTTACAAATAACAAAACTTGTAATAATTTTGTTATAAATTCCCTGTCAAAGTTGGAGGAAAGAAAATTTCATGATCGTCATAACATGATTATAACATAATGTGTTAGGTTTTTTTTCGAAAAAAGAATTGCCTACATTTTTGGTAGATAGGAATTGGAAAAAAACGAAGGTACCACCTTCAGTATAACTTGAACCTACATTCAAAGTTGAAGCAGCAGGACAAAGTTAATTGCCTACATTATGGATAATCATAATCTTTTCAATAACATAATTTGTTATAGTAAAAGATATTTTTATCGCTTTTTATGTAACACATTGAGTTATATTTTTGTTCAAATCATAACATATTTAGTAATATTTTTGTTAAAACTAGAAGAGATTTTTGTTATTTTAACTACTAATGGTACATGTTTTATAACAACCGCTGTTATGAAAAACGGCTATAACAGAATAACAAGTTCTGATATAAATCTGTTACTATCTACTGGTCGGGTAATTTTTAAAATATAATGTATCATGACGGCCTTCAGGAGGCGCTAGTATGTTTTTTTAAATTTGATAACCTAACTACTATGTACACTAATATTTACAATAAAAATTTGATAACCTAGATTGGAACTAGCGCCCTAATTGGAGCCTGATCCGAATGCAAGCAACGGACCCTAAACTTTTCTTTACACTCACCAAAGCGTTCATGTAAGGTCATTATCCCGGCCAGACAGTGGACCTCGGGTGTTCTTGTCCTGGGAGGGGTGTTGAGGATCATCCTCAGGAATTTGTTTTGGACCCGTTGAAGTTTGAGGTGGTGGGTTTTAGCGCAGCTCTCCCAGACCGGCATGCCGTATTCGATCACAGGGAGGATGATTTGCTTGTAGACAGCAAGCTTATTTTTCAGGGACAATGACGACCAGCGGTTAATCAAAGGGTACAGTAGTTTCAACAAAACGTTACACTTTGTCACCGTTTTGTCAACCTGTTGCCTGAAAATAAGCTTGCTGCCGAGGGTCAAGCCAAGGTAATCGGCCTCATTGGCCAATTCCACAGTCGTGCCATTGAGGATGATTTACAGTCCCCATGCGGATCAAGTTTTGGGGTTTTAGAGTGGGGGAAATGACGACCTGGGTCTTTGCCGCGTTGATACAGATCTTCCAGCTGGTGAGGTACTCGGCCAGGGCATCCAGGCCTCGTTGGAGTTTTGCCACTAGCGCTCTGATCACTCTACCGTTGTAGACGATGGAGGTGTCATCTGCGAACAGAGACAGAATGCCGCCTTCTGGAGGTTCTGGCATGTCGGAGGTGAACAGATTGAAAAGCAGAGGCCCGAGGATACTGCCCTGGGGGACGCCTGCGACGATGATGTGTGCATTGGAACTCGCTCCGCTGATTGTGACCCGGAATGTCCTTGCCGACAGGTAGTTGTTGATGATTTTCACCAGGTAGCTGGGAAGATTGTAGCGTTGTGTAGTTTGTACACCAGGCCATCATAACATACATTGTCAAATGCCTTTTCGACATCGAGTAAGGCCATGGCGGATGTTTTTGAGACAAACTTTTTCCGTCTGAGGACGTTGGTAACTCGAGTCAGTTGGTGTACAGTTGACCGACCGCGTCGGAAACCAAACTGTTGCTCGAGCAAGATGTTGAGATTTTCGGCGGACTCAAGTAACCGGTGATGAATAGCTTTTTCGAATAGCTTGGATAACCCTGAGAGAAGGCTGATGGGGCGATAACTTCTGAAGGAGGAAAGATCCTTCCCAGGCTTCCGGATGGGGATGACTTTCGCTGACTTCCAGGACGATGGGAAGGAGCTGAGCCGGAGACACTGATTAAAGATCAGCGAGAGGTGCTCAAAGAACGGAGCACTCATGTGTTTGAGCTCGAGATTCAAGATGCTATCGAAGCCTGGGGCCTTCATGTTCTTCGATGATTTGGCCTATATGGTCAAATCGCCAGCTGAGATCTCCAACTCCTCCGAGAAGTCATTGGGAATCAAATGGATGTTGTTAGCATGCTCATTGACGGCTGCTTCGTGTGGACTGACGATGTTCTGCCCAAGATTGTGTGAGCTGACGGAGTGACGACTTATTTCAGCGACCTTCTCTGCAGGAGTTATCAAGCGATCATTAGAGCCATTATTGTCTAGTGGGATCAAAGGTGGAATGGGCCGAGGCTTGGATTTTAGTATTTTGGTCATTTTCCAGAATGGCTTAGCATAATCTGGGAGAGTGCGGATCTTATTTGAGAATCGTTATTTTTGAGGTCCACCATTCTGGCCTGGATAATTTTTGTGATTAGATTGCAGCGTGCCTTAAGCTCAGGCAATCCAGTACGCCGAAACTGCCTGCGAGTGACATTCCACAATCGAATCAAATCTTTGGTGAGTGTATCGATGTTTAAGGAGTTGCTTATCTGCCGAGCCGTCGGTACATGTTGCTCCCGGACCGCCGTGATCGCCTCCTCGATAGCGCAAAGCTGGCGGTCGATACTTTCCGGCGTCTCCGGACGCACCTCGTAATCGACGCACTGCTGGAACCGCTGCCAGTTCACTCGATGGTAGTTTTGCCGTAACTGCTGGTGCCGATTGACCAAGGAGCCCAGTTCCGCCACCACCGGATAGTGATCCGAACTGAGCTCCTGGTAGACGACCGGCTGCGAGACGCGATCACTCAGGTTTGTTATGTAGAGGTCGAGGGTTGCGTGGACACCGGACCGACTCAGCCGAGTGGGGGAATCCGGGCTCAAGATCGTGTAGTGGCCTTCCTCCATGTCGTTGCTCCAGATGGTGCCGTTTTGATTGCCGCGACTGTTGCCCCAGGCTTGATGTTTGGCATTGAGGTCACCGGCAATGATAAACTGACCTTGTCTCCGCGTAAGCTTGACGAAGTCCCTCCGAAGGGCAGCCGATGATCCATCGCCGGCTTTGGCTTGCGTTGGACAGTATGCCGCGATGAGCGCGATTGTGCTGACCGAAGTGGTGATTTCGACACCGATCGTCTCGATGACACTGAGCTGGAAGCTTGGAAGCAGACGACAGTTGATGTTGTAGCGAAGAGCGATGGCCTCACCGCCTCCCCTGGTCGGCCGGTCGAGTCGCACGATGCGGAAGTCCCTGATGTTGACGTTCACCTACGATTTTAGGTGCGTTTCGGTGATGAACGCCACGTCTATTTCCTCCTCCTCAAGGAAATCCTTCAGCTCAATTATTTTGCTCTTTAGCGAGCAAGCGTTCCAGTTGACCAGGCCCACCATAGCAGCCATTTTCAGTGATGAACATTCCAAGAGTGAAGACCTGGTCGAAGCGGGTTTTGCAGCCGCGCAGCCGAGTAGCGAGCTGCGTGAAGAACGGCATCAGTTGCTCCGGAGTGTACAGCGGGGCAGATTCTTCCGGTGGGACGGCTTCGTTCTCCGACTGCCGACGGAACCCAGGAGGAGGGAGCTGGTGGATGGTGCCGACAATGCTGGAGCTTGGACCGATGCAGCTGCCGCTGCCAGTTGCTTGTGCGGCTGTAGCGGTGGGAGTATTGGAATCACACGACGGGGAGCCGGGATGGCTGGAAAGTTCACCTCGTTGATTACAGGAGCACGGTTCTTCTTCGGAATGGTCCTGGTGGAAGCCTTCTTCCGGATTTCCAGGAACTCGGCAGCTATGCAGCGCCCTCGCTGCAGAGGCAAAAAGTACATTTCAGCCCCTTAGCGATCAGCTGGCGAATTTTTGGGCGTAAATCCGGCGGATCGACCTTCATAAACACGGGCGGACACTTCTCCTTCCGCTCCGGTTGCACCTGCGGCAGCTGCGATTGTTGCTTCTTCCTCTTTTTCGGCGGATTGCCGGCGTCATCAAGTGGCAACGGCGAGAACACGTTGCTCTGCAAAAGCTGCTTGGAGGGGTTAACCGCGCCTCCAAGAGCAGTGCGCTTGGGCACTTTTCCAGCGACCGAATTGGCCACCGAGTCTCCCATGACGGGTCCGGGAGAAAATAACGCCAACGCGACGAAGCGAAAACGTAAACAGCGAATGAACGAGAAAAAACACTTGGAAAAAATGCGCGAGCAAAAAACACGTTCGTACGTGCTGCTGTCTCGAACTGGAATGATCGAAACTTTTTGGTCAATTTTCCCATATCTATGCACATATGAGTCATGCTACGCTAGTGATGGCTGAGTAAGCTCATACATCTTTTCATGTGCTCTGTTGCCATGTTTTCTAATACACTGATTAATAGCGTTACGTCATAATATATTGACTACTTTATGACTGATACCGAGCTTTACAAGTAAACTTGTTTTCTATGCTTATAATAGACTTTCTGGCTATCACTACAAGATGGAACTGAAAATGTTTCTTTATTCAGGGTTCGGGTCAGGGATGCCAGGCATACAGACATGTCTGTACTTATACAGACATTTGGTCTTGCTAACAGACATCATACAGATTACAGACATTATACAGACTTTTGATTGAAGTTACAGACTTTTACAGACATTCAGTTTTTAAAAACTTTGGGCTGCCAAACAGAAAACATGAAAGCTTTCGATTGTAGTACTCAAATTAATTCATGAAAAATTGTTACTTAGGTCCTTTTGAAAAGTTAAGCGAGAATTCATTCAGAATTTCAAACGGAAAGATTCTTCAATTTCTTTCGGAAACCTAAAAAGATTCCATTCAGAAGTCAAAATTAATCCAATCTGAAACCCAAAATGATCCAGTTCAAAAGCCTAAAAGATATCCGTTCGTACGGTTTCTAGTACAGTTATGTGAACTTCCGAACGTAATCTTTTTGAGTTTATTAACGGAATCTCACCGATTTTCTGGACGAAATTCTTTTGGGCTTTCAAAAGGAATCACTCTGGGATCCACAAAGAAATCTTTCTGGACTTTCAAACGTAATTCTGATGAGATTCTGAACAAAATCATTCTAGAATTCTGAACGGAATACTTTTGACCTTCCGAATGGAATTTTGCACTTTCGAAAGAAATACTTTTGCACTTTCGATTAGAGCGTTCTGGGCTTCTAAACGGAATCTTTTTCTACTTCTGGACAAGAGATTCTGATTAGAATACTTATGGGATTTCCTAGGAAGTGCAAAAAGAATCGATTCGAAAACTCAGAAAAGTTCTTCCCGAAAGCCAAAAAGACCACCGTTCAGAAAACTGAAAAATGTCGGTGCATAAACCCAAAAAAACAAAACGCTTCTTTGGGTTTCCGAACGCAATTATTTGGAATTTTGGAAGGAATTTTTGAACGAAATTCTTCAGGAGCCATCTGGGATTCTGTTCCTGTACAAGGGTTATCCTTTTGGGACTCCGAAGCCTAACAAGATTCCGTTCGGAAGCCAAAAGAATTCTGTTCAAAAGCGCAAAAAGAATTCCGTTCGGAAGCCCAAAAAAGTTTGAAAGACCAAAGGTTTCCCGTAAACCCAAAAGATGCCAATTCCGTTCTTTGGGTTTCCAAACGGATTTATTCCTTCTGTGACTCTCTTCCGAACCGAACACTTTTGGACTTCCCAACGAATTTTCAGTTATGTTCAATTTATGCTAATGTACTTAACAACATATATATTGATAGAACATTATTCAGTGCTTTGTAGTGGAATATACTCACTTGGCATAAGGCGAGATAGTATTAGTGGTATTATCCCATTTAATTCCACCTCTTGATTGTAACTTTTACACTAAATACCAAAAAAACGTATTTCGACCTCAACAGTAACCTTACTTGTCTTCAGTATCTCGTATTTGACTTGACTAAGTCTTACACCGACTTTTTGATTATTGAAACCTCGATATTCTACATTGTCAAAAGTGCATGATTTTTAAACATTTTCCTAATTCCACGTAGGATTTCGTTTTCTAGATAGTGACAGTCAACCACGTTAGCTCCAGATATTCCGCTCAAGATTTTTCGAGGTTTATTCGGATGAAATTGTAAAACCGGACGAGGTTAATCTTGCAGCACGCAATTTCCCTCTCCATAACCATGCGTTTGGTGCTGTCGTTGTTGAACATAGCATCGTAAATTCCGTTAACCTATTAAAAACCTAGTACAATCCTGGTCCATACTGAATCCCATCTGTGTTCCTCAGAAAAAAAAAAAACATCGAATAACTAACAGACGAACGCTTTCACTGTTACCAATTCCAACTTTCTGCCACAGTTGCTGATGAAGAATGTGTATATCCGCTAAACATTCTAAATACTCACGCTCCTCTAATGTGGACGTGTACTATACACATGTGGAAGTGTTGGCTTGAGAAATGGATTGCGAGTGATTTGACTATACGTCCAATTTGGGAATCCCGAGCTCGTTCAGTAGCCGCTAGGTTGCGAAGGCCGACGGAGGTCCTTCGTAGCTTAGTTGGTTAAAGCACCAGTCTAGTGTACTGTAGGGTCATTCGGTTCGAGTCTCATCGAAGGGAAAGTGGTTACCTCCAATACATTTTCCAAATCAATATCTTCCACATAACGTGCATATTCACATATGAGTTTTCATAACAACACTTTAATGTTTTTCAGAATGAAGTAAGTGTCGTTTACGTACAAGATATAAAGAAGAGGGCCCAAATGAGAGCCTTGAGGGACTCCCGAAGTGACATGAATTGGTTTTGATTTGTATCCATTAAATTTGATTATTTGTTGGCGGTCAGTTGGGTATGATTGAAGCCATTTCAGAAGTCGTGGTTCAATTCCAAATGTATGTAGTTTAAAAAGCAGCATAGGTACATAGTTGCCGTTATCCATTGCTTTCAATGAAAAGTCTACGAATTGAAACAGATTTCTTGAGGTCGAGCGACCTTTAAAAAAGCCGTTTTGCGTGTCAGTTACTCTGTTTTTGAATTGCATTCTCGTTGATAATTGCCTCGAAATGTTTTGGAATCCAAGAGATAAGGACTATGCCACGATAATTACGTTCGTTTGATTTTCGACAAGATTTAAATATTGGTACTAGAAAAGAGCTTATCCATATTTTTGGGAAGATTCCAGATTCCAGAGACTTATTGAAAAGCCAATATAGAGAAGTAGTGAGTTCTTTTGCTATTTTTTTTAAATAAATACTGGTGGAATCGTGTCCGGGCCAGGTCCCTTCGAAGCATCCAAGTTCATTAGAGCGTCGAAAATTTCCTGGACTTGAATTTGATTTACACCAACATCTCTGAAAAATTCTGGATAAAACAAGAAATAATCGCGGTTGCGATCTTCTTCCGAAAATGTAGTATAGATTTCTTGGAAAAAAATTGGCAAATGAATTACATCTATTTTCCGAGCTATCGCCAACATTTTCGTCGAGGTGCATTATAGATGGAAAATTGTCTGATTTTAATTTTGTTTTTACGTAATTAAAAAAGTTCTTTGGACAAGACTTTATTTCAAGCTCAGTTTTTGAATTATATTCTTCAAGTGCATTACTGATGGCTAGATTCAGTTGGCCGCAGATTTCCAAATATTTCGCTAAGCTTCGATCATTCTCTTCTTTCTTGTAGACTTTATGTGCTTTTTGTTTGCAATTTTTTCAAATTTTTGATTTGACTGTTATACCAGATTGGACTTTTTGTATTTCTTTGTCGTCGTTTTTTCTTTAGTGGAATTTCTTGTTTCATTATTTGCTGTAAACTTTCGTTAAAAGTGTATGCAGCAGTATCGATGTTTCCTTCATTCTTTATAATTGTCTGCCAATTAAAACTATTTAATCTTAGTTTAATTCTTTACTAGTCTGCTGAATGGTATTCGAAGACTTCCTCGTACTCATAGTCGTTGGGTCTTTGGTGGGCGTGAATGATTAAAGAATATTCGATTGCTGTGTGAAACGCTTCATTTTTCCGCAATGGATTTAATGATTCAGTCTTTCAGAAATCTTCATATACGTTAGTTAATAAAAAGTCCAAATAGCATTGGTGTCTGTTTTTTATATATGTAGTTAATTTGATTGAGCCCAAATTTAGAGGTTGAATCGAAAATAAATTGCAATGTTTCATTGTCCCCAACGACTGGACTGGAGGGAGTTGTGATAAAATTTGTTCAGCACGTTGGACGTGCTTTTATGAGCATGGTCAGGTGGAAAATACACCGAGGCAAACACGTGTGTTTCACGTGCGATGTATGATTTCACCCAAACATGCTCAAATTATTTAAACTTAGTTGTAGGAATCATCTCTGAATTCAAAATAGTCGAAATAGCTACAAGAACTCCCCCATCTGATTTTCTATTGGACTCATAAAGATTTCTGACGTTTTGAAATACATTAAAGCCGCTATCTTTAGAAAACCACGATCCAAACTAATGCGCGACGATGCTTCATACAGAAGTTCATTCAATCATCGAAAAACGGCGTACAATTTTAATCAACACGATCACATCACATTGATCTTCATATAATTTCTGAATGCGCCAATATGCACAACACATGCAAGATATTTTGGAAGATTTGGGAAGCCTTCATAAACTTCAGAAGAAAAATATATTAAGCTCGTTTAGTGGAATGTATTAAACCGTCTAAGACGAATTAAGTACTGTCCATTTAATTCCACCAGTTAATAATAAGATTAACTGGTGGAATTAAATGGACAGTACTTAATTCGTCTTAGACGGTTTAACTTCAGAAGGATAGAGGAGGGGTTCGGAAAAGTTTACGAAGATCTAGTAAGAAAAAAGGGGGTTTGAAAATGTAAAAATTTGGTATATGTATGTAGTTTCAGGACAGGCCCAAATTCGTTGAAATTTAGAGAAATTTCCAGTGAATATTTGGAAGATTAAATTAATGAGTTTGTGTGTGTTACTTCTACGTGAAGTTAAACGATTTACAATGATATGGAAATGCTAATATGTATCATCTTCCAAACTTAGACGCACATGTTCTTGATAGAATTAGAGGCGAAAGTATAGAATTAATATAGTTCCGTTAGGATACGGCAGGCATGAAGAATGTTTTTTACACTGATATTCTTCCCTCCCCCTTCATACGGGAGCTTGGCAGAAGGAAGGTCGTGTGATGTGTGCCATCACCAATATTGCCCTCCGCTCGCTTTCAAACCGACTTCTATAAAAAACATTCTTCATGCCTGCCGTATCCTAACGGAACTATATTAATTCTATACTTTCGCCTCTAATTCTATCATGAACATGTGCGTCTAAGTTTGGAAGATGATATTACCATTTCCATATCATTTAGAAGATTGTCTTATGGATATTCAGAGGAAATCTCTTTTGGAATTTAAGAGAACAACCCCTGCATTTAGGGTGGAACTTCGACATATTATGTAATCAACTTATTTTTAATTTCAATAAATCTTTCAACGCACGGCAATTGACAGTCGAATCTGAGGTCTCAAACTTGTGTCCTTATAATTATTCTCAAAATATATGTACATATTTTAATGATAACAATTACGAAATCTCGGGATAACATAAACAATTTTTAGATAGTTGATGAAGTTATTGAGAATAAAATCAAGAAATTTGATTGAATTTTCAAAACTTTGACCAAATTCTTAGATATCAAACGTAACTGTGCCTATAATGAAACCCAAAGTAGGTCTAACAACAAATGAGATGTTGTGGTTATGCATCCGAACCGTCTATTTTTTTTTACATCCAATTATCGCCTCAAACAGTTTCTCCGAATTTCGCTTGTCAACCAAATAATCGCAAACGGAAACGCAAAACGTTCCTCCCATCCTCTTTCGAAACATCTCCATCCTCCAGCATCGCTTCAAAGAATCCGGAAGCAACCCAAACAGGTCCACTTAGCGGTGGAAAGCAACAGATTTGAAACTTTAGAAAACCACGATCCAAACTAATGCGCGACGATGCTTCACCCAGAAGTTCATTCAATCATCGAAAAACGGCGTACAATTTTAATCAATTACCACCTCAAATTAGAGTCAATTATCACATCTGGCTTGTACTGCCCAATTGCTGCTGACTGCCGGCTGCATCCTCCCCAGAAACCGCAGCCAGCCCGTCAAGATCTCGGAAATCTCCATTCATCACGGGCCTTATAATAATAGCAATAATCTTTTAGGCTGGCTCTTTTTCACGAAAAGATACGATAATGATGAATAATTATTTTCTCTTCATCCTAATGGTGGTTGCTGCCCGTTGCCCCGAAGTTTGGGAGGGCATGAATCGGTTTGCTCATTCAACTTCCGAACAAATGGACGGACGAACGACTGAATGAACGGTGGTCGAACGAAGACGGATCGAACGAGAGAGAGGCCGGATTCAGAACCGAACCGGGTGGCGTGTGTCTCGCATGGTAATCACTTTTAATCAGTTGATTTCATCAGGACAGAATCAGAGCTGATTTATCTCGCAGATTCGGTCGATTCCCGTCCGGCGTTCCTTCCCGTTACCGCACCGCCATCCCCTGGTGCAGTGATTCTTTTGCAGCAAAGCGGAAACAGAACTACTCATTCGAGCGGTGGATCAGCGGTAGCGCGGCACTACCATTCTGCATCCTCGAACCACACGGCCTGAACTAACAAGTTGGTCGAACTTTAAACATGTGTTTTGCGCTGTAAGCAGGACCGGATTCAACGATGGTTTGTGATCTAGTGGTACCATATTACCGGTCAATTTACTAAAACTAACTACAAATTTTGGATATGGTTTTATATAGCCGTGCGGAAAGATGTGTGGCTTCAAAGCAAGACTTCGCTGAAGCTTTTTGGGTTGGAAATTTCACGACTTTCTTGAGTATAAAATTATTAGCATCAAAGTATTATTGTTAGCCTCTTGATATATACGAATGCAAAAATGGAAGAACCTCGCAGTTAATTACTATAAAGGTACTGAATACGGCGAGGCGGTAGTGACGCAGTGGGGGATACAATACCAATGCGAAAAAGAAGAAGAACTAAATAGGAAATGCTATAAGTTGTGAAGTCCTGTTTTTTTGGCTTCGTTACCTGTACAGTATCAATCCGACCCTGGTGCCTAAGTAGACTCCAGCAGTAGCAGTGCCGACAAAATTTTGGAATTGATAATAAGAAAGCAAGAGTTTGCCATTCTTTCGTTTATTCATTCTTTGACAGAGTATAGTCCGCTGTTGAGAAAGTTTGTCGTAAAGCGGAAGCAGACGGCACAGCACACGGGTTATTGAGGATATCGCTTGCGGGAAGCTCATAAGCATAAATAAATCCGTTTTCAAGGCAAAGAGGCCGCATGTATGTCGACTGTTGCCTTCACTAAGACAAGATGTTATATATCCCTGGGTAAGTACTTTTGATTTATGTTTATTTTACGCAGGACTAATTCCTCGCGAAAAACAATCACCAACACCAGGAAGACAACTCTCAAACCTTAACCTTGCATATCGTATTCATCAAATCAACACATGAATCGGCTTTTAAGTTCCAAAATGGAGGAAGGTCACTAATTTTTTGTTTTGGAAAATATCAACAGTGCCAGGACCCGGTGAAGTGAGATGTAGGTACGTAAATAGAATTTTAAATTTATTAAAAACAAAATTAAACTACCCTTTTAAGGAAATGTTTTCTTGACCCGTTACAGAATCCGGCATCCTTTAAATTCTATAATGTGAACATCTGCTTCGTCATAATTTCAGTACCTAAATTTCCCTTCTGGGCCCTCGATAATTTTAACGGTACCTCATTCGTATTAACGGATTCTTAATTTCAATTTCTGGTTACTGTTTGAGCATCAGATCAATTGGTTTCTGGTTGCTCCCTTTGCTGTTTTGTTTTGATTTTGCGTTCTGTTTAACGATGTTCTATTTTTTTTCTTTCTCCACTGTACGTGCTAATAACCATTTTCAATTCAAACGATGTTCAAACTAACAAACTAATTTAAATGTGATTAGATTTAAAACGATTAAATAAACGATTGGGCCCCCCTTAGCTGTGCGGTAAGACGCGCGGCTTCAAAGCAAGACCATGCTGAGGGTGGCTGGGTTCGATTCCCGATGCCGGTCTAGGCAATTTTTGGATTGGAAATTGTCTCGACTTCCCTGGGCATAAAAGTATCATCGTGCTAGCCTCATGATATACGAATGCAAAAATGATAACCTGGCTTAGAAACCTCGCAGTTAATAACTGTGGAAGTGTTTAATGAACACTAAGCTGCGGGGCGGCTCTGTCCCAGTGTGGGTATGTAATGCCAATAAGAAGAAGAAAAAGAAATAAACGAGAACCCACGGTACCTCTACCAAACCGCGAATCTTGGGTTAACTTTGGTTAGCATTAATATTTAACAACCTAGAAGAAAATATGTATTTAGTATTTTAAAACATGATTTCTACTTCGTAGCGCTTAACGTTAATTGCCTTTCCAAATAAACGAACAAATAAAAAACACAGATTATTCTACCTAGCGGTGTTGATGCCTTATTCATGCCAAAATATACTTGAAATATGAGTGAGTGTATTTTAGCATGGTGTGAGCATAGAAAATAATATGTTGGCCTTAGCTTCTGAGCCTATAGGTCGATCTGGTCAGTTTTCAATAGCAAACAATGAGACAGCCTTCCCCGACGAGTAATTCAGCAAAAAAAAAACAAACACACATCCGCACGGTGGATCTATCCCACTCAGGAACCAGAAAAATTATTTAAGCTCTTTTAGTGGAATGTATTCAACCGTCTAAGACGAATACTAAACTCGTCTTGAATGGTTGCTACCCATGAAGTTTCCCGATGGCAGAAGCTTCCCTGTAACCGACCTGAAAGCGATCACTGTAGCACGGTCAGTTACGGGGAAACTTCCGCTGTCGGGGACAGGCATTGAAAAAAATCAGATCATGAGTTAAAATCAACTAAATTCATGCCAATTTGATGCTCTAGTGCGGCCTAATCGATGATGCTTCCTAGATCGTTGAAATTTGGCGTTCGTTGATTCAAAGTTTAAAGATCTTCATCGCTCACCAATGGGAGACAACTGAGCGAGGCAAATCACTTGGTAACCTAACAATGAGTGTTGTTACGAAAAACCTTTTCAGACATTATAAAAATTTAGTCCTCTATGAGAATGGAACTCTGATACACTGCATGGCCGGCTTTCATACTTTATCTCCTCCATCCTAGCAACTTGAAAGCAGAGTGAATAAAGCAGAACACCTAATGTGTTCTGATGTTTTAGTTTTATTATAGTAGGTAGAGCAAGCGTAACGCAAATGCTCAAGTCGTAGCTTCCATGGATACCATACCAAGTTTGGCTTGGCGAACTCTGTTGCTCGTTGTTTATGCAGCAACGATCGCGCGTAATCGTTGTTTGGTATCCATCTGAGCAAGGCTGTTCACTCACTGGCGTAGGATGCTATGATTGAATTAGATCAATGCTCGTCCGCTTCACTCACGCTTTCAATGTCTGGTCGGGGAACTTCCTTTTGGGGAGCTTCTAATCGAAGTAGGCTAGATCCATCGTCGGGGACTAGGCCGAGTATATCGTGGCGCGTTATAGTACTGGTTTTGGACCGTCGAAGTACCATGCTATGCTCTACCCGGAATCTCTGGATTGACTTCAAAACTCGACCGGTCACTCGCTGAAGTTAAAAAGGGCTCCAGATCTGCGCTGATCTGGAAAACACCAAAGAAATGTTAAGAGTGGTGGAGGATGTTCATTATTCAACCAGCCTCACACGGAAGCGAGTCGTCGGTTCGGAGAGAAATTCCAAGGCCGGGAACTCCTTGTCAGAGTAGGATAGATCTGCCACCGGGGATCATCTGAATTGTCCGCTATTTAGCAGGGAGCTGAATGGCTCAATGAAAAAGTGTTTGAGTATGATAAGAAAATTATGCTGGCAGCTGAATGTTCAAATTCAATTCGGGAAGTTTCCGGCACCGGGAAGCTTAAAATCGTAGTAGGCTAGATCCATCGCCTAAATAATCGGTTTTGGGTAGTCGAAGCACCATTGAACCGGACGAACACCTGGACCGGCTTTGGCATCCAACCAGTTTCCCGTTGAAGTGAGAAAGTGTCTCGGACTATCTATGTGAGATATTAGCGTTGGATTTTTTGGGGCGTAAAACTACTGCGTCCATTGAGTTGAACTTCACGAGACGAGCCAGATTATTCCACCTAGCGATGATAAAGCCTTTCTCGTGTGTTAAAAAAATAGTATTTTGACCATAACTTCTGCGTCGAATGCATTTTGTTGCAAGCAAATCAGTTAATGATAAGTGCCTGAAAAATAAGTGAGAATTTTTCTTTTAAAAAAAAGTTATTTTGACCATAACTTGTAACGTTCCTTCCCTGGTGGACCACCAATAAATTTCCAATCAACAAGGCGAGCCGTGAATTCAGATGACTCCGTTGTTCAAAGTTTCACTTAAGCGCCAATCAAGCTAATGCTTGATGCAAGACTTCACGTTACAAAAGTTTGCCCGGTTCAAGCTCTGTGGCAAGTCGTGGGAACGCACAGCAAATTGATGGGAGTTAATCCCAATTCAGCGACGCGACTAAAATTCATTACGATTTTATTGAATTAAAAAAAATCCTAATCAAATACGTTAACACAATCTATTGCTCACTAGCAAGTCCATTACAATTTAATTTCTAAACGGCCGTAGATTGTGAGCTAATTCTGCTTAACACTAACTTCAATACACGCGCAGTTACAAAATATCAGTAGTGTGCACACATTTTCTTCACTTATCTTCTTTGTCAGCCAAGCCAAGTCCCACGTCGCTGGTTGGGAACCGCTGAAGAATCTCACGTGGACTCCGACTAAAACCGACCACCGTTGTTGGTTCTGTGGTGGATGGATGAGCACACAATCACTTTCATGACTCAATATGGCAAGAAAATTCATGCTTACATCGGTTTTTCACTGGAAATCACGCACTTCTAGCTTTACTAATCAACTCTTGTTCGGTTGGACTAAATAACTCTTGTTTGGTTGGACTATTGGCGTTGCAGAGAAGCCTATTAACGACAGGAGGGGATATTAACTCTTTAGAAAATTATTTTATTTGCATTGAAAAAATGCAGCTTCGCATTGTGTATTGCTAGGCGATTTACTAGACGAAGCAGCTGGAGCCGTAAAAGCCCTTAAATTCTGCAACCGTGCCCGCGCAACTTTAATCAAAGGCCGGGATAGTGCCAAGCGACCGGATGGATGGGCAGTCAAACCGTGACTGGGTATTCGACCTCGTGCCTCTTGCAGTCGTCGGTCTGGCAATGATGTCTTCCTCGGTGGGGCTTTGCTCCGTTGCTCGCCGGTTGGCTTTGGGATGGGATAGGGAGCTTGCTCTCCTTAGAGGTCCTAACCGTCTACTTTTATACTTGCGCGAGTCGATCGTTTGTACCTAGCGCAAACGACTCTGATTGGTGTGATATGATTAACATTGAGTGATTTCTGATTGGTTTGAGAAAATAACCAATCGGATTGTCTGAGCCGTGATTGGATCATTACAAACTTCGAAGCTCATAGTCCGATTCGGCCAATTTTCAATACGAAACAATGGGACTCAGCATCGAATGTTGCGAATGTTGCGAGCAAATCGGTTAAGGATAAGTGCCTGGAAAATGAGTGAGATTGGTTTGCGCACACACATACACAGTATTACACACACAAACATCACTTCAAATCATTTAATTGGTTTAATCACCGTTACTCAATATGGGGATGATTTATTGATATAATTCGGTAAACAATAACTATACGCCATTTTATAAAAACTCATATGTGAAAATGTACGTTATGTGGAAGATATTGATTTGGAGAATCTATTGGAGGTAACCACTTTCCCTTCGATGAGACTCGGACCCATGACCCTACAGTACGCTAGACTGGTGCTTTAACCAACTAAGCTACGAAGGACCTCCGTCGGCCTTCGCAACCTAGCGGCTACTGAACGAACTCGAGATTCCCAAATTGGATGCATAGTCAAATCACTCCCAATCCATTTCTCAAGCCAACACTTCCACATGTGGATTATTGACTTGATTACATGGCCGGTGTTGGATACGCAAAAAACTTCCAGCGGTCGTCGGTTTTCGGGAAAGCTATCGCCACTGGGTGACTTCCCGTTGAATTAGGATAGATTCGCCGCATGAGAATATCTGAGTAGGTTGCGAGCGCGTCGCGAGCTGAATGGCAAACAAATGTAGTGGTGTTGGATGGCATAAGAAAAGAGAAAAATATCAAATATCAAAAGACGTGCAAAGTAAAAAACAATACTTTGATGAGAAGAACGTAGCGAACTAGCAGGGCTTGGTAGAGACTGAACACGTGAATGGCATGAGCACAGCCCCCTCTCGAACTATTGACGTCCAGTAAGTCCCGGGGGATCAGGGCATTAGAAAAAAAGGGCAAAAGTAACCTTC
The DNA here is from genome assembly GCF_024139115.2 of Armigeres subalbatus. NCBI lineage: Eukaryota > Metazoa > Arthropoda > Insecta > Diptera > Culicidae > Armigeres > Armigeres subalbatus. The sequence goes on along the minus strand of NC_085139.1, from coordinate 53,009,004 downwards.
TGGGTGGGTTTAGTGAAGTGGTCCCCAGCACGCTTACTATCAAGGGCCGCACAGAAATTTTGAGAAGTGGAAGCGGGCTGCAGTTTATTTGCAACATTTGTTTTTCAGTTCATATTGCAAATTACAGAATATTGTATATTCTAACAAATTATTGAATTCTTGTGAATCTTTTTAAAAATAAAATATGTTCTTTACTTGTAAGTACATTTCATTCTACATGCTTTATCGCCGTAGCTGAGAACACGAGAAATAGGTTTTTCGCTATGGTTCCGTTTACAGAAAACATTCTAAGTTGTTTTCTCCAAATGGTAATATGCCGACCGATTTTATGCTCGAAGTCTATTGTTCACTAGAACTTGTCGTAGCAAAAATAACGAAGAGGTTCTGAGAAAAACCGTATTGGCGTAAAACCGTCTGAAATTCTGAACCGAATCCGTTTGGGTTTCTGAACAGAATCCGTTTGAGATTCTGAAAAGAATCCGTTAGGGACTCTGAACAGAATCCGTTCGGAATTTTATTTTAAACAGAGTCCGTTCAGGATTCTGAACATAAGTCCGGTCGAGATTCGGAGCAGAATCCTTTTAGAGTTTGTTTCAAATTTTGAAGAAGTCGTTTGCGATTCTGAAAAGAATTCAAATGGTATTATAAACAGAATCCATAATCCAGCAAAACTTCAGTTCAATTTCGCCAAAACCTAACTCATTTTGAAAAATAAAAGCGTTCTTATTACGAAGCAGTGTATGGAAAAATTATTTTCATCTATGGTTCAACCTTCAGGTTCATTAAATTTATTATTTGTATAATTCCTTCCAAATTCGCCACTCTTAATAATATACTTTGATAACATCGAAGTACATTCACTGCCGGTCTACAAAATATCTATGTACCTATGAAGTTACGAATTCCATGAATCATAATGATAAAACTATTCACGATATATAAATCGTGCGTAAACATAATAATGATGTGAACTTGGCAGGCTCCCGAGTGCACCGAAATGTTGGTAATGATAAACAATTTTTCCTGTCATATAATGCTTATTAATGCATCACATGTATTGTATTCTCAAAAATCTTTCGCGGGCCGCAGGAAAAGGCTTAGAGGGCCGCATGCGGCTTGCGGGCCGCAACTTTGGGATCACTGGTTTAGTGGGTCGGCCCTATCTATCGACATCGACATCACGTAAAGCATTTCTTCGTTGACGGCAAGCATGGACTGGAGTGTTAGCGAAGAGTACACCCACAGCAACCATCAGCACAAGCCTGGACAAAGGCAACTTCCCAGAAATGTGGAATATACAGAAGCTGGTGTTGCTATCCGGCCGGTTGCAAACCAATCTGCCAAGCTCGGGAACTCGGTTGCAAACCAATTTCACAAGCTCGGGAGCTCCTGGAGAGGATTATCCTGAATAGACTGACGAAATGTACAGAGAGGGAACGCAGATTTTCGAAGATATAGTTTAGATTCTGTAAAGAAGTATCGACGGTGGATGCAATTCGAACATTTCTCGAGAGAGCTGAGAAGGCGTCCAAACAGAAGATACGATGAGATCGGTACTGCGCAGGGCTAACGATAGACGTAAAGAACGCGTTCAAAAGCGTCAACTTTGAAGCCATCTCGGCACAGAATGCAGGTCCCAACTATCTATACGATATCCTGAAAAGTTATTTTCAGGACAGAGTACTGATGTACGACACGAACAAAGGACATAAATCGATGCACGTTGCAGCAGGCGTTCCCCATGGCTCCATACTCGATCCAGCTCTTTAGAACGATGTATGACGGAGTCCTGACATTGCAGCTACCCAGGAAAAGTGAAAATCGTGGGTTTTGTAGACGACCTGTCACTAGCAGCGATGGGCGAGACAGTTGAAGAAGTGGGGATGTTGGTGATGAACTGCAGCTGGATGAACTGAGAAAAGCTGCAGTTTGTTCACCACAAAACGGAGGTGCTATTAGTCAGCAATTGCAAGGTGATCCAGCGGACGGAGATTGTCGTCGGAGGACATTGCACGTAATAGCGAGGATCATGCCAAACGCAGGCGGGCCAAGAAGCAGCACGAGGCATCTGCTAGCTAGTATCTAGTCATCGATACTGCGGTATGAGGCTCCTGCTTGGAGCAATGCACTCCAAACAAAGCGGAACCGGGAAAAGCTGAAAAGTGTGTTCCGGCTGATGTCCATTCGTGTCGCGTGCGCGTATATAACAATATCATCGGAGGCATTATGCGTTATTGCCAGGGTGATACCCATCTGTATCACCCTGGAGGGAGACTTCCAATGTTGTCGGTGAAGAGACACCCAGAAACGTAAGGAAGGAGGTGAGAATCCGTTCGATGGCGAGATGACAACAGGAGTGAGAAGGTACCGAGAAAGGGTGGTGAATCCACCCGGCTCATCCCAAACATGTAGGTGTGGATGAACAGGAAGCATGGCGATGTAAACTTCAACCGGACGCAGTTTCTGTCGGGCCGCGGATGCTTCAGGAAGTAGTTACATCGTTTCGGGAACGCTATTTCACCGTTGTATCCGGAATGTGGAAACGTCGAGGAGACGCTGGAGCACGTGGTCATCATGTGCCCAAGGTTTGAAGCAGTACGACGGGAGGTTTTGGGAGAAACTCCTCGCCGGGGAATTCTCCGTTGGAGTAGGTCATCTCGGTTAGACCGAGTAGGTTGCGAAGAATTTTATGTTTTAAGTCGTCGAGTAGTACCGAAGAAGGTTAGGTAAAGACTCGAAAAAGAATTAGTTGCAAAGTTAATATGATAGAACTTATGTATTAGGCAGTTTATCTAGCAACTTGTAACAAAACAAGGAAAGGAGTTTTTTTTCTCTCAGATAACGTTTTTCCTTCCAACGCAATTGAAGCAAGTCTCCTCGGAAGGATTACCAAATTCCATTGGGTAACCAGCAGACATGATCCCCATTTCTTTCTTTGTTCGGGATGAACCACTGCGTCCATTTCATTGAACTTTTGTAGTATGACCGTGTCATTTGTTTAGTGCATGTCTTTCTGCTCCATTTCTATTGAGAAGAAATGAAGTAGTCGTTTTTTATTCAGATATTTTCTCAAGCGTAATGTAAGGCCTCTTTAGATTAAGGTACCGCTATTTATACCCTTCGAGAAATGGCTTATATCAACTCTCAAAGGCCCGCCCCTCAATCAGTTTCGGCTCAACAATAAGTGGGATAATACTGATTTTGGCCATGCATCGGTACTGAAGTTCAAACATATTTTTGTTTCTTCTTATGAGTTCTGAATTCGTTTTTGTACAGAGATCTGATTTCATTACGTTTTGACATTTTTGAATCTCACCTTTACACAGAGCTCTAATCAGTCAGAGGGTTCAGCAGATCCACCAAATTCGTATCCAATTCTTTCCTAATTAATCAGCGCTCTGGAGCTTGAAGATTCATGTCGTCGGCTACGAAACCAGCCTAAGATTGAGTTACGTTTTTATAATTTACTCCATTGACTCCTGTGTGGTAGTGAAATGGCACTGGGTTTTAGGTATGGAAAGGAAATATCCAATTGATTTGAAAGTATCGAAGTAGGCTTCATATGAACGACAACGGAGAGCCACCAAAATATTAATCAAAGCAATCGTGGTAATTTGCCGTCAGTCAAACACACGTGGTGAACCATCGCAGGCAGGAGTGATAGTTTTCCGGCAGACTCCCGCTGGCCTATTCCCACAAAAAGCTCCACAACTCCATCCAGAAAGAGGAAAAGATGGGTCATTTAAAAGCAAATTATAGTCGTTCGATACTCTTCCGACCATCACTCATAAGTATTAACAAGAATAGTAAGAACTAGAGCACAGTGTTGTAAATATTACTCCGAAACGCACCACGAAAAAGTGTCTACCCAGCATGACAGGCTCCGTTAAATGCCTGGCCAATTGTTTCACCCCCGAGGCCATTCGTCCCCTCGGCACGGGTCGCCTGACACCTTGAGATTCAGAGTTAGGGGCGTCATATTGTCAGCTTCAGTGTTGTACCGAGCCTGGCGATATGACCGGATTTACACCGTTATGCACTACTTCAGAGTATCCATATCCCAGCGTAACGGGAAATGATCCCCATAGACAACGAGGAACGACTGGAGCACGAAAGATTGTGAGAGTTGATACGATGCGGAAGTGGCAGCTGGATTGGGAAAGTAGTTCCAAAGGAAGGGTGACCTATCGGCTCATTCCGAACCTGCAGCCGTGGGTGAACTCAAGTAACTTTCTGCTTATGTTTCCGTCAACCCTTCTCCCTGTGTGATAATTTCAGGTAAACAACAAAATAAAATTTCCATTACAAATTAGACATTTTTCATAAAAAAAGGAAATTTCCAATAAAGAAATCAGAAAATAAGATAGAAATAAATATAGAATTTCCAGGATTCCCTGTTGAATGCAACTTGAAATTTAAGAGCAAATCGATTGAGGATAAGTGCTAAAAAAAGAGTTACATATTTTTGCGCACATACATACACACACATACACACACTTACAGACAGACATCATCTCAGTTCGAAGAGCTGAGTTGATTGATATGTTACACTATGGGTCTCCGAGCCTACTATAATAAGTTCGGTTTTGGAGTGATCATATAGCCTTTCTTAGTGTACGAGAAACGCAAAAATGACCGTCGATGACAATGACATTGTTTCCAGATGGAAGGAGTCTGATATATAAAGTGAATTGATGCTTAAATAGGTTGTTCACTATATTGTAGTTAATAATTCACTTGAATAAATATGTACTGTGCGGGCCTTGAAAAATCGAAAATTGTAAGGATTCAAAAATACAAGCATACCACTACCTCTTCTAGCTTGTGCTTCTTTATGCTACATAGAAACAAGCAGATATCTCACCTGTAAAGAAAAGAAGAAAAATATTCTGTTATTGACTTTCGATGTCCTTCCACAGATGCAATCATTTAAGCTGAAAAAAGAAAGCCTAACCACGGAAGAAAATGGAAACTTTTTAGCATTAGCATTGAGCAGTTCGCACAAATTCCTAGGTTATTTGAAGAAATCCTAACTTGTAAATTAATAACAGGTGTTCAGCTTCTTATTTTTAAGAGTTTAACGATAAATCGCACATTGGCAATTATATTACTCAAATATCCAGGAAAAAATAGTACTAATAATGTAATAAATTAGCCATGATTTGTAATAAATTCAAGATTTTTTCAGAGCAACGACTTTTAGGGGAAACAGTATTTTTATGCACTTGAAAGCTTTAAAATCACTTTAACTTTAACTTGTTTTTTAACTTTAAGATTTATTTCGAAGTTGAAAATAGCTTAAAAACAACTAATCGACTTGAGCCACTTCGAAACTTTATCCGAATCAGCTGAAAATTTGACAGTTCGAGGCTTGTTTTAGCACAAGAATTGTGATTCAGCCAAATTCCAAATAGTTCCAGTACTCATTTGCACCGCAAATACCCAAACCAACCATCAAGTGTTGGCAATCCGAGGCGATGCGCTGCGATGGTGCATCAAAACGACACCGTCGAGGACGATGACGACTTCGCAGTCGTACGCTTGCTTGGCCGTGCCAATTTTGCATTCATTAGAGCTTGTGTTCATTCCACCCCAGACCCAGGCACTATTATTACGGTTATTACTTAATCAGCAGAAGGCTGGCTGCAAGCAGCAGCACTCATTGGGACAGGACTACAGTTCATCGGCAAACGGAGCGATTGTTGCTGTTGCTAAAGCTGCTGCTGACTGCCAGCCAGCTGCATTCGACTGAAAATTGAAACGAGTAAGCTTTTTCGCAAGATTTGCCACACAATAACTCGCTCCTCAATCGTAGCATCGCTGCACTGGGTGGCGACGACGACGATTTAACGGCTAGATATCTGATGACGAGGACGTGCCTCGCTGGCCTTGGTCATCTATTTGCGGGCAGGCGATCCAAAGAATGGCAATTCTGTCCGCAGGGTTCGAAAATTCGGTCGATTAGAGCTTTACAAAAAGGCGGGGAACCGCCCTTCTGACGCGGGAGTGTAGGTAATTGTGGAATGGGGACGCATGGTTGTTCTCGGAACGAAGCATGCAAATGGTTCTCTCAGCTGTTGGTATGCCGTGACAGGGTCCCCCAGGGAAGGGCGAATGGTGGAAAAATCTAGTCAATAAATCATGATAATTTTAAAGCGGAAAAATAACAAAGCACCTCAGTGGCTTAATGGCTTGTCGAAACGAAAGGGTTGTATGACTTTGTTTTTCGTATATAGGCTTCGATTTCCTAGGAGATAGAACTTTGCTGAGTTGCCGGATTGAGTTATTATTTAATTAATTATTTTCTTGAACAACTCTGGTAGACGGAATGGAGAAAGCCGTTGTGGCAGGGGATGATATATTTTCTCGTGGATTAATTGAGCCTATATTTTGTGACTGAGGACAAAGTTATGTAATGGCAAAGCAGGAAGTTGAAGGTGAATGCCATATCTAACATTTAGTCGTCAGAAAACAATCGATGAATTTATGTTATCGAGAGGCACGGATTCATTTTGTTAGACAAGTTTTCCACAATGTCAATAGCCAGTTGATATAAGAATGTGAAATAGAGTCAATCAACCAATAAATAAGTTGCATTTTTTTGTCGAAATGTATGTGGAACGAAAAATGCGAATCCAATCTTTGCATAGATCTGATGTCCATTTATTACTGTGGCAAACCAACTTTGATTGCTCACACGAATGAAAAACTGACGACGAGATGGATGCGTTCTACGCATAGTGGTAGCATAAAACTTTGTAGCTTCTCAGTTCTCATGGATTGAGTTACAGAATTACAGACGCCTTCAGTTCATTTGAAAACAAAGCCCCTATTCTAAAATAACATTTTTGGCTTTTGAACTGTGTTGATAATTTTGAAGAAATAGTTTCCCGTCATTATTCTACAATTCCGCTTTTACGAAACTCGATTATCAAAACTCTTGTCTTGGTGAGATGTCCTCAGACTACCATCCAAGATATTTGATGTTAAGCAATCACCACCATTGATGGATTCCTTTAAATTTAATCGTTGGCAGTTAGAGTTAGAGAGTTAAATTTCAAGATTTTAAATATCTGGACTCGCTGTTTAATTTAATACAGCGCTGATAGTCATTCTTATTTGATTGCTGATTTTTTCAAAGCGAAAGTAGGATGCTCTCTTTTTGTTACAGTCGATTGAGATTTGAAAAAGTTGTGAAAAGGGAAACGCTAAGGAAGAAAATACATTTTGTTAACCAACGTTCAAAATCCAATGTGGTCAGGTTTAAAAACTGCGAATCGTTGAACTTGGCAAATGCTTGCCTCGAGATGTTTCCAATATACGTATATAAGTTGTTACTGATAAGTTTACTTGAAAAGCAAAATATCGCCTGCGATTCGCAGCTATAATGAAAATGTTTTTGTTACGAATGAGTCTACGAACTCGGAGCAAGTTCACGAATTAACGTGTTTCCAATCGAACACAGAATTTTCGTGACTACCGGGTGCTTCGTTCTGTTTTGTGCGGTCGGAAAGTAAATCAATCACTGCGTGATCGATCGTGTTTTGAGTGCGCGTTTGCTCGTATTTTCTATCGAACGCAGAACGAGATCACGTGATAGTCGAAATCCTTAGTTCTGCTTTCCGCGGGAGAGTAAATTAAGTTGACGTAACTTTGCACAACATAATTATTTAGTTGCTTACCAAGGCGACTTCCTATGGATTACTTTTTATCAAACCAACTTCCCCTGTTCCATGACGCTTACGGAGATGCAGATGATTCCTCAGTCTCTTGTAGCAAGGAACTATTTTTGCTCTCCCAATCCTTTATTGTCTGTGGCGACGTTGCCACTACAGTTGAGAGAAACTACAGTGGTAAAAATGAACTATAAGATGGATTTAATCGAAAATTATTAAAAAATAATTAAGTAATACGAAAAGAACCTTGATCTACCCAATTGCTTATAATTTCGCTCAATCGGGAAATTTGATGATGTAAGCAGATGATGTAAATGAAAGGAATAGTTATTCAGGATCAGTGGCGTAGCCAGAAAATTTTTCTGGGGGAGGGTTAACTGAACATTTTTTTTTTTTAACAATTTCTTCTGAAAATTTTGTCTCTGGGGAGGTTTTATGTCCAAAACCACCCCCGTGGCTACGCCACTGTTCGGGATGCTACAGAAATCAAGAAAAGGTCAATAAAATTTGAAGAAAAAAACCCTGATTAATCCACCTAGCTGTGACGGTGCCTTTCTCGTGCAGTATAAAAATAGTATTTTGGCCATTACTCTTGAGCCCATAGTCCGATCTGGCCAATTTTCAGTAGGAAACAATGAAAGAGTATTCTGCATCTTCAGCATTCTTCATTCTGTTGCGAGTAAATCGGTACAGGATAAGTGACTGAAAAATGAGTGACATTTTTTACTTAATTTTTCTATAAAAAAGTGGTAATTTGGCCATAACTTCCGAGCCCATAGTCCAATCTGACCAATTTTCGATAGGAAGCAACGGTAGAGTATCCTGCGTCGAATGCAACTTGTTGCGAGTGTATCGGTTAAGGATAAGTGCCTGAAAAATGAGTGATTTGGTATTTTGGCCATAACTTCCGAGCCCATAGTCCGATCTAGCCAATTTTCAATAGGAAACAGTGGTAGAGTATCCTGCGTCGAATGCAACTTGTTGCGATAAAATCGGTTAAGGATAAGTACCTGAAAAATGAGTGAAATGAGCGTTTTTTGGGTGGGTGCGCACACACACACACACACACACACACACACACACACACACACACACACACACACACACACACACACACACACACACACACACACACACACACACACACACACACACATACGCGGATGCATGGCCAGGGGGTGAAATAATAAGCTAGGCCTTTAACGGAGCCTGTGGGGTACCTGGGCACCCTCCACAGTAATTGTCCCTTACCGCGTTATGCTGGGCTCTGGCGTGGTGGACCTCTTTTCAAGTCAATTCTTCAATTAGTGGTAGTAGTGTAGGCGACAACCCCTTCGCAAGAGGTGGGTTGTTCAGGTCTCCGCCTAGGAGGCCAGAGGCAATAGTCGGCAGCTCAGTGCGCAGCGCCAGCGTGGGTCACTCAACCTTCCTCTCGGCTATAAAAACGCCGGTAGGGGTTATTGACGGCCCATGGCTTGTGGAGGCGATGAACCGCAAACGCGATGGGCTTTCGGCCTTCAAGGTTGCGACGGAACAGCTGGACGCCATCATCGACTTTGCGTCATCGAAGCATAATATCAGCAAGGACCTCAAGAGGAGCTTGCAGAAACTTCGAAAGTCGATGCTGGACGCCAAGCTGGAGAGGGCGGTTGGGACGGCCAAGTGTAAACAAGTGAAATCGGTGGAGTCGAGGTCTACCCAGACTGAGGCCCAAGAATTCGCGGACTCGGGCAAGGTCGAATCGACCGAAGGCGTGCCAGCTAAGACGGTGGTGCCAAAGTCTACCCAGACTGAGGCTCAAGTATTTGCGGGTACGTCGGGGGTGACTGCTCCAACTCCCTGGGGGCCGCTCAAAAACGCGGAGGGTTACTACCTCGAACAAGGGTAGTGGGGCTGGGAAGCTGAACCTCAGTCAGGTACCTCCGAAACCGGGGGAGGAAGGACCTGGAAAGGTTCGTCCACTCAGGAAAGACAGTGGTAAGGGGTTACGGCAGGCTGAAAGTTCTCAGCCGCACCAGACCAGGGAAATAGAATAGGATGACGCCTCCTGGACCCTGGTCAAGAACAAGAGGAAACCGAAGACGTCAAGGGCCGAAAAGAAGGCCCAGGCGAATGAGGGTAGCAAGAAGTCTAGGGTAGGCGCCAATCGCTCCAGGGGCGATGCCCTAGTCATCACGGCGGACGAGGCTAAGTACTCGGATGTTGCAATGCGTGACCACATGCTTGCCACATGTGGTCTGGACACTACCCCGGACAACCTAGTTCGGAGGATGTGTAAAGACGAAGTTGGCTGGAACGCCGTTTTATCGGCTATCGCCCAAATCGTCTCGGAGCTACACAGAAGGTGGCGCGTGGACTCAAGGATGGCTAGTTCAGGCGCAAATAAGAGATGGTCCAAGGGATCGGAGTCGGCTTCATGGGTCATACCGGTGGTCATGCTCTGTGGTCGAACTCGATCCTTTTATCGATCAAGTGGTCGCGCGAAGAACAACATGGTATCGTCGCTTTCGCGGCGTCGGTCAACCGGGCGGGTTCCGAGCCCGAGGACAGAAAGGGGTCCTCGTCAAGGCTGGGGCAGGCGTAGGCCTCGCGTCGGCAAGTCCCTCTGTGTGCTGGCGAATAGGCCCTATCGCAGAAAGGTCAATTTGGGGTGCACGCGGCATCATCATTCTTGATACCAGTCGTGCAGAGGGAAGCAGGCGCGAAGTCAACCCTGCCCACCTTCCGAGGACATAGGGCGTGGTAAGGCCACCTGGAAAGCCGGCAATGCGCTGGCACGATACCATGGTGTTCTTCTAAAAAAGCGAGTCACGATGTTCGATGCTGCAAGGACACGCAGCTCACCTCGAGGGTGCGTCATGCACTGGCCCCCCTTTGAAGCATTACTTTCTGGTTGTACCGAAGGGACGATGGGCTTGGCGGCAATGGAAACGGTTTAGCTGGTCGGGGATGCAGTCCTGCCTCCCTCATTGGAGGTGGCCCCTAACCCAGGATGTCTGTTGAGCAGATTCCCCCTCCATTGTTTAGGAAGAAAAAAAAACACACACACACACACATACACACAGACATCACCTCAATTCGAGCTGAGTCGATCGGTATATAACACTATGGGTCTCCGGGCCTTCTATAAAAAGTTTGTTTTTGGAGTGATCATATAGCCTTTACCGTATACTTAGTATACGAGAAAGGCAAAAAGTTGACGATTGTGTGTTCAAAATTAATTGTACGTATCCTAATCCTGAAGAAAACTCTACTTCCGTATCGATACTTCCGACGCACTACACATCCAGGAAGCACTGACAAAAGTACTAAGAGAGCCCTCGTGCCACACGACCAATTCAAGTTGTGCTTGGCGAAAATTCCTTTCGACTACTTCTCTCAGGTAAGTATGCGTGTTTTAAAACCGTTACTGCGTCCAATTCGGCGACAACTCAGTCGTGCTTTCCGAAGACACATTTAGTCATCGTTGTCCTTCTGGTTCTGAAGTTGTTAATGGCGTAGAGGGCTTTCGGTCCTCAACTACAACTGCGATATTAATCATCCGGTACTTGAAGTTACTCTACGTTTCAGCTGTGGACGTCTTGCTGGTCAACCGACTGCTACTTGGACATTTGATCTAGGACAATTAGTGCCCGATGAAAATGAAGCTTATCAGTTTCTTGATCCAGTCGTACGTGCAGTTCAGGTCGATCGTTCTGATCTAAATAGCCACAAATCAAGCGGTAGAGGAATAATGAGAACTGTCTCCAATAAAATTATCAGCCACATCGACTCGGCACCTACTTCGGAAACACTCGAACCGTTGTGGGTTGTTATTGGGATTCTTCATAGCACACTGAGCGTTGGTGTAGTTTACTTGCTATCCAATCGGGAAAACGTTTGTGCGATCATCAATAAATACGCAAATCGACACATCCTTTCAGTGATTCTAATCAAGGAGTTGTTTGGTAAAAGTCTTTGACCGAAAATGATGGTCTTCCAGCGGAAAGGGCTATTTTGCTGAAAATTTCATTAGACCGTACCAGTTATTTAGCTAAAAATGTCGTTTGGCCGAACATTAGTGAATGTAAAAAATGTCTGGCATATAATAATAATGGTTGTATACTATTTCGACGAAAAACATTTCGCGGAATTTTTTTTCGGGGTGCAACATTCCGCGGAATGTACCAACTCTCCGAAACACATTTCGTGGAATGCACCTTTTTCCGAAAGACATTTCGCGGAATGTACCTTTTAAAATCATTCCGCGGAATGCTATTTGGCCGAATTCAGTTAGAATAATTATCATTCAAATATTTACCGATTTCTTCTAAATTGCATGCAATCCAGGCATTTTCTTAGATTTAATGCAAACCCGACCCGTTTCCGAGAATTATTTAACAAAACAAAACAAACTGAATAAAATAACCGGATTTTTTTATCTCACAAACCCGTACCCGACCCGAACCCGATATTGCACAAATTTTTCAAACCCGAATCCGGCGATTCGGGTTGCAAATTTCAAAACCTGAAACCCCACCATATGTTCTGCCCGGTATAATGCGAAAGGAGTTGCTAATGTCTTCTTGTAAAGAATGCGTCTTCCCGGTATAAGGTGAAGGGAGGGGTTACGCCTTCTTTAAATGGATGCATTTGCCCGATATCAGGCTAAAGGTGTTAATAATGCCTTCTTTAAAAGAACGCGTCTGTCCGGTATAAGGCGAAGGGAGTTGATAATGCCTTCTTTGAAGGAACACGTCTGCCCGGTATGAGGCAAAGGGAGGGGTGACGCCTTCTTTATATGGATGCATCTGCCCGGTATAAGGCGAAATGAGTTGTTAATGTCCTCTTTGAAAGAATGCGTCTGCCTGGTATAAGGCGAAGGGATGTGTTAACGATTAAGTAATGCCTGGTACACAGACTACAGGATTAAGGAATCCGAACCCGGCCAACTGGCCGGGGTATAAGAAAAACGATCCGACCCACTTGATGATTTATTACAAACTAATTTTCTACATAGTATGGTGTCCTATTTATAGTCAGCTCTACCCTGTTCATTACATAGAACTTTCTAGATTTGAGTACAATTGTTGCTTGCAAGTTGTTTGGGCATTATTGTATAAAATGTAACAATGACTGAATACGACTGCCAAAAACAATTCATGGATAAACAAATGACTTCATGTTGTTTACTTCTCGTATGATCGAATAGTAAGTTGTTCATATCATATCAGTGTTTTGCATGTAATTAAATAATGTTTATATCGTTTTAGGTATGTATGTTATGTAATGCTCCAAAGGTGGAGTAAGGTATGCGAAAAAGGGGTAAGTATTCAATGATATTTGACGAGTATTTATAATGAATTGTTGGGGCCTCAGCATGAGGCATGTCATCCACCGGTGCGGTGGGATGGAAACACCCCAGTGGCTTGCTGATGGCCTTAACAGGTGGGGTAACGCTTTTTTTTTTTTAATAATGCCTTCTTCAAATGGACGCATCTACCCGGTATAAGTTGAATAGACTTGATAATGCCTTCTTTAAATGGATGTATCTGCCCGGTATGAGGGGCAATTTAAATTTTGAAAACTACTTCTACATATTCTGGGAGGCCTTCCTTAGCGGGAAGACGCGAGGCTGCCAAGCAAGACTATGCTGAAGAAGGCTGGGTTCAACGTCTGAGCCGGTCTAGGAAATTTATCAAAAACATTTTTTTCGACTTTTTAGGTATAAAAGTTTTAACGTGTTAATCTCGTGTTGAACGAATATAAAAAAATGGTAACATGGCTTAGAAACCTCGCAAGTAATAATTCTGGAAATGCTGAATGGACAAAGGCTATTATTATTAATATTCCACGAAATGGTACATTCCGCCAAATGTCGTATCGCGAAAAGTTACAAACCGCCAAATGTTATTTCGCGAAATGTTCAACTGCGAAAAGGAATTCCACGAAATAGTTATCAATAATTATCATCATCGCTCCGTCCGTCCGGACAAATGACATTTTCAGCCATATGACATTTCCGGACAAATGACATTTTCTGCCATATAACATTTTCGACCAATTGGCAAAATGGGCCGGCTAAACTGCATTTTCGGACAAATCACCAGTTCGACCCAGTGTTGGGAAATGTACATTAAAACACTTTGATTATGCGAATGTTTATCTTTTTTTCAGTCAAATTTCTTGCGCCAAACAAGCCGAAACAGTTTGCCAAAAAAATGTACGCGACATCGTGACATTTATTTTTCCGATGAAGCAAACTGTTTGCTTGCTGCTACGTTAGAGTCGTGCCGGCGCGCGGTCAACATTTGCATGAGATTTTTTGATTCGGCTCGTGCGCAGCGCAAACAGCACATAATCGAGTTTAACTACCTGTGGCGCAAAGCCTAGAAGGAGTGCTATCCGTAGGTACTTATTTATTCGTTCTTGTCTCTAAATCAAGCAAGTAGTAATTAAATGAATATTTCCCATCAAAAACGGTTATACGTTGTGAAATTATTGTACGAAAACATTAATTGTGGGGAGAGAAAATGGTAAAAGCATGTGCTGACTGTCGTCTGCTTGGCGTGGCTGCTGCTGTGGCTGCCGTGGTTTTGTTTTTATTTTTTTGCATAGAAGAAGGAATGGTAAAAAGAAATGTCAACCATTCCCGTCCCTGGTTCGACCGTACAACATTTATAACCAAATGTCCATTTCAGCCGTATGTCTCATTCGGCCAAATAACATTTCCCTGCAAATCCTTTTTTTATGGTTTCGGACAAACAGAATTCGGCTGGATGATTTTTAGCCTAACATGTTATTCGAACTATTCGGCGTCGCCCTTACAATCAGTTAGGAAGAAAAACGGAACATTATTTGGCGATTTTTACTATCTAGAAACATTCTTCCGAGAGGCTTTCCAAGAGGCTCGGAAGCCTCCTTTCAAGAGGCTCGGAAGCCTCCTTTCAAGTGGCTCGGAAGCCTCCTTTCAAGAGGCTCGGAAGCCTCCTTTCAAAAGGCTCGGAAGCCTCCTTTCAAAAGGCTCGGAAGCCTCCTTTCAAGAGGCTCGGAAGCCTCCTTTCAAGAGGCTCGGAAGCCTCGTTTCAAGAGGCTCGGAAGCCTCGTTTCAAGAGGCTCGGAAGCCTCCTTTCAACAGGCTCGGAAGCCCCCATTCAAGAGGCTCGGAAGCCTCCTTTCAAGAGGCTCGGAAGCCTCCTTTCAAGAGGCTCGGAAGCCTCCTTTCAAGAGGTCTGGAAGCCTCCTTTCAAGAGGCTCAAAGCCTCCTTTCAAGAGGCTCGGAAGCCTCCTTTCAAGAGGCTCGGAAGCCTCCTTTCAAGAGGCTCGGAAGCCTCCTTTCAAGAGGCTCGGAAGCCTCCTTTCAAGAGGCTCGGAAGCCTCCTTTCAAGAGGCTCGGAAGCCTCCTTCCAAGCCTCCTTCCAAGCCTCCTTCCAAGCCTCCTTCCAAGCCTCCTTCAAGAGGCTCGGAAGCCTCCTTTCAAGAGGCTCGGAAGCCTCCTTTCAAGAGGCTCGGAAGCCTCCTTTCAAGAGGCTCGGAAGCCTCCTTTCAAGAGGCTCGGAAGCCTCCTTTCAAGAGGCTCGGAAGCCTCCTTTCAAGAGGCTTGGAAGCCTCCTTTCAAGAGGCTCAGAAGCCTCCTTTCAAGAGGCTCAGAAGCCTCCTTTCAAGAGGCTCGGAAGCCTCCTTTCAAGAGGCTCGGAAGCCTCCTTTCAAGAGGCTCGGAAGCCTCCTTTCAAGAGGCTCGGAAGCCTCCTTTCAAGAGGCTCGGAAGCCTCCTTTCAAGAGGCTCGGAAGCCTCCTTTCAAGAGGCTCGGAAGCCTCCTTTCAAGAGGCTCGGAAGCCTCCTTTCAAGAGGCTCGGAAGCCTCCTTTCAAGAGGCTCGGAAGCCTCCTTTCAAGAGGCTCGGAAGCCTCCTTTCGAGAGGCTCGGAAAACTCTTTTTCAGAGACCTGAAAGCCTCATTTCAAGAGACTTGGATGCCGCCTTCCAAGAGGCTCGGAAGCCGTTTTGAGGCGTACGCTGGTCAGTGGCGGCGTTTGTCATGATTTTTCTCGGCGGCGGCGGTGACTTTTTTATCGTCACGCTGGGAGTCGTTATAGCGGCCCTGGTGGCGTGAATCGACGTGACAATATTCGATTTTATTCAATTGCGACTTAGCGTTTTCAGCTTGTTAGAATGGAGATACTTCGAGTTGTCCATAATAGGAACTGTTCTGCAGTAACTCTCAAGTCTTAAGTCTTAAGCAAGGCAGCAACCTTGAACTACTTCTATTTTGTATTTCCATACACGATTCTCCCAACCTCCTGGCTGCCATTTTTCCTCCAAAAATGGTACGAAAATGAAAAAAATATTGTTATATTTGTCGGACTGCTATCATTAGTAAACATCTACATCGGAAAAACCAGCCATTATTCGAAATAATTTTCCATTCTCATTAACCTTTGTCTTTAACGGGTACAGTTAATGTTCATGTTAAGGATCCGAGGTCTCTATATGGCCCTCTTGTGCGATCTTAATTAGAATCAAATCGAATTGTGTGGGTAACCATTCCAAACCTATTGGGTCACTCGAATGGAAGCCGTAAAACATCGTGCGACGTGCAATACGCTTTATCATTGGTTGGCGTGACTAATGTAATTCGCCTCCGTCATACGAGTAGGGCTGTTGGCTACTTCGAATCGAACCACTTGCTGTAAGAAGAAAAATCGCTTAAGCAACGTTCACAGGGAAACTTTCTCACAGGTCACATCAATAATTCGAATTTGAATTTATTTTTTACCCTGCTTTGTTGGCATAAATTCAAACATACGCGTCAGAACGATCGATCCTTCACCGAGATTTTATTTTCCTACATGGAACCGCGAAACAACTTACTTGACGGTTCCTTTCACTCAAATCCGCCCTTGCGTGGAAGAAGCCAAAAATAAGTGAAATGCTGAAAAATCCAGTGAGTTCTTTGCCTTTACTCCCGTGTTTAATTTTCACCCACTATGAAGTTTCACCAACTCAAATTTATGATATTTTCACTCACTCAAGACTATGGTGAAAACAACTTAAATTTGGCTTCTTCCACGGAACAGCACACGTTGGGTCGATGCAGCTCTCTTTGTTTATAATATCATCTATGAGAGGGAGTGAGAAAACTACCTAATATTGAGTTAAAAATTTGAACTTCGTACTCAAAGTTGAGTTCTTTAAACTTTTTTTTTAGGTTCTTTATTTTTTCTGTGTAGAGACGAGGAGCAGCATCTCTGCCTTGATCGAGTCCGTTCGTGCAATCTGAAAATATTTTTCATT
This sequence comes from Armigeres subalbatus, assembly GCF_024139115.2. Lineage (NCBI taxonomy): Eukaryota > Metazoa > Arthropoda > Insecta > Diptera > Culicidae > Armigeres > Armigeres subalbatus. The sequence continues at coordinate 52,992,056 of NC_085139.1, read as the reverse complement.
ATGTTGACTACAACTATGGGGAATTCTCATACAAATGAGCGGCCAAAAATATTTTTTCAATGAAAACTGTTTCTAGGCAATAGATTTTATGTGAAGGAATATTTAGGAACCTTTTTTAACCCTTTAAGGGCCATCGTTAACCCTTCAGAAAATGTCTTCCGCGAAAAAAAATGTTTTTTGGGCATTTTTTTTTTTATTTGTTTCCAGTACAGCATGCATCAAACAGCAAGCAACCATATTTCTAGTAATAATGTTGTTCATTTTCTAATCATTTCGAGGTATAGAGAATAAAAACTACAATTTTCAAGAAAACTTTGATTGCAGCGTTCTCGTAAAAGCGCAAATATGCGCAAGCAAATCACTCATTCAAAGGTGGTACTAGGGTTATATTTCATTCCCCCATTTACAGATGAGGGGACATTTGGGGACATTACGTTTGCGGGACCATTTTATAGCGAGGAATTATGATAATTAAAGTTTTTCTTCTAAAACTTTTTGATATTAGTCTCTAGGTGCAAAATAAACAAAACTATCGAAAAGCTAAGGTTTCAGGCTTTAAAATGGTAGGGTTACTGCTTCTGGACTTCATCTCATAGCTCCGATATTGGTCTCACGAAAAACAAAGCAATGGAAAGGTATTTGATTTGTTTATTATTTTTGTGATCTTTTTCAGCAGTGAGGACGCATGTTAGCAAAAAGAAGCGACGAAATTGGTGCCGTATTTCTTTGTATCGCGATGAGATGAATATATGCACAGTGGGATGGACAACGGAACAGTTCCCCTATATAAAACTTTATATTTGGATAAAAATTGACTTCATAACATACAAATCAAAGTAAGGAACGATATTTTATTTTTATCAGCTTTCTTCACTTCGCCAGCCCATATCTTTTGACTGAATAAACATAGCGCTTCAATATTTTCCGATTTTCTTATCTAGGGTATATACTTTCATATGATATATAAATTAGACAAATTGGAGATGGTAAATTTTTCGATTAATGGCCACCCTTTTCCCCATAGTGCAACGGTTCTGGTGATGTGTGTCGACAATTACTACTGGAATATTTCCGTACCGCCTGACCATTCAATTATAATCATTGAGACAATTATTTTGGATAATTAATTAATTATTTAGTGAACAAACGAAATAACAATGATTCCAATACCTGTAGTTCTTCAATGGCTCTTCCTTACTTTCAAACTTACATAAAAATATGATTTCTTGCTGCTTGTTCGCGACAACTTTCGATTCATTTTTTCTTTATACTCACCAAATTTATTGAATTTTATTCGGTGATACAAACGAGCATGCTAATAGAAATATGTTGTACATGCTAACAGTCCATTTGAAATAGAATGTCTAAATCGCAAACATATAAGTCTTGCAAGTGTCAAATCACTTCTCATATTATCTTTCCCTTATCCTTACCATGAGTGAATTGGTTCATCCCCTGGCATCGAGTTTATCAACCAATCATCAGCGATCAACTGATGCGTTTCGATTTCGTTCCTCATCGCACTCGCAAAATCCGCAACATACCTACCTAACAGCACAAAAAGGGAGTGTAATCAACCGTAGTTCGCTGCGCTCGCTCTGTTGGCAGCTGAGTTGGTATCCCACCAACCAGACACAATCTCTGAACGAAGCTAATGGCATTTGAAATAATAACAGTAATACCTACATAATTTAGTTCGGGCTCGTTTAGCCACCCCTGCCCCGAGGGGACTTCTTTCGGAGAACAAAACCCCTCCAAGCGTATGTAGGTCCGTCCGTATGTGCCGTTGATCGAAGTGGAAATACTATGACTGGGAGACAAATCTTACCACTAAAGCAGTCACACGACACGACACCATTCGAGACGCGACGGAATCCGATTAGGGGTTGAACGCACAAAAACGGAATTCGGTTATTCAGATATTAAGGTACGCACAACGCAGCGCGCAGCACCAGGAACAGTGCAACTGCTCCGGGACCGGCCGTGTCGGGGTGGTGCGTTTGGTGGCGCTCTTATCTACCCAATGCGATCTGTCAATCGGATTAAAGTCTATAATTTCCGTTTTTTATTTGTCCCCCGAGAGGCGGCAGCGGTATGGGTAACACTGTAGCAAAGCTGGATTCGGATGGGTGCGTTATGCGGCCGCTTTCCGGTGAAGGAGCGTATTCCTTCCGGGGAGGGGTTATTGTATTAGGAAGGGTGTGTGCAAACTGCTAAAACGCAGTGCTGTCAGATTTCTTACTTATGGCCTGTATCACGCTCAGTTTTGGATTAGATGGTACTCACAATGGTGAAAAAATCAGCCAACGACCGGCTACCACAGTCCTTACAGCTTTTTAAAAACTTATTTTCAAGATTATTTTCACGAATTCGTAAATTCTTTAACAAGCAACCCGATCAACCTAAATTATATAAAATTATAAAAACATTGTGGGAAGCAAACTCGGCCCATCAAAGTAAACAATTCGTGGCGGCTAGTCTAATTTAAAAGAAAATCTTTTCTTTCAATTTCATGATTAAAATGATCATTTAATGAAAAGGAAAAAGGTGACTCAAATTTCCAAGTTCTGTATCGCTAGAAAAATAACTAAATTACTTGAGAATTCATTACCAAAATAATTCAAGCCACGTTTCTTATGTTTAATACAAAACCGATCGAAGCGTTAAATCGATTCCCGCGATCACACGCGTCGCTCCCATTAGCGATGCAGCATTCACTACATAATTACAAATTAAAACATGCATCAAGAACGCTGAAGTAATCGTTTTCGCGTGTGTTTGATGACGACTGAACATCGCTGCTGCACCCACCTATTACATGCTGGATAATGTAATAAACGCATGATGGATCAACCGCGAGGGGATCCGCGAAAAGAAAATTCTTCTCTATGCACTACTAATTCGCGAAAACAAAACAAAAACGCGGTTCTCCGGTCACAACAGCAGCAGCAACAGCAGCGCAGCGCCACATCAATACGGGTGATTCGCGGCAGTCAACCGACATGACAGAACAGAGCGCATTATGTAAATATTAAATGAATTAATTGAGCGCCAGACATTAAACGAAAGCCCGCAATTTGAACCACGACCAGTCCAATGGTGAATGGACGGAAGGTGCGGTTGGTGGTGGCGAGCAGATTATGTTATATTTCATGGAGTTCGCCGAAGTTGCCGCGGAGTGTGCGCCGCGGGTTCTTTATCATAATCATAATTAATAAAATTGTACAGACGTTGCATTTTGCTGTTCGCACTCTCGCTTCAGCCGGGGCGAGCCCCTCTTCGACTTTTCGCAGGGCCATTTTGGTTGGAAGCGCCTGACGAATGGTGACGATGGAACGGCGAACAAAAAATGGATCAATCCACTCACGAAGTTTGCTGGATATTAAAATACTTTGTGACCATCAATAGCTTGGGTTTCAGAAAAAATATTTCGGTGGAGACATTCGCGACTTGGTTTTGTATGAGAGGGAAGCTCAGCAGATTGGACGAATTATCAATACGTTTAAAATAAATGTTCGAGATAGGAAAAGGCTCAAAATGAAGCAATATTTTTAACGGTGGTGAAGAAATCAAGGTGTTTGATGAGATGAGTTCGAAAATCAATAATATGCTAAAATTTGTAGAGCTGTGAAGAAATTCAAGACGATTTTATATAAATCGATCTATAACGCATTGCTGCAATATTTGACATTTACAAAGCAAAAGTATCGATCCCGGGCAACGCAGGATCCGATCTGCTAATCTCGATATCGGCATCAACATTTCTAAAGGGCGTAACTGCTTTTGTAGACAAGAGGTTCTCACGTCGCTAGTGGGTTAATTTGAGCCCACCCACGCAATCCAGCACCACTGATTGGTGAATATAGTCTATTGAGACTGGAAGGGCTTTCAGAGAAGATCTTAAAGAGTTTTCAGTTGAATTGTTGGTAGGAATCCCATTGAAGATGTTTGCGGCTTTTTCAGTTATGCTCCTGAAACCTAGTAGAATTCTCAAAGGAATTCCTGGGAGATATTGCTGAAGTAATTAGCACAGTATTTCGTTGATGAATACCTAAAGGAATTCCAAGAAAAATATGTGAATTCCTGAAGAAATTCTAAAAGTAGTTCCAGGAGAATTTCCATGAGAAGTTTCTTCAAGGAATTCCAGTAGGAATATTTGCAGAAAGTCCAAGAATAATTCCTAGAGCAGTTCCAGGAGGAACTATCAGAGAAATTTGAAGAAGAACTGCTGAAGGAAAGTTCAGGATGAATTTCAGGAGGAACTTTCGAAGGAATTTCAAAAACAATCTATTTTATATTTCGTGGAGGATCTCTTGAAGGAATTTTAGTAAGAATTAATTGATCCAAGATGAACATCTGGAAAAAAATTTAAAGAGGAGTTTATGTAGGAAATCCAAGAATTATTAGAGGAATTCCGGAACAGACATCTGCAAAAAAAAATCTGGAGAAACATCCGAAAGTATTCCCGGAGGTCCTTCTGAAACTTAGGAACTTAGAAAGAACTCCTGGTTGAATTCCAGGAGGAATTTCTTGAGCAACTTCTTCTGGTATTCCTTCTACAGTTCATTCAGAAATTTCTCTGGGTGCTAGTCCAGAAATTCTTTCCGAAGTTCCTAAAGAAATTCTTCACGAAGTTCATCCAGGGATTCATCTTGAAGATCCTCCAAGAATTCCTTCCCAGTTCTAGATGTTCAACCTGGTGTTATACCTGGAATTCCCATCAAGGTTTCATCAAGATTTACTCATGGAATTGCTCCAGAGATTGCTCCTCAACTTCCTTCAGAATTCCTGGTAGAGTTACTTACTTTTGCAATTTATTCATCAATTTGTTTTGGAGTTCATTCAATCATTACTCCTAGGATTTCATCAAAAATCATCCAGGAATTTCTCCTGAAGTTCCTCTAGGAACTTATTTAGGAGTTCCTCCAGGACAACATATTGGAGTTTATCCAAGAGTTTATCATTTATTCCTCCATAAGTTCCACCAGATATTTCAGCTGGGTTTCATCCAGGAACTTTTTCTGCTCTTCTTTCATTAATTCTCTTTGGAATTCTTCGTGCAGATCCTCCATCAAGGAATTAGAAGTCCGTCAGGAATTCCTCCTGGAGTTTCTACATGAATTTCTCCAGGGATTCCTCCTGGCGTCTCTTAGGCAATTCTTCTTAGATTCCCTCTAATAATTTGAGCCGAGATTCATCCATGATTTTTTTTTCGAGCTTCTGCAGGAATTCTTCTTGGTGCTCCTCCAGAATTACTTTTGGAGATCTCACTAAGGAATCCATCCAGCAAGTTTCCAGTAATTCACTCTGAGTTCCCCCAGGAAACAATCTAAATTTCCCTCAGGAATTCATTTTGAATTCCTTCAGGAATTCTTTCTATCTTCCCCAGAAATTCTTTCTATGTTCCCCAGAAATTCTTTCTGAATTCCCCAAGAAATTCATTCTGAATTTCTACAGAAATTAATTCAGAATACCCCCAGGAATAAATTCTTAATTCCCCCAGGAATTCATTCTGAATTTCCCCAGGAATACATTCTGATTTCCCCCAGGAATTCATTCTAGATTCCACCAGGAATTCATTCTGAATTCCTCAAAGAATTCATTCTGAATTCCTCCAGGAATTCATTCTAAATTCCTCCAGGAATTCATTTTGATTTCTCCCAGGAATTCATTCTGAATTCCCCCAAGAATTCATTCTGAATTCCTCCAGGAATTCATTCTGAATTCCTCCAGGAATTCATTCTGAATTTCCCCAGGAATTCATTCTGAATTTCCCCAGGAATTCATTCTGAATTTCCCCAGGAATTCATTCTGAATTCCCCCAGGAATTCATTCTGAATTCCCCCAGGAATTCATACTGAATTCCCCCAGGAATTCATACTGAATTCCCCCAGGAATTCATACTGAATTCCCCCAGGAATTCATACTGAATTCCCCCAGGAATTCATACTGAATTCCCCCAGGAATTCATTCTGAATTCCCCCAGGAATTCATTCTGAATTCTCCCAGGAATTCATTCTGAATTCTCCCAGGAATTCATTCTGAATTCTCCCAGGAATTCATTCTGAATTCTCCCAGGAATTCATTCTGAATTCTCCCAGGAATTCATTCTAAACTACCCCAGAAGTTCATTCTGAATTCCCCCAGAAATTCATTCTGAATTCCCCCACGAATTCATTCTGCATTCCCCCAGGAATTCATTCTGAGTTCCCCCAGGAATTCTTTCTGAATTCCCCCAGGAATTCTTTCGAAATTCCCCCAGGAATTCATGCTGAATTCCCCCAGGAATTCATGCTGAATTCCACCAGGAATGCATTCTGAATTTCTCCAGGAATTCATACTGAATTCCCCCCGGAATTCATTCTGAATTCCCCCAGGAATTCATTCTAAATTACCCCAGGAATTCATTCTCAATTCCCCAGAAATTCATTCTGAATTCCCCCAGGAATTCATTCTGAATTCCTCCAGGAATTCATTCTGAATTCCTCCAGGAATTCATTCTGAATTCCTCCAGGAATTCATTCTGAATTCCTCCATGAATTCATTCTGAATTCCTCCATGAACTATTCTGAATTCCTCCATGAATTCATTCTGAATTCCTCCATGAATTCATTCTGAATTCCTCCAGGAATTCATTCTGAATTCCTCCAGGAATTCATTCTGAATTCCTCCAGGAATTCATTCTTAATTCCCCAGGAATTCATTCTGAATTCCCCAGGAATTCATTCTGAATTCCCCCAGGAATTCATTCTGAATTCCCCCAGCAATTCATTCTGAATTCCCCCAGGAATTCATTCTGAATTCCCCAGGAATACATTTGAATACCCCCAGGAATTCATTCTGAACTTCCCCAGGAATTCATTCTGAATGCCTCCAGGAATTCATTCTGAATTCCCCCAGGAGTTCATTCTGAATTCCCCCAGGAATTTATTCTGGATTCCCCCAGGAATTCATTCTGAATTCCTCCAGGAATTCATTCTGAATTCCCCCAGGAATTCATTCTGAATTCCCCCAGGAATTCATTCTGAATTCCCCCAGGAATTCATTCTGAATTCCCCCAGGAATTCATTCTGAATTCCCCCAGGAATTCATTCTGAATTCCCCCAGGAATTCATTCTGAATTCCCCCAAGAATTCATTTTGAATTTCCCAGGAATTCATTCTGAACTCCCCCAGGAATTCATTCTGAATTCCTCCAGGAATTCATTCTGAATTCCACCAGGAGTTCATTCTGAATTCCCCCAAGAAATCATTCTGAATTCCCCCAGGAAATCTCCCCCAGGAATTCATTCTGAACTTCCCCATGAATTCATTCTGAATTCCCCCAGGAATTCATTCTGAATTCCCCCAGGAATTCATTCTGAATTTCCCCAGGAATTCATTCTAAATTCCCCCAGGAATTCATTCTGAATTCCCCCAGGAATTCATTCTGAATTCCCCCAGGAATTCGATCTGAATTCCTCCAGGAATGCATTCTTAATATCCCCAGGAATTCATTCTGAATTCCCCCAGGAGTTCATTCCGAACTCCCTCAAGAAATCATTCTGAATTCCCCCAGGACTTCATTCTAAAAACCCCAAAGAATTCATTCTTAATTCCCCCAGGAATTCATTCTGAATTCCTCCAGGAATTTATTCTTAATTCCCCCAGGAATTCAATCTGAATTCCCCCAGGAATTCATTCTTAATTTCCCCAGGAATCCATTCTGAATTACCCCAGGAATTCATTCTGAATTCCCCCAGGAACTCATTTTGAATTCCCCCAGGAATTTATTCCGAATTCCTCCAGGAATCCATTCTGAATTCCTCCAGGAATTCATTCTTGATTCCCCCAGGAATTCATTCTTAATTCCCACAGGAATTCATTCTGAATCCCCCAGGAATTCATTCTGAATTCCCCCAGGAATTCATTCTGAAATCCCCAGGAATACTTTTATAATATCCCCAGGAATTCATTCTGAACTTCCCCAGGAATGCATTCTAAATGCCTCCAGGAATTCATTCTGAATTCCCCCAGGAGTTCATTCTTAATTCCCCCAGGAATTTATTCTGGATTCCCCCCAGGAATTCATTCTGAATTCCCCCAGGAATTCATTCTGAATTCCCCCAAGAATTCATTTTGAATTTCCCAGGAATTCATTCTGAATTCCCCCAGGAATTCATTCTGAATTCCACCAGGAGTTCATTCGGAGTTCCCCCAAGAAATCATTCTGAATTCCCCCAGGAAATCTCCCCCAGGAATTCATTCTGAACTTCCCCAGGAATTAATTCTGAATTCCCCCAGGAATTCATTCTTAATATCCCCAGGAATTCATTCTGAATTCCCCCAGGAATTCATTCTGAATTCCCCCAGGAATTCATTCTGAATTCCCTCAGGAATTCATTCTGAATTCCCCCAGGAATTCATTCTGAATTTCCTCCAGGAATGCATTCTTAATATCCCCAGGAATTCATTTTGAATTCCCCCAGGAGTTCATTCTGAACTCCCTCAAGAAATCATTCTGAATTCCCCCAGGAATTCATTCTAAAAACCCCAAAGAATTCATTCTAAAAACCCCAAAGAATTCATTCTGAATTTCACCAGGAATTCATTCTGATTTCCCCCAGGAATTCATTCTGAATTCCCCCGAGAATTCATTCTGAATTCCTCCAAGAATTCATTCTTAATTCCCCCAGGAATTCATTCTTAATTCCTCCAGGAATTCATTCTTAATTCCCCCCGGAATTCATTCTTAATTCCCCCAGGAATCCATTCTGAATTACCCCAGGAATTCATTCTGAATTCCCCCAGGAATTCATTTTGAATTCCCCCAGGAATTTATTCCGAATTCCTCCAGGAATCCATTCTGAATTCCCCCAGGAGTTCATTCTTAATTCCCCCAGGAATTTATTCTGGATTCCCCCCAGGAATTCATTCTGAATTCCCCCAGGAATTCATTCTGAATTCCCCCAAGAATTCATTTTGAATTTCCCAGGAATTCATTCTGAATTCCCCCAGGAATTCATTCTGAATTCCTCCAGGAATTCATTCTGAATTCCACCAGGAGTTCATTCGGAGTTCCCCCAAGAAATCATTCTGAATTCCCCCAGGAAATCTCCCCCAGGAATTCATTCTGAACTTCCCCAGGAATTCATTCTGAATTCCCCCAGGAATTCATTCTGAATTCCCCGAGGAATTCATTCTGAATTCCCCCAGGAATTCATTCTTAATATCCCCAGGAATTCATTCTGAATTCCCCCAGGAATTCATTCTGAATTCCCCCAGGAATTCATTCTGAATTCCCCCAGGAATTCATTCTGAATTCCCTCAGGAATTCATTCTGAATTCCCTCAGGAATTCATTCTGAATTTCCTCCAGGAATGCATTCTTAATATCCCCAGGAATTCATTTTGAATTCCCCCAGGAGTTCATTCTGAGCTCCCTCAAGAAATCATTCTGAATTCCCCCAGGAATTCATTCTAAAAACCCCAAAGAATTCATTCTGAATTTCACCAGGAATTCATTCTGATTTCCCCCAGGAATTCATTCTGAATTCCCCCGAGAATTCATTCTGAATTCCTTCAAGAATTCATTCTTAATTCCCCCAGGAATTCATTCTTAATTCCTCCAGGAATTCATTCTTAATTCCCCCCGGAATTCATTCTTAATTCCCCCAGGAATCCATTCTGAATTACCCCTGGAATTCATTCTGAATTCCCCCAGGAATTCATTTCGAATTCCCCCAGGAATTTATTCCGAATTCTCCCAGGAATCCATTCTGAATTTCTCCAGTAATTCATTCTAAATTCCCCCAGTAATTCATTCTGAATTCCCCCAGGAACTTATTCTGAATTCCCCCAGTAATTCATTCTGAATTCCCCCAGAAATTTATTCCGAATTCCCCCAGCATTCATTTTGAATTCCCCCAGGAATTCATTCTGAATTCGCCCAGGAATTCATTCTGAATTCACCCAGGAATTCATTCTGAATTCGCCCAGGAATTCATTCTGAATTCGCTTAGGAATTCATACTGAATTCCCCCAGAAATTCATTCTGAATTCCCCCAGGAATTCATTTTGAATTTCCCCAGGAATTCATTCTAAATTTCCCCAGGAAATCATTCTGAATTCCTCTTCTTCTTCTTATTGGCATTAGCTCCCCACACTGGGACAGAGCCGCCTCGCAGCTTAGTTTTCATTAAGCACTTTCACATTTATTAACTGCGAGGTTTCTAAGCCAAGTTACCATTTTTGCATTGGTATATCCTGAGACTAGCACGATGATACTTTTATGCTAAGGGAAGTCGAGACAATTTCCAATCCGAAAATTGCCTAGACCGGCACCGGGAATGGAACCCAGCCACCCTCAGCATGGTCTTGCTTTGTAGCCGCGCGTCTTACCGCAAGGCTAAGGAGGGCCCAGGAATTCATTCTGATTTTCCCCAGGAATTTATTCTGAATTCCCCCAAGAATTCATTCTGAATTCCCCCAGAAATTCATTCTGAATTCCTCCAGGAATTCATTTTGAATTTCCCCAGAAATTCATTCTAAATTTCCCCAGGAAATCATTTTGAATTCCTCTAGGAATTTATTCTTAATTCCCCTAGGAATTCATTCTGAATTCCCCAGGAATTCATTCTGTTTTTCCCCAGGAATTCATTCTGAATTCCCCCAAGAATTCATTCTGAATTCCCCCAGGAATTCATTCTGAATTCCTCCAGAAATTAATTCTTAATTCCTCCAGGAATTCATTCTGAATTCCCCCAGGAATTCATTCTGAATTCCCCCAGGAATTCATTCTGAATTTCCCCAGGAATTCATTCTGAATTCCCCCAGGAATTCATTCTGAATTCTCCCGGGAATTCATTCTGAATTCCCCAGAATTCATTCTGAATTCCCCAGGAATTCATTCTGAATTCCCAGGAATTCATTCTGAATTCCCCAGGAATTCATTCTGAATTCCCCAGAATTCATTCTGAATTTCAGGAATTCATTCTGAATTCCCCAGGAATTCGTTCTGAATTCCCCCAGGAATTGGTTCTGAATTCCCCCAGGAATTCATTCTGAATTCCCCCAGGAATTCATTCTGAATTCCCCCAGGAATTCATTCCGAATTCCCCCAGGAATTCATTCCGAATTCCTCCAGGAATTCATTCCGAATTCCTCCAGGAATTCATTCCGAATTCCTCCAGGAATTCATTCCGAATTCCTCCAGTAATTCATTCCGAATTCCTCCAGGAATTCATTCCGAATTCCTCCAGTAATTCATTCCGAATTCTTCCAGAAATTCATTCCGAATTCCTTTAAGAATCTCCCCCAGGAATTCATTCTGAATCCCCCCAGGAATTCATTCTGAATTCCCCCAGGAATTCATTCTGAATTCCCCCAGGAATTCATTCTGAATTCCCCCAGGAATTCATTCTGAATTCCCCCAGGAATTCATTCTGAATTCCCCCATTAATTCATTCTGAATTCCCCCAGGAATTTATTCTGAATTCCCCCAGGAATTCATTCTGAATTACCCCAGAATTCATTCTGAATTCCCCAGGAATTCATTCTGAATTTCAGGAATTCATTCTGAATTTCAGAATTCATTCTGAATTCCCCCAGGAATTCATTCTGAATTCCCCCAGGAATTCATTCTGAATTCCCCCAGGAATTCATTCTGAACTCCCCCAGGAATTCATTCTGAACTCCCCCAGGAATTCATTCTGAATTCCCCCAGGAATTCATTCTGAATGCCTCCAGGAATTCATTCAAAATTCTCCCAGGAAATCATTCGGAATTAATTCTGAATTCTCCCTGGAATTCATTCTGAATTCCCTAACGAATTCATTCTGAATTCCCTAACGAATTCATTCTACATTCCCCCAGGAATTCATTCTACATTACCCCAGGAATTCATTCTAAATTACCCCAGGAATTTATTCTGAATTCCCCCAGGAATTCATTCTGAATTCCCCCACGAATTCATTCTGAATTCCCCCAGGAATTCATTCTGAATTCCCCCAGGAATTCATACTGAATTCCCCCAGGAATTCATACTGAATTCCCCCAGGAATTCATACTGAATTCCCCCAGGAATTCATACTGAATTCCCCCAGGAATTCATACTGAATTCCCCCAGGAATTCATACTGAATTCCCCCAGGAATTCATTCTGAATTCCCCCATGAATTCATTCTGAATTCCCCCAGGAATTCATTCTGAATTCCCCCAGGAATTCATTCTGAATTCCCCCAGGAATTCATTCTGAATTTTTTAAGGTTTTTTTTTCGAATTACCTTATGAATTTATTCTGAATTCCCGCTGAATTCCCCCAGGAATTCATTCAAAATTCCCCCAGGAATTCATTCGGAATTCATTCTGAATTCTCCTAGGAATTCGTTCTGAATTCCCCAAGGAATTCATTCTGAATTCCCCAAGGAATTCATTCAACATTCCCCCAGAAATTCATTCTACATTCCCCCAGAATCTCATTCGAAATTCACCCAGGAATTCATTCTGAATTCCCCCAGGAATTAATTCTGAATTCCCCCAGGAATTCATTCTGAATTCCCTCAGGAATGAATTTGCAATTACCCTGGGAATAAATTCGGAATTCTCCCAGGAATTAATTCTGAATTCCCCCAGGAATTTATACTGAACTCCGTCAGGAACTTATTCTGGAGTCCACCAGGAATTCATTTGAAGTCCCCCAGGGATTTATTCTAAATTCCCCAAGACATTATTTCCACGTTCCTTCAGTATTCGTTTTGAATCTTACTTACTTATTCTGAATCTCTCCAGGAATTCATTCTGAATTACCCCAACACAAATCTTTCTGCATTTCCCCAAAACAATTTTTTCTGAATTCCCCCACAAATTCAGGAGACATTCCTAAAGAGTCTCGAGTAGAATTTTTTTATGGGACCAAAACATGAGACTAGGATGATTTTCTGAAACAACTCTAAAAAATATCTGGGTGGAGTTATCGTAGGAACTCCAGAAGGAATTTCTGGTGAAATTCGAGAAGGAATTCATGGAAGAATTTCATGACACATTTGTGGAAGAAATTCAGAGTGAAATTGTGCAGGAACTGTATGAGGAATTGCTATGGGCTCCTCAGGAGATATTTTTGGAGGAACTGCAGAAGGAATTTCTAAAGAAACTCTCTTAGAACTCTTTGTATAGTTCCTTAAGGAAACCCAGAGGGAATTTCTGGTTTACTCCAGGAAGAGTTCATATAAGAACCGCAGGAATAATTTATGTGGGATTCTCCTGAACGGAGTCCTGGATTATCTCCACGATGGGTTTCGGGAAGGCATCAGGTGGAATTCTTAAACGAGCTTTATTAAGACATTCTGGAAGGTATTCAACGAGGATGCCTGAATTCCCAAATTCCTAAACTCCTCAACTCACAAATTCCCAAATTCCCAAATTCCCAAATTACTAAATTCATAAAGTACTGTATCCCTAATTTCATAAATTTCTAAATTCCCAAATTACTGAATTTCTAAAATCGAGAATTCCCGGGTTTCTAGATTCCTGAATTTCTAAATTCTTGAATCCTTAAGTTCTTTTGTTCCTGAATGTTCCTAATTCCATGAAGATTCACGCCTCGATTGTGTGCTATTCAATAGATGATATCTATGCCTCCCATTCACATTCTGTCGCTTCATACTTGTTCGCACCCTAGCGAACGTTTTTCAATCTGTTGATTTTCAAATAATAACTTTTGTTTATCGATTATCCCTCATACTTTGAGTTGGACTGACCGATAAAGCCGATAAATAAATCAATATAAATCCATAAACAAATCCTGAATCATAAGTTTCTAAATTCCAAAATTTTATATATCGTCATTACTTGTCATTATGTATTTGGTAGGTTCTTATAGAGAATTGTTAGAAAATCTAGCAGACGCTGGTTGGATGAATCCTAACAGTTCGAAGGTCATTTCTTTTTGGCAAAAAACGGAAAAAAGCAAAGAACAAATATTGGAATATAATTCCTCTACTCAATGGTATTTCGACTGATAGAAAGTAATGGGATTCGGCTTTACAATCTCAAATGTCCAAACAATAATGTTTTAACTGCCCGACGTTTCGGCTATGTTTGACAGCCTTCTTCTGGGGAAATTATTTTTACTGTTTACAAAAGCAAAAGAAGGTTGCCAAACACAGCCGAAACGTCGGACAGTTAAAACATTATTGTTTGAACATCTGAAACTGTGAATAATTCCAATACCTTTCTCAGTTACCAAAAGGTTTGTTACGATCTAAATTGGTTAAGAGTGGATATACCAACCCGCTCGGATACGCGGAATTTGCTTATGATATGTGCATTGCAGAATTGATGCACCACCGCAGTCAGCGTTGTCTTCGCTCGACACTCTCGCCACTGCGCTGTTTGTCCCCGTCCCGACAACGACGAAGAAAAGCGTGCCGCTGCTGGGATGCACTTTTTTGCAGTTTTAAATTGTGGCGGCTTTAATCAGCTTTCGACAGAATTCCGTCAGATTCTGGGAAATCGGCCTCTGTTGCAGCGGAAGATGATCGGCCGCCGACCCAACCACACTACTGACTGTCCGGTCTGGCTGGGGTCAACCGCCATCCAGGCGCGAGTGTCAAAACAGTGCCAGTGCGATGAGATACGATGATCTGATTGCACTGGGAAAGATGTTTATTTTCGTGGCTGACGAGAGGTTATTAGCTACAAAATTAATTGATGCCCTGACGATGAGAAGATAGGCTTTATGTCGATGGATGCAGATTTATTGAAATAATATTAAGTGCTGGAAAAGAAGGTTGATTCTCCTATAATACTTAATGTTAGAGTAAAATTTCACTAATTAGAGCAATATTAAGAATATTGGCGTCACCACCGAAAGTTGATTCAATTAATCGGTAGTCATATTATGCCCTGTATGAACAAATTTTGATTATATAAAAGCGAGATAAGCCCTGTTTTAGACGACTGCTGCAACAAGAGTTTCAGATTATTCAGCAAACAAGAAAAGCAAAATCAAGATGAAAAAAAGAATTAATCTTCACGGTATTCAATTTTGTTGATAGTGGTGATTTAAGGGATATTTATTGATAATGTTTTCCTACCAAGGTACGGCATAGGAGTTTTCTAAATAATCAAATGATGGAAAAACAATCTACAAATGTGAATCCAAATATTTGTCTTATAAAGTAACAAGTAAAAAGCGAATTCCCTTGTGCACAGACAGTCAAATTAAGCTAAACTAAAACCAACCAGCGTCTATTTAATAAATGGTTCAAATAAAATCCTTTGACCTACAGTTTGGAACAGAATTCAACTCTTTGTTGCATTGATAATTCACAAACTAAACTTGCGTGCGACACCGGCGATACCGCACCATATTGGCAATTACCACGCAAAGATCAACGCCAGTAGCCATTTTGTGTCCCATTCACTTGTGCGTGATCTTGGGTGCGATCGTTTCCCTACCTTTCGTCAGAAGCAATCTCCGACTTATCTCACCAACGGAAACCATGCGGCCTTCCACCATGAAAAAAACTCAGTGGACAAAACCAATTTCAACAACCAAGTCATTCCAGTTCGAGACAGCAACACGTACGGACGTGTTTTTTGCTCGCGCATTTTTTCGAAGTGTTTTTTCTCGTTCTTTCGCTGTTTACGTTTTCGCTTGTCGCGTTGGCGTTATTTTCTCCCGGACCCATCATGGGAGACTCGGTGGCCGATTCGGTCGCTGGAAAAGTGCCTAAGCGCACTGCTCTTGGAGGCGCGGGTAACCCCTCCAAGCAGCTTTTGCAGAGCAACGTGTTCTCGCCGTTGCCGCTTGATGACGCCGGCAATCCGCCGAAAAGAGGAAGAAGCAGCAATCGCAGCTGCCGCAGGTGCAACCGGAGCGGAAGGAGAAGTGCCCGCCCGTGTTTGTGAAGGGCGATCCGCCGGATTTACGACCAAAATTCGCCAGCTGATCGCGAAGGGGCTGAAATACAGTTTCCGGATCTGCAGCGAGGTCGCAAAAGTAATGCCGTACAGCAAGGACCATTAAAAATCCGTCGTGGAGTTCCTCGAGGTCCACAAATATGATTTTACACTCATGACCTCCCCGGCACGAAACCACTCAAGGCTTTGCTGCGAGGACTTCACGACATGAAGGAGGAAGAGCTCAAGCAGAGCTTGAAAGTTGCGGACTGAAGCCAGTAGCCGTCCACAAGATCGCTCGTCACGACAAGGCGAGGAAATATCGCGACCAGCTTTACCTGATCCATCTGGAGCACGGTTCCACTACCTGGAAGGACCTGAAGCTGGTTGGCGTTATAAATTACACCGTCGTTGACTGGGAGCGATATCGGCCAGTGCACCGCGATGTCACGCAATGCACCAACTGCTTCAATTTCGGGCACGGCACCAGGAACTGCCGCATGAAGCCGCGCTGCAACAAGTGTGGCGAACCCCATCCGACTGACGAGTGCGACAAAATGGAGGTGGCCGATCCCAAATGCGCCAACTGTGGCGACAAACATCGGGCCACCACAAAGGGCTGCCCAAAGCGAGCCGAGTTCCTGGAAATCCGGAAGAAGGCTTCCACCAGGACCATTCCGAAGAAGAACCGTGTTCCTGTAATCAACGAGGTGAACTTTCCAGCTATCCCGGCTCCCCGTCGTGATTCCAATACTCCCACCGCTACAGCCGCACAAGCGACTGGCAGCGGCAGCTGCATCGGTCCAAGCTCCAGCATCGTCGGCACCATCCACCAGCGAATGGCCCCGCTTCCTCCTCCTGGGTTCCGTCGGCAGTCGGAGAACGAAGCCGTCCCACCGGAAGAATCTGCCCGCTGTACACTCCGGAGCAACTGATGCCGATCTTCGCGCAGCTCGCCACTCGACTGCGCGGCTGCAAAACCCGATTCGACCAGGTCTTCACACTTGGCATGTTCATCATTGAAAATGGCTGCTAGGGTGGGCCTGGTCAACTGGAACGCTTGCTCGCTAAAGAGCAAAACAATCGAGCTGAAGGATTTCCTTGAGGAGAAGGAAATAGACGTGGCGTTCATCACCGAAACGCACCTTAAACCGGAGGTGAACATCAACATCCCGGACTTCCGCATCGTGCGACTCGACCGGCCGACCAGGGGAGGTGGTGTGGCCATCGCTCTTCGCTACAACATCAACTGTCGTCTGCTTCCAAGCTTCCAGCTCAGTGTCATCGAGGCCATCGGTGTCGAAATCACCACTTCGGTCGGCACAATCGCGCTCATCGCGGCGTACTGTCCAACGCAAGCCAAAGCCGGCGATGGATCATCGGCTGCCCTTCGGAGGACATCGTCAAGCTGACGCGGAGGCAAGGCCAGTATATCATTGCCGGCGACTTGAATGCCAAACATCAAGCCTGGGGCAACAGTCGCGGCAATCGAAACGGCACCATCTGGAGCAACGACATGGAGGAAGGCCACTACACGATCCTGAGCCCGGATTCCCCACTCGGCTGAGTCGGTCCGGTGCCCACGCAACGCTCGACCTCTACGTAACAAACCTGAGTGACCACGTCTCGCAGCCGGTTGTATACCAGGAGCTCAGTTCGGATCACTATCCGGTGGTGGCGGAACTGGGCTCCTCGGTCAATCGGCACCAGCAGTTACGGCGGAACTACCACCGAGTGAACTGGCAGCGTTTCCAGCAGTGCGTCGATAACACCGTCGACTACGAGGTGCGTCCGGAGACGCCGGAAAGTATCGACCGCCAGCTGTGCGCTATCGAGGAGGCGATCACGGCGGCCTGAGAGCAACACGTAACGACGGCTCGGCAGGTAAGCAACTCCCCAACCATCGATACCCTCACCAAAGATTTGATTCGATTGCGGCACGTCCCTCGCAGGCAGTTTCCGCGTACTGGACTGCCTGAGCCTAAGGCACGCTGCAATCGAATCACAAAACTTATCAAGGCCAGAATGGTGGACCTCAAAAATAACGACTTCTCGAATAAGATCCGCACTCTCCCAGATTATGCTAAGCCGTTCTGGAAAATGACCAAAATTCTAAAATCCAAGCCTCGGCCCATTCCACCTTTGATCCCACTAGACAATAATGGCTCTAAGGATCGCTTGATAACTCCTGCAGAGAAGGTCGCTGAAATAGGTCGTCACTTCGTCAGCTCACACAATCTTGGGCAGAACTTCGTCAGTCCACACGAAGCAGCCGTCAACGAGCATGCTAACAACATCCATTTGATTCCCAACGACTTCTCGGAGGAGTTGGAGATCTCAGCTGACGAATTGACGGCCTATATCAAATCGTCGAAGAACATGAAGGCCC
The DNA here is from genome assembly GCF_024139115.2 of Armigeres subalbatus. Classification (NCBI taxonomy): domain Eukaryota; kingdom Metazoa; phylum Arthropoda; class Insecta; order Diptera; family Culicidae; genus Armigeres; species Armigeres subalbatus. Next base: position 52,973,788 of record NC_085139.1, on the reverse strand, counting down.
CAGGCTTCGACAGCATCCTGAATCTCGAGCTCAAACACATGAGTGCTCCGTTCTTTGAGCACCTCTCGCTGATCTTTAATCAGTGTCTCCGGCTTAGCTACTTCCCATCGTCCTGGAAGTCAGCGAAAGTCATCCCCATCCGGAAGCCTGGGAAGGATCCTTCCTCCCCGAAAAGTTATCGACCCATCAGCCTTCTCTCAGGGTTATCCAAGCTATTCGAAAAAGCTATTCATCATCGGTTACTTGAGTCTGCCGAAAATCTCAACATCTTGCTCGAGGAACAGTTTGGTTTCCGACGCGGTCGGTCAACTGTACACCAACTGACCTGAGTTACCAACGTCCTCAGACGGAACAAGTTTGTCTCGAAAACATCCGCCATGGCCTTACTCGATGTCGAGAAGGCATTTGACAATGTATGGCATGATGGCCTGGTGTACAAACTACAACGCTACAATCTTCCCAGCTACCTGGTGAAAATCATCAACAATTACCTGTCGGCAAGGACATTCCGGGTCTCAATCAGCGGAGCGAGTTCCAATGCGCACAACATCGTCGCAGGCGTTCCCCAGGGCAGTATCCTCGGCCCCTGCTTTTCAATCTGTTCACCTCCGACATGCCAGAACCTCCAGAAGGCGGCATTCTGTCTCTGTTCGCAGATGACACATCCATCGTCTACAACGGTAGAGTGATCAGAGCGCTAGTGGCAAAACTCCAACGAGGCCTGGATGCCCTGACAGAGTACCTCACCAGCTGGAAGATCTGTATCAACGCGGCGAAGACCCAGGGCATCATTGTCCCCCACTCCAAAGCCCCTAAACTTGTTCCGCCTGGGGACTGTAAAATCATCCTCAATGGCACGACCGTGGAATGGGCCAACGAGGCCGGCTACCTTGGCTTGACCCTCGACAGCAAGCTTATTTTCAGGCAACAGGTTGACAAAACGGTGACAAAGTGTAACGTCTTGTTGAAACTACTGTACCCTTTGATCAACCGCCGGTCGTCATTGTCCCTGAAAAATAAGCTTGCTGTCTACAAGCAAATCATCCTCCCTGTGATCGAATATGGCATGCCGGTCTGGGAGAGCTGCGCTAAAACCCACCACCTCAAACTTCAACGGGTCCAAAACAAATTCCTGAGGATGATCCTCAACACCCTCCCAGGACAAGAACATCCGAGGTCCACCGTCTGGCCGGAATAAAAACCTTACATGAACGCTTTGGTGAGTGTAAAGAAAAGTTTAGGGTCCGTTGCTTACATTCGGATCAGGCTCCAATTAGGGCGCTAGTTCCAATCTAGGTTATCAAATTTCTTATTGTAAATATTAGTGTACATAGTAGTTAGGTTATCAAATTTAAAAAAACACCTCAGCGCCTCCTAAAGGCCGTTATGATATATCATATTAACACTTAAATAACAATGTAAACATAAAAATTTAAAATTGAAGTTGGAGGGCCAAGCCGGCCGAGCACTGTACATGTAAAAAATAATTGTAGAACAGAAAATGAAACAATAAAGAAGAATTTTACTACTACTAACAACCAAGAGGCGCTTCCTCGGGTGTGCCGCCGTGCCCCTTCGTTCTGTCGTCGACGCTCCGTAGCCAAATTCGGGAGGTAAATTAATCCAAGACGTGGAAAGTTTTACGAACTTCTACATTGTTCGCAGCCGGCAGGGGGCCTCTCGCTGTTCGAGAGTAAATTCCAGGTGCGCTGACTGGGTGCCATCAGCAGAAAGCGTTTTCCCGCGAGTGAGTCCTCCCGGAGCCAGCAACCGGTAGTGGTCCGATTCGCCGAGCCGGAGTGGTGCTCCTCCTTCTCCGCGCCACGGCACGAACGAACGGGGACAATTTTAGAGACGACTCGAAAGGACATCCCGCTGGGTTCGTATTATGTTGAAAAATTTATGATTATGCGCAGCTCGCGCACCAACTACTCACCCACCCGGAGCGGCACCGTGCGCTTCTCGAGCAGCGGCTCCGAACGGATGACGACGGTTGTTGGAAAGGATTAAGCGAATATGGTCAGCATGAGGAACGAGAACCGTGCCGGTGTTCTCCGGTGGTGGAAGGACTTTTGGTGCCGATTAATAACTGTCGAAATCCATCTTCTGGTTTATTGCCACCATTGCGTCGGGTAACTCATTCTGTGCGATGAATAAAATTTAATGTACGTACATTCACCTGACGTGGGAAACGGTTGAGCGAATGTAACTTCTCGAGTTACTCGACAGTTTGTCATATCTTTGTCGTCTGATTTGTTCGGATTTTTTTCCTTTTTTCGTACACTAAAGAGTACCGAAAGGCTATATGTTAGCTTCGAATATTACTCAGCACACAGCTCGGGCTACCACGAGAAGTTTATACTTCATATCAGTGCTTTTCGCCACAGGCCTACATAATTCGAATAACAGAAAATAAATAATTGGAGTTTCTGCTACTGACTTCAGTCCTGCGACTCTCTTATTTTTAAACATTGGGGCATTGTGGGACTACGAATTTCATGAATTCCATAAATGTTTACAAATATACAGGTTTTCCTATAAGCCTACTCAAATATGTTTCTTGATATTTCTGAAAAAAAAAACCATAAACATAGAGGATTTATTGTTCGAAATTTGAACTCTAATCATCTTCATCACAAAACCAGCACAAAAATTCATTGCCCAGCGTTTTGGATTGGCTGTGTAAAATCACAGAAAAAACATAGATCACCATTTTCTTCAGCGAAATTGTTCAGTAGGGTGTTGGCTTTGCAGGAAAAATATCAGGGGTCAAGTTTGACTATACCCGATAACCGAAATCTTGGGAAGATTTCGCTTCTGAGAGCATGCAAATAAATCTGGCATGTTTTAATCCTAAATCACATTGTTTGATAGTTCTGAATACTCAGATAAGTTGAGCCATTCTGAACGTTATGCCTGTGATTAATTTTCAGGAATACGAGATGCTCCAACATGTTCTGGAGTTCAGCCCACGGTATCTATCAGATCAAACGAGGCAAACCCAGAAGCACAGACTTTTCGGCTTGAGTTCTCAAATTTATTCGACGACAATGATTCTGAACAGATCCTTTGTTTTTATTAATGCGAACACTAAAGCAGTTAAACGAAATTTTCTTTCCGAAATGCGATTTTTCAATAACTAACTGCATCCAAACACTTGAAGGATCTCTACAATAGGATTTCACTTCGTGCTGTTATTGTCCGATGGCCACGATTTTCGTTAAGACACCACCATTTGGAATACATTTTCAGCGTCGCCACTGGTGTCGCGGGATCACAACAGACGCCATTTTTGTAAACAGAGCTTTCTTCACATCAAATGTTGGAACGTTAAAGTTGAATGATCTGCGGCAATCACGTCGACGACCACCAGAACCTTTGTGCTGCTGTGTCCGCTTTTTGGGTTTACCATTTTTTATTTTTTATTTTTGGGTTTTACAATTTTTGGGTACGACTATGTAAATCGTTGTATGAGTCCCACTTGGGAGGCCATCAGGCTCAATTTTGTACCGCACAGGCCGGTCGGTAAATATATGTGGCCGTTGAGTGCTCACCACTAATACATCTGGGTTGAAAAACCCAGAAAAATTGCTTACGTAATAAGTGTACGACCCCTCACCAGCAATCTGTCAATTTCATGAAACTGTCGATAGTTTACGATAATTTTACGATAAATTATTTACGATAAATTTCGGTTGATGTTATACCTAGTGAAAATTTCAGAACCAAACAACCCCGTTCATGCATTCCAAACACAGACATCAACCGTTTCATTTTCTCTAGACCGTGTTTCGCGCTCGCGCATCAATAATCCGTTAGGGATGAATAAACTTTTGGGTCAATATTCCATTTCTGTTTGAAAGTCCACAGTGAACGGATACGGAGAGTGGGCACGTAGAGCGCTGGGGTCAGTAGCGGTCCCAGCATTGATGACGGTGGTTCCTGCATCTTTGGCGTTTCAGCGGAAAACTATCAAGTGGCTATCGTTGCATGAGCAGCACTTCAGTGGAATTTTTTCACATGGTTCTGGTGTAGTTGTGGGCTTCGTGGCCGTGCGGTTAGCAACGTCAATCGCCTAAACGCATGTGCTGTGGAGGGTGGGTTCGATTCCCGCCCCGATAAGGAGAAAACTTTTCGTGAAGCGACAAGCTCTCCACTGGTCCACTGGGTGTTAAGTAAATGTCCTGTCCGTTGTCTCATGCTAGATGTTAAGTGTTCAGTCTGTGCGACCTTTGGTGTCGAAGACGGTGATTCTGTCTTTTTAATTGCATTTTGTAATTGGAAATGCATAGAATCACAAAAGCACGTGGGATGAAGAGGTTGCAAAAAAAATATTCGCATGGATGACTTTAGTAGCAGTAACCAAAATAAGAATCTTGAGAAAATTCCACTTGGCTGCTACTAACGTCTACCATAAGAATGTGTCTCCTTTCGACGCACGTTTGTGATTCTGATAACTAAAATCAGTATCTTGAGAGAAATGTTTACTTACTGCCACTGATGAAATCCATGTGAATAAATTATAGCAGCGTCTCCCTCCGACACGCGCAGGAGGCTTCCGAGCCTCTTGACAGGAGGCTTCCGAGCCTCTTGACGGGAGGCTTCCGAGCCTCTTGACAGGAGGCTTCCGAGCCTCTTGACAGGAGGCTTCCGAGCCTCTTGACTGGAGGCTTCCGAGCCTCTTGACAGAATAGGAGGCTTCCGAGCCTCTTGACAGAAGGCTTCCGAGCCTCTTGACAGGAGGCTTCCGAGCCTCTTGACAGGAGGCTTTCAAGCTTCTTGACAGGAGGCTTCCGAGCCTCTTGAAAGGAGACTTCCAAGCCTCTTGACAGGAGGCTTCCGAGCCTCTTAATAGGAGGCTTCCGAGCCTCTTGACAGAAGGCTTCCGAGCCTCTTGACAGGAGGCTTCCGAGCCTCTTGACAGGAGGCTTTCAAGCTTCTTGAAAGGAGGCTTCCGAGCCTCTTGACAGGAGACTTCCAAGCACCTTGAAAGGAGGCTTCCGAGCCTCTTGACAGGAGGCTCTGAGGCCTCTTGACAGGAGGCTTGAGCCTCTTGACAGGAGGCTTCTGAGCCTCTTGAAAGGAGGCTTGAGCCTCTTGAAAGAGGCCTGAGCCTCTTGAAAGGAGGCTTGAGCTTCTTGAAATGAGGCTTCCAGGCCTCTTGAAAGGAGGCTTCTGAGCCTCTTGAAAGAAGGCTTCCAGGCCTCTTGAAAGGAGGCTTCCTGAGCCTCTTGAAAGGAGGCTTGCAGGCCTTTGAAAGGAGGCTTCCAGGCCTCTTGACAGGAGGCTTCCAGGCGTCTTGACAGAAGGCTTCCAGGCCTCTTGAAAGGAGGCTTGAGGCCTCTTGAAAGGAGGCTTGAGCCTCTTGAAAGGAGGCTTCCAGACCTCTTATAAGGAGGCTCTGAGCCTCTTGAAAGGAGGCTTGCGAGCCTCTTGAAAGGAGGCTTCTGAGCCTCTTGAAAGGAGGCCTGAGCCTCTTGAAAGGAGGCTCTGAGCCTCTTGAAAGGAGGCCTAGGCCTCTTGAAAGGAGGCTCTGAGCCTCTTGAAAGGGAGGCTTCCAGGCCTCTTGAAAGGAGGCTGAGCCTCTTGAAAGGAGGCTTCTGAGGCCTCTTGAAAGGGAGGCTTCCAGGCCTCTTGAAAGGAGGCTTCTGAGCCTCTTGAAAGGAGGCTCTGAGCCTCTTGAAAGTAGGCTTCTGAGCCTCTTGGAAGGAGGCTTGAGGCCTCTTGGAAGGAGGCTTCTGAGCCTCTTGACAGGAGGCTTCTGAGCCTCTTGGAGGAGGCTTCCAGGCCTCTTGACAGGAGGCTCTGAGGCCTCTTGGAGGAGGCTTCCAGAGCCTCTTGACAGGAGGCTTCTGAGCCTCTTGACAGGAGGCTTCCGAGCGTCTTGACAGAAGGCTTCCGAGGCCTCTTGAAAGGGAGGCTTCCTGAGCCTCTTGAAAGGAGGCCTGAGCCTCTTGAAAGGAGGCTTCCGGGCCTCTTGAAAGGAGGCTGAGCCTCTTGAAAGGAGGCCTGAGGCCTCTTGAAAGGAGGCTTCTGAGCCTCTTGAAGGAGGGAAGGCTTCCTGAGCCTCTTGAAAGGGAGGCTCTGAGCCTCTTGAAAGGAGGCTTCTGGAGCCTCTTGAAAGGAGGCTCTGAGCCTCTTGAAAGGGAGGCTTCCTGAGCCTCTTGAAGGAGGCTTCCAGGCCTCTTGAAAGGAGGCTCTGAGCCTCTTGAAAGGAGGCTTCCAGGCCTCTTGAAAGGAGGCTGGGGCCTCTTGAAAGGAGGCTTCGAGGCCTCTTGAAAGGAGGCTCTGAGCCTCTTGAAGGAGGCTTGAGCCTCTTGAAAGGAGGCTCTGAGGCCTCTTGAAAGGAGGCTTCTGAGCCTCTTGAAAGGAGGCTTCTGAGCCTCTTGAAAGGAGGCTTCCAGGCCTCTTGAAAGGAGGCTCTGAGCCTCTTGAAAGGAGGCTTGAGGCCTCTTGAAAGGAGGCTTCCTGAGCCTCTTGAAAGGAGGCTTCCGGGCCTCTTGAAAGGAGGCTTCTGAGCCTCTTGAAAGGAGGCTTCCTGAGCTCTTGAAAGGAGGCTTCTGAGCTCTCTTGAAAGGAGGCTTCTGAGGCCTCTTGAAAGGAGGCTTTGAGCCTCTTGAAAGGAGGCCTGAGCCTCTTGAAAGGAGGCTTGAGCCTCTTGAAAGGAGGCTTCTGAGCCTCTTGAAGGAGGCTTCTGAGCCTCTTGAAAGGAGGCTTCCGAGGCCTCTTGAAAGGAGGCCTGAGCCTCTTGAAAGGAGGCTTGAGGCCTCTTGAAAGGAGGCCTGAGCCTCTTGAAAGGAGGCTTCCTGAGCTCTTGAAAGGAGGCTTCTGAGCTCTCTTGAAAGGAGGCTGAGCCTCTTGAAAGGAGGCTTCCGAGCCTCTTGAAAGGAGGCTTCCTGAGGCCTCTTGAAGGAGGCTGAGGCTGAGCCTCTTGAAAGGAGGCCTGAGGCCTCTTGAAAGGAGGCTTCCGGAGCCTCTTGAAAGGAGGCCTGAGCCTCTTGAAAGGAGGCTTGGGCCTCTTGAAGGAGGCTCTGAGCCTCTTGAAGGGAGGCTTGAGGCCTCTTGAAAGGAGGCTTGAGCCTCTTGAAAGGAGGCTTCTGAGCCTCTTGAAAGGAGGCCTGAGGCCTCTTGAAAGGAGGCTTCTGAGGCCTCTTGAAAGGAGGCCTTGAGGCCTCTTGAAAGGAGGCTTCCAGGCCTCTTGAAAGGAGGCCTGAGCCTCTTGAAAGGAGGCTTCTGAGCCTCTTGAAAGGAGGCTTCTGAGGCCTCTTGAAAGGAGGCGCTGAGCCTCTTGAAAGGAGGCTTCTGAGCCTCTTGAAAGGAGGCTTCCGAGGCCTCTTGAAAGGAGGCTCTGAGCCTCTTGAAAGGAGGCTCTGAGCCTCTTGAAAGGAGGCTTCTGAGCCTCTTGAAAGGAGGCTTCTGAGCCTCTTGAAAGGAGGCTCTGAGCCTCTTGAAAGGAGGCTCTGAGCCTCTTGAAAGGAGGCTCTGAGCCTCTTGAAAGGAGGCTCTGAGCCTCTTGAAAGGAGGCCTGAGCCTCTTGAAAGGAGGCTCTGAGCCTCTTGAAAGGAGGCCTGAGCCTCTTGAAAGGAGGCTTCTGAGCCTCTTGAAAGGAGGCTCTGAGCCTCTTGAAAGGAGGCCTGAGCCTCTTGAAAGGAGGCTTCCTGAGCCTCTTGAAAGGAGGCTCTGAGCCTCTTGAAAGGAGGCTTCTGAGGCCTCTTGAAAGGAGGCTGAGGCCTCTTGAAAGGAGGCTTCTGAGCCTCTTGAAAGGAGGCTTCTGAGGCCTCTTGAAAGGAGGCTTCTGAGCCTCTTGAAAGGAGGCTTGAGCCTCTTGAAAGGAGGCTTGAGCCTCTTGAAAGGAGGCTTCTGAGCCTCTTGAAAGGAGGCTTCTGAGGCCTCTTGAAAGGAGGCTTCCTGAGCCTCTTGAAAGGAGGCTTCTGAGCCTCTTGAAAGGGAGGCTCTGAGCCTCTTGAAAGGAGGCTTCTGAGGCCCTCTTGAAAGGAGGCTTCTGAGCCTCTTGAAAGGAGGCTTCCTGAGCCTCTTGAAAGGAGGCCTGAGGCCTCTTGAAAGGAGGCTTCCTGAGCCTCTTGAAAGGAGGCTTCTGAGCCTCTTGAAAGGGAGGCTTCTGAGCCTCTTGAAAGGAGGCTCTGAGGCCTCTTGAAAGGAGGCTCTGAGCCTCTTGAAAGGAGGCCTGAGCCTCTTGAAAGGAGGCTTCTGAGCCTCTTGAAAGGAGGCTTCTGAGCCTCTTGAAAGGAGGCTTCTGAGCCTCTTGAAAGGAGGCTTCTGAGCCTCTTGAAAGGAGGCTGAGGCCTCTTGAAAGGAGGCTCTGAGCTCTTGAAAGGAGGCTTCCTGAGCCTCTTGAAGGAGGCTCTGAGCCTCTTGAAAGGAGGCTCTGAGCCTCTTGAAAGGAGGCTCTGAGCCTCTTGAAAGGAGGCTTCCGGGCCTCTTGAAAGGAGGCTTCTGGAGCCTCTTGAAAGGAGGCCTGAGCCTCTTGAAGGAGGCTCGAGCCTCTTGAGGCTGAGCCTCTTGAAAGGAGGCCTGAGCCTCTTGAAAGGAGGCTTGAGCCTCTTGAAAGGAGGCTTCTGAGCCTCTTGAAAGGAGGCCGAGGCCTCTTGAAAGGAGGCTTCCGGAGCCTCTTGAAAGGAGGCTTCTGAGCCTCTTGAAAGGAGGCCTGAGCCTCTTGAAGGAGGCTGAGCCCTCTTGAAAGGAGGCTTCTGAGCCTCTTGAAAGGAGGCCTGAGCCTCTTGAAAGGAGGCTTCTGAGCCTCTTGAAAGGAGGCTTCTGAGCCTCTTGAAAGGAGGCCTGAGCCTCTTGAAAGGAGGCTTCTGAGCCTCTTGAAAGGGAGGCTTCTGAGCCTCTTGAAAGGAGGCCTGAGCCTCTTGAAAGGAGGCCTGAGCCTCTTGGAAAGGAGGCTTCTGAGCTCTCTTGAAAGGAGGCTCTGAGCCTCTTGAAAGGAGGCCTGAGCCTCTTGAAAGGAGGCTTCTGAGCCTCTTGAAAGGAGGCCTGAGCCTCTTGAAAGGAGGCCTGAGCCTCTTGAAAGGAGGCTTCCAGGCCTCTTGAAAGGAGGCTCTGAGCCTCTTGAAAGGAGGCTTCTGAGCCTCTTGAAAGGAGGCTTCCTGAGGCCTCTTGAGGAGCCGGGCCTCTTGAAAGGCTTCCGAGCCTCTTGAAAGGAGGCTTCCGAGCCTCTTGAAAGGAGGCTTCCGAGCCTCTTGAAAGGAGGCCTGAGCCTCTTGAAAGGAGGCCTGAGGCCTCTTGAAAGGAGGCTCTGAGGCCTCTTGAAAGGAGGCTTCCGAGCCTCTTGAAAGGAGGCTTCCGAGCCTCTTGAAAGGAGGCTTCCGAGCCTCTTGAAAGGAGGCTTCCGAGCCTCTTGAAAGGAGGCTTCCGAGCCTCTTGAAAGGAGGCTTCCGAGCCTCTTGAAAGGAGGCTTCCCGAGTAGCACACATGTTTCATATAGATCACAGTAACTTATATATGACCAGATTCAGTCACAAATAAGTTGCTGCAACCAGTTTCACTTGACTTGTGTTGCTTGGGTTCCGATCCTCTTGAAAGGAGGCTTCCGAGCCTCTTGAAAGAAGGCTTCCGAGCCTCTTGAAAGGAGGCTTCCGAGCCTCTTGAAAGGAGGCTTCCGAGCCTCTTGGAGGAGGCCATGCATATTATGTACAATACAAAACTTGAGAATAAAATATTAAAATAAAAAGTCCTCCAATACGCATTTTTGGTACCCCCTGGGGCCTGGTACCTGCAGGGGTACATGTACCGTAGGTTGAGCAACTCATTCATTCATTTCATTTATTTAGTTAACATCTAAACAGATAACACTGAATCAACAATTTGACGCCACAATGCACGGTTCGAGGCCGCATCTCTCCATCCTCGGATACGCCCCACGCTCGCCGTCGCCAAGTCGTTCTGCACCTGGTCTGCCCATCTCGCTCGCTGCGCTCCACGCCGTCTCGTACCTGCCGGATCGGAAGCGAACACCATCTTTGCAGGGTTGCTGTCCGGCATTCTTGCAACATGTCCTGCCCATCGTACCCTTCCGGCTTTAGCTACCTTCTGGATACTGGGTTCGCCGTAGAGTTGGGCGAGCTCATGGTTCATTCTTCGCCGCCACACACCGTCTTCTTGCACACCGCCAAAGATGGTCCTAAGCACCCGTCTCTCGAATACTCCGAGTGCTTGCAAGTCCTCCTCGAGCATTGTCCATGTTTCATGTCCGTAGAGGACAACCGGTCTTATAAGCGTCTTGTACATGACACATTTGGTGCGGTGGCGAATCTTTTCGACCGCAGTTTCTTCTGGAGCCCGTAGTAGGCCCGACTTCCACAGATGATGCGCCTTCGTATTTCACGACTAACGTTGTTGTCAGCCGTTAGCAAGGATCCGAGGTAGACGAATTCCTCGACCACCTCGAAGGTATCCCCGTCTATCGTAACACTGCTTCCCAGGCGGGCCCTGTCGCGCTCGGTTCCGCCCACAAGCATGTACTTTGTTTTTGACGCATTCACCACCAGTCCAACTTTTGCTGCTTCACGTTTCAGGCGGGTGTACAGTTCTGCCACCTTTGCAAATGTTCGGCCGACAATGTCCATGTCATCCGCGAAGCAAATAAATTGACTGGATCTGTTGAAAATCGTACCCCGGCTGTTACACCCGGCTCTCCGCATGACACCTTCTAGCGCAATGTTGAACAACAGGCACGAAAGTCCATCACCTTGTCTTAGTCCCCGGCGCGATTCGAACGAACTGGAGTGTTCGCCCGAAATCTTCACACAGTTTTGCACACCATCCACCGTTGCTTTGATCAGTCTGGTAAGCTTCGCAGGGAAGCTGTTCTCGTTCATAATTTTCCATAGCTCTACGCGGTCTATACTGTCGTATGCCGCCTTGAAATCAACGGATGATGCGTTGGGACCTGGTATTTACGGCATTTTTGAAGGATTTGCCGTACAGTAAAGATCTGGTCCGTTGTCGAGCGGCCGTTAACGAAGCTGGCTTGATAACTTCCTACGAACTCCTTCACTAATGGTGACAGACGACGGAAGATGATCTGGGATATCACTTTGTAGGCGGCATTAAGGATGGTGATCGCTCGAAAGTTCTCACACTCCAGTTTGTCGCCTTTCTTGTAGATGGGGCATATAACCCCTTCCTTCCACTCCTCCGGTAGCTGTTCGGTTTCCCAGATTCTGACTATCAGTTTGTGCAGGCAAGTGGCCAGCTTTTCCGGGCCCATCTTGATGAGCTCAGCTCCGATGCCATCCTTACCAGCTGCTTTATTCGTCTTTAGCTGTTGAATGGCATCCTTAACTTCCCTCAAGGTGGGGGCTGGTTGGCTTCCATCGTCCACTGAACTGACGTAGTCATCTCCTCCGCTGCCTTGACTTTCTCTGCCTGTACTCTCAGCGCCATTCAGATGTTCCTCGTAGTGCTGCTTCCACCTTTCGATCACCACACGTTCGTCCGTCAAGATGCTCCCATCCTTATCCCGGCACATTTCGGCTCGCGGCACGAAGCCTTTGCGGGATGCGTTGAGCTTCTGATAGAACTTGCGTGTTTCTTGAGAACGGCACAGCTGTTCCATCTCCTCGCACTCCGCTTCTTCCAGGCGGCGTTTCTTCTCCTGTAAAGGCGGGTCTGCTGTCTCCGCTTCCGTCCATAACGTTCCACGTTCTGCCGGGTACCTTGCTGCAGCGCGACCGCCCGCGCTGCGTCCTTCTCCTCCAGAATCTGTCTGCACTCTTCGTCGAACCAATCGTTCCGTCGACTTCGACCCATATACCCGACGTTGTTCTCCGCTGCGTCGTTAATGGCTGCTTTAACTGTACTCCAGCAGTCCTCAAGAGGGGCCCCATCGAGCTCACCCTCTACCGGCAACGCTGCCTCGAGATGCTGCGCGTATGCAGTGGCGACATCAGGTTGCTTCAGTCGCTCTAGGTCGTACCGCGGCGGTCGTCGGTACCGAACATTGTTGATGACGGATAGTTTTGGGCGCAGTTTAACCATCACCAGATAGTGGATAGAGTCGATGTTAGCGCCACGATATGTCCTGACGTCGATAATGTCGGAGAAGTGCCGTCCATCAATCAGAACGTGGTCGATTTGTGATTCTGTCTGCAGTGGTGATCTCCAGGTGTACCGATACGGGAGGCTGTGTTGGAAGTAGGTGCTACGAATGGCCATATTCTTGGAGGCGGCGAAATCAATTAGTCGTAGGCCGTTTTCGTTCGTCAGCCGGTGAGCGCTGAACTTTCCAATAGTCGGTCTAAACTCCTCCTCTTGGCCAACCTGAGCGTTCAAATCTCCTATGATGATTTTGACGTCGTGGCTTGGGCAGCTGTCGTACTCACGTTCCAGCTGCGCGTAGAATGCGTCCTTATCATCATCAGTGCTTCCGGAGTGTGGGCTATGGACGTTGATTATGCTGAAGTTGAAGAACCGGCCTTTGATCCTCAACCTGCACATTCTTTCATTGATCGGCCACCACCCGATCACGCGCCTTTGCATATCGCCCATCACTATGAAAGCTGTTCCCAGCTCATGTGTGTTGCCGCAGCTCTGGTAGATGGTATGATTACCTCTAAACGTTCGCACCATTGATCCCTTCCAACAAACCTCCTGCAGCGCTACGATGCCGAATCCACGGTCCTTGAGCACATCGGCGAGTATGCGTGTGCTCCCGATGAAGTTGAGAGATTTGCAGTTCCACGAACCGAGTTTCCAATCGCTAGTCCCTTTTCGTCGCAGTGGTCTTCGCCGATGGTTCCGGTCCGTACTCTCTTGTTGATTGTTCGTTGCTTATGATTTTTTAAAGGCTGGCTTGCAGGGCCTGACACCAAACCCCCTAAATTTCCCCCCCCCCAACTCTGATATATGTGAATAAAAAGTTTAGATATAGTGAACGATAACTGAAATTGGATTTAAATTTAAGATTTTTAATATATTTATTAGATTTGATTTGATTAAATAAATTCAGGCCTATTAATTTTCTTTGTTGAGGACAGTTGTAGAGTAAACTTTAAAAAATGCTCTTCGTCTAGAATTCTTAGTTTCCAAGAATTTTCCGAAACTCCTAAAATAGAAGAGTTTCTGTAGAGATTCTGGTTACAATTCGAAAGAATTTTTCGTAGAAAAATAATAGCAATTCTCGTGGAAATCCAAATATTGTCTCATATTAATACAAACGAGTTTCCCTTGGAAATTCAAATGGATTTCTAGCGGAACAAATCAGTAAATTAAAAGAATTCAATTAAAAACTATTTCCTGGAGAAACTCAAACAAAACCAAACAACAAACCAAACTCAAATTCGTGGAAGTGTTCCGTAAACATTTTGAGGAATTTAATAAAAGGAATAGGATTTCCCGTTTTTGAGCATAAGAAGACTGAAAGCCATAACCTCAAATAACAAAAAATCTTAATCACTAGATGTAAAAAAATTGATAACAACATAGCCTGAGAGCTCTAATTAACTAACTGAATTATTAAAATATTCGTATTAGATTTCACATTTTAAAGAGGCTAATGTAGTTTAGAGCCTTAAGAGTCTTCTAAATCAAAAATGTATTGAGTTTTATGTATGCTAATCTGGTTACAGAATGTCGGCTAGAATTGTAACTCCACGTCCCTTTCAACAGTACCATCGCAGAAGCATTCCACTTGCGGAATTCCACCGGCTTTGTCTCACTTTCCACGCGTACGCGAACGCTATCATTATTCCATTCGTTCCAATTCACCATTTTACCCCACTATTTAATGACATATGAATTTTTATTGTTTAATAGCCGGGTTGCAGTGGCTCGGGTTCGGATCAACTATTCGAATGATGTGTCGTCCTCACGTCATATTACACATAACAGCGGACGGACTGTGCATCGCAAAAAAAAACTGAGTGCAACGCGGCAGCGATGATGGAGCTTTGCGCGCTAACGCGTGTTCGCCAAACGTGGTGTAAAACGCCGCTGCTACGCTATCGTGGAAACGCGCCCTCTGGCCGTGGCCGTGCTCCAACGCGCACGAAAAGAATTGTTTGCGATTATGATGGGCTTCGGACAGATTTCACACCCCACAGCAGCAATCCCATCAGTATCTAGGTTGCCCGGCGGGGCCCATCGGTATCACATTCGGAGTTTGTGTGTGGAAACACATCATTTATAATGTTTCTGTCACATGTTTTTTGTTTGTTTGCCGTAGTGAAAAATATGATTTTGAATACATTTAGTTAGTAGCGTGTGTATGTATGGAGAGAGCATCTGCTTGTGGCTTCCATGCTGCCGCTGCACTTCGAATGTTTATTCATGAGGCTTCATATTCAACGGGCGGGGAGAATGAATCGGGTGCTAAAACTGATGCCACTCCATGAAAGGTTAAATTCATGTACATTTGTAATGATATGCATATGTTTATAATTCTTTATATCACTGAAAGGCCTTACTAAGCAAATCCTAGTGCATTTGTTCTAAATATTTGACGGATTTTTACTTAAATGATTGATAATGTCTCACTTAAATTAAATACCATTTTAACTTCAGAATTATAACCCACTTATTAATGATCGATTAGCTTGAAATTCTAATGGGGTGAAATCTGTTTGTGTACCAGTACCAGTTCCTTAATTCCCTGCGAAGTCAAACCGTGGGGTCATCTTTGGTCAAAACGGCATTGGATATAAATCGAAACAAATATCAAAGCTAGAAGCACATTTTGCTTTGAGCGTCGGATAAATATAGTTGCTAAAGAAAGGTCATCAATTTTAATTTTTCGACGGGTCAAGCGAACTCACTTCTAAAAAGGCGCGTGCCAATAATACAGATATCGCGAAAGTGTAAAATCAGATTTAATATTAACATGATTAACAAATGTCTTAACAAGTCGTAGATGACTCGATAGCTTTATTCAATTAGTGTAAGCATGCAATTATCTATATCACTGATAAAAAGCTCTGAAACCTCCGAAATCGAGTCGTCCCCAGCGACATCGTCGTCAACAGCTAACGACGCTAATAGGTTTCATCCCGATGATAATCTTCCCGAAACGCGAGACCGACCGAACATCAAACCCCCGGAATCCAGCAACCGTACATTTGTCTAGCTTCCAGCGCGCCGCGATCCGATCCGATCGGATCCGTTCCGATAAGAGCACCCGAGTGCCGCCGCCTCTCTTGTTTGTTGTGTTTCAGTTGTGGGAAAGATTGTTTTCGGAAAATGATTTAATTTCCCATCCTGCTAGCGCCAGATACCCCGAAAGGTAAAGCCAGCAGCTGTTGCTACATCAGTGTTGGTGCGTTTGTCAAGCCAACAAAAGGAGTAACCCCTGCCATGGCTATGAGCTGGAAAAAAAGTGAAATTTGGATGCATCGTCACCATCATTACCGAGGCATCGTCCATGTCTGTTTCGAGTACTTATTTCATTCACGTGAGTACGGACAACGGCGTACTCTGAACTGACTTCGAACATATGGTGGGTACGATTCCGTTCCCATTTCCATTTGCGATGATTGCGTCAATTTTTATTCATTCCCGAACCACTCACCCTAATGCACTGTTTTACGGCATGCCCTTTGTCCGAGTCCCCTTTTTCCGTTCAGCAATGTTCATTACACACCGCGAACGGAGACGAACCAATGCCGAACGATCCTTATCACTAATACACATCTTACGGTTGGGAATACACCCTTTTCCCCTTTTTCTCGAATTGGTTGGCAACGTCCGACGTCACCTCATCAACTCTTGTTTCCGTTTGTCGTGCGTCTGTCTGTCTACTTTGAGTATCAACGGCCCCCTGTCTTCTTTGGATATCCGAAACGGCCGACGTCATCATTTCGAATCTGTTTGCGTAAGCAGTGTTTAACTGCGAGAGTATTGTTGCAAAATGGCGACCGGTTGACAAACATCTGTCAAACCAGGGCTGCCAGACGCGAAGACATGTTTTGGAAAAAGATATTTATATATTCTAGTTACCAGATAAAGATTGTCGCTTCGATTCCCTTTGTTCTGCTGTCCGAAACATGTGTGGTACCTAACTGTCAAATCGTATGTATTTTTCCTTCATTGACATTTAGATCCCCTATCCTCGCCAGCAAAAGATGTTCCGGACAGCGACGACAGCGACAATCTTTATCTGATAACTAAAATATCTTTTGTTTTGGATCTTGAAAGCAAGTGGCATTTGAAAATCAGAATTTTGTTCCATCGAGTATTTTTTTTACGTGTCATCCATTGCGGATCCTTTTCGAACACAAAAAAAATATTGGCATCTCTGGACCCTACACAGCAAAAACTACTAAAAATTCAACGTCACGTAAGGACGCAACTACAAGCTAGTGCAGTTTGAAGTAATTTTGTTTTAATTTACAGTAAGCACGAATGAATGTCGCGTTTTTTGCATGCTCCTCATATATGCATGTAAATAAAAACATTTAAAATTTCCAAATATTTTTTTTTCTGTGCGGCCGTACCTTCAACGGGTAATGTTATTTAAATTCAGTAAAAAGGGGTTTATCCTTCACTTGAACTATGCATACAAAAGCAGTTTTTTAAAGGTTAATGTCTTTATTTGCATTCTTTTGTGCTAGCTAGCATGTGTAGGTACGACACAAAATCACAAAAAAAAACAGAACAAAAATCCTGTTCTCCACCACAGCTGAAAGCACGTTTCGCAAAAATTGCCACTCGAGTCCTTCAAGCGGCAAAGTGTCATATTTGTGGGAGATGGCTTATTGCGAATCTCTCGAAAAACGTCTTGCACTGTACGGCTCTGTCTGCGTCGCCGAACAAAAGTGACCAATTCATATTCAAAGCGCGCCATCAATTGACACCTCTGATTTCGCTGGCTTCGTCGTTCGGTTCGGATCATGTGCCCCACGACTTTGTAATTCCCGCCACGTTTGGCGAGCACCCCTCTGTTGTGTGGAAGCAAGACCATTGCTACGACGGCGAGCGCGCTCGCCGCAGATAGTAGAAGAGCATCATTTTACGCACCTCTTCGTCTGGAAAGCTCACCTACGACGACGATATTGGTTTGCGGATAGTGTACGGGAAGCGTGGAATCGGGGGCGTGAGGGAAAATGGCGAACGACAAAACGCCGACCAATCGTAAATTTCTACCGCCGCCGCGCCGTCGGTGAATGTCAAAGCGCTTCGAAATGGATTTTTTATTTTCCGGCGAAATTTGTCGCACCCTGCCCCGTCCGACTTGGTGATAAACCCGTTAACGAAATCCTCGGTTAACGAAACCGTTGATGATGACAAGTTTCCTCTTCTCCCACCGGCGCGGCGAACGGGTGTCGCATTATAATAAATAAATCATACAAATTCGGTTTCGCTGGAAATCGGGGGCGAACGATCTTCTTGATGGGTGTGATCTACTGGGTTTGATAAGGCTGGGACTGGTGTGAAGTTGTGCGATACGCAGAAGATTGGAAGATAAGGAAGGATAAGTGGGTAAGTGATGGTAATCCTAAGCGCGTGGGAAAAATATACCCACAACAGTCGGGCCTCATAATCAATACTACGCCGTGATTCGTGCCTCTTATTATGACTTACATTAATATCGAATAAAAATATTTTGAAGAATAATAACCCAATCATATGTATGTTGAATAGCAGATTAGAGAGCACATCGCCCCGTTTCATTCCATCTGATGTCGGATGAATCGAATATCTCACCCAGTGTTGGTAGAATCATGCTCAAATCTCACTCATCGAATCCTCATGCGCGAGCTGACTAGATTGCGATTCTGCATAGAGAGCATAGCGCATGAGTTTTTCACGCAGAATCGCATAGTTTCGCTCATGCGCCGAAAAATGACTTCGCTCCCAAAAGTGTCAAAACCCAATCGAAGCGTATATTATGTTTACGTATGTTTTAAGCAAAGAAAGTTATTCCGAAGAATTTATCAAAGAAGAACATGCAAAAATCACGCAATGGTGCAAATTGCGAGTCGAATCATGGACGATTCCCTGAGCCATGATTCGGATGAGGTTTGCCTCGCCCTTGATTTGAATCGTGGATGAGATTTGAGATTTTGAGTTTTTACCAACACTGATCTCACCAGATATTCTGACGCTCGATTTGCGTCATTCTCCATTCAGCGTCGCACGAATCAGCTTTATCAGCTTTGACGGAAAGTTATATTATGTATAGCATTATCTACCATAATTCTTTCCATTTCACTGTGTAGTACGCTACTTTAAAGTCTACAGAATCAACGTCTTCGACCAGAGGTCGCACAGACTGAACACTTAACATCTAGCATGAGACAACATACAGGACTTTTTACATAACACCAAGTGGACCAGTGGAGAACTTTTTGGTTTACGAAAAGTTTCCTCCTTACCGGGGCGGGAATCCAACCCACACTACACAGCACATGCGTCTAGACGATTGACGTCGCTAACAGCACGGCCACGAAGTCCACGATGGGAGTCATCATCGTCAGTTGTATTCTCTAAATTTATAAAGCAGTGGCTTAATATCGATATTTAGTTTTCAGACAGCCTTTTTGAATTCGTCTAGCGTGGGTGGCTCCACTGCTTGTCCATCATTCTTAATCCTGTTTTGGTTTGTACTCTTTTTGGGGGAAGGGTCGTTTTGCCGAATACAGTTTGGCCGAAAGTTGTTTGGCAGAATAGGCCATTTGGACGAAAAGGTCATTTGGCCGAAGAGCTCATTTGGGGCCCTCCTTAGCCGTGCGGTAAGATGCGCGGCTACAAAGCAAGACCATGCTGAGGGTGGCTGGGTTCGATTCCCGGTGCCGGTCTAGATAATTTTCGGCTTGGAAATTGTCTCGACTTCCCTGGGCATAAAAGTATCATCGTGCTAGCCTCATGATATACGAATGCAGAAATGGTAACTTGGCTTAGAAACCTCGCGGTTAATAACTGTGGAAGTGCTTAATGAACACTAAGCTGCGAGGCGGCTATGTCCCAGTGGGGGATGTAATGCCAATGAAGAAGCTCATTTGGTGTCTCACTTCTTAATCCTCATTTCTCACTTCTCACTGTAAAAAGTGAGAAGCTCAAAGTGAGTAGTGAAACGTCTCACTACTCACTTCGCGCTTCTCACTTTTTACAGTGAGAAGTGAAAAGCTCGAAGTAAGTAGTGAGACGTCTAACTTCTCACTTCGTACTACGCCCTTCTACAGTGCGAAGTGGAAAATAAGTAGTGAGAAGTGAGACGTCTTACTTTTGACACTTCATTTCTCACTTTTCAAATGACCTATTCGGTCAAATGATTTGTTCGGCCAATGACCTGTTCCTAAATAATTCTGCCAAATGACCCGTTCGGCTAAATGACATGACCTATTCAGCCAAATGGTCTATTCGGCAAAATAACCTATTCAGCTAAATATCCTATTCGACCAAATATCCTATTCGGCTAAATGTCCTATTTGGCCAAATGACCTACTCGGCCAAACGACTTATTCGGCCATATGACTTATTCGATCAAATGACCGGCTAGATGGGTTTCGGCCCAATGGTTTGTTTGGCCTAGCGGCATTCGGCCAAATGGCTTTCGGTCGATTGGGTTTCGGCCAAACGACCCTTGCCCCTCTCTCTGTCCGATTATTCATTCAGCAATAACCAGGGAATCATTTTTTTTTTGGAATGCGCATGCGAAACAAGTGACAAAAGAGAACCAACGACTAAGCTTTGTTTTTGTCGGAGATAATAATGACAAAGATCCGATTTTTTTTTGTCAGCAGCAAAAAAGAAGACAATCTTGTTGCTAACTTTTCATCCCGTTATTTTGCATTATAGAGCAAATTTACGTTTTATGCTATCATAGTTTCTGCTTTTATGGAAATATTCGAGAATCGAACAATGATCACAAAATAAGTATCGTATTTTCGGAAATATCAGAGCATACAAGACAAATAATTCTTGTCATATTGTGTTCGGGTTCTGATAAAGGTTTGTCGCTAGATGCGTTTGTCAATAACAAACTCTGTTATTGACAAAGAGTATATTGTTAGGCGTTGCTCGAATATTGATTCTCTGGCATTAACTCAAAGAACTTCTTCCACCTAACAACCACCTTTGCTCGGTAGGTCAGCAGATTTTCTTTTATGCCACATGTGTGCTGCTTGGGATTACCCCTCCATTCGCCTTATATCGAAAAGACGCGTTCTTCAAATAAGGCATTGTCAACTACTTTCGCCTTACACCGGGCAGATGCATCCATTTAAAGAAGGCGTTGTATACCATTTCGCGGATTGTTTTTCGCGGTACGACATTCCGCGGAATGTACCAAATCTCCGAAACACATTTCGCAGAATGTGCCTTTTTCCGAAAAACATTTCGCGGAATGTACCTTTTCACCGAAAGCCATTTGGCGGAATTCAGGTAGAGTAATTATTATTGAAATATTTACCGATTTCTGCTTAATTACATGCAATCCTGGTTAAAATCTTTTGAATTGTGATTTAAATAATGAAAGAAGGTAATGCTTTCTTTGAATGACCGCATCCGGTCGGTAAAACGCAAAGTGAGAAAACAATGCCTTCTTGAAATGGATACGTTTGCTCGGTATAAAGAAAAGAAAGGAAGTCCATTCTATGAATTAACGCATCTGCCCGGTATAAAGCAAAGGGAAAAGATAATGCCTACTTTGAATGGATGCCCTAGAGATGGTCGGGTTTCGCATTTTGCAACCCCAACCCGAACCCGGAATAATTTTTTATCAAACTCGCAACAAACCTGTTGGGTTCGTGTTTGATTCGGGTTTCAAAACCCGAAACCCGACCACCTCTGCCAGTATAAGGCGAAAGGAGTTGAAAATGTCTTTTTTTTAAGGACGCGTCTGCCCGGTATAAGGCGAAGGGAGGAGTAACGCCTTCTTCAACCTTCCGCAACTCGCTTCAACTTTCATAACACGAGAACTCGCGTGTTGTAAAAAGTACAACAGTCCTAAAATACGTTATAATGAAGCCAATTCAAATGATAGCAACGTGATTTTTTCGGGAAAATAATAAAAGGGATATATACTCTCATTAAGGACATTTTTAAAGTCCACTGGATCTTCTGCTGGTCCTCCGGAAGATCCGGAACCAACGGAACACCGGTGAAAATAGTTCATCTTCTCAATAAATGGCGCAATGTTTCTTATAAGAATTCTAAAAACTCTAGAAACTCCGAAAAAAAACTCTAAATCCATCTATAATCCCATGCGGCCCTATGAGTCAAGAAAAAAAATGATTTAGAATTCTCCCACTGAGCGGCGCTAGTGTATATGAAAATACCAGTTTGGTTCGATATCTCGGGATCTGTGGGAATTAGAAAGTTGCCGTCTTCTACAAAGTTGTTCGAACATTGGAAACCAATATGTTGAGAAACTGTTTAGTTCAGAATTAAGCCATAAGGCGGCGCTAGTGTGTATGAGAGAGATAAGTTTAGTTCGATATTTCAGGTTCTGTGGAATTTAGAAAATTGCCGTTATCTACAACATTTTTCTTGGACTGGAAACCAATATAGTGAAAATTTCAAAATTCATCCGCAAGGAGGTGCTACTGCATATGAGATATCAGTTCTTCGAATCTTGAGATCTGGGGGATTTAGAAAATTGTCGTCTTCTACAAAGTTGTTCGGGGATTGGAAACCAATATGTTGAAATATTGTGAAGTTTAAAATTCATCCGTAGAGTAGTGATAGTAAATGTGAGACCACCAGTTTGAATATATAACCCTGGATCTGTGATATTTGAGAGTGGCCGTCTTCTTCACAGCTGTTCGAGGATAAAAACCATTATTTTGAAGAACCGTTTAGTTTGGATTACATCCGCTGGGTGGTGATATATGGATCAACCAATTTTGTTGGATATCGCAGGATATGTGGAATTTGAAAGTGTCGTCATTTACAGTTATTTGGAATTTGAAAACCAATGCACTATGGTCCAGGATACAGATTTACGCGGAAAGATGAATTTTACGCCAAAACTATATTTTTTAGAAAAAACTGTTGTTCTACAAAATTGTTCGAAATAGTAAGGCCATCATTATGGTTCTACCAAAAAATAGGGTGGCCCATCATATAAAAAAAATAGAAAATATTTTTCTTATTTCTCAGAATATTGACATGTTATGTTCTACAAAGTTGTAGCGCAGCTAATTCCAATCAATTTGCTAAAAAAACTTTTTCTGTAGCTCTTAAGTTGACTGATTTAGAGCAATTTTACCTAATTGGATTAGGGTGTACCTCAAAAAAACAGTATTTTTGATCTAATTTTTTTGTTTCAGATTTCTCGAAAAAGTCGTCTTCAGGTGACTTTTAGAGCTCAAAAAAATGCAACTTTTGATGGGTAAATATGCACAATATCTTTTTCCGATCAAAAGTTATAATCATTTTTCTGTCAAAATTACATTTTTTTCATAAGTTGATATCTCCGGTTAGGGCAGACCAAAAAAATATGTTTGCACGGCATTTAAAAGAGAAATTGATATTCTTCATTATGTCAAAAAATTGGGGATGTGTTATTTTTTTATCTCAAGTTTCACCAATTTTACTAAAATCATGTTTTTTCAAATAAATTGATATAACTCGACAACGGAAGAAGATACAGACGATATTCTTATAGCAAAACACGCGTTTTGAAAAGCCCCAAAAGTCTTCAGAAGGTGACATACGTGAAAAATAAAAAATGAAATGAGCAGATCATAAATCTTGTTTTCTGAGGGACACCCTAATCCTGGTAAGTAAAATTACTCTAAACAAGTGAGCTTAAGAGCTACATAAAAAAATTATATATCAAAGTTGATTGGAAAAAGCTGCGCTACAACTTTGTAGAACATTTCACGTCAATATTCCGCAAAATAAAAAATGAAGATTTTACATTTTTATAAAATGGCCCATCCTATTTTTCGGTAACTCTATAATAAGGGCCCAAATATCCAGAAAAACTTTGTAGAACAAATTTTGTTTCTTAAAAGTATGCTTCAGACCGTAAATGCATCTTTTCTCGTAAATCTTGCAATACGATGATAATGATAAAACTTGAAAAAAGTGTTAGAGCAGTAGATTTTTTATTTTTCATTTCTCACGAATGTCATCTTCTGAAGACTTTTGAGGTTTTTCAAAACGCGTGTTTTGCTATAAGAATATCGTCTGTATCTTTTTCCGTTGTCGAGTTATATTAATTTATTTGAAAAACATGATTTTAGTAAAATTGGTAAAACTTGAGATAAAAAAATAACATATCCCCAATTTTTTGACATAATAAAGAATATTAATTTATCTTTCAAATGCCGTGTAAACATATTTTTTTGGTCTGCCCTAACTGGAGATATCAACTTATGAAAAAAATGTAATTTTGACAGAAAAACGATTATAACTTTTGATCGGAAAAAGATATTGTGCATATTTACCCATGAAAAGTTGCATTTTTTCGAGCTCTAAAAGTCACCTTAAGACGACTTTCTCGAGAAATCTAAAATAAAAAAATTAGATCAAAAATACTGTTTTTTTGAGGTACACCCTAATCCAATTAGGTAAAATTGCTCTAAATCAGCCAACTTAAGAGCTACAGAAAAAGCTTTTTCAGCAAAATTGATTGGAATAAGCTAAGCTACAACTTTGTAGAACATAACATGTCAATATTCCAAGAAATAAAAAAAATATTTTCTAATTTTTTTTATATGATGGGCCACCCTATTTTTTGGTAAAACCATAATGATGGCCTTACTATTTCGAACAATGTTGTAGAACAACAGTTTTTTCTAAAAAATATAGTTTTTGCGTAAAATTCATCTTTCCGCGTAAATCTGTATCCTGGACCATACACGGAGAAACACTTTTACTCATTAATGGGTACTTTTTCTTTGCTATCTCTTTCCCTCTGCTGAAAAATTTACCCATTTTGAGAGAATAAGTGGATCTACTCATTTAAATGAGTAAATCCACTTATTCTCCCAAAATGAGTAAATTTTTCAGCAGAGAGAAAGAGATAGCAGACAAAAAGTACCCATTAATGAGTAAACGATTTTTACCGGGTAGTGCAATGTGTTCAGATAAGTGTGCTTGATAGTCATATAACTCCCGTTTCTACCTCATACACAGGAGGCCTTGGGTTCTATCTCAGGCCCATTTCATTCGCCTACTGTGTATCTTTTGTATATTTCTCATGTTACAATATTCGCTAGAACAGGAAATGGATTTCCGTAGCGTTTCCATTTCAATCCTGTACCTTCAACTCGACTAGTCTAACAGTAACTGTTAGAATTGGAAATGCAGGAAAAAATTGTTTCTTACATCCCATTAGTATTCCGTAGTTTGCGTTCCTATCACATCCTAACAAAGTTTTTTAGCTGAAATATATTTTTTTGGCTACATAAGACGTTTAACAGCATTCAATGTTTGTTGGGATTGGGCACTCGTTATGATTATCAAAAACCTGATCATACTAGCCAGGATTCACATAGATTTACAGTACATCGAGTTTATTTATAATTTAAAAATCACTTTAATAAAGAAATTAAAAAAAAAACATTACATCGAGTAAAGCAAAGTGCACTGTAAGCACGCCAAGTAGGTATGGTACCCCATTGAGGTATTTTCAGGAATTAATATGGCTATTACAAACACATCATACTTGTCGAATAATTTAACTTCGATAAGGTATTGATTTGGTATTTAATATCTCTCGAACACCTGATGTGGTTATTATCATCAATGACTACTATTTAAGTATTATTATGATAGAATTTATCATTCATTGGTTTGCGTAGTACATATATTTTTGGGCCATTATTATACCTTTGGCGAAGGTGGAAAACTCTATACAATATTTTATGGTAAAGAGCATTGATTAACTTCTTGGTCATTATCAGAAATGGTTTAGAAGAAAATCATTGGTCTAGGACGAACTGTACAAAACGACCATACACGGACAGATTTGCGGAAAGGCCGTCTGGTAGCCACTTGCGATCGTTGCAGAGTAAGAACTGTGAATTCACACTAAGACCACCATCAAAAATGTCTTAGAAAAAATTGCACTACTGTAGGACGGACCATCCAAAATGACCATTTGACGGATGCTCCAGATTATCCGAAAGACGTCTGGAGGCCACTCGCAGTAATAGCTGATTAGGACTTTGAAATATCTCCAAGATTACCGTCAGAAATGGTTTAAAAAAATTGCGCTGCTCTAGGACGAACTTCACAAAATGACAATTTTTACGGATGCTCCGGATTTTCCGGAAGGCTGCTGTGTATTAACTCGAATATCACCGTCAGAAATGGTTTACAAAAAATTGCGCTGCTCTAGGACAAACTTTTCAAAATTGCCATTTCTACGGACGTTCCGGATTATCCAGAAAGCCGTCTGGTAGCCACCTACAGCCATAGGTGAGTGAGAACTGCGAATTAACTCCAAGGTTATTGTCAGAAATGGTTTAGAAAAAAATGCGCTGCTCTAGGACAAACTTTCCAAAATGACAATTTTTACGGACGTTCCGGATTATAAGGAAGGCATTCTGGTGGCCACCTACGGTTAGAGCAGAGTAAAACTGTGGAATATCTCCAAAGTCACCATCAGAAATGGTTTAGGAAAAATTGCGCTGCTCTAGGACGAATTTCTCAAAATGACCAGTTTTACGGACGTTCCGGATTTTCCGTTCCGGTGCAAATTGGTCAACGCCTGGAGACCACCTGCGGTCATAGCTTTGTGAGGAATGTGTTTTAGCTCAAACATCCAAATAGGAAGTAATACTTATTCTACAAAACTCGAGCTTGTGAAATCGGTAAGGTCACAACAGGGCCGATAATGCCTTCTTTAATAGAACACGTCTGGCCGGTATAAGACGAAAGGAGGGGTATCGCCTTCTTGAAATGGATGCATTTGCCCGGTATAAGGTGAAAGGAATGGATAATGCCTTCTTCAATAGAACGCGTCTGGCCGGTATTAGACGAAGGGAGGGGTTCCTGGGAACAGAATAACAAAACATGATATGGACTTGATTGATATAAGAGATAAAAGAACAGGAAACAATATCAAAAGTTTGCACCGAAATATCATTTAAATATCAAGATATGCTATGGATAAGAACAAATTAATGGCACATGATATTGATCACTTCTTACATATAGCATAACTTGATCTTCTCATGATATTTAAGTGGAAATGTTTGATATTGTCGTCTGATCTTTCATATCTTATATCAATCATATCCATATCTCATGTTGCTATCTTATCAACATTTGATATTATTGAGCTATTTTCGCCTACTCTGGTTACGCCTTCTTGAAATGGGTGCATCTGCACGGTATTAGGCGAAAGGAGGAGTAACGCCTACTTTAAATTGATGCATCTGGCCGGTATAAGGCGATAAGAGCTGATAATCCGTTCTTTAAAAGAACGTGTCTCTCCGGTTTAAGGCGACGGGATGGATAACGCCTTCCTCAAATTGGATGCATCTGCCCGGTATAAGGCGAAAGAATGGATAATGCCTTCTTTAAAAGAACGCATCTGCCCGGTAAAAGGCGAAGGAAGGAGTATCGCCTTCTGTAAATGGGTGCATCTGCCCGGTATAAGGCGAAAGGAGTTGGTAATGCCTTCTTTGAGTAGATGCTTCTGCCCGGTATGAGGCGTAAGCAGTTGATAAAACCTTCATTGAAAGAACGAATCTGCCCGGTATAAGCTGAAGGAAGGGGTAACTCCTTCTTTAAATGGTAGCGTCTGCGGAGGGAGGATATAATGCCATATTTAAATGAATACGTTTTCTCGCTATAAGACAAAAAGGAGAAATAAAGGATTATTCACAATAACGCCTATCCGTAACAAAGTAAAGAGAGGGGATAATCTCATCTGCCAGATATGAAAATGGGTTTGTAAGGGGCAATTGAAATTTTAAAAACTACTTCTACATATTCTGGAAGGCCTTCCTTACCCGTGCAGGACTGCCAAGCAAGACTATGCTGAAGGAGGTTGTGTACAACTTCTGTTCCGGTGCAGAAAATTTACCGAAAAATAATTGTTTCGACTTATTTAGGTATTAAAGTTCCAACGTGTTAATCTCATATTAAACGAATGCAAAAAAAATGGTAACTTGGCTTAGAAACCTCGCAGGTAATAATTATGGAAGTGCTGAATGAACACAAAGCTATTATTATCAATATTTCGCGAAATGGTACAT
This sequence comes from Armigeres subalbatus, assembly GCF_024139115.2. Lineage (NCBI taxonomy): Eukaryota > Metazoa > Arthropoda > Insecta > Diptera > Culicidae > Armigeres > Armigeres subalbatus. The sequence goes on along the minus strand of NC_085139.1, from coordinate 52,946,669 downwards.
TCTGTCAAAAGTCATTCAGCGAAAAGGTACAAACCGTCAAATGTCGTACCCCGAAAAGTTACAAACCGTCAAATGTAATTCCGCGAAAACCGCGAAAATGAATTGCGGGAATGTCGTTCAGAAACTACGATAGCCCATGATAACATAATTAATTTAACGGATAACTTCTGAATCGAAATCCGTCCCCCGTGTACAAATTTCAATTCTAAGAATCAAAATCCGTACAGCTATTTTTTAACTAAATATTTTAGTTGAAGCAGACTGATTGACTAAACTACCATTGAAAGTAGTTCAATACGTAGCTTGAGAAGCTATCCCTTTGATTTTCATTCCGCTTATCCTACTTTATTATTGGCTATTTCCAAACACAGTTACCACAGACAAACAGACATAACCCATTGAACATTCACTCATAAAATTCATCGTCATTCAAACACTAACGACATCTGTTTATTTCAGTTAGTTGGGCAAATCACGAATCAGACGGCGCTAGTGAGCAAACGTCAAACTCGAGCAAATCCGATGCGCGCGCCACGAGTGTCAGATTGGCCAACTAATGATTATTTGAATCGACCAGTAAATCAGTGAACGATGGAAATTTGACGAGTGTTATGTCTGTTTGTCTGTGCAGTTAGTTTTGGTGAAATGATTTTTTAGAAAGTCTCCTTACTTTCAGCCCTATGCTGGCTCGTCTCCGGTGGTGCAATGATGTTCTACACGTGATCAAATGGCGCCGGAATCTCCGCGTTTGCTTAAAGGCGATTTGCTTTTAATTTGTGTTGTTTGAATTTCAAAGCCTACTTTCCGTTTCAATGGCCTCAGAGCTTACTGTCAAGTATCCATTTGAACATGATTAGATAAATTATTGATATTAAATAACTACCTCAAACCCAATTTATTTAAGGAATCGTAGCAGTCTTTGCCGCGAACAGACGTGTTTTTCAAAACATCAGTTTTTTCTCTGTAAAAAATCATTTAAACACTTCAATATCCAGTAAAAGCATTGGTAAAAGTGATATATTTCAGTAGCGAATCGTAATCGAAAAGTATCGAAAATGTATTACACGGAGGATTTTGGGGGAAGGATGTACTACCTCAAATGTATTGGCAGGGAGCCAAATGCAGTTCACATCAGCTTTTCCATCTACAAGTAATGCAAGAGCTACAGCAGTGACAATAGCAACAATACAACCAGCAATTAAGGATGAGAAACGTTGAAATTAAATCGTCTCTCGGATATTCCTGATGCGTTCTGTTCGAAACTGGAGCCATCTTGATAGTAGATGAACTCAACTGGTGAGCACGTTCCGATTCTTTCCTATCTTTCTATTATTGCTTTGTAAATTTGATAAATGAAAAGTGAACCCTAAATACGTACAGGGCATCGTTTGCTGCTATTGCCGCGGGTATTGTGGGAGTCCCAGGTACCCGGTTCACGCTTTAGTTAGCAACGGTGGCTCTTCTTGACCTTCTATTCCCTGAGTAGTTATTACGAATAAGGGCGTCCTTGCGAAGTTTTGCTGTACCTGTTATGAACAACTAGTACATCCCGTTCCCTACACCTTCTGAAGAAACCTTTTTTACTTCAGAGGTGAATCCTTTTTGAAGTCTTCAAAAAAAGGGCACCATTATGGAGCATGAGATCTGATCAAATTATTCGTAGTACTACTGGATCAACACCCCCAGTTGGGTGAGGGGTAGAGGATGACGCACACACACACACACACACACACACACACACACACACACACACACACACACACACACACACACACACACACACACACACACACACACACACACACACACACACACACACACACACACACACACACACACACACACACACACACACACACACACACACACACACACACACACACACACACACACACACACACACACACACACACACACACACACACACACACACACACACACACACACACACACACACACACACACACACACACACACACACACACACACACACACACACACACACACACACACACACACACACACACACACACACACACACACACACACACACACACACACACACACACACACACACACACACACACACACACACACACACACACACAAAGAGGTGGGAGCTCAGGACTTGTTCCTGAGCGCCAATGAAAACCACCAATCAGCGTTTCTCTCAGGAGATGACTGGGCCCTGGTACCAGTTCACTGGTTCCCAGCCAGCCCAAGGAATCTGCCTAGGGACGTGGCGGAGGTTTGACAGTGGGCTCTGTTGAATCTCTACAAAAACCACATGTCTACAAGCAGCTCTGTACAAGCGACCCGTGCCGCTTCCAAAGCACTTCAGCCCCATCAACAGGAGTGCCAACCGGCACATTAGGATCGATACCAGTAAGGTCCTAATTACGATATACTGGTCACGGCTTACGACAACGGACAGAATCTGGATAGTGGATTGGAAACGATGACATTGGGCTGACGGTCGTGCTGTTCTACTCCCTGAGTAAGGTAGGGTGACACCGGCTTGAAATGGCGAGTGGGCCAACAGTACGGCCGCCTCCGTCCCGGTAAAAAACTAGCAGTCCTCCGAATACGTTCAATACTCGTCCACCAAGTTTCTTGGTGAGTACTAAGCTCGGTTGAGATTTTCCCGATAGCGCGATCGGCTCTGAACACGGCCATATAAGTGCGTCCGTGTCAACCCTCGCATGGACCTCACTGCTTGCAAAAGATAATCCATGGATCATAAGCGACTACGTACGACGGGTGGAGATAACGGTCTGGAGGGGACCCTATAGAATGAATAATTCAACAAATCACACTGAAGCAGATGCAGGAGCAGGAGTAGCGAACCCATTCGCCAGTAGTGGGTTGGTGAGATCACCGCCGTCAGTGGCAGTAGTGCTACAGCAACAACAGCGGCAGAAGCAGGAGCAAAAGGAGCAGAAGAAGCAGGAACAACTGCAGGAGCAACGGCCAGGGCAGAGTGAGCTGGACAAGCCCCCACAAAAGCCGAAAATAGTGGCCGCGAAGAGATTGGTGGAGGAACTTCACAATTTCGTGGATGGGAGGAACAACGTCCATAAGGAGATTAAGGACATGGTTCACAGGATCCGTAAGGCGTTATTATCGGCAGTGAACGAATTCGATACAGCAACGCTGAGGGCCGATGTAGCGGAGCGCGCATTGGCACAAACTAAGGCACATGCTGTTGCAGTTCCGCCGGAACAGGGAGGTATCAGGACATTTCCGTTATATCCTAAGAAGCAGGGGAAAGGAAACTGCTCGGGGTGGAGAGTTCACCAGCCTCCATGACTCCCAAAGGGCAAGAACCTCACCGGGAGATGACAGGCCAGGCGGACTCAAGAGGCAGACACGGGCGGAAGCTGTCGCCGTCGAAGGGACAGACGCTACTCCACAGGGAGAAGGATGGAGTACCGTAGTAGGTCAGAAGGAGAAGAGAAAGAAAGAGCTGAAGCGAAAAGAGGCAAGGATGGAGCAGAACGGGAAAGAAAAGCCTCGTAGAAAGACGCCGAAGGGGGAAGCTGTGCTAGTAAAGGCTAACGACGCTACGACGTATGCAGCGCTTCTCAAAAAAGTTAGAGAAGATCCTGAGTTGAGGGACTTGGGCGAAAACGTGATAAGGACCAGGCGCACACAAACCGGAGAGATGCTCTTCGAGTTGAAGAAGGACCCTGTGGTTCACAGCTCGGTTATGCAGGAGCGCATTGCGAAATCATTGGGCTCAGAGGCGGAGGTCAAAGCCTTAACTCCAGAGATGGTGATTTTGTGCAGAGACCTAGACGAGATCACGTCGGAAGAAGAGCTGCGGGTAGCACTACAGGCGCAGTGCAATATAGGCGAGGTACAAATGTCGATCCGGATTAGAAAGGCGTACGGAGGCACACAGACAGCGATGATTCGTCTGCCAGTAACCGCTGCTCATAAGGCACTGGAAGTAGGCAAACTGACGGTTGGATGGTCAAAATGCCCATTGAAAGCCGCCCCAGAAGTGAGCAAATCTATGGAGAGATGCTTCAAGTGTTTGGGCTTTGGACACCGAGCAGGAGCTTGTAAAGGTCCAGACAGATCTAACATGTGCTGGAAATGTGGGGAAACGGGTCATCTTGCGAGAGACTGCACGCAAAGACCGAAGTGTATGCTTTGCACTTCAGAGGACGGAAATGACCATCAGACGGGTGGCTACAAATGCCCAGCCTACAAGAGGGCGATCGCAGGCCAGCAGTAATGCAGATAATTCAGATTAATCTGAATCATTGTGAAACCGCACAACAACTGTTATGGCAGTCTACAGCAGAAACGATGTGCGATGTCGCGATAATTGCAGAGCCGTATCGAGTTCCCCCTGATAACGGTAACTGGGTGACAGACAGACAGACAGACAGACAGACGATACAAGTCATGGGCAAATTCCCTATTCAAGAAGTGGTGGAGAGTTCGTGCGAAGGCTTCGTGATTGCCAGAATTAACGGCGTCTTCATATGCAGCTGCTATGCACCTCCAAGGTGGACCGTGGATCAGTTTAGCCAGATATTGGATCTGTTGACCGATAAGCTGATCGGACGAAGGCCGGTAGTCATAGGAGGTGACTTCAATGCCTGGGCCGTGGAATGGGGCAGTCGAGTGACCAACACAAGAGGATATATCCTGCAGGAAGCTCTAGCGAAGCTAGATGTACGATTGTGTAATGAAGGCTCGGTGAGCACGTTTCGGAGGGATGGGAGGGAGTCTATCATCGACATCACATTCTGCAGTCCTTCGTTGATGGCAAGTATGGACTGGAGAGTTAGCGAGGAGTACACCCACAGCGACCACCAGGCGATTCGCTACCGTATTGGCCAACGAAATCCTGGTGCAACACGAAGAAGGATATCCAGTGATCGGAGGTGGAAAACGAAAGCCTTTAACAAAGACCTATTCGTTGAAGCACTTCGACCGGACAGCAGTACTGAGATCATTGATGCGGCCGAGCTAACAAGAATGATGGTAAGGGCTTGCGACGCTACGATGCCACGAAAACTAGAACCGAGAAGTAATCGGCGTCCAGCTTACTGGTGGAACGATAGGCTCAGTACGCTACGCGCTGCTTGCCTCAAAGCTCGGAGGCGGGCACAGAGAGCAAGGACGGAACCAGAGAGAGAGGAACGCAAAGCGGTGTTCCGGGAAGCTAGGACCGCATTGAAACGGGCTATCCAGCTCAGCAAGTCAGACTGCTACAAGGAGCTGTGCCGAGAAGCAGACGCCAACCCCTGGGGGGACGCGTATCGGGTCGTGATGGCGAAGATCAAAGGCCCATCGACGCCAGCTGAAATGTGCCCGGACAAGTTGAAGGCAATTGTGGAGGGTCTTTTCCCGAAACATGAGCCGACCATGTGGCCGCCAACACCGTACGACGAAGAAGGAGAAGCGAAACCCTTAGATCGACTAGTGTATAATAGTGATCTTGCGCAAGAGACTAAACGCATGAAAGCGAAGAAAGCCCCGGGTCCGGATGGAATACCGAACGTTGCGTTAAAGCTGCGATCCTGGCATATCCGGACATGTTCAGGAAGGCGCTGTAAAAGTGCCTGGACGAAGGCAATTTTCCAGAAATGTGGAAGATCCAGAAGCTGGTGTTGCTGCCTAAGCCAGGAAAGTCACCCGGCAATCCAGCCGCGTACAGGCCTATATGCCTATTAGACACGCTCAGGAAGCTCCTTGAGAGAATCATCCTCAATAGGCTGACGAAATGTACAGAGGAGAACGCGGGTTGTCGAATATGCAGTTCGGATTCCGTAGAGCAGTTTCGACGGTGGATGCCATTCGAACAGTGCTCGAGAGTGCTGAGAAGGCGTCCAAGCAGAAGAGACGAGGAGATCGGTACTGCGCAGTGGTCACGATAGACGTGAAGAACGCGTTCAACAGCGCCAGCTTTGAAGCCATCGCGACGGCGCTGCACAGAATGCGGGTCCCCAACTATCTGTGCAATATCCTGAAAAGTTATTTTCAGGGTAGAGTTCTGACGTACGATACGAACGAAGGACATAAATCGATGCGCGTTACAGCTGGTGTTCCCCAGGGCTCCATACTTGGTCCAACTCTTTGGAACGGGATGTACGACGGAGTGTTGACTTTGCAGCTACCCAGGAAAGTGAAAATCGTGGGTTTTGCGGACGACGTGTCACTAGCGGTGATGGGCGAGACTCTTGAAGAAGTGGAGGTGTTGGTGATGGAGACGATAGCCATGATCGAGCGCTGGATGAGCGGTGTTAAGCTGCAGATAGCTCACCACAAAACGGAGGTGCTATTAGTCAGCAACTGCAAAGCGATCCAGCGGATGGAGATCGTCGTCGGAGGCCATGCGATTACTTCGAAGCGATCACTGAAGCACTTGGGAGTGATGATCGACGATCAGCTAAATTTCAACAGCCACGTTGACTACGCCTGTGAAAAGTCGGCGAAGGCAATGAACGCAATAGCGAGGATCATGCCAAACGTAGGCGGTCCTAGAAGCAGCACGAGGCGTCTGCTAGCTAGTGTCTCGTCATCGATACTGCGATATGGGGTTCCTGCTTGGGGTAATGCACTGCAAACCAAGCGGAACCGGGAAAAGCTGAAAAGTGTGTTCCGGCTGATGGCCATTCGAGTCGCGAGCGCATATAGAACGATATCGTCAGAGGCTGTATGCGTTATTGCTGGGATGCAACCCATCTGCATCACCCTGGAGGAAGACATCGAGTGTTATCAGCGAAGAGACACCAGAAACGTAAGGAAGGAGGTGAGAATCCGATCGATGGCGAGATGGCAACAAGAGTGGGACAGTACGGAGAAAGGGAGGTGGACCCACCGGCTCATCCCAAACCTGTCGGTGTGGATGAACAGAAAGCATGGTGAAGTGAACTTTCACCTGACGCAGTTTCTGTCGGGTCACGGATGCTTCCGGAAGTACTTACATCGGTTTGGACATACTAATTCACCGTTATGTCCAGAGTGCGAGAATGTCGAAGAGACTCCAGAACACGTGGTATTCGATTGCCCAAGGTTTGCGGAAGTACGTAGAGGAATGCCTGCACTAAGGGCGGACAACATCGCAGAGCGAATGTGTCACGAAGAAGGCACGTGGAATGTGGTCAGCAGAGTCGTGACGCAAATACTGTCAGAACTGCAGCGTAGATGGAGAAGTGACCAGCGAATAAGCGTAGTTTCGGGGAAATCCAGTGTGAGTCCAGTGAGCAGTGTTTGGCCTCGGGTCGTCAGGGCGCCAGCGAACCGGAAGTCTTCTGCCAACCGGAATCGTTGGACCGACCTCGGCACTCGAATTGCCAACCTGCTGAAGAAAGAAGAAGGAAGTGCTTCGGGTATGTAGGGCACCGCCAGTGCGGACGTCACCCACCACCGGAACTGTCGGACCACCTCTGCAACCCGAAGACGAAGTCGGCGGAATGCGTGAAATCGTCCCTGCGAAAGCCGCCGGTAGTCGGGGCACCATCAGTGCCAAACTTTCCTGCACTGGAATTGGTGGACCACCATCGACGCCGGGGAAGTCAGGAGGATTCGAGTCAGGAAGATTGGTGCATGACTGCCGAGGGATCGAGACAACGTTGCAGTGGAGCAGTGGATCAGCCAGCCAGTCGGCGAACTAGCCTAAGCTAGGGACCGGAATTTTAGAAGAAGTGCATGAGCACAGCCCCCGAAGTAGTCGCAGCATCCCGTGGTCCCAGGGGATCGAGGCAAGGAAGATAAGGGACCTGGTTTATCCAGGAGGAACATTTTTAGCAGATCGGGAGGAGCCCATCCCTGTTCGCCTTCGAGCATAGTGTGGATGCTCGAGGTGTCTATCGCGCAGATTTTGATGGCCTTTAACCCTTGTAAAAAAAAAAAAAAACACACACACACACACACACACACACACACACACACACACACACACACACACACACACACACACACACACACACACACACACACACACACACACACACACACACACACACACACACACACACACACACACACACACACACACACACACACACACACACACACACACACACACACACACACACACACACACACCAAGCAGGCAGGGACCAAGGGCAGCAGGGACTTAAGGGCAGCAGGGACTTAAGGGCAGCAGGGACTTAAGGGCAGCAGGGACTTTGTCCAAGGGCTTGACGACCCCTCCCCATGGCCACTGCGAGTTAGGGGGCCTGTCTAGGATGTGGTGGGGTTTGACAGTGGGCTCTGTTGAACCTCTATAAAAAGCTGCATGTGTCTGCAAGCAGGCCCTATCACAGCGACCGTGCGCCGCTCAAAGCACACAAGCCCAAGAGGAGTGCCAACTGGCACATCAGGATTCATACCAGTAAGATCCTGATTATGGTATACTGGTCACGGCAAACGACATTGGACGATTCTCGGTTTTGGATAGGATTAGGCGTATATGGGCTGACAGTCGAGCTATTCTGTTTCCTGTGTAAAAAAGAGTGACATCTTTTGAAATGGCAGGCAGGCTAATGGTTCGACTGCCTCCGTCCCGGTAAACAACCTGGCAGGCCTCCGGTAACGCTCAACACCTGTCACCTAGACTGGTGGGTAGTAGGTTCAGATGTAACATTCCTGATCTACGTCGATCCGGCTCTGAACACGGTGCTATAAGGCACCGGAGTCAACCCTTGCATGGACCTCACTGTTTACAAAGGCACCCATGGGATCACAAAAGGCGACTATCTACAACGGGTAGAGATAACGGCCCGGAGGGGGGACCCTTTTAACATGGAAACCACACACACGTTCGGATTCATCGCGAGGCGGTTGAAAAATTCGTGCGGGAGTTTGATAAATTGAAAAGTGCGGTACGGTGCGGAAATTTTTCTCGGGAAAGTGGTGCAATTGTGAAAAGGCATATCGGAAGAAGATTAAAACATAGAAGAAGGAAGAAAAGCAGTGGAAAAGTGTGAAAATTGCTGGTGATTCTTAAGGCACAAGGGACGCCATTTTGAAACTAATCAGTGCGCGAGAAGAAGAAGAAGCATAAAGCTAGAAAAGTGTGAAGAACAGGAATGATGGGGAACGATGATCCCCGATCTGGGGGCAGTAGGCGGATCGCAAAAATTAATGGATACTGGACATGACATTGCAGCGGCAACAGGGAATGTACACAAAGAAATCCTGGAGCACCGAAGGAAAACATCACCTACACAAGCATGGACACGGGACCATATCGCATCTACTTTGAGTTGCGGGACAGGGCTGAAGGACAAAAAATAAACAAGTTTTCGCTAGGAGCAAGTCTTCGCAAAATGGAACAGTACAAGCCGTTCATCACGGATATGAAGTATGTCGGACTGCACAAAATCATCGTTTTCGTGAGCAGCTATATCAAAGCAAACGCTTTGGTAAACGATGTCAACAGTGGATGCAGTATCTATCGTGCTTACGTGCCCAAGCATCTCGTGAGTATCACGGGGGTGATCCCTGGAATACCGACTGAAATCGATATTGACGACATCAAGGCGGACGTCATCTGTGAAGTTCCGAGCTTGGAAATCAACAGGATGACGTGGTGGGATGGACAGAAAAGAGTACCGATCAACCGCCTTAGCATTACGTTCCGAGCCAAAGAGCTGCCAACCCTTGTTAAAATCTTTTGCTGCGTCAGTCGAGTGAAGACATTCACTCAAAAGTCGTGGTCTGCAGGAACTGCCTAAGGTATGGACATCGAACGGACAACTGCAGAGGAGCAAGACGGTGTGACCGATGCACCCTCAGACACGAGGAAGAGCAGGATTTCGCGAACTGCCAGAATCAGAAGAAGTGTGTACACTGCCGTAGTACCGAGCACGATTCGACCGATTCAAACTGTCCGGAACAAAACGACAACTCAAAATCAAAACTCTCATGGCGAAGCGAAATCTAACCTATACCGAAGCCAGGGAGGAAGTTCCCACAGTATCCACAGAACCTGTACGAGCCTTTGATGAACATCGACGAATTCCCGGCAGTGGACCAAACATATGCAACGATGACAAGCGGACAATACACCTGGAAGGACCCGCTTCGAGCGCAGTGGATACAAACGAACCAAGAAAGGAAGAAGATACAGGCAGCAGTGCAAATTCAAAAGGAGGAGAAGGATAAACAGCGCGGAAAGAAACCAAGAATGACAATACCGAAACAGACGAGCAACACTAGAGTGGAAAGGAATCAAATTGTCAAGAACTTGCAAAGTGATGGTGTTACAGGAGTGGCCCTACAAAATCCTTTCACCGTGACGGAGAAAGAGCGTTGGGAAACCATGATGCAAGAAGCGTACTCAAAATCGAATCGAACACATCAAGAAGCAATGATGACTTTTTACTCGGACTTCATTGGAATGCTCGGACAACGCGACGATATAAAGAATTTGTTCAATATGTGCACCAAAAAGCATTTTAATCTCGCCAATACGGTAGTATGTAGCACAGAAACGCAACAGCAGGCAGTCAACTTTAACAACTAAAATGGCTTCTAACGATATATACATCCTACAAACTAACATCCAAAGTCTTTACAAAAATAAGGCAGAACTTCACCGACTAGTGACAGGATCAAATTACACAGCAGCTATTCTTTCTGAAACGTGGACTCAGACAGATTTGGAGAACACCAACAAGTACAACGTTGCTGGTTTCCATTTCGTACCTCACTCTAGAGATGACGGATACGGCGGGGCAGGGGTGCTGTTATCCAACAAATGGAATTTCGCTAAAATCTCAATGGCAACAACATCACGCCTAACGCAAGTAGTAAGTATACACATTTTACACCTAGATATCGTCGTTACATCGGTATACGTTAGTCCGACGATCACAGCAGTGGATTTTGAAAACGATATCCAATCAATAGTTGCAAGTTTGCGAAACTATAGAAGAGTTATCGTTGGTGGTGACTTTAATGCACACCATTTAAGCTGGGGAGACGAAAATACCGATCGAAGGGGCGAAATTCTAATGAACGCTGTGAATCAAAGTAGCTTTCTGCTACTCAACGATGGAACACCTACGTACATTCCGCTGAGACTAGATCGCCGTCCGACTGCCATTGACATAACTTTGTGTTCGCCATGTTTTGCAAACTGTATGCAATGGAAAGCATTGGACAACAGTATTGGTAGCCATCATCGATGTATTCAAATTGTTTGGACACAGGAGAGGACAGTTCGATCCGGTTATTTCTTTGACAAGAAAGCAATAGGAAAACAAATTTTCGAGTTGCGCGCCGAGGATGTCTCTACAATAAGCGATCTGCAAAGACAAGTCAAGAAGATATATAAAGACAACAAGAAAAAGGACATAAGGACACCAAAATTCTGGTGGTCCGAAGAAGTAGATGCTGTATGGAAGGAGAAGAATAGGGCGAGACAACAGTTCAACCGGGTAGCAAGCATGGAAAACCTACTGGAGTTAAAACGGAAGGCTGCGTTGTTCCAACGGAAGAAAAGAGAAGAAATCAAGAAGAAGTATGATGGATTCCCAGATGAAGTGGGACCGTTCACGTCGGCTAAAGAGTTGTGGATGAAAGTGGGGCGGTTAACCGGAAAAAGGAATGCGAAAAAGGGAAACAACATTATATATGACGACCAAGCATCAGCGGAACTCTTCTTGGACACTCACTTTGGGACTAACGATGTACAACTTGGGTACACAACAGGAATGTTCAGCACAACCACACTGCTGGACAAAGAAAGCTGGAATAGGATACTTAACAGCAAAAATGGAAGATCAGCTCCTGGTGAAGACAACCTGACGTACGAGATGCTTCGGTATTTACGACCCGAGGTAACAGCAAGCATTATAGAGGATTTAAACAACATGTGGCAGCGAGGTTGCTTGAATGATAACCTGAAAACCATCAAAGTCGTCGCAATCCCCAAGCCAGGGCGTGACCAAAATACACCGTCTGGGAAAAGGCCGATTTCATTAGTCCCAACGCTTACTAAAGTAGCCAACACAGCTGTTTTGGAGCGACTTAAAGAAATACTTGACAACGCAAATGCACTTCCGGAAAACTCGTTTGGATTCAGAAAGGGATTGTCAACCAACACCTGCATTTCCTTCGTAACGAACTGGATCAAAGAAAGTAAACGAAGCAACATGGTAACGGCACTGATTTGCATAGATCTCTCTAACGCGTTCAATGCGGTTCGCACAGACAGGTTAGAGGAGATCCTATCCAGAGTAGGTGTACCACACGACATTCTTATGTGGATATCAAGTTTCTTAAGGAATAGAACCATCTTTCTACAAACTCGTAACAAGAAGATCAGTAGGACCATCAGCAATGGGCTTCCGCAAGGTGATGTGTTGTCCCCCACACTCTTCAACGTTTATACTCTAGAACTGCACAAAATCGAGAAGGATGGAGTCGTACTTGTACAATACGCAGACGAATTTGGCATTTTGGTCAAGGCGAAGACGTTGGACAAGCTAAAAAGATACTGCACAGGGATATCTGAACGAGTTCTCCGAAAAAGCAGCCCACCTGCATCTGGAAATAAACGCTGCCAAAACCAAAGCCATACTTTTCCAAAATAATGACAAGGAATTAAACATTGGTATTAATGGGACGAAAATTGAAACGGTGAAAAACCATCGCTACTTGGGAATCACGATTGACCGCTACCTAAGTTTTGGAGTACACATTAGAGAGGTTCGAGAAAAAGTTCAACACAGGCTCAATATGGTGAAAATCTTGAGCGGTACTAAAAGCGGAGCACACCCGGAAACACTAGGACGAATATACGTAGCATTGTGCAGAAGCGTTTTAAGAATACGGTTGCTCGGTGTACAACAATGCGAAACCCACAAATCGGCGCATAATATCAGTCATCAACAACCAATGTTTACGAAAAATTGTAGAACAACTAAATCCACACCGCTTAATGCGCTATCAGCGTTAAGTGGACAGGAGCCGTTGGAGTTCAGACAGGAGTACATTGGCATTCGGGAGGTCGCTCGACACTTCTCAAGAAATGATGTGATCGCGAAACAGTTAAAAATACAACGCTGCCCGACGACCATGACAAATGGGACGCATTTACCTACCAAGAAAGGCTGTACTGGATAAACAAGGAACTCTTTGGATCTATCAGCCCGCTAACGACAGCGACAGATGACATTGACGAAGTGGTAATCGAACCGCACTTGGAGAACTTGCTGTCAGCAAAAAGACAACGACACGAGGAAGCTTAAACAAATGGCACTATTTGTAATGAACGGTCGCAATAAAGGAAGAGGGAGAATCTTTACAGACGCCTCGAAAGAAGGATCAGTCTGTGGAATAGGTGTTTTTGTAGAAAATACGATGAAAAGAATGAGCTACAAACTTGCAAAGGAAACAAGCGTTACATCTGCGGAAATAATTGCCATTCAGATGGCAACACACATAATAGAGCAGGATCAGCTTCGAAATTATGTAATATATACGGACTCCCGATCAGCTTGCCTCATGCTAGCAAATGCCAAGGACTCAAAGGCAGACGAAGGAATTTTGATCGAAATTTTGGTCAAGTGTCAACGATGGAATATCGCCATACAGTGGATTCCTAGCCATGTGTCGATTAGCAGAAACGAAACTGCAGATGTGCTCGCCAAAGCCGGCGTCACTTCAGTGAACGTCATAAACCACACAATTCAACTTAAAGATGCCTACTTAAACGCAAAAGCTCACTCGAAAGACGAACGAACCAATGGTATGCAGCATATTCGGAGGAAAAAGGGACGAAATTCTTTGCGGCGCAACCTGAGTTTTACAAGGCCGCTTGGTACAAAAAAGTCGACATGAAAGGCAGTAACGTGAAACTGATTAACCGTCTGATGACAAGCCACGATTATTCGAAATATTGGTTACATCGCATGAAAATATCTGATGATGCAGAGTGTGAACTATGTGGAGAACCGGAAACGTCGGAACATTTGATACTTCATTGCCCCCGTTTCGGCAGAATAAGAATGCAGTTTTCGTTCGATAATAAATACAACAACCTCATCGAATTGTTTAAGACCGGCAAAAGTGACCTTTTTAAGGAAGTAGCAGATTTTGTCAGAAAGGCTAAATTGGACCTCTAAACTCCCAAACTGGCTTATAAAAGAGAATCGTCCAAGCAGACGTTAAAAAACACGGAGGGCATATAGTCTTAGTCACTCGCCCTGTACTAGAGCTGTCAACACGAGATTGCGGCTCACACGAGAAAGAAGAAGAAGAACATGGAAACGAATACAAAAATCAACGAAGGAGCAGGCGGAGCGATTGTTTTCGCAAAGAGTGGGAAGCTGCAGCGATCTCCAGTGATGGCGCAGGCAGCAGTAGCAAGTACCAGCAGTTTGGCCAAGACTTCTGAGAACCAGGCAGGCCAACAGGAGCTAGGACCCGAGAATAGGGTGTCCACACCAAAATCGGCAAGTAGTGTTATTCAGGAGGAACTACAACTTGGGAGGTCCAACCTGATGGAAGTGCGGAAGCGAGTCAACGAACTTTATGACTTCGTGAAGGACAAACACAATGTCCACACTAAGATAAAGGTTCTAGTGACGAGCATCAAATCCGCCGTTAAAGCTGCCGAGCACGAACAGAACGCGCTCAAAAAAAGAGCTGAGGCAGCTGAAAAAACGCTGAGAGAGGGAGCGGAGCATGCAGCAGACACACAGCAGACACCAATGAGCATCAAAATACTCGCACGGAGAAGCGAAGCAGGGACTCGCCAGGGGAGCAGGAAGTCCCGAAGAAGCAGCGGAACGTGCACGATTGTGCTAACGTACTAAAGGATGGCGCCAAGAACGGTGAATGGCAAACCGTAGAAAGCCAGCGAGAGAAGAGGAAGAAGCAGAAGGCGACTGTGGAAAAGAAGAAGGAACAGAAGAAGAAAGAAAAACGTCGATCTCCTCAGGAGAGGGTCAAGGGCGACGCCCTGATCATCGAAGCGAGCGACAGGACGACGTATGCAGCAATCCTAAGGAAAGTAAGAGAAAACCCGGATCTCAAGGACTTGGGAGAGAAAGTAGTGAGGACTAGGCGTACCCAGAAGGGGGAGTTGCTGTTCGAGCTGAAGAAAGATCCAACAATCAAAAGCTCGGCCTTCCGGGAGCTCGTTGCCAATTCCTTGGGCAGTGAAGCAAACGCAAGAGCTCTTACACAGGAAGCAGTAGTCGAGTGCAGAGACCTGGACGAGATTACGTCGGAAGACGAACTGAGGGAGGCTCTTGTCTCACAATGTATGCTGAGTGAGGTGCAGATGACGATCCGGCTTAGGAAAGCGTACGGTGGTACACAAGTAGCAGCGATACGATTACCAGCAGTTGCTGCCAACAAAATGGTGGAGGTGGGCAAGGTGAAAGTCGGATGGTCGGTGTGCCCGTTGAGACTCACTCCGCGGGTCACCAAAGAGATGGAGAGATGCTTCAAATGCATGGCGTTTGGACACCAGGCGCGAAACTGCAAAGGTCCGGATAGATCCGGTCTATGTAGAAAATGTGGCGAAGAAGGACACGTTGCTAGGGACTGTACGAAGCAACCGCGATGCCTGCTCTGCAAACCGGAGGACGGAAACGACCATACGACGGGTGGCTTGCATACAAGAAGGCGATGGCGGGCCGAGATTAATGGAGATCATCCAGTTGAATCTCAATCATTGCGACACCGCACAGCAGCTGTTGTGGCAGTCGACAACAGAAGCAATGTGCGACGTGGCAATTATTGCTGAGCCGTACCGGATCCCTTCTGACAACGGCAACTGGGTGGCGGATGCTACGGGGATTGCGGCTATCCAAGTGATGGGCAGATTTCCTATCCAAGAGGTGGTAGACAGCTCTAACGAAGGTTTTGTTGTCGCCAAAATCAACGGGATCTTCGTGTGTAGCTGCTACGCACCCCACAGTGGACTTTAGAGCAGTATAACCGGATGCTGGATGCACTCACGGAGAAGCTGATCGGCCTTAAACCCGCAATCATCGGAGGCGACTTCAATGCTTGGGCAGTGGATTGGGGAACGCCAGAGGATACAGTTTGCTGGAGGTGCTTGCAAAGCTGGAAGTCAGACTGTGCAATGAAGGTACCGTTAGTACATTTCGCAGAGACAGCAGGAAGTCCATCATTGACGTGACGTTTTGCAGCCCGTCGCTGGTGAGAAACATGAACTGGAGAGTTTGTGAGGACTACACTCATAGTGATCACCAAGCTATCCGGTATAGTGTTGGAACACGGCTACCGACGACGCGGAGAGGGATAAGGACTACCGGGCGAAGATGGAAAACGAAGGACTTTGACAAGGAGCTTTTCATCGAAGCACTTCGAGTTGACAGCGGCGCAATAAATCTGGAAGCAGATGAACTGACGGAAACGTTAGCGAGGGCTTGCGATGCGTCGATGCCAAGAAAACTGGAGCCATTAGACAGCCGACGCCCAAATTACTGGTGGAACGAATCTCTTGCCAATCTTCGTGCTGCCTGTCTCAGGGCCAGGAGACGTTTTCAGAGGGCAAGGTCTGAAACGGTAAGAGAAGAACGTAAGATAGTTTTCCGGGAAGCTAGAGCGGCTTTCAAACGGGAGATCAAAGTCAGCAAGTCCAACTGCGTCAAGCAGTTGTGCCAAGAAGCTGACGCTGATCCTTGGGGCAATGCTTATCGGGTGGCAATAACGAAAATCAAGGGTCCAGCGACGCCAGCGGAGATGTGTCCGGACAAGCTGAAGATCATCGTGGACGGTCTTTTCCCGCAACATGATTCTACGATGTGGCCGCCTGCACCGTACGAAGATGAAGACCGTGTCACCATTGCAGGTATGCAAGTCTCCAACGACGAGCTGTCATCAGTGGCGAAGGGTCTGAAGAAGAAGAAAGCTCCGGGTCCGGATGGAATTCCAAACGTGGCTTTAAAAACTGCGATACTGGCGTTTCCAGATTTGTTCAGGATGGTGCTGCAGAAATGCCTAGCAGATGGTTACTTTCCGAATAAGTGGAAGATTCAGAAACTGGTGTTACTGCCGAAACCAGGAAAACCGTTGGGGAGTCCAGCTTCGTATAGGCCCATATGCCTGCTGGATACACTGGGGAAGCTTCTGGAAAGGATTATCCTTAACAGGCTGACGCAGTTCACGGAGGGTGAGATCGGCTTGTCGGAGAAGCAGTTTGGATTCCGAAAAGGCAGATCGACGGTGGATGCAATTAAAGCGGTCGTTGAAGTTGCAGAGAAAGCATCCAAGAAAAAGAGGTGTGGCAATCGGTTCTGCGCCGTAGTAACAATTGACGTCAAAAACGCGTTCAACAGTGCCAGCTGGGAGGCCATCGCCGTAGCGCTGCATGGAATGCGGGTTCCTGGCTATTTGTGTAGAATCCTTAAGAGCTACTTCGAAAACCAGATTCTGGTCTACGATACGAACTCGGGGCAGAAGTCGATTAGGGTTACGGCGGGTGTTCCGCAAGGCTCCATACTTGGCCCAATGCTGTGGAACGTTATGTACAACGGAGTGCTAAAGCTGAAGTTGCCCAAAGGCGTGCAGATCTTCGGATTCGCGGATGATGTCGTTCTAACGATAACCGGAGAGTCGCTGGAAGAGGTAGATATGCTGGTGGCGGAGACGACCGACGCAGTTGAAAACTGGATGAATGGGGTCAAGCTGCAGCTTGCTCACCACAAAACGGAAGTGATGCTGGTCAGCAACTGCCGAATCATACAGCGAATGCAGATTATCGTCGGAGAGCACGACATACCGTCCGTGCGGGCTTTGAGACATCTAGGAGTGATGATCGACGACCGTTTGAATTTCAACACCCATGTCGACTATTCTTGCGAGAAGGCGGCAAAGATGGTCAGTGCGCTTGCTAGGATCATGCCGAACGTTGGCGGACCGAGAGGCAGCTGTAGGCGTCTTCTGGCGACCGTATCATCCTAAATACTTAGGTACGGCGTTCCAGCCTGGGGAGCTGCGCTCAAGACGAAACGTAATCGCAGGAAGTTGAATAGCGTGTTTCGTCTAATGGCCATTCGAGTGGCGAGTGCGTACCGAACAATTTCGTCAGAGGCAGTTTGCGTTATCGCAGGGATGATTCCAATCTGCATAACCTTAGCAGAGGATATCGAGTGCTACCAACGGAGAGGTACCAGAAATGTGAGGAGACGATGAGACTGGACTCAATGGTGAAGTGGCAGCAGGAGTGGGACAATGCAGACAACGGAAGGTGGACCCACCGGCTCATCCCCAATGTGTCGACGTGGGTGAACAGGGAGCATGGAGAGGTGAACTTTCACCTCACTCAGTTCCTATCCGGACACGGTTGTTTCCGCCAATATCTGCACCGATGTGGCCATGCGTCATCGCCATTCTGCCCGGCGTGTATCAACGTAGAGGAGACTCCAGAGCACGTGTTATTCGATTGTCCGAGGTTTGCGGAAGCACGTAGAGGAATGCCTGCCCTAAGCGTGGACAACATCGCAGAGCAGAATGTGCCACGATGAAGATACGTGGAATGTGGTAAGCAGAGTCGTGAGGCAAATATTGTCAGAGCTGCAGCGTAGATGGAGAAGGGACCAGCAAACAAGCGTCAGCTCGGAGGAAAATCCAGCATAGTGAGCAGTGTTGGCCTCGGGTCGTCAGGGCGCCGGTGAACCGGAAGTTTTCGGCCAACCGGAATCGTCGGACCGACTTCGGCACTCGATCAGTCAACCTGCTGAAGAAAGAAGAAAGAAGAAGGAAGTGCTTCGGGTATGTAGGGCACCGCCAGTGCGGACGTTATCCACCACCGGAACTGTCGGACCACCTCTGCAACCCGAAGACGAAGTCGGCGCAATGCGCGAAAGCGTGCCCTGCGATAGCCGCCGGTAGTCAGGGGCACCATCAGTGCGGAAGTTTCCTTCACCGGAACTGGTGGACCACCCTCGACGCCGGGGAAGTCAGGAGGATTCGAGTGAGGAAGTTTGCGGCACGACCGCCGAGGATCGAGACAATGTAGCAGTGGATCTCAGCAAGCCAGTCGGCGAACTAGCCTAAGCTAGGGGCCGGAATTTTAGAAGAAGTGCATGAGCACAGCCCCCCGAAGTAGTCGCAGCATCCAGTGGTCCCAGGGGATCGAGGCAAGGAGGATAAGGGACCCGGTTTATCCAGGGAGGCACATTTTTAGCAGGTCAGGAGGAGCCCATCCCTGTTCGCCTTCGAGCATAGTGTGCGTGCTCGAGGTGTCTGTCGCGCAGATTTTGATGGCCTTTAACCCTTGTAAAAAAAAAAAAACACACACACACACACACACACACACACACACACACACACACACACACACACACACACACACACACACACACACACACACACACACACACACACACACACACACACACACACACACACACACACACACACACACACACACACACACGTCAAACCCAATTTATTTAATTTATGTGGTTGATGAATGAGGGGCCCTCCTTAGCCGTGCGGTAAGATGCGCGGCTACAAAGCAAGACCATGCTGAGGGTGGCTGGGTTCGATTCCCGGTGCCGGTCTAGGCAATTTTCGGATTGGAAATTGTCTCGACTTCCCTGGGCATAAAAGTATCATCATGCTAGCCTCATGATATACGAATGCAAAAATGGTAACCTGGCTTAGAAACCTCGCAGTTAATAACTGTGGAAGTGCTTAATGAACACTAAGCTGCGAGGCGGCTCTGTCCCAGTGTGGGGATGTAATGCCAATAAGAAGAAGAAGGTTGATGAATTTTGATGCTGTACGTATTTCGGTACCCCACGGTAGTGTAAGTGGGTTCATTTCATACGAACACGTTCTACAAAGCAGCGTTTACTATGTCAAATGAAGCTAAATGGTCCACGGATAAAAAGTAATAGGTTTGGATATTACTTTTTATCCATATACCATCGAAATAGAATAAAATAAAACGTGTAATTGCAAACCCCAGACTTCAAATCATATTAGCTCTTTTTTCTTAAATTGTACTCTTTGCAAGTTTAGATTATCGACTTTCTTTTTACTTTTAACTATGTGGAAAATGATACTGAGGACCAAAAAATGTGTATTGAAGAGGAGAATATTTATGAAATATGCAAAAATATCCACGATGGGAATCTAACCAACACTTCCCAGTTCGGTAGACGGGTGCTCTACCACATCACCGCTAGGGTAACTTATTGGGGGTAGCATTAGGTTTACCGTAGCATAGTGGTAGAGCACCCGTTCGATTCCCACCAGTTGATATTTCTGCACATTTAATAAATATTCTACTCTCCAAAACACATGTTTTCGACGAGCTCGGTGGTCTAGTGGCTACCGCTTCTGCCTTATAAGCAGGAGGTCGTGGGTTCAATTCCAGGCTCGTCCCTTTCCTACATTGTATTTCTATCTTAGTTCTTCCTGTGTTTCACGTTAAACCAAAACGATTCCTACTGTTATAACCTTCCACACAATTCCAAAAAAAACCTCCCGTGGCACCTATGAGAGGTCGTAGAGTTCTCTGCATCTTTCTTAAGTAGGTGTCCAACAAACCATCCTTCCCCTTCCTCAGCATTCGCAAGGACGTGGCCAGGACAGATCTCGACTATTGGAGAGTACATTGCTTGCATCTTAGAGTTAGTGATTAGTCACAAATCAATATCTGTGGTAACGGATGAAAATGATGCCTTTCTCATACAATAGTCTTGGTTTGTCTACGAATTTGTGCGAACTGCTAAATGCTAATGCTAATGCTAATACTCCCCAAAACACATGTTTTCGGTTCTCAGTATTGTTTTCCACATAGTTTCAATTGTAGTCGCTACATTTCCTTGACCCACTCACATGCCCACAATGTATTGCACGATGCTTGGGCTAACTTCTTATAATTACATATTTTTTGTTATTTTTTTATATTTTAAATTACTGAAGCATTGGAGATAATACACACCTTTTGCGCACAGTTTCTATAATTGTGTTATACATATCTGCACTTTGTAGTTGGAATACCAATTTATCATCTAACCCGTTTGCTACAAGCAATTTTTCTACACTGCAGTTGTACTTTTCTTCGACGGTGTAAGCCCTTGGCGATTACGGCTTACTAATCAAAAAGTTACCACTTGACACGGGCACAATCATCCCAAACTTAATTAACCGTCTGAGCCAACAATTTTGTACAAAACATATAATCCGTATCTAATTAACCCTCTAAGACCCGGGACGAACGGATTTTTTTCAAATGGCTCGCATTCAGCACCTGATCGTCGGAATTCCTCGCGGTTTCGTTTGTGCTCAATGGGAATAGCTATATTTTTGCTCTGATACATTTTCAAATAAAAATTTTTGTTCAGGTTCGAGTTATTGCTAAAAATAAGTGTGCGCGGGGGTGTTTTTCCTATTATTCAAACATCTCTTCAATATTCTGGACGTGTTCATGCCCAAAATTTATCAAATCACCCATCAAACCAACCCAAAAAGATATTTGTAAAGATTTTTAGTCGATTCCGATGTTTTCTCCATTTTAGTAGGGCAGGATTGACTGCATTCAGGGCCGCATTCAGGGGTTACAATGGTAGAGTATGGGCTAAAATTTCAATTACAATGAAATTTGCATGAGGTAATAAGCATGCGGCTGCACAAATTTTACAAATCAGGAGTTTTAAATATTTAATTTTCAATTGAAATTGACCTTCTGAAATTTCTTATCAGGGCCGGATTTAGGGGTCAAAATGAAGGTGACCAGGGGCCATATTACCAATTGCAATGAAACAGGGCATGCGACTGCTCAAACTTCATGAAAACACATCAGGAGCTCAAAGAACTCTGTTTGAATTTGAAATTGACCTTCTGAAATTTTGACCAGGGCCGGATTCAGGGGTCCAAATGGGGAGAGCAAGGGCCATATCACCAAAAGCAATGAAACTGGGCATGCGACTGCTCAAACATCATGGAAACACATCAGGAGCTCAAAGAACTCTGCTCGAACTTCAAATTGTCTTTCCGAAATTTTGACCAGGGCCGGATTCAGGGGTCCGAATGGGTAGAGCAAGGGCCATATCACCAAAAGCAATGAAACTGGGCATGCGACTGCTCAAACATCATGGAAACACATCAAGAGCTCAAAGAAATCTGTTACAAATGGAAATTGATCTTCTGAAATTTCAACCAGGGCCGGATTTAGGAGTGAAAATGGGGAGTGCAGGGGCCATATAACCAATTGCAATGAAACAGGGCATGGGACTGCTCAAACTTCATGAAAACACATCAGGAGCTCAAAGAACTCTGCTCGAACTTCAAATTGTCTTTCCGAAATTTTGACCAGGGCCGGATTCAGGGGTCCGAATGGGGAGAGCAAGGGCCATATCACCAAAAGCAATGAAACTGGGCATGCGACTGCTCAAACATCATGGAAACACATCAAGAGCTCAAAGAAATCTGTTACAAATGGAAATTGATCTTCTGAAATTTCAACCAGGGCCGGATTTAGGAGTGAAAATGGGGAGTGCAGGGGCCATATCACCAATTGCAGTGAAACAGGGCATGGGACTGCTCAAACTTCATGAAAACACATCAGGAGCTCAAAGTATTCTGTTCGAACTTGAAACTGCTCTTATACAAGTTATAGGAATTTCTCCGAAAAATCCTCCAGGAATTCCTCCAGAAGTTCCTCCGGGAATTCCTCCGAAAGTTCCTCCAGAAATTCCTCCGGAAGTTCCTCCAAAGTTCCTCCATAAATTCCTCCGGAAGTTGTCTCGGGAATTCCTCCGGAAGTTCCTCCAGGAATTCCTCCCGAAGTTCCTCCAGGAATTCGTCCGGAAGTTCCTCCAGGAAATCCTTCAGAAGTTCCTCCAGGAATTTCTCCGGAAGTTCCTCCAGGAATTCCTCCGGAAGTTCATCCGAAAAAAATCCTGGAGGAACTCTCGGAGAAATTCCTGGTGGAATATCCGAAGGAATTCCAGGAGGAAATTCCGTAGGAGTTTCTGGAGGAGCTTCCGAAGGAATTCCTGGTGGAACTTCCGGAGGAATTCCTGATGGAACTTCCGAAGGAATTACCGGTGGAACTTCCGGAGGAATTCCTGATAGAACTTCCGAAAGAAATCCCGGTGGAACTTCCAAAGGAATTCCTGGTGCAACTTCCGAAGGAATTCCTGGTGGAACTTCCGAAGAAATTCCTGGTGGAACTTCCGAAGGAATTCCTGGAGGAACTTCCGAAGGAATTCTTGGAGGAACATCCGAAGGAATTCCTGGTGGAACTTCCCAAGGAATTCATGGTGCAACTTCCGAAGGAATTCCTGGTGGAACTTCCGAAGGAATTCCTGGTGGAATTTCCGAAGGAATTCCTGGTGGAACTTCCGAAGGAATTCCTGGTGGAACTTCCGAAGGAATTCCTAGTGAAACTTCCGAAGGAATTCCTAGTGAAACTTCCGAAGGAATTCCTGGAGGAACTTCCGGAGGAATTCCTGGAGGAACTTCCGGAGGAATTCCTGGAGGAACTTCCGGAGGAATTCCTGGAGGAACTTCCGGAGGAATTCCTGGAGGAACTTCCGGAGGAACTTCTGGAGGAATTCCTGGAGGAACTTCCGGAGGAATTCCTGGAGGAGTTTCCGGAGGAATTCCTGGAGGAGCTTCCGGAGGAATTCCTGGAGGAACTTCCGGAGGAATTCCTGGAGGAACTTCCGGAGGAATTCCTGGAGGAACTTCCGGAGGAATTCCTGGAGGAACTTCCGGAGGAATTCCTGGAGGAACTTCCGGAGGAATTCCTGGAGGAACTTCGGAGGAATTCCTGGAGGAACTTCCGGAGGAATTCCTGGAGGAACTTCCGGAGGAATTCCTGGAGGAACTTCGGAGGAATTCCTGGAGGAACTTCCGGAGGAATTCCTGGAGGAACTTCGGAGGAATTCCTGGAGGAACTTCCGGAGGAATTCCTGGAGGAACTTCCGGAGGAATTCCTGGAGGAACTTCGGAGGAATTCCTGGAGGAACTTCGGAGGAATTCCTGGAGGAACTTCCGGAGGAATTCCTGGAGGAACTTCCGGAGGAATTCCTGGAGGATCTTCGGAGGAATTCCTGGAGGAACTTCCGGAGGAATTCCTGGAGGAACTTCCGGAGGAATTCCTGGAGGAACTTCCGGAGGAATTCCTGGAGGAACTTCCGGAGGAATTCCTGGAGGAACTTCCGGAGGAATTCCTGGAGGAACTTCCGGAGGAATTCCTGGAGGAACTTCCGGAGGGATTCCTGGAGGAACTTCCGGAGGGATTCCTGGAGGAACTTCCGGAGGAATTCCTGGAGGAACTTCCGGAGGAATTCCTGGAGGAACTTCCGGAGGAATTTATGGAGGAGATTCCAGAGGAATTCCCGGAGGAACTTCTGGAGGAATTCTTGCAGGATTTTCTGGAGAAATTTCTGAAATTTTTATAAGAGCAGTTTCAAACAGAATACTTTGAGCTCCTGATGTGTTTTCATGATGTTTGAGCAGGCGCATGTTCAGTATCATTGCTATTGATGATAGGGCCCAATCTCCATATTTTCATCCCTGAATCCGGCCCTGGTTGAAATTTCAGAAGGTCAATTTCAAATTCAAACAGAGTACTTTGATATCCTGATGTGTTTTCATGAAGTTTGAGCAGTTGCATGCCCTGTGTCATTGCAATTGGTGATATTGCCCCTGCACTCCCCATTTTCACTCCTGAATACGGCCCTGGTGTAAATTTCGGAAGATCAATTTCCATTTGAAACAGATTTCTTTGTGCTCCTGATGTGTTTCCATGATGTTTGAGCAGTCGCATGCCCAGTTTCATTGCTTTTGGTGATATGGCCCTTGCTCTCCCCATTTGGACCCCTGAATCCGGCCCTGGTCAAAATTTCGGAAAGACAATTTGAAGTTCGAGCAGAATTCTTTGAGCTCCTGATGTGTTTTCATGAAGTTTGAGCAGTCGCATGCCCTGTGTCATTGCAATTGGTGATATTGCCCCTGCACTCCCCATTTTCACTCCTAAATACGGCCCTGGTGTAAATTTCGGAAGATCAATTTCCATTTGAAACAGATTTCTTTGTGCTCCTGATGTGTTTCCATGATGTTTGAGCAGTCGCATGCCCAGTTTCATTGCTTTTGGTGATATGGCCCTTGCTCTCCCCATTTGGACCCCTGAATCCGGCCCTGGTCAAAATTTCGGAAAGACAATTTGAAGTTCGAGCAGAGTTCTTTGAGCTCCTGATGTGTTTTCATGAAGTTTCAGCCCTGTGTCATTGCAATTGGTGATATGGCCCCTGCACTCCCCATTTTCACTCCTAAATACGGCCCTGGTTGAAATTTCGGAAGATCAATTTCCATTTGAAACAGATTTCTTTGTGCTCCTGATGTGTTTCCATGATGTTTGAGCAGTCGCATGCCCAGTTTCATTGCTTTTGGTGATATGGCCCTTGCTCTCCCCATTTGGACCCCTGAATCCGACCCTGGTCAAAATTTCAGAAGGTCAATTTCAAATTCAAACAGAGTTCTTTGAGCTCCTGATGTGTTTTCATGAAGTTTGAGCAGTCGCATGCCCAGTTTCATTGCAATTGGTGATATGGCCCCTGGTCACCCCTATTTTGACCCCTAAATCCGGCCCTGATAAGAATTTCAGAAGGTCAATTTCAATTGAAAATTAAATATTTAAAACTCCTGATTTGTAAAATTTGTGCAGCCGCATGCTTATTACCTCATGCAAATTTCATTGTAATTGAAATTTTAGCCCATACTCTACCATTGTAACCCCTGAATGCGGCCCTGAATTCAGTCAATCCTGCCCTACTAAAATGGTGAAAACATCGGAATCGACTAAAAATCTTTACAAATATCTTTTTGGGTTGGTTTGATGGGTGATTTGATAAATTTTGGGCATGAACACGTCCAGAATATTGAAGAGATGTTTGAATAATAGGAAAAACACCCCCGCGCACACTTATTTTTAGCAATAACTCGGACCTGAACAAAAATTTTTATTTGAAAATGTATCAGAGCAAACATATAGCTATTCCCATTGAGCACAAACGAAACCGCGAGCAATTCCGACGATCAGGTGCTGAATGCGAGCCATTTGAAAAAAATCCGTTCGTCCCGGGTCTTAGAGGGTTAACGATGTTAAACACATCTGATTACAAGATTATCAAATCGCACGGAACGAAATCCCGTACGCCGATCAATTTCCTGATGCTTCGAGCACGTGGCTCTCGCTCCCAGTCACATTATCGACCGAACCCAAGACCACGCGAGTGTGTTGAAAAGAAAATTACTTCCATCTTCCAGCTCTAGCCGTGGCTTCTACTGAAAGCGATTACCTCTAGTTCCAAAAAAACGAAACACCATCTAAACCCACCGATTCTACAACCTCCGGCTGCCACCACAACACGGTGCGATGGTTCCTCCCGAGTCTGAAGTTCCGCTACACACGCGGGGCCTTATCTGCCGAATCACGAGAGTTAAACATAATTATTATTTATAAAATCATTTTACATAATTACAGTCAATTTCACCTGAACGGTCCCGGCGCTGACGAAGACGAGGAAACGAGAATCTTTCCGAGTCGGTTCCGAAATGGGCGAAGGAAGAAGGTGGATTAGACTGGATCAAAAATTGTTGGTTGATATTTTCGGTGGTGGTTAACCAATATTCGTTAGATAAGAATAATTTAAAATTTCAGTCTGAGTAACTCAGAACTTCCAAAAATAATTTTAATTTAGTCACATGACAACGGATCAGCCTACGGCGGATGGCCTAGGAAGGGCGCAGCACGATGCTCTAAAGTAGTTCCTGGCATCAGCTGCTGGTTCGCTTTAATTTTTGGAGTGTTTCTCTCAAGAAGGGCCATCGATGTCGTCGTCGTTGTAGTCGACGTCATCGTCATCTATGGACATGCAAGTCCGACCGTGGCAAGTGTGAGCCGTGGGAGGGCGCTTTACTGTAGGAGGATGATGACAGCGGCTATTTTCTATTTGTTCAAGTATGATTGCAATTATGACGATTACCTTTGGAGGGCTTCACGGAAGCAATGTTTGTCATGTTGAATGCGTTGCGTTGCGATCATTTCGTACTTCAATCGAAGTAGTGTCATAATTACTTGTGGCCACTTATTGAATGTGGTCAAATTTTTAGGCAAGCATTCTCAGAGTTGCTTTTCTCATCTAAGTATTTTGCTCATACATAACAAATTTTGAAAGAAATAATGACCCTTGGCTAGTTGCGTTGCTACTGGAACTGTGTCTGCTTGATAATTCAGTTCAATAGGATGTTCCTCATTTGAACTAAATTCTGATTTTTGTTGAGCCAGTATAAGATGGAGCTTATCAGCAAACACAATGCTCCAAGAATTTGGCCTAGCACGGCACGGCAGTGTCAAGCCTGAGATGGCGGATTCGATAGAGATATCTCGTGTTGGAAACAATTTTATCGGCGTCTCTAGCCAATGAGTATCATTGTGCGCCAGCAACGGTGTGTGCATTTGGTAGGTATCGAAATCTCTAAATAAATAATTGAACAAAACTTTCGAACTTTACTCAATATGATTGAAACGCGATAGGTTTGGTCTAAGAAGAAATGCTGCTACATTGACAACTCAAATCAAGCCGAACAGGTAAACCAATTTGTGTTCTATCATGCCACCTCCCAATAGGTAATTGTATTGTTCAGTTTCGCATTTCAAATGTTTCAGGTTGCATTTCTGCACTATCATCGCTTTTAAAACCCAAAACCGATCGCAGTTTGGACGTCACTTTCATTTTTAGCCGATTTTCTTTTTTGGTTGACATCTGGTCGGTGCCAACACGATCATCACTCGATGACGCACGGAAACAGAGTAGAGTAAGATGACGGTTACTCATTTCAATAAGCACAAAATATTTTGAAATGTGTTGATTGATTCTTTCCCGATAGCACCCTTAATGGCGTGTTGTTCCTTCCCGGAAAAAGACGGCTGCGTAGAGGTGAGTTCTTTCAATTTCGATTCGTACCACCGAATGCACACCGATCGAAAGGGAACGAAAGAATGTCGTTTTCACTTAGAGGCAGTCAAATTGATATTGCTTTCTGAATGCCAGTTTAACGATTGTTTTATTGTTCGATGGGTGACGCGCGAGCTCGGAATCAAAGCCCGAAAGGGCTTTGGTTTGGGCACAATCAATCCCAATTAGACATCGAATGACGAATCGCCAGTTATTCGGTTTTAACATTGTTGGATTGAGGTTAAGGCCGTGTATTGGTCGGTGATAATGATTAGCTGGAAGTGAAGGTACTGCAACAACATAAGAAATTCTTGCATAAACAAACTCGGAGACAAGATATCTTCATCGATTCCGGGAAACCATCTCCGAACCGTGAAGAATTTCATCTCGTTAATTAAAAAATCCCAATTTCAGCAGCTGTCCAAGATGGCCACCACATCTCGTTGCAGAGTCGCTGATAGGCCCCGTATCACCTCCACACTGCGAAGTTGTCCGAATTGTGTTGTATGGTTTCCTGCCCGATGATGATGGAGAAGCCGAAGAACGGCAACGCGGAATTCCTGGAAGCGCAAACCGTGGAGACACGGAATCGGACAAAATACAGAACAAAATACGGGAAAAAATTAACGAGATTCGCAAACGACGGTTACACAACCCAGCGAGCAAACGAACGAAAGAACGAGCGCGAAACGTTTGCTGGGGAGGAGACAATTGCCCTCACTTCTCCTCGTCAGCAGATCTCACTCACCTGGACTTTTAATAAGCGATGAATACGACGACGACGACGACGGCGGTTGACTGCCAGTGGTCCTACACTAATGTAGGAACGGAACGAGCCGCCCTGCCTCCGTACATCCAGCTTCATCATCGTCGCAATAGCGAGACCACGAGAAAAGGCGCACAGTGGCCGGTTGAAGATCGAATCCTAGAAAGTTTGTCTTCAATTTCTTAGTTCTCACATCGGTCACAAGGTTTCCGACCATTTCGCAAATCTTAGTGATTGCGCGCCAAAATTCACCGCATGCTGTCCGGAGGTCTCGGACTCGGACGACTCGGATGTTGCCACAAACTTTTTTAAAACTAATTTTATTTGCTAATTATCTAATACATGCATTCATCTCTTAGTCTAGATGTTCCATGTTTTCTTAACACTATCAGATTTTTGGTTATATTTAAAACATTTCAATTGCCTCTGGCAGCTAGGATTTTTCCTTTGGTTCAATTGAACCATGTAGCAATTACAATGTTTTCAACTTAAACTAAACTTAACCTAATGTATACTAAGGATACAAGGAACTAATCGTTACAATAGAAAGTTGCAACGATTTTTGTCTAAAATTGTAAACTATATTTATTATTATTATCGTCTTTATTTAAGAGGTTTTCAGCCCTCGGCTGGCTCACCTCTGGTATCAGAAAAAAAAAAATAAAGGGTATTACATATCATTTTTACAAATTTGTTATTCTAGTTGTTGTTTTTAATAAAAAAGGAGATTTTCAGTGTTCCATCATAGATGGTGCGTATTCCGGAGGGTGTCCATTGTCGTTGCGGGGTCTATTGGGGTTCCAGGGTTAATTCGATTTGTGTTCCATTTTTTTGAGAGAGTAGTCCAATTTCGTTGCCGGGTCGGTTTATTTTTGAGGGGTTCAGGTCGTGTTCCGTGGTTTCTTGAGAATAGTCCAGTTTCGATGCGGGGGTCTTCATTCGTTGGGTTGTCGTGGTGTGATGCCAGGTTTTCTATTATATCCTAGTGTAGAGGTAGGCGTCTTTGAGGAAGTTAATTGTGTTCCTCTCGTCCAGCGGGTTGTTTTGCAGGGCCGAGTAGGCATTGGAGATGTTGTTGTTGGTGCGGGCTGTGTAGTAGATCGGGCATGTGCCGAAGATGTGGTTGATGTTCAGAGTGCAATCACACTCCTCGCATCTGTTATGTATGTTGGTGCCACCCAAGTTATGGGTGACGTTGGTGTGGCCCGTTCTCAGCCTGGAGAGCACCACTTGCTCGTGACGGTTGTCGCTGTCGTTGCCTGGTAGGGTCGAGTTCTTCAGCATGCGACAGAAGTTTCTCTGCCGTCGCCAGTCGTTTGCCCATGCTGTGGCGATTTCTGTTTTTACCCACAGTTTGGCGTCCGCTGCCGGGACTTCTCTGCTCATAAAGCCGTCGGTTCTTCCGAGATTGGCCAGTGCGTCTGCATATTCGTTGCCGGGTATTCCTGCGTGGCCGGGTACCCAGAGGAGTGTGGTGTTGCGGTTGGCTACTGATTCGATCGCTTGGATCCATGGATGCTTGCTGGCTGGTGACGCCAGGGCTGTTAGGACACTAGCCGAGTCCGAAACGATGAGGATTGGCAGTGTGCTGGGTATGGCCATGGCCCTGAAGATTGCGGCTGCTTCAGCTGAGTAGACCGTGCAACGGTCCGACAGTCGGTACGATTCATCGAGGGTGGAGGAGTAAATTCCGATGCCGACTCTGCCGGCAGCCTTGGACCCGTCCGTGAATCGGATGTCGTGTTTCTGGTACCTTTCCCGGATGCGGTTTTTGAAGGTTTCCTGTGCTACAGCTGGGTTTGGGTTTCTTGAGAGGCGTTCTTTGAGCTTGAGGTCTACTTTGGGAGGGGGGGTTTGCCAGTGTCTCGGTCCCAGGCGTCGGAGGCCGGCGATCTTGGGGATGCTTTTACCGCAGAGGTTGTGAAGAGCCGTGTTGGCGTTGTCGTTGAGGTAGTCGTGGTTTCGGCTTGCTTTTGTTCTCTCGGAGTGACCGATGGCCCTGCTGTAGAGGGCGGCGGTAGCTTGGAAACGGAAGGGTAGCACACCGGCCTCGGCGCAGGCCACATCCGCCGGGGTCGACGGGAGCAGTCCGGAGACTATCCGGATGGTCCTGTTATATGTTGGCCCTAGCAGGGCGATAAGGTTGTCAAGGTTGAGGCTGCTCAGCTCGATGCCGTAGAGGAGTCGACTGCAGATGATTGCATTCGCTACTCGGAGCCGCGTTGGGCGGTCGCTCCTAGATCTTCTT
Organism: Armigeres subalbatus; assembly: GCF_024139115.2. NCBI lineage: Eukaryota > Metazoa > Arthropoda > Insecta > Diptera > Culicidae > Armigeres > Armigeres subalbatus. Next base: position 52,915,714 of record NC_085139.1, on the reverse strand, counting down.
TTTGAAATGCTTTTTACGATGTTGATTCTGGATGCACATTCACCCCGTACTCGGTTGCAGTGGTCACTGAAATTGAGTTTCCTGTCCACTGTGACACCGAGGATCTTGCAGGTTTTCTTGGTAGGGATGGGGATTTTGTCGATGGCGATGGGTTGGGTTGGAGGTCGATGGTTGATGCTGCATATATGGGTTCGGGAACACTTACCCGCAGACATAACGTAGCCGGCTGATTTGGCCCATTTGGCCACGTCGTTGACGGCCGCTTGTAGTTTCCGCCGCGTAGCCTTGGGGTGCTTTCCTGTAACCACCAGCAGGACGTCGTCGGCGTACACCAGGATGTATATCCCTTTCGGTAGTCGGTCGAAGACGCCTTCCATCGCGATGAGGAAGAGGGTGACGGCAATTACTGAGCCCTGGGGGACCCCGGTTTCTTCCTTGGTTTTAGTTTAGCTCTTGATGTTTGGTTTCCTACCAGGACCCTAAAGGTTCGGTCTGATAGGAAATTTTTGATGAACTGCAACATGTTGCCGGTAATCCCCCACGACTTCAGTTTTTTTAGTACACCGGGTGTCCAGGTGCGGTTGTACGCCTTCGAGAGGTCCAACGATGCCATTTCGACGTGGTGCTCTTTCCTTCTTGCGTCGTCCAGTATTTGACCCAGTGCGGCGAAGTAGGTGTTGGTACCCTTGCCTGGTCGGAACGCGTGTTGCCTGTTATCCAGGTGGCCGCCTCTCTCCAGTAGCTCGATGAGCCTTCGATTGGCCATTCTATCCATTATCCATCAACAAGGCGTGGCAAGAAGGAACGCTCCCGACACAATGGAAGTCCAGCTTCGTCGTGCCCATTCCGAAAGGCCGCGGCTCTCCCAACGACGTCGACAACTACCGACCCATCGCCCTCACCAGCGTAAACTATATTGTTGGAGATTTGTTGCAATGTCTCAATATTAGAAATTTTATGAAGTTCATTGGTACCACGGAGGCAACTCCAAAATCATTTTCAAAATTTTATTTTGAATCCTCTGAAGTATCTTCTTTCTGGTATTGCAGCAACTAGTTCATATTGGCACAGTATACAACATGGCTGGTCTAAAAAATTGTTTGTAAATCAAAAATTTGTTCTTAAGACAAAGTTTTGATTTTTTGTTTATAAGTGGATATAGACACTTAACATATTTGTTACATTTGGGTTGAATGTGAATGTGAATGTGAATGCTTCATTGTGACATTCAAAAGTTAATGTTTGATCTAGCAGAAGTCCCAAATGTTTAGCTACGCTAGATCAAATAATTGGAACCCCATTCATAGTGACAACATGTCTGCTAGACAGTTTCAAATAAGAAGCTCTCGGCTTATGTCAGAAAATTATAAGCTGAGTTTTCGAAGCATTAGGGGAAAGTTTCCAATTTTTGCAAGTAAGTGAAGAAAATATTCAAACTTTTTTGCAATCTACTACAAATGACACGAAGGCTTCGCCCTTTGGCTGGAAGGCCCGTGTTATTTGCAAATAAAGTTTTTGACACCCTGGTGGTAAATCAGGTAAGTCAGAAGTAAAAATTTTATACAATATGGGCCCCAGTATGCTGCCTTGGGGAACACCAGCTCTTACAGGAAATCTATCAGATTTAGAATTCTGATAGTTTACCTGCAGTGAGGGATCTGATAAATAATTTTGGATCAGTTTAATAATACACATAGGAAAATTAAAATTATTCAATTTTATAATCAAATCTTCATGCCAAACACTGTCAAATGTTTTCTCTATATCAAAAAGAGCAACTCCAGTCGAATATCCTTCATATTTTTGAGCCGAATTAAATTCGTAGCTCTTAATAATTGATGAGTGGTTGAATGCCCATGGCGAAAACCAAATTGCTCATTAACAAAAACAGAATTGTCATTAATATGAACCAGCATTCTATTTAAAATAATCTTTTCAAACAGTTTGCTTATTGAAGAAAGCAAACTAATTGGGCGATAACTAGAAGCCTCAGCTGAATTTTTGTCCGGCTTCAAAATTGTAACAACTTTGGCGTTTTTCCATTCATCTGTAAAGTATGCCAATTGGCAGTTGACAATCAGACTTCGTGGTGCGAGGACGTATATATACTCTCTAATCGCATTGTCTATAACCTCAATTATTTGTGATCAGCCACGTGGCTGTTGAGATATTTTTTTCGCTCCGGGTTGAGTGCAACATGGATGACGGACTAGTGAAAAATACACTGGCGTTTCAGTTCCCTCAGGGGGCGCCAGCACCGTCGTTGGTGGAAATGGCGCGGTTTGTGAAGAACCTCGATGCCGATCTTGATTCTATGGAAACAAGTTATAAGCTGTCAGAAGAAAAATGTGTTTGTGTGAAATTCAAATCGTTACAGGCGATGAAGGAAGCGCAAACGCAAATCCCAGAAATTTGCGTGTTTCGTTATTCCAACGGAGAAAAAGTGGAAGTCAAAATGGCAATAGCAGGCTGCTGTACCAAATATGTGCGAATCTTTGACTTGCCCCTGGAAGTTCCGGATTCAGAAATCTCAGCTGTGCTGGGCAGGTACGGAATCGTAAAAAGAACAGTCAGAGAAAAGTTCCCTGCAGATCTTGGGCTGAACTTATTCACCGGTGTACGAGGTGTATACCTGGATATAAAGAAAGTAGTCCCGGCTTCGCTATTCTTTCTTAATCGGAAAGGCCGTATTTTCTACGAAGGGCTCAAGCAGAGGTGCTACATGTGCAAGGAGGAAGGACATTTGAAAGTGGACTGTCCACAAAAAAGCGGTGTCAAATCCTCTATTAACGCGATACCGGTGGAGAGAAGCAACGTGACGGGTGGACCGAAGAACAATGGTCCAAATACAACAGCTGCGGATGACGGAGAAGAGACCATCCTACAAACGCAACAGTCCCTTGTTGCAGAACAACCAAGCTATTCATTTGTGTTGAGTGGCAAACACCAGGAAAAAGATGACACAATGAGTGTGCCGAAAATGACCACGTTGGTATCATCACGTAACAAAAGTGCAACCACAGATTCAGATCATTCTATTGATTTGATGGAATCTGAGGCAGACAGCAAGGACAAACATGCGGTGAAACGACAACACTCAACCGAAGAGTCAGTTGATACCGACGATGAATTGCTACCTGATTTTACAAAGGTAGTTGGGAACCGCAGATCCACACGATCGGGGGTGAAGAAAGTGATGACACCCCTCGAAACTATTTCTAAAGAATCGCTACAGTCGGGTAATCGGCGTAGTTCCAGCAAATAAGTGAAATCTCACGAGTGTAAAGCAGTGTTGGTGCATTTATATTCGTTGATTACTATAAGTGATGGTGTACATTAGAAGATTAGCGACGATTAATATCAACGCAATTGAAGTGCTAGCCAAAAAGATGTTACTGAAACAGTTTCTGGAAAAAAATGATATAGATATAGCCTTTCTGCAAGAAGTTCAGTTTGACGACTTTTCATTCGTACAAAGTCATGTAGCGTTGGTGAACATCGGTGAGACAAATAAGGGAACGGCCATCTTAATCCGTAAGTCACTGGAATACTCGCAGTTACTACTGGATCCTGGAGGAAGAATTATTTCGGTTTCGATGGACGGTGTGAATTTTATTAACGTGTATGGTCATTCCGGTGCGCAATATAAAGTGGAGAGATGTGCTGTTTTCCGATACTATCGCAGTACACTTCAATAAGCCTGAAACAGTTGGTAGTGTTCTCGCAGGAGATTTTAACTGCGTGTTAGACGCCAAGGACTGCAAAGGTAAAATGTACAACTATTCAAGCGGCTTAAAATCAGCTGTGGAACTTCTTGATCTTCAAGATGTAGCGGTGACGTTGAAAAGTGCGAAGAGGGATTTTACGTTCTTCCGTGGAGAGTCTGCTTCTAGGTTAGACCGGGTATACGTATCTAAAAATTTCAGTACAAAAGTGAATCGATGTGTTACAATTCCCGTAGTGTTCTCTGATCATCATGCGGTAGTTGTTGATTACACAATCTCAGTTGATCAACGTGTTTGCGTGCACGGTAGAGGCTACTGGAAGATCAATGATTACCTGATCCACGATTCAAACATCCAAGAAGTGTTTAAAAGAGAATACGGTGAACTGAAGAAGAGAAGAAAGTATTCTGAAAGTTTTAGTGAATGGTGGTCCTATGATGTTAAGCGTAAGATTAGGCAGTATTTTAAACGTAAGTCCTTCGAGCTCAATGATACGAATAGACGGAGAAAAGATATATGGGAAAGAAAGCTAAGTGAGTTGTGGGAAAAACAGAAGAAAGGTGAACAGGTGTCTGACGAAATCAGTGTTGCTAAATCGAAGATACTGGAAATTGAAGTGAATAGGATGACTAGCTACGCTAGCCGGTTTCAGCCATTATCCTTGCTCGAAAGCGAAAAAATCGGGATTTATCATGTTTCAAAAATGATCAAAAGAAAATTGAATGGATCTACGCTGGCTCTAAGAAAAGAAAACAAAATGATAACAAATCACGACGAGGTCAAATCGATGGTGAGTGAACATTACAAAACTATTTTCAAAAAAAGTTCTACGAATCGTGCGGGTCTTACGTCGTTAGAATTTCTAAACAAAGCATTCAGTGAGATGTCGAAGGAAAAGTTAATCGCTCCAATCTGTGAAGTAGAACTATTTAACACCATTAGTAGTGCTAAGAACAAAAAATCTCCCGGTCCTGACGGCATCACGTATGAATTTTATTCTATTCATTTCGAATTATTGAAAGTGGATCTTCTCAAGTTATTTAACGGTTTGTTAGATAATACAATTGTACCTATGGAAAATTTTTCTGATGGTGTTATAAAGCTCATTCCGAAAAAGGGAAAATCGAAAGATTTGACAGACTTCCGACCTATAAGTATGTTGAATACGGATTACAAGCTTTTCACGAAAATAATTGCTAATCGAATATCTGGATGCATAAGCGAGATAATTGGTGAAGGACAAACTGCGGTGGTACCAGGAAAATCGTGTGTCGACAACTTGGATGTCTTGCGAACACTTATTATTAAAGCGCAACAATCTAAAGCCAATAAATTTGCATTGCTAAGCCTAGATTTGGAAAAAGCCTTCGATGTAGTGGATCACGGTCAATTATGGGTAACTTTGGAAAAAATGTCCCTACCTCGAAATCTAATAACAGTGATACAACGCTTATACTCAGATGCCACCTCCAAAGTATTAGTTAATGGTACCCTTACTAGTGAGATCAAAATAGACAGGTCAGTGAGACAAGGATGCCCGCTTTCAATGACACTTTTTGTGATATATATCGAGCCATTGATTAGGCAAATATATGCTGAATTGAGAGGTATTTTAATAGATGAAAGATTCATTAAAATAAAAGCCTTTGCCGATGATATTACAATTATTATAAGAAACGATCAAGAGTTTGATATTGTTCTAAAAATACTAACTGATTTTTCATTTGAGGCAGGAATCAATTTAAATTATAAAAAGTCAGGATTCATAAGATTTAATAGTTGCAAAATCGGTCCTCAAATGATTGTGGAAAAAGAAGAAATTAAAATATTAGGTTTAATGGTATCAACTAGTTGGAAAGTAATGGTGGACAAAATTTCAAAAATCTGATAGCTAGTTTGAAATTTTCCTCTCATCAATTCTCTGCGAGAAGATTGAATTTGATAGAGAAAATAATTGTTTTAAATACTTTTATGTTATCAAAACTTTGGTACATAGCACAAATCATTCCTCCAGATAGTAAACACATTGCTGAAATAAAAATGATTACTGGACAGTTTTTGTGGAGCCACCATAATATGATTAGAGTGCAAAGGGATCAGTTGTATTTAGATAATAGTCAAGGAGGTTTGAAACTCATGGATCCAGAAACACAATGTCATTCGCTATTCATTAGGAATCTTCTGTATAAAAATACGATTAAAGTTATTAATCCGTTAGTTACGCAATACAATTTAAAGAACCTTACTATCAATACAAGGAAGATGCTGAGTCTCGCACAATCCGTTAACTCATTAGATCACTTGATAAGTAATAGACAAATCTACGATTTTCTACTTTCAAAGAAGACCAATGAAGTTAAAATAATACAAAAGCATCCAAATTTGCCATGGGAAAACATATGGGAAAATATAGCAAAACCGTTTCTAACCACTCAAGCTCGATCAATTTTGTTCGAGGTTTTAATGATTCATATCCAAATAAAGTGAAAATGTATAATCACAATTTTACACGAATTGAAAATTTGAAGTGCGACGTGTGTGGGAAGAAGATACAAATATACACAGAATAAAAGAATGTAAAAATTCCAAAATTGTATGGGACTGGGTTACAAATATTGTCAAATCCAAACTATGTCAGAGATTCGTATCTGTAGAAGAAATCTTGTATAAAACGATCAATGATAAAAACTTAAGAGCGAAAAGCGCATTGTGGCTTACAGCAGAAGTAATAGCATATAATATGACCAACTTTAAAAACGGCAATTTGTTTTGTTTCAAGAAACGTATTAGGACATGTAGATGGAATAACAGAAGTTTATTCGACAAACACTTTGATAGATTTCTTAATATATGTTAAGAATGCCCGAAAAGATGGATGTAATGAAACTTAACGAACATCATAATTGTATTTAGAATACAATACAAAAATGTATGCAACTCTAGGTTAAGTTTGTAAATTGATGAAATAATAAAAAAAAAAAAAAAAAAAAAAAAAAATTGAAAACATATGTTAAATAAATTAACCAAAAAGGATAAAGAGCTCTCAGGAAGTTTTTTGATAAGTATGTAGAAAATACCATCATCACCCGGGGCTTTCATATTTTTAAATTTTCTAGTAATAGATCTCACTTCATCCAAATTAGTTCCCAACGAAGGGTCAAAAACATTCTCTTGATTGAGAATGGCTTCGAAGCTCCGTGTAACCTGATCCTCAATTAGACTAGTGAGACCTAGACTAAATTTATGGGCACTCTCGAACTGCTGAGCAAATTTTTGAGTCTTTTCGCTTTGTGTTAATAAAGTTTTATTTCCCTCTTTAAGTGCTGAAATTTTCGTTAATTTCCAAAAGGGTTTCGACTGGGATCCAACTTCAAGACATTATTTCAATGTTGGTATTTCTCAGAATAGCGAAACGTTTTGCCTTTCTCGTATGTGTGTATGTATGTATTTGTGCGTGGATTTTTTTTTAGCAAGGGTAAACGGAAATCTGCATCCAGACACCTGAGGAGATTAACTCAGGTAGTGTGGGGATGGGTATGTCATGTAACTCTTACCCGACCCACTAAACCAGAACCCTTTCGCAAGTCCGTACCCCTGGCCCGCAATTAAACAATACATCAGGGGGGGGGGTCTATTGAGAACGCTCACGCCTATGCTAACGCTCTTGACGTCAATACACACAACATCGACTTCAAGGGTGACCAACTGTCGATCGCAAGCTATGATAGTAACCTAGCGGTCCGTATCATAATTTCACGTTGGAGACGAGCACCCCGACAACAACCACCGCGCATGAACCGCAATGACCTCTATATCTACATACGGAGGTCCCCGCAGTTCACCCGCGACATGTTGGTTGTCGGGGTGAGCAAAGTGTTCACTGCATCACAGGTGCCCTTACTACATTCGTTCGTTTTGTTCAAGACGACACCACTGCTGCAGTTTCGACATAATCTGTTGAGATGCTGTGTTAACCGCATTCCATATAACTTCCTCCCGGCACATCCTCTCGACGAAGTTGTCCGGGCTTGTATCCATACCGCTAACAAGCAGCATGGCATTGCGTTCTTCCTCGAATCACGGGCATGCGAACATCATATGCTCTGCCGACTCTACCTCATTTACACATTCTGGACACTCCGCAGAATCTGCGAAGCCAAACCTGTGTAGGGATTTTTTAAAGCAACCACGTTTAGACAACACCTGTGTTAGGTGGAAGTTGACCTGACCATGTTTTCTATCGACCCAGTTGGACACATCCGGAATCAGTCTGTGGGTTCAACGACCTTTGACTGCAATGTCCTATGCTCTTTGCCATTTGAGCAGCAAGGCTGCTCTCTTAAAACGTCGCACTTGCACCGAGTCGCTTTCGTTGTAGCACTCCACATCTTCCTCTAGGAGTATGTCTATCGGCATCATCCCAGCTATAACGCACACCGCCTCATATGATATGGTGCGATATGCGCTCGCGACACGTAGGCACATCAGCCGGTGTACTCTGATCAATTTCATTACATTGTACTCGGCCTTTAGTGCCGGCACGCCATAACGGATGATACACAATGCTAAGCCAGCTATCAGCCTACGCACTTGACTATGCACCGCCGATCTGTTGGACATCATTCGTGATAAAGATTTTATCGCCAATGAAGCCCGCTGACATGCATAATCGACGTGGCTCCTAAAATTGAGCTTATCGTCGATCATCACGCCCAGATGCTTAAGAGACCTCACGGAGTTAACTGTGCAGGTCGCTACTCTTATCCTCGCTTGCTGCAACCCATGGCAGTTATGCACCACCACGACTTCCGTCTTGTGATGTGCAAGAGACAACCGCCTCGAGTTGAGCCATTCCTCCACTCTGCCAATCGCGTATGAAGCCTTCAGTTCGACTTCGTCGATAGTGTCTCCTGTTACCTCTAGCATTACGTCATCCGCGAAGCTTTCTATTTTCACACCGGCCGGGAGACTTAAGCGTAATACTCCGTCGTACATAATATTCCACAGAACCGGTCCGAGGATCGATCCCTTTGGCACACCCGCAGACACTACGATCGACTTTTGACCAGCATCCGTGTCGTATATCAGCACCCTATTATGAAAATAAGTTTTCATTATCCTACACAGGTAATCCGGAACTCTCAATCGGTGCAGGGAGTCAGCAATAGCTGCCCAGCTAGCATTGTTAAACGCATTTTTTGCATCAAGTGTAATCAATGCGCAGTATCTAATAACTCGCCTGTTCAAACCTCTCGCTATCTTGACCGTATCCGCTACCGTATCCTGGATTGCTTCGACGGTGGAACGACCTTTACGGAAGCCATACTGGTTGTTTGATAGCCCACCAGTACGCTCGGTAGGGGAAGGGAGGTAGACTTGATCCCCGGGGAGACTTGATCACCCCCTGTTTTATCGAGAACTAAAGTAGTTTTGTTCTAGCGTATTTTTTAGTACAGATCCTCTAGACAAATGACCTTTATGTGGCGAGTTATTTTTTGAATTGACAAACTTATTTATTCTGCACAGCGGTTTGTATGTTTTGACCTTCCAAAAGATTTTTTTATTGGCCACGCAAAATTTGAACAACTTTTTATAACAATGACCAAATGCTTTCATTTTTTCACAGCACAAAGCCATAAATATGCTTAATGATCTGTACTGATGAAAATTTCAACATTCCATCAAAGTTTTAGGATATTTGGATTTGAAGTTATTGCCTCAATATGGGGACACTTGATCCCCCCTTAGTCACCCATACAAAAATTTGGCGAAAAAATTCAAAAAAATATAAATCTGTTCTCAGGCTTCTATTTTTTTGTACATTTGACAGATTTGATGAAGGATTGGCAGGAAAAATTATTTATTGCGTAGATATCGTAGAAAGGGGATCAAGTCTCCCCAAATTTTAAAATTGCATGTGCTGTCGAATTCAATAACAAAAATCGTTCATGTATACGCACAGCAATTCGAAAATCACGCGTATTTTGAAGGAAAAATATTTAAAAAATCTGAGGGCACCTTTCTAATTTTATCAAAGCAAGTTATTGGAGAGGGATCAATTTCCCCCGAATATTTTAAAAGTCGATTTCTGACAGCAATCCAAATCATCCAAATCATCGAAAATCAGAAAAGGGGATCAAGTCTACCCAGTCTCCCCTATAGGTCGACAATCTGTTCAGAATAACCCTCTCAAGAAGCTTACCAGCTCCATCGAGGAGGCAAATCGGTCTGTATGCCGAAGGTTGTCCCGGGTATTACCCAGGCTTGGGCAATAGCACCAATTTCTGTCGTTTCCAACGATCTGGGAAGTTTCCTTCATCCACACAACGTTGAAGGCAGCTCCTGAACATATCTTGAGCGGCAAGAATCGCGCCAGGTTCGGAATACCATCTGGACCCGACGCCTTTCTTTCTTTTCTTTTTGTTGGCATTACATCCCCACACTGGGACAGAGCCGCCTCGCAGCTTAGTGTTCATTAGGCACTTCCACAGTTATCAACTACGAGGTTTCTAAGCCAATTTACTATTTCTGCATTTGTATATCATGAGGCTAACACGATGATACTTTTATGCCCAGGGAAGTCGAGACAATTTCCAATCCTAAAATTGCCTAGACCGGCACCGGGAATCGAACCCAGCCACCCTCAGCATGGTCTTGCTTTGTAGCCGCGCGTCGTACCGCACAACTAAGGAGGACCCGGCGTCTTATTGAGCTTAAAACCTCTTGCGGTTTCGATAAGCTCTTCGATAGTCACTAATGGGACCACGTGAACCGACCTATACGGTGTATCAGAGCAGTCTGGTGAATCATGCTTCGGGAACAGCCCCTCAACGATCCTAGCTAACATCTCCGGAGATCTCTCAGGAGGTGTGCTATTTGTTTTAGCCATCACTATCCTGTAAGCATCTCCCCATGGAGTGTTGTTTGCCATACTGCACAGCCTTTCAAAGCAGGCTCTTTTACTACACTTTATTTCGTAGTTTAGAGCTCTGCTTGCTGTCTGGAATGTCCGGCGTCTATCAAGTCGATCAACCTTGTTTCTTGCACGTCGTAGTCTTCTTTTGGCTTTAAGGCAAGATTTACGAAGTTCAGCTATCGCGTCAGTCCACCAGTACGCTGGTTTGCGTTTCCCATATGGCTTACACTTCCTTGGCATAGCCATGTCGCAAGCTCGTGTCAAGACATTCGTCAACTCGTCACCAATAAGGTTCAAGGTCCGATCTTCCCACTGTAATGATCCAATCAGCAGTTCTCGATCGAACTGTGAGGTGCGCCATCCTTGGTCAGCACCTCTGACCTTTCTCGTAGCTCTAGATCCAGTGGGGGTATAGCTAACCATAAAACGAAGTTCCTGATGGTCACTAGCTGTATAGTAGGGTGGCTCAAATTAGTATGGGAAAAACTTTTTTCATTTTTTTTATGGGCCGCCCTCTTATTCGGTTCTTTTTGATGCCCTGATGCTCTGGACAAAATTTCAGCCAAATCGGTCAACGTTTGGGTGGTGCTAAACTCGTTGGAAGTTTATATGCAAAAATGTATGCCCATCAAAAAAATTGAAAAAGTAGTTTATGAGCCACCCTACTGTATACCCTTCATGTACTCTCCAATCCGGATTCAACGTCCATCCCGCGCTGCAGAAGGTCACGTCGATGTATGATTTACCGTTCGGTCCTCTGAATGTTGACACTTGGCCTTCAATCAGCAGGAGTACATTAAGTCTCGCTAGAGACTCTAGCAGAATATGACATCTAGCGTTGGTAAACCGGGATCCCCAGTCCACCGCCCACGCGTTGAAGTCACCTGCTACTACTAACGGTTTTAAACCAGTTAGTTTGACCGCAAGAGTGTCCACTACGCTAGTATACTGCCCTATACACCATCTAGGAGGATAGTAACAGTTACAAAAGTAAACTCCGTTTGCCTTTGCTATAACGATACCCTCATCGTTAGGAGATGATATTATCTCCTGAATGGGGAACCGCCCGCAAGTTCAGATTGCCACCGATCCGGACTTGTCTGCAACCCAACTGCCGTTTCCAGCAGGGATGCGATATGGGTCGGACAGCAAGGCAACATCAGCTTTACACTCAGTAACCGACTGTTTTAGCAGCGCTTGCGCTGCCTCGCAGTGGTTTAAGTTTAGCTGTGCTACTTGCATGTCTGGACCCTTCTAGAGGCCGGACAGGCCTGTGCACCGGTGAGGTGTCTGTTATCTGTACTAGGGGGACAGATCCGACACCTCGGTGCGGCCTGACAGGTGTGAGCTTTGTGGCCTTCAGCTCCACACCTGCGGCATAGCTTACTACGATCGGGACCCCGACAGTCAAAGGATTTATGACCGTAGACGAGGCACCTATAGCAGGACTGAGGTGGCTGGATTATGCTCAACGAGCATACCGACCAGCCCACCTTCAGCTTAGCCTTATCTAGTACCTTCTTGGCATCGGCCAGAGGCACTTGGCATGTGGCAACCTGCATCCCAGCAAAGCTATTACATAACCGAATCTCGGATTCCTGGAGTTGGACGTTTCACTGATCTCTCAGAGCGTCCACCAGGTCCACAGCTTCGGTTATTTCTTCCAGGCCGCGGCACTGGATGACCGATACTGGGCGTAGGGCTCTCACTTGAACCCCATCACCCAGTACCTCCTCAGTCAACTTTTTATACTCAGCACACTTCTGAGCAGCATCCCGTTTTAGGACGAGAATTATCTCGCCTTTCCGCGTTCGACGGATGCAGTTGACGTCGCCTCCTAGGCCAGTAAGCTCAGCATCGCTCCTCATGGCCTTCAATACATCGGCATAGCTTTTATTGTCAGACTTGACAATGATCGCTTCGCCTCTGTCCGTCCACTTACCCTTACACGGGATCTACCCTTCTTAGCAAATGTAAGTTGCGTTCCAACTGCCTCCTTGCCTGCGGCTTCTTTCGCTCGTCGCTTCGTCTTCTTGGGATTTACAACCACAGTCCAGGGTTGTTCATCGTCCCGGCGAACTTCAGTTGCCCTCCTAGGTGGAGGCACTGACTTCCTCTGTTCCTTAGGATCGGCAATTTGCACGACCCTCTCCCGGCGTGATACAGTTTCCTTCCTTGGTGGAGGAACTTGTTTCGATTTGTTTCGGCCTGCACGACCTTACTTAGCTTCGGAGTCGCTCCGTTAACGGCCATGCGTTTTTGAAGTTCTGCGGTATGGCTCTCGGCCAACCAAGGCTTCTCATCAGTGAGGCGACGAATCTTTGATTCAGCCTCCTCATTGACCTTCGTCGCCTGGCTTATCGCCAACTCCTTTTCCTCAGTAAGAAGGCGTATCTTCCGTTCTGCCTCCTTACTGGCCTCTAGTAGGAACCTCCAATCCGACTTCGCCTCTACCACCACCGAGCAGAGGATTAGTACGGCCTGTTTGAAGTCCCTACTATATCTGCAACGGTTGTCCAGAAAAGACATAATCAGCCTTCCTCGTGGCTGGTCATCAACGACTTGGGTTAGAGTAGGGCCGTTCATTTTTACCTCAACCGGCACATCCTCAGACCCACCACGAGCCTCCCCGTCGCCTTCTCCCGGCGATCTTTGGAGTGATCTATTAAGGCCACTTCGTCTGGTGAAAGTATTCTTCTTTTCGTCAGACCCGCCATCAACATCATCAACGGTATTTTTGTTAGAATTTAAAAAAATCATTGCTATTGGGGGGACGGCTGCTGTAGAATCCTGCTGGAGTAGTCGCCTATTGCGATCCCATGGTTATCTATACATACCTTGCGGCATGCAGGGAGGCCATGCGAGGGTTGACACTTGCGTGTTCAGAGCCAGATCAGCGCAAGTCAGGAATGTTCATCTGAGCCTACTCCCACGCAGTTGGTCAGACTGGTGGCAGAATTGTACCGCATGCTATAAGGGCCACCACGGTTTTACGGGACGGAAGACAGCCTGGCCATTAGCCCATTCGCCGTTTCAGGTCAGTGTCACCCGGCCTTACTAAGAGAATAGAATGACCCGACTACCAGGCCTCGCTGCACAGTATTACAATATCCAAAGACAAAGCCAGTTGACATGCAGCCAGTATGCCATAATCAGGATATCACTGGCGTTAATCCTGCCACTGCCAAACCCCACAACTACCTGGCAGGCCCCCTGACTCACAGATACCTAGGGGAGAGGTCGTCCGGCCCTTGGACATAGACCCTGTTGCCCCGATGTATTTGTGTGTGTATGTGTGTATGTGTACAAAATTTTGTAGACACACTTTTCAGAACTTAGCATTGGCCGAATTACTCGCAAAAGAGAGAATAGAGAGAATACTGTCCCATTGATTTCCATTGAAAATTGGCCAGATTGAACAATGGGATCAGAAGTTATGGCCAAAATACTATTTTCTATGCGCAAAACACGCTAAAAAACACTCACTCATGTTTTTCAGTATTGTTTTTGCACGAGGAAGGCACCAACACCGCTAGGTGGAATTAATCAGGGTTTTTTAATTTCATTTTGCAAATCTCGCCAAATAACGCGATCGGGATCGTGACTTCTTTGGTATTACCTACGCCGCACATTTTTAAGACGGATCAGTAGCTGAAGATCGTCGTCAATAATACTGGAGTTGAATTTAATTTCACATTTCGGAATTGCAATTCCTCTGGATTCGACAATTAAATTTGTCAAAGATACGAGCGCATTGTCAATATCACTTTTGGTATCGAGAGGAATGTCAATATCAAAATTCCTATCGATAAACGTTTTATATAAATCAGAATCAGCTCTATGATAATCAAAAGTAGAGCTGATTGAATTATTTATGGCTTCCTGTGAGATTTCAAACGTCACGGGAAGATGGTGAATTGACCATAGCTTTAAAGCTACCAATTGGCCACACAGCTGACTTGAATCCGTTAGAACAAATCAATTGTAGAAGGATTTCAACTGGATGATAAACAAATTGGTCCATTGGGATATTGAATAGTATAATATCCCGCAGAACAATCTTCAAATAAAATTTTACCATTCGAATTACTTTGAGCATTATTCCATGAACGGTGTTTGGCATTGAAGTCACCAATTAATTATGATTTGTTGCGAGTTAGAATTTAAAGATCCGCTCTCAACAAATTCCTTTGTTGCCCATTGCACTGGAAAGACAATTGTCCAAAATTTGTTTCAACAAAAACTCCCAAGGTTTCGAAAACTTTGGTTTCAAATGAAGAATATAATTTATGTTTGATACTTCTATTAATGACAATGGCGACCCCACCACAGGCGCTGTCAAGACGATCATTTCGGTAAATAAAATAATTTGGATCTTTTTTTTTATGAAATCGCCAGGTTTTAAATATGTTTCGGTTATAATGGCAATGTGCACATTATGAACTGATAGGAAGTTGAATAATTCATTCAATAAAGAGCGGGCATTCCAATTTAAAATTTTCAATTATTTGGATCCATTAAAACGAAGTGCAATAACAATTCTTGGAGTAAATTTGATTCCAACCTGAACAGCTTCAGTTTTGGTATTTGCTTTGAACATTGCATCAATCATGTGATGCAATTGTTCATTTAGAAAATCAAAGTCGGAAGCAGACATACTACCTTAGTCGTCAGAACGAACGTTATTTCCCGTTGAAGAATGGGTATGAAAGTCATTCATCGTCGGTAAATTTTCAGAAATGAAATTTTGCTTGCCTGCAGCGATGCTTGCATTGGTGGGCGTGTTTGAAAAATTAGAATTCGACGAGATGCTATGTGCTCAGACATTTTGGCCAAAATACTTTTTTCTTCATACCAAAAGTGCGTAGAAACTACTCACTCGAAAGAAACGAGAAAGGCACCATCACGCCTAGGTGGATTAATCTGGGTTTTTGGAAAGGCAACCAAAGTTTTCTCCGGAGAGAATGCGATAGCCACACACTCAGTTTTTATTTCTGCAGCTCGGCATAAATCCGCACAGCCGTGCGCCAGCAAAATAAAAAACTGATATTCTGGCAAAAATGTCGTTTGTTAGCTGATTTTCGGAAATTTATTTGCTGATTTTCAGCAACTTTGACAGAAATCTCGGCAAAAAACATGAGGGAGACCCATGTAGCTGCTTCGTGATGTTTCCGAGTCACCATAGGAAAATCTCATAAACCTATCTTACAACAAATTGTACAAATAGTTGTTCAAAATTGGTGAAAGTGCACACGAGTGGAGTTTGTCTGATAAGACATCGACGCAAGCTGAATTTCTGAAGAAAGCAACACTAAAAATTTGTTCGTTCCCTTACCCTTGCGGAAACCAAATTATGTATCTGACAAAAAAAACCTATTCGATTCAACCCATTTGTCTAGCTGGAAGAGAATAATCTTCTCCAACAGCTTCCGAAGACAGGACAGCATCGTGATGGACCGATACGAATTACAATCCAACGCGGGTTTTTCGGGCTTCTGGATGGTTATCACCTTTACTAGTGCACAGCCTTTTGAGCCGACACCTTCCTAAAACAATTTTAAATACTGATGGCAGTGAGATATTGTAAAAACAAGGCCGAATATTTTCAATTACTCAACGCAAAGTAATTTAAGCAATCAACATAAATTAAAAATGTTGCATGTAGGAATTGTTGGGTTAATTTACTTTTCATCAATTTAAAAGTTATGTGAAATATCGCATACCCTTATCACGGTTTGGCGAAACCGTCGAAAACAGCTTAGTCAGATTTACTTAACTGGAGCGCGGTGGATTGACATGTTCAAACGTGCTCACATATTGGACAGTGTACGATATAGCGGTACATATCCGCGATCGTCATTGATGATGGATGATGCATTGGCGCATATGTATAGGACACTAAGGAAAGAATTTGTTTGGGTGAGGAGCGCGGAATAATAACTTAGCCAAAATGATAGAGACAATAAGAGTCTTCATTGAATCTACATACACGTATACAGGTGTATTGATATAAAGGGGTTTGTTGCCCGGTATGAAAAAACAGAGAGAACATGATTTTGTTCTTACCAATATAAACTTGAAAGGAAATATTGATATTGGGGTCTGAGTGGTTCGGAAAAGGAAGAGCCGACCTGAAGGGGTAATGATTCTTTAGGGAAAGAGGAATTTAATTCAAAGCCCAGTTGAAAGAAAGAGAAAAATATTGATTGATTGAGTATACTTAAAATCAAAGAGTAATACAAGCGGTAGCTGTTAATAGCTCGGCGGTATGGTGCGCTGTTTTACAAAGAACCCATGCTGGGTTCGAATACTGATTTTTAAGTGAAGATTTTCACAACTCCGTTGGTTTAGTAGTATCATGCATTATGAAACATTTGGGACTTGTTGAACATTACTCTGTGAGACAGCAATGTTCAAGTTTAGGTGTAAAGAAAGGGGCAGGACTTAGAGATACTCATTTTATACAAAAAAAAATATATGAATTAATACATTAGTAAATTGAAGTAGCCACTTGAATATGTGCTCGAAATAAGAGAGTTTTAGAGAGTGGAAAGAGAACAGATTTTTTCCAAGAGAATTTTAAAGGGAATATCCAAAAAAGGGGGCAAAGTTTCGTAAAGTATGGAAGTCCAATATTAAGGCTGAATTAGCTAATTTATGACAAGAAATTAAATAACTATTGTATAAAATTTGGAAAAAAAAGAAGTTGTTTCGGAATTTATGGATTTTTCAAATAAGCTGATTAAGCATCTCGTACAAGAGAACTTTAGGGAGCATCCATAAAGAATGCAAAGTTGAGTAATGAATGGAAGCTAAAAATTGAGGATATTTACGAAGTTGAAATTAAAACCACATAGTCTGAACAGATAAATGTGGGATGAAGAAAATGATTACGTTATTTAAGGATTCTCGGACCATTCGTGGGGTCCAAAGTCCAGTCTGATGCTATTCATGAAATCATTATGAAATTCAGAACTCGGATTGACTATAAATACCGTGCGCTTTTCCAAGCTCGGGGTCAGTCCCAAATATTCAGCAGCACCTTTATTGGAATTCGGCGCTTTCTAGGTTTCCCTAGCCGGCCTACCGAACACTCCAATTGAATCAGGATTGTCCCTTAGACACCTCGACACTCGTGACTAGTGCACGAATCGAGATCTAAGTTTAAATTAATTAACTTCTTGAAAAAGATAAAAGTGAACAGTTAAATAGTCCGTCGCGGTAAAATCGAAAATCGGTGTTAGAGTCTCAGAATAAGTACCGATAAACAAAAAAGTGTTAGTATCTCTGGGAAAGACATTGCCATATGGGAAATAGTGCAAAAGTTTGTAAAAAGGAAAATATTCGAGTTTATAATTATACGAAAAGTGTTAATTGTAATAATTGTAATAAATATGTGCTAAAATGTAAAAGAAGTTTAGAATTGTACAAACAAGTGATACATAAATAATAAAGTTTTATTCTAACCGTAATTGAGTGTTTGAACTAAAAACCCGAAAAACCAGTTCCGCGCCGTCGGCCCCGAACACTTCATATATCGTGGTAGAAGCGTCTTAATATTCCGCTCGGGACATTTCCACTCCATTACACTAGCCTCCTTTCATCCGGAACAATGTTGCACTCCAGTAACTAATTGAACAAGCTCAATAAGCGCCTCTTCGCGACGTCTGGGAGGATTTTGAGAAGATTGACCCTGAGAGAAATTGTTACATGAAAGGAGAGCGAACGAGAAATCAATCAACTAAAAAGGGCGATCCATTTCAACCCTGCCAGTAAAAGTATCACGTTACTTTTGATTTACCGGAACTGAACATGGATAAACTTTCTTTGCGAAGTCCAGTATCCACCGTGACGAGCTTTCACGATCTTCGTTTACGGACGACGCGTTGTACATTCTTCTCCGGATGGTCCACAGAGTTTTCATTGCGGACTGGCGCGATAAACCTTCAACAAAAGTGCGTCAATATCTGTGTTTCTTTCCGTTGACCAGCTTCTTGAACTGGATCTCGAGTGTGATGTACCGTTTGTGAGGTACGATCGAACCGTGTCTCCGAAATTCTTTATACGTGACGGATTTCTCGCGATAAAGTTGTGTACACTCGACATCCCATCACGGACTGTGTGGTTTTCTACGAACCGAAGCTCCTGGTACCAGTCGGCGTTGTGCCTGAAGAGTGCTGTCAAGGATCAACTGGGATAGAAACTCGTACTGCTATCGCAGAGGAAGCGTTTCAATCGACTGTACTCCGCATATTTTCCCCAATGGATGTGCTCCGTAAGGTCATAGGAGAGGTTTATAGAAACAGATGGATTACGGCCATTGGAAATCGAGACCTCGATCGGCAAATGATCACTAGCAAGGGGATCTTGGATCACCTTCCATGTACAGTCCAAAGATAATGAGCTCGAACAAGATCTAGACGGTTATCTCTTGCTGGAGGAGCCACTCGTGTAACTTCTCCTGTATTCAAAATCGACATTATTAAAGTCGTCGCAGAGGTCGTATATTATTACTAGGCTGACCATACGTACCGTATTTAACGGGACAGTCCCGTTTTTTAGACCTTATTGTGCTGTCCCGTCGTAATCTAAAAAATCCTCAATTTGTCCCGTTTTTTCATTGATTCTTCCATAAAATAAAAAAAAAACAATGTTTTAGGCAGGAATCTAAAAACAAATCCAAAGAAAATGGACGAAACCCATAAAAAAGTGTGAGATGTTATGTTGTTTGTGTTGATTTTCAAAGAAAGCTATTTATGCCGTTATGTATTTTGCATGGATTGACTTTCTTAAGGTTTTTCACAGCTAATGACAAGTGGAGATTTCATCATACAGTTTTATTTCAATGACTTTTTGCTACTTATTTCGAAA
The DNA here is from genome assembly GCF_024139115.2 of Armigeres subalbatus. Taxonomy (NCBI): domain Eukaryota; kingdom Metazoa; phylum Arthropoda; class Insecta; order Diptera; family Culicidae; genus Armigeres; species Armigeres subalbatus. The sequence goes on along the minus strand of NC_085139.1, from coordinate 52,896,202 downwards.
CCAATTAAAATTTGACCAATTTTATCAATGAATGAAACGGAACTGGTAACTTGGTAGACGAATACATCCTAAATATCAAGTCAGGCCTCAACGTCAAGAAAATGAAGCGCAGGAACAGACATTCTAATTTCCAGATTAAGTTCATTTACGATTTTTTTTTCTTGCGAAGTAGGTAGGTAATTCTGTTTTTTTTTTCAAATCTGCTTTTCTACATGTTTTTCAATCGATTGATTCTTTTCGAAACATTAGGAATCATTCAAAGTCTTTCTGAATAATTATAAATATTTCGAAATCATCTACTGTAAAAAATCGACGACAATAAAAAAATTATAAATCAGTTGCACAAATCGAGTTTGAGGCAGTTTCAAACCGAGGGAAAATTTGTTCTGATTTCGGTCCTCACGTACTTTAAGGCTAGTTTACAGATCAGGAGCTTATCTGAAAGTTTCGCTTCCATATGTGTGGGCGGTATTTATGGGATTCCGTTGAAGGTAGTTAGAATTTCGGACCGATTAAAAATACAATACGGCGGAAATTTCCGAGAGTCCGAGCTGGTAACCAGCCTTTAAATTAGCCGGGATTTGTTTTACTTTTTGCGACGAAATTGCCCTTTTCGCACATGAAAACAAAATCAATGGAAAATATTCCAGATGTGTGAGGCTACTTTTAGCGTCATTTAAATAAATTTCGATCAAAAAGTACTTTGAATTGATAAAAGTTTACATTTAAGCACATGCCCGAACCATATTCATGGAAATAATTAAAATTACATGATATTAATGTTCTTATCTTGTTGAGATTCTTGTTATTCTTATCCGTAGATTTTCCCTCACTTATATTCATGAAAAAGGGTTTTAGATCGAAAAATCTATAATCCTACCCTATTGCTCTTTTCGCATATGCCTTTTGACAGGGTACTTTGACTATTTTTTTGTTATTTTCAATTGTTCAGAATTGGAAAAGTTTTTGATATTGGTCAGTAATAAAATCCATGTTTAAAAGTAGATTTAAAATTTCAAAATTCCACTTTTTTTTAATATTTTGAAAAATGCGTTAATTATGTAAATAATGTTCCTTCGTGTTTTTCCGCGCTCCTTTGAAGAGTGAATTATTTGTAGTATTTTCCACAACTAACTTTTAAGTTAGTTAAAATACTAGAGAAGGTGTGAATGATTCACTCTAAAAAATTTCTCTACAAAGAAAATGAAAATTAGGCCCATAAATTTTGAAATGTCCACAGCTCTTGAATTTCTCACAAGTTTTTTTGACATGTCCCGTTTTGCAAGTGCGTTTGTCCCGTTTTTTCACCAAAATGATCTGGTCAGCCTATAAATTATTACTGAACGGTTGCCGTCGTACATAGTTGCCCCCAGACAAAAATACATCTTACGTGTAACTCTCGCTCATCTTGGTGTTGTTCTGGGTTTTTGACGTATGTAGAATTACGTTCTGTAGAAAGATAGAATTGTCATTTTCCAGTTTTTAATTGAAACCGTTTCGAGACGTGGTCAAGTAGTAGTAGTATGAAAAAATCATAACTTTTTTATTTTTTGTCCAATCTTGATGAAATTTTGACACAAGGTCCAATTTTTATTCTAGTTTTGGCTGCACGCTGAGTTTTTCGGAATTTCTGGATGGTTCCGGAATTATTCCAGATTCCCTTGGGGTACCAGCAAACTGCTGTTTGGGGTATTTCGCCAGTTACTCAATATTTCTCCATGGAACCCATATCAAACAGTATAAAACAATATTGCCACACTAATAACGAGTCTCATAGCGATTTTTCCGAAAGTTAGTCTTTCATACGGACATCCCCAGGAAGCTTCCAAATGTCCCCAAGGAACCTGTAATGGGGACAATTTCGATTTTGCTCCGAAACATGTCGTGTGACGGCTCTCTCTTCACAATTTTTCATGAATATACTCGCTGTTGTTATAAAAATAGTCTATGGTCAGTTTGGCCACTCTTGTGACACCCGGAATGCCCCCAGGGAGCTTGTAAAGGGGACAATTCCGATTTTATTCCGAAACATGTCGTGCGACGGCTCTTTCTTCCCAATTTTTCATGAATATACTCGCTGTTGTTATAAAAGTGGTCTATTTTCAGTTTGCCACTCTTGTGACACCCGGAATGCCCCCAGGGAGCCTGTAAAGGGGACAATTCCGATTTTATTCCGAAACATGTCGTGCGACGTCTCTTTCTTCACAATTTTTCATGAATATATTCGCTGTTGTTATAAAAGTGGTCTATTGTCAGTTTGGCCACTCTTGTGACACCCGGAATGCCCCCAGGGAACCTGTAAAGGGGACAATTTCGATTTTGCTCCGAAACATGTCGTGCGACGGCTCTCTCTTCACAATTTTTCATGAATATACTCGCTGTTGTTATAAAAATAGTCTATGGTCAGTTTGGCCACTCTTGTGACACCCGGAATGCCCCCAGGGAGCCTGTAAAGGGGACAATTTCGATTTTGTTCCGAAACATGTCGTGCGACGGCTCTTTCTTCACAATTTTTCATGAATATATTCGCTGTTGTTATAAAAATGATATATGGTCAGTTTGGCCACTCTTGTGACACCCGGAATGCCCCCAGGGAACCTGTAAAGGGGACAATTTCGATTTGCTCCGAAACATGTCGTGTGACGGCTCTTTCTTCCCAATGTTTCATGAATATACTCGCTGTTGTTACAAAAGTGGTCGAGGGACGATAATTGGTATCACTCCTTGCAGCAGCTTCCGTATTTGTGTATAGCATCAACATATCCATCATCTCCTCGTCGTAAAACTCCATAAATGCTTTTTTAGGTGAACTTATTTTACTTAAACATAGATTGAAACTTTTGTCACGTTCAAGTTTTGCATCATTTTAACGAACTTTGGAAGGTCGCTTTGTTGACCACTTAAAATCTCCTGATTTGTTAAAAAATGTCGTTTCATCCTCTTCGTATGCAAACGGATGCACTTCAAAAAGCTCTTCGTCGCTGTTCAGATCACAGACAAATTCGTCGACATCAGAATGCACGTTGACTAGATCCGACTCCGATGAGCTCTCCATTTTTACAACTGGTCAAGCTCAATATCGCTTGACAACTGGATTTGAAGGTCAAGGGAATTTGAGAAAATTTTATCGATACGAAGAAAAGTAAGATTTAAAATTCAGATAAAAACAAGCCCTTTTTGCATCTATATACTGTCGCAACCGGCTTCTATTTGCAAAAGGCTGTAAATGATGTACCACTCAATACTTTGTGTTTCATCGATGCCCACATAATATAATACAATGAGATTATAGAATTCCAAGAATTTTGACGATGACAGTCATTGATTTTGATGCGGCACCAGTCAAAAGAGGAACAAATAGAAACAGACTTCGCTATAATTCACGCTTGACATCGTGAACATATATGAAAGCAAGTAGAATTACGGTATTCGTTAGAATGTTTAGAGTAAAATGGCCAATGGCTGATTGTTTCATAGTTACAAGTGATGGGAGTTTTGAATAAGTAATGAAGCATTCTGTCATTTCTACCTAATATTCCGTATATTGTCCCTTGCGATATCCTACTAGCCCTACGCTGCTTGCAGTATCCTCGGAGTAATCTAAATGTGCAAATATAGAAATAGTTTAAAGAACTAGTGATGCTGTCTTGAAGTCGGAGAAAAAGTAAACTTTCAACCAGGACTTACTGGGGAATCTGAGGAGCAGAATTATGATGTTTCAGATATTCAAGACAAAACAGAACTGTGTGAAAGTTTATTAAAAATAATGATGGCATTCATACATACATATATTTTTTCCCTTAACACGGTAATCACTTTGACGTAGTGTGTTACGGTTTACGATATTTCGTATTTAGTCCTCGCTACCAACAGCAGTTTCAGAAATAAAATATAATTAATGTTACCCTGCAGATAATTGAAAGACTCGAATTTCGAATCCCGTTGGAGAATAAACTGCATGCAACGGAAGCACCTTTTCAAGCAATTAGTTTAAAAAAAACCTCGATGCCCGTATCCGCTGAACTGACTGCTGGAAAATCGAGTTGGGGGTTTAAATACGTACTAACTTTTTATGAACTTGAACTTATTATTACAGCATTTGTTTTTCAGTCTATATTACATATTACAGAATATTGTGTATTTGGATAACATATTTTATTCCTGTGAGTCTTTTTCAAATAAATTATGTACTTGTGAGGACATTATTTCTACAGGTTTTATCGCCATAGCTGATTTTTAGTCTATAGCTGGGAGGTTCGAATAAAATCGATTTGTCGAGTATCGCGCATTTGTGCGCCCTCATGCAGCATGAAAAGATAAATCTTAAGAGCGAGAAATTTTTTACAACTAAGTAACTGCAAAATATGTTGGCTCATGGGAATATTTTCAAAATACCCCTTCACTCGCTTGAGAGCAAAAAGACGACTCTTTCAGCAGCACCCAGGTCTATAGTACATTTTTTTTGCAGTAGCAGACTTGACACGATAAATTGTTTTTTCTCCATAGCACCTTTCGGCTCAGTTGATCATATGCTGACCCATTCTATAATTTCGATCTCATGTTTTTTATGCTTTTTTTACCAGTTGTAAAAAATTAGGGTGAAGTTCTGAGAAAAACCCTATTGGGATCCTGATTAGCATCGGCTCGAGATTCTAAGAAGCATCCACTCAAGATTATGAGCAAAATTCGTTCGAGATTCTAAACTAAATCCATCTGGAATTCCAAACAGACTCTATTTGAGATTCTGAAACGAATCTGTACGGGATTCAAAATTTCAAACAGAATCCGTTTTGATTGGAGTTCTAAACAGAATCCGTTCGTAATTCTGAACATAATTTCGGTTGAGATTTGGAGAGGAATTTGTACAGAATTCTGAACAGAGTCCGTTTAGGATTCTGAAAAGAAGCTGTTTGAGATTCGGAACATAATTTGTTTGGAATTCGGATCCCAATCCGTTTGAGATTCTGAATAGAACCCGTTGAAGGTTCCTAACAGAATCTATTTGCGATTCTGGAAGAAAAATCGAATGGTTTTCTGAACAGAATTTATTTAGGATTCTGAAAAGAATACGTTAGCAATTCTGAACAAAGTGGCCAAACAGACCAATGACCACTTTTATAAGATTTTCGAATCTATTCATAACAAATTGTGAAGAAAGAGCCATCACACGACATGTTTCGGAGCAAGATCGAAATTGTTCCATTTAATTGTTCATTGGGAGCATTCCGGGTGTCCCACGAGTGGCCAAACCATTTTTGTAAGAACAGCGAGTTTATTCATAACAAATTGTGAAGAAAGAGCCGTAGCGTGACATGTTTCGGAGCAAAATCGAAATTGTCCCCTTTACAGGTTCCCTGGGGGTATTCCGGGCGTCACAAGAGCGGCCAAACTGACCAATGGTAACTTTTATAGCAACAGCGAGTATACTCATGAAAGATTGTAAAGAAAGATACGTCGCACGACATGTTTCGGAGTAAAATCGAAATTGTCCCCTTTACAGGTTCCCTGGGGGCATTCCGGGTGTCACAAGAGTGGCCAAACTGACAATAGACCACTTTTATAACAACAGCGAATATGTTCATGAAAGATTGTAAAGAAAGAGACGTCGCACGACATGTTTCAGAGTAAAATCGAAATTTTCCCCTTTACAGGTTCCCTGGGGGCATTCCGGGTGAACCAAGGGCTGCAAACTGACCATAGACCACTTTTATAACAACAGCGAGTATATTCATGAAAAATTGTGAAGAAAGAGCCGTCGCACGGCATGTTTCGGAGTAAAATCGAAATTGTCCCCTTTACAGGTTCCCTGGGGGCATTCCGGGTGTCACAAGAGTGGCCAAACTGACAATAGACCACTTTTATAACAACAGCGAATATGTTCATGAAAGATTGTAAAGAAAGAGACGTCGCACGACATGTTTCAGAGTAAAATCGAAATTTTCCCCTTTACAGGTTCCCTGGGGGCATTCCGGGTGAACCAAGGGCTGCAAACTGACCATAGACTACTTTTATAACAACAGCGAGTATATTCATGAAAAATTGGGAAGAAAGAGCCGTCGCATGGCATGTTTCGGAGTAAAATCGAGATTGTCCCCTTTACAGGTTCCCTGGGGGCATTCCGGGTGTCACAAGAGTGGCCAAACTGACAATAGACCACTTTCATAACAGCAACAAGTATATTCATAAAAGAATGTGAAGAAAGAGTCGTCGCACGACATATTTCGGAGCAATATCGAAATTGTCTCCTTTACAGGTTCCCTGGGGGCATTTGGAAGCTTCCTGGGGATGTCCGTAAGGAAGACCAACTTTCGGAAAAATCGCTATGAGACTCGTCTTTAGTGTGGCAACATTTTTTTATACTGTTTGATATGGGTTCCATGGAGAAATATTGAGTAACTGGCGAAATATCCCAAACACCAGTTTGCTGGTACCCCAAGGGAATCTGGAATAATTCCGGAACCATCCAGAAATTCCGAAAAACTCAGTGTGGAGCCAAAACTAGAATAAAAATTGGACCTTGTGTCAAAATTTCATCAAGATTGGACAAAAAATAAAAAAGTTATGATTTTTTCAAAATCAAAAATCGCTTTCTCAAAGAGCTTGGCCTTTTGGGTGTTAAAAGCGCTAAGCCATTGAAAAATTAAATTTTGTTGTTTTGATTGATCAAATAACCAGCACAGCCGAACGACATTTTCGAGGCAAACGACTTTTGGCGACATGGGTTCCGGCCTAATAGTTTGTTCGGTCAAACAACTTTCGGCCTAGTGGCGTTCGATCAAATGGCTTTCGGCGGAATGACTTTCTGCCATACGGCCGCCGACCATCAAATCACATTTCAAAATTCGGCGAAAAGTTTTTAAGGTTGTTATTAGCATTAAATTCTAAAGTTTACTTCTACTTTTGTTCGGAGACTCTCCACCGTGCAGCAAAAAAATAAACGACAACAACGGCAAAATGAGAGACAAAAATGGCAGAAAATTTACATACCTTCTTCGGAGCTGGGGTCCCTGCGTCGCAGAATACCATCCGTGTGAGGTGCGCCTCATGCTCCAGTGGGGATCTGAGCCAGAGACCTGCGGACCAGCCGCGTATAAAGTTATAAAACAAGATAAATACACAGATTCTTCTCGGTTCTGGTTGTGTATTTTCGTTCTGACCAGGGATTCCCCTCCCCTGCCCTGCGCGTGTGCCATTCACATGGGAGAAGGTGGGATCTCAATGTTGGTGACCCATCTTCGCTTGTTTTGTTGTTTGTTGTACCTTTCGACCCGGTATGTTGGTATTCTTCGTCGTGCTCATTGGTGGTGCCCATTTTACTCCCAGAAGATAAATGAATTTCGCACTGATGTTGATCATGATGATGATGGGAATGTTCCATGGGGTTCCTGAATGAGCCACAAATTGTGAAATTGTTCGAGGAGTATTGTTCACATGGCGATGCCAACCTGTCTGGCGAAGGTAGACATTCATAATGCTTCGATGATGATTTATTCTAGTGATATTGTGTCAAGTTCCATCTATAAAATCTGAGCAGATTGTTTGTTGGAAATATGTTCCCTGCTAAACAGACAACCTTTACTCGTTGAGATTAATATGTTTTTGTTTAAGATTAGATTTTTGTTAGTTGGGTTTTATTTCCCATGATTAAAATAGAAATTCAGAGTAATCAGCTGTGATGAAAAAAAGGTTTGCTAACTGTTTACTTTAAAACACAGAAAATGTCCTTGTTTGCTCTAGCACCCAACTTTCCGATATACGACTTTGAGTAACTAGTTTTAATCTTGTAAATCGTTTCAACGACCAATGAGAGTGATTCTTTAAAAAGCTAATCAAGTGGACTGGACGCATTGAGCACAATAAACTTTGATGTCTTATATTTAATACGCACTGTATATTCAGAATTACATTCAGATTGAATGATTGATTTTCGATTAACTTTTCACCATAACTACAAATCAAAAGATAGTTGCATATGCTACCAACCCAACTCCCTCCTCCGCGGTTCGGCCCACTGCTGCTGTCTGTTACTGTTGTTGTCAAACATTAACTCCACATCAGCCCGAAATGGATACGAAGGAGCACCTAAAAACGATTTACACAGTGAGGAAACAGAACCATAAAATAATCGATAACGCGCCTGTCCCCGCTTCTGATCACGAAGCGGGCGACTCACCCCGAAGAGGCTGCTCCCCGCAATCGCTTTATTATCACTTCACTTTGGCCAATTTTATAGCCCTCACCGTGTTTAATCTCCTAGGAAAGGTCGTAAATTTTTAACAACTCTGGCGACGACTACGACCCCGTTGATCGTCTTCACCACCGTCTCCGATTTCTTCATTTCGATTGGTATTAGTCAGTGCTTTTGATCGATTTCCAGAAATCGAAAGGAATTCAACCAAACCCTTCGACACACCATTGGTGGTCGTAAAAAGTAAAACAGTAGGATTTCATTGCGAGGTTCAACAAATTGATTCGTAGAAAAGTCACAGTACTAGATGTAAAAATTGGTTTTGATCAAGAGAGAAAGCACATTTGGGCGATTCGATGTGAAAAAACGGTCAAAGCTTCAAGTACCGATTCCATGTTCAAGAATAATTGATTTTTTTTTGTTATAGGTGCGATTTTTGTCCAAAACAAAATCACCATAATTAGAATTTATTGTACAATCAGTAAAAGCTAAAATGGTTGTGGACACATTTCCATACAGGTTGACCCATTGTGCAAGAAGAAAGTGTTTTGTCTATCGCAGCTATGCTATCTCCAGACGTGCTGCAAGACAAAAAGCCTTCAATTAATAGCATATGCAATTAATTGCTACTTTACTGGCATTAATCGGCAAAAATTAATCTGTCATCTTTGTGAGCGATGGATGGTGCTCGCATCGGATGATACGACGACGTGTCTTCTGTAAACTGCCTCCGTGCGGTGGATGTCTTAATTGAAGCTAATTACACCGCTCGCATGCCGTTCATTCCGTAACGGGGCAGCGCAGGAATGGTCAGCGCCACACATTCGTAAATGTCTTACATATGTTTCGTTCGGGAGATTCGTCAAAATGCCGTTGAAAGATATTCAACGGCTGCCTGCTACCGACTGACTTCAAAGTATTCGCGTGCGACCGATGATAATGGCAGCGAAGGCGCGCGCGCACGCTGGCTAATGCGTTCCAGACATAATTTTGTTCGAGTCATTTCTTCCTGGGCGCATCTTGGAAGGATGGCGCTGCGTGGCAAAGGAGCCACCAATCAAACTGTCATAATCCGATTCAACTCAGCTGCCACCCGTTTTGGTGTCTGCATGATGCACAGAAACGATGAAACCGAGATGATTGTTTGTATGTATATGCCTGTAATTCTCGTAAAGGGGGATTTTAGAAACATCAAAATGGAATATCGGCACTACGAATTTTCGACCAAAACGTGAAGAACTAACTCTTATTCTGTTTCTAATCGTTTTAAGCATTTACGCAATTGAATATCAAATGAATCTTTGTTAGATATGTCATTTTCCTAGAAATATTATTTCCTCATAGATAAAAAAAACTGGACTGAGGTCAACCCAAGGAGCTATACTTTACTAAGCTGGCGCAGATCAGCGCTGCGCACCACTAGCCACCACCGCTGATCTTATGCAAGGCAAATAGTGACGTCACCTTAGTAAAGTCTAGCTCATTGCGATCAACTGGGTTATGCAGTTCAACCAAATGACTTGCTCTCATTGGAATCATATTTGGACAAAGGACAGGACATAGTCCCTGTACAAGGGCTTGACAATCCCTTTCCAGGCCATCTGCGAGTTGTGGGGCTTGCCTAGGATGTGGTGGGGTTTGACAGTGGGCCCTGTTAAACCTCTATAAAAAGCTGCATGTATCCGCAAGTAGACCCCACCAAAGCGACCGTGTGCCGCTCAAAGCGCACAAGCCCAAGTCCTGGTGTTAGTTGGTACACAAAACAGATCTGACACGACGGCCCTCCGACGAGACAGGAGGTTTGCGCAGGACCAATAAGCCACCTGGAAAACCAATATTTACTAGCAATATAAGAGATAATACGACTCGATATAATCGCAAAGACCTAGGCGACGAATAAAGGATCACGATTGGAAGCTTGGAACATGGAACTGCAAGTCGCTAGGTTTTGCAGTTTGCGACAGGATAATCTACGATGAATTACATGCCCGCAATTTCGACGTCGTGGCGCTGCAGGATTTGCTGGACAGAACAGAACGTGTGGAAAAGCGGGCTGTTCGAGCGATGACGAAGTACCGGGGTAAAATTAAAACGAGGGAGATACTTTCCAGGGCTGCGAAATGGTGAGTTGACATCCGGGAAGGGGCGCCTAACATAGCTCTGGTCCTCACAAGTTCCAATACTCACGCTTCCACGGGTCTTCCGATGACAATTGACCGCCAGCTAAGGGTTGCGTACTTAGCTGGTAGTGCAGCCTGGGCACTGTTGTCCTTCTGACACCAGCTAGAGTAAGAGAGTGCGTCCTGTGGGGTCTGCCTAGAATGTGGTGGAGTTCGACAGTGGGCTCTGTTTAACTCCTATAAAAGCTACATGTGTCCCCAAGCAGGCCCTATTAAAGCGACCGTGTGCCGCTCAAAGCGCAATATCCTAGTCCTGGTGTTGGGTGGGACTTCAAACAAATTTGACCCGACTGATCGAGCGTCTGATCACTAAGGAGATGCGGCTCCAATAGCGTCTGTTCTGGCATCCAGCGGCTGAGTATGAAATGCTATTCCCCGGAAGCTATACCTAAGATGGCAGCCCCATCCCGGTGGATAGGGAACCTTGGGCCAACAACCTACTGTTCCCGAAACATCAATTTGTTCGAGAATCCGATAATGAAAGAATACGGACTGATTTTACGGCGACGACTCTTAGCGCGAAACAACGGACACGAATAGGAACATGGAACGTTTTAACCCTAGCCCAGCAGGGTAAATTGGCACAACTTGCCAATGAGGCACGCCGCATGAAGCTTGAGATCCTGGGACTGAGTGAAGTCCGTTGGCCAAACTTTGGAGAACAAGACAAGTTCTGCTATACTCTGGTTTACGAGGTGAACACGCTCCCCGGCATCGCGGAGTTGGCTTCTTACTAAGCGCTCAGGCACACTCTGCGCTTATGAAGTGGGAACCTATAAGTGAAAGGATAATCGTTGCCAGATTTAGAACACGGGTCCGAAACCTTACTATAATCCAATGTTATGCGCCAACCGATGCTGCCGATCTGCAAGACAAAGAGAACTTCTACAGTCAACTCAATGCCGTCGTAGATAGAATTCCGAAGGGTGATATCAAGATCTGTTTGGGCGACTTCAATGCGAAGATCGGATCCGACAACTCGAACCATGAGCGCATTATGGGACGCCATGGTCTCGGAGAAATGAGCGAAAACGGAGAGCTGTTCGCAGAATTTTGTGGTAATAACGACATGGTGATCGGGGATCGCTCTTCCCTCATCGACCGGTTCACAAGGTCACGTGGGTCTCCCGTGACGGCTTTACAGAAAATCAAATCGACCACATCTGCATCAGCCGAAAATGGAAACGGAGCCTTCTTGATGTACGGAATAAACGTAGTGCCGATATCGCGTCTGATCATCACCTCCTCATCGGCGAAATACGCCTGCGCATTGCGCGGATTCGTCGGCAGGAGGAAAGAGTTGGACGACGATTCAACACACGCCGACTGGAAGATGCCACGGTGAAACGGTCCTTCGTTGAAGAACTGGAGACGCGTGCTGCAGATATTCCGGAAGGTGGCAGCGTGGAAGACCAATGGACCGCCATCAAGAATGCCTTCATCGCCACCAGCGAGAACAATCTGGGCGAACTACGCACCCAGAGAAAACAATGGATCACCGATGAGACCTGGAGGAAGATAGAGGAGCGAAGAGAAGCCAAAGCCGCGATAGAGCGATCGAAAACCAGAGGAGCCAAAGTCTTAGCCCGTCAACGATACACGGCTCTTGAGAAGGAAGTAAAACGCTCATGTCGACGGGACAAGCGAGCGTGGGCAGACTCTCTGGCCGACGAAGGAGAGAGAGCCGCCGCAACCGGGGACATTCGCCTCCTCTACGATATCTCACGACGCTTAAGCGGGGCGAAGATGAATGCAACGATGCCTGTGAAAGACGCGAATGATCAGTTATTGACCGACCCAACTGACCAGCTGAAACGCTGGTTCGAGCACTTCGAACAACTTTTTCAAGTGCCAGCCAGGCCATCACCACCTCGGCATGATCTGCCTAGGATCCGACGTATAACACGCGTCAATACCGAAGCTCCATCACTGCTAGAGATTCAAACAGCCATCCAAAGCATGAAATCGAATAAAGCCCCAGGGTCGACCGCATATCAGCCGAGATGCTCAAAGCTGACCCCATGACATCTGCTCAACTACTGCATCGTTTATTTCATAATATCTGGGACACCGCAACTTTCCCGGTCGACTGGATGCAAGGTATCTTAGTAAAGGTGCCCAAAAAGGGTGACCTGACTGTATGCGATAACTGGCGAGGCATTATGTTGCTGTGTACCGTTCTCAAAGTTCTGTGCAAAATTATCCTAGCCCGGATTCAGGAGAAGATCAGTGCGACTCTCCGGCGGCAGCAAGCCGGATTCCGTGCCGGAAGATCCTGTGTGGACCATATTGTCACGCTCCGCATCATACTGGAGCAGGTCAACAAATTCCAAGAGTCCCTTTACTTGATATTCATTGATTACGAAAAAGCTTTCGACCGTCTCAATCACGAGAATATGTGGGCGCCCTGAGACGCAAGGGGGTTCTTGAGAAAATCATCAACCTCATCGAAGCACAGAACGAGGCCTTCTCGTGTAAAGTGCAGCACAGTGGGGTCCTGTCCAACCCTATCCGGGTCGTAGCTGGTGTGAGGCTACTGTATTGCGTTATTCATAAGTTTTCAATGGAAGGAGAGAGAAATACAAATTGAAAAGTTTTTACCGAGCGAATTTCAAAGGATTTTCCGTGTTTTGAAAAAATGTCCTGTAAAATTTTTTTTAAATTTAAAAAAAATCTAAATTTTCCATGGATAAATTTTACGGACAAATTCAAAATAGGGGGAGAGACGGCTTTGGCAGGTTTTGTTCTATTATTGGCAGGGGGTTTTTGTCGACCAAATTCTATGAAATTTGGCCACAATATTCTTTGATATGCAAAGAATACTTAGGCCAAATTTGAGCCTAGTCAGTCATAAAAAAACCCCCTGCCAATAATAGAACAAAACCTGCCAAAGCCGTCATTCCCCCTATGTTCCACACGATATTCAGAAAAGTTTATCGGAAAAACTCAAAGATGCAGCCCAATCGGGTTGTACGCAAAGGTGACGTTGAACTACGTAGGTGTGTGTAATCTCCAAGTTTTCGATTTTTCTGTTCGATGAGACCAAAGCAAGCGTTTTTCAAGCCCAGGGTGAATCGTTAAAGCTGCGCTGTCAACGGCGTTTGGTGGTCATCCTATATGGAGGAAGTCAAAGTAGACGTGATTCAGCACGACGCGACAGAAAAGGTTAACAGCTTATTGATAATAATTATTATTCCTTCATGTGAGTTGCGTCGGACTTTGCGTTTACTCCGCCAGACATCTAGGAAGCAGCAAATCGAGCCGAATAAAGTTTCTCAGAACGCATCCACTGCTGCAGTAGCGAAGAAGATTCCGAGCCCCTCTATTGGCATCAATAGACGTTAGCAAAAATTTGCCGTCAAACGCCCCCAAGCTTTCGAAAGAAAACGCGTGTGTAAGTTAGCAGAAATGAACTGCACCAGCTAAAAGCCCTGTAAGTTGCAATAATTTAACGTCTATGTTGGCTTGAGGTCTCCAGTTAGCCTTGCGAACAGAGGCGCAGAATCCGGAGATGGTGAAATCGATTCCTGATCCGATCTAGGATGTTTTCGGGTACGAAACATTATCGACACTCTGGGCATAGTTTATCCTTTGCATTTGCCACACAAGATACATACTAATGCAATGGCTGGCATAGAAAGCTTTCAAGTCATAACTATAGAAATACTAAAAGATTACTTAGTATTATTACTAAGTTGATAAACAGGCCAAGTTTCAGTTGGAATGTGGTGCTATGCAAGAAGAAGCTTGCGATGCACTTACGAGATTGACTGATTCACCGAAACCGGTTGCCAAACTGTTAGCAAGTTTTCAATAGTAAATAATCATACATACATATTGTAACACACTGGAGTCGGTTTTTACGCGGAGGATATGGTCCACGTAGATTAAATTAACGTGAAAAGCCGTGTAAATCCCAAAATATGTCTGAATAAACCGCATAAGTCCCAAAGTTCGAAAAAGCGATACATGAAAAAGCGATACATAAAAAAACGCGTAAAAACCGACTACAGTGTACATTGTACATGAAGCGTTGACAGTGTACATGAAGCGTTGACTCTACCTTCATTGAATGGTCCAAGAAAATTGGAAATCCATTGAGAAACGGCTGAGATATTAACGATCAAAGTCTATCATATTTTCGTCACGTTTTTCGATTTTTTTTTGCAATCGTAAAGTGTACCCCAAAATAGAAAAGACAGACGTAGTTCTACGTCAAAAATCAGAAGAATCTTTTGTGCAAATTCAAATCAAAGTTCCAAAATTTCAAGTAAATTCGAAAGAATCACAAAATTAAACAGAATTTAAATAAAATCCAAATGGCCGGCGCAGTCAATTTTCTAACCGGCACACACTTTTACAAATCTGTATTGGACAAAATTGCCTCCAGTTGCCAATACCTTCTTTTCAAAATTTTCTATCAACCCATGAAATCAGAACTAGTTTGAATCACGTCAGGCTAAATCGCCGCCCCACAATCTTCTGAAAGTGGACACCCAGCGAACGATACGCCGTCAATGCTCGCATTCGCTGGCTGCACCGGATCCTACAATAAAGTCCAGTAGTCACTGATCTGTCTACAGCCATTACCCAGTGCTCGAGCAATGACATCTCGTATTTCAACACTACCGCTCCGGAGCACTGGAATCGAATCAAACGAGTTTCCTCGCGAATGCGATCGGTCAGCGGTGGTGACGGTGGGTGCGGTAGTAATGCACCTCTAAATGTGTCGTCCATCTAAGTCTCAACAGAAGGGAGCTAGACTGCTGACGCCATCGGATCCATACGCACCCAGCAGGACTCACCACCAGCTATAAAATCCAGATTATTTCACCTAACAGAAGTGATACCTTGCTTGCAAGCGGTGCTGGTGCCATTCGTTTGCATCGAAAACAAAAATGAGAATTGAACTCTTTAATATGATTTAGAGTGCTACAATTCACCAATTAACTGCAACTACCGAATTGCTCAAAGACCAAATTATTGCGAAAAAATGGATTTTGCTAAATGAATGCAAGCCTTTTGTTACGCCTTGGTTTAGGGTAAAGGTAGATCGTCACTCGGAAGAGAAGGCAACAGAAGGTGCAGAGTAAATTACAAAAATAAATAAAACTCTTCAGCTCCCACTGCTGATTCGGGCTTCGTTTGTAGAGAACCATCTCATCTAGCTAGGTTGGCCCTTCCAATTGTACCTCACCATCCTCAAACGGCGCCTAATCGGTTCCAGGCAGTGAGAAGTATTGTAGTTATTATGTTTACCTTTCCTTCGGATTTGCTCATCCTTCCACCCATCGGTCACCAACAGTAACCCATTTAGAAAAAGTGTTCACATTTTTCTGTCATTTTCTTCCATCGTTGTCGTTGTCGTTATTCTTTTGGTTAGAGCTGTATTTGCATCTATCTATTACTTAATTTCAAGTGAATTCCTTATCTGCAATAAATATCCGATTGTGCCTTTTTTACATTTACTAGACTAAAATGTGCGTTGAGGTAAAATGCGAAAGCTACCAAATTTATTGAAATACAATGCAGATTTTTCGAGACATGGTTCCGTTATCGCCACGGCGTTGTTTTAACCTCATTGTACCTTACATGTAGAGGCTATCACATTCGCGACAACCGAGAGACAAGGAACTTGCACTGCGCAACGGTTAAGCATCAAATAGATTGCATTACACATTAACCGGCAGCGAATCGTTCGAAATCAGTGACTTTCTTGTTGGGCATATACAGTCGGTACATAATGAATATAATTCATTAGGTGCTCATTAGCTCGGGTGGGGGTCGTTACTGGATACTGACGCAGTTTGAAGTAGTATTTCTTAGAGCAGAGAAGTGATTTGTTTGGATGCTGTGGCCCCATGGCCACTGCGAGTTAGACCGGGACCATCGTCCCTAACCCCTAATCCCAAGGCGTCAAGCGACCCGTGCCGAGGGGATGCATGGCCAGGGGGGTGAAATAATAAGCTAGGCCTTTAACGGAGCCTGTGGGGTACCTGGGCACCCTCCACAGTAATTGTCCCTTACCGCGTCATGCTGGGCTCTGGCGTGCTGGACCTCTTTTCCCGAGCAACTCGTGAGACCAAAATGGAAAACCAAGTCAATTCTTCAATTAGTGGTAGTAGTGTAGGCGACAACCCCTTCGCAAGAGGTATGTTGTTCAGGTTTCCGCCTAGGAGGCCAGAGGCAATAGTCGGCGGCTCAGTGCGCAGCGCCAGCGTGGGTCACTCAACCTTCCTCTCGGCTAGAAAAACGCCGGTAGGGGTTATTGACGGCCCATGGCTAGTAGAGGCGATGAACCGCAAACGCTTTCGGCCTTCGAGGTGGCGACGGAACAGCTGGACGCCATCATCGACTTTGCGTCATCGAAGCATAATATCAGCAAGGACCTCAAGAGGAGCTTGCAGAAACTTCGAAAGTCGATGCTAGACGCCAAGCTGGAGAGGGCGGTCGGGACGGCCAAGTGTAAACCCGTGAAATCGGTGGAGTCGAGGTCTACCCAGACTGAGGCCCAAGGATTCGCGGACTCGGGCAAGGTCGAATCGACCGAAGGAGTGCCAGCGAAGACGGTGGTGCCAAAGTCTACCCAGACTGAGGCTCAAGTATTTGCGGGTACGTCGGGGGTGACTGCTCCAACGGAGCAGACACAAAAACGGGGTAGACAGTCTCCAGGGGATGAGCTCCCTGGGGGCCGCTCCAAAACGCGGAGGGTTACTACCCCGAACAAGGGTAGTGGGGCTGGGAAGCTGAACCCCGGTCAGGTACCTCCAAAACCGGAGGAGGAAGGACCTGGAAAGGTCCGTCCACTCAGGAAAGACGGTGATAAGGGGTTACAGCAGGCTGAAAGTTCTCAGCCGCACCAGACCAGGGAAATAGAGGGGGATGACGCCTCTTGGACCCTGGTCAAGAACAAGAGGAAGCCGAAAACGTCAAGGGCCGAAAAGAAGGCCCAGGCGAATGAGGGTAGCAAGAAGTCTAGGGTAGGCGCCAATCGCTCCAGGGGCGATGCCCTAATCATCACGGCGGACGAGGCTAAGTACTCGGATGTTTTGAAGGGGATGAGGAGTGACGTCAAGCTCGGTGAACTCGGCGCCGACGTACGTCGAATAAGACGTACCCGGATGGGCGAGATGATACTCGAGCTGAAGCGGGGCGTCTCGCAAAAGGGCGCCGCCTACAAGAAGTTGGCGGAGGAGGTCCTAGGCGAGACGGTCAAGGTGAGGGCACTCACGACGGAGGTGAATCTAAGGGTTAAAGACCTGGACGAGATCACCGAAGTCGAAGAGCTCGTCACGGCACTGCGGCGACAGTGTGAAGTGGAGACGCCCACCGCAGCCGTTCGGCTACGGAAAGGTCCGGCAGGGACGCAGGTAGCATTGGTTCGGATATCTGCAGCGGACGCCTCCAAGGTAGTCAAGTTAGGGAGCGTCAAGGTGGGATGGTCGGTATGCCCTGTGCGCATATACGAGCAACCCGAAGTTTGCTTCAAGTGCCTGGAACCGGGGCACAAGCAATGGGACTGCAAAGGCCCTGACAGAAGCAATCTCTGCCGACGCTGCGGATTGGAGGGACATAAGGCACAATGCTGTACGAACCCTCCCAATTGTTTGATTTGTTCCAGCAAAGCTGTGTACAGCAAGCACCCCATGGGGGGTTCGATGTGCCCGGCGTTTAAGCGTGCTGCAAAATCAAATTGCAGGTAACGCAGCTGGCTTGCTCTGCCTCGCCCGAGTGTTTGGTGTGCGCAAGTTTAGAGGAAACGGCGGAACACGTGTTGTTCGTGTGCTCACGTTTTCGCGCAATGCGTGACCACATGCTTGCCACATGTGGTCTGGACACTACCCCGGCCAACCTAGTTCGGAGGATGTGTAAAGATGAAGTTGGCTGGAACGCCGTTTTATCGGCTATCGCCCAAATCGTCTCGGAGCTACACAGCAGGTGGCGCGTGGACTCAAGGATGGCTAGTTCAGGCGCAAATAAGAGGTGGTCCAAGGGATCGGAGTCGGCTTCATGGGTCATACCGGTGGTCATGCTCTGTGGTCGAACTCGATCCTTTTATCGAACAAGTGGCCGCGCGAAGAACAACATGGTATCGTCGATTTCGCGGCGTCGGTCAACCGGGCGGGTTCCGAGCCCGAGGATGGAAAGGGGTCCTCGTCAAGGCTGGGGCAGGCGTAGGCCTCACGTCGACAAGTCCCTCTGTGTGCTGGCGAATAGGCCCTATCGTAGATAGGTCAATTTGGGGTGCACGCGGCATCATCATTCTTGATACCAGTCGTGCAGAGGGAAGCAGGCGCGAAGTCGACCCTTCCCACCTTCCGAGGACATAGGGCGTGGTAAGGCCACCTGGAAAGCCGGCAACGCGCTGGCACGATACCATGGTGTTCTTCTAAAAAAGCGAGTTACGATGTTCGGTGCTGTAAGGACACGCAGCTAACCTCGAGGGTGCGTTGTGCACTGGTCCCCCTTTGAAGCATTACTTTCTGGTTGTACCGAAGGGACTATGGGCTTGGCGGCAATGGAAACGGTTTAGCGTTGATCCCTAACCCCGCACCTTCTGGTCAACCGAGGATGTCTGTTGAGCAGATTCCCCCTCCATTGTTTAGGAAGAAAAAAAAATTTGTATATGACGAGGAAAATTCAAGGTGCAGTCCACATAAATGCAAAAATGATAAGTACTCAATAAATAAATGCGTCAGTTCAATATTTTCACAAAGGTATTTCACGTTCTATTTTAATAGCCCCTTTGAGTTAGTAAGAATTTAGTAAGTAGCTATCTGGATATTATCTGATCCAATAAAGTTCTCTGAGCTACTGTGACATCGAGTTAAAACTGCCAGAAGTTTTGAAGCGTTCTAACATGTGGAATTTAACAATAACTAGGGTGGGTGTACCAATTGACGCCATACATAAGAACAACTATTTTTTTTTAAATAAGTAAAAGGCATGTGGGTTGACTTTATATATCAAGCGAAAGGTTTTACTTTCTGCTCCTTAGAACAGCTGTGAAAACCACAATAAAATTTGTTATAATCATCAAAATTGATTAATCCATAATAGGAACGCATGCACCAGTTGTGGCACTATTCTCAATTTTGGTTCCTTATTTGGCAAATCCCATTGTTTTCTTATGGGACTGGCCAAATAGGGACCACTAGTGCGACAACTGGTGCAAAGGACGTCAAAAATTAAGCAAAATCAATTTTTACAATTATGCTTTGCTTGTTTTGGAGGAGATCAAAGGTTTTATCGTATCATATGAATATGCTTTATCGATATGAACTTGGTTTGCGGTGATTTGATTGGCCATTTGGCATATAAAGCACTAGTGCGACAACTGGTGCTATAGCCACAACTGGTACATCCAGCCTATATAGAAATCTATAGCTATAGCAAACGAGCTTCTGCAGATAATTGTGTGTACTGTTGGACAGGATCTCCTAGACGACACAGTCTGAACACATAGTAATAAAAAAAATCCGAAGCATGAATACAATGAATAACCGAAATTTCGTCATACGTCCACAGCTCACCATAGTCATTCATTCTTCTCGATCTTTTGTCCGGATCCGGAAAAAATGACACCTATTTTCAATAATAATGGTCACCGAAAAACGACACCCCGTCTGTCTGCCGGGATGACGAAGACAGCAACGCGCGATCCTGATTTTATTAATGGACCCAAACAAACGGGACAGAGTTCAATAGATTATCTATCTGGGTGAAAGTGTACAAAGCGCGTGATGCTTTACTACGTTTATTTTTTGTTCGAGTGAAATATTGAATCCAAACGTATTCACAGAAACACGGATGGTGTGCCTTCGGCATGCCCTTTAGCCCCTCATCTTTCGCTTTTTAATGTGGAGCACCTTGGTGTTTATTGTTCGTTCGAGTGTGTTACAACGTGGAAAACAAACACGGACAAGAGCACAAAAGAAGGAGACAAAGGGATCGGGTACTTGGGAACTTTTAAATGGTAAACAAAATGCTCGAAGCCTGACGAGGAAAAATGATGGAATAGGAAGCGTGTGACACATACAATAATATTTTGGTTTGCTACCGCAAAAGATTGACTGACTGTACTCTCATAGCGGGGCGGTTGCATCGAATGTTTATTGTTTATAGTTGAAGAAGATTATTGGGAAAAATAACATCAGCATCAAAACCAGGCAGAACAAGGAAACATTTCAGACTATTTAGATGCAGGTATGTAAAGCTGGTGAGATTTGTGAATGAACTGAGGAAATCGTATAGACAGTAATTCCCATAAGCCGTTCAGAAAATTGTCACTGCCGTTTTTGGCGGGTCATTTTTTGTTTGACTGAGCTTAAATTAGAGTGGCTTTAACTCATAGCTTCTTCTGAAACGGCAAACGCTGAGTAACTGAGAATTATTATATTGAGTTGGTTTGACTTATTCGATATAAATCGAAGCAGAACTGAAATATGAGTTCATAGTGAAATTTCATGATGTCCAACGGTCGGTGATAGAACTTCATGTAAGTTTTAATTCCGTTAAGTTTTAACCAATTTGATCATTTTCCTCTTTTTCACTGCAGCATTATACCGTGGACCCTCGGTAATATTACCGTTTTTAATTTAAACCCCGTTGGTTTGAACATCGTTCAAACTAAACATGGTGCAAAAGTCATGCACCACGTGGTTTGGAAAAAATAAAAACGGTACATCGTGAAATGGAACACAGAAGAAATTGGATCGCAGCAATCGACGGCGATTGCCTCCACTAGTTTTTCCTGTCACGAATTTTTCCATTAAGTTCACTCCTGACAGGATCCAAAATATAAACTGCTCGCGTTTTCGGGGGCACACCACTCGATACGGACGACGCAGCAAAGCTGAATCAACAAAAATGACAGTTGTCCGCCGCCTCCGTATCGAGTGGTGTGCCCCCGAAAACGCGAGCACTTTGAAACTTGGAGGAGTGACCTTAACTTAAAAAATTCTAGAGACGCGTTTACAGTTCTTACATTACTGATTTTTATGTTTGTAGTGCAATAGTGAACAGTATTTTAGCCGCCGGGCGGTCGTGAGTTTCGGGAGATTCTGCTAAGGAGGGCGACAGAATCGCAGATCGCTAGTGAAAAAGTGTTTCAATTGAGGAATTACCACGGGGGAGGAATAGGTGACGGTATTACACGAGTGAGTTGTCGAAGAAAATCTTAAACAAGGGATTCCTCCGAATACGGAGAGAATAGTGAGTGAATAAATAAGATGAGACGAGTGTACTCCATTTTGAAAAATTTAAATAAAGGATATGGGAAACTTTTGCGAGTGGCAAACAGCAAAGGATGGAAAGGGTATTGAGACGTTCTATTCCTATTTAACAGTGAAAATCGTCGTGAAAGATCTAATCTTTTTTAGAATTGGAAGTGTTTTGAAGGAAATGTAACAGATAAAACAATAGAAGGAAATAGAAAAGTAGTGTTGGATGTGAGGAAGTATACTGACATCCAAATTCCAATCAAACACAATGAATGAATATCTATTTGTGTAGATGGAAATGAATGATTGTATTTTGGCTTTAACAAGGTAAGCGATTTATCATTATTTATATAATTCATATGAAATGGAGGACAAAAACGATCTGAGATGTAATAATTTAGCCATGGAATGTAAAATGAAATCACAAATAAATAATTATACAGTGATATAAAATACCGAAGATAAAGCATTATTCTATGAAATAGGATTTAAAATAGCATATAATTCCTCAGAACTTAATGAAACAGAAATATAACAAAAGTGCCACAACTTTCACGCACTTTATACAAAATACTAGAAATGTTAATCTCTTTTACAAGAGCATTATTACAAATGAATGATACCAAATTGTTTACAGTTTTGTAAAATTTACCTGATACAACTTAAAACTGAAATTTCCAAGAATTTCATAAACTAAACACATACAAACTACCAAAAAAATAAAATAAAAATTGAATATAAAGAACATAAGTAAACAAACAATTAAAAATAAATACACTGAATAATGTTTGCCCGATAAGGCCTATAATATAACTATCCACAAAGTCAATGTCAATATTTAGCTAAACAATTTTCATAAAGATGGAGAAAATGACCAGGATTTCGAGAAGGGGGCAACTTTTTTGGTCTTCTAAATCGTAGTTTTATAGTAGTTTTATAAAAACACATGAATATTAACACATGAAACCAAATCGAAACAATAATGATTAAAACAATAATGGATTTAAAAATGCGTGATTTATTGCTCATCAGATATTTTTAAATAAAGTGAGAAAATATTAACGAACTTAGTATTCAGAAAAAATATAAAATCGGCTATAACAATTATTATAAAAATCCTGCATTCTTACATAAGTTTAGGAAAACTAGAACCATACATCTGAATTTCAAAACAAATCCTCTCTGAAATAATATTTATTATAAAATAGGCAGAAAAATCAATATACAAGCTTTCTCCAGGAATTCCTTCGACAATTGCTCCTGGCATTTTATCCGAAATTCTATCCGGGATTCTTTAGGAATGCCTCCAGTAACTTCTTCGGCAGTGTCTTCAGGAATTCCACCATAAATTTTTACGGGAATTGATCCGAAAATTCCACCATTATTTACTCCAAGAAAATCTTCACGAACTTCTTTATAAGTTCTGCAGAATTCCCTGCAAATAAATCCCAATCAAATAATTTTGTGCTGTTTCCCATAATTTCTAGGAATAAGAATATTCGGTGGAAATTCCGTAGAATTGCCAGTAAACATTTCTGAGAATTTCACAAAAAATCTTCGAATTTCTTGTGTAAATTCCATAGAATTTTCCGTTTTCGAATAATTTCTTGTGAAAATTTCAAAGAATTTCTCCAGGAATTCCACCGGAAATTTATACAGAAATTATACCGAAAATGAAATCAACAATGGAATTTTCGGAGGAATTCATAGATTAATTCGCAATGAAATCCTGAAATAATTCCGGTGGAAACTTCAAGATTTTCACTGGTAGATCCTCCAGGAGTCTCTCCGAAAATTCCTCCTGGAATTCTTCCAGGAGTTCCACCGGCAATTCGACAAAGAATTTCTCTAGGATTTCCTTCGAGAATAATTCCGGTAGTTCTATCGGCAGTTCCTCTGAAAATTCTTCCGGGAATTGGAATTGGCAAAATTGGAATTTATTTAGGCTTCTTCAGGAATTTATATAGATTTTCCACCAGAAGCTCCTCCGAGAATTTCTGCGAGAGCTCCTCAGGGAATTCTCCGGGAGGTCCTCTGATGATGATGATGGTACAGCTACAAACCCCAACAAAGCTTTCAGCGAGACGAGATTTGTCTATAAGATGAATTCTCTTGTTTCCGAGAATGCTTCTGGTAGTTTCCCCGGGGTTCCTTTGGAAATTCTCCCGGGAGTTTCTACAGCAATTCTTCCAGAAAATTCCTTCGAGAGTTCCTCCGGGAATTCCACCAGCAATTCATCCGGGAGTTTCTCCGGAAATTCCTCCGGGAGTTCCACCAGAAGCTATTCCAGGCTATATGTAGGTTTTTTTCAGGAAATCATTTAGGCTTTCTTCAGAAATTAAGCTGGAAATTCATCCCGAAGTTCTTCCGATAGTTTCTCTGGTAGCTCATCCGGGAGGTCCTCTAGGAATTCTTCTAGGAATTCCTCCTGAGATTCCTCCGGGAGTTCTTACGGGAGATCTTACGGGAGCTCCTCCGGCAGTTCCTTCGGGAATTCCTCCGGGAGATCCACCAGCAGTTTCTACGACAATCCCTCCGGGAGTTTCACCGACAGTTTTTCCGGGTGTTTCTCTGGAAAGGAACTCCCGGAGGAAGTCCCATAGTAATTTCCGGAGGAACTCCCGGAGGATTTTCTATAGGAATTTCCGGAGAAATTATCAGAGGAATTCTCGGAGGAACTGCCGGTGGAACTTCTGGAGGAATTTATTGCAGAACTACAGGAAGAATTTCCGGAGGAAATCCTGTAGGAACTCTCGTAAGAATTCTAGGATGAACTCCCAAAGGAACTTCCGTAAGAATTCTTAAAAGAACCTCCCGAAGGAATTCCCGTAAGAACTCCCAGAAAAATTCTCCGAAGAACTTCTGAAGGAATTTGTAGATAAATGCCTAAAGAAATGCTAAATGAATTCCTGGAAGAAATCCTGATTGAATTCCCGAAGGAACTACTGGTGGAACTTCAGAGGAACATCCGGTGGAATACCCTAGAGGAAGAGAAAAAATATTTTTGAAGGAACTTCCGAAATCCCATTTCCCGTGAAATTCCTGCCAAATATCGTCCAGGAATTCCCTGTAAAGTTCCTGGGTGTATTACCGGAGAATTTCTTGGAAAAACTACCGGAGGAACTCCCACAAGCACTTCCGGAGGACATGGAAGTCCTGATATAATTCTTAGAGAAGTTCCTAAAGGAATTTCCGAAAAAATATCTGAAGGAATTCCCAGAAAAATACCAGGAGAAATTAATGCAGAAATTCCCAGATGAAATCCTGAAAGTATTCCCAGATGAATTGCTGAAGAAAATCCCTGCGGATTGTTCCGATTAAATTTCTGGAAGAACTCTTGGCAGATATCCGAGTAAATTCCGAGTGAAGTCCGGAAGGAATTCTAGTACACTTCTGCGGAAAATCTCCCGGAGAAATTCCTGAAGGAATTCCTGGAGAAGTACCTGAAGAAACTCCCGAAAAAATACCTGTAAGAATTTCTGGGGAAATACTTGGACAAATTCCAGGAGAAATTCATGAAGATATTTTAGAGGATTTCTTGAAGAATATTCTGAAGTAATTGCGAAAAGAATTCCAGATTGGAATGCTAGAGATTTCGCTATTGAATGTTTGGAGGTATTCCCGGAAAATTTCCTGGAAGTAATCCCGGAGGAATTAAAGGAAGAGTTCCGTGTAGACCTGTGCGCCGCCGCGCCACGCCGCCGCCGCCGACACGCCGATTGGCTCCACGCCGCCGAATTTCGTATTTCACGCCGATGATTGGCCAACACAAAAATCACAGTATATAGTGTGTTTCCATCTACCGAACCAAGGCAACCTATCAGGCATTAATTAAATAGCTGTTATATCTTTAGCAGATTTGTTTTTATCTCTGTCACTTTTACCGGCATTGGCGTGTTAAATGCGAGGTCATTCAAGAACTTCTTGGCAACAGACCTACAAATCAACGAGCGTAGTGATGAACTTCTAATCTCATATGTAACTTCATGTGGAATAACCTCATTCTGGTCGCATTGAGTGGTTCATCATCTTTTTAAAGGTTTGAATGTTACATGTGTTAATTGATTTAGTGCTTATATTCGCGGCTAGTTACAAGTCAACACTATGGAAGTTGGATTTAGATTCCCAGTCTGGTAGGATTTTTTAAACTTCCCTGAGCATGGAATATCAATGTGATTGCCCTGTGATATGCGAATACAAAAATGGTAACTTGGCTTCTGGAGCTGGAGCACGATAGGACACGTGACCCATCAAATTGAACATTTCCTTCACTCCTCTTTGTACTTAAATTGCTAGAATTGCTCTAAAAAAAAACGGGTCTCATTTATTTTGATAAAAAATGCTCAAAGAAATTTCTTGGTTTTCCTGAAATAATGTCCAAATGACATCATGGAGGAAGTTCTGAAGGAATAATTGAAAAAAATTGAAGTTTTGAGGAATTTTTGGATTTATTCCCGTAGTAATTTCTGAATGATTTTCTGATGGAATCCCTGGAGAAAATTCTGAAGGAATTCTTGGAGGAATGTCCAACAAAATTCTTGAAGAAATTTAAGAATGTCGTGAATTTCTTCAGGAGTTCTCTTGGAAATTGCTCTAGGAATTCATACGGAGATATCCGAAATTTCATCCTAGAATTTTTGAAGCAAATGGCGGAGAAAATTACAGAGTACAGACGCCTACGCGAAGCACGAGGGATAGAGAGAATCTACTTTCAGCAGTGTAATCCAACAGACTAATAAATAAATACGCAATTCTATATTTTGCTAAACAATACCCAAGTAAATTTGTGGGTTTACTTGAAATATTTTCCGAAGGATGTCTTGGAGAAAGTTCTGAAGGAATGAACCTAAAGAAATTGCTTGGAGCCTTGAGGAATTTCTGAATCTATCTTCGTAGTAATTTTTGGAAGATTTTCTGGAGGAATCCCTGGAGAAAATTCAGGAGGAATGTCCAAAAAAAATCTTGAAGGAATTTAAGAATGTCGGTAATTCCTTTGGAAATTATATCTGATATCTTAAAATTTGTTTTAGAATTTTGGAAGGAAATAGTGGAGAAAATTCCGAAAGAATTACTGGAAGAATTACCGAGTGAATGGAATGTTTTATGGAATACCTGGAAAAGTTTCAGAGGAATTGTTAAAACAATTTCCGAAGGATTTTTTTAAAAATATGTGTATATGTACAGTTATCCATCATTCTGGCTTGAGTCTTGCTCTGCATGCGGCTCCACCCAAAATTACAATCGAATTTAAATGAACCGTTTGTTTGAGAAACTGCATATGTGACATTTTTGGCCAAAAAGAGATTTTTATATATTCTGAATCCTTGTCCAAAAATACGTATTCTGGCAAAAAAACGAATTTTTTTTTTGTTCAGGAATGTATGAACTTTTTTTTCGTTTGTTTGAGAAACTACATATGTCCACGCACTTTGAAGAGCAATTGTGGAGTACTGCTTACAGTTTTTGCACCAGAAGTGCCTCAGGGTGTTGAGTTTTGCCAAAAACTATTGATCTGTATCGAAGAAATTGAAAGATTCGGTGCCAATTTGTTCAAAAACAGTTTTTTGTTGTTTTCTCGAAATTGTGTAAAATGGAATTATGTAGTTTCAAGAATTATGTAGAAACAAATGATTCAAATACAATTCTGCTTTCAATGCACTGCTGTATGAACGGCAAAAACGAAGGCGGCAGACCCGTAAGCAAAAACACTTATGCGAAACCATCGGGATCTCCTTTCAACAGACTAATAAATAGATTCGCAATCCCTTTTGAGTTTTTCGAGGGCCAGCTTCTTTGAGGAAGGTACGTCAAATCCATTACAACTGTAGGGAAGTGTACCCATCTACATGGGTTCTTTAAGCTGGTTTCATTTGTGGACGTTTCTTGAGGGAATTCCTAGAGAAATTCCCGATGGAATTCCTAACAGAATTTTTGAAGGTATATTAGAATAAGTTTCTTGATGTCTTACCGAATTAATTCCTGAATATATTTTCTAGGGAATTTTTTAAGGTGTTTACGAAAAAAAATCTGTAGAAATTTTTGAAGGAACTCCTGCAATAAATTCCCAAGGAATTCTTGAGAATATCCGAATATCCGCAATCTCGATATTTTGGGAGTTTTTCTTGGCATGTAGTCTTGTTTCTAGAGTCAAAACTGAGTTTGTTTCACTACTGTCCAGATTTTCGAAGAAATTCTTAGAGTATTATTAGAATGTCTATTTAAGTTTCAATAGCTATTTGTTTGGTACATCCACTAAAAAATTTAAAATTCTGTTCGAAAATCTTTTCAGGTTCTCGTTTGGTTATTCCTTCAAGAATAGAGTCGAGGTTCCTCCAGGAATTTCTTCAAAAATCTCTTTAGAAAAGCCACAGGAATTAATTTGGACAATCCTTCAAGGATTCCTTCAGAAAACCTTCCGGGAAGGCCTTTTATTTATTTTTCAGAAACTTCTTTGGAACTTCCTCCAGGAAGTATTTAAAAAAATCCTTCAGTAAACTATACAAAGTTTCTGCAGAAATAACTCCGGAACGAATCATAATATGGAGGAATTTTTAAAGGAATTTTCAAAGAAACTCCCGAGGGAATTTGTGTGTTACACTTTTTTCAATTTAAAAAAACACGTAAATAACGATTTAAAAATATGAATGAATTTACAAACAAAATTTCCGAAGATTTTCCAAAAGAATTTCAGAAGAGATTCCCGAACGAATTCTTAGAGGAATTTTAAAAGAAATTTTCGGTGATCTACAAAAATATCTGGAAAAGTTGCTAGAGGAAATTCAGGAGGATTGTCCGAAGGTGTTCCTATAGAAAATTTGGAAAGAATTCCTGGAGAAAGTTCTAAATAAATTCCAGAGGGAAATTTCGAGAGAATACCAAAAATATCTTCCTAGAATTTTAAAAGAAATTGCTGAGGAATTACTGGAAGAATTTTTATTAGAAATTCCAAATACAAATTCCTGAAGGATTTTCTAAAAAAAATATTCTAAAACAAATTCCAAAGGGTTTTTCCAAAAGGGATTTCCGAATGTATTCCTAAAACAGTGTCCGTAGGTATTCCTCTTGAAAGATTTTACATGGAAATTTTCTAAGGAATTCTTAAAGGAATTTTCAAGGGAACTCCTAAAAAAGTTTTCGAATGAATTTCTAAAGAAATTCCCAAAATACTCCGTAAAGTAATTTCTAAGGAAATTCCTGAAGGAACTTTTGAAGAAATTTCGGAACGAATTTCCGAAGAAAAACCCAAATAAATTTTTAAGGGAATTCTTAGAGGAAGTTCTGAAGGAATTCATTAGGGAAATTCCTTTTTCGAATTTTCTGAGGAATATCTTAAGGAATTTCCAAACGAATTTCTGGATTTGTATCCAAATTACTTTCCAATGAACTTATGTGCTGTGATGCGGCAATATGCTAGCGGAGGATTTGATGTAAACTTTTGCTGTGGACATACAAGCTACACCTATTAGAATGTTCACTTCATCAGTCTGACTGTAGCTAGTAATTGTACAAAAAAATAATAAAAAGCATCATATGGCTTGCTGCGTGAAACTTTTTTTCTCAACTAAAAATTCTTCACGCCGAATCGCGCCGCCGCCGCCGCCGCCGAACATTGCTTGCGGCGTGACGCCGCCGACGCCGCCGCCGCCGGTGTAAAAATGGCCTTACGCCGCCGCCGTTCACAAATACTTCGGCGCACAGGTCTAGTTCCGAGAGGAATGCCCGGAGAAGTTCCTAGAAGATTCCTATATAGTTCCTTATAGATTTCCAAGTGAAATTATGGAACTAAATCGGAGAATTTCCGTCATAAATTTTTGAAGAAACTTCTGGTAGAATTTTGGGAAGAAATTCCGTATGTATTCTTGACGGAACTCTCGAATGCATGCCTGAAGGAAATACCGGATTCTTCCTGAAGAAAGAATAGGCTAATAGCCGAAGAAATATCTAGAAATAAATCTTGAAGAGAAGAAAAGAAATCTTCAAGGAATTTCCTCGTGAATTCCCTAAAAAAATTTAGTGGGGGATTTCTAGATAAGGAGGAATTACAATTTCAAGAGAAGGATTTTCGAACGATATTCAGAGTGAAAATAATAAATTTTACTGAGCTTACGGTAGTTTAATAACCGATTTCTAAGTTTCCGAAAGACCTTCGTGACGCCTGATGTACCGCCATATTTGTCCTCTGAAAAAAATAAATTATAAGTTTTCCTTGAGGCAGTGTGTTGCGCACGTTTCACGTTTTATTTGCAATGGAAATGGAAATAATTGAGTTGCCGGCAGGTAAGTTTCAATAATAATATCAGTTTTCCGTCAGTTTTAGAATGAAAGTGGATTTGAACAAACAATTAACAATTTTCTTTTTTTTTTGTTAAATATCTTGGCTGTGCATATGTTTCGAAATGGACAAATTGATATGAAATTTGCGAAAAAGAATCCACGTGTCTTGGAGGGACTCGAACCCTCAACCTCCTACTCTCTAGATAGGCGTGATAACCCCTACACAACAAGACCACTTAAAGGTCACGTTTGCGGAAAAGCCATCAGAATCCGAGTACCAACCTCCACCGCGGTTAGCTTTTTTTTTGCAAATTGAATATCTTTCGGATGCTTGATTTGTCCAATCTCCACATGTGCTTTACTATTGTATATCCACAGCCAAGCGAGTGCACATTGTTTATTAAACGAGAGGATCGCACTCCATGCCCCCCAGTAACTGTCTGGGCGGGACGGTATAGAATGCGAATTCAATCGCACTCTGCTGTGCCAAAGGCTTGCTTGGCTAAAGCATTTGATGAGTTTTTGGCACAGCAGAGTGCGATTGAATTCGCATTCTATACCGTCCCGCCCAGACAGTTACTGGGGGGCATGGAGTGCGATCCTCTCGTTTAATAAACAATGTGCACTCGCTTGGCTGTGGATATACAATAGTGAAGCACATGTGGAGATTGGACAAATTAAGCATCCGAAAGATATTCAATTTGCAAAAAGATAGCTAACTGCGGTGGAGGTTGGTACTGGATTCCGATGGCTTTTCCGCAAACGTGACCTTTAAGTGGTCTTGTTGTGTAGGGGTTATCACGCCTATCTAGAGAGTAGGAGGTTGAGGGTTCGAGTCCCTCCAAGACACGTGGATTCTTTTTCGCAAATTTCATATCAATTTGTCCATTTCGAAACATGTGCTGTGCATATGTACAGCCAAGATATTTAACAAAAAAAAATGGTTTTCGTACGGCCGAGTTGCCGAATAATATGCAATTAATTAACAATTTTAGTTTTTTAGATAGCTTTGCTGGAAGATTTGCATAATTTCTCTAGTGTTTTTCCTTTACGAGGAATTAAATTGTCCACTGATAGATCGTCGTATCAGATTTAAGTTAATGTTAAGGTAAGAAAAAACATAAAACTCTCAGTCAACAGAAAAATTATCGAAGTTTAAAAATTACAGGAATTCGACAGCATTCGCTGAGAACGGCCGGTTTTTCCTTCACAAGAAGGGCTGAGGAAGTCGGCAGTTGAGATTCAGATGTTTAAAAGCTCTGCGAATATAACTCCCCATTATTCCCACTTCGTATTGGAAATTGATAAAGAAATATGTTACAATGGAAAATACTTTTGTTTTTCTTTTTTCCGATAAAACAAAAAGGATGCGAAATTACATTCTGTTCGGTAATTTGTATTACAGAAGCCCGTATTTTTTTTATACAGATAGCCCTGTATTTCTTTACCGAGTGCTCAGTAATATTTGACATTTCGTTATCGAGAATGCAGAACTGAGAACTCGGTAAATTGTTGAACTTTTTACTGAGCTGACTACCGAGAGTTCAGCTGTTGAGAAATCGGTAATTCATTTACCGAGCCCGTTAAAAAATATTAAGTTTGTACGTTTCTAGAAACCCATGGAAGGAGAAGATGTTAATCTTAGGTGATTTTAATGCACATATTGGTAAAAAGGACTTAGAGGAAGGAGATATTGATAGATTGGGGGAATTCATAGGTCATGACACTTGTAACGAAAATGGCGAAAATCTGAAAACATTCTTGCAAATACAAGGAATGGGTTGCTACTCCATGAGATACAACAAGACGTTGCTCGAAACTTGGTCCAATGGACGCACATCCTCGCAAATAGATCATGTAATAGCAACAGATTGTCCCAGAAAATTCTAGAAGATCGACGGATGACCAAATATTTATAGCAAGAAGAGTGACTGAAGTGAACAGATTCTCAATGGCCAGATACGAACACCAAATAGTTAGAGAAATATGGGAACACTCGAGAAATAGACTTGCAAGGGAAGTTTCAGTAGCAAATCTGCTAGAGGGACAAGCAGCTGTTAAGAGAACTAGAGTACGTCGCATCTGCTATTGGGGTCACATCCATTAAAAACAGCTATGGAACTGAAACTAGCAGAAGGAAATTGGTATGACCAGCTTATACTTGGAATGATACAATTAAAAAGACAAGTCGCCATATATTGCTTGCAAGTTGTACCGCACTGCTCGTATGAAAGCCGTTCGAATTGAAACCATCAAACATTTTATGCCAAATGAAAATTAACATTATGTTTCATCAATAGTTAGTTTTATTTGTGCTTCTTAAAATCCAGTTTGTGAAAAATCAGCAAGAAAAACAAATAGTTTTATAATACCGAGGAAACAGGATTAAAATGTGGATGATTTGTGCAGTTGATAAGATTATTGGTTGTGGGTGGCGACTTAGGAACTGATGAAATTAGAAATTTAAGAAACTTGGGAACCCACAATTTATGTAATTCAGCAATTTATGTAATTAAGGATTCAGGAATTTATGAATTTAGGAACCGTCGTTGAATACCTTCTAGAGTTCTTCCAGACACCCATCGTGGAGATCCTCCAGGATTTCATTCAGGAGAATCCCGAAAAAAATACACTTGCAGTTTTATATGAGTTCTTCCTGGAGTTCAACCAGGAATTTCTCCTCGATTTCCTGAAAAAGCTAAGAATATCTCCTGAAGTTCAGCCAGAAATTCCACCTGAGGAGCCCATAGCAATTCATCCTTCATTTCCTGCACAATTTCACTTCGAAGTTCTTCCACAAATGCGAAATGAAATTCTTCCGAGAATTCCTTTTCGAATTCCACCAGAAATTCATCCTGGAATTCCTACGATAACTCCTCCCAGATATTTTTGAAAGTTCCTTTAGCAAATCATCCTGGAACTTTGGTACCATCAGAAATTTCTCCTCAAGACCCTTCAAGAATGCCTCCTGAAGCTCATCTAGGAATCCATCCTGAAGTTTCACAAGCATACCCTTTTTGATTTCCTCCAGATGTTTTCTCCAAGAATTTTCCAAATATAAAATATCGCTGCCGAATGTTTTTTTTTCGCTTCTAAAAGTTGTAACCGATGTGAATTATTCCAAGAATTCCTGGATGAAGAATTTCTGAAGGAATCCCAGGAAGAATTCATGAAGAAACTCCAAGAAGAAAACCTGAAAGAACATCACAAGGAAACCCTGGGAAAGCTCCTGAAAAATCAAAGAAGAAATGTTTGGAAGGCCTACAGGGGGATTTAGAGGAGTAATTTCTGGAGAAGCTCCAAGAAGATTTTTTGTAGAAACTTCAGGAAGGAATCCTGGAGGAGCCCCAATAAGAATTCCTAAGATTCATCCTGAATTTACCCAGAAATTCATTCTGAATTCTCCAGGAATTCATTCTGAATACCCCGGGAATTCATCCTGAATTCTTTCATTTTGAATCCCTCAGGAATTCATTCTGAATTCCCCCAGGAATTCATTCTGAATTCCCCCAGGAATTCATTCTGAATTCCCCCAGGAATTCGTTCTGAATTCCCCCAGGAATTCGTTCTGAATTCCCCCAGGAATTCATTCTGAATTCCCCCAAGAATTCATTCTGAATTCCCCAAGAAATTCATTCTGAACTCCCCAAGGATTTTTTTCTGAATTCCCCCAGGAATTCATCCTGAATTACTCCAGGAATTCATTTTGATTCCCCCAGGAATTCATTTTGATTTCTCCTTGAAATTCATTTTCAATTCCTCCCGAAATTAAAATTCATTCTGAATTCCCCCAGGAATTCATTCTGAATTCCCCCAGGAATTCATTCTGAATTCCCCCAGAAATTCATTCTGAATTCCCCCAGGAATTCATTCTGAATTCCCCAGAAATTCATTCTGAATTCCAGAATTCATTCTGAATTCCCCAGGAATTCATTCTGAATTCCCCAGGAATTCATTCTGAATTCCCCAGAATTCATTCTGAATTCCCAGGAATTCATTCTGAATTCCAGGAATTCATTCTGAATTCCCCAGGAATTCATTCTGAATCCCCCAGGAATTCACTCTGAATTCCCCAGGAATTCATTCTGAATTCCCCAGGAATTCATTCTGAATTCCCACATGAATTCATTCTGAATTCCCCCAGGAATTCATTCTGAATTCCCCCAGGAATTCATTCTGAATTCCCCCAGGAATTCATTCTGAATTCCCCCAGGAATTCATTCTGAATTCCTCCATAAATTCATTTTTAATTTCTCCACGAATTCATTTTGAATTCCTCCAGGAATTCATTTTGAATTCCTCCAGGAATTCATTTTGAATTCCTCCAGAAATTCATTTTGAATTCCTCCAGGAATTCATTTTGAATTACTCCAGGAATTCATTTTGATTTACTCCAGGAATTTATTTTGAATTCCTCCAGGAAATCATTCCTGGGGGAATTCAGAATGAATTCCTGAGGGATTCAAAATGAAAGAATTCAGGATGAATTCCCGGGGTATTCAGAAAGAAATCCTGGGGAAATCAGAATGAATTTTTGGGTAAATTCAGGATGAATCTTAGGAATTCTTATGGGGCTCCTCCAGGATTCCTTCCTGAAGTTTCTACAAAAAATCTTCTTGGAGCTTCTCCAGAAATTACTCCCGTATATCCCCCTGTAGGCCTTCCAAATATTTGTTCTTCGATTTTTCAGGAGCTTTCCCAGGGTTTCCTTGTGATGTTCTTTCAGGTTTTCTTCTTGGAGTTTCTTCATGAATTCTTCCTGGGATTCCTTCAGAAATTCTTCATCCAGGAATTCTTGGAATAATTCACATCGGTTACGACTTTTAGAAGCGAAAAAAAAAACATTCGGCAGCGATATTTTATATTTGGAAAATTCTTGGAGAAAACTTCCGGAGGAAATCAAAAAGGGTATGCTTGTGAAACTTCAGGATGGATTCCTAGATGAGCTTCAGGAGGCATTCCTGAAGGGTCTTGAGGAGAAATTTCTGATGGTACCAAAGTTCCAGGATGATTTGCTAAAGGAACTTTCAAAAATATCTGGGAGGAGTTATCGTAGGAATTCCAGGATGAATTTCTGGTGGAATTCGAAAAGGAATTCTCGGAAGAATTTCATTTCGCATTTGTGGAAGAACTTCGAAGTGAAATTGTGCAGGAAATGAAGGATGAATTGCTATGGGCTCCTCAGGTGGAATTTCTGGCTGAACTTCAGGAGATATTCTTAGCTTTTTCAGGAAATCGAGGAGAAATTCCTGGTTGAACTCCAGGAAGAACTCATATAAAACTGCAAGTGTATTTTTTCAGGATTCTCCTGAATGAAATCCTGGAGGATCTCCACGATGGGTGTCTGGAAGAACTCTAGAAGGTATTCAACGACGGTTCCTAAATTCATAAATTCCTGAATCCTTAATTACATAAATTGCTGAATTACATAAATTGTGGGTTCCCAAGTTTCTTAAATTTCTAATTTCATCAGTTCCTAAGTCGCCACCCACAACCAATAATCTTATCAACTGCACAAATCATCCACATTTTAATCCTGTTTCCTCGGTATTATAAAACTATTTGTTTTTCTTGCTGATTTTTCACAAACTGGATTTTAAGAAGCACAAATAAAACTAACTATTGATGAAACATAATGTTAATTTTCATTTGGCATAAAATGTTTGATGGTTTCAATTCGAACGGCTTTCATACGAGCAGTGCGGTACAACTTGCAAGCAATATATGGCGACTTGTCTTTTTAATTGTATCATTCCAAGTATAAGCTGGTCATACCAATTTCCTTCTGCTAGTTTCAGTTCCATAGCTGTTTTTAATGGATGTGACCCCAATAGCAGATGCGACGTACTCTAGTTCTCTTAACAGCTGCTTGTCCCTCTAGCAGATTTGCTACTGAAACTTCCCTTGCAAGTCTATTTCTCGAGTGTTCCCATATTTCTCTAACTATTTGGTGTTCGTATCTGGCCATTGAGAATCTGTTCACTTCAGTCACTCTTCTTGCTATAAATATTTGGTCATCCGTCGATCTTCTAGAATTTTCTGGGACAATCTGTTGCTATTACATGATCTATTTGCGAGGATGTGCGTCCATTGGACCAAGTTTCGAGCAACGTCTTGTTGTATCTCATGGAGTAGCAACCCATTCCTTGTATTTGCAAGAATGTTTTCAGATTTTCGCCATTTTCGTTACAAGTGTCATGACCTATGAATTCCCCCAATCTATCAATATCTCCTTCCTCTAAGTCCTTTTTACCAATATGTGCATTAAAATCACCTAAGATTAACATCTTCTCCTTCCATGGGTTTCTAAAAACGTACAAACTTAATATTTTTTAACGGGCTCGGTAAATGAATTACCGATTTCTCAACAGCTGAACTCTCGGTAGTCAGCTCAGTAAAAAGTTCAACAATTTACCGAGTTCTCAGTTCTGCATTCTCGATAACGAAATGTCAAATATTACTGAGCACTCGGTAAAGAAATACAGGGCTATCTGTATAAAAAAAATACGGGCTTCTGTAATACAAATTACCGAACAGAATGTAATTTCGCATCCTTTTTGTTTTATCGGAAAAAAGAAAAACAAAAGTATTTTCCATTGTAACATATTTCTTTATCAATTTCCAATACGAAGTGGGAATAATGGGGAGTTATAGTCGCAGAGCTTTTAAACATCTGAATCTCAACTGCCGACTTCCTCAGCCCTTCTTGTGAAGGAAAAACCGGCCGTTCTCAGCGAATGCTGTCGAATTCCTGTAATTTTTAAACTTCGATAATTTTTCTGTTGACTGAGAGTTTTATGTTTTTTCTTACCTTAACATTAACTTAAATCTGATACGACGATCTATCAGTGGACAATTTAATTCCTCGTAAAGGAAAAACACTAGAGAAATTATGCAAATCTTCCAGCAAAGCTATCTAAAAAACTAAAATTGTTAATTAATTGCATATTATTCGGCAACTCGGCCGTACGAAAACCATTTTTTTGTTAAATATCTTGGCTGTGCATGTGCACAGCATATGTTTCGAAATGGACAAATTGATATGAAATTTGCGAAAAAGAATCCACGTGTCTTGGAGGGACTCGATCCCTCAACCTCCTACTCTCTAGATAGGCGTGATAACCCCTACACAACAAGACCACTTAAAGGTCACGTTTGCGGAAAAGCCATCGGAATCCGAGTACCAACCTCCACCGCGGTTAGCTATCTTTTTTGCAAATTGAATATCTTTCGGATGCTTGATTTGTCCAATCTCCACATGTGCTTCACTATTGTATATCCACAGCCAAGCGAGTACACATTGTTTATTAAACGAGAGGATCGCACTCCATGCCCCCCAGTAACTGTCTGGGCGGGACGGTATAGAATGCGAATTCAATCGCACTCTGCTGTGCCAAAAACTCATCAAATGCTTTAGCCAAGCAAGCCTTTGGCACAGCAGAGTGCGATTGAATTCGCATTCATTTTCCTGGAGGAATTCAAAATGAATTCCTGGAGGAATTCAAAATGAATTCCTGGAGGAATTCAAAATGAATTCCTGGAGGAATTCAAAATGAATTCCTGGAGGAATTCAAAATGAATTCCTGGAGGAATTCAAAATGAATTCGTGGAGAAATTAAAAATGAATTTATGGAGGAATTCAGAATGCATTCCTGGGGGAATTCAGAATGAATTCCTGGGGGAATTCAGAATGAATTCCTGGGAGAATTCAGAATGAATTCCTGGGGGAATTCAGAATGAATTCCTGGGGGAATTCAGAATGAATTCCTGGGAATTCAAAATGAATTCCTGAGAATTCAGAATGAATTCCTGGGAGAATTCAGAATGAATTCCTGGGGGAATTCAGAATGAATTCCTGGAGGAATTCAGAATGAATTCCTGGAGGAATTCAGAATGAATTCCTGGGGGAATTCAGAATGAATTCCTGGGGGAATTCAGAATGAATTCCTGGGGGAATTCAGAATAAATTCCTGGGGGCATTCAGAATGAATTCCTGGAGGAATTCATGATGAATTCCCGGAGGAATTCATAATGAATTCCTGGAGGAATTTAGAATGAATTCCTGGAGGAATTCAGAATTAATTCCTGGGGAAATTCAGAATGAATTCCTGGGGAAATTCAGAATGAATTCCTGGGGAAATTCATAATGAATTCCTGGGGAAATAAAGAATGAATTCCTGGGAAAATTCAGAATGAATTCCGGGGGAATTCAGAATAAATTCCTGCGGGAGTTCAGAATGAATTCCGGGGGAAATTCAGAATGAATTCCAGGGGAAATTCAGAATGAATTCCATGGGAATTCATAATGAATTGCTGGGGGAATTCAAAATGAATTACTGGATGAATTCTGAATGAATTCCTGGGGAATTCAGAATGAATCTGGGGAATTCAGAATGAATTCAGGGGAATTCAGAATGACCTGGGGAATTCAGAATGAATTCCGGGGAATTCAGAATGAATTCAGAATTCAGAATGAATTCCGGGGAATTCAGAATGAATTCTGGGGAATTCAGAATGAATTCCGGGGAATTCAGAATGAATTCCTGGG
Organism: Armigeres subalbatus; assembly: GCF_024139115.2. Taxonomy (NCBI): domain Eukaryota; kingdom Metazoa; phylum Arthropoda; class Insecta; order Diptera; family Culicidae; genus Armigeres; species Armigeres subalbatus. The sequence goes on along the minus strand of NC_085139.1, from coordinate 52,857,790 downwards.
GAATTCAGAATGAATTCCTGGGGAATTCAGAATGAATTCTGGGGAATTCAGAATGAATTCTGGGAATTCAGAATGAATTCCTGGGGAATTCAGAATGAATTCTGGGAATTCAGAATGAATTCCTGGGGAATTCAGAATGAATTCCTCGAATTCAGAATGAATTCCTGAAATTCAGAATGAATTCCTGGGGAATTCAGAATGAATTCCTGGGAATTCAGAATGAATTCCTGGGGAATTCAGAATGAATTCTGGGGAATTCAGAATGAATTCCTGGGAATTCAGAATGAATTCCTGGGAATTCAGAATGAATTCCTGGGAATTCAGAATGAATTCCTGGGGAATTCAGAATGAATTCCTGGGGAATTCAGAATGAATTCCTGAAATTCAGAATGAATTCCTGGGGAATTCAGAATGAATTCCTGGGGAATTCAGAATGAATTCCTGAAATTCAGAATGAATTCCTGGGAATTCAGAATGAATTCCTGGGGAATTCAGAATGAATTCCTGGGAATTCAGAATGAATTCCTGGGGAATTCAGAATGAATTCCTGGGAATTCAGAATGAATTCCTGAATTCAGAATGAATTCCTGGGGAATTCAGAATGAATTCCTGGGGGAATTCAGAATGAATTCCTGGGGGAATTCAGAATGAATTCCTGGGGGAATTCGGAATGAATTCCTGGGGGAATTCAGAATGAATTCCTGGGGAAATTCAGAATAAATTCATGGAGGAATTAGAAATTTATTCCTGGAGGAATCCAGAATTCTTCCAGGAATTCATTCTGAATTCCTCCAGGAATTCATTCTGAATTCCTCCAGGAATTCATTCTGAATTCCCCCAGGAACTCCTCCAGGAATTCATTCTGAATTCCTCCAGGAATTCATTCTGAATTTCACCAGGAATTCATTCTGAATTCCTCCAGGAATTCATTCTGAACTCCTCCAGGAATTCATTTCTAATTCCTTCAGAAATTCATTCTGAATTCCCCCAGGAATTCATTCTTAATTCCCCAGGAATTCATTCTTAATCTCCCCAGGAATTCATTTTGAATTCCCCAGGAATTCATTTTGAATTCTACCGAATTCATTCTGAATTTCAGAATTCATTCTGAATTCCTCCAGGAATTCATTCTGAATTCCAGGAATTCATTCGAATTCTCCAGGAATTCATTCTGAATTCCTCCAGGAATTCATTCTGAATTTCTCCAGGAATTCATTCTGAATTCTCCAGGAATTCATTCTAAATTCCTTCAGGAGTTCTTTCTAAATTCCCCCAGGAATTCATTCTGAATTTCAGAATTCATTCTGAATTTCCCAGGAATTCATTCTGAATTTCCCAGGAATTCATTCTGAATTCCAGAATTCATTCTGAATTCCTCCAGGGAATTCATTCTGAATTCCCCCAGGAATTCATTCTGAATTCTCCCCGGAATTCATTCTGAATTCCCCCAGGAATTCATTCTGAATTCTCCTAGGAATTCATTCTGAATTCTTCCAGGAATTCATTCTGAATTCTCCCAGGAATTTATTCTCAATTCCCCAGGAATGCATTCTCAATTCCCCCCGGAATTCATTTTGAATTCCTCCAGCAATTCATTCTCAATTCCCCCAGGAGTTCATTCTCAATTCCCCCAGGAATTCACTCTGAATTCCTCCAGGAATTCATTTTGAATTCCTCCAGCAATTCATTTTCATTTTCCTCCTCCTGGAATTCCTCCAGGAATTCATTTTGAATTTCTCCATTTATTCATTTTGAATTCCTCCAGGAATTCATTCGGAATTCCTCCAGGAATTCATTTTGAATTCACCAGGAGTTCCGGGGAGTTCCCCACGAATTTATTCTGAATTCCACACGAATTCATTCTGATTTCTCCAGAATTTCATTCTGAATTCCCCACAAATTTATTCTTAATTCCCCAGGCATTCATTCTGAATTTGTTCCAACAGCTTGTTTGAAGAAATCCATACTTGTAAATTTTTGACAAATGTTCAGCTTCTGATTTTTAAGAATTAAAGGGTAAATCGCATATTAGCAATTTTGTTATTCAAATGTCCAGGGACAAAACAGGAGTAATTATATAATGTACTAGCAACGATTTGTAAAAAAAATTAAGACATATGTAGTACAACACCTTTTAGATTAAACAATGTTTTCATGTACTTAAAGGCTTAAAAATCACTTTAACATGGTCAAAACGTGAACGTAGCGTATCGCAATGTTTTTTACACACCAAAAGCTTCCCTTTAGATGATATCCGGCGTTTATATCTCTTGTTAGATTTGTTTCAAAATTGCAAATAGCTGAAAACATTGAATCGAGTTGAGCCACTTCGAAATTTTATCCCAATTATAGTCGGCTTGGTCGGTGGTTATTCATTCGTAAATTTCCCGACGGTTTGACACTTGCAATACGATATTTTCCTCATAAGAAGAAGAAGAAGAAGAAAGTTTTCCTCATATAATTCCAGTTATGTTGCCTGCCACCTAATAAAGCAAAGTTGCCAAAGTTTGCTACGGAATGCATACCCTACACAGCAAATAATTTTGAAAATTCAACGACGTGTATAATTTCAGCTAATCCTATCAAACGAATTTACATTCGATATTCAATTAAATTTGATTTACTTTTACAAGCAAGTACACTTTATATTAATTTCGATTTAAAAGAACAGTGAGATCAATTGGATGTTACGTTTATTCGCATGCTCCAAATATGTGCATGAAAATACATTTAAAATCACAACATATTTTTATCTGTGTATGAGAAGTTTATAATTTCACATCGTTTAGTATTTTGATTATCTGATTATTATTAAAATTCATTCCCTATTCTCATAAAATGATTTTGAAACTAAAGTCGCTTTATTACTATAAAATGTCACTCTTCAGTTTTTTGCTCCTAAAATTGCCTTTTCCACGGGTGCTACCCGGTTTATATACTGCCTTTTCAATATGAAACATCCTCGTACGATGAATTTTATCTTGATCGCTGATTTGTTTTGTAAATTAATGTTTGGTTTTAAGAGCTACTCCTCACGTGAGACACAGTGGTCATCAAAATCAGAAGCTATAAAAATGATTTTTCGTTTCAAACTGCGCAGTCTGATCGTACTTTCTCCACTGCCATCCCTTGTATACGAATCGTGAAACTCTCCATTCCCAGAGTTCCTGGAAGCATCTCCCAAAACATGACCTCACATAGCACGAACTGCTACTAAACCATTTTATACTGCCACTCATCAATAATCATAAATTTCCGAACGGGACAAATCACGATAGACCTCGATAGAGACACAGTAATTAAAATTTATTAGCTACTTGGACCCAATCAATCAGCCATCATCGATCTGTCGTCCATCGGTTGGCGTCAGCAGGTTACGAAGTAGCTGCCGCGCGCGGAATGGAACAAATATTCAAATTTATCCCACCGATCGAACAGCTGGACGGGAGTGCCGAAATGGTTTCGAAAATTTCGAATGTAAATTCGATTATTGGAGCATTAAAATCAATCAACTGTTTCTGGGACGACAGCATCTCCGGTGTATGCTGATTTAACCGGGCAGAACACGCCCATTTCACCCCGGCCGATCAGTTTCAGATTGATCTCTATTGGAGCCGACTGGAGCTCTGGTCAGTGTGTGGCAGGTGACATAAAATTTAGCATAATTATGCTCGATATCAGATTTCAAGCATATCAAACAGTGTGTCTGTTCATTGATTTACAAGCCGCACTAAAAAGCGATTTTCTCTCTAAAATTATTTAAATTGCTTACTTTGCTGCACAGGATTTTGAATCGGCTTATCGTCGCGTCTATCAGCGCGGGAATGAATTTACTACTGAGGCCATTATTTTCAGCTTCATGACCCCTCGGAAGCTTGGCGCTGACCGCCACCTCTGAAGATCTCAATCTTTGTTAGGCTTAGGCGTGGAAAATTCGGAAAACCACCGTCCATTCCTGTGAAGCACGATTGCTGAAGCTCAACGAACGACCACTAGATAGGAGCGCTGGAGATGCATCGTAATCAACGGTTACGAATTGCGGTGGAAGTAATTTTCACCATTATCTTTCCTATATGTTAAAACGAATGAAAGGTGCTCGGTGATATGATGTTCAAGGTGCAGGTGAAGTGATATGATGTTCAATTATATTTCAAGACGATCGATTGATAGGTTTCCTTTCGATCAAGGTTTACTTCACGTACTGACTACCAAGAAAGTCAAGTTGTTTTGGCGTAGTTACCAAGCTCCAGATTAAACGATTTTCAAGCCTAGATACGATTTCAAGACCACTAATAAATAGAAACCATTATTAGTCATCCTGGCTTCAGAATCTGAGACTGTCAGAATGAGTGTGCGAGTAAGGTCGTGTTCTCCATACATGGATTGCAAATCTAAGTTTATTTTTTTCTTCCAATGCCTTCGCCGCTAGAATCAGATAATTTGCATGCGCAGCGCCATCATCATTGCATTGTCGCAGCAGCTAGCTAACCCCGCCAGCCAACCAGCCGAAAGCCATTCAATTACATTCTGATGATGTGTTACATGCAGTTCGCCACCACCATCACCACCTACTGCTTCGTTGCATGCACCGCCAGGGTCGGGAAATTGGGGGGTGGACACCATTCTTAATTACAAGTTTTTCCGAGTGGCACCTCGTTGTTATCGTCGTCATTTTGAGCCCGTACGGACGAGCAGAAGCGCAAACGAGCCAGAGAGGGCGGAGATCGTAACTTCCGTCCGCTGGATGGCTGGTTGGCTTCCAGCTCTACGCTCTCGGTGCCGGCCGTGGACGGTCGTGGTTGTTGTAAATGTTGTGCCGTTTGTCATTAAATTGTTCCCGCTGCTGCACAACCCGACCGACCGCGTTCGGCGTGTCAACCCGTTTTCCCCATTACATGTATGATGACGGCCGTCGTCGGTACGGTTGGCCACCATTTGCACCGGGCTTTTGGATGGAACAAGCGAAGAGGAAACGGAATACCCATTGTCTACGGGTTCGCAAGAATTTCCCAGCGCGCGCGTGAAAATTGCATCCAATCACGTTAGATTTTCATGGCCCCCCATGGAACGGATTCGTGGGGTGGTATGAAGGGGATGAGAGCCCATGAAAGCCAAGGGACAATGGAGCGAAGAAAATATGGCTTCTTTTGTCTTTCGCGGAAATTGAATGGGACTCGGATAAATGGTTGGGCAGTGACCGCACAAGCGTATGCAAAATGGAGCAGATTTTCGCTATTGATTGCTTGTTTTTTTCTGGTAGGTATTTATGATTATGGATGACGATGTTTTCACAAATAACCACTCCTGGAAGTTTTTGCCTTTCTCGTAACCAAGTTTACGTAAAAGCAATATGTTCACTTGTCTTATGAGTTTGTACAACTCCATTTAATTCCACTACTTTATTGTACCTATTGTAGTATTTCGACCTCAACAGTAAGGTCGTCTTCAGTGTCTCGTACTTGACTCGACTTACTTAGTCGTACTTAGTCAAGTCAAGTATAAGACACTGAAGACGACCTAAAAGCTTAAAATATTTTTTGTATCAATAAGTTCACTCCAAAAACATTTTTTTGTGAGAGGCTAAAGATAGTGTTATCACTGATTTTTAGTATTTAAATCTATTTTACATTTGTTGTACGCAGCTAAGTGAGCTTAGAGAACACCCCACTTGCAAATATGATTAATGCGGCGCAGAAGCACTTTTTTAGATATCAAGTGGTCCATATACCTCGTAATTGCGAAGTCTGTTCTTTCCACACGGTTGAAACACCTTCAAGCATGACCACTTGGCTGAATGCCACTAGGCCGAACAAACTATTAGGACGAAACCCATCTGGCCGAACAGGTCATTTGGCCAAACAGGACATTCGGCCGAATAAGTCATTTTAACAAATATGTCATTTGACCAAATATGTCATTTGGCCAAACAGGTCATATGACGTCTAACTACTCAATCATCAATTCTCACTTCTCACTGCGAGAAGTGAGAAATTAAAGTTAAAAATGATGAGTGAGAAGAGAGGCGTCTCCCTTATCACTTCGCTTTTTTTCACTTTTCACAGTGAGAAGTAAGAAATACAGAGTGAGAATTTAGATGTCTCACTTTTCATAATAAGAAATGAGAAATGAGGAGTGAGACATCTCACTTCTCACTAATAATTTCTTACTTCTCAGACGTTACACTTCTACTTCACAGTGAGAAATGAAAAATAAGAAATGATTTCGGATTTCTCCGTTTTCGCAGTGAGAAGTGAGAAGTAAGACGTTCCACTTCTTACTTCTCACTCTCACTGTGAAAAGTGAGAAGTTCGAGGCTAGCAGTGTGAGGCCTCACGCTCGCTTCTCATGTCTCACTCTATCCAGTGGTCCTTTTTGTCAAATGACCATTAAGACCAAACGGTATTTTCGGACAAGTGACCTATTCGGTTAAACGACAGATTTGGCCAAACGACATTTTCAACGTTGATTTCACTTACAGATAAACTGCAACAGCATTAAGAGATCACCTCCCGTTTTCTAAAGTTGACCGCAGTTTACACTTTAGAAGAATTGTTCTCACGACACTGTCACAGGTAAAATTTTAATGCACACACAGGTTCTCAAAAGATCTCTTTAATCTTACACTTTCTTACTACACAAGAGATCGAGCCGAGCAAATAATCTGCGGGATTACAACGCGGTGATACACCCAAGAGATGCGATATGTGAATGTGATTTTAGTCTCTTATTGAAAAACTTCGTACAACAACAGTTACCAGAGATGTCCTACACAATTGGCAAAAAAATCTGCTCTTTTATTTTTCACAATTTTTAACAATCAAATAAAATTTATTCTGTGAGTGCAACTAATAGACGGATATTTGAATTTTCAAAATGTCACTTTGATCTGTCAAAATAATGGACGTCTGTCAAAATAAAGGCTGAAGCCACGCGGGCGTGCGTATTTTCTGTGCATGCGCTCGCGTGTTTTTGGTGAGCACCATTTTGTTAGACTGAAGTGACATTTCGAAAACTCAAATATCCATCTATTAGTTGCACTCACTGAATGAATTTTATTTGATTGTTAGAAATTGTGAAAAGTAAAAGAGAAGATTTCTTAAAATCTGTGAAGGAGATCTCTGACAGTTACTACAAAGCCATTTGGCCGAATGCCACTAGGCCGAAAGTTGTTTGGCCGAATATACCATTTGGCCGAACATACCATTAGGCCGAAAGTCATTTGGCCGAAAGGATAATTTTGCCGAAAGGGTCATTTGGCCGAATGCGTCATTTGGCCGAATGCGTCATTTGGCCGAAAAGGTCGTTTGGCCGAAAGGGTCGTTTGGCCGAAAAGATCGTTTGACCGAAAGGGTCGTTTAGTCGAATGGGTCATTTGGCCGAATAGGTCATTTAGCCGAATAGGACATTTGGCCGAATAGTTTATTGAAAACTGAGAAATTAGGAGTGAGAAGAGAGACGTCTCACTACTCACTTTGCGCTTCTCACTTTTCACAGTCTCACTTCTCGCTTCTCATTTTCACTTCTCGCTACAAAAACAGAGTGGCGCAAAGTGAGTAGTGGGATGTCTCACTACTCACTTTGCGCTTCTCACTTTTAACAGCGAGAAGTGAGAAATTAGGAGTGAGAAGTGAGACGTCTCATTTCTCTTTCCTCATTTCTCACTTCTCACTGTGAAAAGTGAGTAGCGCGAAGTGGGTAGTGAGACGTCTCTCTTCTCACTTGTTACAGCGAGAAGTGAGAAATGAGGAGTGAGAAGTGAGACGCTCCTGGCTTTTACAGGGAGAAGTGAGATCTGACTACTAAGTGAGACTACTCATGGTTCGGCAAAAAATAATTCTGAAAAAATCGAAGGTGCAGCCCATTCTGGTTGTACGCAAAGGTGACGTAGGACTACGTATCAATTCGAAATTGATGACATTTGCCATAATAATTTGTGTCTTTTTATTAACATTGAGCAAACTGCTCTGAGGTCACCCGGATAAAAATTTACAGTACCTCATATGGCATAATCCATTGAAGTACAGTAGATTGTATGGTAAACAAAATAATCTATGGTACGTTTATTGTAGTTTTTTCACGGTCATAAAAATATTTTATTGTGCTTACTTTAAATGCACAATAAATTTAACTGTTACCAATACATTCTATCTTGTTTTTATTGTTCGCTTATGTTTTGTATTGCTCATCCCAAAACTAAATATATTAAACAAGTATTCTAACTGGGTGATCAGAAAATCCATCTTGAAGAAAAAATTATATAATTTTTAAACATTTAATTTGTTTATTCTATTAATGAAATTTGAATACAATACAATTGTATTGAACAATTGAATACAATAGAGTAACAAAAGGTTTAATTATTAAATGAAAAAAAAAGTTTTATCGATTTTTAAATAAATACTTTTTATTTCAGGTCTTAAAATATTCATGTTATGACCAGGTTGAATTAAAAATATAAAAAGGAACGAAAACTTTTGCATATCATTTTACTCGGAGATTGGCTGGATTTATTTGAGCGTGTACCTTTTGTTTATGATTAGTGGAATGAAAAAATGAAACTGATGTTGTGATGCAGGAAGTGTCATTACGGATTCTGGGAGTGGGCAAGCGGCGGATCATAGGCTGCTGTATCGTGGTGAGTATTTATAATGTTAACATCATAATACCGGATGATTTTGATGCGAGAGAACTTTTTAAAGTACCCTCAGGAAGGGGTTCTTAATTTCCACCGCCGAAGCAGTTCGGAACATTTTTGTTAACATGTATCCTTGTTCCTTTTCAGAAGGAAGTTTATGGTAAGACCACGTAAGACTGAATATCGTTCGGCAGCTATTATTGGCCTATCTTACCAATTATATACAATAATAACTAATACAGGTAACTTTTCCTTTTTTCTCGAAGTACTTTATATAAGAAAACTGACATGCTTTTATAATTTACATTTATTACAGGTTCATACATAACCTGATGTGTTAGAGAAAACGACTAACTTCGATTCACCCACTCAACAAAAAACAATTTGTATGTAAGTGCTATAGGAGACAAATCAAGCTCTCTTTCCTGGTGGCTCAAATTACAACGTGCTCAGCGAGTATAGTGACGTGCATGATCGGCGCATTTAATTTTAACGTCAATGCATCAGTGACTAAGTAAAAGCAAAGCACCAAACAACAATACTAACACATTCAATTTTGGATTGAATGAAAACTCATTTGAAATCGAACAAAAACTGGATTAAAACAAAATTTAAATTGAATTCAAATGAAATTCAAATATAATTAAAAAATTGGAATTAAATTAAAATAAATTTAGGACATAAAATTGTATTGTATTTTTATTGTAATATTAGAGTAAAATGTATTCTAAATTTCATTATATTTCTACCGTAAAACAATAAAAAAAAGTGAGAGAAAACATTTAACATACATTATTTTCTATTGTTTTGTCCCTCTAAATCGTCCCATTGGAGAACCGTTGAATCAATTGTTTTGCTCTGAAAAATGTATGGAAAATTTTCGATTTTTTTATTGTAAAGATACATAACAACCCCCCCGTTTTATTGTAAAAGTCCCATTTACTATTCATTTTATCGTGGAAAACCATTATTTCCTATGTGATTAAAATGTTAAAATTCCATTATATTTAATGGTAAATCCTTTGTTTTACATGGTGTTGTTACAGTAAAATTTATGATATTTTAATTAAATTTTTTGTCCGGGCAACTGAATCAAGAAGTCGAATAGTTGCTCCCAGTTGGATGGGCTTTGAGTCGCAAACCGTGGAATTATCATGACTCATTCGCCGCATCGCCGCTGAAGCCACTCGACTGGCTTTCAATTGAGGACATCACAATCCTAGACGACCCCATCCTTAAAAATGTCCGAAATAAAGGAGCAATAAGCAGAATCAGAAGTGGCACCCTATATATTTGTTTGCAACTTTCGGTTTTCGCTCGCGGTGGAAGCGTTGGTGGCAAAGTAAGGAGAATTTGTGAAATTTTATGGCAAGATTCTTTCAAGTTTTGTTTCTGTTAGTCATTGGAATTGAAATCGATTTATATAAAAGAAGGTCAATCATTTTATATAAAAGAAGGTCAATCTGAGATAATTTTTTTTTTTGAAAGTGCAAGACCTAATCGTTTGGCGACGGATGAAAGTTATGATGCAATAAATTTGTTCAAATGAATGGAATCACTCACAGCAACTAAGCTACCACGCAATCAACCCTTTCTTTCCAGAAAATGTTGGTCTTGAGAAGAACCAATTTTCTTTTCCCAGTACGCTATTCTAATAACCAACTGAAATCGCATATCGGAACCTTGCGTTGGAGTTTCACTTTGTTCGATGGCCGCTAGGGATCTTATTTGACCGCTCTCTGCGGAATCCCGATCAAAAACGCTCGGGCGCGTCGGGATTCTACAGAGAGTGATCCTGAAGCATGGGAGAGACCGAAAATTCAAAGCATCCTGTGAAATTTTCTCGCAAGATGCTGAATTTGGTTGGGGTAAGCGTACCCTTAGTGGAGGTAGCACCAATAGTGGAGGTAGTGGGGTTTTAATGAGATTTATCATAATTATAGACTTTACGATGGTTTCAGTTGATGCGCCGTGTTTTAAATAACCTGTTAAATGCAACTTATCCTAAGATTTCGCTTGAAAAACTATTGAAAATAATGATTTTTCTTAATAAAATTGACTCCCTTGCACCTATAGTGGTGCAACTGTACCAATAGTGGCGAGTCTCATAAGAAATCAATGGATAGCACCACTATGAGAACCAAAATTAATTCTTACCGCCACTAAAGGACAGTGTACCCATTACTGGTGCAATAGGGCAGTTCAAATTTCAAAAATGTTCGAAAATTCCAACTCCCATATGTCTATTACCATCATTTCGATAATATAGGAGTCCTGGCAAAATTTCAGGCAATTCGGTGGCCATTTAGGGGTGGCGCGAAGTCAATTTATGTTTATATGGAAAATTGTATGGGAAAAACGTAAAATTTATTCAAGTCTCCCTACAGCTGTCAAATCGTGATGAATTCAAATAAAAATCCCCAACCTCCATTTTTGGATTCTATATAAATAACATAATCCGGATAACACATTAGTTATGAGTGGATTGAACGGTTATATTGACAGTGAGAATATGGGATAAATGGCTAAAATGGTGTAATTAGCCTCAAGGTAGCAATGGAAATATAAATCAAAATTAATGAGTTACCCACTGGTTGAGCTCAAATAGATTCCAAAAATGGAGGTTGTGGATGTTTATTTGAATTCATCACGATTTAAGAGTTGTAGGGGGATTTGAACAAATTTTAAGTTTTTCCCATACAAATTTCCATATAAACATAAATTGACTTCGCGCCACCCCTAAATGGCCACCGAATTGCCTGAAATTTTGCCAGGACTCCTATAGGGGAAACTGGGGTAATATGCACCCCCGGGGCAAAACGACCCTTTGGTATTTTTTAGTACATTTTCGGCAGTTTTTCCAGAGTATTTACTACAGCACATGTAGTTCGGATCTCGATCTACCAATCCTGCAGTAAACATTCTTGAAAATATTCCTAGAACACAGCTAAAAATGCCAAAAGGTCGTTTTGCCCCGGGGGTGCATATTACCCCAGACACCCCTATTATCGAAATGATGGTAATAGACATATGGGAGTTGGAATTTTCGAACATTTTTGAAATTTGAACTGCCCTACTGGTGCAAGCAATATTTGGTAGTTGTTGATGTTGAATGATGTCATCAATGTTAGAAAATTTATTAGTTGATTTATTGGCTGAGATATTGAAGCTGTAAATTTCCCATAATCATCAATTTTTAAAAAAATATTTTAATTAGTGGATATACTAATACCTCCACTATTGGTACCGTCACCCTATGAGCTGTCAATGATTAAAAATACGTTTTGTTGAGAAGAGTAACAAAATAACTTGGAGCCTACACGAAATTTCTTTGTAGTGCAAAACATAGCGTTTATTGCTTTTGCTGTCGTTCGCTGAAAGTGAACTTTTCTGGCAAGATTATTTGGTTTTGAATCTGTTAGTCATCGGAAATGAAATCGATTCTAGCGGTCCGCCATTTTATACAAAAGAAGGTTGATACGAGATTATTTTCTTCAAAATGCAAAACTTAATCATTTGGCGACGACAGAAAGTTGCTCTTGGGTAGCAGAATCGCAAGTGCGCGTCGAAGAGGTGCATGGCGGTGCATTGTAGACACAGCCGTTGACGCATATGCGTTGAAAAGATTGCATTATTTAACATTTTTTACAAAATAATAATTTTCTGGGGCGAAATAAGCTGGGTACCAGTTACCCAAATTTGAGTCAAGGTACTTTACCAACATTAGCGTAACGACGGTTTTGCTGAATCTTGGTCACTTTAACAGTAACAGAGTAGATGCAGATTAACGTTAACACCATTCAGGGTTGTTAATCGATAAATCAACGTCGATAAATTAACGCCAACTACGATAACGATAACAGTTTTTCGATGATTTTCCGTTAACGATAATAAGAGAGTTTATTTAACGTGAGTTCGATAATTTATCGATAGTTATAGAGTAATGTAACATACTTTTAGCATAAATGATTCAATAATTTTAAAAGCATAATAAAAATTATTTGAATGACCAGAGAAAATAATGTAAGTTGTCCTTGTCTTCAAAACCACAAGGCTAATCACTACATGACTTCTCCAGATATAAGACTTACCTCCAGAATTCCTTGGGTTTCTTTTTAAATAGGATAACATTTAGAGAGCTTTCTTGAAAATCTGAATATTTTTTAAAATAAATAATACATAATGTTGTCTCAGGTGAGCCAGCCAAAAATTAGAAGCTTCACAAAAAAAGATAATAATATAAATATCTTGGAGCTAGCAGCATCGTAAGGTGGTTCCTGAACCACCAGAATTATAACATGCGGAACAAACGAAATAATAGGATTAAGTAAACCGGGAATGAAATCCACAGAGCCTAATCCGTTTTGGTACTCGAATTACAAGGGGTAGGTGAAAACTTAGCGATTTTGCTGGGGACGAGCCAACAATAATTATCCTTCGTAAGGACATACAAAAAAGTCGAAATCATCAAAACCATATGGCTTTATATGGAATATTAGCGTTTCATTCATTCATTTATTTAGTTTACATCTAAACAGATAAAACTGAATCAACAATTTGACGCCACAATACACGGTTCGAGGCCGCATCTCTCCATCCTCGAATACGCCCCACGCCTGGTCTGCCCATCTCGCTGCCCACGCCGTCTCGTACCTGCCGGATCGGAAGCGAACACCATCTTTGCAGGGTTGCTGTCCGGCATTCTTGCAACATGCCCTGCCCATCGTACTCTTCCGGCTTTAGCTACCTTCTGGATACTGGGTTCGCCGTAGAGTTGGGCGAGCTCATGGTTCATTCTTCGCCGCCACACACCGTCTTCTTGCATACCGCCAAAGATAGTCCTAAGCACCCGTCTCTCGAATACTCCGAGTGCTTGCAAGTCCTCCTCGAGCATTGTCCATGTTTCATGTCCGTAGAGGACAACCGGTCTTATAAGCGTCTTGTACATGACACATTTGGTGTGGTGGTGAATCTTTTTCGACCGCACTTTCTTCTGGAGCCCGTAGTAGGCCCGACTTCCACAGATGATGCGCCTTCGTATTTCACGACTAACGTTGTTGTCAGCCGTTAGCAAGGATCCGAGGTAAACGAATTCCTCGACCACGGGGAAGGTATCCCCGTCTACCGTCACACTGCTTCCCAGGCGGGCCCTGTTGCGCTCGGTTCCGCCCACAAGCATGTACTTTGTCTTTGACGCATTCACCACCAGTCCAACTTTTGTTGCTTCACGTTTCAGGCGGGTGTACAGTTCTGCCACCTTTGCAAATGTTCGGCCGACAATGTCCATGTCATCCGCGAAGCAAATAAATTGACTGGATCTGTTGAAAATCGTACCCCGGCTGTTACACCCGGCTCTCCGCATGACACCTTCTAGCGCAATGTTGAACAGCAGGCACGAAAGTCCATCACCTTGTCTTAGTCCCCGGCGCGATTCGAACGAACTGGAGTGTTCGCCCGAAATCTTCACACAGTTTTGCACACCATCCACCGTTGCTTTGATCAGTCTGGTAAGCTTCCCAGGGAAGCTGTTCTCGTCTATAATTTTCCATAGCTCTACGCAGTCTATACTGTCGTATGCCGCCTTGAAAACAACGAACAAATGGTGCGTTGGGACCTGGTATTCACGGCATTTTTGAAGGATTTGCCGTACAGTAAAGATCTGGTCCGTTGTCGAGCGGCCGTCAACGAAGCCGGCTTGATAACTGCCCGCGAACTCATTCACTAATGGTGACAGACGACGGAAGATGATCTGGGATATCACTTTGTAGGCGGCATTAAGGATGGTGATCGCTCGAAAGTTCGCACACTCCAGCTAGTCGCCTTTCTTGTAGATGGGGCATATAACCCCTTCCTTCCACTCCTCCTGTAGCTGTTCGGTTTCCCAGATTCTGACTATCAGTTTGTGCAGGCAAGTGGCCAGCTTTTCCGGGCCCATCTTGATGAGCTCAGCTCCGATACCATCCTTACCAACTAATTTATTGGTCTTTAGCTGTTGGATGGCATCCTTAACTTCCCTCAAGGTGGGGCTAGTTGGCTTCCATCGTCCGCTGAACTGACGTAGTCATCTCCTCCGCTGCCTTGACTTTCACTGCCTGTACTCTCAGCGCCATTCAGATGTTCCTCGTAGTGCTGCTTCCACCTTTCGATCGCCATACGTTCGTCCGTCAAGATGCTCCCATCCTTATCCCGGCACATTTCGGCTCGCGGCACGAAGCCTTTGCGGGATGCGTTGAGCTTCTGATAGAACTTGCGTGTATCTTGAAAACGGCACAGCTGTTCCATCTCCTCGCACTCCGCTTCTTCCAGTCTGCGTTTCTTCTCCTGAAAAAGGCGGGTCTCCTGTCTCCGCTTCCGTCTATGACGTTCCACGTTCTGCCGGATACCTTGCTGCAGCGCGACCGCCCGCGCTGCGTCCTTCTCCTCCAGAATCTGCACTCTTCGTCGAACCAATCGTTCCGTCGACTTCGACCCATATACCCGACGTTGTTCTCCGCTGCGTTGTTAATGGCTGCTTTGACTGTATTCCAGCAGTCCTCAAGAGGGGCCCCATCGAGCTCACCCTCTTCCGGCAACGCTGCCTCGAGATGCTGAGCGTATGCAGTGGGGACATCAGTTTGCTTTAGTCGCTCTAGGTCGTACCGCGGCGGTCGTCGGTACCGAACATTGTTGATGACGGATAGTTTTGGGCGCAGTTTAACCATCACCAGATAGTGGTCAGAGTCGATGTTAGCGCCACGATTTGTCCTGACGTCGATAATGTCGGAGAAGTGCCGTCCATCAATCAGAACGTGGTCGATTTGTGATTCTGTCTGCAGTGGTGATCTCCAGGTGTACCGATACGGGAGGCTGTGTTGGAAGTAGGTGCTGCGACTGGCCATATTCTTAGAGGTGGCGAAATCAATTAGTCGTAGGCCGTTTTCGTTCGTCAGCCGGTGAGCGCTGAACTTCCCAATAGTCGGTCTAAACTCCTCCTTTTGGCCAACCTGAGCGTTCAAATCTCCTATGATGCTGACGTCGTGGCTTGGGCAGCTGTCGTACTCACATTCCAGCTGCGCGTAGAATGCGTCCTTATCATCATCAATGCTTCCGGAGTGTGGGAACCGGCCTTTGATCCTCAACCTGCACATTATTTCATTGATCGGCCACCACCCGATCACGAGCCTTTGCATATCGCCCATCACTATGAACGCTGTTCCCAGCTCGTGTGTGTTGCCGTAGCTCTGGTAGATGGTATGATTACCTCTAAACGTTCGCACCATTAATCCCTTCCAACAAACCTCCTGCAGCGCTACGATGCCGAATCCAAGGATCGTGGATCGGCGAGTGTGCATGTGCTCCCGATAAAGTTGAGAGATTTGCAGTTCCACGAACCGAGTTTCCAATCGCTAGTCCCTTTTCGTCGCAGTGGTCTTCGCCGATGGTTCCGGTCCGTACTCTCTTGTTGATTGTTCGTTGCGTGAGTTTTTTTAAGGCTGGCTTGCAGGGCCTGACACCAAACCCCCTAAATTTCCGGAGGACCATTCCTCCTTATTTCCGGTGGACCATGGTGCACAGTTTCACTTAGAGTCCCTCGCTGGCACTCGGACAATGATCAGCCGCCCCTAACATGGAGAACAGACGCTGTTGTGAGCCGATCCTAACATGGAGAACAGACGCTCAGTAAGATTTGCACCTCCGGAGAGGAGAAAACCCCCCCTTCCCTGTCAGCATACGACCATAGTTCCCACCGGGGTTGGTTACCCGATCTTCCCTAAGGTTGCTCGTATCCCGGCCAGCACCGCGGAGAGGTAGGTTTGATATTCTAAATTACGAAACATTGTTATAATGATATTTGTACTTATTTCTTTGATTTATTTCCCATGATTATAAAGTTATTATATTATAAGTAATTATAAAGTTAAATCTTAGAATAATTCGGCATTAACCGACAACAGCTCTAGTTGCTCTAGTTTTGTATCACTAAGGTTTGCTCTTCCAGACCTTAATACAGCACCAACAAGCGAGAAAAGTCTTTCGACACTAGCACTTGCAGGTAACGCTGTATTATACTTCAAGAACAATTGTTTCAGCCTGGGGAAAGATTTCTTGTTAATGACACCATAGCATGCTGCTATTGACATATCAGCCAAATGTGCCTCTTCATCTAACTCATTTTCATTGGACGACATTCTCGACACATTACCGGCTTTGTGGTCATCTGAGTTATTTCGGCTTACATTTTCTCCATCTCTGTGAGTTTAAGCACCTCTCGTTTTTCGTGCTGTCGTACTCCGTCCCAATCTAATTTGAATTGTGGTAACAAACAAGTGGCCACTATTAGATCAGTCTCGTTCATCATAATTCCGAAACGCCGATCGGTAGTAAGCGCTGCAATCTGATTCTCGTGTAAAAGTAAACAGTACTTCAGACGTTTTCCATCCTTCAATTTTCTATTTTCCAAGTTTCGTTGTAGTCCATAAATGACCGGTAGCAAAAAGCCCATGTACATACATATACTTTGCTCTTTGTAGTATATCGAGCGTATAAGCAACTGATTGCGATACCCATGCATACTCCTTGAGGAAACAGATATCTTGTGGATCAAGCTTAGGCAACCCTGCTTTATTTATTGCTGCTTGAAGCATTTCTGGAGATTTATCTATTATATTGCATATCTAGAAAAAGTCAAGTACACCCAGGTTTTTTTTTACACGGTTTGGTTTTAGTCATTCAGCATCAATGAAACAATGAGTTAACCCCACGAAAAAATTCACAAAAAATCAAAGAAAATTCAGGGGGTATTTAAAAAGCTGTGAAAAATCAGGTTACCCGAGAAATTAATGAATTCCAACCGTGTAAAAAAAAAACCTGGGTGTATACACAGTTTCGAATCATTTAACATTATATGCATTTCTTACTTGTGCAATGGAATCATATTCAGAATTCCACCTGGTCTTTACTGGAACTGTTAATGTTACTCCGATGCAATCCTTTATGACATCTGCAACTACCGATGACTTTGTAGCTTCCACCAAGTTTTCAACTTTTCAAATGTGCAGCTTCGTGCTTGGTTAAACTTTTTTGCTTCTACTTTCTGTGCATCGGTAGACGCAACGAGATTTAATATGTGGCTTGCACATCTCTGATGAGGCGGCAAACGGTAATCTTTTTCTTCACCTTCTTCGTTGGTTAGCAACAAATCCACATCAACGATACCTAATTCTTCCACGGCAGAACTTGGCCCTTCGTCTCTACTTTCCATCTGGTCTGGAACCAAAAATTACATTTGATTGATGAGAAAATTATTCTGAGCTTTTAGTGGAATGTATTGATTTGTCATAAAACGAGTTTGTACTATTCCATTTAACTCCACTACCTAATTGTAGCTTTAACAGATACGTATTTCGACCTCTACAGTAAGGCCGTCTTCAGTGTCTCGTACTTGACTCTTGACACGATGTATGGAATCTATATAAATGAGACCTCCGGATAACACATTAGTTATGAGTGGATTGAACGGTTCTATTGACAGTGTGAATATGGGACAAATGGCTAAAATGGTGTAATTAGCCTCAACGTAGCAGTGGAAATATAAATCAAAATTAATGAGTTACCCACTGGTTGAGCTAAAATAGATTCCAAAAATGGAGGTTGGAGATGTTTATTTGAATTCATCATGATTTAAGAGTTGTAGGGGGATTTGAATAAATTTTAAGTTTTTCCCATACAAATTTCCATATAAACGTAAATTGGCTTCACGCCACCCCTAAATGGCCACCGAATTGCCTGAAATTTTACAAGGACCCCTATATTATCAAAATGATGCTAACAGACATATGGGAATTGGAGTTTTCGAACATTTTCGAAAAGTGAACTGCCCTACTGTACACCCGCCTGAAACGTGAAGCAACAAAAGTTGGACTGGTGGCGAATGCGTCAAAGACAAAGTACATGCTTGTGGGCGGAACAGAGCGCAACAGGGCCCGCCTGGGAAGCAGTGTTACGATAGACGGGGATTCCTTCGAGGTGGTCGAGAAATTCGTCTACCTCGGATCCTTGCTAACGGCTGATAACAATGTTAGTCGTGAAATACGAAGGTGCATCATCTGTGGAAGTCGAGCCTACGGACATGAAACGTTGACAATGCTCGAAGAGGACTTGCAAGCACTCGGAGTATTCGAGAGACGGGTGCTTAGGACCATCTTTGGCGGTGTGCAAGAAGACGGTGTGTGGCGGCGAAGAATGAATCACGAGCTCGCCCAACTTTACGGCGAAACCAGTATTCAGAAGGTAACTAAAGCCGGAAGGGTACGATTGGCAGGACATGTTGCAAGAATGCCGGACAGCAACCCTGCAAAGATGGTGTTCGCTTCCGATCCGGCATGTACGAGACGGCGTGGAGCGCAGCGAGCGAGATCGGCAGACCAGGCGTGGGGCGTATTCGAGGATGGAGAGATGCGGCCTCGAACCGTGTATTGTGGCGTCAAATTGTTGATTCAGTGTTATCTGTTTAGATGTAAACTAAATAAATAAAATAATATATGCCGAAAACCTCATTAATAAACTAAATTAATGATTTCGTGTGTGTTACTTCTACGTGAAGTTAAACGATTTACAATGATATGGAAATGCTAATATCATCTTCCAAACTTGGACGTACATGTTCATGATAGAGGCGAAAGTATAGAATTGATAGTTCCGTTAGGATACGGCAGGCATGAAGAATGTTTTTATAGAAGTCGATTTGAAAGCGAGCGGAGGGCAATATTTGTGATGGCACATATCGCACGACCTTCCTTCTGCCAAGCTCCCGTATGAAGGGGGAGGGAAGAATATCAGTGTGGAAGCTGATATATCTCCACTGGCAAAAGGAAGGTGGTTTGACTTGCTCATATGCCATCGCGTGCGGAAGGATTTGCTATCGACGAGTACTGTCTCCAAATTTCTAATATGACATCAGCATTTAGTCGAATAGGATTTTTATTGCACAGTTCTGTTTTCTCATTGCGTCCGTCTCGTCGCAACCAACTTGGCTGCCTCGGAGAGAACAAAGCAGAGAAAGGCACTGCTGCTGTACCGTCGACCAATAACAGCTGAATTGATGGATGCCCCCATCAAGGGTAGTACACTAAATTAATGATTTCGCTTTCAAATCGACTTCTATAAAAACATTCTTCATGCCTGCCGTATCCTAACGGAACTATCAATTCTATACTTTCGCCTCTATCATGAACATGTACGTCCAAGTTTGGAAGATGATATTAGCATTTCCATATCATTACTCATTAATAAAGACAATAAAATATAATAAAATAATAATATAATGTAGCTCCATAACTAAATATTATGTTGAAAAATTAGATTTAGATTGAGGAAGTAACAGCATTCCCAACTTAACTGGTGTGCTGTTTGGCATAACATAAATTCCAGGAATCATCAATAGAAAAAACAACCTACTATCTATTAGTCCTACTGGTAAACTAGAGTGCCAAGAATTGTTATTCAGATTGCATATATCAGGCTCGCCAAGATGACTACATTGCAATCAAAATAATGAAAACTTACAGCACAAAATTGAAAATGTTCTAGCTAACACTAGCTTGGAATACTTCATAACAGCTGTTGAAAACAATAAGCCCGCCAAGTATATTTACTGTCGAAGAATTAATGCTTCCTGTTCTACAAATGCAATCGAGCAAGAAAATCAAAATAAATAATTTTAATGTGTAATAACGATATAGGCATATGTAAATGCGTTGGAATTTCATTTGAAAAGCGAATACTTTGAAAATCAAATCTCAGTATTTTCGATAAAATTGTATCAGAATATTGAATAATTTTTGACGAAACGAAGTTCGCCGGGTCAGCTAGTACTGTATAAACAAAACAGAATAAAGTACCTATTTACAAAAAAAAAATGAGAGAACTGCAAACGGCAGAAAAGCGCAAACACAAACCGCGCATATTTGCTAAAAAGAACTTGGTAGGCGGTGCTGCTAGATGCAATACGCCAACATGACAGCACAGCTCTTTTGGTAAGAGCAGGTAAGAGCATATCGATCGACCTTCCAATAAATCTGACATCCGGTATTCAGAATACAGTCTTTTCGAGTAAAAATGGGATCTTAAAGAAGCTGCTTAAAAATTCCCGTACCATCAAATAGGGGTAAATTACAATGCTTTTCAATAACAAAGTTATTGTACCGCAAATGAAAAAGCAGCAGAAGTTCAGTAATCCATCCCATATCTTAATTAGGAAATATAGAATGCGTCATGCATCTTCGCCGAGATGACTATTGGATTGATTCAAGGGAACAAAAAGCATGGTTGTTTTGGATTTTCTTAGCGTTCCGATAAAGAGCTCTTCGCGTTCCAAGAAGCAATTTCTATAGGTTTTGAATTGCAGATTGTCCACGTTCTGTGATATTCCGATATAAGTTGTCCAAGTTCCAAGAAATGTTCCACGACGCAAATTATCCGAGTTCCGTTAAGAATTTCCTCCACCTTCCGGTTAAAAATGCTAACTCTTTGCGTTTCAAGAAGCATTGTTCAAACTCCAAGAAGCAATTTGCCCGAGTTCCGTGATTGTGTTCCGATTAGAAATTCTCCGATCGAGAGAACCTTCGCGGTTCAAAATGCGAATTGTCCGAGTCCCGAAATCCAAACGAACCCTGCAAATCGAATGAACCTACGTAATGTTCTCAATAGCCCTTTTCTCGTGTGAGTACAAATCTAGACCAACATTTGAAAAGGGCGTAACAGCCAAAATTTAATCTTTCTGATTCTTCGTCCACATATAGAGCTTTATACGTAGACGAAGAATCAGAAGGAATAATTTTTGGCTGTTACGCCCTTTTCAAATGTTGGTCTAGAAATGTCTCGTTTGCTTCCATCAAAAAGTTTATAACGTTATCATTTTCTTACCTATTCCTAAATTGACCTGCATTTGGACACGGCCGACGCTGGTATTGTTTAATTTTGGGTCACCAGTTTTAACACATTGATGTTAGTCCCAAACATAGTTAGCTAAAATGTTATACATGAATTAAAAAACCAAATTAAACCACCTAGTAGTGGTACTGGCTTTCTCGCAGTTAGTCAAGACATCAACCTTCTCGATTTGGTTCACCATTTTCTTCATAACGGACCGATCGTTATCAAATTCAATAACGATCAACAAGACTTTACCACCTTTACCACGATCATCAAGTTGCATTCGAAGGCAACTTGTTGCGGGAAAATCGATAAGGGAAACTGTATGTAAAGTTGGTTACATTTTTCTCATATGTTGTGCACACACGCACACACATACACACACGGACGGTATACCCCTAGTTGAATTAATATAAAAAATCATCGTAGGTTTATGCTAAACTAAGGCCAATTTGAACAATATTTGATAATTGTTTTAAGCTATATCAAATCTTGCTTTTGTGATCATCATCAAAACATCCTCCGGAAAGAGCAAACAAAAAATGCATGCATCTTATTCAATTTAAACGTTTGATTCCACTGAATTACGCAAAAGGCGTCATTTATGACTTATGGCCTATGATTCGCTTCCTCCCAGCGCAGCGCAACAAAGCATCATCTATTATTTTCGCACAACCTGAGCTTCCCTTCCGTGCATTGTCTCCATCCAGCACCAACTGCTCAACACCTGGCCCATCCGAGCCCTTCAATGATAAAGTAATTAAATTCGCCCAATGCACACCCCTTACTCGGAACAATGCAGTAAGAACAAATACAAAAACAGCTAAATATAAGTACTTGGGCACTTGTTCCAACCGAACGAGTGAAGACGCTGATGTCGTCGGTGTCGTGATCGACGCCATCATCATCATCAGCAACATCATCGGAGGGCGCGCTGCTTATGCTAATTGCTATCTAGCTGCGCCGAGTTCTCGACGAAAATCTCAATTGTTTTCCTTCCCTTAGGTTACAACAGGTCCCGCCCGGTCACACACACCATTCCGCGCAACCCTTGACCGTCGCGTCGGTTCCGAGCATCGCACTTACCGGGCGCAAACGATGGGAAAAGTGATGTACTCTCGTCCACCACCTACCTCGTTACGCATCGTCGTCATCATCGGACACGGCACACCACACCGCCCGGCTCAGTAATTATCGATAATTATTTCTTTATGTAATTGAAAAAATGATGAATGCTGGAAAACAACCAGTTTCCACCGGCAGCACACCGAGTGGTCACCGCAACAGCATACAAACTTGTTTACAGGAAAGCCCCATCCGTTTGATTGACGGCACTTACCGTGTGGTCCATAACTGCTGGGGTAGTATCGCCGGTGGGAGCCGTTCTCCATCGGGTAGAACGGATTCAGATCCGAGGGGTCCATCGCGGCCGCGGCGGCTGCCACTGCCGCCGACTGATGCCCCAGAACGGCAGCCGAAGTCCCGGGAGAAGCCCCGAGCCGTTGGGTGTCGTACCAACTCCGAGCCTCGGCCGCCGATGTCATATCCATGTTGAACTCCGTTTCGAACACACCACTTGATCACTTGCGGGGTGTTATTCCGGAAAATTTTCACCTTGAAATCAATTCACCGCTGCAAATATATTGGAGTCGAGATTTCACTGAAAGTCACTCGCGATCGCGGCCGTCGTATAATTGAACGCGTCAATTCCCGTGTCGTACAAATCCACTGAACCGAGTTTTTTCGCACTGGACAGTTCGTCTGCATCCAAATCGTACATTTTCAACCAATTTGGGGGGAAAGTCTCGCGGCACGTGATTCAGACCGGCACCGCTGGTAATTAGCTTATTAAGTAGACGTTCGTTTGCAGAAAAATCGCATAACCGCAATTTGGCAATGGATGCCGGACGATAGATTGGTGAGTTCGTTGACAGAATCGGTTTGCTGAAATCTGAGAATTAGACAAGGAAAGACAATGACAATTAGGTGATGATAATAATTGCGCTGCTAGATTATGCTGTGGAAGGTAACAGACGAAACGGCGGAAGCAGCCTACACACCACATAGATATTGATTTCTGCTGCAATCATCCCAAAAATAAAAATTTTCTCTCGAATTTTACACGATAAAATATGCTCTATTTCGATGTGAAGAACGGCTACGCAGTCTTGAAGGATTAAAACAAAATGTATATTTGTCCGACGGTTTTGACATGGGGATGTTGTCTTCATCAGGGGAAAAATAGTGATGAAGTCACCATCCCCCGTTGAAACGTCGGACAAATCTAGTTTCAATCCTTCAAGACTGCGTAGACGTTCTTCAAATCGAAATAAAAATATTCGATTCGTCGATTTTTCAATAGTTTATTATGCTCGATGTTTCTCAGCAATGCTATAGATTCTAAAAAAAGAAACACAGAAATATTTGAAAAGAATGGGTAGTCCATTGACGGACTGAATAATATCTCAGAACATACTGGACTTTTTGTGTACTCATTATCAATGATACAGTCCATGTGTAGTAGGATGGATATAAGAGTGGGGCATCATGCTCAGTTAACAAAAAATCATATATGATGAAATATAAGATGCTAACGTGGAGACGATACACGTTCATATTGTATGGGGAAGTTCCTATATCGCCTCGACTTTAGCATCTTATGTGATATCATATACGTTCTTGTGTTGGCTGTGTGGTCGTTTTTTCAAATCAATGGTTTTTCGAAATAATTCTAGACCCTAAAAAACTGTGTAGAATTTGAGCCCGATTCTTCCTCGCTACTTCCTCGCTTTCCGCAACGCGTTTGAAGTTTGTAGGAGAGTGAGGACGCAACCAATAGCGCCCTTATTTTGCACAGTTGATTGGGGTCCCAAAACGATTTAGAGAAACCTTGATCTCACTTGATTGGATGAAGTTTGCTTTATTCCATACAACTGCACCCCACTCTAATGCATAGAGCTTATGTGGGAGAAAAACTTATATGGACATTTTTCATGGGACGCTCATTATATTTGGTGCCTGGATGCGTTGGACAAAATTAAATCTAAATCTTAAAACTCATTAGCAGTTTTTATGGAAAAGGTATGGACAAACTGAAAGGTACAACTCAATCGAGTTGTACGCAAAGATGACGTTGAACTGCAGAACGTAACACCCAAAATTTATTCTTTCCATTTCTTTGTTTTTGTTATTGACAAGGAACCGGAGAGAAGAAATATTACCTGTTAAGTCCTTTTCAAATGATGGTCTAGATTTGTAATTCTACTTTGTTTACTCCTGCAGAAACTAGCCAAAGAAGGTTTCCCAGAACACATCCATTGCAGCAGTGAAGAAGATTACGAGCGCCTTCATTGCCACCAATAACAGACGTAAGCGAGGGGCAGCATGGGCTATGTCCAAGGGCTTGACGATCCATCTCCAGGGCAACTGCGATTTGTGGTGCCTATCTAGGATGTGGTGAGGTTTGACAGTGAGCTCTGTTAACCTTCGGGGACTTGCGCCGTTGTAAAAAGTACAACACTTACGGAAAAAGCACACTTATCGTTAACATCAGAAGCGGGACTGCGTGAGCGGTCCAGGACTAAGCGAGTCCCGAAAGGTTAAACTTTTATAAAAAGCTGCATGTATCCGTAAGTATTCTCCGCCAAAGCGACCGTGTGCCGCTGAACGCGCACAAGCCCAAGTCTTGGTGTTGGGTGGGACGCTAAACAGGAGGTCCTCCGACGAGACAGGAGGTTTGCGCAGAGTCAATAAGCCATCTTCAAAGCTTCTTTATTATAATTAAGCAAACTGCTCGGAGGTCAACTGAATCAAGAAGCCGAGTAGTAGCTCTCAGTTGGTAGACTATGTTCTCCAACCGTGGAAAAGGGATTAACACGACTCATTGGTCGCATCGCCGCTGAAGCCACTCGTGTGGCTTTCACTGGACGACATAACAATCCTAGAAGACACCATCCACAACGAATGGTGTAATTGATTCTGCATTTGGTTGTAAGCTGTCAATGATTCAAAATACGTTTTGTTGACAAGAGCAACAAAATAAATTTGACCTAGGATAAAATGTCTTCATCGTACAAAACATATTGGTGGTTGCTGTAGATTTTTTCTCTAAAGTAGCGTCTTTATCGATTTGGCTGTCGATGGCAGAAATTGATCTTTTCTGGCAAGAGTTTTTTGGTTTTGTTTCTGTTAGTACAGTATTTGAATTTGTTTCTGTTAGTTATTGAAAGAAATGAAAACGATTTTTTACGGTCCACCATTTTATACAAAAGATCCGAGATGAATTTTCTTTAAAGTGTAAACATTAAGCATTTGGCGACGACAGAAAGTTGCCCTCCGGTAGCACATTATTTCCCCAATGCGGTTTTCCAAAAGATATTTTAGTCTTCTTCTTCTTATATATAAAAATGAAATGGTCTGTGTTCGTATCCGCATAACTCAAAAACGGCTGGATGGATTTTTTTCATTCCTTCAGCAGAAACATTCGTTATAGTTTCCGACGGGTTTATATGATATTTCCTAATGTGAAAATTACGAGTAAAGTTGAGCAAACCGTGAATAACTAAAATTGTGTTTCCTATGCGAATTTTGCATGGGTAGTTCGGAACGCACATTCTCGCCTACTGTGCAGGACAACGTCTGCCGGGTCGACTAGTTACATGATAAAGATTGTCGCATCAGCAGATGTATAAGTATTAGATTGCTAATGTCGCTCCTGTTCGCGTGACTATCATCTAGGTCACTTCGATCTGGCAGCCAAAGTACCGGTACTACAAGTGTCAAACCAATGTTGATAATGAAACAAAACATGCACTACAACATGCATAACAAACCGACAAGTTAGGCTTGTGGAAGCTTATTTTGGCAAAATACTTTTAATGACTACAGCGCCACTAGCGTTCTAGTACTTATGCTTCTACTGTCGCTTCGGTTCCCTTTGTTCAGCTGTCCGAAACATGTTGGGTACCAAACTGTCAAATCGTATGTATTTTTCCTTCATTAACATTTAGCACCCCATCCTCGTCAGCAAAAGATGTTCCAGACAGCGACGATAGCGACAATCTTTATCTTGCAACTAAAATATCTTTTGGTTTTCCAATAACTAACTGCAGTTAAACGCTTGTCGGAACCTTGCATTGAAATTTTACTTCGTGTTGGTTATATCCGACGGCCACTCGATGGCTTTTCGCCTAGACGCCATCATTGGGAATACATTTTCAGCATCGCCACTGGTGACGCGGGATCGCTACGGACACCATCACCAATGCGATGGTTTTCCGTTAAAACTCTTATTGGCCCTGACGAAAGCGAGAAAACAAAATGGGGGTCGGCTGATGCTTTTTTATTTCACCCAGCAAGGGATATAGGAAGTCAATTTCAAAATGCTTATTAAAACGTTAAAACACATTTTAGCCGAAAAATGTTCATTTTATCGGTTTAGAAATTTAATTTACTTTTATATAGGTAACACGAAAGTTGAATTATTTTGATTAAAAAACATGTGTAGATAAGGAGCCTAACATGTAGTTCTTCAAAATTCTAACCATATGTATTTAAAAGTTTTCAACATATCACTGTTAATAACATTTTAAAAGCATTTTAAAATACACTTCCTATACTTCGAATCTATGACAAAAGGTCGAAAGACAAAAAGTCGAAAGGACAAAAGGTCGAAAGACAAATGGTCGAAAAGACAAAAGGTCGAAAGGACAAAACGTCGAAAGGTACTGAAGGTCGAAAGGACAAAAGGTCGAAATGACAAAAGGTCGAAAGGACAAAAGGTCGAAAGGACAAAAGGTCGAAAGGACAAAAAGTCGAAGGGGACAAAATGTCGATTAAAACCAAGTTGATAACAAGTTTTGTGTATTCCAAAGGAATTTGTGAAATGCATTTGACTTCAAGCAGAAATTACACACTTATCTCATTAATCAAAGTTGAAGAATGAGCAATTTTCAAAGAAGGAGTTACGACTATGAAACAATAATATGAATAATATATAGTTCTGTTTATTGATTGTTGGAGATTGTTGAATTAGGAAATGAATAAAACCTGTATTGTGTGAGGCAGAGTTGTCCTATACAGTTGGCAAAAAAATGCTCTTTTATTTTTCACTATTTTTAACTATTAAATAAAATTCATTCAATGAGCGCAAATATCTGATTCAATACACGCCGGTGCATTTGATGTGCGGCGTGCGCAATTTTGACAAACCGAAGTGACATTTAGTAAACTCAAACATCCATCTATTAGTTGTACTCACTGAATGAATTTTATTTAATTGTAGAAAAATTGTGAAAAATAAAAGAGCACACACAACTATGTAGGTGGTGCGAGATTGATTCTACTCTGGTGCGGTGCGGTAACTCTGGTGCGAGATTGATTCTCTCCGTTTCAGTTTCTTGTCTATTTCGCCCTTTGTCCCTTTCGCCTTTTTGATCTCATTGATATTTTTTTCTTTCGACCTTTTGTCCCGTTCGACGTTTTGTCCTTTCGACCTTTTGTCCCTTTCGACCTTTTGTCCTTTTCGACCTTTTGTCCCTTCGATCTTTTGTCTTTCGACGTTTTGTCTTTCGACGTTTTGTCTTTCGACCTTTTGTCCTTTCGACCTTTTGTCTTTCGGCCTTCTGTCCCTAACCCCTATACTTCACCATGTCGAAAAACAGTGATTTCACGCACACGTCCGTCGCCGCTAGATGGCAACAGCGCGGCTGCGTCAAAGCGAATACCAGAGCCTTCGTGCTGCTGTGTTCGCTCCGTTGCGATAGCTCTGTGTGAAATCTTATTCGACCGCTCTTTGCAGAATATCGACCAAAATGGCCCGCGCGCGCTGGAAAGCAGCTTCCTTGTCTTCAATAAAGCAAGCCCATTAGCTCCGACCCTTTGTGCTGTTTTTCGGCATGCGCGAGCCATTTTGATCGGGATTCTTCAGAGAGCGGTCGTTCGTTCGCTGTTAACGTTTTCGCTTCATCGCATTGGCGTTATTGTCTCCCGGGCCCGCCATGGAAGAATCGGTGGCCGATTCGGTCGCGGGAAAAGTGCCTAAGCGCACTGCTCTTGGAGGCGCGGGTAACCCTCCTCCAAGCATCTTTTGCAGCGCAACGTTTTTTCGCCGTTGCCGCTTGATGACGCCGGCAATCCGCCGAAAAAGAGGTAGCAGCAGCAATCGCAGCTGCCGCAGGTGCAACCGGAGTGGAAAGAAAAGTGCCCGCCCGTGTTTGTGAATGGCGATCCACCGGATTTGCGGCCGAAAATCCGCCAGCTTATTGCAAAGGGCCTCAAGTCAAGGTGATGCCTGCTACTCAAGATCACCACAAATCTATCGTGGAGTTCCTACAGGTCCACAAGTATGAGTTTTACTCTCATGACCTCCCCGGCACGAAGCCGCTCAAGGCTTTGCGGCGGGGGCTCCACGATATGAAGGAGGAAGAGCTTATCACCGAGCTGGAAGGCAGTGGCCTCAAACCTGTCGCAGTCCACAAAATCACTCGCCACGACAGGGCGAGAAAATACCGAGACCAGCTTTAGCTTATCCATCTGTAGCATGGCTCCATCACTTTCAAGGCTCTGAAGCTGGTCGGAGTAATTAACTACACCGTCGTCGGCTGGGAGCGATACCGGCCCGTGCACCGTGACGTGACACAGTGCACCAAATGTTACAACTTCGGACATGGCACCTGGAATTGCCACATGGCCACGCGCTGCAACAAGTGTGGCGAACTGCACCCGACGGATCAGTGCAAAAAGATGGAGGCGGCCGATCCGAAGTGCGCCAACTGTGGCGAAAAACATCGAGCCACTACGAAAGGCTGTCCGAAACGCGCGGAGTTCCTGGAATTCCGAAGGAAAGCATCCACCAAAGCCCATCCAACGCAGCAGCAGCATCAGTTCAAGCCCCAGCACCACCAGCTCCATCCTCCGTCGGCAGCCAGAGAATCAAACTGACCCACCAGAAGAAACTGCTCTGCTCTACGCTCCGGAGCAGCTGATGCCGATATTTGCACAGCTTGCCACTCGGCTGTGCGGCTGCAAAACCCATTTTGACCAGGTCATCACTCTTGGCATATTCATTATTGAAAATAACTGCTAGGGTGGGCCTGGTCAACTGAAACGCTTGCTCGCTCAAGAGCAAAAGCATCGAACTGGTTGATTTCCTCGAGGAGAAGGAGATCGACGTGGCGTTCATCACTGAAATGCACCTTAAACCGGAGGTGAGCGTCCACATCCCGAACTTCCGCATCGTGCGACTTGACCAGCCGTCCAGGGGAGGTGGTGTGGTCATCGCACTTCGATATAACATCAACTGTTGCCTGCTCTCAAGCTTACAACTGAGTATCACGCTCATCGCGACGTACTGTCCAACGCAAGCCAAAGCCGGCGATGGATCATTGGCTGCCCTTCGGAGGGACATCCTCAAGCTTACGCGCAGGCAAGGCCAGTATATCATTGCCGGTGACCTGAATGTCAAACATCAAGCCTTTGGCAACAGTCGCGGCAATCGAAACGGCACCATTTGGAGCAACTACATGGAGGAAGGCCACTACACGATCCTCCGCCCGGATTCCTCCACTCGGCTGAGTCGGTGTGACGGAAGTGGGCTCCTCGGTCAATCGGCATCAGCAGTTCCGGTGAAACTACCACCGAGTCGACTAGGATCGGTTCCAAAGGTGCGTGGACAACAACGTTGACTAGGAGGCGCGGCCGGCAACGCCTGAAACAATCGATCGGTAACTGCGTTCCATCGAGAAGGCGATCTCGGTGGCCCGAGAGCAACATTCAGCGTACTGGACTGCCTGAGCTTAAGGTACGCTGCAATCTAATCACAAAAATTATCAAGGTCAGAATGGTGGACCTCATAAATAACGATTTCTCGAATAAGATCCGCACTCTCCCAGATTATGCTAAGCTGTTCTGAAAAATGACCAAAATACTAAAATCCAAGCCTCTGACCATTCTACCTTTTATCCCACTAGACAACAATGGCTCTAAGGATCGCTTGATAACTCCTGCAGAGAAGGTCGCTGAAATAGGTCGTCACTTCGTCAGTTTACACAATCTTAGGCAGAACATCGTCAGTCCACACGAAGCAGCCATCAATGAGCATGCTAACAACATCCATTTGATTCCCAACTATTTCTCGGAGGAGTTGGAGATCTCAGCTGGTGAATTGACGGCCTATATCAAATCATCACAGACAATTTGGTTTCCGACGCGGTCGGTCAACTGTACACAAACTGACTCGAGTTACCAACGTCCTCAGATGGAAGATTTGTCTCAAAAACATCCGCCATGGCCTTACTCGATGTCGAGAAGGCATTTGACAATGTATGGCATGATGGCCTGGTGTACAAACTTCAACGCTACAATCTACCACGCCATCTGGTGAAAATCATCAACAATAACCTGTTGGCAAGGACATTCCGGATCTCAATCAGTGGAGCGAGTTCCAATGCGCACAATATCGTTGCAGGCGTCCCCCAGGGCAGTATCCTCGGGCCCCTGCTTTTCAATCTGTTCACCTCCGACATGCCAGAACCTCCAGAAGGTGGCATTCTGTCTCTGTTCGCAGATGACACCTCTATCGTCTACAACGGTAGAGTGATCAGAGCGCTAGTAGCAAAACTCCAACGAGGCCTGGATGCCCTGACAGAGTACCTCACCAGCTGGAAGATCTGAATCAACGTGGCGAAGACCCAGGTCATAGTTTTCCCCACTCCAAATCCCCAAACATGTTCCGCCTGTGGACTGTAAAATCATCCTCAATGGCATGACTGTGGAATGGGCCAATAAGGCTGACTACCTTGACTTGACTATCGACAGCAAGCAATCCATTTCAGCAATAGGTTAACATGATGGTGACAAAATGTAACGTTTTGTTGAAATTACTTTGATCAACCGCCGGTCGTCATTGTCCCTGGAAAATAAGCTTCCTGTCTACAAGCAAATCATCCTCCCTGTGATCGAATACGGCATGCCGGTCTGGGAGAGCTGCGCTAAAACCCATCACCTAAAACTTCAACGGACAGGATAAGAACATCCGAGGTACACCGTCTGGTTGGGATAAAAACATTACACGACCGCTTTGGTGAGAGTAAAGAAAGGTTTACGGTCCGTTGCTTATCCGTGGACTAAGCTGCTATTAGGGCGCTTGTTCCAAGCTAGGTTATCAAACTTTCTGTAGTGTAAATACAGTAGTTAGGCTCAGATTCATAGCAATAAGTTTTTTTAAACAAAGTAGAGCCTTATAAAGGGCATTCTGTAGGATTATTCTTAGGAAAAACTTTATAATTGATAACACAAAAACACATGCAAAGTTGAAGGGCTAACAAGACCAAACACTTATACTTTACTGCCGTAATCTGGAAAAGTGACGTAACAGCCATTTTGCAACATGCATGTTTTCCAATTTTCTGTTAAAGAGCTCGATGAGTAGTACTCGTTAACACCATTTTGGAAAATGGCGTATACGTCACTTTTTCATATTACGGCAGTTTAAAAAATAATTTAGAAACACAAACAAATGAAAATAAAATGGGTTTGAGGTATCTACTCCTTTTTGCCTTTCTCGTATACTAAGTATTTTCACATGTCTTCTAAAGGAACCACTCATGCCTACATTAAGTATGCGATAAGTAAGGCAACCGGATCTAGAGATTATTACCAATAATGATTATAGTGTACGAAATAAGCTCTCTATCACCCCATAATGCTTGTTGGAATTCTTCCATTTTTCGTCCTAAAATAGACATCTGATTCCCTTGTGTGATGGCGAAAAACGAAAAAAAAAGTACTGTTAGCTGCAAAACAATAAAATTAGGAATGGACTTATGAATAAACTATATTATAAAAAACTGCATCCCGCAATTTCCTTGTGTGGAAAATATTACAGCTTTTTCCACACCACAATCTCATTGCACCAAAATTGACACTGACCAGTCGGCGTCAACCAGCCATCCTAATGAGAGCGAGTAAAAACAACGGTCCAAGGCTTTTTTGACGGTCTCAACCACTCAGCCAACTCTTCGAAACACGCAAGTCTCGTCGACCGCCCCCTTCTCTGCAACCGTGACACTTTCGGTTTCAACCGGTGGAGTGGTGCCCTGTCCCGTATCCTGTCCTCACAATGTTGCTGGCTTTTTTTGTGTCATTTGATCGCCAAACGCCATCCAACCGGCGGTCGTTAGTTTATTAGGGGGCATTTATTGACACCTAATCGATAGAAATGGTAATCGAATTCAATTGAATTGAATTTAATTTTATTGCCACTTTCGCGCGCGCGTTCTCCCTCTCCGGTTGGAGTTGCTCTGTGCCGCGACGCGAGTCTGACTGGGACGTGGTCTCAGTTGGTCTGAGCCGGTCCGGGGCACACGATTTGATGGTAATTTATCGTGGTTGAGTGGGAATATTGGTGACAGACACGTCAACCGCGGCCACAGCTGAGAAGTTTTTCTTTTTGGGCTTGCTGCTTTACGG
This sequence comes from Armigeres subalbatus, assembly GCF_024139115.2. Lineage (NCBI taxonomy): Eukaryota > Metazoa > Arthropoda > Insecta > Diptera > Culicidae > Armigeres > Armigeres subalbatus. The sequence goes on along the minus strand of NC_085139.1, from coordinate 52,824,774 downwards.
TTTTCCAGCGCCCTACCGGACCGGCGCGGCGCGGGCGTTTGCTCGTTCGTTCGGGAGCTGCGTTTTTATGTGCCATTTTTTGATGGGCTAATTAAAATAAACTTAACGACACGTGCAATCACAGGTACAAGATCGGTATCTGTCGCAGTAGAGCAGTAGCTCGAAGCGAGACGGAAAATCATGAACCGGTTGGATTGGTCGACCGACTGGCGAATTATGGGAACTCTGCCGGTCCGGTCAGGGAAAGCGTATCAAACGGGTGACAGTTATGGAAGTTATGTGACAATGGTCTCGCAAGTTGCTACTGTCATTTTCCGCGGTGAAACTCTTTGAGCTGATTATGGAAAAGTAGACAACGCGGCAATAGTAGCGGTATAGGTACATTTAAAAACTATAACCTTAAAATTATTATGTCATTACGTAGATTGGTGGCAGACGATACTTGCAACTGTTCCGTTTCAGATTTCGTAAAAATAAAACACAAATACTCATTCGATCATTTTTGTTTTTTTTTTTGTTTTGCCCAGCGCTCCTGATTTTTTCCGCCTAATAAACGTTAATTGATTGTTGTATCACCCGTATCTAAACAACGGTTCTGTCTTCCCGCCAGTAGTCTTACCGCTTCACAATCGACTGACATCTCTATGGGCCGCTAGATCTGATGGATGTTTTCCCTCGAAAATGCCACAGCTATCGGTGCGTGTTATCAGGTCGGTCGGTACACGATAAGTCGCTATGCATTGTGCGCTATAAAGTGCCTATATACGTACCGATAACAGCGCGTTTCGGTAATTTATGACAACCGATGGACACCGAATATTCGGACGTTATCAGTCACAAACCGTTCAACAACCGTTCCTTCGCGGACGGTATCGAATCTTCGATCGCCATCACCATCATCATCATCAGCACAATCGTCTCACAATCAGCTATCGTGCCATCGATAATAGGAGTCCAACGTTTTTTCGATTTCAATGCGCAATCAATCACACAGATGGGTGCTTCAAACCGGCAGTTGGCAAACATCCCCGAGTTATTGGTAGAGTGGCATTTTCCAGTCCGCAGCAGCGTCTCGGTTACAACCCTTGAGAAATCAATATAGCACTCATATTCAAACGCCTCCAAAACCTTTTTCAAACTTTTCGAAAGGACCGAGCCCAGCATTCAAGCCTATTCTAAAACGGTAACAATTGGTTTTGAATTTGATACAATTCCTTCTCATTGTACTTTCACAGCTTATTCCATCAGTTCCTCTTGGCATTATTCTGAGATTTGCTTTTCATGGTGTAGCAAACAATGATGTGTAGCGAAGACCAAAATCTTTTCTCCTGCACGAAAGCACTATGCCGCAACGGTATCAAATTTCTTACCAAAGGAACCGTAATACATTATGAGGTGCGCTTACTGTTCGTGTATAATGTAAGGCCTTCATGATTTAAATTTTTGATCGTGGTTTCAACTATTTTGAAATAGATTGATATAAAAATTGAGCACACCTATATTGATTGACTGATCTACAGGATTTCATTTATAATCAAATCCTCTAGTATTACAGTGTACCTATTTAAGAAAAGGCGGAAAACCCCACATTAATCCATCGAGCGGTGCCTTTCTCGTGCGATATAAAAGGTAATCTTTATTATATACATTTCTCGTTTAACTTTTCAAAAGGTCCTAAGTAACATTTTTTACATGAATTAATTTGAGCAAAAGCTTTCATATTTGTCTGTTGATTGCTTTAGCAAAACATTTTGCTGAACCTGGCTCAGCAAAATAATTGCTTGCTGAAATTCAGTACCTATTCGATTTACCTATATGAATATCTGAAATCCAGTACAAAAGCAAATATCAATCACTTTACTATGGAAATCAGCAATCCAAGTTACCTGTCCACCTAAACAAACATCACCTTGGCCATCATATTTTACGTTTTTCTTCACAATCCCGGACGCGGCACGTATTTTGAACATTCGTTCCATAAAAAGGTGCAAAATAGAACCAGATCTATCAAATGTGGTACAAAAACTGAGGAGTTATTTGGTAAGTCCATGTATTCATAAACAACATTCAATTTACAGGTGATTTGAAAACACCGAAAAAAATGGCTGACACGCTGCAGTGCTTTTTTTGCAAGCAATATGCTAGATCAGCGGTTCTCAACCTGGGGTACATGTACCCCATGTCGGATGCATAAAACTTGTTGATACATTTTTCTATTCTAAAACTTCGTACTGTACATGGAGAAACATTGAGATCAGTAAATCAAAGTAAACTGAATCTTGTCCACCTCGAGCAGTACAGTGTATGAAGGGCTGTGGGACAAAAACTCAGAAGAACAAAACGTAGAATAAACAAATCTTTGTAATCTCCAGACAAAATATTGAATAATGGTCGAGACAAAATATTGAATAATATGCTTCCGAACTAAAATCTAGAATCTGAAAGTTCAAAAGCCTCCAGTAAATAGACATGAAGGCTTTTTTTCAAAATGCTCAGTTGCTTCGTTGCAAGAAGCTTAAAAGCCTCCTTCCGAAGAAGCTTGTAAGTTTCCTTCTATAGGCCAAAGGGCTCTTAAACCTCCTGCCAAGAGGCTCGGAAGACTCCTGCCAAAAGCCTCGAAAGCCTCGTTTTGAGAGGCTCGAAAGCCTCCTTGCAAGAGGCTCGAAAGCCTCCTTGCAAGAGGCTCGGAAGCCTCCTTGCAAGAGGCTCGGAAGCCTGCTTGCAAGAGGCTCGGAAGCCTGCTTGCAAGAAGCTCGGAAGCCTGCTTGCAAGAGACTCGGAAGCCTCCTTTCAAGAGGCTCGGAAGCCTCCTTTCAAGAGGCTCGGAAGCCTCCTTTCAAGAGGCTCGGAAGCCTCCTTTCAAGAGGCTCGGAAGCCTCCTTTCAAGAGGCTCAGGCCTCCTTTCAAGAGGCTCAGAGCCTCCTTTCAAGAGGCTCAGGAAGCCTCCTTTCAAGAGGCTCAGGCCTCCTTTCAAGAGGCTAGGAAGCCTCCTTTCAAGAGGCTGGAAGCCTCCTTTCAAGAGGCTCAGGCCTCCTTTCAAGAGTCTCAGAAGCCTCCTTTCAAGAGGCTCAGGCCTCCTTTCAAGAGGCTCAGAGCCTCCTTTCAAGAGGCTCAGGAGCCTCCTTTCAAGAGGCTCAGGAAGCCTCCTTTCAAGAGGCTCAAGCCTCCTTTCAAGAGGCTCGGAAGCCTCCTTTCAAGAGGCTCAGGAAGCCTCCTTTCAAGAGGCTCAGGAAGCCTCCTTTCAAGAGGCTCAGAAACCTCCTTTCAAGAGGCTTGGAAGCCTCCTTTCAAGAGGCTCAGAGCCTCCTTTCAAGGGCTCAGAAGCCTCCTTTCAAGAGGCTCAGGAAGCCTCCTTTCAAGAGCCTCAGAAGTCTCCTTCAAGAGGCTCAGGAGCCTCCTTTAAGAGGCTCAGGCCTCCTTTCAAGAGGCTCAGAAGCCTCCTTTCAAGAGGCTCGGAAGCCTCCTTTCAAGAGGCTCGGAAGCCTCCTTTCAAGAGGCTCGGAAGCCTCCTTTCAAGAGGCTCGGAAGCCTCCTTTCAAGAGGCTCGGAAGCCTCCTTTCAAGAGGCTCAGGAAGCTTCCTTTCAAGAGGCTCAGGAAGCTTCCTTTCAAGAGGCTCGGGAAGCCTCCTTTCAAGAGGCTCGGAAGCCTCCTTTCAAGAGGCTCGGAAGCCTCATTTCAAGAGGCTCGGAAGCCTCATTTCAAGAGGCTCGGAAGCCTCCTTTTAAGAGGCTCGGAAGCCTTCTTTGAAGAGGCTCGGAAGCCTCCTTTTATGAGGCTCGGAAGCCTCCTTTCAAGAGGCTCGGAAGCCTCCTTTCAAGAGGCTCGGAAGCCTCCTTTGAAGAGGCTCGGAAGCGTCCTTTCAAGAGGCTCGGAAGCCTCATTTTAAGAGGCTCGGAAGCCTCATTTTAAGAGGCTCGGAAGCCTCCTTTCAAGAGGCTCGGAAGCCTCCTTTCAAGAGGCTCGGAAGCCTCCATTCAAGAGACTTGGAAGCCTCCTTTCAAGAGGCTCAGAAACCTCCTTTTAAGAGGCTCGGAAGCCTCCTTTTAAGAGGCTCGGAAGCCTCCTTTTAAGAGGCTCGGAAGCCTCCTTTCAAGAGGCTCGGAAGCCTCCTTTCAAGAGGCTCGGAAGCCTCCTTTCAAGAGGCTCGGAAGCCTCCTTTCTAGAGGCTCGGAAGCCTCCTTTCAAGAGGCTCAGAAGCCTCCTTTCAAGAGGCTCAGAAGCCTCCTTTCAAGAGGCTCAGAAGCCTCCTTTCAAGAGGCTAGGAAGCCTCTTTTCAAGAGGCTCAGAGCCTCCTTTCAAGAGGCTCAGAGCCTCCTTTCAAGAGGCTCAGAAGCCTCCTTTCAAGAGGCTCGGAAGCCTCCTTTCAAGAGGCTCAGGAAGCCTCCTTTCAAGAGGCTCAGAAGCCTCCTTTCAAGAGGCTCAGAAGCCTCCTTTCAAGAGGCTCAGGCCTCCTTTCAAGAGGCTCAGAAGCCTCCTTTCAAGCTCAGAAGCCTCCTTTCAAGAGGCTCAGAAGCCTCCTTTCAAGAGGCTCGGAAGCCTCCTTTCAAGAGGCTCAGGAAGCCTCCTTTCAAGAGGCTCAGAGCCTCCTTTCAAGAGGCTCAGAAGCCTCCTTTCAAGAGGCTCGGAAGCCTCCTTTCAAGAGGCTCAGAAGCCTCCTTTCAAGAGGCTCAGAGCCTCCTTTCAAGAGGCTCAGAAGCCTCCTTTCAAGAGCTCAGGCCTCCTTTCAAGAGGCTCAGAAGCCTCCTTTCAAGAGGCTCAGAAGCCTCCTTTCAAGAGGCTCAGAAGCCTCCTTTCAAGAGGCTCAGAAGCCTCCTTTCAAGAGGCTCGGAAGCCTCCTTTCAAGAGGCTCAGAAGCCTCCTTTCAAGAGGCTGGAAGCCTCCTTTCAAGAGGCTCAGAAGCCTCCTTTCAAGAGGCTCAGAAGCCTCCTTTCAAGAGGCTCGGAAGCCTCCTTTCAAGAGGCTCGGAAGCCTCCTTTCAAGAGGCTCGGAAGCCTCCTTTCAAGAGGCTCGGAAGCCTCCTTTCAAGAGGCTCGGAAGCCTCCTTTTAAGAGGCTCGGAAGCCTCCTTTTAAGAGGCTCGGAAGCCTCCTTTTAAGAGGCTCGGAAGCCTCCTTTTGAAAGGCTCGGAAGCCTCCTTTTAAGAGGCTCGGAAGCCTCCTTTCGAGAGGTTCGGAAGCCACCCTTTCAGAGACTCGGAAGCCCCCTATCAAATGGTTTGAAATATTACTTTCAGGAGGCTTAAAAGCTTCCTTTTAAAAGGCTCGGAAGCCTCCAAAAGTCCTCGAAGTCTTGTGGGGAGCTTGATGTATATAATTAATTCAAATCGGAAAATTTTCAGACAGTAGCAGACAATTTTCAAGACCCTCGATAAAAGCATAAGTTTGAAGGGGTACCTCTCAAGAGGAAGGTTGAGAACCGCTGTGCTAGATGTTAAGTCTAGATTGCTTTCGTATGTGCAAAAGAGAGTATCTCTTTGCTTTCATCCTCTTTTGAGTATTACAGATCTATAATAAAGTTTACATCAGATTTCTTGGCAGATATCATAAAATTATAACTTTGTCTAGTGTTCTGAAGTGAAAATGTGGCAAAATATGTAAAACTAGCTTATGGACAAGTGAAAGAGAGCGTGAACAAAGAGTGCCTGTCTTTTGCACATACAACCTTTTCTCAAAGCAAACTTAGTGTTCAGTCTGTACGACCTCTGGTCGAAGACGGTGTTCCAGTCTTTGTTTAAATTATTTGACGGATATGTGGAAGGATTAAGGCTGCATATCAAGTTGCACGTTGATCGGAATGAGTTCGATAAAAACCTCGCCCACTATACTTGCATGAAAAAAAAGTATTCTAACTTAAAACGTGATTTTTTCAGCCAGTTTTTATGTCGTGAATGCTTGATATTCCGCTGCGTATTTCAATAAAATCCGTAAACAAACAAATATACGTTACGTGATCGAGCATTGTACGACAATAATCTTCAAAAGCTCAGAGGAGGGGAAATATCTTCAACAGAATGTGGGCAGAAACCTTGTGGATGTATTTTGAACAAATTTAGTACATTTCATGTGGTAGAAAATCATGTATTTGACGTGCCGAAGGTATAATTCCGTATACTATACAGCAACTATTTTTACAACAACTATAACTATTTTCCACAACATGTTTTCAAACTGTTCCAATGGCGCCCAAACAAAATTCGTCTTTTGATTCATTATACGAAGAGTATTTAACAAGTTGGACAACGAGCTTAGCTAGTTGTCGTGTCCATTGAGAGCAAAAATAAGCATATTAAGACGCAAATGAACGCTGCTCGAAATTTTAAAAATGTCTATTTGAATTTAGCAAAACGACAAATATTTGCGCAAGCCGTAAATATCTAGTTTTTCGCGAGCGGTAATGACCGCCAGCTTGCCTGTGGGCTAGTCTCTGATTTGACGTTTGTAGAGGTCAACTGCACCCACCTTTCACAGCATTTTGATCAATGTGGTAAATAAGAAGGAGTGAATCCACCTCATCAGGGCAGATGAAGAATATTTGGATTATGGAATGATTGATCAGGATGAAGAACAGTGTAACATCATATCACTGGACAAGGTAATCAACTCATTGCCAAGTAGTGGAGTAATATGTAAAACAATTTACTTTCGTTCCAGGAATTTGATATTGACTTGATCTTTGAACAATCACGCGAAGGGCAACGTATCATGGAACTATTGAAAGAACAAAACATGGTTGATAGTAAACTGATTAAAGCTATCATAATTGTAGTGTGTGAATATTTAGTCAGTCGATTCGGATAGTAAGTTAAAACAAATAGTCCTTAACCACTTTGCTCTGAGCAATAATGTATTAGAATCATCCGAATAAAAGATACCTTAAAGACGCCGCGGCTAAAAAAAATTGATTAATATGGCGTTTGGGGCGGGGTTGGCGTTTTAGCGCCTCTTCCCCTATACAACTCTAAACAACATGCTAAATAGAGCGCAAATTTAAGCGATATTGTCGCCTGAATGTATGCCATTTCTATTACATGTGCTTTTCAAAATAAGAATAATCTTCTATACCAGCGGTTTTCAACAGGTACCTTCGCTGGCCCCAGCAGGGGGTACCTCGGACAAAACTGCGTAATGGCGGATGTATTACATTTTAAAATAAACTTATTGATAAAGTTTTCATAATCAAAGACTTCTGAATCCTGCCCGCCCCAACCAGCACAGCGCATGGCAAAATAGATCAAAAGGGCAAAACGTCGTTTCAATTAAATAATTTCAATGTTATCTACCTGATCGGGACAAAATGTTAAATAATATGGTTCATACCATGTTTCTGTACTGAACACCTAAGAGACATGAAGGCCTTTTTCCGAAAAGCTCAGTTACTTCGTTGCAAGTGACTCGGAAGCCTCCTTTCATTTTTTTTCCCTTTATTGCATCAGATTGATAATATCACAAACTTACATATTAAAATTACATGATTAAATTTATGTAATTACTAAACTCTAAATCAAATACATTCTTGTTTTTCCTTATTTCTGCATTTATAATTAGTTGAAAATCATTTATATTGCTAGATACAAAATATTTCAAATTGTACACCATAGCATTTGCTAGAATCCATAATGCCAGTTTTTCATTCTTTTTTCCAATCACTTCATTTAATAATTCCAAGGGGTCTATTACATTAATTCTCATTTTTTTGATTATCAACGTCTCAGCAAAATCCCAGACTTGAATTCTTACATGTTTTTAAACGGTGCTCAACATCATCGATTTGATCGCATACATTACATAAATTATTTTTTCAATAGGCTCGGAAGCAGGGCCGGATTTAGCTAGAGGGCTTATGGCCTCCCAATAGCCCCCAATAAGTAACGAAAAAGGGGGTTGAGTGTATCGAATATTAGAAAGGCACATAATACTGTCTACTGATTAGCTCAGTTGGTTAACTTGCTCAAGTCCTAAAGAAAATGAACGGAATATGTGAATTATCTTTTATATGAATCCGTGATCTAGCAGCCAATTTCTCAGTAGTTTCAATAAATGCGGTGCATCTGAGAAAAACAGATATCATTGCAAGAAACTGGGTGCTTCATTGCTATCTGACCTGTTTCGTGATTCACACTAGCTTCTTTCCAAACACCTAAGTCACCACAGTCATGTACAATTGCGACTGCAGTGAATCCTATATCGTTCAAACGGGAGACAAGTCACAAGAGACAAGACTGGAAAAAACGGAAGTAAATGACTTCCCGGATAAAAATTTACAATACCTTGTATGATTTAAATCATTAAAATATTATAGATTGTATTGTATACAATACAACCTATTATAAGTTTAATGTATGATGTCGCATCTATCATTTGGGTGACCAAATTAGCCGATCAGGTCAAAGAAGTATTCTCTGATATGGATCAACTGAAGGCTCCGTGCACCCAGTACCCTCTCTCGAAAAAGCGAATGCGGTACTGATACCGACTGCTGCGAGACGTTCTGAAAAACAGTAAGCTGGGCCTTGAAGGTGATGATCGAACTTCTGCGAATACACACGGAAGATATTGCATCATATGAGCGCAAAGATGCCATGAAGTGTACTTTCCAAGATATTCTGGTCGCTGCAGATTATGCGTGGTTCATGACTTGAAATTCGCCACATCACCGGGTGAGTCATGTTAAAATTTGTATTAAATCTTGATATCGTTGAAATCATACTTTTGTTCATATTAACATAGACTGATTCACGGACATAACATCAAAAGGATGCTCCTAAATATAGATAGTAGAATCTATAGATGAGCGAAAGCATGGCTGAGTCGATTTTTTTGCCCGTGCACACGCGCATATGACGTCACAGCCCTTAACGTTTCCATTGAAATCGTGACGTCATGCTCGTTTGGAGACACGTTTGACAGTTCGTTTGGAGACAGAGGATTTATCTTCGCTCATCTATATATTCCACTATCTATACTCCTAAATATCTATCATGTAGTTGGCGGAGATTAATCTGGAGATAACGCCGGACCAGAAGACTCGCAGTGTGGATGCACCAGAAGAAGTTCGGTCGCCCTCAGTGAATACAGTGATCGTTCGCTAATTGGGGCACGACCTCACCCCAACTAGCGAATGCCATTCGCTAATTGGGGCGCTTTGACAAGCGTCAATGTTGTCAAACTTTTTGCATTGAACAAAAGAAAATTTTACGCGCCAGAAAATATCGATCCCGCCAAACACGGAAACAAGACGCCAACGCGTTTTTGACATCACATTCTGACGTTTAGCTGCTTTTTAATTGGGTTTTGCCCAATCATCGAACCCCCAACTAAAAAGCGCCCCAACTAGAAATAACCCAATTAGCGAACGTTCACTGTAGTTGTGCTTATTGCTGTTCTCGGGGAAAAGCATCCTGAGACTAGTTTAGGAAAATATCAACGGTTTTGTGTGATACTGGCAAAACACTTTTTTGACGTAGGACTTACGTCTCTCTTTACTATACCGGGTGTCATTTCAAAATTTCTAAATCGGCCGCGTTACGCTGTGTTGAAAGATTTCAAACGTTAATAGCTTTTACCCTAGTGAACAGATTTCTGCAGTAGACCCCTCAATCGACAGCTTTCAAGTATGCCTTTCATATTAATGCTTGATAATATCCGAAAACTTGTTTCAATAGGCCTAAAACTGTTTTCAAAGCAAAGCATTGAATTCACGAAAACCTATAAATATGGGTACCGCATCATTCTTGCATCATTCCATTACCACGTTCTGATTGGTGCAGACACCAGCGAATGAGCAGCCGCTGGGTCTGCCGAGAAGCCATAAAATAGCGCAACGCGATTTTTTCCTTTCATTCTGACCGGGACAAGCGAAGCAACTGCATCATTGATTGAACAGCACTTTTAATAGGGAATGAAGTCTGCACCGACCGCTTTTTCTGCTCGTCACCATCGAAGCGACCATCTTCATCCGAAACCTAGCCAGCACATCAGCAGTCCACTCTACAGACCCGACAAAGCAGCAATGCTGAGCAGATACCGGCAGCAGCAGCAGAGTCGAGCCGAGACCGGCCGGCATCGGTGCTGAGCCGAGACAGGCTGAAGAAAAGCCACATAATGCAGCATGTATGTCCAAAAAATAAACGGTTCTTCAGAGAGCCAATAATAGAGATCAATATCAATGCTTTCAAAACCTTCGGGATAGAAATTGTACTTGGGTGCCAAATCCAATATTCTAGAGATAAAATTTTATGCGTGATTTTCATAAATAGCGTCAAAACTGACAGTAGATATTTTTTCTGATTTAACCACGAAGTGGACGAAGGACTTCGCTTGACCATGCCTTTAAAGATTCATAAGATGTCCAAATCTCTCACATAATCTTATTTGGATAAAGAAAACACCGATTACAGGTAAAACATTAATAAACTATCAATCGATTTTTCATCAAATGTTGGATTTTTTGGCATTGATCAAGAAATATCTAGATAAACATTGTTTGCTACTGACCGCACACAAAGCGAACGTGACTGAATGATCGTCCCATGTTACCAATTCTAAATCTTATCACTCGAAATCCCATGTCCGGGTGTTTCCTTCCTTCTACTACTAACAATGTTGTCTCAGAAAAGAACACGTACTTCTCACCTGAACTGCAATTCTAAGCTCGCTTGCCCGGCTTATTGGCCTGTATCAAGCGAAAAGTCCCGTTAGGAAATAGACGCCAGCAGCGAGCAACAAGCGTAAAAAAGAAGAAGCCCTTCTCGAACGCGTTGATGATGACGCTTTGGCTGACAAAGAAGCGGGATACAAGACACTAGCTGATTGGCCCACCAATTGGGAAGCAGAGAAGATTCAAAATAAGGTATAAAAGAAAAGTGCATTCGCTCGCAGAGCATTCAGTCTTTTTATACCACCACTAGAAATTCGCGGTTATTTGAAAAGATCGTTTTCTTACTTTTTGCACTTAGCCGAAGCAAACAGCCTTTTCAAGGCTCTAAGCGTTAAAAATAATGTTCTCCTCCAGTCGCTATCGCACGGATTAGAGGGCCCTTCAGTGGAAGGGCTGAGATACAGTCTACATCCCCTGCTGAGCCAACTTGTGGTTTATTTCAGGCAGTCCTGAGAAGGTTGCCAGATACTTCCTGAATTTTTTTTGATGATTCTCGTTCGAGGTAGATTTGATTTCTGTGTCGGTTTGATGAGAAGATTTTGCCAAGGAATGGTATGCAACACCGATTATTTATCCAAAATAGTTGATGTGATAAATTTGGACATATTATGTATCTTAAAGGCATGGTCAAGTCAAGTCCTACGTCCACTTAGCGGTTATGTCATAGACATTACCCACTGTTCGTTTTTCTTTAATTTTTGATATTTTCATGGTAGAGTACAGAAAATGGTATTTAGTTTTAGCTGTTAATAATAATTGCATCTCACAAGAAATGTGGTTTTTTCTGTGGTAATAAAATTAATTGTAAAACATTAAATTGTATTGTTTTTCAACTGTAATACTGAGGTAAAATTAATTGTAAAACCTATTGTACTTCTATGGGAAAACAATAAAAAAGTAAGGAATAACAATCAAAACACATTTATTTCTATTGTTTCATCCATAGAAATCATCCCATTGAAGAACCGTAAAATCAATTGTTTTGCTCTGAATTTTGTATGGAAAATTTTCGATTTTTTTATTGTAAAGATACATAACAACCCCTATTTTTTATTGTAAAAGTCCCATTTACCATTCATTTTATCGTGCAAAACCATAAATTCTTGATGATATGGAAATGCTAATATCATCTTCCAAACTTGGACGTACATGTTCATGATAGCATTAGAGGCGAAAGTATAGAATTGATAGTTCCGTTAGGATACGGCAGGCATGAAGAATGTTTTTATAGAAGTCGAATTTGAAAGCGAGCGGAGGGCAATATTTGTGATGGCACATATCGCACGACCTTCCTTCTGCCAAGCTCCCGTATGAAGGGGGAGGGAAGAATATCAGTGTGGAAGCTGATATATCTCCACTGGCGTAACTTCACGTAGAAGTAACACACACGAAATCATTAATTTAGCATAAATTCTTATGCAATTTTATTGTAAAATTTCCAATACGTTCAATGGTAATTATTATGTACTAAATGGTGTTGTAACAATAAAATTTATAGTTTTTGAATGATATTTTTTATCCGGGTTGCTTTTGTTATACAACCAAATCTCTTCTGATTTCAGTGCCATGCGTATTTAGAATATAAAATATAGTTCTCGCACTTAGTTTCATAGGGGCGTAACTGTATAAATCGATATCTCTTCGTCGATGTTTTCTTTTTTATTATTGTACCGAATTGCGCTAGTTTATCGATGCTTTAATGGTTTGGTGTGATCATGAATAATGAAAAAAGTGAAAATATCTCTTTTTAAATGTGTGTTTAGTGCTATGCCACATAGATTCGGATTCACGAGTGTTGAAAAAAATACTAACAAGCAGTGCATTGCAGTGGTAGTGAAATTTTCCTAACATCTAATTCCGTGCGTTAGGTTGTAACTGTGGAAGTTCAGTTACGCAAATCCAATTATGTCGATTGTCAAAGTCAAAGACATGGATAGCCTTGGTTATATTGCCATCTAGATGACTTGGAATAAACGGATGCAAGTTTTGTGGTTCAGCTGAGTGACGGATCATCGTACAAATCTGGTGAGCCCGTTTCAGTATAAATATTCAAATCAAAACTTTGCTATAATTCAAAACTCATCGGAAAAGAAGCTTTTTCATTAATCTGCTTCATACACAAGTTTAATCTCAGACCTGTATCTTTATTACAGTGCATTCCTTTCTATATATTATTTTGATTTAAGTTTTGATAGTTTAGATAGTTTTGATCTCCTATTTATCAGTGGAGAGAGACATTTCAAAAGAAGCATACATTTGTTCTTGATTTTTTTCTGTGTGAGACTTGAAAAGTAATTTAGCATCGAGTATTTCGGATGACCAGTTGATGGCATTATTTTCTACAGTGATCATACAATTGCTAGGATTGCCTATGTAAAATCATTATAGTTTGCGTTTTTGCTGAGTTGATTTTGATTTTCCAGTCGGTCATATATCTAATAAGAACCTCCATGCTTCTTTGAAGTTTATTTGTAAGTTCTCTGGGCTTCCTTTCCTTCATCGCAATGGATGTATCATCCGCAAAGAGTGCAAGAACGCACTCGCCAGATAGAGTGGGAAGGTCAGACGTGAAAATGCTTTATAGGATGGGCCCAAGCAGGCTACCCTGCAGGTATTGAGTAACTATCGGAAAGTGATCTCCTAGGAGATAATTTTTAATAATTTTCGTCAAACACAGCGGATTGTTAAACTTGTCTAGTTTGTAAATGAAACCTTAAAATAATTTACTCAGCGAGGACAGTATACTGATGGGTCTGTAGCTTCTTGGAGAGGTTAGATCCTTGCCAGGCTTGAGGATAAAGACTATCTTCGACAACCAGGGAAGTAGTTAAGCAACCAGGAAAGTAGTTAAGTTCAAGACAACGATTGAATATGTTGGGCAGTAGAAAAATAACCTTGTCGTATAGCTTCTTGAGGGCTAGGTTGGAGCTGTACACAAACCACGTAGACCGAAATTTCACATTTTCAAACCCCCGTCCCCCTTAGTAGACTTTTCCGAAACCCCTCCCCTCCCCCCTTGAAGTCTACGTAGACTTTTCTAAATTTTACAAAATATCATATGCGATTTTAAAAATATGGAGTTCAACCATGTTTTAAGCAATTCAGCTATTCAAATCCATTTCAGTACACGCAGAAGAATCTTGCAAGATTGAAACAACTATTGCGATTGTTGCATCAAACAACGGGAATATTGTTGTTTCAATCTTCAATGTTGTTGTTTCAGCATGTTCACATACTTTATTCAATTCTCGCGTGATTTTTGAAAGCGTCGTGAGTCCGAGAGAGAGGCTCTCTTTGTTTACTTTCTCTTTCGATTGTTACAGAGCCATACTAACATTTACAATGGATTTTCCAATGCCGATCTGAAGAAAATAGCTTTGTCTAGTGTGCTGAGGTGAAAATATTGCAACAAATATTAAACTGGCCTTGAAATTAGCAAAAGAGAGCGTAATGAAAGAGAGTCTCTCATTTGGACTTGCGACGTTTTCAAGAATCGCGCGAGAATTGAATAAGGCTTGCTGACGTTTAATCATCTTTCTCTTGCACGCTCACAGAGCGAGTAGGACTTGTTTTCATCGGGAAACGCTTCGAGGTAATTTTAAGTTTAAACGAACAGTTTGAAATATTTCCCGTGGAATTTTAGAATGGTTTCCTACGATACAGACATTTAACTGTTTCAAATTTGGAGCAATTTCCACATTCTAAAGAATTTTCCGAATAATTTTCGATGGAAATTATGAACAATTTTCAGTTGAAATTTTGGCTTTCTTACAAAAATTGCAAATATTTTATTTGTGGAAACTCTAAGAGTTTTTGGTGGAAAATTCAAATAATTTCTCTTGGAAATTTTCAACATTTTCTATAGCAATGGCAAAGATTTTCCATCAATAATTCCAAAGAATTTGAATTAGAACTCCCGAATAAATTGCCGTAAATTTTCTAATAATTTTTCATCGACATTCCGAAAAGTATCGCTTATATGTCTAAAGAATTCTTCGCGAAAATTTCTAAGAATTACCGAAATTAAGAAAAGGGACTCCCTATGGAATCTCCAGCTGAAATTCTAGAGGGTTTCTCGCGGAGATTTCGGAGAATTCCCCTTACAGGTTTTAAAGAATGTTTTTTGAAAATTCAAATGACTTTTTCTTTGATATTCCAAAATGCTTCCTTTGTAAATTCCAAAGAATTTTCCGTTGAAGTACGTTAGCGGGCTTGGTAGTCATATGGCTACTGCTTCTGCCTCATACGCAGGAGGTCGTGGGTTCAATCCCAGGTCCGTTCCATTCTCCTACTCTGTATCTTTCTCTTTATTTCTCATGTTCTAGCAATCGCTAGAACTGGAAATGGACTTCCATACCGTTTCCATTACTATTCCTATACCTTCAACTTGAGTATTCTATCAGTAATATGATAGAACTGGAAATGAACTATAGAGCTCGTTTCCTACATCCAATTAGAAATTCCATCAGTTACCTTCTCCTATCTATCACATTGGCAACTCGTTAACCAAGACGGACCTCTGCCTCTCCAACCTAACCCAGAAATTCCAACAAATTCCGCATGAACTCGTGGCAAGTGCAGAGGTATATTCGGCTTGCAGTGGGCGAGTGATTGCATCATCATTTCCTCCCCTTCCCTATATTGACTTGCATTCTGACGTGGCAGGCACCAGTATGACCTAACAAATGAGATCACCAGTACTTGTACATTGAAGATGTGTGCTAGTCCCAAGCAAACATCTGTTGGTTCCCTGTGCAAGAACAGCTGATCTGGTCATAATGGAGTAGCAACTACGAGCAGTCAATCAAGCTCAAGCTTTTAATGGTTTGGTGTGATCAAGGATGATTGTATCTTGCACCAGAATCAATAACCACGGTTGACTCTCAGTACAACCACCAGACTTTGGCGAGATGGACCGTGATCGGTCTTAGCCGTCAAATAGACAACACAAAAAAAAACAGCAGACTTTGAAGTAATCGATGAGCATCACTTTCGTTCATCTATCTAGGGGAAATTTCTAGACCGAACCGGGTATACAAGACAGCCACCTCCAGCGTGATCTTGACATGCTTATCTTACATGTAGGTTAAAATGGTTCGATAATAATATCCTTGGATATGTGATAAGAAATCATTAGGTATTCAGAAATGGGGAAGGGCCGTTTGGCCGATGGCCACTAGGCCGAAAGTCATTTGGCCGAATATACCAATTGGCCGAACAGACCATTAGGTCGAATGGATCATTTGGCCGAAAGGGTCATTTAGCCGAAAGGGTCATATGGCCGAAAAGGTCATTTGGCCGAATAAGACATTTGGAAAGCCAAGTGATGAAATCTTTAGATATTAAGAAAAATCACTTACATAACGATTAAAAAAAATTGGAAAGCAAGAGATAGGGTGAAAAGTGAGTAGTACGGAGTGAAAAGTGAGACGTCTTACTACCCACTTCTCTTTTTTCACAGTGAGAGTGAGAAGGGAGACGTTTACCAAAACGAAACCTGGTTAGGCTTACCAGATATAATTTTCTGGAAGGAGAACATTTGGTTCTACGGATGAGTGAAAAGGAGGCCAAATGGTCGGGGTTCTGCCAAACCGCACTAAGCGGCTTTCTGACTGACCTGTGATATTTTGTTCGTACAAGGATAACGATAATCGTTTCATGTGAATTTTTGCGTAGGATATTCTCAGGATTTGCTGTAGGATATCCTCAGTTGTGGGGCAGAAGGGTATCCGAAACAAAAGCTTAGTCAGAAAAATGGGTAATTTCTCGTTGGCGCATGGTTCGATTTGGCTGAAACCCGACCATATGATCTTAATTTTTTTTCGTATTTATTACAATCTGATGTTTTCATATATTTGTCAGATTTCCCAAAAACATTTATCATTAAGGGTATGCAATACCTAACTTTTTCATGTCGAATGCTGGTTAGAAAAAAAAAAACAAAAAAAAATATCGGTTTATTTTTGAAACTTCGAAACCATGCGAAATTTAGAACCCATCTGATCAATACAAGGACCGTTCTTTTACCCTAGATACACAGCAATTGATCCTCCAGAAGGCCCTGAACGTCCAGGTAGTGACCAATTTTTCAAATTGGTCCTAGCATCCTAACAGTTTGTTAAAGAAATCTAAAAGCAATATCAGAACCGTAATGTGACTAGGAGCTAATTCCGGAAGGTCATTGTTCGGATTAAGTCGGCTCAAACAATTTTTGTAAATCAGCCCTTTACTTTTCGGCAGATCAAACTGTAATTGTAATATTTTGATATGCAAATTTAGTGTGTTATACCTTTAAAGAAATACAACATAACTTACAATTTTAGTTTGTTTCCTTCACTTCTTTCCTTCCTTTCTAAGGTCGTTATGCACTTTGCACAGCCTACTAATAGTTTGTCAATAAGTTTACAATGTTTGTGATTGTCTTAATTGTCTACAACTTACTTTTGTTCTTTTTCGGCAATGTAAAGTATTCGTTTCGTATGCCGTTAATTGATGTTGTGCGTCTGTTGTCTGTGATAAATTAGCTTATTCACTTAGATTTTCTCTGTATTTCAATCTGTATGGTTTACCTGTCCGTCGAATAGTATGTGTAATGTCTGTCTCGTCTCGTTTTCCGTTCAATTGATTGTCCGGGGAATCTACGTGTGGTGCCTGCTAAAGAATTTGTTTTGTTGGTTCCGATTCTAAACATCTCATAGAAACTTACTCACTGACTCGTATTACTTCCGTGATCATACACCTTTTTTCCTTCTCCCAAACTATCGTAAATATTAATTTCAATATTTCGCAAACTTTTCTCTTCAAACTTCCTTGAATATCTATTTCTTTCTTATGTTTTTATTTTTATTTATGATGACAGTCCTACCACATCTATCACTTTTCTTTCTCTTTCTTCCTCACTCTCTGTCAGCTGTCATCTCACTTCTCACGACTCATCGGAGTGGCAGTGCTGCCAGAACAGTCATCGTGTGTCCCTTCTAAAGATCCGGAACACTTGAGAAAGTTTTTTCTTCTTAAATTACAGTCTACACACTAAAAAATATTAAAATCACATGTGATTTAACGTAAATGTTATGTGATTCAATTTAGAAAATACGAGACGAGCCAGCCTTGGGCTGAAAGTCTCCTTAATAAAGATATATCTCGCGCTTAGTTTCATAGGGGCGTAACTGTATGGATCGATTTCTCTTCGTCGATGTTTTCTTTTTATTATTGTACCGAATTGCGCTAGTTTGCCGATAGTTTAATGGTTTGGTGTGATAAAGGATGATTGTATCTTGAACTAGAATCAATAATCACGGTTGTAGCTTTTGAAACAATTGAGTTATTTACAAAATATAAAATCAATTAAGAGAAATCGATCAATACAGTTACGCCCCTATAAAACTAAGCGCGAGAATATAAATATATAATTTAGGAAATGCTGTAACTTTGTGTACTTACAGATGTATATTTGGAATCTAAGTTAGAACTCATAATGAACTGCATTCTACTAAACTTAATATCCCAGAAAACGTTATTTTCCATGATTACTTATGCTGATATCAGTTTTAGTATAACCTTGAATGCTGCTGATGGGTGCTTCAGTCATTTTTGGTAGCAGTGGGACGTGGTTGCATTTTTATTGCGTGCAAAAGAAAGTGTTATTTTTCTGTACTTAGTTGATGAGATTAAATGGTTAGCTACGGCATTTCGATTTCGCTGGTGTTGATTTCATGCATACAATTGAATCAATAGATGGTATGAATAAAATCGAGTATTTACTAACAAATGCAACAAATTGGGCAAAGTAAACTCAGTGAGCATTTACTCAAAATCATATGAATAAAACTGTGCTTTACTCAAAGTAAGTTCGAATTTCGAACATAGCATTTGCTCTGTCAAAAATTATGTTTTTGTTTTTCTTGTCGAGTGTTTTCTTGGTTCGAGTTATTTTTTGCGATCTGTTTTTGAGCAAAGTGCTGGTGAAAATTCACGGAAAATGATGGATAACGAGTGTTATGAAGAAGATTTGCTGGATCAGGAGCTCAGTAAGTACCTTAATCATTTTTAATTTGATGTGATAATCGTAACGATTTTATGTTTAGGCTCTGATGAAGATGATCATCATGGAGGCGACCCAAAAATGAATGGCAAGAAGGGAGCCGTAAAATTTTGTGACGATGCCAAATTCGTACAAATTTTGTCTGCTCATGGAAAAATCCTTCTGGAGAAATCCCAGGCCCCTCCCGTGAAGCTTAAGAAGAAGGAAGCAGCCAAAGAAATGTGCGTGCAGTTGTTGATACAGCACGGAATTGACATGACCCATGAGCAGGTCATGAAAAAAAATCAACAATATGAAGGCACGAATAAAGGCCAAGACGGACCGACATCAAACGGGAAATCGAAAAATTAATTTAAAAGAATCGGAAAAAAAGTTTTTCTAATTGATGGAAGGAGTCGACAACCCCAGCGTGGCCAAACGTTCTTGTAAGTACATATGACATATGACAGCTTATCAAAGCTCAGCAGTCGTATACGGCACAGCTACAAGCGCAGCAAGACGAAAGACATCACAAAGCAATGGAAATCTTGGCGTTGAAAAAACAATTAACTTTGTTGAAATTGAAGGAGATTCAAGGTGAAAACTAAATCTCGGGTACTTATTCAAAAGGACGTATGGGATTTTCTAAACACAGATTCAAACGTCGATTTATCCAATCTGATAGCACTCCCACGCAAACCATCACCACAGGCAGGTAGGGGAAGCCTTCGGCTACATGTTGGTGGTATGAGTATTTTGACAGCGCACTATCTGTAACCTTCTGTTCAATTGTTTCTAATCTTGTTGCAATTTTGTTTGTTAATGTTTGCTAATAATCATCCTGCAAAAGTATAAGATAGCTGTTATTATTACCAATTTAAAGAAAAAGTTTTTGGTAACATACTTTCAATTACTACAGCGCCACTACCATTCTAGTATGAATTTCATCTCTAATCTCTCGCAATTGCATGGTTTGGTTTATCCTCTATTTATATTTTCGCATCCCTGCTCTTCTATTGTCATGAATCAGTGCCATCAATAATTCATGAATTCATTCACAAATAACATAACCCTAAAATTGGTCACTTTAAACCCTCACCCACTCCTAGTATCTTTTTTGTATGGAAGGGTTCTAAAATTTATATGGGGCGTGACGATCTGACAAATACTATTCCAACCCAAAGCGTTATGTAATTTGTCCCAACAAGTACTGTGGACAGGAGCTGTCAGTGATTAATACGGGCATTAAATAATCGTTTACCTTGACCGTTTGTTTTCGGATAATCTGCGCTGCATCTATGGTTTCCATGTAGGTACGTAGTTTGTACAAATAAAATGGCAAAAATCCAATAAGCACAACGTAGAATTTGCTAAATTATACCATTTTTGGGATCATTTAAAGTATAATGAATCCAAAATCGTGATTATATTTTTTTGCGTGGGATGTTTAGAAATTTAACTCGATTTGACCCATCCGAGGGACAGGATGTACAAGTAAAGATTACGGCTTCCGGTGTGTGCCATGCTTGCCTTCAGTGTATAATTGATGGGAGGAACGTTTCCCAGTTATTCTGGGCCATTGGTTGGTGTAGGTGAAGGTGTAACAAGTGTAAGTTATATGCAATAGAATTCCCACATTACAATCCCTCCAAGATTTGTGCATCGCTACTACTACGGGTGGAACTACTTTTTTACACGAAATGCTTAACAAATGCCTCATTCCGGAATACATCTCAATGATTTCTCATAAGCGGCATTTCATAGTTTTCCATGAGTGAAATATTATAAAACTCGTATTACTAAAAGTGTACAAATAACCTGCGTCCAGTGTCTAAAAATCACTATAATGAAGTCCCAAAAATGACATTCGACCGTGATAGTAGACATACTACTAGCAGTATTTTCACCAATAGTACTGTCCTGAGAGTACTGCCTAGGGGATGTCCATATACCACGTGGACAGTTTAGGGAGGAGGGGGTGTATGGCAAATGTTCACGGTCCATACAAATTTTTGAAAATTCTTATGAGCGATTTCTGGGGGAGGGGGTATCTTAAACCGTCCAAAACCTGTCCACGTGGTATATGGACAGTCCCCTATCTAGTTGTTAAAGTGCATATCATAGACATATACTTTTTGAAGGAACATAACATTATTATTTTTTTATCTATACTTATATTATATTATACACAACATGATGGAACAAATTTATTCAATGAACATTATCGCCTCGTAGAAATGAAGCGATCGCATCACGACGTTTTAGTCCTCGTTGTAAAAGTGAGCTGTTGGTGACTGTTGGCCGCGGTACAGCAATACAATAGGTTATAGTTTCCTCTGGATAGAAGTCCTTGTCGTTAAAATGTTTTGCAACGTTATGTAGTACAAAGCAAGCAGCAATCATGCGTGGTATTCTCTCAGTTTTTACACGTACTTTAGATTGCAATAAAGGAAATCTTTGTTTCACTTGTCCAAAAACTCGTTCAATTATTACTCTTTCTCGTTTGTGAAACGCGTTGTATACTTTCTGTGACGAAGTTGTAGGATCTCTATAGGGTGTCATCATCCAAGGAGTGAGAGGATAAGCTTCATCCGCTAGCAATAGACCTCCAGATGCGTTATCTTGCAAAATATTGAAAATATTCGTTTTTTTACCTGGACGTTTGATTAAAACGTGAGTGCAATCAATAGCACCGATAGCACTGGGAAACTTATATTTAGATTGCCACATTTTCTTTGCGTGTTCCAATTCCGTTGGTAAGCTGGGAAAGTGTATCCATTCATCAGACCTTTCAACGATAGCATTGCACACGGACCATATGGTTTTGCAAACTGTCGTTTGGTGAACACCTAAATCTTCTCCAACACCAACCTAATGATTAAAGAAAAACTTATATTAATCCACATAGCGATGGGGCTTTAACACTTGATATGAAGAATCTTGATATGAGTGATATACAGGGGATGGACAAAATAATTAGGATTGGCAAATTTTGGGTAAAATTGGATGTGTTGCAACTACCTTAGTTATCATCCGATTTTGACAATTCAGGCATGCCTGAACTATAAAATTAATGCAGTTTGACGGTATGTCAATGGAACCGACTATGGCCACCGGATCCCGGAGATATTCCGGGTTTTTCGGAGGTAGGTTCAAAACCGTAAATTTGTGGTGGATATTAGGAGAAGTTGTGGTTGAAAATTGAATAATATTAGTAACCACAAATGATGTAGGGCTCTTGCTGATTGGAACCATATATTGAGATTTGGAATCGGACCAGAATCAAGTGAGATATGGCCATTTCTTTATAATCGGTTCCGATCGATACTTATCAAAGGGGTCAGACCACAACTTCATTTGAATCTCGCTTTATGATAAATCGTCCACTATGATTGTATTCCAGAAGGCTTCTAATGTGTCAAGAATGAAAAACCAATAGAATATACGGATCCTGGAGTCACTGGGAACCTGTGGAAGGGGACATTTTAGTTTTAACACCAAAACCAGTCATTCGACGGCTCTTTTTTCATGGTTTTCGATCAGGAAGCGAAGTGTAAATATAAAATGGTCCATTAACGGCTCTGACCGCTTTCTGGACCTGCGGATTAGCCCAGGGGAACCTGTGGGAAGGGACATTTTAGTTTCAGCATTAAAACCAGTCATTCGACGGCTCTTTTTTTTATGGTATTCGATCAAGAAGCAAAGTATCAATATAAAATGGTCCATTGATGGCTCTGACCACTTCCAGGAACTACGGACTGGCCCCGGGGGACCTGTGGAAGGGGACATTTTAGTTTTAGCACCAAAACCAGTCATTCGACGGCTCTTTTTTCATGGTTTTCGATCGGGAAGCGAAGTATGAATATAAAATGGTCCAATAACGGCTCTGACCGCTTTCTGGACCTGCGGATTAAGCCAGGGGAACCTGTGGGAAGGGACATTTCAGTTTCAGCACTAAAACCAGTCATTCGACGGCTCTTTTTTCATGGTTTTCGATCAAGAAGCAAAGTATGAATATAAAATGGCCCATTGACGGCTTTGACCGCTTCCAGGACCTACTGGTTGCCTCCGAGGAACCTGTGGAAGAGGACATTTCTCGCGTGATTTTTGAAAACGTCGTAAGTCAAAATGAGAGACTCTCTTTCATTACGCTCTATTTTGCTAATATCTAGGCTAGTTTAAAATTTGTTGCAGTATTTTCACCTACACTAGACAAAGCTATTTTCTTCAGATCGGTGCTGGAAAATCCAATGTAAATGTTAGAATGGCTTTGTAATAATCGAAAGAGAAAGTAAACAAAGAGAGCCTCTCTTTTGGACTTACGACGTTTTCAAAAATCACGCGAGATTTTATTTTTAGCACCAAAATCAGTTATTCGACGGCTCTTTTTTCATGGTTTTCGACCAGGAAGCAAAGTATGAATATAAAATGGTCCATTGTCGCCTCTGACCTCTTCCAGGACCTACTGATTGCCTTCGAGGAACTTGTGAATTAGGACATTTTAGTTTCAGCACTAAAACCAGTCATTCTATTTTCGATCAGAAAGCGAAGTATGAATATAAAATGGTCCATTGACGGCTCTGACCGCTTCCAGGACCCACGGATTGCCCCTGGTGAATCTGTGGAAGGGGACATTTAAGCATCATAACCAGTCATTCGACGGCTCTTTCCTAGTGGTTTCGATTAGGAATCGAGAAATGAATATAAAAGTGACCATTAAGGCTCTGACCACTTTCTGGACCTACAGATTGACCCAGGGAACACGTGGAAGAGAACATTTTAGTTTTAGCACCAAAACTAGTCATACAACGGCTCTTTTTTCATGGTTTTGGATCAGGAAGCGAAGTATGAAGTAGGCAGTAATAAAACTGACAAAAAAAATGATTCGGGTAATATTATTAAAATGATCCTGGCATTTCATATTTATACCTCGTTCCTGATCGAAAAACGTTTATATTCACAGATAACCGCGGGGGAGTTCCTAAGAGCAGTCAGAGCCGTCAATGCAATGGTCCATTTTATATCCATACTTCGCTTCCTGATCGAAAGCCTTAAAAAAGAGCCGTCGAATTACTGGTTTTGATGCTAAAACTAAAATGTTCCCTTCCACAGGTTCCCCGTGGGCTATCCGTAGGTCCAGAAAGCGGTCAGAGCCGTCAATGGTCTATTTCTTGTTCATACTTCACATTCCGATTGAAACCCATGAAAAAAGAGCCGTCCAATGATTGGTTTTGGCGCTAAAACTAAAATGTCCCCTTCCACAGTACCCCGAAGGCATTCCGTAAGTCCTGGAAGCAGTCAGATCCATTAATGGTCCAATTTATACTCATACTTCGCTTTCTGATCAAAAATCACGAAAAAAAAGCAGTCAAGTTATTGGTTTTGGTGCTGCAACTTAAATGTTCCTTTCCACTGGTTTTCCGGGGGGAAACTGTAGGTCCTGAGAGCGGTCAGAGTCATCAATGTTCCATTTTATATTCATACTTTGCTTTTCGGTTTTGAACCTACCTCCGAAAAACCCGGAATATCTCCATGATCCGGTGGCCATAGTCGGTTCCATTGACATACCGTCAAACTGCATTAATTTTCTAGTTCGGGAATGTCTGAATTGTCAAAATCGGATGATAACTAAGGTAGTTACAACACATCCAATTTTACTCAAAATTTGCCTATCCTAATTATTTTGTCCATCCTCTGTATTTTGTATTCTAAATAGCTTATTAGACATAACTGTGGAATTATCTGGATTAATGAACTATCAATTTATTTCCTCGGTCCACAAGCCTATCAGGATGTCTATTAACTAATTAATGTAGTTTACCTGGAATCCTGGATCACCAACATATCTTAAGAAGCATTTCATCTTTTGTACATTTGATAAAGCTCCTCCTCGAGTTTCAGAGCTGTTTTTCAAAAATGTTTCGGCGACATGATCAACGTTCGCTCGATTGAAACGGTAGAGTTGTTTGAAATTGTTATCCTCTCCATTTCGCCGTGTTTTATAAACTTTTACTGTGCGATCCATATTATTGCGGGTTATGCCATCTACATTTGCTACAATCGGGAATGGTAAATTGATGAAATCTCCCGTGTACATATTTATTTATTGATTTTTGTTTGAATCACAAATTTCCACCACTTTAGTATTGGTTTAACTGCAACTGAGTATGGTTTGGAGGTGACTCAAAATTCCCTGAGTATTTGCTCAACTTCCAAAGCTTTATTCATACGAATAATGATGTTCGAAAAGTAAATACTCCAATTTTCGTGTTTGGCATACCAACTTGAGTAAATGCTCAAATTGAACATTTGATTCCAGATTTTGAGCAAAGTAAAGGCGTTTGCTCGTTTTATTCATTTGACCTAATGTCTTCGACTATCTCATCAAAGTAGTTTCTTACTGACTGTTGTTTACTCGGAAACAGCTCCTCACATTGAAGTGTGTGGAGGAAGTTGGTGATAGTTTACCGGAGCACTTGCTAAAGTTCGATCGTTTGAAAGAAATTGGTGCGGCTGTTGAAGACACCGACGCGATTTGTCATTTGCTATTCACGTTACCAGCGTCGTTAGATTCAGTAGTTACCACGATCGAGACACAATTCCTACCGGTGTAAAGATGCCATTTGTGAAGAAACGTTTGCTGGATGTATATCTAAAGCGAAGAAATCTCCTGGCCCCTGGAGGCGATGAAGAAGTTCAAGTGTTTTCAATGCGGTAGAGTTGGGCACAGGCAAGCCAATTGTCGTGCGAATGTGTCAGAATCGGATCCGAGTGAGTACAGAATTGTGAGAGGCCGAAGACAAAAAGCAGACATGGTGGTTGAAGAAAACCGTACCTCGGATAGCGCGGAGATTGTATGCATGGCTCCCAAAGAAGAAGACGGAGAGAAAGACATGACGAGGGTGCAGTGGTTCCTAGAGTCTGGAGCGACGGACCATATGGTGAACAATTGCAGTTACTTTCGTACGAAACGGCGTCTAAAGCGGCCTGTGGAAGTTGTAGTAGCGAGCGGTAAAAAAAATGTTGGCTGAATACTGTGGCGATGTATAAGTGCACTCAAAGGATGGAAAAACGAAGAATTGTGAAATCAAGAATGTGCTGTACGCACCCGGCCTTAGCTGCAATTTATTCTCTGTGAATCGTGTTGCACGAGCGGGTATGAAGGTTAGCTTCTTTGACAATTAAGCGGAAATCATTAAACGTGGCGCAGTGGTGGCCGTAGCGTACTACAATGGAAAGCAATACGAGTTGGATATGAGCTACGGTGTGAAGGAAGTACAGAAATGATGAGCGAAATTATATCAAATACTCTGGCCAAGCAGTATATATGTGGCAATGTGTAGAAGAAGGAAGGTACACAATTGATGATAAATAGAAAGTTTTCGAAAGAAATGTGTTGAAGAAATGGAAGAATATAAAGTATATGAAACTGCAAGCAGGGCCGTATGTTTGACAAATGGAAAAATTGTTCCGAGAAGACGAGTTTGACGGGGCTTGCAGCTAGGAGGGACCAAAAAAAACCGCAATGGTTATTGTTTAGAATGATGCACTTACTATAAAAACCTCTGTTCAAAGAAGTATCAGGAATGTGATTTGGAAGGATCAAGTAATTGAAGTGTTTATTTTGAAAAACAATCTGTGATATTACTGATATCAGAAACTGTGATACTTAGGTTGTCTGTTTGAAGAGAAGTGTTGGGAATAAATTTAGTGTGCAACCGTCACTCCTTGTATTTGAGACAACATTTATGTTGAGGCATAATGGACACACCATGGTTGTGTTCTCGAATGGTATTGTTTATATTTTTTATGTCGAATAAATTGTATTCGTTCGTGAACAGTCTAAGGGCGAAGCCAGAGTAAACGCGACGAGCGATGCGACGCGACGCGACTCACGTAAAAGAATAACAATCATTATCAACAGGCTGTCAAATTGCACTGTCGCGTCGCGTCGCATCGCACGTCGCGTTTACTCTGGCGGGCACCTAAGTAACTGGTTTTACTTTCGCTCATCGTTCACGTTTTGTTTTCTTGTTCCACTGTACGTTTGTTTCCACTATTGTGCGCTCCCAACAGGTTATGGGCCCAGGAACGATTCCCGTTCTGCTTCTCCATCTTAGTAGGATGTTACGGCCGTTGGCGTTATCGCAGTGCACTGCACTGGGATCATGGATCGGCCGCATAAGTCGCGTGGTGCAGTGGGATCATGGATCAGTCTTGGGTAGCACCGGATGGAATTCATCAGGAGATTGGAACGTTCGGTAGGATGCTGGCTGGTCAGCAGGAGTCCAGGAGGAGCTTTGGATAGGAACATTCATTTTCGATTCGATTTTAGCGAATACTATCCAGAATCCAAACTGATAATTACCCTAATCATATGCCTGTTAGGATATGACTTGATATGACGACTTTACTGAATTTTGAATCAAACGTTAAAAATAACTAAATTTAAAAATAAATTGACGATAAAGAAAGCAGATTTAGGTTCAATACTCCATCACACTGTTTTCAAATACAATTACTGTATAGCTTGTTTTAGTTACAGAAAAGTGCAGCAACGATGAATAAATTATGTTTACAACTGGGTGGGTGGAAATGGGGTGTTAAAAATATGCCCGCTGATTCATAATGTTGCCAGACTTGACGAAATGTTTATTTTATATCATAATACATATTCACGGTGTATCAAATATGTGGGTATTTATAGTTTTAAAATTATTTATACACCACTTGAAATGCAATAGAAGTATTTGTTCAAACCGACAAACAGCACTGATTTTTCCCATAAATAAATTTGCCAACGGTAGGGACAAATTTGTTTCTCACTTAGAATTATTAAAAGCAGTTTCAATAGTTTTTGGACGTAAAGTGAATCAATTGGTGTTCACCATTAAATAAAAATGTGAAACTCAGTTAGTGAATAGTGTTTAGGAGTGATAAAATCAAAAAAATAGTGAGAAAAAAATATAGTGAAAAATCAAGTATGTACGCGTTTGATCCGAACGTTTGAAGTTAGTATGCGTTCGATACACATACGATTGCCGGCCTAGAAAAAAAGGAGTTTTCAGCGTTTTTCCAACAATTCCTCAGTAATTGTTACTTTAGATAAGGAAAAAAAATATATGAAATGGCCATGAATATGCAATGATGGAGGTAGGTCGGTAAATAGTCTGAACTATTAAATTTAATTCAAAACTGCATTATTATTAATGCGGGTTCGAATAATATCATCGTCATTATCGGATTGATTGCGGTCTATAGACCCTTAAAAGTAAATAATGAATATAAAATAACCCTAAATAGTGCAAAATTCACTTATTTGCAATTTACAAAAACCAAGTTTTTATCAATGACTAAAAAAATGTTATTAAAGAAAAATTCAACAATTTCGGTAACAATGACAAAAATTGGTCAATATTACCGACACACCGGTAACACGTCTCAAAAAATTATCAAAATCATTACTAAGTGCTGTAGGGTTGTTGGTAATCGGCGCATAGGTCTATTTCAGTCGTTGAAGAACTGAGTCCCCTTCCTTAAACTCATATTATGAGTGTGCGATCTTATCATTGTCTCATAACAACACATTATTACTCTTTTTATATTTTCAAGTACGGTTCAAATCGCTATAAAAAATAATGAATAGCAATTAATTACTTGACTAGTAAAATATTTGCAGGAAGTCACTTGTCTTGCCTATCTCAGGGTTTGAATTTTTTTATCTTCCTTTGACTTCCACTATTTTGTACAAAATAGTGGAAGTAAAAGGAAGATAATTTTTTTTTCAAACCCTGTAACATTTTCCCCTAAGACACTCAACATTAATTATTAATTGCCTATCTCGCCAGCGCACTGCTGCAATAATTGGCAATTGCAATTATTGGATAAAGTCTGAGCAAAAACTTCTTTGCTAATAACCGTAATTCAAAACACTGTTAAAAGATATGAACGCTTCTACTTTATTCTCTCAAAATGAGCTCCGTGAATGCCACACGCAAGCAAAGCGATATAAAGGTCATTTATCTTAGTCTAATCAACGCGCGCTGCCGGAGATTCTACGACCTCTGGACCATCAATTCTGATCCACGCGAGGTCCATTCCGAAAACGAAAAAACACTTACCTAGGCCCAGTAAAGCGTTGGGGGGAGTGTGATTAACGATTCTCTCTTCCCGGCGTGGTACTCTGGTCCCTCGGTTAATTAATTGCTCAAATATGAGAATTTTCTATTATTTGGAAAAGAAGAGTTCCCAAAAACGGTGTTATTGATTATTGTGATGCGTCCTCTCGCTTCCACTCGGACCGATGACGCCCGGACAGCAAGGTGTTACTCGGGTTCTGAGGAGCGTTGATTGATTTGCTTCTGATCGACGTCAAGGTTGAGCCAGCAGCGCTCGCTCGTGCAATAGCGCAATAGATACATAGTTCCGACTCGGTCCCGTGGCGAGCGATTCCGAGAATAGACCCAACTTGACCCCTCCCGAGACCTCATTGAGAAAAACGGTAACAATTTATCAAAATAAATTGGTTGAAACATTGGTAATTGCCCAGGGAAGGGGGTCCCTCACGGATGGATTCCTGCGCTCTTCTCTGGTGGGGGTTCTCGCAAATGACACTCCCGCTAACCGGAGGAGACCCGGAGTCTAGTGCTTCACGAGATGGTGTGAAAGATAGACCGGTACGCAGGGAAATGGATGGTCCACGGCACCGTTCCGTCGATGATAAGTGATTGAGATTTATTGTAATTCCTAGCCACCCAGCGCGCATAACAGACCAAGCTGATTCGAACTGGGGCTAACTGACGGACTCTTAGTCTGACATCACCGCAAATTCCGGCTTTGTAAGTACAGTTTGGAATCATTTTTTGCGTTAATCTACTTGAAATCTAAAAGCAGAATTTTATTACATTACTAGTTGTTCTCATAATCGGATAGTCGATAAAGCAAATCGAACCCTAAATTTGTCGTCAACCGAACCGCGTGTTCCAAATACGACTGTACCACCGCCTTTCATCGATCAACGCGTGCGGATCCACCGCGCAGACAGTGCGGTGCCCCATCGGATTTGAACGGGGCCCGCTAACTGTAACCGCGGCCACTGCCAGACAATTTGACCGCTTTTCAAATGGTTGCAAATAAATCACTTTCCTCACGTCTTCGTCAGCGTCATCGTCTTCTGCGGACGTTTGGCTCGCAATGCATCGCATCGCTTGGGAACTGTTGCATTGCGTTGCTTGCTGGGGTCCCAAGCCAGGTGCAAACTGGGTCCCTTTCCCCAGCAGCGCAGTTGAGCGTGGTTGGATATTTTGAATATTGTAAGTAATTATTCAAATTAATTTAGCGTTGAGGAGGTATCGCCGAAGCGAACCGCTTTCGTTTGCAGTTTTTTTCGGCGGAGGAAGGAAATTAAATTTATGCTCCACTTTTCAGCACTTTGAATCCGTTGAACGGTGGCTGTTTGGGTTTACACAAAACCAACCTGGGCCGGGTGTAAAGTTTGTATATTTTTTTTCTGTTGGGCGGCCAAATAATACCGGGGCATAATTTTTTAGGAGGTGAACTCATTGAAATGTCAGAAAGCGCAGAGGCAATACCTAGCGTTCGCGCGGTCACATAAATCTACCGGGGGCTCTGACAGTTGTTGTTCCTTTCCTCGGCTCGTTTTCATTTAGTTAAGTTGGTTAGATTCGCTTTCTTCTGGTGCCGGCCGCAGAGTCGGAGGCGAACGAGAGCGCGCTCGAGGCGATTAAGATAGGCTTGGCATTTTATTGCCACTACGAAAAATTGTTTCTGCTCCGGGTGACCACTCTTGGATATGGTCGTTGGCGTTGAACGGATGGCGAACAGTTGGACGGGGTCGAATGACTTTTTCGAACGGTTAGGAAAATAAGACGTATCCCCTCCGTAGTAAGAGGAAGAAAGTGGCCACCCTTTTCTCGCAAATCATTAACTGAATCGAATGTTTTTTTTTTCGCAAAAAGAAGTGAAAATGTTCGATTATAATCAAAGCATTTCAAAGAATAATATTTTTCATAGCTTAGTACTACTCCGTTTAACAAAGTTGAGTCTGCCTACACAGCAAATAATTTTGAAAGTTCAACGACGTGTAAAATTGCACCCAACCATATCAAACAAATTAACATTCGATATTCAATTAAATTTGATTGAATTTTACAAGCAAGCACAGTTTAAATTTATTTCGATTTTAAAGAACAGTGAAATCGATTGAATGTTACGTTTTTGATGGGGCCCTCCTTAGCCGTGCGGTAAGACGCGCGGCTACAAAGCAAGACCATGCTGAGGGTGGCTGGGTTCGATTCCCGGTGCAGTTAATAACTGTGGAAGTGCTTAATGAAAACTAAGCTGCGAGGCGGCTCTGTCCCAGTGCGGGGATGTAATGCCAATAAGAAGAAGAAGAAGAAGAGTTACGTTTATTTGCACACACTTAAAAAATATCGTGTAAATTTATGGCTTATAACATGCACATAAATGGAGCGGCTCATTTGTCGCAAAATTAGGTCTGCCTTTAAATTTACATGCCATTACGATCCAAAAAAAAATACACGCCATGACGTAAAAGCAAGCACAGCTTACTTTCACTTCATGACGTGTATTTCATTATTATCATTTTGTAAATGATCGTACATACCTTATTTTGCTGAGCTTGTAGAGTAACTTTCGAAGTAACGGTTCCGAATGAATATTCCAGTTAGGCACCGGAATCACCTCGCTGTTGATATTATTTATAAATACAATTGACCAAAATTATTCCAAGTTCAGAAAATTGCTGAAAAATCAGTTATCCATAAAAAGCAAAAAGAACTTTCGTAATACACGCACTGCACAGTGTCTCATTGTTTTCAATAATAAAAAACACGCACCTCTTGACCAAAATTCCAAGAGTGACAAAACGTTGTCTGAATTTCATAAAGTGTTTTCAAGCATACTTGCTAACTATACATGCAAAAACAGTTTTGAAACGGCCAAACATTTGCTTCCAAGGCGGCAATAGTACTTTACGCTCAACTTGATTGTTTGCGCCTAAGAAACTGGAACAGCTTTGGTGAGATAGTCGAATAATTATCGTGCACAATTTTATTTACGAAATTAACACCAAGAAAACCGAAACACCGTAGCTAACCATTTAATTTCACTACCTAAGTACAGAAAAGCAACACTTTCTTTTGCACTCAATAAAAATACAACCGCGTCGCACTGCTACCAAAAATGACTGAAGCATCCATCAGCAACATTCAAGGCTATACTGAAACTGAAATCAGCATAAGAAATCATGTAAATTTACGTTTTCTATGATATGAAATTAAGTTAAAGGCAGTTCATGATGAGTTCTAACTTAAATTCGAAATATACATCTGAAAGTATAAAAAGTTACAGCATGTTCTAAATTAAATCACAGAACATTTACGTTAAATCAGGATTACATCACGTGTGATTTTAATATTTTTTTAGTGTGCATGCTCCAAATATGTGCATGAAAATACATTTAAAATCACAACATATTTTTATCTGTGTAGGGTTAAGCCTATTTAATAAAGGCAACAATAATAATATTTAATTTATTTCTTCCATGTTGTTATCTTTACCGAACGGAAACAAATGCATACCCACAATCATGAATAAAAAATCATAAAATCATGAATCATGTCTGTTCATGAAATCATGATGATAATTCATGATTTCAGTAACATTATTCATGGTACTATGCAATCTTCAACAGTCGACAAAATGCATAACCGGTTATACTTCGAACACTCCGTTCCCAAGAAGTGAGAACGGCTGCAAGGTAGCACGCCGGACTATCACTCGATGTACTCGAATTCAAAACCCCTGTTGAACTTTTTTTTTATTTTTCGATCTCAACAACTAAATCGTTACGCATTGGTTGCATTACGCGAAAATAAATCATGAAATCATGATTTATATTCATGGTGTATTTTCATAAAATGAAAACACGTTGGATTCATGAAATCATGAATTATTTGCTCATTTCCGGGAACGGATTTTTACCCGTGTGATACGTATTTGAGCCTCAACATGAAGGCCGTCTTCAGTGTCTCGCACTTGAATCGAGTTAAGGTCGTTTTATGCGACCGTCAATAACGCGCAGCATAAGACTGCGCCATGTGCAATAAACAAGAATATGCTGATAGACAAGACTATTGCGGCAGGCAGGTAGAATGAGCACTTCGAAGATTTGTTGAACGGGGAAAAGTGGAAGTTTATTAAGGAGCAGGATGAACATAATCGACGACGGTCAAGCTGTGGAACCACCAACGCTGGGTCCCCTATATGAGCTGACTGTGTTCTATAATGTTTGGCCAAATTTCTTTATTTCAATACTAGGATCTCAAGCTTAATGCGACGTGCCTTATTGGCAAGTTCTATCGATTTACCCTGCTGAGCTCGGGTTAAAACGTTCCATATTCCTATTCGTGTCCGTTGCTTGCTTTATGAATGTGATATATCAAAGCAGGCATTGCAAAAATAAATCTCTTCCTTGGAATCATACCGTTAAGACTGGATCACAATAGCGCGGTGCATGTCGTGCCGAGCTGAGAGCGCGTTGACGCGTTGTTTCGAAAATGGTAATTTCCTTATCGACCGCCACAATTGCGTGTCACGTGTAAAGCGTTGTTGTACTGTAACGCCCATAGGAAATTCTTAATCGCAAAAAAATGAGCGCCAGATATTCGCCCTAAGAAAAACATACCGCCAGAAAAAAAGCTCTGATATTTTTGAAAAATTCAGCCATCACAAAAAAGCTGTCGTTTTGTTGCAAGGCACAATACTAAATGTTCTTAATCAACCGAGTTTGAGCGTCGGTTTTGAAAATATTTCAATTTAGCGCTTTGACACTGACGAAAATTGAGCAAACAACCAACAAAAAATAATTATCCAGACATCGAAACCTGAATTTTCCTTGTGAAGATTATCAAATTGTTTTATTTGTTAACAAAACGTCATTAGAAATTATTTTTTTAACTTATTTGAAGTGAATCAAAACGTTTATCTGATATTCAGCCTAATCTGTATATATTTTATAATCCAACCACATTTTAAATCTTATCTAGTGGTTGTCTCAAGGTTTCCAGAAATTCAAAAATCACATTTTTATTATTTTGTCTACTTTATCGTTTTCTCATTTTCTCTTATATCATTTCATCTACTTGATGTGATATCTTCCTTTTCTCCAATCCTACAAAATAATATGTTTCTACCAGAAATGCTTCTATAAGCTCCTCCGGGAGCTTTGAAAATTTCTCTGTAAAACGGCCCAAAATTTACTCTGAAATCGTTCGAAAACCTTCTCACAAATCCTCATGTAATTCCTCCAGAAATTGTACATTTCTCCAACAATTGAAATTACTTCTGGAAATTTGTCAGAGAAGTCCTTGAAGATTTTTTTCCTTCCCTCCATGTGTTTATTCTAAAAAATTTCTTCAACTATTCTACGACTATTCCTCCAGGAATGCATTCGAGAATTCCTTCAGAGTTCATACGGATTTTTTTTCGGATAATTCATAACTAATACCTCAGGGAATTCCTTTAAAAACTTCTTTGAGAATTCCTTCAGGAACTATTCCAGTAATTTCTCCGAGATATCTTCTAGCATTTTTTCTGGGAATTCCTCCAGGAATTCATCTGGGAATATTTTCAGGATTTCTACTGGGAATTCCTCCTGGTATTTCTCCTGAAATTCCTTCAGATATTTCTCTTGAAATTCCTTCAGAAATTTTCCAAGAATTTCTTCAGGATTTTTTTGTGAGAATTTTTTTGGAACTTGCTCCAGGAATCCCTCAGGGATTTCTTCGGAAGTTTCTCCAGGTAATCATTTCTTTCATTTATATAATTCAATCATGATTTTTTTTTTGACAATTCCTCCAGAATTTGAGTATTTCTCCAGAAATTCCCTCGCGAACTCCTCAGTGAACTCCTCATGGATTTTTCCTGGCATTTCTCAAGGTTTTTCTCTGCGAATTCTTCCGTGTATTTCTCTAGGAATTTCTTTAGATATTTATATGATAACTCCTGCAGGAACCTTCCGGGAAATCATCCTGGAGTTCCTGCATGACTTCATTAAATAACTCAGTCAGCATTTCATTTGAGAATTCATTTGGAAATTTCTACGTGACAACTGCCATGCAATTCCTCCATGCTCCCGTGAATTCGTCTAGGAATACATCAGGGATATCCTACACACTTAATTTTTTTTACCGGGATCTCAGCAAAATGTTGAACTTTTACCGAGATTCGCACAGCCGTGCCCCAGCAAACATGTTTTTTGCCGAGATTTCTGTCAAAATTACTGAAAATCAGCAAATATTTTGCCGAAAATCAGCTAACAAACGCCATTTTTGCTGAAATATCAGTTTTTTATTTTGCTGGCGCACGGCTGTGCGGATTTTTGCCGAGCTGCAGAAATAAAAACTAAGTGTGTAAAATAATTCTTTCTGAAATTCATCTGGGCATCATTCCTCCAGGACATCCTCCGCGACTGCTGTGTGCCATGAATTTATATTTATTTAAATTCTCGTTTGGTATTGTGTAATATTGACAATATCCATTGCCGATATCTACCTTATCGATCTTACGTCTCTCGTGACTCGCCATACGCAACCGCGCCAACGAGGCATAATATGAATTGAACGTTGGTGGGCCATGACTTACAACACGTTTGTAAAGCAGCCAGTTTTTCCCCTAATTAGTTACGGACGCCAAGTAAGTATTATTTTGTCCCCTCCAAATACCTGACGTATTCGGCTGGTCCTTTTCCGATGACACGAGGCCACACGTTTGGCGATCCTTGCCAGGCATAATTTAGACTTTACGTTAATTTTTAGATTCACCAAATAACCTGGCTGTTTATCAAATTAATAAACTCCGCATCGGGAAAGGATGGGCCGATCAAAGTTAGTAAAGAACAATGCACAATGAAACTGCTCAGTGCTCAGTGCGTGTGAAAAATCGCTATAACATTTTGAGCGCGAGTGGTTCTCGCAAAAGTGCTCAGTGGGCGTGAAAAATCGCTGAAATATTTTGAGCGCGAGTGGTGCTCGCCAAAGTGCTCAGTTCGTAATGAAATCGCAAAACATTTTGAGCGCATGTGGTGCTCGCAAAGGTGCTCAGTACGTATTGAAAATTGCTGAAATATTTTTAGTACTCACTTGTTAAATAGCTGACATATTTTGTGCGCGTATACGTATTAGAATCGGTAAAACAGAAAGTATCAACTTAAACAAAAAACAAACCCATGGAAAATATGATTGTACCTAGTTTCTGAGACTAGTGAAGATGGACACGAACAGTCAACAGGAGGAAGACAATTCTGTGGATAATGACACGAACAGTAGCGTTACCGTAACTATGCTATGCTATGCTATAATGACACGAACAGAATAAATACACGGAAATTGAAGTTTACTAAAAAAATGAGTTGTTCTCACTCACTAAGCACTAGGTAGTTTGGCTTAAGCCACGGGACAAGTGAGCGTGGGCGGACTCTTTTGCCGATGAAGGAAAGAGAGCCGCAGCAACCAGGGATATTCACCCCCTCTATCATGTCTCACGACGCTTAACCGATTCAATACGGATTTTTTTTTCGTCGTATTTCAACATAAGTTTTGGACATTCTGCTTTAAAACGGATGCAAACAATGAAAAAGTAGAAATATGGGGGAAATTTTTTTTTGAGATCTTCTAGGGCTTCCAAACTTTCCTTGAATTCAGATTTTGATGATCTACATAAACAACAAAGCGTTTTACGGGGGCTCAATCCTAAATTGATGTTGGCAATGCTACTTGAGACATAATTAAACTATTTTTATCAAATCGCAGTGTAACCAGAACATCAACGGTACTCCAAACTATTCTTGAGTTCAGATCTTGGAGGTCTACAAGATCAACATAATAATTCATAGGTTCCCGAGCTTGTGTGTTAGTTGGAGAAGCCCAATGGAACATCATTACAACAGTACATATAAAATACAATATTCCCAGAATATCTACGATACTCCAAACAATTTTTTAGGTCAGATCTTGGAGGCCTACAAGAGCAACAGAGTGATTGATAGGTTCCTGAGCTTGTGTGCTAGTTGTAGAAACCATATGGGATATGATTGAGTCAATATATTAAAAAAATCTACATTCCCAGAATACATACGGTACTCCAAACCATTCTTGAGTTCAGATATTGAAGTTCTACAACATCAACAGACTTTGCCAGTGGAGATATATCAGCTTCCACACTGATATTCTTCCCTCCCCCTTCATACGGGAGCTTGGCAGAAGGAAGGTCGTGCGATATGTGCCATCACAAATATTGCCCTCCGCTCGCTTTCAAATTCGACTTCTATAAAAACATTCTTCATGCCTGCCGTATCCTAACGGAACTATCAATTCTATACTTTCGCCTCTAATGCTATCATGAACATGTACGTCCAAGTTTGGAAGATGATATTAGCATTTCCATATCATCAACAGACTAATTCATAGGGTATTGAGCTTGTATGCTAGTTAGAGCAACCCCATGGGACATCATTACACCAGTAGATGCAAATCACAACATTCCCTGTGGTAATCCAAATCATTCTTGGAGTTGGAGAAGCCCCATGGAACATCATTGCATCATTCTATACAAAATACAATCCCAGAATATCTACGATACTCCAAATCATTCTTGAATTCAGATCTTGGAGGTCTACAAGACCAACAAAGTGATTCAAAGGCTATTCATTCAGCTTATGTGTTAGTTGTAAAAACCCAATGATACATCATTACACCAGTATATACAAACCCAATGAGACATCTTTACACCAGTATATAATAATTTAAACATTCCCAGAATATCTACGGTACTTCAAACGATTTTTAAGTTCAGATATTGGAGCTCTAAAAGACCAACAAAGTGATTCATAGATTCTGAAGCTTATTTGTTAGTTGAAGAGCCATCATGGAACATCATTACAACATTATATAAAAATCACTGTATTCCCTGAACAATTACGGAACTCCAGAATTCTACAACAGAGTGATGCATAGGCTCCCAAACTCACTTGTTAGTTGGAATTGCTCCAATGGACATCATTACTTACACAGTACGTACGTACGAAAAAAAAACGTGTTATTATGATCTCAAACATCGTATCCACATTTTTTTTTCATTCCTTTTATCGTCAATAGTGTTATAGAATAAAGCTTGGTCTACGGGTATCACGGCGTCTCTTGATGACTGGCTGTACATGTGAATTATTGCTACTCCATAATCGATCATAATTAGAGTAAGTTGCACACGAAGACGTTGATACTCACATACTTACTTGCTTCATACTTATTACGAATATTATATATTTTATACGATATGTTTACCATTTCTATAAGTATACTACGAAGGGGCGTCATGAGATGACAGTCTAACCAATAAACGGGGATTGCGTACCTAGTTGCTACTCCCGTAGTTGCTCCTCCATTATAACTGCCCTTAGTTGCTACTCCATTATGACCAGATCAGCTGTTCTTGCACAGAGAATCAACAGATGTTTGCTTGGGACCAGCACTCATCTTCAATGTACAAGTACTGGTGATCCACGTCAGAATGCAAGTCAATGTATGGAAGGGGAGGAAATGATTATGTAATCACTCGCCCACTGCGAGCCGAATATACCTCTACACTTGCCACGAGTTCATACGGAATTTATTGGAATTTATGGGTTAGGTTCGAGAGGCAGAGGTTCGCCTTGGTTAACGAGCTAACAATGTTATAAATCAGGCCTGCCCAACCTTTCCAAGCCACAGGCCAATTTTCAGAATGACCACTTGCTGGCGGGCCAGAAAATATTCGGTACAAATATTTTATACATTTGCAGAATAACCAAAGTAAAAGCTTTTTAGAATGGCATTTAGTTTTACAGAATGGCTGAAATTATTTTATAGAAAAACGATTTAATTGCGTTTGAACAAGCTTTTTATGTGTGCCTATTATTTTTTTCTTTTTACGTAACAGGGCATGGAATTTTGGCTTTTTTTTTAACTCGGCGCATATTGATTTCACAATCAGTGATCGAATTTCGCAAGCAGATAATAAAGATAATTACTTTTTACTGCTTTCATGCTTAATAAGAGTTGTTCACACAGATATGTACTTCTGGAGAAAAAATATCTTACGAAAGATGTGTCTTTCTGAAATTTATATTTAAGCTCGTTGTTGAATTAAAGTTGTTGATAATTGATATCTCCATTTGAAACATTCCAAGTACATTATTCACATCAATGAACGGCGTTGAGCAACTGTGTTCTCCGGAATAGGCTTGAACATTTTTGTTGGAAGACTTCAACTGTTTTCTACGGGATTAGAGAAATATATCAGTTTTCGACAATCATTTGTGCCAAATGGTTTCAATTTTGTTTCTATAGTTTGCATGTTGGATAATAATAGTTCGACGTGTTGCTCCCTTATTGGCAGCTTATTTGACTATTCAGATTACGTTAATTTACGAAGTATTTGAGATGATAATTGACATTAAGAATTGAATTGAAAATAAGATGAGTGAACGTTGACATCAAGACACTCTTTATCATGTCAATAAATTCGTAATCTGAATAGGCTATTGGGTTTAAGTCATTGAGATGTTTGGTGACATCTACTATAATGGCCAAGCCACTCACCCATTCAGGATCATGCAGCTTGGACATTGGTTTTGCTTTATCTTGTAAAAATAGTGTGATTCCTTTCGAATAGAATTAAATCTCTTAAGCAAGGTACCACGGGTTAGTCAACAATCTTCGCATCAACACAGCAAATCTCTCTATACTGCTTCCATTTTCGTCAACATAATTTGGAATTAGTGGTGGCTAAGTTTCCTCATTTATTTTCTTAATAACGTGGTCGCAACATCACGGATATTGATCGAGCAGTGCAATGTGCAGCGAAATATCACAAATTAACTTTTATGGCTGATTAACAATCGATTATCGAATAAATAAATTACTTTAATTTTCAAGTGCCACAACGCCTGTGTTCTTTCCCGTCATTACCAGAGCTCCATCAGTTGTTAGGCCTTGTTTTCAAAGTAGAGTTCATACTCCTTCTTAAAGGTCTTACCAGCTTTCCTAAGATCTATTTCTGAGGTATAATTTAATGATGATCATCAATTCCCCTTATGAAGACAGCAACCTGTGTCTTATTTTTTACATTCAGTATTTTCATCTTTTTCACGTAACGAAGTTTTTAAGTCTTCTGTGAGAACTTTAACACTTCACCGTGCTTTACGACAAACTGATGCTACTAAAGGAGGTTTTTTTTCCATATCACCAACAGCTGATATGCATTCCCTAACAAGTATGATATGCATTCCCTCCGCCCTGGAAAGGTATCATCAAAATTGCCAAAATCACATTAACAGCAAAACTGGCCCGTGCTGTATTATTTGACTCCGTGCATGCCCAGATTTAATTCTTGTAATTAGTAATAACTTTTACTGCCTGTAATCGCTTAGTTTTCCCATTTTTTCTAGGTTTCCTATTCTTATGGGACAGTTAGGCGATTATAGGCAGTACTGTATTTATTAATAAATATTAAGAAGGAGCTTCTCGAGCCAAATAGAAAATAGGCCGGTTATGAAATATGTTTTCTTACACGCCGCGGGCCGCAAAAAATGGAGCCAAGGGCCGCATCCGGCCCGCGGGCCGTACGTTGGGCAGCCCTGTTATAGATAGAGAGAAAGCAACTGATGTAATTTCTAATTGGAAGGAAACGAGATTTTTAGTTCATTTCCAATTCTAGCAGCTACTGCTTAAAACTAGAGGCTCATTACAAGAAGTGTGACAAAGGGGAGAGGGGTGTTGAAAATGGTAATTCTAGACCAACATTTTAAAAGGGCGTAACAGCCAAAATGTATTCCCTCTGATTCTTTGTCCACATATTTAGCTGTATATGTAGACGAAGAATTAAAAGGAATAATTTTTGGCTGTTACGCCCTTTTCAAATATAGGTCTACAGTGGTTCTGCATGACGTACTATATGGATCTTCCCTAGATAACCTTCTCCATTCAATTTTTTGGCGGTAAATTTATGCTAGACCATCATACATCTTCTTGTTGATCGATTTGAATATAAACAATTGAACTCATGGACAGTTTGGATTGTGGTACATGTTTCTATAATGTTCTATAATATAATATAATATAATAATCTATAATAAATCTAAATATAACAACGAATTCTATAATGTGTCTATAATGGTGTAACGAAGTCCCGTGGAGTTATTCCAACTCATAAAAATAAGTGGAATTTCGTAGATCTTCATGTTGTTCGTTTTGAATATTGGGATCTGAGCTCAAAGACAGTTTGGAGTTTCGTATATATCGCACGAATTCTGTGGTGTTCTGATATGATATTACGTCCGATATTACGAAGTTTTATGATATTTCGAGGTTTCGTGAAGCTATTCCACTTCATAAACAAGTGAGGACATCGAAGATCATCATGTTGATCAAGTTGAATATTAAGATCTGTACCTGTATTCAATGAGAGCTTGGAATGTCGTAGATGTCGAACGAATTCTCTATTGTGTCTGTAATGGTGTAATGAGGAACCCTGGAGCTATTGCAACTCATAAAACTAGTGGGGACATCGAAGATCTTCATGTTGATCGATTTGAATATTAAGATTTGTGCTCAATGAGAGTTTGGAGTGTCGTAGATGTCGAACGAATTCTGTGGTATGTCTGTAATGGTGTTACGAGATATCGTGGAGCTATTCCAACTCATAAAACTAGTGGGGACATCGAAGATCTTCATGATCGATTTGAATATTAAGATCTGAGTTCAAGAACTGTTTGAAGTGTCGTAGATATTGGAAAAGATCTATTATATCGCTGGACAGGCGCGGGATATTATTGTAAAGCATTTCAATTTCAATTATTTAACCAGAATATGGTAAAAAATGGTGTTGATTCCTTAGAACATCAAAATTAAAACTCAAGGATAGTTTGGATGCTCTAGATCATCCTAGTGACCATAATCTGACCTGGGCAATATTTTTCCTGGATGAAACAGGTAATTTTGATCATTTTTACTGAAGAAAGCAAGGCTCTATCTCTTAAAACTGATTTTCGACAGCTGATTTTCTTCTTGGGTCATATATGACGCATCCGTATTGAATCGGTAGTGGTTATACGACAAAGCCACAAATCGAAACTTGGAAACCAACTGCTTTTGCAGTAATTTTTAAGAGCACGAATTGAGAGAACCAAAACGCGCATGTGAGATGGAGCAATGGCAAATAATGTGTTCATTTCATCGGAAATTCCTTCCAAGATTTCTTTGAAAATTCCTTCGGAAATTCTTTAACGAATTTTTATATTGGGGAAGAGGCCCTAAAACGCCGAAAATTTCCACATTTTGAAGAAACATCTAACATTTTGGCGAGGCAAAACGCCCTAGTGGCACTAACCTACAATGTACTTGCGTCTTGCGTCCATGCACTTCTTGAAATGTGAATATTATCAATATAATTGAGATTTTTGACAATTTTTGAATGGCATCAACTAGCTACCTTGTATAACTGTTGCATAATGTAAAAATACCCATGAATAGCGTTACAAATAAGACAATAAAGCAGTGTTTGCTTAGCTAGGACATATTGCCCTACCTTCCCCTTCCTTGAGGAATTTCTACGGCAAAACCTACGGAAACTGTTCCAGGAAAAACCAATTTCCTTATGATTTTTTTTTGGTTTATTATGGGAAATTGGTTTCAGAATTCCTTAGAACTTTTGAACTTTTTTTGGTGAAATTTCTGTAGCAATAATTGCAGCAATTTCTCAAGGAGAATCCTCTCGGAAACAAAACTGAAAGCACTCGCGTTTTCAAGGGCACCCCATTCGAAACGGAAGCCACGCACTGCTGTCATTGTTATTATGCCACACATGCTGCGACGCAGCAATGCTGAAATAATAAAAATTACAGTTGTGCGTTGCTTCCAGGTATCTGGCAACCCCAATCCTACCCACTACGTTTGACAATAGCCAACATCTTTGAGTTTCCCATTGTTCTATTGAAATTGGGTTTCCCACTGACAATTCTATTTTGTAAACAAATAGTGGTTTTTCCGAAGTGATTTTTTCCAAATAGACGTAATCATTTTTCATCATTTTACAAGAACTTCTGCGAAAGTATGAATGCGAGGTGCTATTTCAATAAGAATATTGATGCCTTTAATACATTTTCATATTTCAATCGGCACCAAGTGCTCTACTTCGCCAAAATATCACGATATTCAAAATACATTTTTATTGGCAGGTTTCAACGATTATGATTACGCCTTCGTATTAAATTAATCGATGATTTTGATGCTGGCATTGAAAAC
Source organism: Armigeres subalbatus (assembly GCF_024139115.2). Taxonomy (NCBI): domain Eukaryota; kingdom Metazoa; phylum Arthropoda; class Insecta; order Diptera; family Culicidae; genus Armigeres; species Armigeres subalbatus. Next base: position 52,781,715 of record NC_085139.1, on the reverse strand, counting down.
ATGGGCGCTTCGCAGACCCCTGGTTGCTTCCTATTTGAATGGGGTGCCCTTGAAAATGTGAGTTTAGTTTTGGATACCGTGAGGATTGTCATTGAAGAAATTCTTCCAGTTTTTCTAAAGAAATTCCCCCGGAAACTCTAGGAAGAAATTCCTTTTGGAGTTCCAACGAATTGAGGAATTCTTCCGATTTTTTAGTAATTCCTTCCAACATTCCTGCGGGAATTCAAATATGAATTCTTTGAGGCCTTCGAATATTCCTTTAAGATTTTTTTTTAATTACTTTGAGAGTCTTTTGAAAATGTTATCTGGAAATTCTTTGATATTGTTAGAAAGTCTTGAAAAGTTCCTTTAGTATTTCCTATTTTATTCTTCGCAAAATTTAAAAAAAATCTTCCAGAATAATTATTGTAGGAATTTCGAAAGATATTTCATATGATTTTTTCTTAAATCCTTTTATTTACGAAGGATTTCTCGGAGGATGTTTCTAAAGCATTTCCAAAGAAATTTACAGGGCCTTTTCAAGCTTTGTTCTGAAGGATTCCGTGGAGGAATGTCAAAAAGAATTTTTAACGTAATTGTCTAAATTATTACAGGAGTGAATATTGGAGGAGTTCTCAAAAGAGTTTCTGAAGCATTTCCTAAAACATCTTCTTCTTCATTGGCATTACATCCCACATGTATATTAAAAAGCTCTACATAATTTTCTAATCACGGCCGAACATAATTAATGAACGGACAGTAATAGCGTTATTAGTTTTAAGGCACTACACTTTGAAATAATGCCAAATTCTAGTATCAATCGTCAACTATTTTGCTTACAATCCGTTGCCTTAATTTGCAATTTGGATCTCATCGATGAAGTTAGTTTTGGTTGTTTTTTGAAGATCATTCATACTGTTCGCCGCCAGGCAAAATAATTCCAGAATAACATAAATCCACTATGACCTCTCAAAAAGACTTTATTGAAGGTAATCTTTTGATTTCTTGAAATTATGGAGTAACAAATATAAATAAATCATAATAAAACCCGGACTCAAATTTCAATTTCACATTTAATTTCTTAACATATGAAATGCGAACAATTTTTATTTTTAAATAGATACCTATAACGAATCACGGGATTGGCTTGTGCTTCAACACCCAATTCTACTTCGCCCAAAAAACCAATGATTGATGACGTTGAACAAACTTCAACAATCGAGAGCACAACTTCCGGGATGCAGAGTGTGTGTGCATCCACAAGCCGTTATTGACTCGGAAAGGTGTCACGGGGGAACACTTGTCAGAAATCGGAATCGGTTCCCAATCGACTGACGATCGATTCGATTCTCCAGCCAAATAACACCACTCTGTTTCGATAAGGAATCGATGCTAGTTCCTAAATGTCAGGTACAAGCACACGCAATCGAAGAGGCGCGTAAAGATGCATGATGCGGTGATTGAAATATAGCTGCCAAGTAGTACAAGCACCGATAGGGGTCTCGCTTTGATGTGGAGGGGCGATAAGGCGAACCGGGGTGCGGTGGACAATTGGACAGGAGTGATAAAAGGCATATAGGCAGTACGGATCGTGAGCGGTATCGCGTTCGACCTTATCGCGCCGTTGTCGTCGGCGATGGATGTCGATGATGGTGTGTCAATTTTTCTGTTTCGATTGCTTTAAAATAACTAATAAAACGATTTTGGGTGCTGGATGCTTTCTTCATAAAGTGCTTCGAGTAGAGCAGCACGATTAGATAAGAGCCGTGCGATATGCGCCGTTTATTTGCTTTTACCGAAAAAATAGATTTCCAAAGTAAACTTGTTCAACCGGACAGGTATACCGGTGTGACTGTCGTTGTCATTGCCGTTTTAATGGCCGGTGGTGATGACGTCCCGTGCGGTAGGCTGTCGCCGGTAGGAACAAGTTGTGTAATGTTCCACGGTGTCCACGTTTCAGCTGACGGTCATAAAGGTTACGCAAAATTGAACGAATTTGCCAAAAGATGTTTGACGTCCTACGATGGTTACGACACGTACGTGAATGTGCGATTTTGATTACATTTCTGACTGACATTTCTGGATTATTTTCTGGAGTTCCATCTTTTCAAAAGAACACAATCAAGAGAATTATATACTAGAATGCATAAAACCCTTTGCTTTGATGTTGGCCAATTAAAAACAGATCATTCAAAATTGTAAGATCTCCACATTCTTTTTTCCATTATTACTAGCATTACTATCTCCATATCTTTAACATTTTCAACAACAGTGAAAACATTTAACAAATAAATAGTCTTCATTTTATCTTATGGAGCCATCATCCACCATACATTTGAATAACGCAAACGCCTCTAAGCGAGTGAATAATTGCAAAAGTTCATGTTCGGTGATATGAATAATCATTTGCTAATTTCCACTACAGCACAAACAAAACTCTCGCTTACGCCGCACATCATTCGTAGAATCCATGTCTTCTTGTGTGGTCCTCTAATCGAATGTGTGAACCATCCATAACTCTTACTTCGCACATTCGGTTGTAGGTGGGCTTACAGTAGCTCTGACGCATTCTCAAACCAGCATCATGGGCGAAGAAACAAACGTAACTCACGAAACGGAGCCAATTTGTTCGTACGAATACGGTCTTTTAATTGGTATCTTAAGTACATTAAGAAAGCTCCCAAACAGGCCAAGCCACAACCGTCGACTCCCGAAGTTGAAAAATTCATCAGCCCTCAAATTGCTTTGCGCTTGTAAAATGTTTGCTGCTGCTAATGCTGCCTGCTTGTACGCAATGAGCTAATTGCCGGATTGGATGTGATGTCGACTCCCATGTTCATCACCTGTCAGCTCGCTCTTGGCTCGCTTGCAATGGTAGTAAAATAATATTCGTGCCCGTTTCCGATGGGAAGTCACCTCAAACCCATTCCATGCGCAGAGGTAGTGAATGAAACAAAAAAAAAACTAACAGCATAAGCATCAAGAAAGCTTCCCGCTTTTCGGATTTTAATGCCGCACTTTGTGATCTCTCACACATGTTATTGTCGGTTTGTACATGATGAAGTACTTGTGCCTAACCCTTTTAGGGCAAAGTGGAAATTGGAATTTATAGAAGGTATATGAGTTTAGATAGTTAATAGTTAAGTATTTATTCAAGAAACTAAAACATATTTATATCATACAATTACATATTACTCTCGTGCGCAATGATTAATCATACCATAAGATTCAATTACAAGTGACACAGGTAGATTTTGTACCCAAAGGGTTAATACTGCTACTACCGTCTGCTGGGTGATGTGCGCTCTCGTCACACAGAGGGAAAAAGTGTTTGTTGAATTGAGAGAAAAGTTGGTAAATTTATTTATTTAAGAATCAATTTTTACTGGAATATAAACAACTTATGAGGTCACTTATAAAAATAAATTTCTGTGGTCCACTGCCCAATTCATTAAATCGTTGGTTGAATATACTAAACGATTATATTTCAGTTAGTTATTTGTGTTCTTTTGCTAAGTGATTCGACTAATGATTTTACTCAAATTTTAAAGGAACTGGGATGAACTCCCCTCAATTGAATAGTTCAAATCGGGTCAATAACAGCGCAGGTCACGCTCTTACAGAAACAGGAAGGAATTGTTAGTAAACACAGAATTTTGCAGGTAAAGTTATAGTTATAATTAAAGGGATGGAAAGGATAAACCGCTACGCCAACTATATTTCTTTATGGCATCAACGGAAGAAGAAAGAATAATGTTCCAAACCAGTCAAATGAATGCGACAAATTCTACGACCGAATATACACCAAAAGAAGACTATGGATATTGAGTACATTTTTTTACTATTAGTTAAACTTTTTCCAATGCGGTTCAAGATATGAAGCCTACAACAATCAATTCAATATACCTGCAATATAGCTCCTTCTCTATGATTGTCTGAAATAATAAAGCAAATAATGGGGAAGGGTCGTTTGGCTGGAACCCATTCGGCCGAAAGCCATTTTGCCGAATGCCACTAGGCCGATATCCATCTGGCCGAAAGTCATTTGGCTGTACGGGTCATCCGGGCGAATAGGTTATTTGGCCGAATATTACATCTAGTCGAAAAGGACATTTGGCCGAGTAGAACATTTAGCCGAATAGGAAATAAGTAGAGAGGAGTGAACCGTCTCACTTTTCACACCTCATTCCTCCTTTTTCGAATGAACTATTCGGCCAAATGTCCTGAATGACGGACGCTTCGATAAATTGATTATTCTCAAAAAGCCCTTGCATACTTCATCATCTTTCAAACCGTTTTCACACTTGTCGCAGCCTAGCGATAACATTCGGATTCCATTTCTTTCTCATCTGCTCTTGCGCACACGCTGCTTCCTTCCTCTATACGAGCAACTTCGAGACCGATATGCCAATAAAATTTAATTTTACCTTTAACAATTGTTTCATTCCATGTCACCCAAGAGCTTCCTACACGCGAGGCTACACGCGTAAACAAGGTCTTAAGTTGTACTCGCGTAACTTAGATCTGTTACCTATTTTTCAAAATGGTGCATGCCCTTTCTTGTGTGGGTGAGCTCGATGGGCCCCTCTTGAGGATTGCTGGAATACACTCAAAGCAGCCATTAACGACGCAGCGGAGAACAACGTCGGGTATATGGGACGAAGTCGACGGAACGATTGGTTCGACGAAGAGTGCAGAAAGATTCTAGAGGAGAAGGACGCAGCGCTGAATGAGAGCGGTAGTCCTCTACGGACATGAAACATGGGCAATGCTCGAGGAGGACTTACAAGCGGAGTATTCGAGAGACGGATGCTTAGGACCATCTTTGGTGGTGGTCAAGAAGACGGTGTGTGGCGGCGAATTATCCAGAAGGTAGTTAAAGCCGGAAGGGTACGATGGGCAGGTCATGTTGCAAGAATGCCGGACAGCAACAGCAACGCAGACTAGGTGCAAAACTACTTGGCGAGCGTGGGGCGCATTCGAGGATGGACAGATGCACCCTCGAACCGTGTATTGTGGATTCAAATTGTTGATTCAGTGTTATCTGCTTAGATGTAAACTAAATAAATGAAAAAAATGAATGCCCTTTCTTTCTTTTCCTGACGTATAGGCCTTAACTGCCGTAATCTGAGAAAGTGACGTAACAGCCAATTTTCAACATGCATGTTTACCATTTTTCTGTTAAAGAGCTCGATGAGTACTACTCGTTAACACCAATTTTGAAAAATAGGCCTTCAATAGCTGTTCCTTTCCAGATCGTGCAAGAATTCCCAGGAGTTTAGGCTTTAAGTGCTACACGCGTAACCAAAATGGTTCATACACTTTCTAATCCATGGAATCAAATTAGATACGCTTTTAATAATTGTTCCGGTTAAGGTCATCCAAGAACTCCCTGCAGTATAACCCTTAAAGTCTACACGCAGTACCAAAAAGCTAGATAATTCTTATAGAAAATACTTCATCACCTTTTGATCCATAAAAGCGAATAGAATACATCATCAACAACTGTTTCAATCCAGATCATCCAAGAATTACCTAAAGTATAGGCCTTAAGATCAACAAGCGTAATCAATGGCTATTTGTTTCTTTGAAGAATGGTTTATGCCCTTTTTGATTCATTGAGCCAAATTAGATAACCCTTCAGTAAATTTTCCGTTCCAAATCATCCAATAATTTTCTGGATCACATGACTCAAGATCTACTCGCATAGTCAAAGGTCTCCAATTGCTATTAAAAATGATTGCTGCCCTCGTGATCCATAGAAAAACAATGGACAACAATTGTTGCATCCCAGTTCATCCAAGAATTCACTGAAGTATTGTCCTTGAGCACATTCAGAGCTGTTAACCCTTTTTAATCGTTCATGTTGTTTGTAATCTAATTGATTGAGCGATCATCAATTGTTCCATTACAGTTCATTCAGAAATTCCTTAGGGCTGTTATATCTATTTTTCACATGCCTTTCGTAATCCATAGAAAAAAAGGGTACGCCCTAAAAAATCCCAACATTTTCTTGAACTGTACGCCCTAATGGTTATTAAATCTTTCCAAAAATAGATCATGTGATCCATAGAACCATATTGGATTGAATTGAACACCTATTTGATTCAAATGGTCATTGAAAACATGTTTCACTTCTAAAAGGATCAAATAAATTATTCGTTACGCGTATTGATCTTAAGGCTTGTACTCCAATTCTTGGAAATGGAACATGCATTCAATCCATACCTAATTTGGCTCAAATGATCACTAAGAGCTTATTGCATTTCTAAAAGAAGCACACAGATCTTTGGTTACGCGCATTGACCATAAGGGCTGTACTCCAATTATTGGAGCTCTTGGATAGCACTTCATATCCAATTTGGCTCAAATAATCACTGAGAGCTTGTTACATTTTGTGCGGCCTAGTTCTGCCGAACGAGCTATCACGGGGTGTGCTGTCTAATCGCGCGTGCGACTCCCTTCGTTCTGCCACGAGGAAAGAGGCAAAGTCATGGCCTCCTATTTACTAGTATGTGTTGGCAACCAAACCGTTGTACGATATTTGCATATCTGTCATCAATGCACTCTGAAAGTGGATTGCCCAACTCCTAATATATCTCACCCTCACATTCCCCTTCTTCTCTCACTAAAAAAGAGAAAAAAACCATTGACTGAGACAAATCCTATGTATGAACCCAAAATAAATCCAATATTCCTACTCCATGAACAAAGTTTTATTCCCAGACCAACATTGGAACGTTTTTATAATGGAATACTAAAATTCATTTCATTTCATTTATTTAGTCTACATCTATACAGATAACACTGAATCAACAATTTGACGCCACAATACACGGTTCGAGGCCGCATCTCTCCATCCTCGAATACGCCCCACGCTCGCCAAGTCGTTCTGCACCTGGTCTGCCCATCTCGCTCGCTGCGCTCCACGTCGTCTCGTACCTGCCGGATCGGAAGCGAACACCATCTTTGCAGGGTTGCTGTCTGGCATTCTTGCAACATGCCCTGCCCATCGTACCCTTCCGGCTTTAGCTACCTTCTGGATACTGGGTTCGCCGTAGAGCTGGGCGAGCTCATGGTTCATTCTTCGCCGCCGTACACCGTCTTCTTGTACACCGCCAAAGATGGTCCTAAGCACCCGTCTCTCGAATACTCCGAGTGCTTGCAAGTCCTCCTCGAGCATTGTCCATGTTTCATGTCCGTAGAGGACTACCGGTCTTATTAACGTCTTGTACATGACACATTTGGTGCGGTGGCGAATCTTTTTCGACCGCAGTTTCTTCTGGAGCCCGTAGTAGGCCCAACTTCCACAGATGATGCGCCTTCGTATTTCACGACTAACGTTGTTGTCAGCCGTTAGCAAGGATCCGAGGTAGACGAATTCCTCGACCACCTCGAAGGTATCCCCGTCTATCGTAACACTGCTTCCCAGGCGGACCCTGTCGCGCTCGGTTCCACCCACAAGCATGTACTTTGTCTTTAACGCATTCACCACCAGTCCAACTTTTATTGCTTCACGTTTCAGGCGGGTGTACAGTTCTGCCACCTTTGCAAATGTTCGGCCGACAATGTCCATGTCATCCGCGAAGCAAATAAATTGACTGGATCTGTTGAAAATCGAACCCCGGCTGTTACACCCGGCTCTCCGCATGACACCTTCTAGCGCAATGTTGAACAACAGGCACGAAAGTCCATCACCTTGTTTTAGTCCCCGGCGCGATTCAAACGAACTGGAGTGTTCGCCCGAAATCTTCACACAGTTTTGCACACCATCCACCGTTGCTTTGATCAGTCTGGTAAGCTTCCCAGGGAAGCTGTTCTCGTCCATAATTTTCCATAGCTCTACGCGGTCTATACTGTCGTATGCCGCCTTGAAATCAACGAACAGATGGTGTGTTGGGACCTGGTATTCACGGCATTTTTGAAGGATTTGCCGTACAGTAAAGATCTGGTCCGTTGTCGAGCGGCCGTCAACGAAGTCGGCTTGATAACTTCCCACGAACTCGTTTACTAATGGTGACAGACGACGGAAGATGATCTGGGATATCACTTTGTAGGCGGCATTAAGGATGGTGATCGCTCGAAAGTTCTCACACTCCAGTTTGTCGCCTTTCTTGTAGATGGGGCATATAACCCCTTCCTTCCACTCCTCCGGTAGCTGTTCGTTTTCCCAGATTCTGACTATCAGTTTGTGCAGGCAAGTGGCCAGCTTTTCCGGGCCCATCTTGATGAGCTCAGCTCCGATACCATCCTTACCAGCTGCTTTATTGGTCTTTAGCTGTTGAATGGCATCCTTAACTTCCCTCAAGGTGGGGGCTGGTTGGCTTCCATCGTCCGCTGAACTGCCGTAGTCATCTCCTCCGCTGCCTCGACTTTCATTGCCTGTACTCTCAGCGCCATTCAGATGTTCCTCGTAGTACTGCTTCCACCTTTCGATCACCACACGTTCGTCCGTCAAGATGCTCCCATCCTTATCCCGGCACATTTCGGGTCGCGGCACGAAGCCTTTGCGGGATGAGTTGAGCTTCTGATAGAACTTGCGTGTATCTTGAGAACGGCACAGCTGTTCCATCTCCTCGCACTCCGCTTCTTCCAGGCGGCGTTTCTTCTCCTGAAAAAGGCGGGTCTGCTGTCTCCGCTTCCGTCTATAACGTTCCACGTTCTGCCGGGTACCTTGCTGCAGCGCGACCGCCCGCGCTGCGTCCTTCTCCTCCAGAATCTGTCTGCACTCTTCGTCGAACCAATCGTTCCGTCGACTTCGACCCATATACCCGACGTTGTTCTCCGCTGCGTCGTTAATGGCTGCTTTGACTGTATTCCAGCAGTCCTCAAGAGGGGCCCGTCGAGCTCACCCTCTTCCGGCAACGCTGCCTCGAGATGCTGCGCGTATGCAGTGGCGACATCAGGTTGCTTCAGTCGCTCTAGGTCGTACCGCGGCGGTCGTCGGTACCGAACATTGTTGATGACGGATAGTTTTGGGCGCAGTTTAACCATCACCAGATAGTGGATAGAGTCGATGTTAGCGCCACGATATGTCCTGACGTCGATAATGTCGGAGAAGTGCCGTCCATCAATCAGAACGTGGTCGATTTGTGATTCTGTCTGCAGTGGCGATCTCCAGGTGTACCGATACGGGAGGCTGTGTTGGAAGTAGGTGCTGCGAATGGCCATATTCTTGGAGGCGGCGAAATCAATAAGTTGTAGGCCGTTTTCGTTCGTCAGCCGGTGAGTGCTGAACTTTCCAATAGTCGTTCTAAACTCCTCCTCTTGGGCAACCTGAGCGTTCAAATCTCCTATGATGATTTTGACGTCGTGGCTTGGGCAGCTGTCGTACTCACGTTCCAGCTGCGCGTAGAATGCGTCCTTATCATCATCAGTGCTTCCGAAGTGTGTGCTATGGACGTTGATTATGCTGAAGTTGAAGAACCGGTCTTTGATCCTCAACCTGCACATTCTCTCGTTGATCGGCCACCACCCGATCACGCGCCTTTGCATGTCGCCCATCACTATGAAAGCTGTTCCCAGCTCGTGTGTGCTGCCGCAGCTCTGGTAGATGGTATGATTACCTCTAAACGTTCGCACCATTGATCCCTTCCAACAAACCTCCTGCAGCGCTACGATGCCGAATCCACGGTCCTTGAGCACATCGGCGAGTATGCGTGTGCTCCCGATTAAGTTGAGAGATTTGCAGTTCCACGAACCGAGTTTCCAATCGCTAGTCCCTTTTCGTCGCAGTGGTCTTCGCCGATGGTTCCGGTCCGTACTCTCTTGTTGATTGTTCGTTGCTTATGATTTTTTAAAGGCTGGCTTGCCGGAGGACCATGGTGCACAGTTTCACTTAGAGTCCCTCGCTGGCACTCGGACGATGATCAGCCGCCCCTAACATGGAGAACAGACGCTGTTGTGAGCCGATCCTGACATGGAGAACAGACGCTCAATAAGATTTGCACCTCCGGAGAGGAGCAAACCCCCCCTTCCCTGTCAGCATACGACCATAGTTCCCACCGGGGTTGGTTACCCGATCTTCCCTAAGGTTGCTCGTATCCCGGCCAGCACCGCGGGGAGGTAGGGATAGGAGTTGCTGGGTAAGAGGCTAAGGACCGCGAGATGGGGTCTATTTTATTCCTTCAGGTACGCGAAGTACCAATGGTACGCTTTACCCAGCATTTGCCGTGCCGGAATACTAAAATCAAACATTCAATTCCAATTTTCAAACCTAATAATCATGTTACCTCACCCATTATCAAAAATCAAATGTTTCATTGAAAACCAATACCAAAAACAATCCAAGTTCAATATTTCAATTCAAAGTCCACATACAAATACGCAAATACATATTTTCTAAGCAAATAAATTCAGCCTTTTTTAACATTCTGAAAATGTCAACTATTTCAGATTCATGATCCTCCAGCTGTATTCCTTCTAATTTTTCGCAAATATTTTCAGCATTGCAATCCAAAACCAATAGAATTCGATCCGGCAGTCCATATCAAATACAATTTGATGGCCTTCCAATGGGAAAATCAAAACAATATCGGTGGTTCGCCAAACATACTATGCCCTTCAAACTCAAGCCGGTGTCAGAGCGTCTGCGACGTCACAAGCCAAAACATTCAATCCAGTCCTCTACCACAGCAGCTTCGACATCACATGTCGAAACCGATGAGAAAACAAACCATTTATGCTGGCGCTCTTCCAGAGCGCCTTCAACTTTTTTTTAAAGTAAAAACCGTTGTGAAACAACACATTTGTCAATCCAGCGTCCTCGACATCAGAAGTCGAAACCGATGTCCAAATCATTTTATCCGACGCTCTTCCAGAGCGTCTTCGACACTACACGTCCAAACCGATGAGCAAATCATTTATTCCGACGCTTTCCACAGCGCCTCAGCGCCACAGCCATCACAAGTCGAATCCGATAGGCAAATCATTCAATTCGACACTCTTCCAGAGCGTCTTCGACATCACAAGTCGAAACCGATGACGGCTGATGAATGTTGACGGGATGGGCACGACAGAGTCGAGAGAGTTAGAGTCTTCCATGAAGCTTGTGATAAGAGCACGTCACGGAGTCCTAATAACTGAAGAGCTAGATGCTGTATGTGATGGAGAGCGAGTTGGTGCGTCTGCAAGACCGTCTTTCGGTGAGCTGCCTCTGTTGCTTTCGGTGGATGCTGACACTCGTCGGAATTTGGAAATTGAGACGAAAGGAGATCGAGAAAGTGCAGTGCTCGCAATAGAGTGGTACTTGCCTGCAGGTTGATTTCGGAAGACCCCATCTTCCAGCTCACACACAGGATCGCTAACGGGAAGAGCACGACTGCGGTGAGAGGAACAGGGGCTTCCTTAATGCATGAGGCAAATCTGCGCCCCGGCATCTGCTCCACATATGTAGAACACGAATGTTGAGGGTAGCAACATCTCTATAGCTTTTGACTTTTGTCAGGCAGGCGTCGCGAAATCCGTAGTTTTGAAAAAGTTGATGGTGTTATCGACGAGAGGTAGTGCTTGATAGGGATGTGTTCGAAGTTGTTGATGAATTTGATTACCTTGGAACGCTTGTGATATGTGACAATGACGTTTCCCAAGAAGTGAAAAGACGTATTGCTACTACGAATAGGGCCTTTTACGGATTAAGTAACCAGATTAGGTCCCGCAACATGCAGAAGGAAGCGAAATTTGCTCTATACAAAACTCTGAGTCTACCAGTGGCCCTTTATGGACATGAATCATGGACGTTAAAAGAGGCTGACCGGAGAACTTTCGAAAGCCTTCGTTTTCGAGCGAAAAGTGCTGCGTACAATACTCGGAGGGAAACGAGAAAATGATGTGGGCGCAGAGGCTTGAATCATGAGCTGTATCAAGTATACAAAGATGAAAATATGTTGAATCGTATAAAGTACGGCAGACTTCAGTTAGTGTGAATGTCGGAAGAAAGAATAGCGAAAACAATATTCAACAGAGAACCAGATAGGAGCCGGCGACTTCGTTGAAGGCCACGAACACGCTGGCTGCACGCGGTGGAATCGGACCTGGGGACCCTAAACGTTCGGGGGAAATCGGAGGAACATCGCCCAAGACCGACGATTATGGAGCTCTACAATACGGCAGGCATAGCTGTATCGATGCTGTAGCCAACCAGATATCAAGGTATTCACTAGTCATAAAACGAGTTTGTACTATTCCATTAAATTCCACCTCTTTATTGTACCTTTAACAGATACGCATTTCGACCTCAACAGTAAGGCCGTCTTCAGTGTCTCGTACTTGAGATCGTGAGTCGAGTTAAATGCGAGACACTGAAGATATAGTGATGGAAGTGATAAAGTGGAGGAATTAAATGGAATAATTCAAACTCGTCTTATAGCAAGTAAAATGTTGATTAGGGTGGACCCCAATGAAATGAAAATCTAGATGATTTTATGTGGTTGAATTTTTTAGCAAACTTGTAAAAACCCTTATTTCGAGAAACTTTGCAGAAGACTCTATTTATCTAGCTCACCATTTAGCTCACTAAATTAAAAGTCGAGCTTCACAAAATGGTGGCCCTCTAAACATCAGTAATTTTATTCTAACTTTTTTGCTTTCAACACTTTTTAAGCACGCAATGATACATTAATAAATTTTGTTATTTCAGAGTTCTGTGCAATGGAAAAGCAATAAAATCCTTTCTAAGGATCTGTTTCCTTGTAGGCGAAAAAATAACTCATTTGTTGTCGTTGCTGTCGTGGTTCTCGCCAAGACCTTAGGTTTACTTAGAGTACAATGTCAGTTCAGTGTTTGGAATAAGGTGATCGTGGAAAGCTGGATAGCGCATGTTCGCAGATTTCATGAACGATATTGTTCCTGACGTTTCGGAGGTCTTTGACTCATTTTGAACAAAATACCATCGGTGCCACCCCATAAGAGTAAGATCAATCCCAACGAATTCGTTCACATTATTAACGTAAACTCCAACGAACGAACAGGCTCTTACGAAAGAGCCAAAACCATGCTGGGTTTTTACAAGAACCGATCATAAGTCGGTGCACTTTAAAACTCCAATGTAATGTGGGTGACTTCAGTTCTAGAAGGACGATAATGAAAGGTTTTAGCCCTTCTGTAGTAAATTTGTTCCAAATCAGCCCTTGTCTCATTTCTTGTTTTATATACACAAAGGCTAAACTAAATCATAATTTTATTCTCCAAAAATTTTGCCCGATTTCGATTTAAAAACACCTTCATCGTTTGTTTGCCTTTGCAGTAAAGGTAAAAAACAATTGAAACCCATTAATTGTTTTCTTTGTGTGTACCCCGTGTGCATGTTGGAACCAAATGCGAGATTTTGTGCTGTTTTAATGGTTTTAAGCCAACCAATTGTTTAATTACTGTGAGTTTCTTGCTGCTGCGGTACGAGGTGCGCTTCATTCAGAATTACGTTCGACTAATGTTGCTTTTCCATGTTTCTCCATACTTGCCGCCGGCCCATTCCGTGAATGACTGGTGAAACATGGATTTTAACGACAATACATCAGACGCAGAAATGGACATAAAGTTTACTATTCCAGTGATTCAGGAGGTCGTCCAAGGGAAATGTAGTTGGCACCATTATCATTAAACTTGTTTTGGTTGTGGCAGCTTTATGATTGTTTGCTTACACGTTTAGTTATCGAACATAGCTTTAAGTTATGAAAAATCTCGCATTTTAGAATTCAATCAATCCCAATTTTATAACAAACCCTTTCTAATCGACGTTACATATTGTTGCATTTCTTTGGAGCTTTCCGGTTCCTCTGGCATCGTCCACATTTTACGAGGCCACTATCATTATTACCCCCAAATAAAAACGAAGACACGAAAAAAACTGCCATCCACTTACTACTGTGCGTCGCAGCAAACTTCGCAGTAATAAGCAACAGATCTAATGAATGAAATTCGTACGGGTTATGTTGTGATTTTTGACGACTGCTTGTTTGTTCGGGCTGTAGTTAATAATACAGAAGCACTTGGAAAAGACCAAAGTGCGAGAGCCCTCGCCCTCGTACAAATGGGCTCGTAAATGGGCACTATAAAAAAAACTACAAACCAAGTGGATGGTGGTTGTGTACCCAAATTGTGGCCATAAACTGGGCGATGCTCTTCAACGAGAGCGGATCAGTGCGAATCCAAGCTTGATTCTTGAATGGTTTTAAGGGACAATTCTGGTACTTTTTTATTTCGTTGTTCTTGAGCTCATTTTGGGTGGATGATTTTATGGGCCGTCGCACTCGACGAATGACAAACGCGTTTCATGATATGCTGAGATTTTCAGTTGGCGGTGGTAGAAGTGCTGTGAATAATGTCAGTGTTGGATTGGATTACTAATACGTAGGGATGTAGTGGAAAATAGATCATAGATCATATCATTGCTAGAACTGCTACGAATTTTCCAAAAGAAAAATACGGTTATAACAAGCACATTTTGAAACATAATGTTTGGAAGATTTTGTACTAAATTATTTTGGCAACTCCATGGTGATCTTTTTGTTAGTGACTTGGCTAGAAAACAACAACATAAAAAATACTTTAAACATTTTCCAAGTTTGAGACGAAAGTTTTGGAATTCTTGGGCAGAAGGATTATCAACAATAAGAAATAAGTCATGACTAATAAGAAAATTAGACCATTTTTCATATCTATCGTAATTGTTTTTCGATTAAGAGCAGCCACTTGAACTTAGTATAAAAAACGACAGCTAGTCATTTTGCAAACACAATATTTTAATATAATTAGTCAATCATTGGAAATTCCTTCACCTCACATTTTCAAGTTCATTACCACCCCAAACAGCTCGTCAAAAATCGCATTAAAAGCAAATTACCTTTTGGTCACCTCCTCTACTGCTTGACTATTTTTCTCCCACTACCGGCTACTATTGCGGCGGTTCATATTGGATCGTTCCATAAATCATGAACCAGTGGAGCATACCCAAGCCCAATTACACGATCACCAGTTTTTTTTTCATCCGATCCCTACACAGAAGGGTGAGTAATACGCACATGCGTTCCCTCAGAAAGTCGAAATTCCGCCAGACAGATGTGCGTGTGGGTCATTTGTAAGATGATTGCGGTATAAATTATCAAAAATGCGGTTTCGGTACGTTGAGCATTTCGTTTCTGGGGGGTGTTTCAAAAATGTTTACAAAAGTCAACAAAAAGGTTTACCGAAATACTTTTGGTGTGGTTGATGAGCCGGGGACCTTCTCTTTATTGAAAGCCAATGTTCGGTGGACTGCGGTTAGACAACTAGTCGTGGATGGTGGGCTGTGAGATTGAGAGTGTTTGCAACAAGTTAATACGTGGTTTGATAAATATTGGTTGCTATATGGTGTTCAAAGCCGGGTTTAATTGGAAGGGAATCCCGGGGCCGACAGTTTGTGGGGTCCCCAAATATACAAAAAAAAAGTTGGTTTTGGTACATAAGGGGGGTCCGCCCTGAATCCGGTTATGATGGTGAACTATGGTTTTGATGATGTTAATCCTGCCGTTAATGCAAAAGAGTTGTCCAATGAATACGATCGCCGATATAATTACAATTTAAAAGCCCTCAGCACGTCATCTGTTGTAGTGGGTTTGCCAATAGCAATATCTTCGACCAGCGAATAGAAATTTCACAACAATTTTCTTAAACCACAACAATGATATATAAGGTTTCGCATTTAAGCATTAGAGTGGCAATGCATGAGGAGTGTATCATTCCTTGAAATTGAGTTATTTTGTTCTGTCTTGTAGCTTGAACCACCACCGGATTTTGTAAATAGTAATCGTTACACTTACAGTGATAATATTTAAATTCAGAGTGCTTTTATAATCTCAAAAAGTCGTTTTGCTGTTTTTATTCTTGAAAGTGTTCTTTTCCTACATCCGCTCCCTGATTTATCCCAACATAGAAAAAGACAAAAAACGCTACTCAGAAAAATTAACCAAACCAACCATCTTCCACTCGAGATTCTCGAGTCGAGAGAACCCCATTCGCGAAGATTGCATCCAACAAATTTCTCCGATTAAAGAAATCCAAATGTCCAATTTGTATTTGGCTGCCACTGACTGCTCTGCTGCCGCACTGCAGTTGATGCGCTTGGCTCCTTTCGCCATGCATTCCCATCTCCCGGGCGGTGAATTTGAGACTGACAAATTTTGCATTTTCTCACACGGTATGCAAAGAAGCGAGGTGACATCAACCAACCGCTTCTTCTACTGCACAGTTGCCACAAACGATTCCGAGCAAGCATTTGCCAAGATGTGCATCCTCAAATAAATGGACGATAATTAAGTTGGTCAAAATATTGGAATGCTTTCTGATGGTGCTTCCGATGCAGCAGCATCATCAACGCTGGAAGAGCAAACTCCTGTCAAAACATTTAAACCGAAATTAAATTTTAATTAATTTTGTTAATTGTCCGTGATTTGTTCTCGGACCAAAGGTGCCTGTCAGAACAACGCGTTTCAAGATCTGTGTGGTTTATGACAGCACATTAAAGGGCCCAGAAAAAATAGATTATTTTGCTTTCATTTAAATAGTCATTTTTAAATAACCCCCGCCCTCCCTTGACCTTTCAGAGACCAGTAGGATATAAGTTTTATTAGGTATTTATAACGGCCTTATTAATTTTCGAATAATTGTTGGCTTGATTAAAGTATGAATACGACCAATTGAAGAAGTTTCATACAAGAATTTTGTTTCAACACGAGGCGTTTATATTTTATTCAATGAACTTTCTGTGCGGTTCGGAAATCTCGCTTATTCTTCACACATTCGGTTGTTTTGTTTGCTTCTTTTATCCGGGCAAGGGTCTTATAATGCGTACTTATTAAGAATCCTCCGCTAGCAATCTATAACACAAGGCAGCAGGCCCAAGAATCAATAAATCAAAACGCCACCAGACTTTGATGCCTCCTGGCCGAGGCGTTCCGTTGTGTTCCGTGTGGCAAGAGTGGCAAAAGGCGAAAAAGCTTGCACTGCAGGAGGCTTTTTGTCATCATCATCATCATCGTATCATAGGTAAAGGCCACGGAGTGTGTTTTTGTTCTTTTGCTGGCATTCGATTTGAGACCAAAAATGGGAAATTGATTTCCCCCGGAGACGAAAAATGAGCGGGCATGCTGGGTTTAGGTTGCTTTAATGTTGGTCTATTGTTGTTGCTATTATACCGTTTGAGTCGGGAGCGTTGTACTATGGGAGACGATCGTTTGATGGTCACTTTGAAATTGGAAGTTATTATCCAACGATATGTTGAATAATTGCATGCTGCTGCTTTACTTTAAATTGAAAATTAGCACTAGGTTTGAGTATAAATGTTATGCTGATGGTCGGAAGAGTATGAAACGACTATAATTTGCTTTTAGATGACCCACCTTTTGCTCACTTTGGATGAAGTCAATGGAGTAAATTATAAAAACGAAACTCAATCTTAGGCTGGTTTCGAAGCCGACGACATGAATCTCCAAGCTCCAGAGAGCTGATTAGTTAGGAAAGAAGCGGATACGAATTTGGTGGATCTGCTAAACCCCAAGTCTTGGTGTCAGGTGGGACACAAAACAGACCTGACACGACGACCTTCCGACGAGACAGGAGGTTTGCGCAGGCCCAATAAGCTGCCTGAAAAACCAATAATTACGAACAATATACGAGATAATGCGACTCGATATAATCGGCAAAAACGTAGGCGACGAATAAAGGATCACGAATGGAAGTTTGGAACATGGAACTGCAAGTCGCTAGGTTCCGCAGGTTGCGACAGGATGATCTACGATGAATTACATCCCCGCAACTTCGACGTCGTGGCGCTGCAGGAGATTTGCTGGACAGGACAGAAAGTGTGGAAAAGCGGGCATCGTGCGGCTACCTTCTACCAAAGCTGTGGCACCACCAACGAGCTGGGAACCGGCTTCATAGTGCTGGGTAAGATGCGCCAACGCGTGATTGGGTGGCAGCCAATCAACGCAAGGATGTGCAAGCTTAAGGATTAAAGGCCGTTTCTTCAACTATAGCATCATCAACGTGCACTGCCCACACGAAGGGAGACCCGACGACGAGAAAGAAGCGTTCTACGCACAGCTGGAGCAGACATACGATGGATGCCCACTGCGTCAAAATCGTCATCGGTGACATGAACGCACAGGTAGGAAGGGAGGAAATGTATAGACCGGTCATCGGACCGGATAGTCTGCACACCGTATCGAATGACAACGGCCAACTGTGCACAAACTTCGCAGCCTCCCACGGAATGGTAGTCCGAAGCACCTTCTTTCCCCGCAAAAATATCCACAAGGCCACATGGAGATCACCTAACCAAGAAACGGAAAACCAAATCGACCACGTTCTAATCGACGGTAAATTCTTCTCCGACGTCACGAACGTCCGCACTTACCGCAATGCGCATATTGAATCCTAACAATACCTCGTTGCAGTATGCCTGCGCTCAAAACTCTTGACGGTGTACAACACGCGTCGAAATCGGACGCCGCGGCTTAACATTGGACGGCTACAAGACGGTAGATTAGCCCAAGGATACGCGCAGTAGCTGGAAGTGGCACTCCCAAAGGAAGAACAGCTAGGCGCAGCTTCTCTTGAAGATGGCTGGAGAGATATCCGCCATTGGTAGCACCGCAAGCGCTGCACTTGGCACGGTGCCCCCAGATCAGAGGAACGACTGGTATGACGGCGAATGTGAGCAGTCAGTGGAAGAGAAGAACGCAGGCTGGGCGAGATTGCTGCAACACCGTACGAGGGCGAACGAGGCACGATATGAACGGGCGCGAAACAGACAAAACTCGGTTTTCCGGAGTGAAAAGCGCCAGCAGGAAGATCGAGAACATGAAGAGACGGAGCAACTGTACCGCGCTAATAACACACGAAAGTTCTATGAGAAGTTGAACCGTTCACGTTAGGGCCACGTGCCACAGCCTGATATGTGTAAGGACATAAACGGAAGATGGCAGTATGGTGATGGACCTGGGAGAACGCGTGCAGGACCTAATTTTACTGGTTCCGGATCTCCAGGAAATCCAGGAGGAGATTCACCGGCTGAAGAACAATAAGGGGCCGTCCAGAAACCACGTGGTCATATATGGGGGAGGGGGGTTTGGAAAATGACCACGATAAGCCACATGGGGGGAGGGGGGTGTTGCTCTCGAACCACGTGGTTTTTTTTACACGAAAAACTTTTGGTGAATAACAATAGCGGTGTAAAAAATACAAATCATTGAAATTTAATTTTAATCATTAAACGCAAAGCGCATCTTAGGGCCGATGCCTACGTAGCGTTTTTTCAACTCAGCGTTAAAAATACGTAGGTGTGCATCGAGAAAAACCAGTAACGCAGCGTCGGTCGCAACGCCCATGCATATCTGCGTTATTTGACCAACTTAGCCTTAGATCCTATTTCAATAAAAAAAAATAAACAAAAAAACAGGTTGCGATTCAGTCTCAATATCCACAAAAAAAAATTTGGGAAAGAAAAATGAAAACATATTTTTTTAAATTCCGCCGGAGATGGTTTTTGGCATCACGCCGCCGACACTTTTGCATCAGCGGACTGCAGTTACAATTTTGAAAACTGTTCATGTTTTTACAATAATCCAAGAAAAATCTTCAAAAGAATTTCTTGTGGATATTCGGGAAAAATCCAGTAAAGAAATTTCCTGTAAAAACTTTGACCTTACTTCATACAATCCTGATAAAATGCTAGCATTAAGAATGTTTTTTGAACAATTCACTCAATTCTGGTCATGAAAAAAAAAAACAAAACATCTCCAGTGTAAATTCGGAAAAAAATTCCATGTGAATTCTGTCTGAAAATTCAAAACAGTCTCGTGGGAAATACATATAATTTTTGGTGGAAAAAAATGTTCATATTTTCATATTTTTTTTAAACATTCCAATGAATTTCTTCGACAAGTTCTTCAAAATCTTCACCAGAAATTCTTTTTCATTTCCAAAATAAGTTTTTCGAACATTTTAGGGAGTGCACTTCAAAATGTTCAGTCTCCAGTTAGCCTTACGAGCAAAGGCGTAGGATTGCCAATCCGGAGATGACGAGTTCGATTCTCGTTCCTGTCTAGGATGTTTTCGGGTGGGAAACATTGTCGACACCCTAGGTATAATGTATCCATCGTACTTGCTACACAAGATATATAATCGTGCAATGGCTGGCATTTAAAACTTTCAATTTATAACTGAGGAAATGCTAATAAACTAAGTTGAAAAGCAGAATGGAATATGGAATATGAAGCCATAGAAGAAGAAGAAGACTTCTATTTTTTTCAAGAAAAAATCTTCGGAATTTTCATGAGATATTAAATAGCCAATGCCACATGAAACACTTTGATATTACCGTTGATTTTTTTGTTTTTGGGTTTTTTTTTTTAATTTGGAATTTTGAAATGAAAATTTTTACGCTCTTTGTGAATTCTATCAATTTTTTAAAAATTTTCCAAGTATTTTTTATTGGAGGCATTATTTAGAATTTCCACGGAAGAGTCTATCTTAGAGTTATCTTCAAAAAATACTATGGATTTTTAAAGAATAAATCTTGAGAATTCTCAAGGTTCATGTTTTTTTGAATTTGCACCATAAATTCTTCCAAAATTTCATCGGGAATTCATTCTTCTTCGGGAGGTCATTTTGTTTTCTTTGTAGGTTCCGCTAAACATTGCTTTAAATCTTTACCATGCAAAGAAGCACAAGAAATGATTTAGAAATTTTAAGGTATTTTCACATCAGAAAATCTTTAAAATTTTGATTTTATTTTCCAAGGAATTCCGATTGGAATTGCTTCTAAAGTACAACCTTCTCAAGTACCACAAAAGTACATTTTTTCCGTTATTTCCACTTGTAAAAACATCGGAATATCCTCGGGAAATTCATTATTGGTGTTTCAGATGAACTTTTTTCGATTTTCTACTGGAACATTTTAGGAATTTCCATCGGAAATATTTTGGCATATTCCGAATAATTTCTTTTGGTAATTAAAAAAACTGCTGAAAATTTCTAAAAATTTCTTTTAGAAAACGAAAAAAAATTCAAACGGAAATTTTGAAGAATTTCCTTTGACGATCCATTAAAGTGGCCCAGGATTTTGAAAAAAAATCCTTAGAGATTCTGTAAAAAAAGTAAGCTGTAATTTTTTCTAATATATACTGGAAATGCTTCGGAATTTGATGTTTATTGGAATTTTCATCTTAAATATGCATTTCGGATCCTTCTACGGATTCTTCTAGTTCTTCAAAATTCCTACCGAACATTTTTCGGAACTCTCCCACAGAATTTCGAAAAAAAAAGTTGTTGAAATACTGAAGATTTTTCCATGGAGACTCCGAAGAATTTCTTCTCAATATTCTGAAGGGTTTCTCTTGCAACTCCAGAATAATTATTCTTAAAAATTAGGAAGATCTTGGAATTTGAAATTAATCCAAGCAATAAATGTAGGCAAAAATTTAGGATTAAGAAGCCTAGTTTTTATGATATTGAATAATTAGGATAATTGTTCGAAAAATTTAATAATGCACCTAATTAGAATATTTAGGTGCATTATTAAATTTTTCGATCAATAATGCACAAAATTCTAGTAGTGCGTATGAAAAAGGTTATGACATAGAGAAGCTTGCATTTGCAAAAATCAACATGAAATTCCGAATAAAATGCTTTTTAAATTCATAGAAGGGTCTTAGAACTAAGAAGATTCCTGCGATATGAAAAAAGTGGCAGTGTTCCAGAAAAAAAAAACACTCCAATTCCTAAAACAATCTAGGTTAAAAAATAGTGTTATAATAACGATTGCAATTGAATTCCAAAACAAATCTCAACCCTTTCAGGACGGATGGGTCATATATGCCTAGCATTTTAGATGGTCTATTAAATCACAAAAGAGAGCTAGGCCACCATTTTATTCAGTAAAATTGTTCATCTAGATATTGGCTTTACAGAAAAAATATGAGAGCTCAAATTTGACTGACTCTGAAAACTCAGATATCCGAAACCTTGGGAAGATTTCGATTCTAAGAGCATGCAAATGAAGTTGAAATGTTTGAATCATTCTGAACACTCAGATAAGATGGGTTATCCTGAACGTTAAGCCAGTGATTAATATTCAGGAATACGAGATGCTCAAGGTACTCCAAAATGCTCTCAAGTTCAGCCCACGACTTCTCGGGTGATCAATTAAGACATTTGCAATGTCCTCATCATCGGTATGTACCCAATCCGATGAAATAAGCATATGATCCTAATTTTCATTAACATGAGATCCAAGAGACGAGGTACCCAAAATTATCTCATTAGTCAACATCAAGTTGCACAATGACTATGAGGTTTTTTCGCAAACGTTTTTTGTAGGGCCTTAGAAGCACTGGGTTTACGGACTTGAATGTTTAAGTAGTTCAAACATTACGACTTCCAGGACGTTTTTTAAAACCTAAAAGTTTTGTATAACCTAAGTCGAGTCAAGTACGAAACACTGAAGTCGACCTTATTGTTGAGGTCGAAATACGTATCTGTCAAGGTACAATCAAGTGGTGGAATTAAATGGGAAGGTACAAACTCGTCTTATGACAAGTAAAGACATTCCATTAAAAAGCTCATATAATTTTCTTAACTAAAAAGCCTGTAGTAGCCTTAACTAAACTAAAGTTCTTAACTAAAAAGTCTGTCATATGAACCCAATGAACCTAATGGGATATTATATCATATATCATTCATAATTTGGTTAATTGGATAAATCGAATGATCCAAACTCCAAAATGATAATTGATCTATAATACATTCATTCCTCTATGAGTCGCTTATGAAAGGACCATTGGCTGAAGCATATTCGAGATGTGGAATAGAAGTTTCTTGGGAAATTATTCGAAAGACATCAGAGTGCCCGAGAAAATATTTTTAGTATGACATCATTGGAATCCACGAGTCAATATCACACTAATATTTCAATGGAGAATTAGAAATTTTGAGAGATGAGACCGCTCTAGCTTGAAAATCTTTTTATTAGAGAAAAAATAGAAATTTTCCATAATAGAACAGGAAATTGCCAATGAAGAAATCAGGGTATGAGTATTAATTAAAAATAGAATTACTACAAATAATGCAAAATTTCCATAAACAGTTGAAAATTTTCCACAAAACAATAATAAATTAGCACTTGTAAAAGCAAAAATTGCAATTATGTATTTAAAAAAAATCACCAATAAAGAAATTAAAATAATATAGGGTTATTTTGGAAAATTTCTAAACCATTAAAAAAATTTCTCGAAATTTTTATAACATATTCGCGAGTCCGCATTTTTTTGTATCCTCCTGATGCATCGAAGGTATGCGAGTTCTAGATATCCTAATACCTGATACACATTACAACATGATAACATCATCAACATTTTCGAATTAATGAAAATTTATAATTTCCATGGTGGGTTTAGTTTGATTTTGAATCAGTTGAAATTGTCCATCTTCAAAATTGTTCGGATTACCCATACGTTTTAGTTACATAGGGTTTTTCTTAAATTTTTGAACTTGAAAAAAAAAACAACGTCGTCAAAGGGGCCCCCTCCTGCCAAATGACCACGATAGACCACATGGGGGGAGGGGGGGTTGAAAATCTTCAAAAATATGACCACGTGGTTTCTGGATGGCCCCTAAAGCCCCTGGGGTTGACCAACTACCAGGAGAGCTACCACGTCAAAGACGAAGTACATAATAGGAAGAGGTTCAAGAGAAGACAATGTGAGGAGGAATCCTACATCAGACTGAAGAGAGAAGCCAAGTGGATCGGACTAGTCAACACGTCAAAGACGAAGTACATAATAGGAAGAGGTTCAAGAGAAGACAATGTGAGCCACCTACCGCGAGTTTGCATTGGTGACGACGAAATCGAGGTGTAGAAGAATATGTGTACTTGGGCTCACTGGTGACTGCCGAAAATGATACCAGCAGAGAAATTCGGAGACGCATAGTGGTGGAAATCATACGTACTTTAGACTCCACAAGACGCCCGATCGAATAGAGTTCGTCGCCGTACCAAACTGACTATCTACAAAACGCTTATAAGACCGGTAGTCTTCTACGGACACGAGACCTGGACGATGCTCGTGGAGGACCAACGCGCACTTGGAGTTTTCGAAAGGAATGTGCTGCGTACCATCTATGGTGGGGTGCAGATGGCGGACGGTACGTAGAGGAGGCAATTGAATCACGAGTTACATGAGCTACTGGGAAACCAACCATCGTTCACACCGCGAAAATCGGAAGACTGCGGTAGGCCGGACACGTAGCCAGAATGTCGGACAGTAACCCGGTGAAAATGGTTCTCGACAACGATCCGACGGCGCGGTGCGCAGCGGTCAAGGTGGATCGATCAGGTGGAAGATGACTTGCGGACCCTCCGTAGACTGCGTGGTTGGCGACGTGTAGCCATGGACCGAGCCGAATGGAGAAGACTCTTATATACCGCACAGACCGCTTCGGTCTTAGTCTGAATAAATAATAATAATAATGATAATAATAACCAATCGACTCAGCTCGACGAATTGAGATGATGTATGTCTGTGTGTATGTGTGTGCGTGTGTGTATGTGCGTGCGCATAATAAAATTCACTCATCTTTTAGGCACTTATCTTGATCCAATTTGTTTTCAATAAGTTGCATTTGACGGGGAATCCTGTCCTATTGTTTTCTATTGAAAATTGGCCATACTATGGGATCAAAAGTTATGGCCAAAATACGATTTACAGTCGTCTCTCCACATCTCGATATTGAAGGGACCATCGAGATAGGGAGAGATCGAGGAACGGAAAGAAAATCAAAAAAAAAGATCCAAAAAAAGTTCGTTGCTATGAAAAACGACAACAAAACAAATGTCATTTCTTGTTGTTGATATGTTTGTTACTGCCCAAAGATGGTCTAGTAGCCTAACAATTTGAACATATTGACATAAGGAGAGAAAATTTGGAACAAAATATGATCAGAACACATCGAGATAGAGAGATATCGAGATAAGGAGGTTATCGAGATGTAGAATGCCCAAATGTATGTAGATTGAAGGGACTGAGGAAATCATCGACATAGGGAGAGATATCGAGATAAAGAACATCGAGATGTAGAGAGTCGACTGTATATACAAAAAAACACGCTAAGAAATTCTCACTCAATTTTTTTAGTATGTCTGATGTACGAGAAAGGCACAAACACCGCTAGGTGGATCAATCAGGGTTTTCTTTTAAACAATTACAGCCACTACTCTATTAACTCTAGGCTCTATTAACTCGACACAAACCTGAGCTGATCTTTTGAAAAGGATAAATTCTCTCAATGGCACAAGGAAATACACACCCATCACTCATTCAATACAAGGTACCCAGATAACTGATCCAGTAACTGTTGCCGAAAAACTCTGAGAATACTTTGCCAGAATTTCAGCAATATCCAATTATGGAGACGAGTTCATCAAGCGAACACAGCCCTCTACCAACTCTCTAGGCGAACTGGTTTTTATTAGAAGTCCGGATAGCCCAATGGATCTGATTTTTTACAAGTTGGGAGCTCTCCTACGCATTGGCGTGCTGCAGTGAAAACTCCGTCGTATGAAATGAAGTAAGCTGAAATCGGCTACTCCCTTTTAAAAAACATTTCTCCCACCGGGAAAATTGTCCTTTTGGACTCCAACAACAAACTGTGGACAGATGGTAGCCTCCCGAAAGAATGGTAGGAAACCCGGGCAGAAGCCATGAACAGAATAACAAAACATGATATGGACTTGATTGATATAAGAGATAAAAGAACAGGCAACAATATCAAAAATTTGCCCCGAAATATCATTTAAATATCAAGATATGCTATGGATAAGAACAAACTAATGGCACATGATATTGATCACTTATTACAAATAGCACAACTTGATCTTCTGATGATATTCTAGTGCAAAATTTTGATATTATCGTCTGATCTTTCATCTCTTATATCAATCATGTCCATATCTCATTTTGATATCTTATCAACATTTGATATTATTGAGCTATTTTCGTCTACTCGGGAAGTCTCGTCGTTCCTATTCTCAAATCAAACGTACCAACGCAACGCAGGACCCGTCTAAATTTCACCCCATTTCCCTCACTAGCTGCTCCGGCAAAATTTTCGAAAGGATGGTCAAAAGACGGCTCAAAGAGTTCCTGGAGTTCAACAAACTGCTAGACAGCAGACAGCATGCATTAGGCTTTGGGACAGTTCGTCGAATGACATTTCGTCGAATGACGTTTGGTCGAATGACATTTAGTCGAAAGTACATTTGGTCGAAGGGACATTTAGTCGAATGGACATTTAGTCTAATTGAAATTTAGTCAAATGGACATTTAGTCGAATGGACATTTGGTCGAATAGACATTTAATCGAAAAGACATTTAGTCGAATAAAAATTTAGTCGAATTTATGAAAGTGTTTAGTCGGTAATAGGTAATTAGTTAAATAGATAATTCGTCAATAGATTTTTGATTAAATTTGAGTAAATAATCCACAAGACACATTGATAAACTGATTAGAGGAATTCAGTAGACGTGAGGAAGTTCAATCAGCAGCAGAATAAACGAATACAAATGTCAATGAGGTTGCAGAAACACCAGGGTATCCAGCAGCTAACAGAAACTGCTGGAGACCCTGGTGGAATACAGAAAAATTAAATCCTACAGAAATTGCAAAATATTAGGTACTGATGGTGAAATACCACCCTCCAATCTATTTTTCGGCACATGGTCAAAAACCCATGATACCAATGTTATTTTGCCAATACTTCATCGTAGTCGGCTTTGGAACATTTAGTCTAATGACATTTCGTCGAAAGGACGTTTAGTCGAATGACAATGGATTTCTCGCGCTTAGTTTCATAGGGGCATAACTGTATTGATCGATTTCTCTTTGTCGATGTTTTCTTTTAATTATTGTACCAAATTGCGCTAGTTTGTCGATGATTTAATGGTTTGGTGTGATAAAGGATGATTGTATCTTGCACCAGAATCAATAATCACGGTTGTAACTTTTGAAACAATTGAGTTATTAACTAAATATAAAATCGATTAAGAGAAATCGATCAATACAGTTACGTCCCTATGAAACTAAGCGCGAGATTTCTTATTCTTTTCATTGAAACTCTTTCTTTCACACAATATTTACGCAATTATTAGTTCAGAATAATATTTCAACCATAATTCGTTAATTATTGTGTAAAGTGAGGGTGTTTCCCGAATAACATCGAAGCCAATACTGATTTACGCGCCAGCCTTGCTATGCAAGGTTGTCAGTATCGTGTTTCTTTGCCCGACTAACCCGAGAGAAATCCTCAGGGCAGGTTCTCCAATCTCTCAGAATCCAGTTTCGAATCCCCGAATGCCTGCACTTACTCACTCTAACTCTCGCCAACGAATTTAACCGATATCCCAAATCCAATCCTTACGGAATCTAAATAAAAACTCTTCTCGCTTCAATAAATCGGACCAATACTTTCGTTGCTTTTTACAGTGACGTCATTACTTTTATTGCGTACTAAAAGTTTTAGTTTTTCTGTACCTAATCATCCCTAGTTCTATCTCATCTTGAGTGTGTTTGATTGTGGCTTATCAATACAGGCACCAGATTTTTCGTTGCGGCCGATGATGTCTGTTACTCTTCTCTCGATGCTGCGCTCCTAGTATCGGTGGTCTGGGGCCACCGGAATTACGGACCTGTAGGCACTTGTGCGGTTCTCCACCGATCGGGCGGACCTCAACTCACGGACACGTGTACGACGTTGGTGCTTGGTCGTCGTTCTATGTTGCGTCCACGTGTTGGGTTACAGGTGCGATCGTTACCACCGTTTATATGGGTGTCTGCGGGATCGATTCTAAACGATCGACGATCAATTGCCGACGGCTTGAAACCAAATTCGCCCGGGTGACCAGTTTCCCTTCCGCGCCTGCGAAATAGGGTTGTCGAAAAGGCTGGGCTCCGCGGTCTTGGGTGAGGTCCTTCGCAGAAATACGCGGTTAACGATGCCAATATTGCCTGGATGCAAACACGCCGGGGGCGACGGCACGGTTGACGACAAAACCAAACCAGAAAGAAAAAGCCACGTGGTGTGACTTTTTCCTCTTGCCTTGAATAACGCCTTCGGCGTTTACTGATTATTAGTTTGTCCAAAATACGAGCATTCTACGGATGATTACTAAACATCTCGTGAATCACCAGTTGGGATAAAAGATTCCGTCTAATCTTCTCACTCTTGATCTAATGGACTTTTGAAACTTGTTCCCAATTGTAGGATTAGATTTAAGAACGTTTTCTTGGAGAAATAACTTTTCCATCAAACTTGAGCACACGCGTTTGGATGGTTTCAAGCGAACTTTAGAAAAATCGAGTTCTTGAAGAGACAAGATCTAGATGGTCCCAATGACCACAAGTTTTACTAATACTAAAAACCGATCTTTGGCGGAAGTTATAATATTCAGGTCTTAGCTAAGTTTGATGATCGTAGGTATTTTTTCAAGTTCTCACGTCTACTATCGCCTAAATTCTATTCTGAACATTTTAATATTCATTCGAGTTCACTCGGTTGCCAGAGCAGTCAAGAATGTGTTTGCCATAAATTGATTTCAAGCGAACTACGGTACAACAGCAAACGTCGGATTTTTTAACTGTTACAATTGGCCGAAAATTTAATTCCGACCAAATGGTCGTATGACCTAATCTATTCGACGTCATGTCTATTGACGAAACATCATTCAACTGAATTTCTTTTGATGAGGTGGAATAGATTCATCGTAGTCGGTTAGAGGGGTTCGCCAAAGTCAATATCCAGTCGGGAATATTTTCGGAATCACTGTTTAAAAAAAAATGACAATTTTTTTTTAAACCTTGTAACATTTTCCGTCTTAGGCTCGCAAATAATTATTAATTCTCGGAATATTCATAGTTTTCGTATTATTTATTCTTTTTATGAACCCATCATTCTTTTGGAAAATATTGGAGCAATAATTATGTGACTTTTATAAACACCACAATAAATCATTCATTTTTAATTGTTATTAACCAAAGTTCTTTTTTCTTTAAAATAGCCATTCGACGGAACGTTGTTGCAATGTTGGACTAAATGTACCAAGATTTTTAATTCAAAAATCCGCTTTTGGACACACGTCATTCGCCAAAATTTACGAAGATTCTTCATTCTAAAATCTGATTTCGACTAAATGTCCATTCGACGTAGTGTCCTTTCGACCAAATGTCCTACGTCTCTAGTGGATTAAAAAATCATTTTCGACTAAATGTCCCTTCGATCGAACTTCCATTCGACGTAATGTTCTTTCGACCAAATGTCATTCGACTAAATGTCATTCGACGAAACGTCTTTCGACGAAATGGTATAGATTCCATGCATTAAGTCACGGGCATGGCACTTCGACGTACTTCGCTGCTCTCAATGAAATCCTTGGGGATGTTAAAGAGAAAGGTCTTCATGGGATGTTAAAGAGAAAAGTCTTTATGGCGAAATTATATTGCTTGACATCGCAAAAGCTTTCAATCGGACTAGGACCCCTTTCGTACTGGAAAAATTAGCAGACTTTGGAGTAAGATTCCGCACACTCACCTTCCTGAGAAATTTAATAGCCTTCCAGAGAAAACCGGCGTCCAACAGGGTTCTGTTATAGCGGTCACTCTGTTTCTGGTCGCATTGAACAACCTCTTTAAAACATTATCAGAAAACATCCATGGGTTCGTTTACGCAGATGATTTTCTACTCGTGTTCATTGGTGTTTGAGGTGAACCGGTCTAGGGCCGAAAACCTCATTAATAAAGACAATAATAATAAGTGGTCATTGATCCCACCACTCCATTGACCAGAATACGAGCCCAAGCTGCTATTAGCGCCGTGCCAAATTGGGCTACCAAACATGGGTACCAGATCTCAGCCAAGAAGAGCATCAGTTGTCATAGCTGCACCACAAGGCCTACCTGGATTACCCATACCGCTGAAGAAAACGATACAAATCCTCGGCGTGCTTATTGATCGTCCTATATCCTTCGCACCGCATATTAGCACTGTTAAAGTAGCCATCCGCGGCCGAATAATCTTATAAAAACTATCTTGAAAGAACTTTGGACAAATAACAGACGAAATCGCTTCCAGGTAGCAAAGGCCATCGTGAACAGCCGTCTATTATATGGACTGGAAATCACCCATACCGCTATGGACTCGTTAGAGAGCACACTTGAGCCCGTATATAACACATACGTCCAGATTATACCAGGACATCTCCTTTCAACTCTGTCTGAATCGGCCTGTGTCGAGGCCAGTATTCTACCTTTTCGTTTACTTGCCATTGCTAACTTTTGTAGAAGAGCCTCCAATTTCCAAGGTTCATTGGAATGGGCCCAAATCATGGGCTTCCGACGAAATGAATATCGACAACCATATTAAGGCAAAATTCCGTGCTGGTGATAACTCAGCCGCTGTTCGCAAATCCGTTGCTGAAATGCTCGGAACGACATACCGGTACGGGTACCACAAATATCGTTCCACTGATGGCTCGAAATCCAATGCTGGTGTCGGAATCGACCTTACTGGGGCTACCAGACACACCTTACTCAGCCTGCCTGCTTAATCTATATACATAAAAATGAATTTCTGTCTGTCTGAACCTTATAGACTCCGAAACTACTGAACCGATCGGCGTGAAAATTTGTATGCACAGGTTTTTGGGGCCGGGGAAGGTTCTTGAGATGGTTCGAGACCCCTCCCCCCTTTGCAGAGGAGGGCTCCCATACAAATGAAACACCAATTTCTTCACAACTCGAGAATAATTCAGATAATAAATCCATTTTAGGCGAAACAAAGTTCGTCGGGTCTGCTAGTGTACAATATTTTCAGCCGAAACAGCCGCCATATTTCACGCAGCCATGGTCCCTTGTAATGATCTGATATTAATCTTAACAAACTCGGCTAGCGTACTCTCCGCTATCCGTTCCGAGTCCCTACTCACCCGTGGATACAAGCCATCGTCAAACATGCGCTGCGCAGCCAGGGACGGTTTTCGCCGGGATTCCAGGACACTGTGTTGTCCCCGGAAATGTTAAAGCTGCCCACCTTACAGGATCCGGACACTCTGGACCACTTTTTTCTCCCAATATTGCACCAAAGTACCTTCAAAAGTGGACAACCAAAATGGTGAACGATGCTGGGAACAGAACGTGGCTGAACCAACGATCCACCGCTCTCAGTAAGGTCAAAGCAACGGTTAAGCCTTGGAATGACCTACACAATCTCAGAGATCAGCGGATTGTATCCCGCCTCACGACAGGCCATTCTAAATTGCCATAGAATATGGGTGGCACTCCATTCCGGAAAATCTGTGTAGTATGTGGAATTCATTCGTCTGTCGAACATATCATCTGCACATGTCCTATTTACGATATCCCCCGAAACGTACACGAATTCTCCACCAGCATCCGCAATGTTATGTGCCTTCAGTTTCTTTCTTTCACCATGAATATATGGACGAGTCATTCTTCGGGAATTCGTCAGAATTTGATGTACAATGCGGCCACTTTAAAAATTGCAATTTGTTCTTGTTGTTTATTTGTTTTGGAATCTACGCCTGGTCGTCCCTTATTTCGCAAAGGTGCGAAATGTTTTGCTTTCTTAGCTGGAAAATGTTCATATTAATAAAAAAAATATACCCCAAACATTTTCAGACCGGTAGTTGGACGCTAAGTGGTCCCTCAACGGACTTGAAGAAATAGATGAAGAGGTCTCAAAGCATGTAGTGTCGAGCACGCTGCTCTTGTGTACGCGCCATATGTATTGATATGTTTTCAGCGTTCAGCAACCTCAACGTGTCATAATACATTAATTTTTGGTAATAACGGTTTCGCCATGATATGATTAGCGTTTACCTAGATTACGACTTTTGTAAGGGAAAAATGGAGAAAAAAAAGCTTCATTCGAAAGTCTTCTGTGTTTAGTAGCAAGCCCCGGAAATCTGCTCACATGTCTATTATAATCTTGCTTCACCTCAAGATGCAATTTACAAATTTTGCAGTTGGGGGTAATTGGTGATTATGGAACCAACAATCATCTTTCATGTTTCTCCAAGAGGAATTCAGTTTCGTGACATTTTTCAACAATATGAACATTTTTCAGCTACGAATCCAACACATTTCGCACTTTTGCAAAATAAGGAACGGCCTAATGTACACCTCCGGAAACAATTATAACACATTTTGCTGATTTTCATTCAAAACTAGCGAAAGAAACCTAGCTTTGCCCGGGTGTTGCAAATGTCACAATAAACTATTTGCAGCAACCCACTCTAGATCAATCTCCGTGCGTTTGTTTTGTTTTCCTCAGCATCTGATTCAAAATTGTTTCTAATCATTTTTTACATTTCCTCGTTAAATTCACCAACTTTTTGTAGATACAAACCTTGCGGATCCCAAAACAAATTGATTAGGGAAAAAATCTTGCAAATCGGTCAACCCGTTCGCGAGTTAAATCGTCAGAAAGGAAAACTCAACTCATTTTTATTATATAGAAGATGATCATCTTTGAGGATCAAAATCTCGATTCCTACCGATTAGATCTAGCACATATTTTGCCTCCCTAACAAAATGACAAAAAAATTCAATAATTAGCTCAATTGTCTAAGACGAGAACGATCGTAGTAAGCACCGCGAACGGATGTGAAAAAAAAAATCTCGTGTCAAAATCGTGCGATTGCAAATCATCGGCGAAATAATAAGATTCGGCCGGTTGTGATTCCAAAGATAGTGTGGCGAAGTGACAATCAGGAGCTTTTTATATCAGTTTAAACTTTTTTATGTCGTTTAAGAAAAAGTGACAATTTTGTGGGTATGTTATAACTAGTTTCCAGTATCCTTGGTTCATCGAGGTTATGTTGTTACTACCACGAACGCTACCACATGATCGTGTATATTATTCGGGATCAAGAAAAAATGCATTTATAAATGGATTAGAAAAACTGCAAGGTGAAAAATGAAAGAAAAAAAAGTGTTTCCGAAATCAAATTGAATGATTCCTTAGTTGTTTTCTACTGGTGCCGTCAATGTATGTGTTGTGTATGTTTGGAAGAAGAGCGAAGTTGCTTGGCTTTTTCTTCTGTTTCATGTTGTGATAGTTGTTGGTACAGTGCTGATCCGTCAAAAAAGAATCCCATTTCAAGCTATGTGTACCCACACTAGGATTATTTTCCTCGATCCAGAAAACCTCTGTGGTGAATAGTGGAAACACCTGAAGGCGCTAGGAAAATTTGGTGAGATCTATCCTTGTAGCCTTATGTTGAATGAACCATATGTTGTTTTCATGTCTTTTCATAAACCTGTTGTAGGACAGTCATAATTATCTTTCTTAATAAATTATCTCTTGTTAGTTTTATCAATACTAGCAGCATTTATTCCCGTCATGATAATGGATCATCGCTCTCACCGACAGTATGGAGGTCGGAAAAAAATGTTCAAAGGGCCTCTTGTAATTTAGTTTTTTTGCCATTCAATCTATTCTTTATAAAAATAAATAGAATTTTCCATATATTTCATACAATAAACTTTTACTCTATATTCTGTAGCTATATATATTTTCTGACACTCTTATTACATTCATAGTAAACATTGTATTCTTCAATTTTATTAAGTGTTTGTATTTGTTGTATTCCCTATGTTACTTCTTTATCTTCTTTATCTTAATATTTTTATATAATTTTTAAATTAAATTCTTGCAGATCTGACTGTATTTATTATATTTCTATTATTTTTAAACGTATAAAATGTAATTAGAAAACTTCTCATTATATTCATAACTGATTGAATTTGACTTTATTGATAGTGGACCATCTAAATTGTAGCACGTTTTAGCTCTTTATCTTTCCTACCTTCATCACTTTATAAATTTATATATTCATAAAAATTACCATTAAATACGTACAGGGCATCGTTTGCTGCTTTTGCCGCGGATATTGTGGGAGTCCCAGGTATCCGGTTCACGCTTCAGTAAGCAACGGTGGCTCTTTTCGACCTTCTACTCCCTTAGTGGTTAGTACGAATAAGGGCGTCCTTGTGAAGTTTTGCTGTACCTGTTATAATCAACTAGTACATCCCGTTCCCAACACTTCCTGAAGAAATCTTTTTTGCTTCAGAAGTGAATCCTTTTTGTAGTACTAGTCTTCGTAACAAAAAGGGCACCATTACGGAGCATGAGATCTGATCAAATTATTCGTAGTGCTACTTGATCAACACCCCCAGCTGGGTGAGGGATAGAGAGTGACACACACACACAAAACAAAAAAAAAAAAAAAACACACACACACACACACACACACACACACACACACACACACACAATTAGCTCAATTGTCTAAGACGAGTTTAGTACTTTCCATTACCACTACGTTTTGTTATCTTTATAGATACGTATTTCGACCTCAACAGTGAGACCGTACTTGTCTACGACTTACTTGACTCGACGTACTTAACTCGACTTGTCGACACTACTGAGACTACTGAGACTACTCATCCTTACAACAAAACGTAGTGGAATTAAGTGGAAAGTACTGAACTCGTCTTAGACAGTTGAATACATTCCACTAAAAGAGTTTAAATATTTTTTCTGACAAAAAGACTGTTATTTGTATGTATAGTCACTGAAAATGCACGTTTCAGTTGGAAATAATTATAAAGGCACTCCACCTGTATTGAGTCCCATTTAAAAGTGGTGTCTTTAAAAATATTTACAAATTAAGCGTGCCTTTTATAGTAAACATCCCAACAAACAATTTAAGCTGAGAAAGCTGAAGAAGCTTATTTTAACGAAGAAATAAGAATAATAATCAGAAATCGCTTAGCTAACTAACAACGATGAAAGAAATTTTTTTGTTAAATATCTTGGCTGTGCGTATGCCAGCACATGTTCCGAAATGGACAAATTGATATGAAATTTGCGAAAAAAAATCCACGTGTCTTGGAGGCATCAAACCCTCAACCTCCTACTCTCTAGATAGGCGTGATAACCCCTACACAACAAGACCACTTAAAGGTCACGTTTGCGGAAAAGTCATTAGAATCCGAGTACGCGTGATTGGGTGGCAGCCAATCAACGCAAGGATGTGCAACCTGCGATAAGAGTCCCCAATATCAAGTGTGATAAAAATCCTGTAATCGCTAAAATTGCTTCATTCTATCTTTACAAACATAGAACACAATGTAGGCGACAATTCGCCTCACTACCCGCTGAAATTGTGTTTGGACTTCGCTGGGTGAAACCATCCAGGTGTCATGCGAGCCTTCCCCGAAACGCATACAAACCCAAATTGTTTGGCTGTCGAAAAACCCGGGTCTTAATTACATCGTAAAGATCTTACAGATAGCAGATAGAGATCCTGTAGGCTTCAGAATAACTGTCATTACCTCTTCTCTCTTTGTTGGTTCCCCAAATCCGTGAAGCGATGCCGCTGCTCTAGGTTGCTAGCCGGTACACGCACACACTTACACACACGCATGCATCGACCGTCGAGCGGTAGTTACTAGTCATACGCGAACGCGCCCCGTTCAACGACTCGGCGGTCCAACACACGCCTTCTTCAAGTGTGCACGCGTCGCGGGGGAAGGGAGGCTCCAATTCCGTCAAATAACTTCTTCCGATGAGAACTGACCAATCAAACCACGATACCAAACAACCCCCGAAACGGAATCCGAAACCGAACTATCAACCGGCGAGAATCTTCCACTCCTGAAGCCCCGCGACGTAATCTTCGCAGACGGATCTACGTCTAGCCTGCCGACAACGCGCACTGAAATCCCTCGAATTATTAATGCTGTCACTACACTTGTCACACTAATCAATTCTGGTAGCTCTTCGCTATCGATTTGGTTGGACGGAGGTGGGGAAAGGCGGGACTGGATTCAACCGAGAGGATATCTGAGAGTTTGATCAGACCTTATGGCTCCCGGCGAGCGGATCAAGATTTCCGATGAGTTCATACCGCGTCTACCATTTCTTTGTGTTACCGCGAACCCCTTGCATGGGTCACCACAAACGGTTTTGTAGTGCAGAGGCCTAAACGTCCAGGGATATATTCCAAGTTGAACAAAAAGACTTTCTTTAATCCTGTACTAGTCCGTGAAAGGATAATGCTCCACGCGACCGAAACCGCCGTCGCAGAACTGAGGGACCCTAGCCTAGCATTTGTTTTTGTTTTGAATTCCTACTAGTAGGTGGCATTGCTCAAATCCCGCAAGAACTGTGCGTATGCCAGCACATGTTCCGAAATGGACAAATTGATATGAAATTTGCGAAAAAAAATCCACGTGTCTTGGAGGCATCAAACCCTCAACCTCCTACTCTCTAGATAGGCGTGATAACCCCTACACAACAAGACCACTTAAAGGTCACGTTTGCGGAAAAGTCATTAGAATCCGAGTACAAACCTCCACCGCGGTTAGCTCTTTTATGCAAATTGAATATCTTTCGGATGCTTGATTTGCCCATTCTCCACATGTGCTTTACTGTTGTATATCCACAAATCAAGCATTAAATTTGCAAAAAAAGAGCTAACCGCGGTGGAGGTTGGTACTCGGATTCTGATGGCTTTTCCGCAAACATTACCTTTAAGTGGTCTTGTTGTGTAGGGGTTATCACGCCTATCTAGAGAGTAGGAGGTTGAGGATTCGAGTCCCTCCAAGTCACGTGGATTCTTTCTCGCAAATTTCATATCAATTTGTCCATTTTGAAACATGTGCTGTGCATATGCACAGCCAAGGTATTTAACAAAAAAAAATGGTTTTCGTACGGCCGAGTTGCCGAATAATATGCAATTAATTGATGAAAGAAAGTCAAAAACTGTTCCGAATCATAGCACGCCATGATAACGAATTTATCAAAATCATATACAGGTGCGAAAAAACAGAATCGGCTGCTCCTCCAGAGAAGTGATGATTTTCGTTTGGTTCTCGCTCATTTTGTGTTGTGGACTGCACAGCTGTGTAGAACAAGTTGAAATGCATCATCCGAACTAGTGCTCCACGCGTTTTGAGCTTTCTAAAAGTAATTTATCATGGGGTATAGTCAACCGAATCAGTTCATTATCATGACAGCTTGCGTAAAAAGTCTCTCGCGGTATGCTACATATTGTATTTGTATACAGAGATGATAAGTGAAATATTTCTTCATTCTCTGTTGGATTCAATCCCTGGGTTATTCTGGCTGCGAGGCAAAATATGTTCTAGATCTAATCTCATAGAGGCGAGATTTGGATCCTCAAACATGACCATTTTGGGGGCCATATACAAAATACATCCTTATTCTTGGAAGAAAGGGGGAAGGGTTTCCGAGAAGCGTTTTCAGAGGTTTAATATAAAAAATATGCGTGACATTCTTTATGGATCTTCCCTTGTACGAAAATCAGCGATTTATTATCGGGGGTGTAGCTCTTGGTTTTATTGCTAATATTTGAAATTCATTCAAAAAGCTCTTTAAACTTAAGCTATTACTTAGGAGTTGATTGAACGAATTGTGTGTTCTGTTTGTCACGTTACTACATTAAAAATTTTAACGGCTTTGAAATTAGCCGTTTTCCGATCCGCTTCAAAGTCAATTCAGCTAAGCAATGTGGTTCGACATATTGGAAACTGTTAATAATAAAGTTTTATGCAGGTTTCTGTCGGTTTCAACTTATAGAAGCTTATGCGATATATAATACCTCCGAAAATTATTTTATTTTCGGAGTAATCAGCAATATTGGCCAAACTAGGACCAATGTCAAAACCAGTACAGTAACCCTATTAGAGATAAAAAACGTTTTCGTCAGTCTTTATATTTTGATTAAAAAGACGTAATGAAATGGTTTCAATTTTTTAAGAAAATAGTTATTCGCATTATTATTTGCATGACATACTTATATATCATAGGCATTCTTATTTGTAGTTACTTGAAAAGCAAAATATGTTTTTCCCATGATATACCAAAAGCAATCAGATTATAACTAACCGCATAAAAAGTATGTATGAAGCGAGCGAAGCTTTAATCTTCGTTTTATAACGACGCTGTCCTGCAATAATAAATTTATGCAAACCATCTAATAGGTCAAACATGTTTTCTGAAAAGCAAAGATAATAAAGAAAATGTCAGACTATGCATTATACAACTCATCGATATTCGCTCATATTGCGCATTGATTATACAAATTTACAACAGCTTGATCTGCGTGGATTACGTGCTAAAAACCACCAAAAACACCACTGATAAAACCTGAAGTATTTCTAAAAACCCAGCCATAAATCAATAACTTTCCATCGAAGCTCACGTACCGACAATCCGGAATCAATCAGTCCCACCATCCATCCGATGGTAGTTCATTATCGACGAATGCCCATACC
The DNA here is from genome assembly GCF_024139115.2 of Armigeres subalbatus. Taxonomy (NCBI): domain Eukaryota; kingdom Metazoa; phylum Arthropoda; class Insecta; order Diptera; family Culicidae; genus Armigeres; species Armigeres subalbatus. The sequence goes on along the minus strand of NC_085139.1, from coordinate 52,743,327 downwards.
GCGGCTATCAAGCAACAAGTTGCGCTTCGTTGCTGACGACTACAACTGACTGCCGAACTGCTGGTCTGGAAGGTCGCCGATTCCTATCGCTCGAAACGAAACACACATCAATAAATGTTTATTGTTCAATAGATTGATCACGATCGTAAAAAGACAATCACATTATCAACACCATTGTCTCGGACGCATCGACCCAGCCACGACTGGCCACCGCCACAGCCACCGCGCGCTGGCTGCCGTCGGATGACCAAACCATCCGGCTCACGACGATCCCTTCCCGCTCGATTCCGAACTCGATGAACTGATAAGACCACCATATTCCACTACAATCGAGCCACCGAAGTTTTACGACCCTATAAGTTTTTGTTTAGGCCGCATCAGATATGAATCTTTATCCAGCGAAACATACTGCCAGCTTTGCAACAAATAGTTATAAAAATTTCAAACGGTCATTAAATTTCGCGAAAATTCGCATATTTTTTCAAGGCGATAAACGAAATATGGGAGAATCTCCGACGGCAAACTATATACTCGGCAAAGACCTAGGCGACGAATACAGGATCACGATTGGAAGCTTGGAACATGGAATTGCAAGTCGCTAGGTTTCGCAGGTTGCGACAGGATGATCTACGATGAATTACATCCCCGCAACTTCGACGTCGTGGCGCTGCAGGAGATTTGCTGGACAGGACAGAAAGCGTGGAAAAGCGGGCATCGAGCGGCTACCTTCTACCAAAGCTGTGGCACCACCAACGAGCTGGGAACCGGCTTCATAGTGCTGGGTAAGATGCGCCAACGCGTGATTGGGTGGCAGCCAATCAACGCAAGGATGTGCAACCTGCGATAAGAGTCCCCAATATCAAGTGTGATAAAAATCCTGTAATCGCTAAAATTGCTTCATTCTATCTTTACAAACATAGAACACAATGTAGGCGACCATTCGCCTCACTACCCGCTGAAATTGTGTTTGGACTTCGCTGGGTAAAACCTTCCAGGTGTCATGCGAGCCTTCCCGAAACGCATACAAACCCAAATTGTTTGGCTATCCGAAAACCCGGGTCTTAATTACATCGTAAAGATCTTACAGATAGCAGATAGAGATCCTGTAGGCTTCAGAATAACTGTCATTACCTCTTCTCTCTTTGTTGGTTCCCCAAATCCGTGAAGCGATGCCGCTGCTCTAGGTTGCTAGCCGGTACACGCACACACTTACACACACGCATGCATCGACCGTCGAGCGGTAGTTACTAGTCATACGCGAACGCGCCCCGTTCAACGACTCGGCGGTCCAACACACGCCTTCTTCAAGTGTGCACGCGTCGCGGGGGAAGGGAGGCTCCAATTCCGTCAAATAACTTCTTCCGATGAGAACTGACCAATCAAACCACGATACCAAACAACCCCGAAACGGAATCCGAAACCGAACTATCAACCGGCGAGAATCTTCCACTCCTGAAGCCCCGCGACGTAATCTTCGCAGACGGATCTACGTCTAGCCTGCCGACAACGCGCACTGAAATCCCTCGAATTATTAATGCTGTCACTACACTTGTCACACTAATCAATTCTGGTAGCTCTTCGCTATCGATTTGGTTGGACGGAGGTGGGGAAAGGCGGGACTGGATTCAACCGAGAGGATATCTGAGAGTTTGATCAGACCTTATGGCTCCCGGCGAGCGGATCAAGATTTCCGATGAGTTCATACCGCGTCTACCATTTCTTTGTGTTACCGCGAACCCCTTGCATGGGTCACCACAAACGGTTTTGTAGTGCAGAGGCCTAAACGTCCAGGGATATATTCCAAGTTGAACAAAAAGACTTTCTTTAATCCTGTACTAGTCCGTGAAAGGATAATGCTCCACGCGACCGAAACCGCCGTCGCAGAACTGAGGGACCCTAGCCTAGCATTTGTTTTTGTTTTGAATTCCTACTAGTAGGTGGCATTGCTCAAATCCCGCAAGAACGTTTTTTTTCCTGTGCTACGGTTGGGTCTGTGTAACAATACTGTAAAACAACAACAACAATGACGACGACGACGACGACGACGTCGGCAGCGATAACGACCACGACAATGCAGTGCAGTGTGCAGTGGGTAAAAACCGAACTTTCCAACATAAAAGCGCGCAACCACGACAACGGTCTTGGAACGACTGAATCAGGCCCCATGTAGAGGTACGGCTATGCAACACATACTTGCACCGGTGTTTGCAAGCACCCACACCAAGTGTCAGCGCAGCCACAGTGCGCTAAGGCCGCCCGGCCGAGGGACCTCGCAAATACCTTGCCAGCCCGCAGCTCATTGCAGAATACGCGTACTCCATCATGAGCCGTTCGCAAACGGCACGGCGGCCGAGAATGCAGAACGTGCGCGCAAGGCCCTTCGCTGCTGCTTCTGCTTCGTTCCGCTCCCGTGCTGAACCTGGTGTGAGAAGCTCTCCACCGATCAAGAGGAAGTGAACCCACCGGCGGACGAGCTACACTCTATAATAAGCGAGCAGGCAAACGAACGCTTACATGTCTGCGTTAGCTCGTGTATACGCAAGTGAATGCAATGCGAAGAGAAATCGATAATGAATGGACAGTGTGTGAAGAGGAATCGTCGATGGGCGTGGCTTACGCCACCATACAATGGGGCGTGAGCGAATGCTTGTCAGACCGGTTCTCGCATCTTCTTCGCTCTCCACTTTGTGCCAGTCTTCTTTTGGTTACTCTCACGAATTTTCCAAGCGAACACTGTGTAATCGCACGAGAGCGTGATAGAAAGGAGAATATCTTCATGTTGATTGCATTCCTGGGTTTGCACTTGCGTTCCCATGTTGGTATGTGTTCGTTCCTCGATGGTGCCACGATTGTTGCGAGAGGAAGCTATGCTCCGAGCAGCAGATGACAATTGATTTATTAAATTGCGTTTTGGAGCGGCGGCGGTGTAAATTTTATGTCGCTTTTCCCGTGTCCCGTAATTCTTTATGCTGGAACACGTATCACAATCGCGAAACGAACGTTGACGATGTTCATCAGCACTCCATTATCGAGGGGGCGCTCACGCACAGTGATGTGACAATGCAATGCAAAGCACTTTTTTCGTTTTTTTTTTATGCAGCCTTGTTATGCTATTGTCTAGGTGGCAGTTGGGTGTCAAATGCACCAGAGAGACATCAGCAATAATAACAGGCACCGGGTGTAGGATCTTTCAGACCATGTAGGTCTGCTGCGGAGCGGTCGATGATGAGCATATTCGTTCGTGTATGGATGAGTGGTAACCAGTGGCTGCCTTCTAGTTGGTGGCATTTGATTGACAGCGTTTCAAATGCGTTGGCACCGATAGCCATACATATGTATGCCTAGGCCTACCGTTTGGATCCATCCCGCAATGTTCATAATAGAAGACGTGCGAAAGGAGGCATTCTTGGTACTATGGATTTTGTGATGAAGGGTCGGTACAGCAGGAAAATGTGTAGCTCTGCGTCAGCATACTGTTTTTACTTCTTACTCCGAAGGTGATTTCAGTGATGGTAAAATGTAATGCAAGGCCATTGTTCTATTCGCTTATATCATTCGCTGAATTGCACAGAAATAATAGGTACACTGGTTTCTGTTCAACAAGATTTACACATTCTCTATTTTGCACCCATCTTAAATGTTCAACGCATATTTACCATATTTTCAAACATGTTGCAAAGATTTTGGTGGCGAATATAAGTAACACGATTAAAAATACGAGCGAAAAAAAATCGTGTAAAACAGCATCCTGTGTATTTGATAACTAACAAGAAAATGTAAGTTTGTGCTGAAAGAACTGTAAACCGTTGCATTGTTTCAAGCGTGAATTTGAGCATTGTAAAAACTCATTTTTTATTGAATTGCCCATATTAACCCAACAAACATTCACTTGTTGAACTAACATCAGTGTGAGGATTCAATTCAGCGCTGTGTTGAATTATGTCTGTACTATTTCTTATCACAACATTTGTTCAAGCTTTGTTCACACAATTTTGGCGAAGTTATACAACTACAGCATCTTATATTGAAAAACAACTTTATTAACTGATTTGTTAAACCTTTGATAAGCACAGCAAGCAAGCTTTAATTCAGCTACATGTGAATTCCTCGAAAACAATAATGCATTATCAAGATTACCAATGAACGTATGTTGACAACAATAATGCATCATCACGATTTCCAATGAACGTATGTTGAAGCAATTGCTATTTTCATATAACCATTTTAAAATTTTCCTAAATCGGGTCTCGAACTGCTGACATTTGATCATCCGCCGGTAACGTTGTCATCCGCGCCATCCTTGAGTTGTTAGATATGGCTCACTGGCTCACTCAATGCATAACATAAATAATCTTATTGCTGAATATGAATCATAATTGGACTTTTATTCAATCTGTCAAATTACAGTTTGTTAATAACTGTACAAGATTTTAATTCCAACCATTTTTCGACCAATCATAACCGTCGCACACTGGGAAAAATATGTAAAAATAATGTCAGAACAATAAAATAAAATCCGTCCGCAATGCTATTTATGAATTTATGAAAATTGAATAAATTTATATTCGGCCTTCCTCAAAATCGGGAAAATGGTAAATGCATCATGAAACAATCATGATTATCCTTAAACAATTGAAAAATGCTCCTTAAAAATACTGATCATTTTTCCTTAATTTATTGAACAAATTACCTTGAAATATATAAAATGCTCCGTAAATATTTGAAAAGTGTACCGTAGAAACGAAAAAAATGTACCGTAAACAATTGAAAATGCTCCTTAGAAAAACAAAGATCACGGAAAGGTACAATTTCTTTAACAATGCTTTGAATTGCTTGTAGGTTAAGATTACATTTTGTTTAAGTTTATGGAGCATTTCATTTTTTTACGGAGCACTGTTTTTAGTTTAAGGAGCATTTTCTCAGGTTAAGGAGCATTTTTTATTGGTTTACTCCTTCTTTTTTTCTACTTTATGACAGCCAATTTCAAGGTACTTTTTCAACTATTTCACAATAATTTTTATATCAATATACTGCGCAATTATCATTAGTTAAATAGCAAACCTTTGTTTTTCTAAGGAGCATTTTCAATTGTTTACGGTATATTTTTTTCGTTTCTACGGTACACTTTTCAAATGTTTACGGAGCATTTTATATATTTCAAGGAAATTTGTTCAATCATTTAAGGAAAAATGATCAGTTTTTTAAGGAGCATTTTTCAATTGTTTAAGGACAATTTCATCTGTTTTAATGGACAATTTTTGGGCTGCCCTCAAAATCTCTTAATAAACGGTTGCGATATGATTGAAAAATGCTGAGATTATTCCAATTTCGCCGCAATAAAGATCAATATTCATGCGATAATATTGGGATTCCGCACATCAAAGATTCAACAATTTTCCGACGTTATTCAAGAAGTTTGTCCAGCTTTTAATAAATATAAACAACTTCATAACTACACCCAGACACTATATATATGTTCCATACAGGTCAATGCGTTCCGCATGAATGCATGAATTTTCTTCATTGCTCCAGCAATTTTATTCGTTATAATCTACAACAGCTTTACACAGCTTTGTCTTGAAAATAAATAGTTATTTTCCTAAAAATCTAATTTTCCAGATCTACAATCTAGATTTTCTCCTCAAACAGAAAAAGCATAATGTTTTCTTCCACTGTGCGATAGATCAGATAAATGTGAAATACAATGGTTAAGAAGGACAAAGGTTAAGAAGGATGTCTAATGCTTGCTTATTAACTTACTATTCAAACTCAATTCGACCACCCTTTTAGAGCATCACATCATAATCGACAACACTTTAAAAATCATTAGTTCAGCACATTGTTGAACTTCCCCGATGTGTTGAAATGTGATAAAACGAAAACGTTAGTTCGACTTCAAATAAAGGTTGTAAACAAATGAATAGGCCAAGTCAAATAAGGGGCCCTCCATAGCCGTGCTGTAAGACGCGCGGCTACAAAGCAAGACCATGCTGAGGGTGGCTGGGTTCGATTCCCGGTGCCGGTCTAGGCAATTCTCGGATTGGAAATTGTCTCGACTTCCCTGGGCATAAAAGTATCATCGTGCTAGCCTCATGATATACAAATGCAAAAATGGTAACTTGGCTTAGAAACCTCGCAGTTAATAACTGTGGAAGTGCTTAATGAACACTAAGCTGCGAGGCGGCTCTGTCCCAGTGTGGGGATGTAATGCCAGTAAGAAGAAGAAGAAGGCCAAGTAAAATATTTTGTTTATTTGTTTATTTTGTATTACTTCAACTGATCTTTGTTGATCTTATTGAATTACTTAACCTATTTTACATCATTTCATATTTTCAACAGTCATTTACAATAAATTTCATCAACTTTAACTTTACAAACAATTAATAACCATACTAACATTCACATTACCGAAATACATACAATAAAATCAATCACCACATTACAAAATCAGGAGAATAAATTATTCAAATACGAAGCCATTTATACATTTACCGGTTTCCATGTATCGTTTAATCTACTAACAAACTCTCGATATTTCACACCTATAGGCCAAGTTTTTGCATTCAAAGCAGGTTCTTTCCAACGTTTATTTAAAACTATTTTAAACGATATAAAGTCTAATTCTTCACATTTCTTCCAATTCGGTACCAATTTAGTAACTTTCAAGCATTCGGTCTCAGGAGCGGATAGAGAAACGGATACCAGGCGAACGATATCATTCTCTGTTACACAGCGGTCAATATTCGTCAACACCATCGAAAACGATTCATTACAGCTTTGATTAGTTACACAGGTACTGACATTATTAGACGATTTCGGAGTCGATGTAGGAGTTGAGTGTGCTGGAACGGGTGGATGGAGTGACTCGTCGATTTTTGCTAACTGCATTGATGATTTTCGTTACTTGCGTTTTCAGTTCTTCCAGCTCAGTTGCGATCGATGACGTGGATGTAGAGTTAACGTGTCCGAGTGATTCGTAAGCTGCATCTCTTGCCTTGCGAAATTCAAACATGCGCTCATCGCATATCCAAATAATGTTATTGGATAGTACGCACAGGTCAGCCTCACTGACACCAACACATGCTGCATGGAACTTCTTCGCACACATTCCTTCGCACACAGTATACAATCCCTTCATGAAATCAATGTCTATGGTACACTTTTTGCATTGCGTATCCATTGGGAGGTTGTCTGAATAACAATGGCACTTGATTTTTTTTGATGAAACGAATTTAGTGAATTCTGAATTTTGAAAGCTGCTTTCAATTGAAATCAACGCCCAAAATGATCGCGGTATTCAGTACAGTAACTCGAATATACATTCGTAGAAAAAAACCTGAGTTTAACGAAGAATTTCAACGCGAACAACAGACCGGGTAAAACAGCGTCCAACTACAACAAAACGAGTAAGGTATATTAGTTGGATCACACGCTCAAATGAAATCTGTCTAGCAAACTAATCAGCATCAGCATTTATTCAGCTACAAAGATCACAAATTAACAATAATTTAACCTAGATGCTTATTTGTAGCTTGTCGTTGTTTGTTGGGAAGAGCACTACTTTTTTCGAAATTCCCAGCCAAGACTGGCATTTTGATGGTTCGATTGAGCATGAACTTGCCTTATCTTGTGTTCGCAAGCAATCCAAGCATCAAAGATCTCATCATAAGTCATTAGGTTAGAAGCGTCGACGGCCGTTTTCGCGGTGAAAGTTCTGAGCTAACGTATATATAGCGATAACTGCGACTTCAATGGATATAATTACCAAAATATCAATGCACAGATTGCTGCAAAGGACTGGAATCAGGTTACGAATCCATGTTGTAAGGCAGAATCAAACGGATCATCCGAGAAAACGGGCCGGTCAAAAATTGAATTTGCGAAAATTCAGGAAGAAATTCCTCAGAGTCAGAATTCAAGTGAACGCGACTAATATGCGGTTTTATGAAGAGGAGTGGCAGAAATATGCATAATTTCCATTATTCTTAACGTATATTATGACTAACGTCCGTTATGCTTATCGAATCGTCAATTATACCTAACTTACATATGATTTAAGTCCTTATACCTAACGTTGCGGATCACATCTATTGCATACTTTCTGCTACCTATAGCGACAGCAATTTTTTGTTTTGCCAATTTCGTCCGCTCAGTAGATGACGACACGACAATCTTCCTCCATGGGACATCAAAAGGATCGTGATCTGATTTTCCATGGATCTATAAGCGATTGCGTTTTCCCGGATGCTGGGCAACTAGCTTCAATCGTTCCCGTTTACAAATCCGCTGACCGATATGGATCTTGAACTGCATCGCTAATGTTCTAGTCTTCTACAATTCTGATACACATAGTTGGGTAGAGAGAACAGGGTGTGAAATATTGCCAAAGCAGATTCGATAGATACGGGGAATTGACTGATATTCCATCGTTATAAGCTGGTTATGGAAAAACTTCTCGCAAGAGCAGCTGTTGTATAATTGGTAATACGTCCGTGTACTTAATGGAATAGTGTGGGTTCAGGTCCCATCGGCAGCCGAATCTTTTTTCGCAATATCTCATAAAAAAACACCTTAAAATGGCAAACTTAACTATGTGTATCAAAATTAAATATCTTTTCAAAAAAAGTTACAAATTACTTTGTTGTTTATATGGGGCACTTGTCGGCAGAATTCTCAAATAGAATTGATGGTGTGATGGTTAAAGTGAAAAGTTGCAGATCTGAAGGTCCATGGTTCGATTCCCAGTTGGTTTTCGGTTTTTTTTATTTTCATTGTAGCCGTAAGATGTTGCACATAGAATATACCTCTTGCGCCTTTTGTGTTACAAAGAAGTTCCACATACAAAGCGCTGTGCATTTCTTTTTTTACTAATCTTATTTGCTAATTATCTTTTTTTAGGATTTTTCCTCAGGTTGAATTGAACCATGTAGGAATTACAATGTTTTCAACTTAAACTAAGCTTAACCTAATTTATACTAAGGGTACAAGGAGCTAATGGTTGCAATAGAAGATTGCAACGACTTTTGTCTAAAATTGGAAATCATTTTGTTGAGCATTTGTCGCAATGTCTCAATATTATAAATTCTATGAAGTTCATTGGTACTATAACACGGAGGCAACTTCAAAATCATTTTCAAAATTTTATTTTGAATCCTCTGAAGTGCCTTCTTTCTGGTATTGCAGCAACTAGTCCATATTGGCACAGCATACAACATGGCTGGTCTAAAAATTGGTTTGTATATCAAAAGTTTGTTCTTAAGACAAAGTTTTGATTTTCTGTTTATAAGTGGATATAGACACTGAATATATTTGTTACATTTGGCTTGAAGGCCTTCAATGTCATTTTTAAAAGTTAGTTTTTGGTCCATCAGCAGAAGTCCTAAATATTTGGCTTCGCTAGACCAATTCATTGGAACCCCATTCATAGTGACAATATGTCTGCTGGAAGGTTTCAAATAAGAAGCTCTCGGCTGATGTGGGAAAATTATAAGCCGAGTTTTGGAAGCATTCGAGGAAATTTTCCATTTTCTTAAGTAAGTGGAGAAAATATATAAACTTTTTTTCAATCTACTACAAATGACACGAAGGCTTCGTTTGGCTGAATGGCCCGTGTCATCTGCAAACAAAGATTTCTGACACCCTGGTGGTAAATCAGGTAAGTCAGAAGTAAAAATGTTGTACAATATGGGCCCCAGTATGCTGCCTTGGGGAACACCAGCTCTTACAGGTAATCTATCAGATTTCGGAATCTGATAGTTTACCTGCAGTGAGCGATCTGATAAATAATTTTGGATCAGTTTAATGATGTACAGAGGAAAATTAAAATTCATCAATTTTACAATCAAACCTTCATGTCAAACACTGTCAAATGCTTTCTCTATATCAAGAAGAGCAACTCCTTTAATATCCTTCAGATTTGTTGAGCCGAATTAAATTCGTTACTTTTAATAACTGATGAGTGGTTGAATGCCAATGGCGAAAACCAAATTGCTCATCGGCAAAAATAGAATTGTCATTAATATGAACCATCATTCTATTTAAAAAATATTTTCAAACAGTTTACATATTGAAAAAAGCAAACTGATTGGGCGATAACTAGAAGCCTCAGCTGGAATTTTGTCCGGCTTCAAAATTGAATCAACTTTGGCGTTTTAGCATTTATCTGGAAAGTAGGGGAACGGTTCGGCACTTCATCTCATAGCTCATATTTCCATCCCATCGAAAACAAAGCAATGAAAAGGAATTTGGTTGGTTTCTTATTTTTGTAATTTTTTTCACCAGTGAGCACGCGAGAAGCCAGTGAGAAGCGACAATATTGGTGCTGTATTTCTTTGTTTTGCGATGAGCTGAATATATGTTCAGTGAGATGGAAAATGGAACAGTTCCCCTATGCCAATTGAAAACATTTGTTAAATAAATTAACCAAAAAGGATAAAGAGCTCTCAGGAAGTTTTTTGATAAATGTGTAGAAAATTAGTATTATTATCTTTATTAGTAAAGGTTTCGGCCCTGGGCCGGTAGAAAATGCCACCATCACCCGGGGCTTTCATATTTTCAAATTTTCTAGTAATAGATCTCGCATCGTCCATATTAGTTCCCAACGAAGGGTCAAAAACATTCTCTTGATTGAGAACTTATTCGAAGCTCCGTGTAACCTGATCCTCAATTGGCCTAGTGAGACCTAGAATAAAATTATGGGCACTCTCGAACTGCTGAGCAAGTTTTTGAGTCTTTTCGCCATTTGTCAATAACATTTTATTGCCCTCTTTAAGCAACGGGCTTGGTAGTCATATGGCTACTCCTTCTGCCTCATACGCAGGAGGTCGTGGGTTCAATCCCAGGTCCGTTCCATTCTCCTACTTTGTATCTTTCTCTATATTTCTCATGTTCTAGCAATCGCTAGAACTGGAAATGGACTTCCATACCGTTTCCATTGCTATTCCTATACCTTCAACTTGAGTATTCTAGCAGTAATCTGCTAGAATTGGAAATGAACTATAAAAAAAGCTCGTTTCCTACATCCAATTAGAAAATCCATCAGTTGCTTTCTCCTATCTATCACATTGGCAGCTCGTTAACCAAGACGGACCTTTGCCTCTCGAACCTAACCCAAAAATTCCAACAGATTCCGCATGAACTCGTGGCAAGTGCAGAGGTATATTCGGCTTGCAGTGGGCGAGTGATTGCATCAACATTTCCTCCCCTTCCCTACATTGACTTGCATTCTGACGTGGCAGGCGCCAGTATGACCTTACAAATGAGATCACCAGTACTTGTACATTGAAGATGAGTGCTAGTCCCAAGCAAACATCTGTTGGTTCCCTGTGCAAGAACAGCTGATCTGGTCATAATGGAGTAGCAACTACCAGCAGTCAATCAAGCTCAAGCTCAAGCTCAAAATTTTATTGCCCTCTTTAAACGCTGGAATTGGCCTTTGAGGTTTTTTTAAAGAATTTTCGTTATTTTCCAAAAGGGTTTCGAACTGGGATCCAACTTCGAGACATTATTCTCAATGTTGGTATTTCTCAGAATAGCGAAACGTTTTATAATTTAATTTTGCGAATCTCGCCAAATAACTTTCAAAGCGGGATCGCGAGTTCTTTGGTATTGCCTTCGCCTCACATTTTTAAGACGGATCAGTAGCTGAAGATCGTCGTCAATAATAATGGAGTTGAATTTAATTTCACATTTAGGAACTGCAATGCCTCTGGCTTCGACAATTAAATTTGTCAATGATACGAGAGCATTATCAATATCACTTTTGGTAAGGAGAGGAATATCAACATCAAAATTCCTATCGATATACGTTTTATATAAATCCCAATCAGCTCTATGATATTTAAAAGTAGAGCTGATTGGATTGTTCATGGCTTCTTGTGAGATTTCAAACGTCACAGGAAGGTGATCAGAGTCAAAGTCAGCATGAGTTACCAATTGGTCACAATCGTTAAATCGGATCGGATCACAATCGGATCGACAAGTGGCCACTTCCCCCAAGGCACCTGGTCCGGGGACATGGCCAGATGGATACAGACAGAAAATATACGAAATCGCCAGCAAGGAACTGTTTGATACGTCGCATGACGCTGTTTGATTCGGATCGATAAGTGGCCACTTCCCCGAGGGCCCCTGGTCCGGGGCATGGCCGAATGGATACAGATAGAAAATATACGAAATTGACAGCAATGAATGGGTATTGTAAAATCATGAAGTTTGATACGTCGCATGAAGTTGTATGATTTGGATCGATGAGTGGCCACTTCCCCCAGGGCACCTGATCCGGGCATGGCCAAATGGACACATACAGAAATTATACAAAATTGTCAGCAGTGAACTGGTTTTATAAAATCATGAAGTTTGATACGTCGCATGACCTTGTTTGATTCGGATCGAGCCAATCCGTTAAAACTAAATCAATTGTCGAAGGATTTCGACTGGAAGAAAATCAAGATGGTTCATTGGGATATTGAATAGAATAATATCCCGCAGAACAATCTTCAAACAAAATTTTACCGATGGAACTGCTAGCATCATTCCATGAATGGTGTTTGGCATTGAAGGCACCAATTATGAAAAGTTTGAATTTGTTGCGAATTAGGATGTCAAGATCAGCTCGCAACAAATTTCTTTGTTGTCCATTGCACAGGAAAGGCTAGTAGGCAGCAATTAAAAAGATATTTGTTTTAACAGAAACTCCCAAAGCTTCAAACATTTTGGTTAAGAAAGGAGAATATAACTTATGTTTATGGTCTATTAATGACAATGGTGAACCCACCACAGGCGCTGTCAAGACGATCATTTCTATAAATAAAACAAGTTGGATCTCTTTTGATGAAGAGTCCTGGTTTTAAATATGGAGTATGGAGTACACATCTAGGCTCTGTATCACTATTGTTACACCCTGGAGAATATTTGAGTTCATGCATCAACTTAGAAATCGCCAACTGATATGGATCCGTAACCACCGTACTCATTAAGATCGAAATAATCCTTTCGATTTACGAGGTGTGTCTTTTATCAAGTGTATTTTCGACATCAATGTTAGAGAATCACTTTTTTTATAAAATAGAATGAGCCTGAGCATAATTATCGTACATTAAATGTAATTTTAAATGAAATTTTCGTAGTTGCTACTCCGTAATTAACAAGAACAATCACAACTGTAAAGGGAACCAATAATGGAAAGAAACATGAGATTTGGTGTCTAACCTCAACGGAGCTCTATCACTGCTGGAGATGAAAACAGCCATTATGTTGCTATGTACCGTTCTCAAAGTTCTATGCAAAGTTATCCTAGCCCGGATTCAGGAAGAGATCGATGCAACTTTCCGGTGGAAGCAGACTGGAATCCGTACCGGAAGACCCTGTATGGGCCTTATTGGGGCGCTTTGCGATGCAAGAAAACGCCTGAAAAAATCATCGGCATCTTCGAGTATGAGGCCTTCTCGTGTAGAGTGCTGAAAAATGAGGTCTTGTCCGGGTTGTAGCTTCCGATATCGTGGTAGCCAAATTTACTCCACCCGTTCCTGGAATCGTAAAGGATGGTCAGATCATCGAATGGTCAGATAAAGCAAACAACCTCGGATTCATTTTTCAAAGCAATTTGCAGTGGGATGGACTGATAACTCAACTATGTGGCAAGATCTATGCCAGCCTGCGCTCACTCCGCTGCCTCGTCGTCTATCAAGCTGAAGCAAATCAAATCCCTGATTCTGCCGCATTTCATGTACGGCGATATATTGCATGTCCATCCGAGTGCAAACTATTTAGAACGATTTCGAGTGGCGCTAAACTGCTGGGTACGCTACGTCTATGTATTAAACCGCTACGATCATGTGAGTCACCTGCAACGTAACCTTATTGGATGCCCTTTAGAGTACTTCTATGCGCATCGCCTCTGCCTTTTTCTGAGAAACCCGGTGACAACTCAGTCTCCTGCGATACTTCATGGGAGGCTTGTTTAGTCCCGTGGTAGACGTTTGTGGTCCCGGCTAACAATACGCTATGCTATGTTAGTTCGCTGTTCGTTCAATGTGTGGTAAACTGGAATTCGTTGCCGCCCGTTGTAAAACGTTCTCCGTCGGAAGCAAGTTTCAAGAGTGGCTGCATCGATTTTTGGAACCGCCCTAAATAAATTAGTTTTATAAGTAGTAAACTAATTAATGACAATAATTTTGTATCTTTTCCAAATCGAGAGTAGTAATTTTTAAAAGATTTATATCTTACACTACTGGAAAATAATAAACAAAGAAACAAACAAAGGCGTCAGACGGCGGTACCAATATCGACATAGGCGTATGGATCAAGACTGCAAAGACTGACATTGCGAGTCTATACAGGTGTGTATCAACAGATGCCTGCGGTACATAATTCGTTCCTGGTGGCCTCACAACTGGAACTCAAACTCTCTGCATCTCCACGATTGTCTTGGGATGTGGTATTATGTTAGTTGTATAGGATATTTTATCTGAATTCACTTTGGTGAGTGGTGTGATCTATGGTTGGATTGGATTTCCTCTCCGAACAGTACAGAGCAAAACAAAATATTTCGAATCGCACGACCGTTTTGCTTGCTAATCGAAATACGATGAATCGCGTAATCACCACAGATTGACATATTTTTTAGGCGACTATCTGTCGCTTACTTTAAAAATAAGCGTAGGAGTAGATATTTTTAAAATCTGTATAATATAAACATCTAATAAAAAAAAGTTCTACCGAAAGCATGTCATACCGGCATCATAATCCATTATTGTTACCTGAAATATATCCTGAAATTATTGTTGCAGTGTTCCGATAGTTGCGGTTTTTTGTTATTCGTGTTCCTATAGTTGCGAATCCCATAGATTTATATGGGACTCACAACTATTGAAACACCATCGTTGCTATTGACGCAAGGGAGAGAAAAAGATAAGCTATTTTAAGGTGAAACTGTCCAGAATACAAATACATTTTGCCTCGAATTTTCAGAGGCACCATTCTCAACCAAGAAGCAATTAATGACTGGCATCTTTTCTCTTTTTTGCTTTGATGCGTTTCAGCAAGCGTAGAATAAAAAGATGACAGCCGCTCGTTGCTTCAGTTTTGATGATAGTGCCCTTAAAACACGAGGTAGAATAACGCTTTCGAAAAGTTTGTCCTTAAAGATACTTCACCAATAATATAAAGAAATTTCGAATGATGTTTATGTCTCTAACATATTATGGCAGGTCAACTAATTGTTGCAATTAATTTGTCATTTTTTTTAAATCGTACTGCCACAACTATAGGAGCACTCACGACTAAAGGAACTTTTACCATATGCGTCAAACAGAAAAGATAATCAAAATAGTATAATACACACAGACAAACAGACATAACACATTGAACATTTACTCATCAAATTCATCGTCGTTCAAACACTAACGACATCTGTTGATTTCAGTTGATTGGGCAAATCACGAACCAGATGGCGGTAGTGAGCAAACGTCAAACTCGAGCAAAAACGATGCGCGCGCCACGAGTGATCGATTGGCCAATTAATGATTATTTGAATTGACCAGTAAATCAGTGAACGATGGAAATTTGACGAGTGTTATGTCTGTTTGTCTGTGTAATACATGTTTGTTGTGTTTATTGAGTGAAGCAAGTTATAAGTATTTGCATGCGATAAGTAAATATTGGGCGGGACAAAACCATCGGGATAGCTAGTATTTCACTAAAATTGACACATTCTTCTGCACACGAGTAGTCCTATTTTTGACGTTAGTCAGTTTCTCAGACTGATATCAATAAGGAGGATTTTTTCATGTTTCTAAAGTTGTGGATACGAACCCCGAAATTGCATCGAAAAGAGGATTGGTCATAAAACGAGTTGATGATTCCACCTAACATATATTTTTGTATGTGGAACTGCTCCTGGAATTCATCTCATGGCTCTGATATTCATCCCATCAAAAACAAAGCAATGGAATGCAGTTTGATTTGTTTCTTATTTTTGTGATTTTTTTCAGCGGTGAGCATGCATGTTGACAAAATTGGTGCTGTATATCTTTGTTTGGCGATGAGATGAATATATGTTCAGTGAGATGGAGATCGAGACAATCAAGGATGTTAACGATCATTCAGTAATTTGCGTTCGATCTTTTAGTAGTTTGTCAATAACATATTCCAGAAGCTGAATTTCAATATATGTTGTATGGTGGACTTCTAGTGTGAAAGTTTTTCTACAACTTTGCCTAGTGGTTCGTTATGAGAATTCAATTAATAACGGAGTTAGAGCGCTAGTTACAGTAACTTAAACTAAATGATTGGAATTTTGTTATCATTTGGTAGACTAAAGTTACTGAAACTATAGCTATAACTCCGTTACTAGTGGAATTCAAACAACGAACCATTAAGAAGAGTTGTATAAAAACCTTCGCACTAGAAGTCCACCATACAACATATTTTGAAATTCAGCTTCTGGAATGTGTTATTGACAAATTACTAATTACCCCCCCCCCCCCAGAGACAAAATATTCAGAAGGAACTTTGTTTTCGAAATAAAAATGTTCAGAAACCCCCCCCCCCCAGACCAATTTTCTGGCTACGCCACTGGTGCCGGGAAAGGTACTTATGATGGTTTGAGACCAATTCCCCCTGTGCAAGGCGGAGGCGCTCCCATACAAATGAAACATAAATTTCTTCATAGCTTTAGAACTAGTCAAGCTAATGGAACCTAATTAAATATGTGTACCGTCGTGCGGGGCTTCTTTTGATTCCGGGGGCTAGTTTGGATTTTTGATTTTCTAAAAAAATCAAAATAATAAATTTCCATATTTGAAACAAATAGTTGCCATCTATCTATCAACAAGACACCCGAATGGTGATAATGGCAATTTGAGAGTTGTTAACATTGTAATTCTTGTTTCAAAATGTCCAAAGTAGCCCCCGATTTTTCAAAAGAAGCCCCGCACGACGGTAGGTTTTGTGAAGACTAGAAATATTCCTGACGTGGTTTGAGACCCCTTCCTCCTTTGAAAAGAAGGGCCCATATAAACAAGAATTTCTGCATAACTCGAAAATTAATAGAGCAAATGGAGCCAATGTTAGTATGAGGAGGTTTTTAAAAACAAGAAATGTTCCTATGGTGATCCGAGATCCCTTCTTCTTGTGGAGATGAAAACTTATTAATCATCTTCTAAATAAATTGCGATTATAAAAACAAGAGACGAAGTTCGTCGGGTCTGCTAGCTAAATAAAGATATTCTGGCAAAGTTTTTTCTTTCATAATTTTAGGTAGGGGAACTGTTCCGTTTTCCATCTCTCTGAACATATATTCATCTCAAACAAAACAAACAAAAACAACACCGATCTCGTCGCTTCTATTGCTAACATACGTGCTCACTGCTGAAAAAATAATAAAAATAAGAAACAAATCAAAATCCGTTTCATTGCTGAGTTTTTGATGTGATGAAAATGGGAGCTATGAGATGAAGTGCCGAACAGCTCCCCTAATTTAATTTTTCTTATCTAATCAAAACTCGATTTACTTCGCATGCTGGCTTTGGTTATTTCAATTGTGTGATACTTAGTACATTTATCGAACATTGCTCTCATTAATAGAGTGGAATATTTGTAATGCTTTGATCATTTGGTTAGTATTTTATGTTTACGTTTTGCTCTTCATGATACGTATGACCTCTTATGGCGGTATTGCATCCTCGCTAAAGGAAACGATGCACACAAGCGATTCTCGAGCCAACATCAAAGTGAACGCACCATTGAAGGAAAGGTAGCCAGTAGGTAACTCGGCGCTTTGATAAACACAGATATGATGAAATGCAAGGATGCAATTGAAATGTTGAACTAACTATGCCTGTTGGTGAATTGAAGGTCTTTCTACTTTGAGAACCTTTATTTCATGTCCTCTATTCAATGCTTCCCGTACATTCATTTCATGACCTTTGCCCTGCAAACAGCTGGCGCGTTTGTTGTCAAACGAGATGTCGACGACCTCTGCAAGACATTCATTTACTCTCATCGACAGCAAAAATAGTTTCCAATATAGAATGTCACACTAATTATAAACGTTCAAACGACCAAAAACTTATTTTGATTAGCTCTAATGCTTTGCCCTATTGGCAAATCTTGATCTTGAGATCAAAACTCTTTATAAAGTACAATGAAATATAGGGTCATGCGCCAATTCGTCCACGGCGTTAATTCATGTAATATCAAATTCTAATTCTCTAACTACTCGCGAATAGCATAGCACAGCTACGGTGTACTTCGTAGATTGCACACTAGAAATATTCATGTTTTTCTTATGAAATCCTTATTTAGATTTCCCGAAAGGGTCATTTGGCCGAAAGTGTCATAAGGTCGAAAGGGTCGTTTGGCCTAATGGTTATTTGGCTGAAAGGGCCGTTTGGCCGAAAGGGTCGTTTGACCGAAAATGAAATATAAATTGGTCAAAAATTAAATAAAGCTTCCCAAATGTATTTTTTTCAACAAAACTCGTCATATATACCGACATTTTTCATTAAGTCGAAGACATTGAAAGAACGAAAGTTATTCAATAAAAGAAATTTGTTGGCAGCACTACTCATGTACATGTCTTCTATTGTGCTAATTGTTTGGCTCAGGTGTTTTACTGAATAGTCCGGAATTTGGAGAATCCCTTCAAGATATTGGCAAAATTCCTCAGCGAATACGAAACAATGTTTTCCTCAATTCGTGACCATTCCTTCCTCCAGACTCCGTTTTAATTCCCATCGTGATTCGGCTGAATCCCCTTCGGAATGCGGCAGAACTGCCTTCCGAAATTCAACAGAATTCCCTGAAACATTCTGAAATTCGGCACAATACCTGTTCAATACTTCACGGAATCCTGAATAACCTGGAAATGAAAATTGAAATTGTATATAGAATGAATTTGTAAATAATTAACCTTACCTTTAAGTACGCTAATCCTAGAATTAAGAAAAACATTTGTACATAATTTTGATCATCGAATTACCCATAGTGCGCATACTTATATTGTAAATAGCTTAATTAGTGAAACTGGCAACCCTTCTGCCAGTATATTTATGCGCAACATAAATAAACAAAACAGTTGGAATAAAATCTCGTCGCGAGCGGTTTATCTTCCCCACGAAATAGCTCGTTTTGTTGGTTGTTGCAGTGGAAGAAATCGCAATTCAATTACCGTGTGTGCACCTGCGTTAAAGGGGAACAATCTCGTAGTGGTCGAAAGTGCGGGAATTGGCAAAAGAGTGGCGAATTATCCGTTGCGAAGAGGAGGCAAAATTGAGAAGATACACAGTGAAATACAGTCCGCTGATCGAATTGTTTGACTAATTACTGAACATAATTTGGTCCTTCGAGCCGGATACTGTGCCGCAAGTGAACAATAAGTGATTAAAAGCCGTTGAAGTGGCAAAAAGCGCCGTTGAAGAGGCTACTAAATTGCAATTGAAGAGCAAAGAAACCATTTTCCCGGTAGTGACCGCAGTGCAATTTCGCCATCACAGAAAATAGCCACTCAGTGCGTGTGACACGACGAGCCCGAAGCAAGAGATTGTTGTCACCGTGAGTGTTTGTGTGAAGCGCCACGGTTGGGACGAAGTTTACGAAGTGTTGCTTTTCGTGTCCGCACACTGAGTAAAGTGGACTCGCGTTGGTCAAAATTGTGTTTGGACGAAAAGTTTGCCAAACCGGGAAAATTGGAAAAGTGCTGAAAAGTAGTAGCAAAAATGTCGGAGGAAGTGCTGAAGAAGAGGATAGGTGGAATTGTTGAGTCCTACAAGAAGGATTTTGATAAGGAGAAACTGCCACCAGGGCATGTCCAGGCGTGGTCAGAAAAGCTGGAGTCACTATATGAGCTGTTTTATCGCTCCGCAGCTGAGTATGAGGCTTTACCAAGAGAAGGGGAGAATCCGGTGAGTCTTAAATCTGAGCGATTAAAATTCGATGCACGTTAATATTCCCTCCGTGCATTTTACATTACTAAAATGTCAGCGCCCGTAAATTCCTCCGCCCAATCGAATCCACCTTTCCGCTGTGTTAAGCTTCCGGAGCTGAACCTTCCCAAGTTCTCCGGGAAGCTCGAAGACTGGTGCGCTTTTCGAGATTTGTTCGATTCAGCTGTAGGCTCCCACACGGACATTGGCTTGGTCGAAAAACTCCAGTATATGAAGGGATCCGTCCAGGGTGAAGCTGCACGTCTGCTGGAGCCGATCAAAACATCCGAGCAGGGGTATAGAGATGCTTGGAGAACCCTACGGCTGAGGTACGAGAATAAGCGGCAGCTGATCAAATGTCACATTAGGATGCTTTTCGAAGTTCCGTCGATGAAGAAGGAGTCTGCCGACGAGTTACTTGGTTTGGTCGATCGGTTCGAGCAACAAATCTCTGTGCTCAAGTCTCTTGGTGAGCCAGCAGATAAATGGAGCTCGATCCTAGTATACTTGCTATCCACTCGCCTGGACGCTTGCACACTTCGCACCTGGGAGAGCAACTGTGCTAAGATGGATTCCGAGAACGTTGCTGCTGTACTTGGAGGAATCGCCACCAAGCAAGAAGATGTGGACGCCGATGGAATGCCATCGTATGTGTCGATGGTGAACTTTCTGCAGAACCACGCACGAGTTCTGCAAGCAGCACCTCTTGATCTAGATCGCGAGGCACCATCGTTCTGGGACCGGAGGCCGAGAGGCCAGAAATCTGCATCGTATGCTGTTACGAGTGCATCAGACACGCAATCACCGCTTCTACCGGCGACGCCAGCTTACAGGAAGTGTTTCATGCAGTGTGATGCACCCCACTTCCTTTATCACTGTCCCAAGTTCCAGAAGCTTGATTTCAAGGGAAGAATCAACGTTGTGAGGCAGCACAATCTGTGCATGAATTGTTTGCGCTCTACGTCTCACTATGCACGGGACTGTCCAGCGCAATGTTGTCATCGTTGCCAGCAGAGCCACCATACTATTCTCCACGTCGCATACCCCACTCAAAGAAACAACCCGATGGAAACAAGAGGAGAACCTTGTGATTCCTTTTCTGCTCCTCCTGCTTCGACATCCTCCACAGAACCTTCCCACATGTTGCCTGTGTAGCGTCCACCGACACCGTAACATCCAGTATCATCTTCCTACCGACTGCGCTAATCAATCCCGCTTCGCTACGTAAAGACCTGTACCATGAGGAACGAGACCCTGCAGCCGATGATGATGTAAAGAATTTTCATTTAGCGGCCGGGATGTTCAATACTTCACGGAATCCTGAATAACCTGGAAATGAAAATTGAAATTGTATATAGAATGAATTTGTAAATAATTAACCTTACCGTTAAGTACGCTAATACTAGAATTAAGAAAAACATTTGTACATAATTTTGATCATCGAATTACCCATAGTGCGCATACTTATATTATAAATAGCTTAATTAGTAAAGCTGGCAACCCTTCTACCAGTTGGAATAAAATCTCGTCGCGAGCGGTATATCTTCCCCACGAAATAGTTCGTTTTGTTGGTTGTTGCAGTGGAAGAAATCGCAATTCAATTACCGTGTGTGCACCTGCGTTAAAGGGGAACAATCTCGTAGTGGTCGAAAGTGCGGGAATAGGCAAAAGAGTGGCGAATCATCCGTTGCGAAGAGGAAGCAAAATTGAGAAGATACACAGTGAAATACAGTCCGCTGATCGAATTGTTTGACTAATTACTGAACAATACCTCTGGAATTCATCAAAATTTTCTTCAAGAATTCGGCAGAATTTTCCTTGAATTTCACTTCGGATTCCGAAGTTCGAAATACGGTAGAATTTCACTCCTTATTTCGGCAGCACTGTTCTCCAGGATTCGGCAGTATTCCCTTTCTGAATTCGGCAAAATTTATATGGCAATATGGCAAAACTCCTCACCTGGATCGTGCAAAATTCCCCAAAGAAATTTGGCAGATTTCCCTATCAGAATGTGGCAGAATGCTCAAGAATTCACCCCCGGAATTCCTCATTGGAAATCGATAGAATTACCTACCGGATTTCGGCAGAATTCTCTTTCGGAATTTAGCAGACCCTTAGAAATTCGTCAGAATTCTCAACCAGAATTCGGCAGAATTCCCTGCGGAATCCATCAGAATTTCCTTCCGTAGCTCCAGCAGAATCTGGCAGAATTACCTTTCTGTCGGAATTTACAGAATTTCCCTTCAGTATCTGGCAAATTTCTTTTCCGCAATTAGGCAGAATTCCCTTCCAGAATTCCGTAAAATTCTTCACCGGTAATCGTTAAAATTCCTTTTCGGATGTCGGCAGACTTCCCTTCCGGATTTCGACATAATTTACCTCCGAACTTCGGCAGAATTCCTCTTCGGAATTCTTCAAAATTCCTCTTTAATATTCTGCAGAATTCTAATTTGCAATTCCGCAGAACTTTCTTCGGAATTTAGTAGAACTCCACACCTGAATTTTGTAAAGATCCCCTCTGGAATGCGCCGGGATTTCCCACTGGAATTCGCCAAAATTCCCCTGCTAAATTCGGCGGAACTCGTCACTGGAGTTCGGCAGAATTCCCCACTGGAATTGGACAGAAATCGCTTCCGGAATTAGAGAGAGCTTGCTTTCGAGTTTGGCTGATTTTTTTTTCGGAATTTAGTCTTCCGGATCTCGGTAGAACTCGCCGGCGAAATTCGGCAAAAATCTCTACCGAAGTTCAGCAAGAACTCTCGTACTCTTCGAAATTTGGCAAAATGCTTCTCTGGAATTTGGCAAAATTTCTTCCGGAGTTTTGCAGAATTTTCTTTGGGAAAACTTCTTTCCGGATTGATTTTGCAATTCAGCAGAGTCTCCTTTTGGAATTTGGCGGAATTCCTATTCGGAATTTGACATAATTCCTTTGCGAAAATTAATAGAACTCTCTTCCGGAATTCGACAGATTTCCCCTCAGGAATTAGGCAAAATTCCTCTCCGAATTGCAGCGGAGATCTTAACCGGAATTTGGCGGAATTTCCTTACGGAATCCAATGAATTTGGCTTATTTTCTCTCCTTCCCTGATGAATTCGGCTGAGTTCTCGTACGGAATTCAGCAAGATTTCCCTCGCCAAATAAAAACAAATTTGACCAAATCGTCTCTTGAATTTGGCCAAATTTTGATTATGGCAGAACTATTTCTCGAGAATGCGGAAGAATTTCTCTTCGGAATCGGATGAAATCTCTATCGGAATTCGCCAGAATTCTTCTGTTTTTCGAAAGAATTCTTCTCTAAAATTCGGCAGAATTCACCTCCGGAATTTTGTAGAATTCCTCTTCGGAATTCGGCAGAATTTACTTTCGGGTTTCTGCAGAATTCCCCTCCGGAATTTGGCAAAAATTTCTCCTCGGAATTCGGCAGAATTTCACTTCGGAAACCGGAAGAATTTCTCTCCGGAATTCGACTCTCCGGAACTCAGTAGATGTGCTCTGTCCGGCATAATTCCACTCCAAAATTTGAAGGAAATTCTTTTAGGTTTTCTGGAGAATTTCTGTCTGCCTGTTCTGTCTCCGAAATTCGACAAAATTCTCCTCCGCAATTCGGCAGAACTCCCTTCCGCAATTCGGCATAATTGGCCTACGGTATTCAACAGAATTCCCCTTTAGGATTCGACCGCAAAGGCGAATCACAAATGGTTCAAAACACTATTTTCATCATAACTTTTGAACGCAATCCACGATCGGAGTATGTTCAATAGTGATCAGCTTGTCCTCAGTCGGTTTGTTCCCCGTCGAATGCAACTTGTTGCGAGAAAATCGATTAAGAATTACTATATAAAAATGTGGCATATGTTTTTCAGTTTTCGTGTGCACACGGACAGACAGACAATTGTTCAACTCGACGAGCTGAGTCGATTGGTATAAAAAGTTCTATTTTGGAGTGAGATGATAGCCTTTCGGTACAACTTTGTTGTATAAGAAAGGCAAAAAAACATCATATAAAAGTGGTGGCATTATGACCATATCCATCGGAAATGGACAGCCTTTAGCTTGTCCTTAAATGACAACCCAGTATTCGTTTATAATCCGGTTTTAACGAGCAGATGAGAAGAATATCGGATAAGATGAACAATCTAAACATGATCTGATTCAGACTAAAACTGTAGTAGGTATATCCCAATACTCTATTAGACCCGTTCCCCTGCAATCCCGCTGAGAAGACATATTCCATTTGGTCAAAGCGCAGCCACATTAAAGATTTATTCCGTGCCCTCCTTTCTCTCAGAAAAGAAGTTGCACCATTTTCTCGTTTATTTGGGAAATATTCCCCCCACATGATAAACGCCTTTTTGCACATGTGATTCTTCCCTGTTCGGTGTTCCAAAGCTATGCCCCCGACAAGAAACTCTTTCACGCTGAGCGCGAAATCTCCCGTTCGCTTCCGTTCGGTTCGCTAGAGGGGGAGGGAGGTTGCAAATAGCATACTCCCCCACTTGATCCTCCTAAAAGCTCCATGAATAACTGAAGCACCAAGGGAGACGAACGAGCGAAATTGGTGGGGACTGTGTGCGACGCTACAAACGAATATCTGTGGCATGACTTTTGTGAAATGCCAATTGCATGAAAGCAATCTTTTACCCGTTTGCGAATCAGTGAAGCAGATAGCTGGAGAGCACACTGACCGCCCTTGCTGGTCCCTTCCTTGCAATCGCCCAATGTCCTCTAGCTGGTGCAGAGGAAATTTATCAAAAACGCACAATATATGTTTCTGTTTTCAAAAAGAAATATCTTTTCCAAGAAACTTTTACTAGAAACATAAACGATTGTAGTAATTGGAAGATTGGTGGCCACTTACTTTTTACAATTGTACACTTTTTCAAACACTGGTCAATTGTTTTAGTCACACCCAGTTACATGTAATTAGATGTAATTAGATTACACTCCACATAGTACCCACAAAAAATGGTTTTTAAAAATATATATCGGTAAATTATTCTGACGCGTTTAGTACCATCCTCTCCCAACTCCTGATGAGGGGATAACTTGCTCAGGAGCAGCTGCTGGTGCAAAACTTTTCCACGTTTCCCTCACTCCGCGCACACGGGAAGCACATAGCGAAGCATAAATCTTAATTCTCTTGCAGATTTTTTTTGCATCAGCAACTTCTTCTCCTTATTGGTTGCCTTCTGAGTCGTTCGAAAGACTCCATCTTCCTATAGGAACGTGTATGCAGTATGCATGCACATTTCGCTATCTGGCCATGGTTTAGCGAAGAGGAAATCTATATCATCCTTCCCTCCATGCATCCCTTCCTTCCAGCACCATCGCTCGAGCAGCATCCAGTGACTTTTCCACAATTCCGTGCCGGATGACCTTCCTTGGTTTGGTGGCTGTTGGTATAATAGTGCCATGGCGATGCTGTTGGTTCACAGAAAAAAAAGTTCTTGGCATGCGTCCCAACGTAAAAGTTCAACCCTACTTCGAATTTGGCATCTTCGAACATACTTTGGGGCAATCCGGAATAAACTTCACACGAACGCGATGATAAATGGATTTGATGCTGCAAGGGTATAGTTAAATTTTCAGCAAAGTCTGTTTACAATGGAAGATTTTATTGGCTGGTTTAGTTATTGATTTTTTTTTCGACATAGAACGTTGAATAGTAACCAATGAAACTTATTACTCAACCTAAGGGTCACGTGTAACATCTCCCTAAAGCCAATATGTCATATTAGAAGTATTAAAAATTGAGTAATGAAAAATTTACTAAGTTTTATTTATTGTAAAACGATTAGAAGCGTATCGCTATAAGCTGTCACAGAAATAATCAAATTAGGGGTCTTTTACGCTTCATAATGGATTCTATCCAAACTGCTCCGAATTTAAGAGACAGGAATTTCTTCGAAAATCCCTTTCAGGAATTCCTTCAGAAGTTCCTTTCAAAAATTCCTTCAAAAGTTCCTTTCATAATTTCCTTCAGGAATTCCTTCGTAAGTTCCTATCAGGAATACCATCGGAAGTTCCTTCAGGAATTCCTCCGGAAGTTCCCCCAGGAATTCCCCCGGAAGTACCTCTAGGAATTCCTCCGGAAGTTCCTCCAGGAATTCCTCCGGAAGTTCCTCCAGGAATTCCTCCGGAAGTTCCTCCAGCAATTCCTCCGGAAGTTCCTCCAGCAATTCCTCCGGAAGTTCCTCCAGGAATTCCTCCAAAAGTTCCTCCAGGAATTCCTCCGGAAGTTCCTCCAGGAATTCCTCCGGAAGTTCCTCCAGGAATGCCTCCGGAAGTTCCTCCAGGAATTCCTCCGGAAGTTTCTCCAGGAATTCCTCCGGAAGTTCCTCCAGGAATTCCTCCGGAAGTTCCTCCAGGAATTCCTCCGGAAGTTCCTCCAGGAATTCCTCCGGAAGTTCCTCCAGGAATTCCTCCGGAAGTTCCTCCAGGAACTCTTCAGGAAGTTCCTCCAAAAACTCGTCTGGAAGTTCCTCCAGGAACTCCTCTGGAAGTTCCTCCAGGAACTCCTCAGGAAGTTCCTCCAGGAACTCCTCAGGAAGATCCTCCAGGAACTCCTCCGGAAGTTCCTCCAGGAACTCCTCAGGAAGTTCCTCCAGGAACTCCTCAGGAAGTTCCTCCAGGAACTCCTCAGGAAGTTCCTCCAGGAACTCCTCAGGAAGTTCCTCCAGGAACTCCTCAGGAAGTTCCTCCAGGAACGCCTCAGGAAGTTTCTCTAGGAACACCTCAGGAAGTTCCTCTAGGAACTCCTCAGGAAGTTCCTCCAGGAATTCCTTCGGAAGCTCCTCCAGGAATTCCTTCGGAAGCTCCTCAAGGAATTCCTTCGGAAGTTCCTCCAGTAATTCCTTCGGAAGTTCCTTCAGGAATTTCTTCGGAAGTTCCTTCAGGAATTTCTTCGGAAGTTCCTTCAGGAATTTCTTCGGAAGTTCCTTCAGGAATTTCTTCGGAAGTTCCTCCAAGGGTTTCCTTCGAAAGTTCCTCCAGGAATTTCATCCGAAGTTCCTCCAGGAATTCCTTCGGAAGTTCCTCAACAAACTCCTTCGGAAGTTCCTCCAGGAATTCCTTCGGAAGTTCCTCAAAAAATTCCTTCGGAAGTTCCTCCAGGAATTCCTTCGGCAGTTCCTCCATAAATTCCTCAGGAAGTTCCTCCAGGAATTCCTCCGGAAGTTCCTCCAGAAGGTCCTCCAAGAATTCCTCCAGAAGTTCCTCCAGAAATTCCTCCGGAAGTTCCTCCAGGAATTTCTCCGGAAGTTCCTCCAGGAATTCCTCCGCAAGTTCCTTCAGGAATTCCACCGGAAAATCCTCCGAAAATTCCTTCGAAAGTTTTTCCAGGAATTCATCCGGAAGTTCCTCCAGGAATTCCTCCGGAAGTTCCTCCAGGAATTCCTCCGGAAGTTTCTCCAGGAACTCTTCAGGAAGTTCCTTCATGAATTCCTCCGGAAGTTCCTTCAGGAATTCCACCGGACAATCCTACAGAAATTCTTCCGAAAATTTTTCCAGGAATTCATCCGGAAGTTCCTCCAGGAATTCATCCGGAAGCTCCTCCAGGAATTCCTCCGAAGTGCCTCTAGGAATTCATCCGAAATTTCCACCAGGAATTCATCCGGAAGATCCTTCAAAAATAATCCAAAAGATCCTCCAGGAATTCCTTCGGTGGCTTCTCCAAAAATGCCTCCGGAAATTCTTCCAGGAAAACGTCCGAAAGTTCCCTAGAAATTTCTTAGAAGGTTCTTCCGGACGATCCTTCACGAATCCCTCCGGAAGTTCCACTAGGAATTCTTCCGGAAGCTCCCACAGGAATTCCTCCGGAGGTTCCCCCAGGAACTCCTCCGGAGGTTCCCCCAGGAATTCCATCGGAAGCTCCTCCAAGAGCTCCTCAGGAAGTTCCTCCAGGAACTCCTCATGGAGTTCCTCCAGGAGCTCCTCAGGAAACTCCGGAAAAACCCTCAAAAAATTCCGCAGTTCCTCCAGGAATCCCTTCGGCAGTTCCTCCATGAGTTCCTCAGGAACTTCCTCCAGGAATTGCTCCGGAAGTTCCTCCAGAAGTTCCTCCAAGAATTCCTCCGGAAGTTCCATACGTCAAATTTTGGTTATTATTAGTCCATTTGAACATAAAGCTCTGCCTACATGAAAAGTAGCTTAAAGCATACAATAGTCCTGTAAAGTTTTGGTCAAATTTAACCAGCTGTAACTTTAGTCGAGAGTCATTTCTGTGGCACTATCACAATATGATGAATCTCATCGAAAAAAAACCCAACTTAATACACCGACTGGTGATACTGCCTTTCTCGCATTTAGCCAAGACACCAACCTTGTATGGTGACAATACGGTTCGAAGCATAATTTATTCCATAACTTTTGAACGCAACGGTCTATCGTTATCAAATTCAATAGTGATCAACTAGGCTTTGCCCTCTGTCGAACGCAACTTGTTGCGAGAAAATCGGTTCACGATTACTATATTAAAAGTTGTCTAATGTTTTTCCAAGCTTCTGTGCACACACATACACACACATCCACACATACATACACACGGACAGACGGACATTTGCTCAGCTTGCCGAGCTGAGTCGATTGATATATAACACTATGGGTCTCCGAGGCTTCTATAAAAAGTTTGTTTTCGGAGTGAAATGATAGCCTTTCGGTACAACTTTGTTGTACGAGAAAGGCAAAAACCTTATCCCAACAAGTTGGGAAATTCTTGAACGAAAGATGTACAAGACTAAAAATGTAACTCGGAATGTTGGCCGCAGGTTGACGAGCAGGGTGTCCAAAATACACGAAGTGTTTGAAGAAAAGTTCGTTTTTTCATCAGTTCAGATTTCAGTCAGTTCACATTTTTCCTTTGAACTCTTAGAACTGATTTCTTGCGTTCAGATAAAGTGAATCGAGCATTATTTTGGCCAGGCGCATTTTAAACCGATTTTCTTTTCAAATATCTTGGGATCTGCATGAATATCTAACTTTCGATCACGTCGTCAGTACAAAATTATGAATTAAATATGTAAGGGCAAGTTGCATTTTCATCATAATGTTTGTAACTTGTAAGGTTAAAAAAAAGTGTTGACTGGCATATGCAAACGATCCTATATTTCGTAATGGTGCCATTAATGCAATTTAAAACGCAATACCTCCAACAAAGCAAGTCAAATCGTTATCGCAGCACACATTTAAAATTTAATGTTTACCTTTAATACGAATTCTGCCGTTTCCCATTTTTTTTTTTCTGTTGCACCGGCCATCCAGCACCAACGGAACATACATAAACTGCCAAGGTAGCCGAGGTCGGTACGTAGCTCAGTGCAATCTGCGAGAAAAATAAATCACCAACAAAGCGCTGAAAACAATCATAAATATGTTGCCCGGTTGCTGGCTGTTCCTGGCTCGG
Organism: Armigeres subalbatus; assembly: GCF_024139115.2. Classification (NCBI taxonomy): domain Eukaryota; kingdom Metazoa; phylum Arthropoda; class Insecta; order Diptera; family Culicidae; genus Armigeres; species Armigeres subalbatus. Next base: position 52,714,001 of record NC_085139.1, on the reverse strand, counting down.
TTCGTTGGTTCGGTTGCATACTCTAGCGCCGTTCTCCGGCAGAACTATGCATGCAGATAGGCACCAACCACCGGACTATAGCTACATCACATACATTCCTTTGCATCGGGGATTGTGAGACGTGGCCTGAACGAAACAACATTTTTACCCATTATTATTCCCATTATTATTGGAAACACAGAAACGACAGCGCAAAGCGAAGGAATGTTCAGGAAGTACGGGTCGGCCGAGGTTCTCTGCCACGTTCTAAGGGACAACCGAATCGAACGAAAGCTCAACTAGACTTGATTTAGGCGGTCTTGGGAGTGCTTTAATTATGCAAATCAGGTCATGAAAGTAATGAATTGCACCGTGGCATGCAGTTTTGGTCGTTCGCTCCGCAAAGGCGAAAACAACTAATGAGTTGATGAAGAATAAACACGACTTACACAACCAGAACAGAAATGGTCAGTATCTGAGGAGCACTGGATTTTTTGTTTAGCGGGAGGTTCTCGTTGAAACGAGTTTGAAATCGCTCATCACCTAAATGGCAAACGTGCGCGTACTTAACGACACCCATTAGGTGCGATCCGCACGGAATTTCAATAAATCAAACTTCCCTTAACGGCATCCTTGACATTTCCTTCGACGCGCGTATGTCGCGGACCCATCAACGCAAATCGAATATTTGATCGCCTCCTTGTCTTGGTCTTGGACATGTGCGCGTCCGCCGCCCGTTCGCGCTATCAAATCTCTCATATCTCTCGGAGTGACTCCTCCGCCGGAGTCGCTCGTGCTGGTGGCATTCCTGTGTGCCCAAAAATGCCATCCTGTGTCGAGGCGGGTGTTGAATCGCACTGCATATTGGAGGTGGTAGTACAAAAAAAAAGATTGATTTACCTAATAAGGATGGTGTTTTTCTCATCAAATGCAAGAAGAGATAAGAAAGGCACCTTGGAAAATTGAGGATTTTAATTTTCGTTGTTTCCATTAATTTACTAATTAAACAATTTGGGTGGAAAAGACAGTCAAATTGGATACACTTTTCAAATTCAGAAAAAAAAAATTGAATGATTGTGATATTTGTTAAATGTGTAAAATATTGTTCATTTCAGATTTGCTAATCGATGTTAGATCTAATCTGTGTATGTATTAAATTTCTTTCAGAGAACTGCACAGTCTCGTGTAGCGAACACACAACCTTTCGGTACACTTCTCCATCTGCGAGAAAGCCAAAAATATCCCTGATAAAAAGGGCTTGCGAAGCGTACGCTTTAGCCAGTGATTATAGCCGTGCACGTCCGGCCATAAAGACATTCTTATGGCCATCATAAACAACGTCACGTCACACGGGCGGCGGTGGCGGTGGAACGAGTGGTTCCTGTTTTCTTGCAGCTCCAATCTTTGTCTCTGTCGCGCTCGGAACGGACGTCAAAAGCCATCGTCCTCTCCCCCGCCAGGAGAGCACCACACCCAACAGCCTACGACAGCAAGAACGTGGGGATGCAGCAGCTAATGGCTGCTTGTGCTCGTGGATTTGCCATCGTGAGCACTGAGGACGATGAGCGAATGTGTATGCGAATTTTCAGCAGCGCATCCCTTGCAAAATGGTAAAGCTGCTGTCTGCTAACCATTTGCGAATGAATCTATTGGCCATGTCAGGGTGTTCAATTTTTTTTGATTAGCGAACTGGTTTTAAAAACGCCAATAAAAATATTTAATTCAAATTATCGACAAGAGAAATATTATAAAGATTGCCAGAAAACGTGTTGTTGTTACAAGCCCAATTTCTGAACATAGAATAACGATAACACCCCCACAGTACAATGAAAAACTCCTTCCAAAGCTACCCTTAGAAGCTAAAACGCTTACCAAGCAAGGAGACGAAACGGAAGAGAAAGAAAATAAACGAACACTTCCTGTCTGAGATTTCGAGCCCTAGCAAGCAAGTCAGAGCGCGCGTCAAAGGCGAGAAAAGAAAATCAATATTCTACGGTGGAAAATCAATAGGACTCCCCTCGTGTAGCAGCTTGGCTCCCGGGGAGTGTCTTAGTTTGTGTGCAGGGAAAATTGCGAATGCTACCGAACCAATAATATGTATGCAAAAAGCAAAGCCAAACGAAGTGATATCGATATCCCACAATGACAATTGATGGTGACGGCTTCTACAAAAAATGTGCGCTTGTATATGATGTCCATGAGATATTTTTGACATTAGCTTCAAGTGTGACAATATATAATATACGAAACAAATGAAATATTCTTAAGGGATCGCAGAATCACCTAAAAGACTATGATTTGGGTAATGATGTTTCTCTACTAGCGTTACAACGCTCTGATATTCAGAATAAGTTAAACGACATGACCGAGAGCTCTTCTACGACGACGGATCTAACCATCAACGTCAACCGTGATTGAAATGAGGGAGCACAGATCAAAATCGCTGGGACTGCTTTTGCGTGTTTACAACACACACACAGATCCAATCAGACTAATCAACGCACCATATTTCGAATATTCAACTCTAACGTGAATTCTGTGTTGCTATACGCCAGTGAGACGTTGTGTGTGTCAGCAGAGACTGCAAGTATTCATGAACCGCTGCCTTCGTTTAAAAATTCCAGCCTGGTGGCCTCACAACTGAACCTCGAATGCTGAGTTCCATCGACGACGCCAATCCTGGGCCCAGGTCAAGGTTAAAACAAACAGCCGCCGAAAAGGAAATTCTGTTTTAATCCCTCAATGCGCTTTTTTACAATTTCTAGTCAAGTTCTGACTGTGAATATACAACAGTAAAGCACATGTGAAGATTGGACAAATCAAGCATCCGAAAGATATTCAATTTGCAAAAAAAGAGCTAACCGCGGTTGAGGTTGGTACTCGGATTCTGATGTCTTTTCCGGACCAAGAAGTACGAAGTAAGAAATGAGTAGTGAGAAGTGAAAAGTGAGTAGCGAGAAGTGGAAAGTGAGAAGAGTAATAAGAAGTGAGGAACAAGAAGTGCAAAATGAATGGTGAGAAGTGAGAAGTGTGAAGTGTGAAAAGAGAAATGAGTAGTGAGAATTGAGAAATGAGTGAAGTGAGAACTGAGAAGTTAGAAGTGAGGGTCAAGGAGTGAGAAGTGAAAAATGAAATGGAAATAGATTTTTTTAAACTTAATCATAATTTCTTCTCATCATTCTCTCTCTTGCCTTCCTTGAGAAGTTAGGAGAAAGAAGAAAATTTGTGAAGTGTGAACTGCGAAAAGAGAATTGAGAAGTGGAAAGTTCACTATTTCCTTCGAACATCTCACTTGTTACTTCACATAATAAGGAAATCAATTTTAATTATTCGGCCAGATGGCATTCTGCCAAATGATCATATTTCAACATGTTATGAAAAGTGTTTGTAATTTTGAAGGAAAAATATAAATTTTTTCTCTATCTCGATACATCCCTAACTGGTTGTTGAACAAAAGGTCGAAGGGACAAATGGTCAAAACAAAAAATCGGAGTCAAAATGTCGAAGGACAATAGGTCGAAGTTCAAAAGGTCGAAAGGACAAAATGTCGAAGGGACAAAAGGTCAAAACAAAAAATCTTAGTAAAAAAGTCGAAGGTCAAAAGGTCGAAAGGACAAAAGGTCGAAACAAAAAATCTGGCTCAAACAATCGAAGGACAAAATGTCGAAAGTAAAAAATGTCGAAGGACAAAAGGTCGAAAGTAAAAAGGTCAAAGGACAAAAGGTTGGAAGGAAAACGGTAAAAGGACCAAATGTCGAACGAGCGAAACATGGAAATTACGGTTGTAGGACAAAAGGTCAAAGGTCAAAAAGTCGCATATCAAAAACTCGAAAGTCAAAAGGTCGAATCTCAAATGGTCAAAAGGTCGAAGGTCGAAAAAATTAGGCAAAACGTCGAGTATTAATTCACCATTCTTTTGCACTTTTATGATTATTTATGTTTCACTTGATATTATTTTATTGTTGAATACTTCCTTCTTTCAATCATAGGCTTTTCTTTCGAGTTTCACACATTTATGTTTATTTGTGTTCTACCCTATTTTCATTCAGAAAAATATATTTAGCTCTTTTAGTGGAATGTATTCAACCGTCTAAGACGAATTAAGTACTCTCCATTTAATTCCACCAGTTAAGGTGGAATTTGGTGGAATTGATGGAATTAAATGGAGAGTACTTAATTCGTCTTAGACGGCTATTTTCATTATTGATTTTTTCCATCTTTTATTCCTAACCTTTTCTTTCGAGTTTCGCACATTTATACCGCATATGAAATACCAATAACACCTGATAACATTTCATTCTTGAATTTTCCCTTTGTTCAAACATAGGGTATTCTTCAGAGATATATTGTAAAATCAATATTTTTAGCAAAGTGTTATTCCTGAAAATAGTTCTTCACTCATTTTCATCAAATTGATCATTCGGACTATATCATTTTAGCTTAACATAACACTATCTAATGACAGCTATTTTATTTTTATGTGCTCAAAAAATTAACATTTTTGTTTACAAAATAAGTTTTTAAGGAACTATGAACGAATAAAATAAATTTATTTTTATTATTAGAAACCGATACGTTACGCTGTAAAGTATGGAGAGGTTTGTGTTTCATTTTGATGTCAACTAGTAACCCTCTAACGCCCAAGACCGCCTTTAGACGGGATACTTTGATATTATTTTGTTGTAATTTTAATTGTTCAGATTTCAAAAAGCTTTTGATGTTGATCAATAATATAAACTTTAATGGTTGTTTAAATCTGGTTAAAAATTAATTCAAACCTTAAAAAACAAAATTTTAAAAAGGTGAAAGTGATGAAATCGCAAATTTGAATGTATTGCCTAGAATGTGAGATCGTTTTTGGAAAACAAAATAGTGATTTTGAGCAAAAACAAATGTTTGATGTTATTAAGTAAAATATAGAATAGCGTATGTTTAAAATATAAGACATACCTCGTTTATGAACATTTTATTATTAATAAAATTAAACCTCCAATCTATGTCTCTTTGTCCTTTTTTCTGTCGGTCTTTTGCCTCTTCGATCTCCCGTCTTTCGACCTTTTGACCCAATTATTTTTCAACCTATTTTTACTTCAACCTTCTGTCATTTTTTCCATTCCTTTCGACATTTTATCCTTTCGTCCTTTTGTCCTTCTGACCTTTTGACCTTTCGACCATTTGTCCTATCGACATTTTGTCCTTTCGACCTTTTGTCCTTCGACCTTTTGAAACAGATTCCCTTAACTCGATTCGTCGAGTAAGTCAACTCTAGGACGATTGTCCTTTTTTAAGTTGAAAATTTGTAAAGGAAAACACTGGCCTTGATGTCCGAGTCCAATGCAAAAGAAGATTAGGAAGAAATTCCCGAGGAATTTCAGAAATTTCCAAAGAATTCTTTGGATTCGGAAGAAATTTCCTAAAAAATACGGCAGAAATTCCCAAAAAAAAGTTATCTTAGGAAATTTGGAAGAATTTCCTTGCTCAGGAATACATTCCCGAGAAAATTCAGAAAATTCGAGGCAATACGAATCAATTTTCCGCCCAAATTCGAAAGAACTTTCTGAGGAAGTTTGAAGAAATTTTTCGAGGAAATTCGAAAAAATTTTCCGAGGATATTCGGAAGACTTTTCAGAGGAAATTTCGAAGAATTTTTCTAGGAAGCAGTAAGAGCATTCCGTGGAAGTATGAGCAAAAAATCCAGAGACAATTTCGAAAATTTTCCCGAGGAAATTCGGAAGAACTTTCCGAGGATGTTCGGAAGAATTTTCTGAGGTAATCCGGAAGAACTCCCCGAGGAAATTCTGATGAATTGTCCAAGGAAATTTGAAAGAATTTCCCGAGAAAATATCCAAGAAAATTAGGAAGAATTTCTCGTAGAATTTCGGAAGAGTTTCCAGGGAAAAATCGGGAAAAAATAGGAAATTTTTCGAGGAAATTTAGATGAATTTCCCTATAAAATTAGGAAGAATATCCCGAGCAAAAATAGGGAATTTTTCGAGGAAATTTAGATGAATTTCCCTAGAAAATAAGAAAGAATATCTCGAGCAAACGAGGGAAAATTTCTCGAGAAAATGAGTAGGAAAAATTTTCCAAGAAAACTTTTAAGAACTTTCCGCGAAAATTCGGAAGATCTTTCCGAAGAAATTCAGAATAAGTTTCAGAGGAAATTTGGAAGAATTTTCTGAGAAAATTCGGAAGAATTGTCCGAGGAAATCGGATGAATTTCCGACGAAATTCGCAATCATTTCCTGAGGAGATTCCCAAGAAAATTGAAAAAAAAAATTCAATGAATTTCGGAAAAGTTTTCAAAGAAAAATCGGATTCGGATGAATTTTCCGAGAAAATTCAGAAGACTTTCGCGAGGAAATACGGAAGAGTTTCCCTATGAAATTCGGAAGAATCTTTCGATGAAATTTTAAACAGTTTTCGGGTAATTCCGCAAAAATTTCTTTAGGAAATAAGAAAATTCGAAAGAATTTTCCCAGGAAATAAGGAAAAATTCCCCAAGGATATACGGAAGAGTTATACGGAAGAAATTTTCCGAGAAAATTCGAAAGAATTTTCTGACGAATTTCGGAAAAAGCTTTCAGAGAAAATCGGATTTGGAAGAATTTCTCTAAGAAATTAGAAAGAATCTTCCGAAGAAATTTGATAGAATTTCCCGAGGAAATTCGAATGAATTTCCCTATAAAATAAGGATATCCTTCCTCGAGGAAATTAGGAAAAAATCTTGGGGATATTCGGATTTTTTTCTAGTAGTGTCCAGGTCCAGAACGCCTTCGAGATGTCTAGTCCAAATAATCGTGTTTACCCTCCTCGAAGGTATTCTAAAGGACATGCCCAGGACGGAAGGCATGCTGTTGGATGCCGAATCTTCCATCGGCCTCGAGTTCATCGCGTAGACGACGGTTAACTAGCTTCTCGACCACCTTAGAGACGCAGAAGGATATCGAGATAGGATGGTATTTTGAGAAATCCCGGGAGGTGACGCTATTCTTCGGTATTGAGATGACGTGGCTGAGCCCTCATTCGTCTGGAAAGATTCAGCCCAACCAGGCTTAGTTGACCAAATCCAGGAAAAAGGCTTTAGCGTGAAGGGGAAGGTTTTTGATTATCGGGTGCCCCATCCATCCAGTCCAGAAGAAATTCGGGTACTCCTAGAGGGGGCGAATGAAAGCTCGGCGGCAGAGAAAGGCTGATTGAAAGAGAATTCCGACAGGAAGCCAAACACTCCCCGATTGCGTTGGCAACTTCCGTAGGGTCTGATATGATGCGATCTTCAACGTAAAGGTGGATGGAGCAAAACTACGTTTGCCGCTGAAAGCGTTTACTTTTCTCCATAGTTTTGCACCGGGGTGTGGCCGTGCTAATGGAGTCTAGAAAGTCCTCCCATTGCTTTTCTTGAGTTCTTGGATGACGACACGACACTCGTAGAGTTTTTCCCTCTGTTTATAGCGCATTTACCTTCCTTGGATGGTTGACATTAAGGCCTTCGGAGGGCCTTCCTACGCGCTTTAACCACCCGACGCGTTTCGTCCGACCACCAACGAAGGGCTTTACATCCAGGTCGGCTGCTGGTTTGTGGTATAGACGTCCCAGCAGCATCCAAGACGACCTGGGCGAATTCAGATAGTGTTGACGGAGTGCTATTCTCAAGGGCGCATCGGAGGTGGTGGTCATAGGCTTCCCAGTCGGCGTGGAGGCATGGGCTGTGATCATTATTGGGAAGTTGTTGCTCCTAAAAAGGCTGGCATGCTACTACGGAGACGAACTCCAACAGCTGGGACAATCTCGTGGATCTAGTTCGTCAAAAGAGATGTCCTGAAGGACCCTTATTGCCACTGAATGCCTGATGTTGGCCCCTACCTTAGTAACCCACTTGTATCTTCCGCCGAGGAAGCGATCCATAGAGCCAAAGGTTACACGGTACCATCTGCAATTTTTCAACTTTCCCCATAAAACTAACAAACTTTTTGTATATAGAAACACAGAAGAGCCCAAGATTAAATGCGAGAAAGGCAGTATCACAACTCGGTGAATTAAAATGGGTTCTTCAATAGATTAACGCTTATGCCGCAAGGGATAATTTCTCCAATACAGGCCCGGGGTTCAGTGATAGCGGTATTCTTCAACCAAAACATTACCGTATAACGTTGTGATTACAGGAAGTAGTTATTCATAAACTAAATTAATGAAATTGATGTTACAGAGTACAATATTGGAGGAAAATAGCTTTCCAGGATTATCTGCCAGATCACTTTTTCATATTTTCTTTACACATGCTTGATTTCCCTTACAATATTACTGATATGACTGTAAATATATGAAATGGGGTTGAGAGGGTGCATCAGCGCATAAATGCAGTTACAACTGGTCAATGAAGTGGTAGCCAATCGGAGTCAAGGAAGAAAAGTATTAGTCATTCGCGTCTATTACATTTATCTCCAACCAGTTGACGCGCCCTACTTCAAACAAACCATCCCGTGGAAAGCTTGACAAGTATTGCAAAATTCATTATTCTTTTGGTTGGATCATTCTGCTGAAAGGAGATTCTCATTTTCCTGTGGGTTTCGTGTAAGTGTATCTGCTTACAGGTCCGCCACCCCCATTTTTGGCCCTTCATACAGCAATATGTTGAATTAAAAATGATATTGAAATTTGACCTTACTGTTAAGTGGAACCGCATGCAGAGCAAGACTCTACCCAGGATGGTGGCTAACTACATAATAGGGTATCTGTTCCTATATCAATAACAATAAGCCAATGCGCATATGAAATGCATTTATTTCTCACCCAATAATCAAGAAACATGAGAATAATTATGCTCGGCTCACGTGATTTTTAATTGATAACAATTTGGTAACTTCAAAAATAAAATTGTTATCACATTATAGAAGTATTTAGCCAAAAAACATTATCACTGCCATGCACCTATTTCAATAACATTCAAAAATAGTTAATCCTATGCCTGTACCTATATCAATAATACTGTTTCCAACATAAAATACGCACACTATTACTTGTGTGTATACGTAACGATATGATTGCAGTGATGCCGAATTCTTCAATGTTTTGTATTTGAGTTGAAATATAATTACAAAATTGCTGTTTTTATTGCAGTTTTCCAACTTATCAGTTTAATTGCATGTTTGTCATAGCTTATCTCTTCGATATACCTTGTTTTACAAACATAAGAGTTGCATTTCACAGTAAAAGTTCATTCAAGCATTTTTGAAATATAAATCTAGGTCGGCAACCCTTGCCGATGCTGCAAGCCATGTAAATAGTTTGGAATACGGACAAGACTAATTTAGACGTTGTTCGAAATAAACCTATATCAAACTATAGGAAATCGCGTTAGTTTTTCAAATATGATTATATTTATAGTGAAATTGTGATGTGCTCTATGTGTTGTGAAGTGTATTTTGAAAGGATTCATTTGTTTTAGCTTGAAATTGAGTGGAAAACAACGGCGTGAGATGAATCTGCTAGTAGCAATCGAGCAGTGCATCAAATCAACAGTAGACTGGCCCAAAATGCATGAAATCCTGAATTTCAAACCTTGCACCCTTAAATGACAGTTTGGGGGTCCCAGAAGCTCCCCTGAAAATTTCAGCTCATTCGGTCCAGTGGTTGGCGTGCGCAAATGGCTCAAAGTTAGTATGGGAAAAGTGATCCAAATGTATGGGGAAACGCAACCGTTTAAGTTTTTTGCTTCTAGGTGGCGCTGTAGTCGACGGATTCCTGTTGTGGACAAAATGTAGAACCTTTTTTATATAAGGAAGCGACTGGTTAAGACCGGATGTAAATCCCTTTGAAATTGGCCAAGTTATAAGCATCCAAAGTCGAGGGTGTCGAGCGGGGATCTTTTTTTTAGTAGAAAAACACATCCGGGATATTGTTCGATGTTTAATCTCGCAATTTTCTGGCGTCGTTTTATCTTTGAGCTAACACGCTAAAAAAATTGCTCAAAATTGACATAAATTGAAGAACTCAAAATTTGGTCAAGTTTGGTTTATGCTATAGTTTAGAGTTCAATTTTCGAAGCGTGAATGTAAATATACGAAGTAAATTAAGTACTTCTTCCATTTATTTTGTTAGCCTCAAATAAAAATATACAGCCATCCAGTTCCAACATTATTGATATGATCCCTCAAAGTTACCTTATATTTGGTAGGATCGTTCCTTATAGAACAATATTGGACCCATTTTATTATTTCCCCTTTATGATGACCAATTTCAATATATATATATATATATGCACAGGAAGGTGAGGTTTATGATAGACAACTCTCGAGTAACGAGTTTTTCCCATTAGTCCGTCAGAGTACTCTTCAAAGTTGGCAAAGGAATTGGACACACAATGAACTCGGACGGTGGCTATTTTCCATAGTTCCAAAAGTTTCTGGGCGAGCGTGGTTCAGAGGTGAGGACTTAAGTCGAGGCTTCATTCGCGTGATGTCGAGACTTATGTCCAATCACTATTCACTAAACGCACATCTGTACAGAATAAACCTTGTCGATAGCAACTTATGTAGGTGCGGAGCCGGTTATGATGACATCGATCACGTAGTTTGGTTCTGCTCGGAAAATGACGCCTCCAGAGAGCGACTATTGGATACCCTAGTGGCCCGAGGTAAACAACCCTTCAGGGAAATTCGAGGTGTTTTGGGGGATCGTGATGCGGTCTATATGCAGGCCATTTATAGTTTCATTTGTGATTCTGACATCAAAATCTAATTTTTTTTCTCCTGTCAAAGTTTTTTTTTTGTACTGTCTCTGTCTCTATGTTCCGTAGATCTCCGTTACTCAGGCCATCCGGAAGACGCTCCCAGTAGAACCAATCCTCGAGCACGACGACACGCCACATCGTCCCTTACGCCAAATGCCCGGATAAGCAGCCGAAATTCCTTGATTCCGAATCCTAAGCCTCATCCATCCTTTAATATTGTAAACTAACCTCGAGTCACCACGAGTACGCTGGCTCCTATCCCTCTCTTACTAACTGAAAAAAATGACATTGATTGTATATATCACAAAGAAATATGGCTCCGTAAAGTGTTATACACGCCTGAGCCTACCAAATAAACGAACTTGGAAAAAAAAAATTTCAATATAGGGTATTCAGAAAAATCGATCATTTCAGGAATTTTAATTTTTCATAAAATTGTAACTCCCAAATCATTAGGCCTATTTGTTGTATTAACAAATCAAATAAAAGCTCTTTATTTCTACAGGTATACCTCGATATAACGTAACTAATTTTTCACTCTTCAAATCGTTGTATCTCCAAAACCACTGGTCCTGCAAGAAAAATGTGCTTCTTGCTTTTGTGAAGTGATATTTGATCGTGCAAGTGGAATACATAAAATGGATTCAAAATCTAAGGAAGAATTAAGTATGGAACTTGTTGTCCCAATTGAAAGTTTTAAAGGTGTAAAGTTGCCTTCAAACGGTGATGTGCTTGGTCGGATGCGTTTTATAATGAAAAATCAACACTTGAGTATAAAACCAGCTGCTACAACTGTAGTAACTGAACTTCAAATTATTTGGGAGAAATATAGAATTCCTCTAATGCAACACTACAAAGCTGTTGTTAAGCTCCTAAAATTATTTAACAAAATGCGAGCAATTATCAAAAAATCTGCTCAAGAGCAAGAGTCTAGTTTCATTAATAATTTGGATCGATTGTTTGGCATTGCTCGACGAAATGCATTAAATTTGATTAAAAACGATAAGAATAAACAGTTCCTTATTCTGCAAAGGGAAGTTGGAAGGCCTGGATCTGCCTTTGCGAGAGTTAAAAAAGGCAAAATCGAAGAAGAACCAACAACGGAACCAGAGTCTTCCTTGGAATCTCAATCAGCTACCAGCGTTTTTACTATTGATGGAGGAGGTAAGAATATAATCAAATAAGATGGTAACTTCTACTATATGTCAATATTTTTATGTCTTGCTTCCAGATGAGAAATTCTCCACTAGTAGAGCGTTTTCCGAGCGAAGTAAATCATAAATAATGACTCCTATACTAGGTGCCACCCTACCCGGGCAGGAGCCATAAACAGCATAACAAAACATGATATGAACTTGATTGATATAAGAGATAAAAGAACAGGCAACAATATTAAAAATTTGCACCGAAATATCATTTAAATATCTAAATATGCTATGGGTAAGAACAAGCGAATAGCACTTGATATTGATCACTTCTTACAAATAACATAACATGATTTCCTCATGATATTTTAGTGCAAAATATTTTATGGCTGGCGTGTAGGCATCATATTGCCGAAGTTTTGATGACAGCAGCTTGGGAAAAACTATTCAACTAAAACCTTCAAAAGGCCCTTCTTCAAGTATTTTTATAAAATTTAAATCGGCATGGCCTACTATGGATCAATCCTTTGATGAAAATATGGTAAACGAAAAAATTATTGAGATCCTTGGTGATGAAACACAACATTTTTTGATTGAATTTTTGGAAACCCCAATTCAATATTCAACAGCAACCACAGCTAATTTATCTTTAGCATTTCTTGGTGTGAAAAGAATTAAATTTTCGCCACCAGGAGCACATAGCAATGCCAGATGGATGGCGAAAGCAATATATTGTCTTAAAATATGGCTGTTTAGAGGCCAATTTGACATGACCGATAATGAAAGGCGAAAAATTCCAGTAATGTGTGCTTTATTTTACGAGTTTTTATTTGGTCTTGGTTTAAAGCTCTTTTACCCTCATCAGCAGCACGAAATGATCTAAACCTGGCAAAAAAATGATAGCTTTACGAGATGCTTTCCCTGATCAACCAAGAAATTTGTATATGGTTGCGGCTTCAAGATTTGCAAATCATCTATGGTACTTGAGTGAAGAACTGGTCGCTCTGGCTTTTTTCGACCCAGAAAGATCTACTGATGAGAGAAAAGAAATGGCACACAATTTAAAATCTTGTAAGGGTGATGAAGTAAGAAAAATAAAATTTGTAAGTATCTACGATCGATAAGTTGATTTCTTGTACGCTTTCGGATTTTGTTTCTCAAAACACGAGGAATTTTTTTGAAATTTCTGGAATATCTGCAAATTTTCTCAAAGAAGATCCTAGTATATGGGATGAATTGGAAGAATTTGTTGAAAGTAGAAATAAAATTAATTCATTTTTGGTAGTGAATGACTGTGCTGAAAGAGGAGTTAAACCAGTTCAAGAATTTTGTGGAAATCTGACAAAAAATGAAGAACAGCTTCAATATCTTCTCAAAGTTGTTCAACAGCATAGGCAAAGTTTTCCAGGTTGCACTCGCTCTGTTTTAAAGGAAGGCCAAGCAGATGAAATAAATAATTAATATAGGTATAAGTGTTGTTTGTTGATAACTTTGTAGTTTTATACAGTTAATAAATTATGTTATAAACATTGAAACTGTTGTTTGAAAAATATATAACTTATATAATATCCCAGGTCTCTCTGTCTTTCTGTCCTTCTGTCTCTCTGTCTGTAACGATTATATCATATCGTTCTAAAATTGATGCAACGGGCATCACGATGTCCGAAAACAACTCGTTACAAATATTTCATGAATTTTGTCTCCCCTTAAAAACTTCAGCTCGTTGGCTTCAGTGGTAAGTCACCCCCTCCCTCTCTAGCTACACTACTGTACAGAGCACGGAAAGTATTCATCAATTGGATAAAAATTCGCAAGATTGCGGGATAATCATGCATTTAATTTCGCACGGCACCGAATACGTCTGCATCGCCGTCGCAATGGTCGGTGGTACGTTGCTCTCATTTTAAACACCCCTGGGGGACACGCTCGACACCCTCGACTTTGGATGCTTATAACTTGGCCAATTTCAAAGGGATTTACATCCGGTCTTCACCAGTCGCTTCCTTATATAAAAAAGGTTCTACATTTTGTCCACAACAGGAATCCGTCGACTACAGCGCCACCTAGAAGCTAAAAACTGAAACGGTTGCGTTTCCCCATACATTTGGATCACTTTTCTCATACAAACTTTGAGCCATTTGCGCACGCCAACCACTGGACCGAATGAGCTGAAATTTTCAGGGGAGCTTCTGGGACCCCCAAACTGTCATTTAAGGGTGCAAGGTTTGAAATTCCAGACTTTTCACTTTTTCCATATAAGCTTGGGCCACTCTAATCAACAGTTCAGAGGTAGGAAAATGAAAATAAATGTGTTTTATAATTTTGTTTTTAATAATTTGAGTCTTGTGAACTAAAACATTACTCAAACGGAATTTTAAATAATATTCCAAACATTAGAAAATGTGGTCTATTCATTATTGTGTACATACGATGTCAGAAATTGTAATCAAATTGATTTTTTATTTGGTTTATCGACGGTTGAGATTAATATACGGGCTGTTATTAATATGGGAACAGATACCCTACATACATACAGAAACACAGAAGAGCCCAAGACGAATTGATTGGTGAGGAAGTCTTGCAAATCGGTCATCCTATTCGTGAGTGCCTCAAAGGAAATGCAAACTGCTTTTCAGAGAAGAAGATATAGAATAGAGCAAAATTATAAACCTCTCAGTTCCCAAAATATTATGGCTGACAAGGGCTAAAATAAAAACTCCCCCTAAAAATCAAAAATTTTCCATAAAAAATAAGAAAATCGCCAATCATGAAATCAGGGTATGAGAAATAAATAAAAATGAAATTTCCACAAATAATGCAAACAATAAACAATTGAGAATTTTCCACAAAACAAAAATAAATTAGAACTTTTAAAAGGAAAAAATGCAATTATAAATGATGAATTTTCCTCAAAGAAACCAAAAAGGTTAAACGGAAAAAATAAAAAATTTGCGTCAATTAATAAATATTAGCAATAAACAAATACAAAATTGTCCACAACATAAATATTTTTTTCCACATAAAATTCAAAACTTTCCACGAAAAAATCAATGAAGAGCAATAAAAAAATCTGAAAATTTCCATTAAGAAATATAAATCTTATCTTCTTATATATAAAAATGAAATGGTCTGTGTTCGTATCCGCATAACTCGGAAACGGCTGGATGGATTTTTTTCATTTCTTCAGCAGAAACATTCGTTATCGTTTCCGACGGGTTTATATGATATTTCCTAATGGAAAAATTACGAGTAAAGTTGAGCAAACCGTGAATAACTAAAATTGTGATTCCTATGCGAACTTTACATGGGCAGTTCGGAATGCACATTCTCGCCTACTATGCAGGACAACGTCTGCCGGGTCGACTAGTAAGCAATAAAACTGAGCATTTTTTTTTTCATTTAAAAGCGTTTAAACTTCATGGAAAATTTTCAATATTTCATGAAAAAAAAATATTTATTTTGTGTAAAATTTTGTAAAATTTACAAAATTTTCCACAAAATAAATATTTTTTTCCATAAAATATTGAAAATTTTCCATGAAGTTTAAACGCATTTAAATGAAAAAAATGCTCAGTTGCTAATATTGGTTTATTTATGGAAATTTTGTATTTTTTTTGTGGAACGGTTTGATTTTTTTATGGAAAAATCTTCCTTTATAATTGCATATTCTGCTTTTAAAAGTGCTAATTTATTTTAGCTTTGCTCATACCCTGATTTCTTTATTGACAATTTACTATTTGTTAATATATTTAACTATTAGAATTGGATGTATCTAACTTTGATTTCAAATTCAATAAAATCAGTAATATTCCAATATTGAATGCCTAGTGATACCTAAACGAAATCTTCGAAACCTTCTATTTACTGAAAGCCATTCCGAGCATGAATACTTAATGAATCATCTTTTTTTAATGCCGTGATATAGTCAACCACTTTCAATTCCCTGAAAAAAATCTGGTTCAAACTAACTAGATTCGGTAAATTGCTTTCCCTCCAATCACATAACAAACAAAAATCGTAGGTAGAGTATTACGTCATAACATTGGTCTTCAATAGCTCACAATCCAAAATAAACAGCATTATGGATAATACCATTTAATTTTCCGTTTAGACGATTCTGCTGAGTTGGTCATGACTTGACTTGAAATCGAGTTGAACATCTAAGCATCTCCATTCAATTCATTTTAAATGGAAACTGAGTTGATCAACTCACTTACATAGTCCAAACGACCAATCAATACTCAGTTGATGACACAGTAAGTCTAAAGCAAATTTCTTGAATATTTTCCATAAACTTGATGTTATCAGCCATGGACCCACCGAATATCAAAGTATGTCTAAATCTAAATTGAAAACATAAAGATAGTTTTGAATTATGTTAAAGGTACTATTTGCAGATGGATTGGAATTAAACTAGACCTTTTTTTTTTCTCATTATTTAAAAAAAAATACAGCTGAAGATTAATCTTCTTATATATAAAAATGAAATGGTCTGTGTTCGTATCCGCATAACTCGAAAACGGCTGGATGGATTTTTTTCATTTCTTCAGCAGAAACATTCGTTATAGTTTCCGACGGGTTTATATGATATTTCCTAATGGGAAAATTACGAGTAAAGTTGAGCAAACCGTGAATAACTAAAATTGTGATTCCTATGCGAACTTTGCATAGGCAGTTCGGAATGCACATTCTCGCCTACTATGCAGGACAACGTCTGCCGGGTCAACTAGTCAACCCATAATTATTGTATGTTTTCGTTTTTAACTGTAATAAAGAAATAGCGTTTTTAGTGGAGCCTATGAATATATTCCAAAACTTCTTGCTTCAATCATAGGAACATTAAATAAATTTCCAAATTTCTTATGGTTGTATTATTTCTATTCGCTCCGTCGTCAGTAGCATACCTTACTGACCTACATCTACCGCCAGCCATGAATTCAACTCAAATTGACCGCCAAAAACTAAAATATCTTCTCGACAACGAGCACACAACGGTGGCAACATCGCCAGTAACCACCCCTAAAAAGCAAGGAAAACTTTTGCAGCTCATCAGCTCATAATTAACATCGGAACGGGCAAACTTTGCTACCTCTTGCAGTCGCTATTCCGCACGATGCAACATTATTGTTCCTATCAAGCTTTGCTAACGAGTAGCAAAAATGGGAACCAACGTTTCCGAAGGGATCCAGCATGAAGTGATGTCGCGTGGCATGCTATATCAGAGCTTTTTCCACGCGACATGCTTCCAAAAGAAAAATCTCACAACCACATCCCCCCGATGTTGCAGCTTTAGTCAATGTTTCGCTCACACTCTCCCTCTCTTTCTCTTCGCTGGCTCTCAAATCGCATCGCAAATCGGTATCTCTCACTCTTCATCTCAACTCCCTCTGTAAGCACGCGTGCAGACAGATAGCATAGAAGCTGAGCATCAGAACCCAATACAGCGTGACAACCGTTGTTGTCTCCGCACCATATCGGCAGCGTTTCGCCGCTCGCTCGCAGCACAGAATGGATATGGGCACTGAATCTGAAGTTGTTTTGCTCGGTTGGTGTTTCAATCTGTCGCGTGTAGTCCTACTATCTACCACAGAGCACGATTTGAGCTTTTTTTCTTCTCCCTGTCGTATTTGTCTCGCTATGCTTGTTTTGGCTTTGAGGCATCCCGGCATTGGCTCCTCCCCCGGTGAAAAATGGCGTAACAGATGAGTCTTGTGACGAGCGCAAGATGCTGCGGATAGGAGCATTTTATTATTTTTATAATAGTGAATGCTAGAGATGATATAGTTTTGTACTTTATGAATTCGAAGAAATTGGTTTTTCGAAAATATAAACTCATTGGATCATTGATAATATTCCATAAATAATATGTACTACATGAATCTCATAATATAAACGGAAGCAATCAATTTTAAGGGTAACCATCATCAATCATTCGATCACGTTCCAGTAATTGCAAAACAATTACTACCATTTTACCACCCTTCATTCCTAAAACTCACACCTTTATGGAATTCTTTTGTCTTTAAACTGATGGCTCTTTCTTATTCATAGATTGTAAGTGATGCCGACAGTCGCCATAGCTTTGGGGAAATAGCTTTGGGGAAATTGACACCCAAGTGCTGCTAACCGTAGGGACGCTACCTCGGTCTAAAAAGAAAAAAGACAACGTGTTCGACGGCAACCGAAGGATCATACCATGTCACACCGGCAGGGATTTAGAAGACAAAAGAATACATAAAACCTCCATCGCAAATGTTGTCACCAGCATTCCATCTGCGGAGAAGCTGACGAAGATTCATTCAACTCATTCCACCCAACACACCACCCACAATGGTGCTTTCGGTGGGGCAGAATGGTCGTTGGAGCAAACGAAAGAGAACAGATGAAAACACAGCTTGGCGACAGTCGACGAGGGGGTTCTGAACTTTTACTCGGTTTTTTTTATTCTTTGGTGCATGCACGAATACCGAACCACCGAAAGGATCAAGCCAATTTTCCACGCTCGTACATTCATACGTCCGGTTAAACGTAGCTGAAAAGTTAGAAAAATTGGAACAAAGGCGTAGTCAGAGATGAAAAGAGGATAAATTGGGTAAATTTGATAATTCTGGTCAAACCAGAAGTTCACTAAACTCAAATAATAATAGTTCATTTATTTATCTTCAGATAATTAGAATTAATTCATAAAATTTTCACCTCAACAAATACATATTTTTACAGATTCAGAGCACTTTCTTTAAAATTCAATAATAATTCTTGAATTCTTTTTGCCTTTCTCGTATACTAAGTATACGGAAAGGCTATAGAACTGCTCCAAAACCGAACTTTTTATAGAAGGCTCGGAGACCCATAGTGTTATATACCAATCGACTCAGCTCGACGAATTGAGGTGATGTCTGTATGTGTGTATGTATGTGTGTGTGTGTGTGTGTGTATGTGTACAAAAATGTGAGACACGTTTTTGGGCATTTAGCATCATCCGATTTGCTCGCAACAAGTTGCATTCGACGCGGAATGCAGTCCCATTGGTTCCTATTTAAAATTAGATCGATCGAACTTTGCGTTTCGGAGTTATGACCAAAAAACTGTTTTAATGTGCAAAAAAAAAACAAAATGCTCTGCTCTGGATTCGAACTTGTGACCTCTGAAACGGGAAGCGGTTACTATACCACTGTACCATCGATACACATAACATGTGAGAAGATAGGTACAGATATAAATCATCGAATTGGGCATAGATTCATTGCCTCTATAAGCAACACAATTTATCCTGCTAGGGTATCGTTTCCTATACTAGAAGTATTAATGGATCGAGAAAAGGAAATATTAATTTTTCTCGTTGGTTATTAAAATATACAGTTTCAATACATTACCTTAGAATAAAAAGCCGTGGTGAGTATAAGCCGTTTGGCAGCGCAGTATCATTACTTGACACTTTACCGGTCGCTACTAAACGCGCTGCTAAAACAGTAGTGCAGCTGACAGGTGATCAAATTTGGTAGCGCGATAACAGCGATAACTCCATGAGTCGATATTGAAGGGACCATCGACTCATGGAAATATCAAGATGAGGAATAGCAAATCTTTGGAAAACTTTCTAAAGGGACCATCACAGTAACCCAGAAAATATTTTTCAGTATGGCATAATTTGCTTCCATGAGTCGATATCGAGTCATAGAACATCGACTCATGGAGGTTTGACTGTATTAAACGTCACCGGTACGGAATGCAGCCACCAAAATTATAACCGAAAATAGCGGCACCGATCGAAAAAGAGTGACTAAACTAAAATGCTAGAGCAGCGAGGCAGCGAGGGTGATCAAAACACTCGCACCCAGTAATGATGCTCTAATATATAAACTATTGAAATCGCTTGGATATGCTGTTCATTTATTGGAGATAAAAGTAGATTCACTATTATGCGAGGAAATCAATGCAAAATTATAATAACATAATTACATCCAAACTTAAATAAACATATGTGTATAATAATGTGAAATATTAATAAGAAACCCTCAGGTTATGGGTGCCCTATCAAGCGCTAAGAAAAGCACAAATACCCTATATAACAGCCTGTAAATAATCCTCATGTACACTCAGAAATAAATAAAACTGATGCTAGATTAAAATTTAACCTATCTGGACATTTTTCCAACTAAAACAATCAATAGATTAAAATGTATACTATCTAACATTGAAAGTTAATCTAAGAATGATTTGCACGCAAATATTTTGTCCAAGTATTCATTGTGATTGGCACACGACATTATTTCACAAACGTAAACTGTTGCGAGAGATACCTTAAAGAAAATAATAAATTGCTCATTGATACCCGTCAATATTTCCGGATTAAAAAAATAAATGGTTCCAGATAGCTGAAAACCAGAAAAAGCATTACTTAGTTTCAAATACAAAAGCTGTGCGAAAGTGTTAAAATACATATATTTTCTGGATTAGCCCATTCTCCGAAGATGTCGATCAGACGCTGGACTGCTTCACAGACAGAGAATTGGAAAATTGTTCTTAAAGTGGAAAGTTATACTTCTTTTAAGATGGTATGTGCTCTACCAGATAAAAATATGTACACTATTATGATGCTCTTTTATCTGTTCCCAGGATGATAACAATAATGGAACTTCAAGGCATGTGTGCTGTATGCGTGGACATAAATATGCGAGATGTAGTTATTCAGAAACGGTGTTGAAAGTGGACGATTTGACCATCTATTCCCATAGGTTTACCAGAAAACACGCAGTCATCAAACAAGCCATAGGATTAAGCATCGGCTGCTGGGAATGTTTGGTCCCGCTTCTCACTAGTTGGAGTCGTATAGGATTGTTTTTGTTACTTATATTATCGCAAATTCATCTCAACGGTCACTTTTATGCTGAAAACAAAACGGAATTTTCAGGATTAGGATAATAATAAATACACATATTACATTTATTTTCGTCATTTTTCTTTTCTTTCGAAGCAAAACAAAAAAACATACTGCAGAATCCGTCTACATTAAAAAAGTAAAACGTGGCCGCAAAATATACTTTGGCACAATAACTCAAAGTTATACTAAGCTCGTTTATGTGGCACTTATACGAGATCGGGGTCAACCAGGCGAATAGCCAGTTAGCATGACTTTTAATCTATTTAGTATAGATTTTTCTGAGAGTGTAGCAATTTCAAAAAGCATCGTGCTTTGTTCAACACGTTCAACGCCCTTCCGTACGAATGCGCCTAAAAGAAGGAATGACAATGTGCCGTCGCGCAGTGGTGGTCCCCCATACAAATGCTCGACTAAACCTACGATTGCGCTTAAAATTTAGCAACAGTAATTTTGTAACGCTGAATTTATTTTGAAATTTAAATAGTTATCCGACATATGCTATGCTATCCAAAGACTTACGGAAGCCCATGACTTAGGATCTGCAGCCACAGTAGCGTCTTAGTTCTAACCTCGAAACAGTAAATTATCCGCTTTGGTGCAGCAAGGCGGAATTCGCCAAACTGACCACTGTTAAGTAGATAAAATATATATTTCAATGCATGATATCAGTTCTTTCCGAATCTTTCCCGATAAAAAATTTAGTCAAATTTAATTTTCCCATACATATATGTTTAGGATATACTTTACAGCATCAACTTGAACCAAGTCACCAAAAATTAAATTTACCAACTACAATTAACAAATTGAGGAATTATCCTTGACTAAATGTGCAAAATTAAAATTATATCAGCTTTACGAAAGAACGATTTGTTTTAGGTTTTGTCTGGGTTTCCGCCACTGTGGATCGGTCGGCTTAACCATCGTAGCATCAGCGACAAGCCGTGCTTCTGTTCTATTTTTACGCAAAGGCATGCTTCATCCTTTGTGGCGTTCAATCAGCATATGGGAGCGCAGCTGGTGTGCGTGAGGACGCTATGCAAGCACATTTCGGCGGGAACGAACGGCACTGCATTCGCTTCAGTCTCTTGCCGTCGGATGAATATTGTCGAAGGAAGCATCACCAACACACATCGCATTGCGTACGGCAATGTTCTATTTTTAGCTCAGCTGCATGGGTTGAATGTTGACCCGAGCAAATGAGATTTGGGGAAACTGGTTCATATGAGTATTACAGAAAAAAAGAAAAATTTGGATAGCTCCGCGGAAATAACGCGCAGAGGGAAATCCCCGGTCTTAATTCCTTGGATATAGCGTCTGCTGCCCCACAAACTCGCAAGCTTCTAATTTTATTGAAAATTATGTCTTTTCTATTCAGTAAGGCATCTTTTCTTTGTGCATTGAAGCAATCGAATATAATTTTCCACTTGTTTACTCTCTATTGAAACTCGGTGGGCAAGTTTGATTACTACCAAGGTAAATCAAAAGCTATTTTGTTTCTGCTAACAATCATTTAAGAAAACTGTTGAGTACATATCGATTCTCAATTTATGCATTTATGTTTCATTTCCTACCTCCTTCATCATCTAAAGTTCAGACCTGAATTCTTTCAAATATCCCAAATAATCAGATGGATTCAATTATAGAAATGTCATGAATATAAATATAAACAATACACAGCATTAGGTTCCATTGATTATTAGCATGGAAAATGTTAAATACAAAAATTTTGTTTGAATTTTCTAGTATTCAAATTTTTTCTTGCAATGCGTAATATTATACCACACTCCTAGAAAATATGAGTTTCGAAAAAAAAAGATAGCTAACACGAGGATCGAACAGAAATCCTCTGATTGAGAGCCTATCACGTTACCACTGAGCTATCTTTGTTTCTTGAGATAGTGGTGTTCGAAGAACAAGAGGCTACGCAATTTGCAATAAATAACTATTTCACTGCATCAAGACATCGGCTGCTTGTGCATACGTGCGGTAACGCACCGGGTGCTGTGCTTTGGTAGCATATAATCTGACGTTGAAAAATATAAACCGTTTTGACTCAAGTCCCGATAATGACTCATATTCCGATCACTCGCATTTAAATGGCTATATAAACCTTATTCGCGTGGTTCTTTCCATAGGATATTAATTTCGTTTGTAAAGCACTCGGATTATGTAAGAGAAACTGAGTTTTGGAAGGATACGAAGAAAATTTTCTATTTTAGGAAGTCAGTAGAAAAAGTATCCAAGTATGTTTTAGATCATTTAATAGTCTTAGTTCGACCATTAACAAACTACAATAATTCATTCCAGAGGTTAAATGTCAAAACGTGTTACAGCGGAGTTCTAGTGCGAATATTTTTCTACAGATCTGCCTAATAGTTTGTTGTTTTGATTCAACTAATAACAGAGTTAAAGCACTAGTTACTAATACTAAATGATAACAAAATTTCGATCAGTCTGTATAATAAGTTACTGCAACTAGCGCTATAACTCTGTTATTAGTACAGTAGAAACAACAATTAGGCAGAGTTGTAAAAACCTTCGCTCTAGAAGTCCTCCACATATCACGTTTGAAATTTAACCTCTGGAATTAGTTATTGTCGAACTACTAAATTATCGAACCTATATTACTGTACAGCTCATAAAAAAATCTACTCCTCCGCTAATTTTTGGTCGCAACGAAAAATACGCGCCAGATAGTCACCTAAGAAAAACATACTTCCAGAAAAAAAGCCAACTCGATATTTTTTAATTTGGCCCCCACGTGGTACATTCCGGTGGTGAATGCTTGGATAGCACGTGCTATTTGTACTGCGGAGAAAATTTTCACATCTTTGAGAGCCTTGGAAAATGATCACAAAAGTTGTCATTTTGTTGCAAGGCATAATACTAAATGATCGAAAACATCCTTGCCACAATTCATAACAAATTACACGAAGGCAAGCAACGATTTTCGATTTTCTGATAGTAGGTATATCAGGTATGTTATCATAACGATATAAATTGTTGCACAATATGAGCTCAAGAATGCTGATTTTGGTAACACTAGCTCTGTCACGCGTAATCTATCAGATTTTGTACTTGGATAGTTTACCTGTAGAGTGATCTGATAAATATTTTTGGATCAGTTTAGAAATTAAAATAATCAATTTAAATATACATTCATACTAATTACTGCGAAATGCTTTCCATATAAAGAAAAGTAACCCCAGTAGAATTCTGATCAGATTTTTTTTAAGTCGGATCAAATTCATAAATCTTGTTGGAAAAGTGTTTGAATGATAAAGTCAAAAACGGAACTGCTCATCAGCCAAAATTGACCATTCCTGTCAAAAATTTGTATTCGCTTAATATATTCTTTGGCTTATTTAAGGTCAACATTCTCAATTAACCTATATTTTTTTACGCCTCCAAGTATTTTTTAAATTTAAAACTAAAATCGAAAAAGTGCTGTTTTTTAAAATTGGCCCGATTTTGTACGAACATCGAGTGATTTTATTCAGGCCGGTTCACACGTGCACACGTTTTCGGTTTTTGTTTTCGATTTAATAGTTAGAGGCTTCAAAAAACCCATATTTTCTTTGGGAAAGTTGACCTTAAATAAGCCAAAGAATCGACTGAAACTATGAAACGAAATACAATTTTTGACGGGAAAGCTCAACTGAATTTTTATCTATATGAAGAATCATATTATTCAAAACAACAATTTCAGCTGGATTCTGGCTTCAAAACGGAAAGCACTCGAAAGTTAGATAACTGTAAACATTTGTTTTTTCTCACCACCGTTTTTTTGTTTTCTCGTATTCAAAGCAAACGATACGAACTTTCAGAAGAAGTGTGTGTATGTGCATGTGTGTGCGTGTGTGTGCAAAAAAATCTAACTCATATTTCGAAATCTTATCCTGAACCGATTATTTAAACGGGGAATCCTGTCCCATTGTTTCACATTAAAAATCAGGCCGAACACACTACGCTCAAAAGTTATGGCCAAAATACAAATTTTTATACTATGCCTGAAACTCAATTTGTGCAATTGCACAACATCATCACATTTTCCGGGCACTTAACCTCATCCGATTTGCTTGCAACAAATTGCATCCGCAGCAATTATTACAATGTGTATAAACAAATGTGAATTTTCAATTCAATCTATCTTTATTTACAAGATTTTCGACCCTAGGCCGGTTCATCTGGTATAAACAAATGTGAAAAATAAGTCTTATTCACCAATTGTTATTTTAGACTTTTCATATATGTTTATCAACCATTTTGAACGAGCGAGAAAGGCATCATCACCGCTAGGTGGATTAATCAGGGTTTTTATATCTACACCCAACCAGCGGATGGCAGATTTTAATACAATTCTGCATAAGAACCTTACAGAAACTGTATAACAATTGCGCATGATCCCCCCTTGTTTTCTCGAAAACTAATCACATTTTTATACCAGTGATATGTGCAAACGGATCCGTTAGATAGATTATTGAATCTGAGTAACATTTGATATTAGTTACTTTATGTATATGGGTTTTAGAGAGGTTTTATTGTTTGAGCATTCTCAATCCTTTTTTTCTTCAAAAGAGAAAAGTTTAATAACTTTGATTATGTCCAACCAAAACGAACCCAATTTATACTGGACAAAGTTTTATTATTGTAGAATTGAATAAATTCATTCAATTAACTATTGCTTATTTTCCATTGAATACAAAAAACAAAATAAGATAAATACTCAACATGGACACACTTGTTCCCCCACAGTTTGGACACACTTGATCCCGAAGTTGCATATATTGAGGCGTTTGTTGTATACCGTTGCATATTATTGTATTGTATGTAACTAATTGATCTGTTAAAATTCTTTTCTAGTCAAAAAGTATAATTAAATTTATGAAAAAGTGTATAAATTAGGCTTTGAAAATACTCAACAAATCACAGGTCTTAAAATCAGTATTGTTCGATCTGGTACTAAATTTTTTCCGTTTGAACTAGGAGAAGTTTGCTTACAATCACCATTTATTTGTAAATCTTCTTAAAGAATTTTTCAATAATAGGCACATTCAACAACTTTTAGTCAGTTGTTTAAGAGAAATCGCATTTGTGTAATAATAACACACATTAAAATGATGATGCGTGACAGTAGCATATTGATGTATGAAGTCACCATCCTGGTATGATCACGATTGTGGTATTGGTAGTAAATAGTCTGGCGATCTCGATGTATCACAAGTTTTTTATTGATCTCAAAACAGGTAGGGACACGGCAGGTATTTCCGTCCATCGTCATAGGGGCTAAAACCATCGAAAGGAACGTCCTTTAGCTAGAACTCCACTATAGCAGAACGTATCTCCTGAGCTTACGATTTGATACGGATGAGTTTGTCAAAAAAGTTTCTCTTTTATTGGTTTTCGAGACTATGACGAAAAGACGAAAATACCTGCCTAAACCCTACCTACTCAGGGATATTTACCATTGGCCATGGCATTCGCAGTGTGGCCAATTTTCAGAGATTTAATAAAAAAAAATCAGATTCTAGAATTACAAAGATATATTTATGTATCGATCAACCATTTTTGGAATCATAATTGTATCAATCACAAAACGAGATCCTCTTGTGCACATCATGGTTGTCGTGATATGACCACTGTCTTTTAATGGATTGAATGGTTTGCAGATGAATCATCATCACTATGCCAATTTTGTTGCTATAGCAGACATTCTATCTGTCACTATTACTCTATTCGAGAACCAGAATATTTGCCTTACTTAATACCAACATTATTTAATTTACGCACGGCTGCTATTACGACAGACTATGAAGAATTGTTAGGATTTAAGGCTAGACCAATTCGTCCTTTCATTAGACTTGGAAGAACCTAAACATGTTCAGCTCATAACGGGATCATTTTCCCCCTATATGGGGATCAAGTCTCCCGCAAGTTTTGAAAATGTCAAATTTTCTATCTTTCAGCAAAATCGATTTTTTGGTAACTTTCATGAACAAATAATTGCTTCCAATGACGTTTTTGAATAGCTAATTCAATTCTTTATCAAGTCCATCAAGAAGCGTGCAAATCGGTGCATCTTACATCGAGAAATATGCTAAACAAAAAGTGGGGATCATGTGTGTCCAGTTTCCCCTACAGATTTGTATTATTTTAATACAATTTCTGTATAAAAACCTTACAGATTTGTATATGCCACGTTTTTATACAATAATTGTTATAGCCTATTCGCCATTAATGACATAATAATTGGCGTTTCAGGGTAAATACGCTTTATGATGTCATTATTTACGTAATATTCCATACATTTTGCGCTGTCAAAAGATACCCGCTAAAAAGAGTCATGAAGAATTTATTACGAACAATTATTACGAGAGAGCTTTCTTTCTAATTGGGATGCAGGGAGAAATTCAACAAAACAAAACTGACAAGCGTCACGCTCTCTTTACCAGAGAGAAAATTCTCTCTGTTTACATTTCGTTTCGTAGTTGACAGTCATGCTCTTTCTGTCGCAGCAGGGTCGAATGCATGTTAGATGGAAATCTTCTGAGCGCTGAAGAATAACTCGGATTGTGATGGTTTTGTGGAAAGCATTTTATATGATGAAAAATAATGATGATAATTATTTATTCTCCACTTATTCAACATGAATTGTTTAAAAAACAGATGCTCTCTAGAATTAACATGAAGTATTTAACTTAAACCTAGATTTAATAGAACATGGTTGTAAAACGAATATATTTGATGAATAAACATGGTTTCATAAATTGTTTCAATTCTGCTCCTTGAATGGCTTAATATACTTTGGATTTCAACATTTTTCACGTGGGACAACTGTACGATTTGAATGGGATGTATATATAAAGTAGAATAACCTTAAATAAAACATGGATTGGTTATGCATTAATTCATCCAAAATCCAGTTTAAATTATATCACATTCACACGATTCGTTTTTGTTAGAAGCTGTATCATTGATTGTCGAGTAGAACGCAACAGTTCAGTTTCCATTTTTGAAAAAAAAAAAATTGCTGAGTTGCCCTTCATACATGGAGATACTGGTGGAAATACATTTTAGTTAGATAATATTTCTTGAAAATTGGTCCTTTTTTTATTTATTTGTGAGAATTCCCAAAAGTATCTAAATTTTTCTATCAAATCTCCGTTCGATCATAGTACAGAATCAAAATACTTTTTAAACGTAAAAATAAATTGAGGAATAGTCTGATTCCCCGAAGAATGGCGCACCCAACTAATGAATGTAGCTTCGCTCATTATCCTTAATGAGAGCTTCAAATATTCTTCGAAAATCCCTTTTCATATTTTTTTGTATTTTTTTTTCGTAGGAAGTTTGTTCAGAAAAAAATGTTCGATTGTCGCCACACAAATGGTTGATTTCGTAAATTAAATTTTTAAACTCTCCTTGAATTCAACCCTGTATTAGCGTGCAAATGAGGAAACATGGAAACGTCAAGATATATTATCTTGCTGCAGTCTGAACACCTCGTAATAATTGGATACCCTCTCACTTAACAAAGTCATAAATAGCCCAATCTGAATAGGCTATAATAAAGATCTGTTTATTTGGGTGTAAACGTGATTCATTAAAAAATTGTATCCATGTTTGTCCATGTCGTGTATCTAATGATCGTTGCATTGTTTGGTTGCCATTTATCCGGGTAACGTTGGAGGAATGCCTCCGAGAAGAACAAGTTGCCAGTCGTCATCAGGCAGCCGTGACGGTAAGGTGCGTACCCCAAAACGCCACCGTAAGGGCTGCGGATCTGGCGACTGACGAGAGTTTGGTGGAGGGGCTGGGAATCGAACCCATGACCATCCGCTTGTAAGGCGAACGTGTAGCCAACTACGCTACGGGACCCCCACCCATTATATGCTGATGTAAAGTTCGTCCTCTAACAATAATGTTTGCTAATTTTTCTGGCATGAGGTTGTTTTTTAGTTTAAAAATTAGCACAAGCACATTAAATGTAATTCGTATTTTGACTGTTTGCCATTGTAGTGTATCCAACATAATATTGCAATTCAAAATTAATCTCATCAATACAAAGTTTTAATTCGTCATAGTTTATTTGTTTTTTTGGTGGTTACAACTCTTGATTTTTTAAGTTTTTTAGTCAATGTTACAATATCATCTTTCATTTTTTCAACTGCTAACAAAGGATCTTTTTCACCAATAAATAATATCATATCATCAGCATCATAAATTGATTAACATCGCAATACTTAATATATTTCTTCATATCATTGATGAACAGAATAAAAAGCAATGGTCCTACAACACTGCCCTGAGATACTCCTAATGGTACTTATTTGAGGGCTTATATTTACAAATTTGCGTTCGATTCGACAAATATGTCTCAAACCAACTAAGGACTTTTCCTTCAATACCGTATTTACGTAAAGTATTTATCATTTCAGAACGAGAAATTGTTTCGAATGAGATCCAAAAATAATACAATAATTGTCTTTTTTTCTTCAATCATTCTTTTCCACTTATACAAGAGTAAGTTTAGGGCTGATTTGCAGGAATGAATTTGTCTGAACCCGGACTGCTCCTCAATTAAAATCATTCTGTCATTTAGATACTCCAATAGTTGATCTTTTACAATTATTTCCAACACTTTCTTATATATCGGTAGCATATAAATTGGCCTGTATTCTTCTGCTTTCATAGTCCTCATTACTTTTGGAATTGGTATAACACTTGATTGTTTCCAAACACTCGGAGATTCTTCAGAGATTCGTTAATAATTTCTAGTAAAAGTCCATCAGTTACTTCTAATGAGTCTTTCAGTACTTGTAGATTCACAATATGTGGGCAGCAGGGACTATGTCCAAGGGCTTGACGATCCCTCCCCAGGCCATCGGCGAGTTGTGGGGCTTGCCTAGGATGTGGTGGGGTTTGACAGTTGGCCCTGTTAAATTCCTATAAAAAGATGCATGTACCCGCAAGTAGGCCTCGCCAAAGCGACCGTGTGCCGCTCAAAGCGCACAAGCCCAAGTCCTGGTGTTATGTGGGACGCTTAACAGCCCTGACACGACGGCCCTCCGACGAGACAGAAGGTTTGCGCAGGCCCAATAAGCCGCCTTTAAAAACAACTATTACGAACGACATAGAAGATAATACGACTCGAAACAATCGGCAACGACCTAGGCGACGAATAGAGGATCACGATTGGAAGCTTGGAACATGGAACTGCAATTCGCTAGGTTTCGCAGGTTGCGACAGGATAATCTACGATGAATTACATCCCCGCAACTTCGATGTCGTAGCGCTGCAGGAGATTCGCTGGACAGGACAGAAAGTGTGGAAAAGCGGGCATCGAGCGGCTACCTTCTACCAAAGCTGTGGCACCACCAACGAGCTGGGAAACGAGCTTCATAGTGCTGGGTAAGATGCGCCAACGCGTGATTGGGTGGCAGCTAATCAACGCAAGGATGTGCAAGCTGAGGATAAAAGGCCGTTTCTTCAACTATAGCATCATCAACGTGCACTGCCCACACGAAGGGAGACCCGACGACGAGAAAGAAGCGTTCTACGCACAGCTAGAGCAGACATACGATGGATGCCCACTGCGGGACGTCAAAATCGTCATCGGTGACATGAACGCACAGGTAGGATAGGGAGGAAATGTATAGACCGGTCATCGGACCGGATAGTCTGCACACCGTATCGAATGACAACGGCTAACGATGCATAAACTTCGCAGCCTCCCGCGGAATGGTAGTCCAAAGCACCTTCTTTCCCCGCAAAAATATCCACAAGGCCACATGGAGATCATCTAACCAAGAAGCGGCAAACCAAATCGACCACGTTCTAATCGACGGTAAATTCTTCTCCGACATCACGCTCAGCAGCTGGAAGTGGCACTCCCAACGGAAGAGCAGCTAGGCGCAGCGTCTCTTGAAGATGGCTGGAGAGAAATTCGATCCGCCATTGGTAGCACCGCAACCGCTGCACTTGGCACGGTGCACCCGGATCAGAGAAACGACTGGTATAACGGCGAATGTGAGCAGTTAGTGGAAGAGAAGAATGCAGCATGGGCGAGATTGCACGATGACGAACGAGGCACGATATAAACAGGCGCGGAACAGACAAAACTCGATTTTCCGGAGGAAAAAGCGTCAGCAGGAAGATCGAGACCGTGAAGAGACGGAGCAACTGTACCGCGCTAATAACACACGAAAGTTCTATGAGAAGTTGAACCGTTCACGTAAGGGCCACGTGCCACAGCCTGATATGTGTAAGGACATAAACGGGAACCTTCTTACGAACGAGCGTGAAGTAATCCAAAGGTGGCGGCAGTGAAGAGCACCTGAATGGCGATGTGGCAGACGAAGATGGTGGTATGGTGATGGACCTGGATGAACGCGCGCAGGACATAATTCTACCGGCTCCGGATCTCCAGAAGATCCAGCAGGAGATTGGCCGGCTGAAGAACAACAAAGCCCCTGGGGTTGACCAACTACCAGGAGAGCTATTTAAACACGGTGGTGAGGCACTGGCTAGAGCGTTGCACTGGGTCATTACCAAGATTTGGGAGGAGGAAGTTTTGCCGCAGGAGTGGATGGAAGGTGTCGTGTGTCCCATCTACAAAAAGGGCGATAAGCTGGATTGTAGCAACTACCGCGCAATCACATTGCTGAACGCCGCCTATAAGGTACTCTCCCAAATTGTATGCCGTCGACTAGCACCAATTGCAAAGGAGTTCGTGGGGCAGTACCAGGCGGGTTTTATGGGCGAACGCTCCACCACGGACCAGGTGTTCGCCATTCGCCAAGTACTGCAGGAATGCCGCGAATACAACGTGCCCACACATCATCTATTCATCGACTTCAAAGCCGCATATGATACAATCGATCGGGACCAGCTATGGCAGCTAATGCACGAAAACGGATTTCCGGATAAACTGATACGGTTGATCAAAGCGACGATGGATCGGGTGATGTGCGTAGTTTGAGTTTCAGGGGCATTCTCGAGTCCCTTCGAAACTTGCAGAGGGTTACGGCAAGGTGATGGTCTTTCGCGTCTGCTATTCAACATCGCTTTGGAAGGGGTAATACGAAGAGTAGGGATTAACACGAGTGGTACAATTTTCAATAAGTCCGTCCAGCTATTTGGCTTCGCCGACGACATAGATATTATGGCACGTGACTTTGAGAAGATGGAGTATTGCGAGTTCTCCTCTTAGCAGTAGAGCGGAAACCACCGAAGCGAACAAAAATGTAAAACTGGAAGGCTAAATCACCAACCACAAATCACAAAACAACAAATTTGAATTTAATACATGTATTTGGGGTCTTTCCCCTTCTTCTAACGTTTCCTTTCTTCCTCCTACATTCTCTCTACTTTCCCTTTTCTTTCCTCATCTCTTACAATCTAACAGTTTTCTACTTACAGTACTTCTCGGTACTCACGGTACCCTACTTGTGCTCGGGGCGTCCCCCTACAGCAGCTTCTTGGCGGTCCTCTCACCGCCGCGACAACTCGCCTGTCGCATTGCCATCCCACGCACGTCACTCCCGATCTGCTTACGACCCGCCACGTCAATGCCTCTGCTGGAGACCCCTCTAGCCGTCCAGTGCGACCGGGTAGCTGGATGGGGTCCCTCCGAGGCACCTCCTTCCGTCGAGTCTACCACACACGTTCCTGCTGCGGATCCGAAGACACACGATCCGGATCTCCGTGTTGACCAATAAGGTTGCCGGGGTACGACTTGGCCGATGAAAAAACCGAGTCTATAAAAGAACCCTAGGAAGCGGAAGCATGATCATTAGCAGAACGATCTATTTGGGTCATTTGCGACCTACCCTGTGGGGTTCGTGCTTGCTCCGGATGTGTGCTCTTTGAGTGGTTGCGCCATGGTGTGACGCCGTACACGACTGTTAGAACAAATCATGATTAGCAAAACATCATCACTGTATGGTTGTTCATTACGGGTTACCTTGTTTTATCGCGGCGTATTTGTTCCTCTCGCCACCGTTCAGCGTGGTTCGTTCCTCCGGGCGAATGGAAAGTCTCACCCTCGTCGTACTTCCGTGATCCGTGGAATGCACGTGTGTGCTGCCTGTAGGATATTTCAGGTTAGGTTTTCCAAAGCTGCTTTCCGACACGAAATCTTCGGTGTCTTACCTTTTTCTGTGGTTTCCACCCGCAGACGATGCGAAACTTCCGAAACCCGGACACTTGAAAGTGATCCGGCACACTTTTCTTCGCCTCTTGTGGCAAATTTCACTAAACGGTATTTTCCGCGATCACGTTTCCTTTTGCCTTCCGACACCGGCAAATGGTTGTAGACGAGTGACGATAACGTTTGGATTTTCTGTTTCTGTTACTCTTTCTCTTTCTGTGGTGGTATGCGTGTCTTCAGGAAAATGTCAAATTGACAACTGTCAATCTCATGGAACGTACAATGGTCAAGCAGTTTGACCAACATTGACTCCACCTCTCGTTTATTCAAACATCCATCAAGTTTTACCAACAGCGGCACGAACAATCAATTTATTCGACCAACAATATCACACACGAACAACCGTAGCGCCAACTTGAGCACCAACCATCAAAAAATATATGGGGGTTTGTGCAACTTTACTACAAATGCTCAAACATGTTCGGCGAACCTTGACTCCACCCCCGACAACTCAAACCAAAATCAAACCGTTTTAATTTTTTCCAACCGAGCTGCCAACTGTCAAATGGTTGTTCGAACAACTTCACACACGTTCAAACAAAGCAGCAACCGAAGCGTTTTCTTGGGGGTGGAGTCAATGTTCGTCAAACTGCTTGACTGGTGTGTACGTTGCATCATATAAGCCATTTTATGAGACAGATTCGAACAGCAGATCGAAATTTTGAGTGGACGACTCGGTCTTTGTTTTGGTAAATTTGCATGTAAACCATCATCATTTCGTCATCATCATCATCATTTCATTTCATTTTCGCAAATGTTCTTTGTAAAATGTAAATATTAGTATTTGGTCTCCTGTCATTTGAGCTTTCTATAAAATGGCTTATAGGTATGTTCCTTTTTGGCATACACGGAACGTATTCAACCAACATTTGGTTTTCGAACATGGTGCACTGAACCAAAAGTGCATTTCGCCTGATTTATTTCTGCTAATGTGGTTCGCTGGAGACGTGCGTGGTGATGACGGAATACTTTTCGTGGTTTCGGACTTTTACAAATATTGCTTGAGATCTAATACTCACTAATCAAAGGCAAACGTAACAGGAGGAAGCCTACATCAGACTAAAGAGGGAAGCCAAGCGGATCGGACTAGTCATCAATACGTCGAAGACGAAGTACATGATAGGAAGAGGTTCAAGAGAAGACAATATGAGCCCTCCACCGCGAGTTTGCATCGGTGGTGACGAAATCGAAGTGGTAGAAGAATTAGTGTACCTGGGCTCATTGGTGACTGCCGAAAATGATACTGTAGTGTCGGATGACTTTTAATGAAAACACGTTTTATTCTTGACACTATCGTCGCAACTACGGGGTTATATTTCTTGACTACTATGATCTAGAAACTTACATTTAGTTTAATTATACATAAGCGTGACGCACATTCGTAACGAATCGTTACCGATTCTATAACTCCTCCTTTTCTTTAAAAGAATATTGTGTTATACGTACTACATTGACTTGATGAACTTCAATTTGTGTTTTACAAAATCAAACCGCATTTCTGTTGAGAATGTATGTTGAAAATACAATGGTTTCATGTATATTACATACCACCCACTTCTATGTACAAACTTCTCCAGTGTCCGGTTCGTATCATCCTCATGTTCTACTAATTTTTCAATACAAGATATTATACAAAAGTTATAGAACTCGTTCCAGACGTTCCCTTTTTATCGATCGTCAACTAAACATTTTAAAACCAAACGGATATTTGAAACAACTATTTCAGCATGACTGCACGCACTTCCACGAATGATTTCCCATCTTCGATCAGATAATCACTCAAGTCATATCACTGATTTATAAACGATTAGATGTCATGATCCAATGTCATGATATTTAAATCTAATGGTCAAAATACAAAAGTAGGTCAACTTCAAACTTACCTACCTGAATTCATCTAAATCATCTGAATCTGAAAATAAATTACCACAATGAAATACTTACTTGAAGCTCTTACCACAATTTTATTCCTGTTCCACACTATTTTATTGGCTTTTTTTCTTTTCCTCTTCGTCTCCTTCTTCTACTTCTTTAATAGCTCCACATTTCAACCGGAACCCGGCCTGCTTTTCAACTTTTTGCATTTCCTCGGTTCCTCTACGCTGGGTAGACACCTTTATGTGGTGTGTTACGGAGTAAGATCTACCACTGTTACATTGCCAGCTACAGGCAAATCCTGACCCAACGAATACCTTCCTCATTATCCAACTCCGTGGTACTTATGAGAGTGTCGCTAAGTCGGTGGCCTCTCGTTAAGTAAGTACCACGTAAACATTTCCTTCCTCTCCCTAGTTACAGTGAAGATGGGCGTAGCCAGGAGTAGTAATCCTCATACTTTTGTTATTTTTGTTTAAGACTGTAATCAAGGAACACTCCCCTTCTTGATTTCTGATAGCATTCTAGATAAGGATCTCAATAGTAACACATGTTGAGTATCACTAATGTCCAATCTACGAATTACACCGTAACAATGCTAATGCTCGATTATTAATTGAAAGCTTTCCAATGCCTGCTCATCCCGTGTGGCAAGCACAATGAACACACCATGCTCAGGGAGTCGAGCACAACATCCCAGACCGGAACGAGAATAGAACTCGCCATCTCCGGACCGGCACTCCTACGCTCTTGCTCGCAAAGCTAACTGGAGACTCAGGTATCAGTTCCAATTATTATTGGAAAGTTTACTAGATGAATTTCCTTATTCATGGAATGTTAAAGGCAATTCACAATAAATATCAAATTAGGTACTCTGACGTCTCAAAAAATATCTGAAATTTTGGTTTATCTGCCAAAGATTGTCAATCTGAATATGGTTTTAAAAAGTAAGTGATTTTTAAAGTACATGTAGTTACGTTAGTTTATTTTCCACAATTAAGTGATAAGCAAAAAAGAAAAACTATTGAAACAATATTTCAACGACGATTCATGAGGCAAGATTCATACGGGGAACTGAAACTTGGTTTCGTTAATGTGTAGTATAAATTTACTTAGCTTGTTGTGTCAAACAAGTACCAAATATTACTGTTGAGTAATTTTAGTTGTTAAACGAAAGAATTTTTTTATCACAAGCAAATTCATCAACAACTTTTAACACGTTCTCATCCAGCAATCAGCTCACCACAAGTTCAAGCCTTGTCTTTATCTGCAGCCGTTGTCTTGGTAATGTTAATGGTATGGATCGATCAAAATTTCCAAAAACCATTGTACATATAGACCGTTCTTGATTTATTCCAATGTTAAGCACTTGACCATATATACCTTTGAATCAGTTGATCCATGGGACATGATCGTAAAGTACATGCTTGTTTTTTTTATTTTAAATTCAAAACACAACTCATGCAACGAAACCGATTTCCCTAACACATATACCTCTAAATGTAGCACCATTGCTCTTAAAGGTACACAATAGCTTTTAGCACATAACTGTCCTATATGGTACAAAGTCACTTCAGTCCTTAATGAATAAATTGTTTATTGTGGCAAACATTAGCCTATAAGTGCAGCACACAGCTGCCTTTCGTGACCTTCGATTGCCTTTCTCCACATGGCAAAGTTGTCTCTCGAACATAGCACACAGTTGCTTTTCATAGGACAGCTATCACTATCAAATAGCACATAGTTGTTCTCTCTCTGGCACAAAGTTGTCTCTATTCACATATATAACACAATCATTCTCCTCAGAACATCTGCTCTTCTCCAGATAGCACACAGTTGCTCTCTCTATGGCACACAGTTGCCTCTCATCAGGTAGCACACAGTTGCTCTCCGTGACACATACACGGTTAGATGACTTTACCCATTAATGGGTACTATGTTATTGTTGATATTATTCCCACCGTGAAAAATTCACCCATTTTCTTGAAAAAGTGCCACTACCCATTTTAATGAGTAGTGGCGCTTTTTAAAGAAAATGGGTGAATTTTTCACGGTGGGAATAATATCAACAATAACATAGTACCCGTTAATGGGTAAAGTCATCTAACAGTGTAAGCCCCATTCCTCATAGCACACAGTTGCTCTCCATGGCACACAGTTGCCTCTCTTTATTACATAGAACACAATTGTTCTCCTCAGAACATCTGCCCTTCTCCAGATAGCACACAGTTGCTCTCTCTATGGCACACAGTTGCCTCTCATCACGTAGCACACAGTTGCTCTCCGTGGCACATAAGCCCCACTCCTCTTAGCACACAGTTGCTCTCCATGGCACACAGTTCCTTCTCTTCACGTAGCACACAGTTAACTAACATGAACAACGGAAACCCATAAAATTATCGTTCAAACAGAAACTTTATCTAATGAAAAAAATCAGAACTGGAATGTTAAATCATTCAGGAACAGGATCCATAAGTTTCAATAAAACTTCTTCGATGTCAGTAACCCGCAACTTTGTTCGTATAGTTCCCTGCTTCTCAAAAATGCCAGTTAATCGGTTATGTTTTTTTTTTCGTGGAGAATATGAATATGGCGATGCCGTCTTAAAAGCATACTCAATGCATATGCGAAAGCTATCCCACATAGCGACATAACTGCAACATTGTAACATTCATCAACATCTTCCATTCTTTTATACGTACAATATGCTTCTTTCCACAAAATTTCCTACAAATACAATCACTGTAGCTCAGCTGTGCTATGCGCATTTTGAGTAGTGATTAATACTTTAGAAAACATATGATATATGTTAAATTTAGCAACTCTATATATTTTGTAATGCATGTATACCTTTTCAATGAACTCTTTTAACATTTGATTGAAAGTTGTCAGTAAACTAAACCACAATGTAACGTCTATTAAGAAGAAATAATAAAACACCAGATAACAACCTAGACACTGCCGTTAAAGAACCGCTAGATACCGTTATTTAATACTATTCGGCACTAAATCACAATAAAGAAATTAATCTTCTTCTTAATATTGCCACACATGGCAACCGGCAATGCAATCGCAAACTCCAACTCATTGGCTGAAACTCCATGATTTCATCAGCCAAACAAAATACCTCAATGCATACATCACTTTGCACAATTTGTCAAATTTACTACTTTTCACACATAACATTAAGAAAAGAAACTTACATGTTATTCGAAAAGTCCATCATAACTGTATAGGAAATCGCACACATGCCTTGCATCACGTAAACGTTCCTAGATCAATGACGCCATTAACTGAACGGCAACGTACACCACAACACCATAAGATAACATCGATAAGAATCAATAAAAAGTCCTTGGCCATCAAATAGTTATTCAGAAATTCCTGCAATTATTTTCTAAAAAGGGCTAGGGCAAATGATCCAATAGTGGAGGAACTAAGCACGTCTCAACACTATAGAATCGTTTATTATTTTAGGATAATTCATTCTACTAACCTTACGGATTATTTCCAAATATCTTTTAATCCTTTTTGCTGTAAAAATGCATTAAATCCCCAAGGATGTGAATTTTCCACCTAAAACGAGTCCTCCAAGTATTGGTACACTGCCCCCATAGTTGCGGTAATTTTTAATTTGTGTTCCTATAGTTGCGAATCCCATAGTGATTTTTTTTTGATGAATTTTCTAGCTTTCCACCTAAATTTAAATTTAAATGTTTTTCGTGTCTGTGAAAAGTGAAATCTTAAAAGAAAACTGCATAATATAACATACCATACGTCACAATTCGATAAAAGGCGAAGATGTGGTACCCGAGGTCACCGCACCTAAAGGCCAGCGTGTACATATGAGTTTGCCGTTTACCTACCGTCGGATCTCTACTACCTAATTCGGACATTGAGAAAGCTGCTGCCATCCCAATTCAGCACGGATCTAATGAAGAGCTGCTGACTGACGATCAATGTAAAATGTGTTCAAAATTGAATCGTAGTCATCAAAACTGTTGCATTTGAATCAAGCGATGGCGCACCTTCTTCAGCAATATTTCCAGCAGGGTTGCTGGTGCTATGGATTTGGTTGGTCAGCCGTTTGTTTCGAAGGATGCATAAAATCATCGGAAGTCAGTTTGCATTTGGTGAGATCAATCCAATATTATTTAAAATTCTCTGTTGCTATCTTTTTTTAACTATGCCATTTAACTGTCATATTCTTGATCTAATCTTTGGTTCTCAAGTGATCCTTTTTCTCCAATTGTTTTTTACTGAATGGCTACGGTACCTCATACTCAAGCCGACTCGTAATAATACAGTCATTTTTTTCTATTGATCTTTGTTATTATTTGCTTTCATATTCAATACGTCAGGCCTTTATGTTTAATAACGTTTTAGTCCAAATCCGTTTTTCAGATTTTATTTGATTTTTTATATGCCTAATTCTATTATAGTTTTCTGCTTGTTGATATTTTGTAATTAATCCTATTAACAGCTAAGCATACTTGAGACATGTCCAAAACTAAAGCTATGTTGACCCAACTATTGAGCAATCTCCATTTTTCCCTTCCTTTCTTTTGTTGCTATATGAAATTAAAAAAATTGAAATTAAGCACTAAATACGTACAGGGGATCGTTTGCTGCTATTGCCGCGGATATTGTGGGAGTCCCAGGTATCCGGTTCACGCTTTAGTTAGCAACGGTGGCTCTTCTCGACCTTCTATTCCCTGAGTAATTAGTACGAATAAAAGCGTCCTTGTAAAGTTTTGCTGTACCTGTTATGAACAACTAGTACATCCCATTCCCCACACATTCTGAAGAAATTTTCTTTCTTCAGAAGTAAATCCTTTTTGTAGTACTAGTCTTCATAACAATAAGGGCACCATTACGTAGCATGAGATATGATCAAATTATTCGTAGTACTACTTGATCAACACCCCCAGCTGGGTGAGGGATAGAGGATGACACACACACACACACACACACACTATATTTGCGAATCCCATTGTTTTCTAATGGAGCTCGCAACTATAGGAGCACTACCGCGACTATTGGTGCAAAGGTGATTAAATAATAAAGAAATATAACGATATTTACCGAATTTGATTGAATTTTACGTCTGTTATTTAATGTTTTGTGTTACTATTTGTCAATAAATCGATCAACGTAGCGGGTTGCTGCGTTCAATCCGTAGTTTCTGCGTAGAATACACTACCGCAACTATTGGTACACCCACAACTATCGGATAAATTACCCTACATCCATTCGGAGTCTCACTCATTTTTTTTTCACCGAGGATTTGTTTAATTCTCACATTTAAAACATCTATCGTTACATACCCATTATTCAAGAATAATTCTATCACTATATTAATACAAAACCACACAAAAATTAAACATTTTTAGTTTTCTCCTCGTCGCCAAATTGTAGTGTCGGATGACTTTTAATGAAAACACGTTTTATTCTTGACACTGTCGTCGCAACTACGGGGTTATATTTCTTGGCTACTATGATCTAGAAACTTACATTTAGTTTAATTATACATAAGCGTGACGCACATTCGTAACGAATCGTTACCGATTCTATAGATACCAGCAGAGAAATTCGGAGACGCATAGTGGCTGGAAATCGTACATACTTTGGACTGCGCAAGACGCTCCGATCGAATAGGGTTCGCCGCCGTACCAAACTGACAATCTACAAAACGCTCATTAGACCGGTAGTCCACTACGGACACGAGACCTGGACGATGCTCGTGGAGGACCAACGCGCACTTCACAGCAAATAATTTTGAAAATTCAACGACGTGTAAAATTGCAGCTTATCCCATCAAACGAATCAGCATTCGAAATTCAATAAAATTTAATTGAATTTTACAAGCAAGCACCGTTTACATTTATTTCGATTTAAAAGAATAGTGAGATCGATTGAATGTTACGTTTATTTGCATGCTCCAAATATGTGCATGAAAATACATTTAAAATCACAACATATTTTTATCTGTGTTGGAGTGGAAGTGCTGCGTACCATCTATGGTGGGGTGCAGATGGTGGACGGTACGTGGAGGAGGCGAATGAACCACGTGTTGCATCCGCTGTTGGGAGAACCATCCATCGTTCACACCGCGAAAATCGGACGACTGCGGTGGGCCGGACACGTAGCCAGAATGTCGGACAGTAACCCGATGGAAATGGTTCTCGACAACGATCCGACGGGCACAAGAAGGTGAGGTGCGCAGCGGGCAAGGTGGATCGATCAGGTGGAAGATGACTTGCGGACCCTCCGTAGACTGCGTGGTTGGCGACGTGTAGCCATGGACCGAGCCGAATGGAGAAGACTCTCATATACCGCACAGGCCACTTCGGTCTTAGTCTGAATAAATAAAATAATAATGTACTTCGCTTTGCTGGTATTGATCGTAAGTCCAATCCACGCTGTCTCCCTCTTAAAAGGCACAAAAGTCTCTTCCACGGCACGGCGATCAATCCCGATAATATCGATATCGTCCGCAAATCCAAGGAGCATATACGATCTTGTGATAATGGTACCGCTTCTTTGCACACCAGCTCTCCTAATCGCTCCCTCGAGCGCTATATTGAACAGTAGATTCGAGAGTGCATCACCCTGCTTTAATCCATCTAAGGTAACAAATGACGTCGTCATTTATCAAATCGAACTGATTGCTCAGTTCGATAGAAGAAGAATTATTTTCAATGTTAGAGTTAAAAGGAATGTCTCTATTTTTGTTTAGCGCTCTGGCAGGACGGTCTTGAAACCTTGTTTCTTTGAAGGAAGTGGAGAATTCAGAGACTCGCCCTTCCTCTTGTTTTTATTAATGCTCATTGCTGAGCGTGGAGACGTGACCTTCTAAAAGGTTTTTTCCCATAACGGTGTCCCTGCAGGATTACCACCGTTTATCGGAATTTTGCTTCCACAAACGGGTCCAACGTAAAACGAAGGCACGGGTCCAAGCAAAGATCGTAACGGGATCAGTAGGTACAAATAGCGCTGAGAAGCATCGTTGAAATTAAAATAGCTTCGGGTAGTATTAAAAACTTCCTTCAGCAAAGAGAGAAAAGAACCGCACAGCACAAAAGCACGATGCGGTCTGATTTATCCTTGAATAATCCCAACTTACGCTTGGCGTGGGCCTTGTTCTTCTTCATTGGCATTACATCCCCCACTGGACATTGCCGTCTCGCAGCTTAGTGTTTACCAAGCTTTTCCGCAGTTATCAACTGCGAGGCATTTGTATATCATGAGGCTAACACGATGATGCTTTTATGCCCAGGGAAGTAGAGAAATTTCCAAATTTTCTAGATCGGACCGGGAATCGAACCCAGCCACCCTCAGCATGGTCTTGCTTTGTAGCCATCTTACCGCACGGGTTAGGAGACTCAATAAATATATTCAAGTTGCAAAAACTATACCGAACAATTTGTATCCCGTTCCTTGCTACGCCAGCACAGAAGAATATTCCGCAGAGCGGAAAAATAGGACTGCAGATGTTAAAGACAAAGGACATCAGCCAAAGAAAAACTCCATCTCCCCTACCCTTTTCATTCACCGTCCTTCTATCCCCAGCTACAGTAAGGATATTTCCTTTTACTCGGTTCTACCATGCAATCTAACCCCCTCTGGTAGATTCTTCTGCTGCCGGTCGGCCGGTGTCTTGTTGAGGAGATGCCGCGCTCCATACCGAATCCCTTTCACACACAGGAATAAAACGCAAAAGATTCGTTCGCTCCTATTTCTCAAAGTGCTGCTGCGATGTTTAATGATCGTAGATAAGGCAGGATATAAATTTTATTCTTTCGTATAAAATATGTACGATTCCTCACTCGCTTCCTCGCAGAGAGTGGAGATCCCACCTAACTATTAACCGCCGAGCGAGCGAACGAACGAACGAACGAACGTAGCCCGTTGCAGATTATCAGGCGCGCGCGGACGACACAGCGGAATACCAAAGTGTGAGGAGTTTTATTTTCCATCCCATTCCGGAGCCCAGATTCATCCCCCTCCCCGCGTTCCGCCCACGCACGTCGCAGCATCCTTTACGGCGTCCAGAGGGTGGCGGGGGGGATAGTAGCATCAGATTCGCCGCCGTGGATGTCGTGTGCCACTCGTACAGCCATCACGTGGAATAGCAGCACCGCACCGAGATCCGAAATGGGTGCGTAGCGAAGAAGGGGAGATTCTTCGCCACACATTCGGTGACTGACGAATTCATCCAATTTTTACGACTTCGGGGAATTGGTCTGTGTGTGTTTTTCAAAATGAAGGTTTCTATCGGTCATTTTTTTTTTCTGCTGAGCAGCATTTGGTAACAGAAGATACATTCAAATATTGGGGAGTTAGTTTTATTATCTCAACAGAGTGAGAGGCAAACAAATTTGATGTCGAGTCCCGTAGTCTACAAACAGGGAAAGAGTGCGGTTTATGATGATAGATTTTGGTGTGTTTATGACTCGATACTCCCAAAACAAATCAAAGAGGATTCTTATCTGTTATTCGGTTGTTAATTCCCACTTGCGATGTCTGTTTTGTTAATTGATTAAAAGCTTGTGATTAGACTGCTACTGCTGACATCGCTTGCACAATGATCTTTGATTGTGCGTTAAATGTTGGTGAAGAGTTGAATTGATTATGGCTATAACAATTACGGCATCGTTCTGAGCTTGCAGCACGTGTACCATTTAGTCATGTTGACCAATGATTTGCTCAAATGAAATATCTCTAAAATAATTATGAGTGTATCATTTCAAGTGTTACAATATTGACCCGATTTCGTCGCTCCCCGATTTTGTCTACCCCCGATTTTATCACGTTTTC
Source organism: Armigeres subalbatus (assembly GCF_024139115.2). Classification (NCBI taxonomy): domain Eukaryota; kingdom Metazoa; phylum Arthropoda; class Insecta; order Diptera; family Culicidae; genus Armigeres; species Armigeres subalbatus. Next base: position 52,670,361 of record NC_085139.1, on the reverse strand, counting down.
GACCCGTTTTTATCACGTTCCGATTTTATCGCTCTTTTGACCCGATTTTGTCACCTCTAAAAAAATTGTCAATTTTACTCGTCGTTTGTCTTATTGTGTCTTATTGTCAACAATGATTTACATGAAATAACATTAACCTCGGAGGTGTGGTTGACCTATGCTATGAGAAATAGACCTGCATATTAGTTAAGGGACTACGAAGTCGATATAACTATGTTAGAGATGTTAATTACAGAACAAATAAAATACATTCTTACATATCGACATCAGTATGTCATATGGATTGGTCTTAATTTTAACCGCTACCGATTTCTCAGGGATTTCCATAACCAATTAGGTACAAGAGGCCAGTTGTATATAAAAAAATCTGAAAGTATCTTGATGTTGAGCTTGAACTTGATTGAATTCCCGTAGTTGATACTCCATTATGACCATATCAGCTATTCTTGCACAGAGAACCAACAAATGTCCCAACAATTGGGACTAGCACTAATCTTCAATGTACAAGCACTGGTGATCTCATTTGTTAGGTCACACTGGCGCCTGCAACGTCAGAATGCAAGTCAATGTAGGAAAAAGGGAGGAAATTATGATGCAATCACTCACCCACTGCAATCCGAATATACCTCTGCACTTGCCATGAGTTCAACCGGAATTTTAGAGATAGGTTGGTGACGGGTTTAACGAGTTGCCCACTTAATGTGATAGGAGATATCAATTGATGAAATTTTAATTGGATATTGGAAACGAGCTTTTCCGTTCATATAAAAGTTCTCCATAAAAAAAAATCCGGTAGTGGAAAACCGTTGACAAATCTACAAGCTTTGGAGTGCGGCCCACCGGATAATTTTGGATTTCCTCAAAGTTGCTGTTCAAGACTTTAGAATTCGCATGGTTTCCGGTTTGAGATTCATTTGTTTGGATCAATAATCCTTGAGTATAATTTTTCTATATTTTTTCTGTTTTCTTTTTCTATTTTTGTATTTCTGTTATAAACTCTTTTTGGCTTCTTTTATATAAGCTAACGGATTAACATGTCCTTATGCTCTTCAGATGGTCAAAGGGGCGAAAAAAATCTGTTGCAATATGCAAGCTATGTGAGTGTTTTTTAACAATAGTCTATGGGCCGTTGACAGCTGCTGAGGACGGGGCGTCGCCGTCAGCTGGTAAATAAATTCATAAATAATTTTCATTCTAATTTTCATCTACTCAGTGTTGTAGGGTTGTATTGCCGTATCTTTTTTTACATGGAAATTTTGCGCGATTTCCGTCTGAAGCAAGATCACTCATAGTTTTAAGTAGTGCTTTTGACGGGGGTCGAGTAGAGTTTCCATGGAGAAGGCAATACGATTTAACTCAATCACTGAGTAGTTAGGTTCTCGCAGTACCCAGGTTAGGTTAGGGTGAAGCCAGAGTAGACGGACAATGTCAATTATTCTAAGTGTGATATTCATGATCACCAAATTGCTGAAGACGACGAAATTTTGAATATACCAATTATAAATTTTTGATGTATGATAACTGGTGATATAACGAGTTTCAAAGCTACAACATGACATATGGCCGGGATTCTGTCAAATAGCACCATACGCCCTTGCAAAATTAACCATTTTTTCCCTAAGTTTTCATGTTACAGATTCAATCAATAACTAACTGCATTGAATATTCGCTAGAGCTATAACTGAGGAGAGGATATCCTGCAAGAAATGTTCGCATTAACAGAAATGAATAAATTTCATGAACAGAATATCACAAGTCAGTCAAAAAGCCGCTTGGTGCGGTTTGGCTGAACCCCGACCACATATTGCACAAAATAGAAAGTATATTGTTTTTTTTCCTGAAAAAATACGCGAGCATACAAATTAGATGGATGTAGCTGACTTTTTCCAATTGTGGTATTTGATTTGATTTCTCCGTTTATTTTGTTTATGAGTTTTGTTCAACCGCTATTTTCATGTCTACAATGCCATATTCTTGAGCCACTGATAGCTTGCTACCAATTGGGCACGGTATTGCCAAGCCAAAGATGGCAAGTTAAACGTCTCTCAATTCAAATGTATAAATCTATTTAAACGCATTATAAGTTGCACATTCAATTCAACCAAGTAGCTTTACTTATGTCAACTTCAACAAGCTACACAAATCGACTCCAGATTTCATAGAGAATACTGAGTAATTTTCACAATAAATTATTCTTAGGCTTTGATAGTAGTACAGAGCTTCTGAAACTGTTTAGTTTTAGACCCACCCAGCAATAGTCCATATGTTTTGCAACCCAGCTAAGAAAAATAGACGTCTCACTCAACATATGTTCCATTGTTCACCTTTTCAACGGTGAATTCAATATTTTGTAGGTGGTCGATCGGCCACCGATGGCGCTTTTATCGATTTTGCTTGTGTATGACGTCTACACACTATCGCCATCTGATTGCCAATTGTCCACTTACAGTGCATTTAGCATTGGTCGATGATATTTACGTGACGATGCTTTTGATAGAATTTTCTTCTATGTGAGATCTCTGTCTGCTTCCCTGTAAAAAGTGCTTTTAAATTGTATAAACAATAACTGAATAGTACAAAAGTAGAAAATGACAAACATAATACTGCTTTCTACAGCTTCAGCCATTGTGTTGAATTTCCTAAAGTGTACAATTGTTTGACATTATATTTTCTTAAATGCGTAGATAAATGAGTTTAAAAAAATAGATTTTTATGAGAAAATGATATGAGAGAGAATGCAACAGTTTTTAAGCTTCATTTGAATAGTAGATGAACGAGTGCGCATCCGATCGTTTCCTCTACCACGCGGAATGATTGCTCGATTATCTAAATATATACAAATTTCTTCTTTGCCATTACTCCCATGAAAAATTGTTATCGATCACTAGGTTTCATCAACGCAAATTTAAATTATTTTCACTCAACCGGAACTACGGCTGAATAACCCAAATTTGGTTTCCACGAGAAAAACACATTGGGTAAAACCAACTCTTTTTAAAAAAAATTCATAGACGAGAAAGAGAGAGTGAAAGATCTGGTGAGTTTAAAAATCAAACTTTGTATTCAGTTTGGAGTAGTTTAAACTATTTTTAGGTATTTTATTTTTTCTGTGTAGTGCCTGTGCGATCGTGTTTTCTATTGTATGCAGAACAATCGCGCAGTCGTCGTAATGTTTTGTTCTTCGTTGTGCGGACGAGAAAATCAATTAGCAAATAAAGATTTGATCCGCGTCCGATCATGTTTCCTTTAGCACGCAGAACGATCGCGCGATCATCGAAATATTTTGTTCTTCGTTGCGGGTGAATAAATCAATTACAAGTAGAAATTTAGTGCGCGTACGATCGTGTTTCCTTTAGTACGCAGAACGATTGTGCGATCATCGAAACATTTGTTCTGCGTTGTGCGGGTGAGTGAATTAATTAGCAAGTAGAAATTTGGTGAGCGTACTATCGTCTTTCGTTTAGTACTCAAAACGATCGCGTGATCATCAAAATATTTTGTTCTGCATTGTGCGGGTGATTAAATGAAATAGCAAGCAGAAATTTAGTGCGCGTACGATCGTGTATTCTTTAGCACGCAGAACGATCACGCGATCATCGAAATATTTGGTTCTGTGTGTGTGCACGTTCAATTGTGTTTTTGTTTGAACTCGATAAAACCACACGCTACACCTGGCATACCGTTTACCGAAACGAACCCTGCTACACTACCTATCCCATATATCCAACATCCCAGTGATTTCTCAAAGCGAGTATCACGTCAACATTTTCCTATCTATTCCCTAATTGACCTGCATTCGGACACGGCCGGCGCTGGTATTACTGCTTAAATTTGGGTCACCAGTTCTTACACATTGAAGATGATGTTAGGGGCCGCCCAGAAACCACGTGGTCATATAGGGGCGGAGGGGGGGTTTGGAAAATGACCACGATAAGCCACATGGGGGGAGGGGGGGTGTTGCTCTCGAACCACGTGGTTTTTTTTTAACACGAAATTTTTTGGTAAATAACAATAGCGGTGTAAAAAATACAAATCATCAAAATTTAATGATTTAATCATTAAACGCAAAGCGCATCTTAGGGCCGATGCCCACGTAGCGTCTTTTCAATTCAGTGTTAAAATGAATTTAGCATTAAGCATCGAGAAAACCCGGTAACGCAGCGTCGGTCGCAACGCCGATGCATATCTGAGTTATTTGGCCAACTTAGCTTTAGATCCTATTTCCATAAAAAAAAAATAAACGAAAAAGCAGGTTGCGTTTCAGTCTCAATTTTCACAAAAAAAATTGGGAAAGAAAAATGAAAAAATATTTTCTAAAAATTCCGCCGCAGATGGTTTTTGGCATCACGCCGCCGACACTTTTGCATCAGTGGACTACAGCTTCAATTTTGAAAACTGTTCATGTTTTTACAATAATTCAAGAAAAATCTTCAAAAGAATGTCTTGTGGATATTCAGGAAAAATCCAGTAAAAAAATTTCCTGTAAAAACTTTGACCTTACTTCATACAATCCTGATAAAGTGCTAGCATTCAGAATGTTTTTTGAACAATTCTCTCTGGAAAATTTTGCTACAAATTGGTCATGAAAAAAAAAAACAAAATATCGCCAGTGTAAATGCCGAAAAACATTCCATGTAATTCTGTCTGAAAATTCAAAACAGTCTCGTGGGAAATACATATAATTTTTGGTGGAAAAAATGTTCATATTTTCATATTTTTTTACATTCTAATGAATTTCTTCGACAAGTTCTTCCGAATCTTCACAAGAAATTCTATTTCATTTCCAAAATAAGTTTTTCGAGCATTTTAGGAGTGCACTTCAAAATGTTTAGTCTCCAGTTAGCCTTACGAGCAAAGGCATAGGATTGCCAATCCGGAGATGACGAGTTCGATTCTCGTTCCTGTCTAGGATGTTTTCGGGTGTCAAACATTGTCGACACCCTAGGTATAATGTATCCTTCGTACTTGCTACACAAGATATATAATCGTACAATTGCTGGCATTTAAAACTTTCAATTTATAACTGAGGAAATGCTAATAGAATAAACTAAGTTGAAAAGCAGACCAACTTCCAGTTGGAATATGGAGCCATAGAAGAAGAAGAAGACTTCTAAATTTTCAAGAAAATCTTCTGAATTTTCATGAGAAATTAAATAGCCAATGCCACATGACACTTTGATATTACCGTTGATTTTTGTTTTTGGATTTTTGTTTTCAAATTTGGAATTTTGAAATGAAATTTTTACGCTCTTTGTGAGTTCTATCACATTTTTAAATTTTCCAAATATTTTTTTTATTCGAGGCATTATTTAGAATTTCCACGGAAGAGTCTATGGATTATCTTCAAAAAATACTTTGGATTTTCAAAGAATAAATCTTTAGAATTCTCAAGGTTCGTTTTTATTAATTTGCACCATAAATTCTTCCAAAATTTCATGGGAAATTCATTCTTCTTCGGAAAGTCATTTTGATTTCTTTGTAGGTTCAGCTAAACATTGCTTTAAATCTTCACCATGCAAAGAAGCACAAGAAATGATTTAAAAATTTTAAGGAATTTTCCCATCAGAAAATCTTTAACATTTTGATTTAATTTTCTAAGGAATTCCTATTGGAATTGCTTCTAAAGTACAACCTTCACAAGTACTACAAAAGTGCAATTTTTTCGTTATTTCCACTTGGAAAAACATCGAAATATCCTCGGGAAATTCATTATTGGTGTTTTAGATGAACTTTTTTTCGATTTTCTACTGGAAAATCTTAGGAATTTCCATCGATATACTTCAAATAATTTCTTTTGGAAATTAAAAAAACTGCTGAAAATTTCTAAGATTTTTTTTTGAAAAACGAAAAAAATTTCCATTGGAAATTTAGAACAATTTCCTTTGAAGATTCATTAAATTTGCCCAGGATTGTGAAAAAAATCTTTAGAGATTCTGTAAAAAAAGTAAGCTGGATTTTTTTTTCTAATTTATGCCGGAAGTTCTGCGGAATTTGATGTTTATTGGAATTTTCATGCATTTAGGATCCTTCTACGGATTCTTCTAGTTCTTCAAAATTTCTACCGAACCTTTTTTAGGAACTTTTCCACAGAATTTCGAAAAAAAATCGTTGAAATACTGAAGATTTTTCCGTGGAGACTCCGAAGAATTTCTTCTAACTATTCTGAAGGGTTTCCCTTGCAACTCCAGAATAATTATTCTTGAAAATTAGGAAGATCTTGGAATTTAAAATTCATCCAAGCAATACATGTAGGCAATTATTTAGGATTAAGAAGCCTAGTTCTTATGATATTGAATAATTAGGCTAATTGATCGAAAAATTTAATAATGCACATTTAGGTAGAACATTTAGGTGCATTTTTAAATTTTTCGATCAATAATGCACAAAATTCTAGTAGTGCGTATGAAAAAGGTTATGACATAGAGAAGTTTGCATTTTAAAAATCAACATGAAATTCTAAATAAAATGCTTTTTAAATTCATAAAAGGGTCTTAGAACTAAGAAGAGTCCGGCGATATGAAAAAAAGTGGCAATGTTCCAGAAAAAAAAACACTCCAATTCCTAAAACAATCTAGGGTAATAAATAATGTTATAATAACGATTGAAATTGAATTCCAAAACAAATCGCAACCCTTTCAGGACGGATGGGTCATATATGCCCAGCGTTTTAGATTGGCTATTAAATCACAAAAGAGAGCTAGACCACCAGTTTCTTCAGTAAAATTGTTCATCTAGATATTGGTTTTACAGAAAAAAATATGGGAGCTCAAATTTGACTGACCCTGAAAACTCAGTTATCCGAAACTTTGGGAAGATTTCGATTCTAAGAGCATGCAAATGAAGTTGAAATGTTTGAATCATTCTGAACACTCAGATAAGATGGGTCATCCTGAACGTTAAGCCAGTGATTGCTCTCAAGTTCAGCCCACAACTTCTCGGGTGATCAATCATGACATTTGTAATGTCCTCATCATCGGTCTGTACCCAATCCGATGAAATAAGCATATGATCCTAATTTCCATTAACATGAGATCTAAGAGACAAGGTACCCAAAATTATCTTGAGTCAACATCAAGCTGCACAATGACTATGCCTTTTTTGTAGGGCCTTAGAAGCACTGGGTTCACGGACTTGAATGAATAGGAGTTCAAACATTACGACTTCCAGGACGTTTTTTAAAACCTAAAAGTTTTGTATAACCTAAGTCGAGTCAAGTACGAAACACTGAAGACGACCTTACTGTTGAGGTCGAAATACGTATCTGTCAAGGTACAATCAAGTGGTGGAATTAAATGGGAAGGTACAAACTCGTCTTATGACAAGTAAAGACATTCCATTAAAAGCTCAACATAATTTTTTAACTAAAAAGTCTGTAGTAGCTTGTACAAATAACAATTGCCATATCAACCCAATGGACCTAATGGGATATTATATCATACATCATTCATAATTTGGTTAATTGGATAAATCGAATGATCCGAACTCCAAAATGATAATTGATCTATAATACATTCATTCTTCTATTAGTCCACCATTGACTGAAGCATATTCGAGATATGGAATAGAAGTTCCTTGGGAAATTATTCGAAAGACATCAGAGTGAACGAAAAAATTTGTTTAGTATGGCATCAATGGATTCCACGAGTCAATATCAAAATAAAATTTCAATGAAGAATTAGAAATTTTGAGAGATGAGCCAGCTCTAGATTATTTATTAGAGAAAAAATAAAATAATAAAATAATAATGAAAATTTATAATTTCCATGCTGGGTTTTAGTTTGATTTTGAATCAGTTGAAATTGTCCATCTTCAAAATTGATCGGATTAACCATATGTTTTAGTTACATTGGTTTTTGGGGGGTTGAAAATCTTCAAAAATATGACCACGTGGTTTCTGGATGGCCCCTTAGTCCCAAACATCATCTGTTGGTTCTCTGTGTAATTACAGCTGACCTAGCAATAACGGAGTAGCAACCGTGGGCGGTCAATCATGCTCATGCTCATGCTCCATAAAAAAAAATCCGGTAGTATCGTATATAAATAGTTGTTTTAAAATCATGAAGCATAATACCCATATTGCATAGATCGGATTAGCTTCATAGTTTTAGTGGGAAAATTTATTGTCAAATTGATTGGTTTGATATAATTCAGCTTTTCTCAGTGGACTACATCCATAATCAACAAGTTGACCAAATTCCGAAGGGCCTATTTTTTATAATGACTGATAACTAGAAATAGTGATGGTTCAAATTTTATGTAGATTTGGGACGAATGTGTTCATATTATTCAGAAAACCTGCATGTGGTCCAAAAGCATAATTTCCGATTATAGCAAACTAGAACCTAGAACTAGTACAATATCAATATGAGTCCGATGGCGATTTCGACTACCAACAAACCCAACCGATTACATCCGATGTTAATCTATCAACTCACTCCCAACTTGAGTAACTTTCAAGTAAAGCCAGTAACCTTTTCAAACCACCGACCAACCCACAGCAGTATTGGGTTTTTCTGGATCCGGTTAGGTCCAAAAGCGATGCCGTAAATAGATCCATTTCAGAGCTCGGTTTCATCGACACAATTAGTTCCAACGTTGTATCCAAATAACCGACACACGCTCTTCAGAGTTGGATTTGTCTTGATCCGTAAAGGTCCGAATCTGACAAAGTTGATTTTTTCCTGATCCTAATGGGTCCAATAACGATTTCAACAATTGACCGACTAGAACTAGTAGTGCGTGGAGTCATGAAGCAATCCGTTTTTTGTAATGCAATTGTATTCTAATTTTTTTTTCATTTCTAGAGTTTTCTAGAAATGGATGCATATTTTGCAATCCCCTTTATATTCAACGCTTTTAGTTTTGAACATCTGTTTTTATATGATTTGTCACACTCATCAAACGCCTCTTCCCCTTAATTTTAAGAACTTACAACCCGGCGATATTCTTTACATATTTAGCAAATAGTCTAAAATTATCCCGAAATATAAAAAATCTTATGGTTACTTTTTGTAATCCACAAAGACTTGTAGACACCAGACTCCTGTACGTCGCTAAACATTGAATGTCATTTGAAGCATCTTAACATTCATTTATGTTCGGTTCGAATAATTTTATTTGTTAGGCTATTTTCTTATGTAGTAAGGAGGAGGTGGTATTCTTCAGAAATTCTTCAAAGAACTCTTTTCGAATTTCTTGCAAAGTTCTAGGTCACGATTCAAGGAAATTCCTTAAGATAATTCCTGAAAAAGTACCAGAAAGAATATTCGAAGAAATTTTCAAAGCAACTCCTGAAGGAACTTCTAACAGTCTTAGATTTCTCCAAGAAATCGTTTGCAAATTCCGTCAAGACTTCGTTCGGAAATTTCTTACGAAAATTACTTAGGAAATAAATCTAAAATTAAATAAATTTTAATATTCCTCAAGATATTAATCCAAAAATTCTAAAAAGGGATTCTAAGATCTATTTCAGAATTTCTCTCAGGAATCCCATAGGAATTTTCTCCATGAATTCTGTCCGAAATTTCTTTGGATATTTCTCAGGAAATTCTTTTAGGAATCGCTTCGTAAAATTCTTCAGAAATTCCTTAGAAATTCCCGTAAAATTGTTATTGTTGTCGGAAGATGGAAAATTCTTCGCAAATTTCTTTTAAAATATCTACGGAAAAAGAAATTCTCTAAGAATTTCTTCAGAAATCTATTTACGGATTCCTTTGGAAATTTCTTCGGAAATTAATTTATTCTTTCGGAAGATTCTTTAAGGAATTCCTTCGGAGTTTTTTATAGAAATTGCTTTGGAAATTTCTTAAAAAATCCTCTAGGACAGCGGTTCTCAACCTGGGGTACATGTACCCCTACCCTAGGGGTATCTTCGCTGGCCCCAGGGGGTACCTCAAATAAAAATGCGTAATGGCGGACGTAGTACAATTCCAAGCAAAACATATTGATAATAAAAATAAAATAAAAATGTTGAAGAATATGTTAAAAATATGCTTCTGAACTAAAATCTAGAATTTAATGGTTCGGAAGCCTCCGTTTTAGAGAAGCATCCTTCTTTGTATCCCGGAAGCCTACTTAAAAGCAGCTCGAAGGCCTCCTTTCAAGAGGCTTGGAAGTATCATTTCAAGAGGCTCCGAAGCTTCATTTCGAGAAGCTTGGAGGACTTCTTTCCAAAAGTCTCGTTTTAAAAGGCCCTGAATCCTCCTTTCAAGAGGCTCGGAAGGCTCCTTTTAAGAGGCTCGTTAGCCTATATCTACGAGGCTCCTTGCACAAGGCCCGGAAGCCTCCTTTTAAAAGGCCCTGAATCCTCCTTTTAAAAGGCCCTGAACCCGAGTAGCACACATGTTTCAAATTGATCACGGCAACATCTATATGACCAGATTCAGTCACAATTAAGTCACAGCAACCTTTCGAGAGGCCCGGAAGCCTCCCTTCAAGAAGCCCGGAAGCCTCCTTTCAAGAGGTCCGGAAGCCTCCTTTCAAGAGGCCCGGAAGCCTCCTTTCAAGAGGCTCGGAAGCTTACTTTCAAGAGGCCCGGAAGCCTCCTTTCAAGAGGCTCGGAAGACTCCTTTCAAGAGGCTCGGAAGCCTCCTTTCAAAAGGCTCGGAAGCCTCCTTTCAAGAGGCTCGGAAGCCTCCTTTCAAGAGGCTCGGAAGCCTCCTTTCAAGAGGCCCGGAAGCCTCCTTTCAAGAGGCTCGGAAACCTCCTTTCAAGAGGCTCGGAAACCTCCTTTCAAGAGGCTCGGAAGCCTCCTCTCAAGAGGCTGGGAAGCCTCCTCTCAAGAGGCTCGGAAGCCTCTTCTCAAGAGGCTTGGAAGCCTCCTCTCAAGAGGCTCGGAAGCCTCCTCTCAAGAGGCTCGGAAGCCTCCTCTCAAGAGGCTCGGAAGCCTCCTCTCAAGAGGCTCGGAAGCCTCCTCTCAAGAGGCTCGGAAGCCTCCTCTCAAGAGGCCCCGAAGCCTCCTCTCAAGAGGCTCCGGAGCCTCCTCTCAAGAGGCTCGGAAGCCTCCTCTCAAGAGGCTCGGAAGCCTCCTCTCAAGAGGCTCGGAAGCCTCCTCTCAAGAGGCTCGGAAGCCTCCTCTCAAGAGACTCGGAAGCCTCCTCTCAAGAGGCTCGGAAGCCTCCTCTCAAGAGGCTCGGAAGCCTCCTTTCAAGAGGCTCGGAAGCCTCCTCTCAAGAGACTCGGAAGCCTCCTCTCAAGAGGCTCGGAAGACTCCTCTCAAGAGGCTCGGCAGCCTCCTCTCTGATGTATATCCTAAAATTGATTATTCCTATCTAAGCGTGTATGTGCTATAAATAACTTTATAGCATTCGATATGTCAAAAGATTATAAAATAAACAGACCGATCTCTGTCGGTCTCTTTCGTATTCTATCATCCAAACGAATAACAACGTTTATTCCAACGCTCCTCCGAAAACCATCATTTTATTACCGCGATCTTCAACAGTGTCTAGTTAGTTCCACAGTCCACTTTGTGCTTCCCTAAGTTCGTTTCACGTATATAATATTTGGCGACGAGGAAAACGGTTTGATATCGTGTGCAAAAAGTTTTACGGTGCAGAATTTGCCGGACAAAGACTAGTGGGAAGCATAATTCGTCGGACAAGAAGGAAATTGACGCACAACTTACGCAGTGGGAAGCTGCTTTTGCCGGAACTACAGTGACAAGCTACAGTCGTGCCCTTGGGCGGCGGCGTGATTTCGGCAGCAGCGGAACAGAAGCAGGTGGTAGATTCCGGAAAAGTTTTCGTTGGGTACAGTGTAAGTAAAGATAAGCCTTGTAAAAGGTTGGTGCGAGCATTTTGGGTACAAATAAAACGCCATTTTGAAGCGGCAGAAGAACGCCGGATGATTTTATTGTTCTATGTGAAAACAATACACGGAGATAATTGTGAAAAGAATATTTTTCATATTGAAGTGCCTTTTTAACGATTTTTTTATTGTTGAAAAAACAAGAAAAGTGAATGGATTTTGAAAGCAATTATTAATTCGTGAATAATAAGATTTCTTCTTTTGTTTTCAAATAGATTAGGACGACTCCCGGCGGACCGGTCAATTTTTTCCCTTTTGGAATTATAATACGGAGAATTCCGGTACAGGTTACACCTTCGTGGTTGGTATTCGATTGTGGTAAGTCATTTTTCTTAGCTTTATTATTTATTTTTTGAAGTTTACACCCGTTGATTAAATCTTTTGATTCATTGTTCGTGAAAAAGTGCACACAATTGAGTGAATCTTTTGATTCGTTGTTCGTGAAAAAGTGCATACAATAAGACAAAAAAACACACAATTGAACAACATCCTTTTTTTTCGCATGAATGGCGGATATGTATTGAGAAAATTAGAAGGGTTTATTATATTTTAAATAGTTGTTGCTCATTGGTGAAATTTTATGGAAGTTTTTTAGCTCAATTTATGGGAGTATTTTGCTTTTAATGTATTGTGTGTAAATTGGTTAAAACCAATCGAAATATTTGAATTCGTGTGTTTTACGCTATTGTTCAAGATATTTTAAACATTTATTCGAATAATTTTGGATTTATTGCCTTATTCAAATTAAATTATTTTGCATATAGAAACCATGTCGTACGTAGCACCGAACATCGACCCGTACCGCAAAGGGCAATCTTTCGCATCATGGTTCAAGCGACTTGGGTACCATTTTCGTGTCAATAAAGTAGCAGATGCCGACAAGAAAGACCAGATGTTTCTTCTTTTTCCAATCGTTATCTGTTACTCTTTCAACACGAACCACCAAGCGAGTAACATCTCCTTTTACAACAGCTCCGAAACCCTTCAAGTTTTTATTATAATTTAATTAACCAATCGTTCCTCCGCGAGTATTCTCCATTCGGTTCCGTCTACCTCAGTCGCTCTTGCCGGTTATAATACTCTCAAGAGGCTCGGAAGCCTCCTCTCAAGAGGCTCGGAAGCCTCCTCTCAAGAGGCTCGGAAGCCTCCTCTCAAGAGGCTCGGAAGCCTCCTCTCAAGAGGCTCGGAAGCCTCCTCTCAAGAGGCTCGGAAGACTCCTCTCAAGAGGCTCGGCAGCCTCCTCTCAAGAGGCTCGGAAGCCTCCTCTCAAGAGGCTCGGAAGCCGCCTGTCAAGAGGTTCGGAAGCCTCCTCTCAAGAGGCTCGGAAGCCTCCTCTCAAGAGGCTCGGAAGCCTCCTCTCAAGAGGCTCGGAAGCCTCCTCTCAAGAGGCTCGGAAGCCTCCTCTCAAGAGGCTCGGAAGCCTCCTCTCAAGAGGCTCGGAAGCCTCCTCTTAAGAGGCTGGAAGCCTCCTCTCAAATGGCCTGGAAGCCTCCTCTCAAGTGGCTCAAGCCTCCTCTCAAGAGGCTCAGAGCCTCCTCTCAAGAGGCCTGAAGCCTCCTCTCAAGAGGCTGGAAGCCTCCTCTCAAGAGGCTCGGAAGCCTCCTCTCAAGAGGCTCAGGCTTCCTCTCAAGAGGCCTGGAAGCCTCCTCTCAAGAGGCCTGGAAGCCTCCTCTCAAGAGGCTCAGGCCTCCTCTCAAGAGGCTCAGAAGCCTCCTCTCAAGAGGCCTCAAGCCTCCTCTCAAGAGGCCTGGAAGCCTCCTCTCAAGAGGCTCAGGAAGCCTCCTCTCAAGAGGCTCAGAAGCCTCCTCTCAAGAGGCTCGAAGCCTCCTCTCAAGAGGCTCGAAGCCTCCTCTCAAGAGGCTCAGAAGCCTTCTGTCAAGAGGCTCAGGCCTTCTCTCAAGAGGCTCGGAAGCCTCCTCTCAAGAGGCTCAGGCCTTCTCTCAAGAGGCTCAGGAAGCCTCCTCTCAAGAGGCTCAGGCCTCCTCTCAAGAGACTCAGGAAGCCTCCTCTTAAGAGGCTCAGGAAGCCTCCTCTCAAGAGGCTCGTAAGCCTCCTCTCAAGAGGCCCGAAGCCCTCTCTCAAGAGGCTCGGAAGCCTCCTCTCAAGAGGCTCGGAAGCCTCCTCTCAAGAGGCTCGGAAGCCTCCTCTCAAGAGGCTCGGAAGCCTCCTCTCAAGAGGCTCGGAAGCCTCCTCTCAAGGGGCTCGGAAGCCTCCTCTCAAGGGGCTCGGAAGCCTCCTCTCAAGAGGCTCGGAAGCCTCCTCTCAAGAGGCTCGGAAGCCTCCTCTCAAGAGGCTCGGAAGCCTCCTCTCAAGAGGCTCGGAAGCCTCCTCCAAAGAGGCTCGGAAATTTTGCAGTTGAAACTCGGCAAACAAAATACCGAACAATGGAATGCTGGTTAAGTGTGTACCTATTCGGCCCAATGACTTTCGGCCAAACTGGTTTCAGCCGAATGGGTTTCGGCCAAACGACCCTACAACCTATTTCAGAACAACTGAACTAAGGCTGGCAAGGCTGAACTAAGCTAAGCTCTTGTGCCGAAGTAGTTTTTTTTCTTTTTTTTTAATTTGCACTTTACGAGATGAACCCGCCTAGGGCCGACAGTCTCGTAAATAAAGATAATTCAATTCAATTCAAATTTGCAATTTCTCATTAATAACGTTTTAATCATATTCCCAAGTCCCATCAAGCAAAAGAAGCTCAGAAAAAAACTGTTTTAAAATTTTATACCAATTTCACAAAACGACCCATACATTTCTGCAGGCAAAAATTCAATCGTGGAGTCGCTTTGAAAATTGGCTATTCATTGAGTTAATGACCATTCACAAGAGTCAGTTTTATTGTTAGTTTATATGAATTAGAAAACTAAGAGAAACATATCTTGAACAATAACTTCGCATTAGATTTAAACGAATATTAAACGCCTAAAATGTTGAAGATTATGTAGTGATAGCTTCTGCAACTGAATCAAAAGGTCAAAGCTGGACAAAGTTCAGAATCATTCACCAAGCAAGTATCAACACAATTTCAACTTACTGTTTTAACCGCTACATATTCTGAAGCTTATTTCAAGGAAACGCCGAATACTATCTTTATTGGCCTATGGTGGTCTTAACAGCATCGGAATCGCTTCCAACAGGTAATGCGTTTCCAAACATTACTTGAACTTCAATTTGATGATTGGCTTAGGAAGTCTTATTGTCGATCTTTACGTCTCTGGTAGAAACTCTTTGACGATACCCTTGCATAATTCTTTTCAAAGCTGTTTGCCAGCCGTACACGGAACATGCCATCCAAGAAGACGCTGTTGCAACTGAATCGGAGGGAATTACGAGGTTTAATGCTAACTAACTTTGTAATATTTTGAAGTCATTTTTGTCATTTTATTGTCAGAGTCAAATCATTTTGTCATTTTTATATTATAAGAATGTCTATTGTCATTATGGGCGCTCAAAATCTACCAAAGCTGTTTTTTTCTGTTCGACTCACATGGAACGATGTTGCCCAATGCTTCATCGTAGAAACCGAAACTGAAGATTTTTTAAACAAATATATGAAAATACTCAATCACGTTCATAAAAATGGCAAATAAAGAACTTTTGAAGCAGTTCAGTCGTACAAGGATCATGTCGTCCATAGACACTTTTCAAAAGTTCTTTGAAATATGTCTTTCGAAAATGTTGCCGGAAACGCCTTCATAAACTCTTTCCGACATTACTTCAGGAATTCCCTCGGAAAGTCCTTTAGGAATTCCTTTGAAAATTTTTTCAGGAATTCCGTCAGCAACTATTTCATTTCTTAATAAATTTGCGAATGAATTCTTGAAGGAATATTGTATAGTTTTACTAAAGAAATTTCCCAAACAGAACAGAAATTGTCATAGTATATTTAACCAAATTGCTGGAAAAATATTTAATTTGATTGGTCATAGTCTTACTCAGCCAGTGCTCATTTTCAGTTATGTTGATCATCTATTGATATTTGTACATACAAGAACGCGAGGTGCGGAATAAACTGTCCATTGTGGCTGTCATTAGTGGATTCCATCGTGTATGTCCTTCCAGGATTCAGGGATCACAGCAGGTTGACGAGGTAGCACTGCATATTCTCTAAAGAAACTAGACATGCAGCCGCTCAAAGATTGCCCAATTGTAGATGAAACTCAGAGAATAGTAGCTAGTTTTTTTTTTTCTGAAATTCGAATATGCTAAGAAGTAAAACAACTGAAGTGTCTTTCAAAATCCTGAGTTGAAAATACATTTTGAAATACTAAATAACTAATTTGTTAGTCCTATGATGACATCGAAATATAATACTCAACACTGCTCAGGGGTCACGAAATGTGAAGCAGGATTTATTGATAATATTTGATTAATCAAAATCAGAGAATAATAAAATAGTTTTAATTTAAATAATATTTGGAAATCAGGTAGGGACACGGCAGGTATTTTCGTCTGTTCGTCATAGTCTCGAAAACCAATAAAAGAGACGCTTTTTTGTAAAACTCATACGTACCAAATCGTAAGCTCAGGAAAAACGTTCTGCTATAGTGGAGTTCTAGCAAATGTACGTTGCTTTCGTTGGTTTTAGCCCCTACGACGATGGACGGAAATACCTGCCGTGTCCCTACTGATTATCGTCGCCGGCAATTGGTTATTGAATGTGCTGTTTGATGATCGGCACACGTAGAATATGAATCCACTGAAGTCGATTTCTATACGAGCGATTCAAAACCGCGTGAATTCCGTGATTTTGTCATCCCCGCTGGTTCGCGCCGCCGCCGATGATATGACCGGTGCAACTCATTTTCTTACAAGAAGTCGGTAACAAAGATATTTTAGTTACAAGATAAAGATTGTCACTACGGTTCCCTTTGTTCTGCTGTTCGAAACATGTGTGGTACCTAACTGTATTTTTCCTTCATTGACATTTAGATCCCCTATCCTCGCCAGCAAAAGATGTTCCGGACAGCGACGACAGCGACAATCTTTATCTTGTAACTAAAATATCTTTTGTCGGTAACTATCTTTTTTTTTTCATAGCGCACGAAACCTGAGGCCTCATTGCGCATCTTCTTTCGACAACTTACTCTTTCGTATGACAGTTTGTTCGTTTTGAGTCGAGGTGCGCAATGCCATCCCTGCTTCCCAGTAACCCATTGGTTTTGTGAATCAAACAAACTCCGATATCATTCACCCGTTTTGCATCACTCGAAATTCAACGAGAAAACCTTTCATTGGATAATGACACTTCAACGACATCGAAGAACCTTTGAAAAAAGGGACAAGCTCTCATCGGGTCCCTCAGAAGTCTACCGCCGAATCTTTCCCACGACTATGAATGTCGAATGATTTACGCACTCCACGCTTAAGCCACTTTCTCATGGCTTGGATGAAACTTTCCAATTCGGTTGCGTCTTGTTACAACTAACCGAGCTAAATTTTATTGCCAAATATTATTGCGAATAAATCCGCCATAGCGCCATTTGCGCTCAACTTTCCCACCCGCTCGCCGAGCTCGGTCGCGAAGCGACAGTGTGAAAATCTCGTTATGTCAAAATATTTTCCCTACCACGCGCACCAGCAATTAAGCGCTGACGAATTACCATACCGAATTGGGAAAAATAACTGGAAGATACAATTTAATTACCAATCGGTTTCTGAAAGATAGGAAGTGCAAAGCGTACGCCCCTTTCATTTCGTTTCCCCTCACCAAGCACGCGGTGCAACGGCAATAAAACACTGGAAATCGATTGGTTGCGGCGGAGAGTCCCATACAAGAAAGGTTGGCCGCTTGCTGGAAAGAGGGTTTATTTTGGGAGATGAGGCAGTTCGTTATGGTATATCAAGGAGGTAGTCGGGGTAATTGATGTCTGTTTGGGACTCAATTAGACACAGAATATTAAAAATTAGATTCGGATAGTAAACAATTTCGGTGGGTATGGGAAAGACGATTTGCTGCAGAGGTTCAGTGCAAGTTGCGCGAAAGAACAGTTCTCGTCAAACTCATTGAGTTTGTACGAAGAGCTACTGGCAGAATGCAACAAATATTCAATTTGAATCATTACCTTCAAGTAGTCAACGAACTCGTTGGTCAGTAAATCAGATCTTTAGAGCCCAACTTGCCGAATTAATTTCAATATTCCCAAAGTTTTCTTCCTACTTTTGCCCTGGGCCATCAAACCACGACGTCCAATACCGGAACATTTTGGATGGCGACGATAACATGGGAATCCCGGCAAAAAAATGAATCAGAAAATTCCTCCCAGAGAAAAGTTTTCCTCGTTCTCACTTTCGCACCGCTGTTGCTTTTGTTCTTACGGGTCGTGACCATTCCGTCCTGCGGTCACGCATTGATGGATGGCTGGCTGACGGATGGGCCGCATGGAATAGCAAGGACGACCACACGATGACTTTATCTAACATTAACGATCAAAAGTTTTGCAGCCCCGAGCGCGTCTATGCTTGGGTCGGTTCCAAAACGGACAGGACGCGCGCCCGGCAAGGATGGACCGTCGTCGTCTTTTATTTGTTTTTCAACCTAATCAATGGCTTGTACATATGACGCATCATCGCATGATCTTTCCTTGCTGCTCATGCCATTTCAGGCCTAGGTGACGGATGATGTGCAATGCGTGACTTTATACAAAATTAAAATTCTTCTGCTTGCGAAATTATGCACTAAGAAAGAGGTAACCTTCGATCGAACAAGCAGAGCAACAACGTTCTTCCGTTCCAACTTCAATCGAGACCTAAATTCGGAGGCCTGGAGGCGTTACTTTATGATAACCATTTTTTCTCAGCAACATTTGGCTCGAACTGATGGAAACGAAGAACGATGCGGTGTGGGTTTGCGTTTTGCACTTCTTGTTCTATGGATGTTGGAAGGCTCCACCGAGAGAAGGAGAACCTCCGGCAGACACTTTTACGAGATGCTTTGTCTTATTAGGATGATATCGGCATAAAATATCCATAAATCTTAATTTTTCTCATGCCATGCTGGAAGGCTGATATGGTTATGATCCGTTTGAAGGGTTCGGTGGCGATCAGTGGGGAGTTACGATGTGAAAAAAACTTGACTCTTCTGACATTTCTTATCCATATTGTTGTTTCCAAGCTTAATATTAAGTGTTCCCAAAATTATTTGCTTAACAATTACAACTTTTAATTTGTTCGCCATGCGTCAGAATTGAATAAGAGATTGAAACGCAGCAATTGATTGCAAACAAATTGAATATTCATCGATTAAATAAATATTTCCTTTCAAATACAATTTCTTGTGCTTAAATTGTTTAATGTTAAGAACAACAAAATAATAGCATAGACAGGGGCTGATTGGCCGAGTGGCTTTTGTGTATTTTTGTGTTTCCGTTTACACAATTCCACATTTTTTCCATTTAATCGCTAGTGAGATTTGGATTGGATTTGGATTGGATTTGGATTCGATTTGGATTGGATTTGGATTGGATTTGGATTGGATTTGAACTGGATTTGGATTGAATTTGGATTGAATTTGGATTGGATTTGGATTGGATTTGGATTAGATTTGGATTGGATTGGTTGGTTTGGTTTGGATTGGTTTGGATTGGTTTGGATTGGATTGGTTTGGATTGGTTTGGATTGGTTTGGATTGGTTTGGATTGGTTTGGATTGGTTTGGATTGGTTTGGATTGGTTTGGTTGGTTTGGATTGGTTTGGATTGGTTTGGATTGGTTTGGATTGGTTTGGATTGGATTGGTTTGGATTGGTTTGGATTGGTTTGGATTGGTTTGGATTGGTTTGAATTGGATTTGGATTGGTTTGGATTGGTTTGGATTGGTTTGGATTGGTTTGGATTGAATTTGGATTGGTTTGGATTGAATTTGGATTGGTTTGGTTTGATTTGAATTGGTTTGAATTGGTTTGAATTGGTTTGGATTGGTTTGGATTGGTTTGGATTATGTTTGGATTAGATTTGGATTAGATTAAGATTAGTTTGGATTGGTTTGGTTGGTTTGGTTTGGTTGGTTTGGATTGGTTTGGATTGGTTTGGTTGGTTTGGATTGGTTTGGATTGGTTTGGATTGGTTTGGATTGGTTTGGATTGGTTTGGATTGGATTTGGATTGGTTTGGATTGGTTTGGTTGGTTTGGATTGGTTTGGATTGGTTTGGTTGGTTTGGATTGGTTTGGTTGGTTTGGATTGGTTTGGATTGGTTTGGATTGGTTTGGATTGGTTTGGATTGGTTTGGTTGGTTTGGATTGGTTTGGATTGGTTTGGTTGGTTTGGATTGGTTTGGTTGGTTTGGATTGAATTTGGATTGAATTTGGATTGGATTTGGATTTGATTTGAATTGGATTTGAATTGGATTTGAATTGGATTTGGATTGGATTTGGATTGGATTTGGATTATATTTGGATTAGATTTGGATTAGATTAAGATTAGATTTGGATTAGATTTGGATTGGATTTGGATTGGATTTGGATTTGGATTGGATTTGGATTGGATTTGGATTGGATTTGGATTGGATTTGGATTGGATTTGGATTGGATTTGGATTGGATTTGGATTGGTTTGGATTGGATTTGGATTGGATTTGGATTGGATTTGGATTGGATTTGGATTGGATTTGGATTGGATTTGGATTGGATTTGGATTGGATTTGGATTAGATTTGGATTGGATTTGGATTGGATTTGGGGGCAGCAGGGACTATGTCCAAGGGCTTGACGATCCCTCCCCAGGCCATCTGCGAGTTGTGGCGCCTGCCTAGGATGTGGTGGGGTTTGACAGTGGGCCCTGTTAAACCTCTATAAAAAGCTGCATGAATCCGCAAGTAGGCTCCGCCAAAGCGACCGTGTGCCGCTCAAAGTGCACAAGCCCAAGTCCTGGTGTTAGGTGGGACACTAAACAGCCCTGACACGACGGCCCCCGACGAGACAAAAGGTTTGCGCAGGCCCAATAAGCCGCCTTTAAAACAACCATTACGAACAACATAGAAGATAATACGACTCGATACAATCGGCAAAGACCTAGGCGACGAATAAAGGATCACGATTGGAAGCTTGGAACATGGAACTGCAAGTCGCAGGGCTTCGCAGGTTGCGACAGGATAATCTACGATGAATTACATCCCCGCAACTTCGATGTCGTAGCGCTGCAGGAAATCTGCTGGACAGGACAGAAAGTGTGGAAAAGCGGGCATCGAGCGGCTACCTTCTACCAAAGCTGTGGCACCACCAACGAGCTGGGAACCGGCTTTATAGTGCTGGGAAAGATGCGCCAACGCGTGATTGGGTGGCAGCCAATCAACGCAAGGATGTGCAAGCTGAGGATAAAAGGCCGTTTCTTCAACTATAGCATCATCAACGTGCACTGCCCACACGAAGGGAGATCCGACGACGAGAAAGAAGCGTTCTATGCGCAGCTGGAGCAGACATACGATGGATGCCCACTGCGGGACGTCAAAATCGTCATCGGTGACATGAACGCTCAGGTAGGAAGGGAGGAAATGTATAGACCGGTCATCGGACCGGATAGTCTGCATACCGTATCGAACGACAACGGCCAACGATGCATAAACTTTGCAGCCTCCCGCGGAATGGTAGTCCGAAGCACTTTCTCCCCCGTAAGAATATCCACAAGGCCACATGGAAATCACCTAATCAAGTAACGGAAAACCAAATCGACCACGTTCTAATCGATGGTAAATTCTTCTCCGACATCACGAACGTACGCACTTACCGCAGTGCGAATATTGAATCCGACCACTACCTCGTCGCAGTATGTCTGCGCTCAAAACTCTCGACGGTGATCAACACGCGTCGGAGTCGTCCGCCGCGGCTTAACATTGGGCGGCTACAAGACGGTAGACTAGCCCAAGACTACGCGCAGCAGCTGGAAGTGGCACTCCCAACGGAAGAGCAGCTAGGCGCAGCATCTCTTGAAGATGGCTGGAGAGATATTCGATCCGCCATTGGAAGCACCGCAACCGCTGCACTCGGCACGGTGGCTCCGGATCAGAAGAAACGACTGGTATGACGGCGAATGTGAGCAGTTAGTTGAGGAGAAGAATGCAGCATGGGCGAGATTGCTGCAACACCGCACGAGGGCGAACGAGGCACGATACAAACGGGCGCGGAACAGACAAAACTCGATTTTCCGGAGGAAAAAGCGCCAGCAGGAAGATCGAGACCGTGAAGAGACGGAGGAGCTGTACCGCGCTAATAACGCACGAAAGTTCTATGAGAAGTTGAACCGTTCACGTAAGGGCCACGTGCCACAGCCCGATATGTGTAAGGACATAAACGGGAACCTTCTTACGAACGAGCGTGAGGTGATCCAAAGGTGGCGGCAGCACTACGAAGAGCACCTGAATGGCGATATGGCAGACAACGGTGGCGGTATGGTAATGAACCTAGGAGCACGCGCGCAGGACATGCGACTTCCGGCTCCGAATCTCCAGGAAATCCAGGAGGAGATCGGCCAGCTGAAAACAACAAAGCCCCTGGAGCTGACAAACTACCAGGAGAGCTGTTTAAACACGGTGGTGAAGCACTGGCTAAAAGCGCTGCACTGGGTGATTACCAAGGTTTGGGAGGATGAGGTTCTGCCGCAGGAGTGGATGGAAGGTGTCGTGTGTCCCATCTACAAAAGGGCGATAAGCTGGATTGTAGCAACTACCGCGCAATCACATTGCTGAACGCCGCCTACAAGGTACTCTCCCAAATTTTATGCCGTCGACTAACACCAATTGCAAGAGAGTTCGTGGGGCAGTACCAGGCGGGATTTATGGGTGAACGCTCTACCACAGACCAGGTGTTCGCCATACGTCAGGTATTGCAGAAATGCCGCGAATACAACGTGCCCACACATCATCTATTTATCGACTTCAAAGCCGCATATGATACAATCGATCGGGACCAGCTATGGCAGCTAATGCACGAAAACGGATTTCCGGATAAACTGATACGGTTGATCAAGGCGACGATGGATCGGGTGATGTGCGTAGTTCGAGTTTCAGGGCATTCTCGAGTCCCTTCGAAACCCGTAGAGGGTTACGGCAAGGGAATGGCCTTTCGTGTCTGCTATTCAACATCGCTTTGGAGGAGTAATACGAAGGGCAAGGATTGACACGAGTGGTACGATTTTCACGAAGTCCGTCCAGTTATTTGGTTTCGCCGACGACATTGATATCATGGCACGTAACTTTGAGAGGATGGAGGAAGCCTACATCAGACTGAAAAGCGAAGCTAAACGGATTGGACTAGTCATCAACACGTCGAAGACGAAGTACATGATAGGAAGAGGCTCAAGAGAGGTCAATGTGAGCCATCCACCACGAATTTCTATCGGTGGTGACGAAATCGAGGTGGTTGAAGAATTCGTGTACTTGGGCTCACTGGTGACCGCCGATAACGATACCAGCAGAGAAATTCGGAGACGCATAGTGGCTGGAAATCGTACGTACTTTGGACTCCGCAAGACGCTCCGATCGAATAGAGTTCGCCGCCGTACCAAACTGACTATCTACAAAACGCTTATAAGACCGGTAGTTCTCTACGGACACGAGACCTGGACGATGCTCGTGGAGGACCAACGCGCACTGGGAGTTTTCGAAAGGAAAGTGTTGCGTACCATCTATGGTGGGGTGCAGATGGCGGACGGTACGTGGAGGAGGCGAATGAACCACGAATTGCATCAGCTGTTGGGAGAACCATCCATCGTTCACACCGCGAAAATTGGAAGACTGCGGTGGGCCGGGCACGTAGCCAGAATGTCGGACAGTAATCCGGTGAAAATGGTTCTCGACAACGATCCGACGGGAACAAGAAGGCGAGGTGCACAGCGGGCAAGGTGGATCGATCAGGTGGAGGACGACTTGCGGACCCTCCGCAGACTGCGTGGTTGGCGAAGTGCAGCCATGAACCGAGCTGAATGGAGAAGTCTTTATGTGCAGCACAGGCCACTCCGGCCTTAGTCTGACCTGATAAATAAAATTGGATCTGGACTGACCTGACCGATCTGGACTTGATTTAATCGATCTGACCTTGGATCTGGACTGGATCTGGACCGACCTGACTGGATTTGATTGGATCTTAATCGACTTGGATTTGACCTGACTTGGATCTGACTGAATCCACCGACCTGGATTTTGGATCTGACTGAACGGACTGACCTGACTGATCTGGACTGGATTTGACTCTGGATTTGACCGGATCGATCTGGATTTGGATCTGACCCTGATCTGGACTGACTTGGACTGACCTGGACTCGGATCGACTGACCTTGGACCTGGATCGACTGGACTCTGGACCGGATCTGACCGACCTTGGACTGGATCTGACCGGACTCCAACGACCGGACTGACTTGGACTGACCTGGACTGGATCTGGACTGGATCTGGACTGGATCTTGACTAGACTTCCAGATCAACTGGATCAACGGACTGACCTTGGGGTCGGATCTGGATCGAAATCTGGAACCTGGATCTGGACTGGATCTGACCGATCGGACTGGACCTGATCTGGATCTGGATCTGACTCGACTTGGGACTGGATCTGGACTGGATTCTGGACTGACCTGACCGGATCTGGATCGATCGACTGGATCTGGACTGACTCGACCGATCTGACTGGATCTGACTCGACTCTGGACTGGACTCCGACTGATCTGACCGACTCCACCGACCTGACTGGATCTGACCTGGATCTTGGACCGGATCTGGACTGGATCTGGATCGATCTGACTGATCGATTGGACTCCGGACTGGATCTGGGACTGGATCTGGACTGGATCTGGACCGACCTTGGATCGGACCCGACTGACTGACTGACCTGGACTGGACTGACCGACTCTGAACGGATCGGACTCTGGGATCTGGACCGGACTCTGACTGGAATCTGGACTGATCTGGGATCGATCTTTACCCACCTGACTGGATCTGGACTGATCTGACCGGATCTGACTGACCTTGGACTGGATCTGGAACTGACCTTGGATCGACCTGGACTGGATCTGGAACTGACTTGGACTGACCTGGACCGATTCTGACCCGGATCTGACTGACTTGACTGACTTGACCTGGACCAGACTGACTCCTGGATTGATCTGACCGACCTGACCGATCTGGACTGGATCTGGACTGATCTGATTGATCTGGATTGACCGGATCTGATCTGACCTGATCTGGTTTTGATCTGGATCTACCGGATCGGATCGATCGATCGATCGATCGATCGATCTGACTCGATCGACTGGATCTGGACTGACCTGGATCTGGATCGATCTGGACCGACCTGACCGACTCCGACCGATCTAGACCTGACCTGATCTGACCTGGATCTGATCGATTGGACCGATCTGGATCTGGATCTGATCGATTCGACTGACCTCCTGACCGACCTGGATCTGACTCCTGACCGACTCGACCTGGATCTGATTGACCTGACTGACCTGACCGGGACCTGATCACCTGGACTGACTTGGATCTTGATCTGGATTCTGGACCGACCTGACGTCTTGATCGACTGATCTGGACTGGATCGATCTGATCTTGACTCGATCTGACTCGATCTGGACTGATCTGGATTGATCTGACCTGATCTTCTGACCTGGACCTTTTGATCGATTCGATCGATCTGATCTGATCTGGACCGGACCTGACTGGATCTGGATCGATCTGGATCGACTCCGAACTGGATCTGATCTGGACTTTGACCTGGATCGACTCCAGATTCTCGACCGATTCCTGGATCGACCTGATCATTCTGACCTGGATCTGACTGGATCTGGATCGACTGGGACTGACTGACTCCAGACATTGGATCTGGATCGATCTGGACCTGACCGACTCTGATCGATTCGATCTGATTCGATCTGGGACTTGACTGACCGGATCTGATCGACCTGATTCTGAACGGATCGATCTTGACCGATCTGATCGATCTTGACCGATTCCTGACTGACTTTAACGGATCCGACCTGACTTGACCTGGATCACCTGACTCCTGGACCGACCTGATCCACTGACGCCCGACTGGATCGATTCACTGACTTGATCGATCGATTGACCTGATCGATTCTGGATCTGGATCGATCGGATCGATCTGGATCGATCGATCGATCGATCCGATCGACTGGATCTGACCGATCTGATCGATCTTGACCGGATCTGACCGATCGATCGATCGATCGATCTGATCTAAATCGATCGATCGATCGATCCGATCTGGAACGACTTGACAGATCTGGATCGATCCGCATCACTGACCGGATCTTGACCTGATCATCTGATCTGGCCCTGATCTGAACCAACCCGATTCGACCAGATCTGATCTTGATCGACCCGACTTCCGACTCGATCACCGACTCGATCGATCGATCTGATCGATCGATCTTTGATTTGACTCGATTGATCGATTGGGATCGATTTGACCGACCTGATTGACTCACCGGATCACCTGACTGCCTCACCGGACCTGATTCTCAGACCTCCTGGACCTCGATCGACTGACCTCGACTCAGACTCTGATCGATCGATCGGCTGGATCGACTCTGGATCGACCTCACTTGACCTGATCGGATCGATCTGATCGACCACTCGGACGTTGATCCTGACCGATCCGGATTGATTCGGATCGAACACTGGATCTGGACTTGATCATTTGACTGGGGATCCTGGGACTTTGATTACGTTTGATTGATTTAGATTTGATTACATTTGATTGATTTGGATTGAATTTGGATTTGGATTGGATTTGAATTGGAATATGAATAGGAATTCATAAGAATTATCGGGATTTAATTTATGTAGCAAAAGTATTGAAACAAATGAAAAAAAAAGTGAAATGGGGCCTTCCATAGCCGAGTGGTAAGATGCGCGGGTACAAAGCAAGACCAGGCGAGGGTGACTGTCGATTGCCGGCCCGGTTCAAAAAAATTCGGGTACTTAGTAACTTGATTTAGAAACCACACAATAACTGTGGAAGTGCTGAATGCCCACAAAGCTGCTACGCGGCAATATCCCAGTGCTCGAAGTAATGCCAATAAGAAGAAGATCTAGAGCAGAAACACATCTACGCTATAAACCAGCAATCCATCCTTTTCATTCGATAGTTCAATGTTCTAGTGCAACTACCACCACGAGTTAATCTCCCAATTTAACGTCTCACCGGTTATCGATTTCCGATGGCACATTGTTTCCATCCTTTCATCATCCATGAGAACAAGTGACACCGACTAAAATCTACATAATCCTCAATTATTCAACACCCCTCCCACCGCTACTTCAGCACCCGGACCGAACTTTGTTGCTGCTGCCGCCGCTGCTGGTAGTACTGCTAATCCGGCCTATTGACCGGGTGTTTGAGATTGAGTGTCCGTTTTCCGAGATATCACACTTTCCAATCGTGGGGAGAGTCCCTTTCCAGAGCCAGTAGAATTATGCAAGAAACCAAACACACACGCTTGGCAAACACGACAACGACGACGACGCACCGATCCGAGATGCGATTATGTTTCAGGACTTTGCAACAATCAGAAATCGAAACGGCAGCCAGCAGTGGAGGGGGAGGAAATCCTTTACAAACTGTTATTTTTCTGGTGCGACGTCGCCGTTGCGGCTCGCTGGTAATACATATTGAGTGATTCCACCCCAGTGCGTGCTGCTGGAGGGTGATTGACGATGGTTTCGGGGTGGATGGGGACACGGCTGGCTTCTGTGTTCCAGGATGCGAAGATAAGAGATTTCATGGCGTAGCGCCGTCCCCTTGATTCGAATTGAACGTTTGGTATCGTTGCGATAAAAACACTGATTTCGAAATGATGAGACGGCGGGAGCAGCCTAAACAAAAGGATGCACGTGACTTCCTGCCTATAATCCGGTTATAAATTGGATATTTTAGGAGTCACATATTTTCGGTGAGTCAGGGCTCTGCCAAGATAATAAAGAATTCAGTGGTTTTCTAATTTATTGATTCTAGAGTTTCGGCAAAAAAGAGTTTATTATCGTATCTGGAATGATGCCATTCGCTTTACTTGTGTTCAATCGCATTGTATTACAGTGGTTCATTAATTCTTTCCACAAAAAAGTCAAAACGAGAGTTTAAAAAAGGAATGGGATTCAAATTTAAGACCAATCCCACCTTAATCGAACACGATCTTAATCAAATTCAATCCAAACAGAAACGAAGCTAAACTCAATCTATCCCATTAGGGTAGAAAAAAATGAAATCAATCCAATCCAATCCAAACTCAATCAAAATCCAATCCCAATCCAATCCAAATCCATTCAAAATGCATTTCAAATCAAAATCCAATCCCAATCCAATCCAAATCCTATCCAAATCCAATCCAAATCCAATCCAAATCCAAATCCAATCAAAATCCAATCCAAATCCAATCCAAATGTAATCCAAATCCAAATCCAAATCCAATCCAAATCCAATCAAAATCCAATCCAAATCCAATCCAAATCCAATCCAAATCCAATCCAAATCCAATCCAAATCCATTCCAAATCCAATCCAAACCAACCAAACCAAATCCAAACCAACCAAACCAATCCAAACCAATCCAAACCAATCCAAACCAACCAAACCAAACCAACCAATCCAACCAATCCAGAACCAATCCAAACCAATCCAAATTTGATCCAAACCAATCCAAACCAATCCAAACCAACCAACCAATCCAACCAATCCAAACCAATCCAAACCAACCAACCAGAAACCAAACCAAATCCAATCCAAATCCAAAACAAATCCAATCTGAATCCAATCCAAATCCAATCCAAATACAATCTTAGCCAAATCCAATCCAAATACAATACGAATCCAATCCAAATCCTATCCGAATCCATTCCAAATCCAACCCAAACCCAGCCCAAATCCAATCCAATTCAATAACAATCAAATCCAATCCAAATCCAATCCAAATCCAATCCAAATCCAATCTGAATCCAATCCAAATCCAATCCAAACCCAGCCCAAATCCAATCCAATTCAATAAAAATCAAATCCAATCCAAATCCAAAACAAATCCAATCCAAATCCAAAACAAATCCAATCCAAATCCAAAACAAATCCAATCCAAATCCAAAACAAATCCAATCTGAATCCAATCCAAATCCAATCCAAATACAATCTTAGCCAAATCCAATCCAAATACAATACGAATCCAATCCAAATCCTATCCGAATCCATTCCAAATCCAATTCAAATCCAATCCAATCCAAATCCAATCCAAATCCAATCCAAATCCAATCCGAATCCAATCCAAATCCAATCCAAATCCAATCCAAACCAATCCAAACCAATCCAAATCCAAACCAATCCAAACCAATCCAAACCAATCCAAACCCATCCAAACCAACCAAAATTTAATCCAAACGCAATCCAAACCAATCCAAACCAAACCAAACCAACCAAACCAACCAAACCAATCCAATCCAACCAATCCAAACCAATCCAAACCAATCCGAACCAATCCAAACCAATCCAAACCAACCAAACCAACCAAACCAACCAAACCAACCAAACCAACCAAACCAACCAAACCAATCCAAATCCCAATCCAAACCAACCAAAACCAATCCAACCAAACCAAACCAATCCAAACCAATCCAAACCAACCAAACCAATCCAACCAATCCAAACCAACCAAACCAATCCAAACCAACCAAACCAATCCAAACCAACCAAACCAATCCAAACCAATCCAAACCAATCCAAACCAATCCAAACCAACCAAACCAATCCAAACCAATCCAAAACCAACCAAACCAATCCAAACCAACCAAACCAATCCAAACCAACCAAACCAATCCAAACCAACCAAACCAATCCAATCCAAACCAACCAAACCAATCCAAACCAACCAAACCAATCCAAACCAACCAAACCAATCCAAACCAACCAAACCAACCAAACCAATCCAAACCAATCCAAACCAACCAAACCAACCAAACCAACCAAACCAATCCAAACCAACCAAACCAATCCAAACCAACCAAACCAACCAAACCAACCAAACCAACCAAACCAATCCAAACCAACCAAACCAATCCAAACCAACCAAACCAATCCAAACCAATCCAAACCAATCCAAACCAATCCAAACCAACCAAACCAATCCAAACCAATCCAAACCAACCAAACCAATCCAATCCAAATTTAACCAAATCCAACCAATCCAATCCAATCCAACCAACCAATCCAAACCAACCAAACCAACCAAACCAATCCAAACCAATCCAAACCAACCAAACCAATCCAAACCAATCCAAACCAACCAAACCAATCCAAACCAACCAAACCAATCCAACCAAACCAAACCAATCCAAACCAATCCAACCAAATCCAACCAAACCAACCAAACCAACCAAACCAATCCAAACCAACCAAACCAATCCAAACCAATCCAAACCAATCCAAACCAATCCCAAACCAATCCAAACCAACCAAACCAACCAAACCAATCCAAACCAACCAAACCAATCCAAACCAATCCAACCAACCAAACCAATCCAAACCAATCCAAACCAATCCAAACCAACCAAACCAATCCAAACCAATCCAAACCAATCCAAACCAACCAAACCAATCCAAACCAACCAAACCAACCAAACCAATCCAAACCAATCCAAACCAATCCAAACCAACCAAACCAACCAAACCAATCCAAATCCAATCCAAACCAATCCAACCAATCCAACCAATCCAAACCAATCCAAATCCAATCCAAACCAATCCAAACCAATCCAAACCAATCCAAACCAACCAAACCAATCCAAACCAATCCAAACCAACCAAACCAATCCAAACCAATCCAAACCAACCAAACCAAACCAACCAAACCAACCAATCCAATCCAAACCAATCCAAACCAATCCAAACCAATCCAAACCAATCCAAACCAATCCAAACCAATCCAAACCAATCCAAACCAATCCAAACCAATCCAAACCAATCCAACCAATCCAAACCAAACCAACCAAACCAATCCAACCAATCCAAACCAACCAAACCAATCCAAACCAACCAATCCAACCAACCAAACCAATCCAAACCAACCAAACCAATCCAAACCAATCCAAACCAATCCAAACCAATCCAAATCCAATCCAAACCAATCCAAATCCAATCCAACCAATCCAAACCAATCCAAACCAATCCAAACCAATCCAAACCAACCAAACCAATCCAAACCAATCCAAACCAACCAAACCAATCCAAATCCAATCCAAACCAATCCAACCAATCCAAACCAACCAAACCAATCCAAACCAATCCAAACCAACCAAACCAATCCAAACCAACCAAACCAACCAAACCAATCCAAACCAATCCAAACCAATCCAAACCAATCCAAACCAATCCAAACCAATCCAAACCAACCAAACCAATCCAAACCAATCCAAACCAACCAAACCAATCCAAACCAACCAAACCAATCCAAACCAACCAAACCAACCAAACCAATCCAAACCAATCCAAACCAATCCAAACCAACCAAACCAATCCAAACCAATCCAAACCAACCAAACCAATCCAAACCAATCCAAACCAATCCAAACCAATCCAAACCAATCCAAACCAATCCAAACCAATCCAAACCAATCCAAACCAACCAAACCAATCCAAACCAATCCAAACCAATCCAAACCAATCCAAACCAATCCAAACCAATCCAAACCAATCCAAACCAAACCAAACCAATCCAAACCAATCCAAACCAATCCAAACCAATCCAAACCAATCCAACCAATCCAAACCAAACCAAACCAATCCAAACCAAACCAAACCAATCCAACCACCAACCAAATCCATCCTAAACCCATCCAAACCAAACCATCCAAACCCATCCAAACCAAACCAATCCAAACCAATCCAAACCAAACCAACCAATCAAAACCAACCAAACCAAACCAATCCAAACCAATCCCAAACCAAACCAACCAAACCAATCCAAACCAATCCAAACCAACCAAACCAATCCAAACCAACCAAACCAATCCAAACCAACCAAACCAATCCAAACCAATCCAAACCAATCCAAACCAATCCAAACCAATCCAAACCAACCAAACCAACCAAACCAATCCAAACCAATCCAAACCAACCAAACCAATCCAAACCAACCAAACCAACCAAACCAATCCAAACCAACCAAACCAACCAAACCAACCAAACCAACCAAACCAATCCAAACCAACCAAACCAATCCAAACCAATCCAAACCAATCCAAACCAACCAAACCAACCAAACCAACCAAACCAATCCAAACCAATCCAAACCAACCAAACCAATCCAAACCAATCCAAACCAACCAAACCAATCCAAACCAATCCAAACCAATCCAAACCAACCAAACCAACCAAACCAATCCAAACCAACCAATCCAATCCAAACCAATCCAAACCAATCCAAACCAACCAAACCAACCAAACCAATCCAAACCAATCCAAACCAAAACAAACCAATCCAAACCAACCAAACCAATCCAACCAATCCAAACCAACTTAGCCAAACCAATCCAAACACAACACGAACCAATCCAAATCCCATCCGAATCCAAACCAAACCAACCCAAACCCAGCCCAAACCAATCCAACTAACAACAACCAAACCAATCCAAACCAATCCAAACCAATCCAAACCAATCCAAACCAAAACAAACCAATCTGAACCAACCAAACCAATCCAAACCAACCAAACCAATCCAAACCAATTGAAACCAACCAAACCAACCAAACCAATCCAAACCAACCGAACCAATCCAAACCAATCCAAACCAATCCAAACCAATCCAAACCAATCCAAATTCAATCCAAATTTAATCCAAACGCAACCAAACCAATCCAAACCAAACCAAACCAAACCAAACCAATCCAAACCAATCCAACCAAACCAATCCAAACCAATCCAAACCAATCCAAATCCAGTACAAACCAATCCAAACCAATCCAAACCAAACCAACCAACCAACACCAATCAAACCATCCAAACCCATCCAAACCAAACCAATCCAAAACGTAATCCAACCAAACCAAATCAAACCGAATCCAACCAAACCAATCCAAACCAAACCAATCCAATCCAAACCAATCCAAACCAATCCAAACCAATCCAAACCAATCCAAACCAATCCAAACCAATCCAAACCAACCAAACCAATCCAAACCAATCCAAACCAATCCAAACCAATCCAAACCAACCAAACCAATCCAAACCAACCAAACCAAACCAATCCAACCAAACCAATCCAAACCAATCCAAACCAATCCAAACCAACCAAACCAACCAAACCAACCAAACCAATCCAAACCAACCAAACCAATCCAAACCAATCCAAACCAATCCAAACCAACCAAACCAATCCAAACCAATCCAAACCAATCCAAACCAATCCAAACCAAACCAAACCAAACCAATCCAAACCAATCCAAACCAACCAAACCAATCCAAACCAATCCAAACCAATCCAAACCAATCCAAACCAATCCAAACCAATCCAAACCAACCCAAACCAATCCAAACCAATCCAAACCAACCAAACCAATCCAAACCAACCAAACCAATCCAAACCAACCAAACCAATCCAAACCAATCCAAACCAACCAAACCAACCAAACCAACCAAACCAATCCAAACCAACCAAACCAATCCAAACCAACCAAACCAATCCCAAACCAATCCCAAACCAACCAAACCAATCCAAACCAACCAAACCAATCCAAACCAACCAAACCAACCAAACCAATCCAAACCAATCCAAACCAATCCAAACCAACCAAACCAATCCAAACCAATCCAAACCAACCAAACCAACCAAACCAATCCAAACCAACCAAACCAATCCAAACCAATCCAAACCAACCAAACCAATCCAAACCAACCAAACCAATCCAAACCAACCAAACCAATCCAAACCAACCAAACCAATCCAAACCAACCAAACCAACCAAACCAATCCAAACCAATCCAAACCAATCCAAACCAATCCAAACCAACCAAACCAATCCAAACCAACCAAACCAATCCAAACCAATCCAAACCAATCCAAACCAATCCAAACCAACCAAACCAATCCAAACCAATCCAAACCAATCCAAACCAATCCAAACCAAACCAAATCAAACCAAACCAATCCAATCCAAACCAATCCAAACCAAACCAAACCAATCCAAACCAATCCAAACCCCAATCCAAACCAATCCAAACCAATCCAAACCAATCCAAACCAATCCAAACCAACCAAACCAACCAAACCAATCCAAACCAATCCAAACCAATCCAAACCAACCAAACCAATCCAAACCAACCAAACCAACCAAACCAATCCAAACCAATCCAAACCAATCCAAACCAATCCAAACCAATCCAAACCAATCCAAACCAACCAAACCAATCCAAACCAATCCAAACCAATCCAAACCAACCAAACCAATCCAAACCAACCAAACCAACCAAACCAATCCAAACCAATCCAAACCAACCAATCCAAACCAAACCAAACCAATCCAAACCAATCCAAACCAATCCAAACCAACCAAACCAATCCAAACCAATCCAAACCAATCCAAACCAATCCAAACCAATCCAAACCAATCCAAACCAATCCAAACCAATCCAAACCAATCCAAACCAACCAAATCCAATCCAAACCAACCAAACCAATCCAAACCAATCCAAACCAATCCAAACCAATCCAAACCAATCCAAACCAATCCAAACCAAACCAACCAATCCAAACCAACCAAACCAATCCAAACCAATCCAAACCAATCCAAACCAATCCAAACCAACCAAACCAATCCAAACCAATCCAAACCAATCCCAAACCAATCCAAACCAACCAAACCAACCAAACCAATCCAAACCAATCCAAACCAATCCAAATCCAACCAATCCAAACCAATCCAAACCAACCAAACCAATCCAAACCAATCCAAACCAATCCAAACCAATCCAAACCAACCAAACCAATCCAAACCAATCCAAACCAACCAAACCAATCCAAACCAATCCAAACCAACCAAGTCCAATCCAAACCAATCCAAACCAATCCAAACCAATCCAAACCAATCCAAACCAACCAAACCAATCCAAACCAATCCAAACCAACCAAACCAACCAAACCAACCAAACCAATCCAAACCAACCAAACCAACCAAACCAATCCAAACCAACCAAACCAACCAAACCAATCCAAATCCAATCCAAATCCAATCCAAATCCAATCCAAATCCAATCCAAATCCAATCCAAATCTAATCCAAATCCAATCCAAATCCAATCCAAACCCAATCCAAATCCAATCCAAATCCAATCCAAATCCAATCCAAATCCAATCCAAATCCAATCCAAATTAAATCCAAATCCAATCCAAATCCAATTCAAATCCAATCCAAATCCAATCCAAATCCAAATTCAATCGAAATTCAATCCAAATCCAATCCAAATCCAAATCCAAACCAAATCCAATCCAAATCCAATCCAAATACAATACGAATCCAATCCAAATCCTATCCGAATCCAATCCAAATCCATTCCAAACCCAGCCCAAATCCAATCCAATTCAATAACAATCAAATCCAATCCAAATCTCATCGAAAGCAATCCGAATTGGATTAGACTTAATTAGATTGGAGTGGGATAGATTGTACTTTACTGGATAGGCCCCTAATGCGATACCTCCGAAATTTCGGTTGACACACTATTCGAAACCTCGACATTTTCATTCCACATCGAATTGGATAAAATATGGCCTATGATAAAAACAAACATCACACACCACTTTGCAAATCGCTTACGTTCGGAAATGAGCCTTATATAAATAAAAATCCAACTTATCTATCCTTCCGTAATCCCAGTGCTCGTCCTTTTCACAAGGATGGAGCTCGCCACCCCTTTCTCTTTGTATGCCACATAGCAGGGCCACCATTCCGACGCGTAGGAATGCTTCTTCCTTGTCTATCGCTCCCGATGTGCCTCCCCCTTCCCGCACGCGAATCGCATCGTCCTCCCCCATAAGCTCCACTTCCGAGCTCCCGTCCCTTTTTCGGCGGCTCTTCAGAGGCTGATGGGTGGAAAAATATGTACGTATGTACAAAAGTCGAAATCGTAAATCTTCCAGATAACACTCTTTTGTGCGAAACTGTCCGAAGAATTTTGTTTTATTTGCACTCGCCGGCTTTTGCCGCGCTGTTTCCCTTCCGATTATTTTTTTTTTTTTGCATGCTTGCTTCTGCTGTCTCTCTGTGAAGTGGGATTGGAGGATGGGCCCTTGATTCGGCGGTTACCCTTCCGTATCTCACAGCGCTGGGTTAGAATCGGGTTTAATGGTTGCGGATCGGAAATGCATTGGGGAAATGGGAAGCATTTAGAAAGAATCCTTTTTCTTTCGCTTGGATTGTAAGTCCATTTCGAATAGTTTAGAAGTGAGTTGATGAAAACTTGGAGGTTGTTAAATTTTCCAAATGGTATGCGATCAAAACTGAACTTAGTGCACACTATTCTGTCCCTTAGAACGCTGTTAAATTATATGTAACACGCATAGTCAACGGCAATGATGAACTTGAAACCTAAACAACTATGTATGCAATATTGTATAGTAACCTTCGAAACAGTTCATGTTAGATGTACGGATTATCTAAACACTATCTTCAGTACACAATCGAACAAAAATAAGCAAATAATCCCCCACCCACCAAACAAACATATTGTTCTGCCTTTGCCAGGTGTGCTCTAAACAACAACATTTGCCTACGCGTCCTCCCTCCTCGACAAAGTCGCTTATCATGATTTTTGATGGATGCCGTCACCACCGCAGCATTTCGGTGTATGGATTTTTCCAAAGCCTGCAGCATTACCAGCCGGAGATATCGATCGATCCTGCCCAGATTTCCATTTTATCCAAACATATTTCCAGCCAGCACCAACAATGGAGACCCAATCGGTAATCGCCCATCGGCTCGGAGTGTTCAAAGTGTCGTAACCGTCACAACAAACAACAGTTATAAAACTCTCACCGCCGCCCGACCAGTCAGTATCCTTTGTGTTCTCTATTTTCCTAAGCAACTAAGGATCGGGGATTCCAGGATATCGGCTCCATCTAAATCCCAAATTGTAGGCCTCGATGGACTAGGTTACAAATTCTCTTTTTTTTCGACCGAAATCGATTGCTATCAGGATGAGGGCGAGATTTGCGTCGTTGTCATCCTCATCGTCCTTGTTCGTAAACCGTAGCGCTAAAGGACAACTTCTCAAATTACCGAGTGCCGACTTTTCGAGAGGCGCACAAAAAAGCGCCGAGACACCGAAAGAGGTTTATTCCTGGCTTATAGCATCAAAACTGGAGCACTTTCGCCTCAGCGAGTGATGAATCAGCTTTTCCTTTCTTTGTGCACGAGAAGAATAGCAAATCTGTCGCAGCTTTTTAATGCTTTTGTTACCATTTCGTCTTTCTTCCTGGTGTTGCCACACTGCGAAGCAGTCCTCTACTCTTGCTGTGCTGTCGCTGCTGCACCTTTGCATCGATTAATCGTCTTATTTTATGCTTTCTCCCTACCGGCTCCCATTTCTCAACCCTCCGCCGACTACGAGGTGGCTCATCCTTCAAGAAAGCCTCCTGATCCTGAGAGTTTCCTATTGTTCAACTCAAGTACCCGCGCCGACAACGAAGGGATAAGCACACTAATAGTGCTCGAAAAAACAATGAAACCACTTCATTCGGGTCTGGAAATGTCCTCCGGAATTCCTTTGCCCATATAGCAAGAAAGAAAGCCGTTCGTGACACAGTGTGTGATGCTTTGTGTTTCCATCACCCTCTCAATGGAATGCTGCGGAAGACAAAGAAAAGCCAAGCTGGAAATATCAAATTGATCCATAATGGGTAAATCCGTTAATCACCGAAAACAGAGCAGAGCGTTTTCAATTGTTGAAAACTAAACGATTAGGACAAAATTATTTTTACCATTTGTAGTTTTAATTTGTGACAAATATTCCGGTTTAGCATTTGTGGAATCATTATTTCAAATTCTCAGCTATTAGTTTTGATGCCAAAGTTTACTGTTGAGAACTAATTTTTCACTGAATTGTTGAACTAATGTATTGCGAAGGCAAATAGTGCATTCCAATCCTAATTGATTTGATCGAACATTGTATTCGACGTCCCATCATCCTATTGTTTCCTTCGAAAAGTGGTCAGAGCAGTCATTACATTCCGAGAAATTGACAAAAAATCTGTGTATTTGATTGATATAATCGATTTTATTGGTGCAATAACAAACTGAACTACCTAGAATTTATTTTTTGCTTGCGAAAATTTTCTCCATTTCGAAAGCGTTTCATCAGCCATGCAGTCTGCGGAGGATCTGTGAATTCCAATCCCAGCTTTATGGATCCGCATTCAAATATGTGTGGGATTCGCTTCATGAATTTCTCTGGAATATCTTCATGAAAGCTTTCAACAATGCCTTCAATAATTAGACTACACTTTGATTTTTGTCGAGAATTCATCCAAGAAATCTTTTAAAGTTCCTCTAGAAATGATTGAATTTCCTCCCTGAATATCCTACAACAAATTTGTGGCTGAATAGATATAAAATGATTTCCGTTTCACTTTTACGGTCAAAATATCACAAGTCAGTCAATAAACCGTGCTTGGTGCGTTTTGGCAGAACCCCGACCATTTGAAGGCTCTTCCTTGATGATTGGTGCTCACTAAATATAAGAACTGTTATCAAAATCTTCGTAGAAATAATATGTTAGGGGAAATTGGAAACACTAATTGACTAATAACTAATTGATCTGTTATAACTCTTTTCTGATTGAAAGGTTAAATCATCTTATTTACTTACTCTACAACATACTTAATTTTCAATTGTTTTTTTAAATACAAGTAAATATGATCCCCCCGTTTTCTCGAAAACTAATAACATTTTCATATAAATCAAGTAGCACCTGCAACTTACTCCTAATAAAAAATAAATAGTAATCTCGCCTGATTTTTGAAAACGTCGTAAGTTCAAAAGAGAGACTTTCGATGTTTACTTTCTCTTTCGATTATAACGACGAGCTAGCATCGATATTAGTGAAAGAAATCGTAATGAAAGAGAGTCTATCAATTGTATATGAATACATGTTTCAACTGTCACACAAAGTTTTGGTTCAGTTATACTTAAGTCTTTTAAGTATTGTTTCCTAGAAAGTTATCTTTCTTAAATTTTCCTATATGTGACTTTGTATAACTTGAATATAACTACTACTGAACGAAAATGCTACAACTGTGTTCGCTAGAAACTGTTGTGTAACATTCACATAATGTTCCAAATGCGCATAGGGTAAAACGTCCTATCGTTGTGGTATGTCTTAATGTAGCGGTTGTGTTTCAATAGACCATTCTGGATATTAAAAATAATTGTGGGTACGCAATTTTTTTTTTCGAATCCACGACTAGAACAGCTTTTGCGTGACAAAATTCCGTTAAAAATGATGAAAAATCAACTTTTTTCAATAAAAATTTGATTTCTTTGAGCCTATTAATGCGGTAGTGCTAAGGTCCTATTGTTGTGGTGTTAATCTCCATGAGAATTACATACAATATCACAACAATAGGACTGACCTTCAAAAAATATCGCAACTATAGACAACTACGTCCTATTTTTGCGGTAGTTTGTTCTTTATTGTGATAAAAACAAAACAACAAAGGTTCAGCATAATTGACATAATATTTACAAAACTATAGTTAAGGACTACCCTATTCGACTACTGCAATGTAGAAAAGACCAACAGTTAGTTTTTAAAGAATTTTTGAAATTAATTTTGTTGTGACACAGTGGGCAGCAGGGACTATGTCCAAGGGCTTGACGATCCCTCCCCAGGCCATCTGCGAGTTGTGGGGCTTGCCTAGGATGTGGTGGGGTTTGACAGTGGGCCCTGTTAAACCTCTATAAAAAGCTGCATGTATCCGCAAGTAGGCCTCACCAAAGCGACCGTTTGCCGCTCAAAGCGCACAAGCCCAAGTCCTGGTGTTAGGTGGAACGCTAAACAGCCCTGACACGACGGCCCTCCGATGAGACAGGAGGTTTGCGCAGGCCCAATAAGCCGCCTGGAAAACCAATCATTACGAACAATATAAGAGATAATGCGACTCGATATAATCGGCAAGGACCTAGGCGACGAATGGAGGATCACGATTGGAAGCTTGGAACATGGAACTGCAAGTCGCTAGGTTTCGCAGGTTGCGACAGGATGATCTACGATGAATTACATCCCCGCAACTTCGATGTCGTGGCGCTGCAGGAGATTTGCTGGACAGGACAGAAAGTGTGGAAAAGCGGGCATCGGGCGGCTACCTTCTACCAAAGCTGTGGCACCACCAACGAGCTGGGAACCGGCTTCATAGTGCTGGGAAAGATGCGCCAACGCGTGATTGGGTGGCAGCCAGTCAACGCAAGGATGTGCAAGCTGAGGATTGTAGGCCGTTTCTTCAACTATAGCATCATCAACGTGCACTGCCCACACGAAGGGAGACCCGACGACGAGAAAGAAGCGTTCTACGCACAGCTGGAGCAGACATACGATGGATGCCCACTGCGGGACGTCAAAATCGTCATCGGTGACATGAACGCACAGGTAGGAAGGGAGGAAATGTATAGACCGGTCATCGGACCGGATAGTCTGCACACCGTATCGAATAACAACGGCCAACGATGCATAAACTTCGCAGCCTCCCGCGGAATGGTAGTCCGAAGCACCTTCTTTCCCCGCAAAAATATCCACAAGGCCACATGGAGATCACCTAACCAAGAAACGGAAAACCAAATCGACCACGTTCTAATCGACGGTAAATTCTTCTCCGACATCACGAAGGTCCGCACTTACCGCAGTGCGAATATTGAATCCGACCACTACCTCGTTGCAGTATACCTGCGCTCAAAACTCTCGACGGTGTACAACATTGGGCGGCTACAAGACGCTAGACTAGCCCAAGAATACGCGCAGCAGCTGGAAGTGGCACTCCCAACGGAAGAGCAGCTAGGCGCAGCGTCTCTTGAAGATGGCTGGACAGATATTCGATCCGCCATTGGTAGCACCGCAACCGCTGCACTTGGCACGGTGCCCCCGGATCAGAGCAACGACTGGTATGACGGCGAATGTGAGCAGCTAGTGGAAGAGAAGAATGCAGCATGGGCGAGATTGCTGCAACACCGCACGAGGGCGAACGAGGCACGATATAAACAGGCGCGGAACCGACAAAACTCGATTTTCCGGAGGAAAAAGCGCCAGCAGGGAGATCGAGACCGTGAAGAGACGGAGCAACTGAACCGCGCTAATAACACACGAAAGTTCTATGAGAAGATAAACCGTTCACGTAAGGGCCACGTGCCACAGCCTGATATGTGTAAGG
Source organism: Armigeres subalbatus (assembly GCF_024139115.2). Classification (NCBI taxonomy): domain Eukaryota; kingdom Metazoa; phylum Arthropoda; class Insecta; order Diptera; family Culicidae; genus Armigeres; species Armigeres subalbatus. The sequence continues at coordinate 52,629,166 of NC_085139.1, read as the reverse complement.
ACATAAACGGGAACCTTCTTACGAACGAGCGTGAGGTGATCCAGAGGTGGCGGCAGCACTACGAAGAACACCTGAATGGCGATGTAGCAGACGAAGATGGCGGTATGGGAATGGACCTGGGAGAACGCGCGCAGGACATAATCTTACCGGCTCCGAATCTCCAGGAAATCCAGGAGGAGATCGGCCGGCTGAAGAACAACAAAGCCCCTGGGGTTGACCAACTACCAGGAGAGCTATTTAAACACGGTGGTGAGGCACTGGCTAGAGCGCTGCACTGGGTCATTACCAAGATTTGGGAGGAGGAAGTTTTGCCGCAGGAGTGGATGGAAGGTGTCGTGTGTCCCATCTACAAAAAGGGCGATAAGCTGGATTGTAGCAACTACCGCGCAATCACATTGCTGAACGCCGCCTACAAGGTACTCTCCCAAATTTTATGCCGCCGACTAGCACCAACTGCAAGGGAGTTCGTGGGGCAGTACCAGGCGGGTTTTATGGGCGAACGCTCCACCACGGACCAGGTGTTCGCCATTCGCCAAGTACTGCAGAAATGCCGCGAATACAACGTGCCCACACATCATCTATTCATCGACTTCAAAGCCGCATATGATACAATCGATCGGGACCAGCTATGGCAGCTAATGCACGAAAACGGATTTCCGGATAAACTGATAAGGTTGATCAAAGCGACGATGGATCGGGTGATGTGCGTAGTTCGAGTTTCAGGGGCATTCTCGAGCCCCTTCGAAACCCGCAGAGGGTTACGGCAAGGTGATGGTCTTTCGTGTCTGCTATTCAGCATAGCTTTGGAAGGGGTAATACGAAGAGCAGGGATTAACACGAGTGGTACAATTTTCAATAAGTCCTTCCAGCTATTTGGCTTCGCCGACGACATAGATATTATGGCACGTAACTTTGAGAAGATGGAGGAAACCTACATCAGAGAATTGGTAGAAGAATTTGTGCACTTGGGCTCACTGGTGACTGCCGAAAATGACACCAGCAGAGAAATTCGGAGACGCATAGTGGCTGGAAATCGTACATACTTTGGACTCCGCAAGACGCTCCGATCGAATAGAGTTCGCCGCCGTACCAAACTGGCAATCTACAAAACGCTAATTAGACCGGTAGTCCTCTACGGACACGAGACCTGGACGATGCTCGTGGAGGACCAACGCGCACTTGGAGTTTTCGAAAGGAAAGTGCTGCGTACCATCTGTGGTGGGGTGCAGATGGCGGACGGTACGTAGAGGAGGCGAAAGAACCACGAGTTGCATCAGCTGTTGGGAGAACCATCCATCGTTCACACCGCGAAAATCGGACGACTGCGGCGGGCCGGGCACGTAGCCAGAATGTCGGACAGTAACCCGGTGAAAATGGTTCTCGACAATGATCCGACGGGCACAAGAAGGCGAGGTGCGCAGCGGGCAACGTGGATCGATCAGGTGGAAGATGACTTGCGGACCCTCCGTAGACTGCGTGGTTGGCGACGTGTAGCCATGGACCGAGCCGAATGGAGAAGACTCTTATATACCGCACAGGCCACTTCGGCCTTAGTCTGAATAAAAAAAAAATTGTTGTGACACGGTGCTTAACCCCTCTATTCCATAATAAGTCGTTTTACCTTAGTTCTTGCTGAAATTAATTCGTCTTACCTTCATTACTTCATACCAATACTTGAACGTATAAATCCTGCAACGTTCATCACTTAATATCACGGCAAAAGCCAAAAAATTATTAAACCATAATTTGCATATAAATTTATCTTTGTTTTGTGTTGAAATTTGGAAATGTTGTTTATTATAACTTTAGGTGAATATCAAAACCGATTTACGATTGTGTTATAACAAGCTGATTTTGGGGTTTTTATTCATGGGCATATTTGTGTTTTATATAAGTTTTTGGGACAAATTCAACATTTCTTGTTGGATGCAATACGTTTGACAGATCTGGAAACAGTGCCGAACAAAAATAATAAGATATCCCTTATTAACACTGAACTTGAGAATAATTTTCGTTAGATTGAATATGTCACGGTGTGTTCTGGTAAATAAACACGATTTTTTTCATTTAACAATTAGATGATTGATATGGTCATGTCTTCAATAATATTGGCACATGTTATTTGCGGTTTATTTAGACATGTATGTAAACTTTCTCCCGAGCCGAATCGATTGGCCAATGGCCATGCATATTCTTTATATCAACCACGGAAAAATACCATTGCAAAACGCCCGAGCCGTACGCCATTAAGTTACTTCCCGAGCAAAGCCTGAAAACATAATGAGAGCATATAGAAAACATATTTTGATTTTGACATCAAATTGAAATCATAATTTGTTTTCAAATATGAATTTTCATGATTGATTACATATTTTGATCTCATTGTTCTGTAGACTTCAAAATCGTATGCTCTGACAACAAACTGTGTACTTATTTTGTTATCAGAAACAATATCAAAATTAGTTTTTGATTTGCTCTCATCGATAGCAAGAATAGTTATCGATTTGATGTCACAGTAAGATTTTTCTGCTGTAGATTTTGATCTTTCAACCGTTAAAACAACCAAAAGGATATCAACCTGAGTTATCAAAATTAGGCGATTTCACAACAAAAAAATTAGTTATCGATGTGCTCAAGCTTTGCTCGGGTTACGTAGCATAACATATATCTTCCGACAAGTGTTTCTTTTATTTCCTTTTTTCTTTTTCTTTATTTTGATAATCAGATATTTTTTTCTAATGGAACCAAATTTCAACATTCTGACAATATAGTCAATTATAACTGCTCACTTACTTACTTATTATACTAAGCATCTCCTTATAGTCCTGGATATCCTGAACAACTTTGCCGAATACAACTTGAGTTTAGCTACTAAGGATCTAAAGCTATAGCAATATTTCACATATACAAGAACATTCCAAACACACTTGCGAAGCCTATCTGTAAAATTCCTAATCACTTTCTCCGTATCAAGACACTCCATTTCCACTTGTTGAACTTTACTAAAGACATCATGTTTACAACTACCAAATTTTTACGATAATAATATTTACAATATAGAGTATTCCATGTATTGGAATATCTTGTGAAGTCTAAAATGATTATTTCATATATACCACATCCTAGCGGCCAAACTCTAAACTAATCAAAGCCTCACATCAAAGCACGCACCTTCTTGAGAGGCGCAGTTTAAAATGGTCGGGATTTTCAGATAAAATAACATTTAGGCCGATACAAACATTAAATTTATTTTATGTCAACCCCAGCACTGTGAAACAAACTGCAAATAGTGATATTTAACCGTTTTCGCTGGCCTTCGTAACAATTCCTAAAGTTTTCTAAGTACGCTCTGTGATCGCTGAATTGTTATCCAGTTCCGACGTTGCATTTCGAGACCGTAAATCGTCGTTCCAAAAATTTATCATTGGTCGGATCCAGCATAAACTTTGTTTTTGGTTCAAAATAAACGGAAGACCTTAAGTTTTCTATCTTCTTCGTTTGTGGTTGCTCGTTGAAGAACCGAAGTCAATTAATATGTCAACACTACAGCGAACTGCACCAGCAGCAGCGCAACGATGAACATCTCTAAGCCTAAGCGTGTACGAACGGATGACGATGCCGATGAGAGCTTTAAACCTTTGACATTAGAAACTGTTATGCAAGCAATGAACAGCCTGTTTGCGAAAACCTTGGCGCGGATCGAGGAAATAAATGTTAGCATCAGCGGGAAAATAGACATGGTGAAAGCGGAAATTGACGAAAAACTTCAAACTGTTATGAACGACATCAATACTTTCAAAGCGGATTATACAACAAAACTTAAATGCAACGAAGATGCGCTGTTTGATCTGTCCGACGAGTGGACAACCTTTCGCAGGAAGTGACAATTTCGAGCACAGAAGTGAGCTACTTGTGAGCGGTATTCCTTACCTAAAAGATGAAAGCCTGATGACATACTTCAATCATATGTGGAAGTTTGTCGGGCTTCACGAGGATATAAAACCTTTGGTTCACATACGGCGATTGAGACCAAATGCGAAGGGTGACGCGTTGATCATACTACAATTTGCTCTAAGGAACGATCGTGACGAATTCTACAGCTGCTATCTTCAAAAACGGGATCTAAAATTATGTCATCTGGGGATTGACTCAACTCGTCGAATCTACGTCAACGAAAACCTAACGGTTACTGCTCGGAGGATAAAGGCAGCTCCTCTAAAATTAAAGAAGGATGGGAAGCTATCGTCGGTGTATACGATGCAGGGGATTGTCATGGTGAAACGCTCCGTTGATCAGCTTCCAGTAACGATACGCTCGGAGGCACTTCTGGATCATTTTTTCTTAGTTAAGTTTTTTTTTTTGCCGTCGGTCACTATTTGCGTTTGTTGAGAATGTTAATGTAGTTTTTTTTCGTATTGTAAATTAATTGTTAAGTAACGATTGTGCGAAGATTGTTTTAATCCGAATTAACAAAATATGTCCTCTACCGTAGTTCACACACAACCCTCTAAAAACTGCTTTTCCTCTGTCACTTGATGCCACCGTTATTGAACCACACCTCAACGAACATTCCTGGTGCGGTGATGAGCGCCGTTCTCCCCTTTGGCAAACTTAATGTGTGTCATGGAAACGCTCAAAGTTTATGTGCACGAAACTCAACAAAACTGGATGAGGTGAGAGATTTGCTAAGCAACTCGAAGGTTTCAGTAGCTTGCTTTACCACAGATAACAGATATTGAGGCTGGCATCCGATACGTGTGTAAACATCCGCAACCGTTAATTCAAATGTATTTTAAATTGGGACCACGTTTGGCAATCGATTGGAGATGGCGCAAGGATCATTGTTATTGAAAACGCAGCCCGAATGCGGCTGTCAAATGCATTGGCTGCGTTCGACGGTTGTTAATCAGCTGCATCCTTATGTACTGCCGCAATCAGTTGAGTAGATGGCAGTAGTGGGCCAACGTATATCAATTCAAAAGTTTACACAGGATTTTCAATAAAATTTGTTCTAGCTTCAATATCTGTTATCTGTGGCTTTACTGAATCCTGGCTTTCAGCAAGAAACACCAATTGTAGCATCGCTATTCCAGGTTTTACAATTATACGGGACGACCGAAAATACCGTCGTGGAGGTGAAATTATAATTTACTACAAGGACCACCTTTCCTGCTTTACGGTCTTCAGTACACAACTGTCATACGAGTCTGAAGATAAAACTGAGTGTTTGGAACTGGAACTGGGACTAGATGGAGACAAATCCTAGTTATGGCTGTCTATAACCCTCCTGATAATGATTGTACTAGCTTTCTTTCTAACAAACTGACCGTTTTCGCCGCGAGTTATAATAACATTCTGATGATCGGTGATTTCAACACCGATTTATCCAAGCCAACTAGAAAGCGAACGTTGTTTGAAGATATGCTGACGAGTTTCTCCTTGTCTTATATTAGTACTGAGCCAACATTTTATCATAGAGATGGTTGTTCACAACTGGACGTGTTCATAACCAATTGTAGTGATAAAATTCTCCGTTTTGGCCAAGTAAGCTTCCCCAGCTTGTCACAGCACGATCTAATTTTTGGTTCCATGGACTTTGACGTTAGGCCTTCTTAAATGACCCACAAGTATCGAGACTATGTCAACTTCGACTCACGAGCACTCCAGAATGCCATTCATTCCATTCCTTGGGACATCTTTTACGGAATAAATAATATAAATGACCTTGTAGACTTTTTCAACTCGCACGTAAAGCAGATTCATGATGACTGTATTCCGCTTCGTTCAAGTAAGAGCCATAGATCATCAAACGTATGGTTTAATAGTGAAATTTGTAAGTCTATGCTAGAACCCGATTTGGCCTACAGAGACTGGATTTGATCTCCGAGAGCATGCAAAGAACAGGCTAGACGTCGGTATAATGTACTGCGGAACAGAACAAATACGATGATCGCTACTGCAAAAGCGCAATACATGAACCGTTTTCTTGACAGCCAAATCCCTCCTAAAATACTTTGAAATCGGATAAAAGGTATCGGAGTTTGTAAGGATAAATCGTCAACCCTTTGTGAATTTCATCCGGACGAGGTAAATCGGACATTTTTATCGAGTTATATTCCAAGCGAAATTCACATGACAACTAGAAATACATTAGACTCAGTACAGTTTCATTTTCCGGCGTGTGGAACACTGGGAAGTCGTGAATGCCATATGCGGAATTAAATCGATCGCGACTGGAATCGATGACCTGCCGATCAAATTCGTCAAAATTGTTCTGCCGTTGGTCGTGTCTTCTTTTCCGTCTTGCTGGAAGCACGCCAAAATTTTGCCACTACGCAAGAAACCGCACTTGAATACGTTGTCGAACCTCAGGCCAATTAGTATCCGATGTGTTCAAAGGCATTCGAGAAACTGTTAGAACATCAAATGTCTTCTTGCTTGGTGGAAAACAATCTACTAACAGAGTGTCAAGCTGAATTTCGGAAAGGTCAAAGTGTCCAAACGGCCACGGTTCGTGTATACAATGATTTGGCAAAAACGATTGATAGGAAAGGTTCTGCTGTATTATTGCTGCTTGATTTTTCGAAGGCTTTTGACACTATTCCTCACCGTAAGCTCTGTTGAAAGTTAAAGACACAGTTCAATTTTTCCTGTTCTGTCATAAACCTTATCGAGTCCTACCTGTCAGAGCGGAATCAGGCACACCTAGGATCTCCTGGCGACGAAACCCTAACAGAGAAATAAATGAAGTCAAGGATTAAGATCTTTTACGAAAGTGATTACAACAAGTGATCAGAACACAAGAGTGAGTGTGTGACGATTGGATCCCAGTTTATAAATACCACATGTACATGGAGCTGTAAAGGAAACCAATGTGCCATATAAACTATGTATCGTGTAACTTAGCTATTTTTTACAAAGCAATACATTTATTTTGAAACTGTTTGGAAGAATGTTTTATTTTTTAAAATCAATTGGAACTGTGACTTTCAGGTTATTTTCAGTGTATCGTACCCTTGCTTGGAGTAAGGTAAACGAAAATCTGCAAACAGGCGCCTGAGAAAACATCTCAGATCATGTGGAGGCAGGAAGCGCCCAGGCAGCAATCACCGTCCATGAGCCAAAATTACCTCCTTACGACTATACAGAAACCCCCGCAGCTCATTCGCGCATGCTTCTTGTGTATGGGTGAGTTTAGCGTCCATATTTTCTGCAATTCGTGATCATAATAAGGTTTGCTGACGTTTAAACATCTTTCTCTTTCAAGCGCGTAGGCAGGATAGGATTTGTTTTCATCGGAAAACGTTTCCCGATGAAAACAAATCCTATTCTGCTTCTGTGCTTGAAAGAGAAAGATGATTAAACGTCAGCAAGCTCTATATATGGTTCACAGTTAGTCTTTGAGTGATAAAACGGCCCACTCTTCCATACCAATGAAATGCGTGCTTTAATGAACATTATGCAATTCAAATGGGTTGCAATGATGTTAATGGATGTTAATGGGTTGTTAATGGGTTGTATATTATACATATGTTGAATATGATCTGCGATAGTTTCGTTTTGACCTTCTGAACAAATTTGTGGAAGACTGCAACTTTCTATAACTTACGGATTCCAAAATATCTTACTTATATCAACATGAACATCGAGCTGGTAAGAAGCCATCCAAAAAGTACGTCACGCTTTAAGGGGGAGGGGATTCATACATGAATTTCAGAGATTTAATACAAAAAGTGTGCCGAAGGGGTAGGGGGGGGGGGCTTTGAAAATAGCAAATTTTTGTGTGACGTACTTCCCTAAGAACCAACCACGCAATTTGTATGAAAATTACGACTTGCCCATTTTGTTATTTGTTATTTGTTTGTTTATTATCCAACTGACAATGATTGTCTCAATGAATATGACTTATTCTATTCTAAATCTATTTGGTAACGTCCGGCGGTACGGAGAACTTCTAGTAGTCGTTGTCGAAACACGTCAGCAGAAAAATTGTAGTCAAAGTATAAAAAAATGATTTAATTGATGGCAGATTGCACGGACGGGCTCGTTCAATTGCTGTTCCTCGATTCCAGAAAAAGAAAGTTACGATGACGAAGCGTCTTTCTGGTGCGTATATTTGAATTTGGGCCAGCAATAATGCTGGACAATCGATGTCACCTGTGAGCAATTTTCCTGCAAACGTTGCTTGAACGAATCTTCTTCTCACGTCAAGTGGTTCGATTCTCAAAAGACGACATCGCTCCTCGTACGGTGGCAAATTCCATTGGTCACGCCAACCAATAAAGCGTAGTGCATACCGCACATTTTTTTTTAAAAGGCTTCTATTCGAGCAATCCAATTGGCTTGAAAAGGACACAACAGCATTCGATTCCAATAAAGATCTCACAATCGAGCAATAGAGAGACCTGAGGCACATAGGATCCCTGAACTCATCAGCGATTTTGAACATAAAGCCAAGTTGACGATTAGCTCTAGTCACGATATCCTTATAGTGGACACGGAATGTGAGGGCACTGTCCAGAATAACACCAAGGTCCTTAACTTGCTGAACCCGAAGAAGAGTCTGTCCGTTGAGGACGTAGTCGAATGTGAATGGCTGATTTTTCCGATAATGTTGCATTTTTCGATACTTAGTCTTAGCAAGTTTCTTGAGCACCACTCAACAAAGATGTTTACCATGTTTTGTAAATACAGTAACATCCCGATTTTGTCACCCCCCTCGTGAATTTTGGGGTGATAAAACAGGGTATGTGACAAAATTGGAAAAAAAAATATTTCCAATTTTTTAATTCATTCTACAAAAATGAATCATTTTATGCCTTGGAAAGGCAAATGCATGAACGGTACCCGTTATTTCTTGTCGAAATTGCTAACAGAATATTTCCCAGATACTCAGAAGTCGTTCGTAATAAACTACAGGCGGTTAAAGTTATTTCGTGAAAATCAATGTTGTTTGTGGTATTATTTACGAAAATACAAAGAACGACAATTTTTTTTGGGGTGACAAAATCGGGTCAAAAACGTGATGGAATCGGGGGTAGACAAAATCGGGGAGTGACATAATCGGGTCGACACTGTAAAAGCAGTCAGAGTAACATTTTACTATTTTGACTATTTTTGTGTCGTCTGCGCATAAGTAGCGGCATCCAGGAGGTAGCAACAGGGAGGCGTCATTTATGAAAATAGAAAATAGAAGAGGCCCAAGATTGCTGCCTTGCGGGACTCCAGAATTATTGACAAACAGTTGGGATTCCTATTTTTACGCTGACTGAACGGTTTCGCAAGTAGGATCTAAACCAGCCTACGCTCCTTGAGTATGCTCCGAGTGTCTCCAGTTTGGCAAGCAGAATTCCGTGGTAAACTGTGTCGAACGCTGCCTTCAAATCCATGTATGCAGCATCAACCTGCCAACCTAAGTCCATGCTCCGTAAGCAGGAGGAAGTAAACTGTATCAAATTCGTGGATACAGAACGCTTCGGGTAGAATCCGTGCTGATCTTTGTCGATGTAGTTTTTGCAACACCTAAATAGGCAATCATCCACTATTATTTCAAATAACTTGGAGCAAGAGCACAAGGAAGTAATGCCCCGATAGTTTGCAATATAACGTTTGTCTCCTTTTTTGTGAACCGGAAACATGAAGGAAAATTTCCAGTGTGTCGGGAACTCACTACGCTGAACTGACAGGTTGAAAAGCATTGCTAATGGGTGGCTCAAAACGTCTTTGTATAGCTTTAGCACGGATGCGGGTATTCCGTCAGGACCTGGAGTGAACGATAGCTTCAATTTCTGCTTTGCTACTATCACCATGTAAGCTGTAATGCGGAGAAGTTCGAAGTTGAAGACATCGCCTGGCATATCAACGATTGCATCGTCCACTTGCACTTCAGATGCGGAAAATGCGTTGAAAACGCGTTGGAAATGACGTGCAAATAGATTGCATTTCTTGCGTTCATTGTTGGCCGTCGCGTCGTGTCTCCTAGAAACATTGAGCATGGCAGGCCTGATTCTTTCCTCTTCTCGTTCACGAATGACCAGAATCTCTTGGGATTAGCACGAAGACTAGCTTCCGTTCGCTTCACGTACCGATTGTACAGGCGCTGGCTAGCAACATTGAATAGTCGTTTGTAATAAGTTAATCGTGAATTACTGTATTTTCGGAGAGCAGCTGATCGTTCTCGCTTTAGTGTCCGTAAACGGGAGTTAGACCATGGCGGCTTTTGTGGAGGTCTGCGAGCTGGTGCAACATGGAAAATTGCCTCTTCTACCTTGTTACAGAAGTAATCCCCAGCGTCGTTGATATGACTGGATGTTTCAATGACTTGCCAATCGATTTCAGAAAGCGCGATGCTCAGTGCACTGTAGTCGGTCCGCTGAAAATCCAATGAATAGTTTTCGGGAGACTGTTCAAACACTATAGGCGAAGGCAAATTTAATGACAAAGTTAGGGCGGGGTGGTCAGCGTCAAGATCAACCAACGACTCAAGCGGCAAGGAAACAGTTGAGCTCGGCAAAGCGTAGTCGTTCACTAAGACGAGATCCAGTAAGCGATCGTTGCGATTCAAGTTGGTATTGATTTGGAAGAACCCGTGCAAGTTGAATCCGTCAAGAAGTGCACAGCAGGCTGCGGGCATGTGTGATAGCATTGGGTCGATGGAAGGTGTACCATTGTTGGGAAAGCACCAATGAAGACCCACTTGATTATAGTCACCGAACAGAAGAGCAGTAGATTGGAAACCTATTCGAGATGAGATGGATCTCACCGATTCGATGTGCGAGTTGATAATCGTGCAATCGTTCTTTCGGTCAGGAGGCAGGCAAACTACACCGACACTTAGTGTTTTTTGTGGAATTTCAACAACAACCCACAGCTGCTCGAGCGTTTTGGAGATAGGCGTCGGGTCGATGTAGCTGGCCGATTCTCCCAAGATGAAGAAAAAATTACAATATTCTTCAAGAAGTGCAGGAGTCGGATAAAATGAACAACTGCGTTGGTTTGATACTTACTGCATAAGATACCGTTACACTGCAGTTTATTTGAACCCGTTTTTTATGTTCGCAAAGTTTGAACAAAGGAAGATATCTCGCTTAACTTTTCAAAAGAACCTAAGTAATATTTTTTTCAATAACTAATTTGAATAGCGCAATTAATAGAACAACATGAGAGCTATTGATTGCAGTATTCAAATTAATTCATGAAAAAATGTTACTTAGGTCCTTTTGAAAAGTTAAGCGAGATATTTTTAAGAATGCGGGTAAAATTGGGCCAAACAGATATATGACGAAGGCTGCACAAAATAGACATCCCCAATGGAATTTCATACGCATTATTTACTTACCGTCTTACCGCACGGCTAAGGAGGGCCCCTAAGAAGTTTATGTAGACATTAATTGATGATGGCAGTAGATTTGAATTCTCTCTGTTTTTTCCCCTTTTCTTTATATCAGATGATGAATCTATTTTATGATATAATAATGGCAAAATCAGGCAAAACAAACAACACAGAACGTCGGGAAATGAGAAATCTGCTCAATATGTTGAAATAAATGTGATTACGTTATGGTTTTTTAATATTTCTCATGAAAATATGGGGAAAACGGTTAAATGGACCAGTTATCGAAGACCACGAAACCATCACTATTCGATTCTACGCATTTTTTTTACGTTCGGAAACGCAATTCTACAAGGCTTTTAAGTAACGCCCTTTAATTAAGTGGCATTTGGGGTCTCATTTTTTCCAGCAATGTTATTTTGATACATATTCCACCTCTCTGTTCACAGTGGGAGGGGCACTCATGCAAATATATACGCGCTAAATGTTGTGAATTCGGCGGGGATCCTTAATGACATTCAATCCTGCAAACTTCCAGAAATTTAAATTACCGGTAAAACTCGATATGAGTCGCCGATACTGCTTTCCAAAAACTCATTCTTTATTGAATCATTTCCAAGGAGTTGACAATAGCCCTCAATTATCCAATTAAAATCGACCAATTTCTTTGAATCCCTCCTTGCCACTCCACACTGACCATCTCACCTTTCACTCAACAAAGGACCAATAAACTACCGATAAATTTACGTTTTTTTTTCTGTTAATCAAAATTGTCATACTTGTTTTGACTGTTCTTTTCCCATTGGTATCGAGCCAACATCATGCTGTGAGCTTTATTACCCCTGGCTGTCCCATCGATCGAAATAAAAGGACTCATAGCAGGGACAGCAGAAACAATCAACGCACCTAATGAACAACATTGCCCGTCGTTTTCTCCGGTGTTGGTAAACCAAAACATCACCCGACCAACACAGCAAGGGAGAAATGTGGTGATGATTAACGACGATCCCTTGTCAATCCCGTGTGCCTATAACCAGCCGGAGGGATAAGTTTCCTGGAATCGAACGGTACCTTGTCGCCTCTTAATGTCGTTTGCCACCCGGATAGTTATGCCGTTAGGACACGCACAAATCAATGCTTTCAAAAGTTTATAATTGCTGTTTTGAATTCGTAAAGTGGACGGAACAATTCCAGAATCATGAATGAATACAATCAGATTGCCCCAGCGATTAATCTCCGTTCCATCGCAATCCATCCATCGATCCATCCATCCGAACAACAAGCTCGGAAGGTGTAGAACATTAATAAACAAAGCCCCACACAATGGTACAAGTTTCCACACCTTGGTGCTACCGGTTTCCCCTGCTGAATCTGAACTGACTGACTGACTGGCTGCTGCCGTGATATCGAAGATTAATCTCCCCAACGACGTGGCGTACGTGGAACAAGAAACCCACAATGCAATGGCGTTGGATGGCAACGGGCCCTGCCAAACCGAGCCGGGAATCGGTTTCGAAGTCGTTCACCGTGGGGGGAGTTCTCTGGTCCCTTAAAGCTAGCGAGTGAAATGTGTAGGATTCAATTTCGTAAATAATGATCCACCGTCACCTCCGAATGGAGGAATGCTGGCCGAACGGAGATATTAATCATATCCGGGGATGCCTTCCCCACCAGCACGAACTGCGACGCCTGCGAAGACGAGTGGTGGAATGTTGAATACCGATCGGACCAGATCTGGCGGAATCCGTACAGGATACTCCTACGTCGATGACATTGGTGTAACAAGGAGTAGAGCGAGTTGGGAGTAATAAACACAAAAACGCCTCATGAATAATACAAAAAAAAACCCTTTGAAATTTGAGCCAAATTTCAAAAATGAACAAATCAACAAAACAGTTGAAAATAATTTCATCGATTCTAAACAGTTTATAGCATGTTTTGAAGTACATTTTGACAATTTCAATATTTCAATAGCTGATGGACTAAATATTTGCAATCATGCAAACATTCAATTGATCATTTCTAGGACTACTGAATAGGAATCGAGTAAGGAATGATCGATTTGGATGGTTCCCATTGCGTAATCGGTTAAACAGTCAGGACATCACTGCAACAAATAAAATGTCTTTCACATTCAGGCTTTCTACAGTTAAGAACCTCGCTACGCCAATGTTCGTCGAAAGCAGACTATACTGCTGATCGTGTGCGATCATTCGAAACTGAAGTGTTGTACATTTTAATCAATTATACCAGAGCTACCACCAACGCGTGGTACAAATCAGGGATAATTGCGACGAGATAACAAAACGAGTTGGCTGGTAGTTCATTCATAATTCTGATTGATCGTGTTCGACTTGGTGTTGGAATTTTCTGAAAACAAGACTGATCAACCGATAACTCTTTCCGAGCCTTAGTTAGGTCGACTATCGTATACGGCAGACGGCGAAACAAATGTACACAAATAAATCAACATGCGTATTGAATCAATATCTGTCAGCAACCTCCCAGAAACAACCCCATTAACGGAAAACTATTCCCTAACGCCCCGATTGGCAGCAATTAAAACACACTTCCGTTCTCAATTATGAACCGACCACAATTGAGACTGTTCAAACTGTTTGCGCACGTACCAACGTTTTCCCCGAAGGACCACACTCGAGAGGGGAAAACTCGAGCTTCCGCAAAGTGAAACATATGAACCGCAAATAAAAATAAAATAATTGAACACACTGACTGGCTGCTGGTGCCCCCTAGTCGGTAGTTGGTAGGTGGTAATGCAGCTATTGCCCAATTTATGTGTCGAAGGGTGCGCGTCTATTGTCTCTCGGTGGTGCTTCTTGATTGCAGCATATTGCCGCCTGCTGATGCTGTGTGGTCTGATCCGGATTCCCTGGATGCAAGTGCGCCAACCAACAACAGTGACAACGAGGAGGACGACAGCAAGCACCAACGAACAAGTCTAGGAACTTTTTTCAAATGGGCGTAATTGATTCTGATCTTGATTTTTAGAATGATGATTGCGCTCTAATTTCAAACTATTTTGGTCAACTAATGTACCCAACAGAAAGAATAGATTGCGATCTATCAGGTAGTGACGTCAATTGAACGAAATATGCTGAATAGAGAGAGTAGGAGTCGTTTCAAATTTCAAGGTCAAATACAGTTACGCCTATTTGAAAAAAGTTCCTAGAAGTGTTTTCTCATTCGCAGCGGGAGGTCTGAGGCTTCGTGCAGATTGCCTGCTAAAATTTCAAGAGGGTTGTGCGTGGACGGAGAAGGTTTTCGATCCTGAACTGATTTGGGCAATCGGAACACGACTCATATCAGAGATGGCAAGTTTTATTGCTCAATTGAGCAATTGTCAACAAATGTTAACATTCTGATTGTGGCAATTAAAATGCAATTGCCATTGTCTCTGAATGAGCGCATCCACATAGCTAGGGCCATCTGGTTGGAACTTTTCATCAGAACCTACAAACTATTTACTTTTTGAGGATTTTTGATATCATTATACAAAAGTAGATCGAAGAGTTACAGATTTGATTGATTCTTTTTGTCTATGAATAAGTAGAAAAGAGCTCACATAACAAGAAAAAAGACGTGATTTTGATTAAACAAATCAGCAATTAAAAATCATTTGAATAATTTGATGTTTTTGTGTTTCGAATGTAATCAATGTGTTCAAGAACATCAATTTTCAATTTGAAAAATAAATTAGGACGGCTGCTCTAAGCTTGTGGCAGTTAATATTAGGGCCACCAACCTTCAACGACGATTTTACAACCTTGCAAGAAATAGTACCTTTTCGTATGTATCAATTTACTGCCTACCAGCCACGCGTCACCATTTAGTGGTTGTTGATCGAAATGATAAAGGTAGCCCTCCTGCTCGGGCCACGAAATAAAACCCGCGCTGAGGTACCTCGTAATTTCTGCCGTTGTAAAACAGAACCCACTTCCAGGAAAGAATAGGACCGATGATGATGCCTGAAATGACACTCGATTAAAACCATCGCACATCATTGGCTTTGGCGCGTTCGTGATTTCGTGCCTCGCAAGCTGGTCTCTCTGCCCCTCGGAGAGTGATGTGTGCCAGAGAAAAATGCGATAGCACTTGAAACCAATAAAATCAATAATTTGATTCTGGAAATAAATTAGTGATAGCAGCACGTATTGTTTTATGGGTGTTAATAAAATAAACGGCTGGGTGACGACCATTTGTGAGTGGCGGAGAACAAACAGTCGACCAATCGCGATCCACGACCCAACCGAAAAACAAAAAACCGGCAGCCATCTCACGCCCGAACCAAGGTGCCCAATTTTATGATTAAATTTGGTTTTAGCTTTTTATGGCTAATGAATCTTCGGTTTCGTTTCTTCAGAGTTTCAGGTCGAGATATGAAAATACGATTATGAGGAAGCATCGGGGAGACCCGAAAAAGTGACAAACAAATGTGACCTGATGGACGTCGTTTTACGGTAGCAGCCGTTGTGTCAATGTTCAGATCGAACGGCCCTGCAGCGGAGTGATTAGTATCGCTGATTAGAGGGGCCTTAAATCGGGAATGGATATCTTGGTAAATTAAACACCGCAGTCGTGGGCAGTAAAGTTGTTTACGAGTAGTTCTGAGCTTAGATTGAATCGGCTTGTTCGAAAAACGGCACATTTGGTGACGATTGAATCCGGGCTGCACATCGGAGCAACGAAAGCAACAGGGCGCAAAATCACGTCTGGCGCCAAGTTCGGTCTATGCCACATGCTGACATTGTGTTTTGTGTTCTTCACTATGCCGGACTAATCTGTGGGTATCGTCCTTTCGTCCTGAGTCGCATCAGTGTACCTGCGCCAACACCTTCACTCAACAATGACTCTCTCGAAACCCAGCGGGATTCAGTCATTCGTCAGGTGCTGTCACCATACCTGATTCACTTTCATGCGTTTGAGATTTACGGTTATATGTAGGTATGTAGGAGACGTATGGTCAACATGCGTCCCCCAAACAAATCTCTTAATTTAATGGTGATTTCTTCCGAAACAATGTATTTTCGAAGTGTTTATTAATAATCTAACATAATAGTTGAGCATTAAAAAAAAGCAATATGCGCCACCCAAAAATGTTAATCAAAATAATCCAATATTTTTCACTGAAATAGTCACACTCTTTTGCAAAATATTAGGGTCAGTCTTATACTTTGAGGTTGAAAGTAATTGAAAGTAATGAAAATTATGATAATTTTACAAACAAAATCAACACCTCCTGAATCGAAATCCGTCCACCGTGGACTGATTTCGAATCATATGTACGGATAATGACCGTACAACTATTTTCTAACAGAATAGTTATATTAAAACATATCAAATGATCAGACTACCACTGTAAATAGTGCAATACGCACCTTGAGAAGCGATCCCTATATTATTTATGCTGCTGATATTACTCTATTTTATGCGATATGAAATTTAAACACCGTCACTTTTGATACAATTACGTCCAACACACGAACAAAATGGTACCTGCAACTTTTTTCAGGGTGGCTATTTGTTTTTTAATTAAGTTTTTTTTTTTTTAATTTCAGAGCCTACTTTGAAAGCTTGCTGTCAAGTTCAAGATCAGGATAAGATAAATGATTCATAAAATAATTCCCTCAAACCCCCTTTAAGTTATTGATATCTCTCGAAGTGGGCAGATTTCAGTGCTGTACGGATTTCGATCCCCCACGGTACCTTTCGAAAGATAAACTCATCAATTTTGTGGCTAAATAATGATAGGCCCACCTTAGCCGTGCAGTAAGACGCGCGATTACAAAGCAAGACCATGCTGAGGGTGGCTGGGTTCGATTCCCGGTGCCGGTCTAGGCAATTTTCGGATTGGAAATTGTCTCGACTTCCTTGGGCATAAAAGTATCATCGTGCTAGCCTCATGATATACGAATGCAAAAATGGTAACCTGGGGTGACATTGTGCATCTCGAATCGAATCACTCGATTCGTACATTTTTGCATTCGTTTCGAAAAAATTGCGGCATTATGTATTTCGTTCGACTTCATTCAGTCGCAGTACAAGATTTCGAATGGTGCTGTACTAGCTTAATCGAATATGTTCTGTCAAACGAAATGTAAACAGAGAGAATAAGAGATAGCTGTCTCCGTGTTTAGTATGCCGCCCGCTGGAGAGACAGCGCATGGCGAATGTGAGTAAACAGAGAGAAAGAGTAATTTCATCTGCGTGTAGCATGCTGCCTGTTGGAAAGGCATCCTTCAGGGCATGAATTGGCAGTTAATTTATAAACAAGCAAATTGTGCTCAATGACTATAAAAAGAAATATTATTTATTGAGCAGTTGCAACTGATTAAAACATTATGCCGATATGATATGTTTTGTAAGTTGAGACATTGTTACGACACAAATTATAAGTTTTATGTTTATTCGAGTTTATGCCACAGATCCAATTTTGAGCTAAATAATTTAAAGCTAAAGAAGGATTCGACAATAAATTACTTTGTGTTTTAGTTAAATGCACTTGGGTTATCTCTTCCAAGTTTTTTTTATTTAACTCAACTATTTTTACGTACACACGAATATACACGTTTTTACGTAGATTTTCGCCATCGATTGTTTACGCGGTATATAGAAATCGGCATGAAATACATGAAAACTGCAAAAAAAGATTTTAGTTGAAGTTGTTTCCAAGCGAATTTCGGGATAATTAGATATTGCATATTGTCTGGAAACTATAAACGTACAAACAGATGGTTATGCACTCGAAATCAATTAGAAACCTCATTGACCACCCTTGGAACCTTTAAGGTGTCAACGGGAAACCCGTAGAAGGAAACATTTCCGTTTTTATACCAAAATATGTCCTGCGGCAGCTCTTTGATTGTGATTATACACCAAATGAATGGTTATGCACTCAAAATAGATTAACGACCACATTAGCCACTCTTGAAACCTATAAGGTGCATCCGGGCAACTTGTATAACAAGACATTTTTACTTTCATACCAACATATGCCATGTGGCCATCATTTTCCATCAAATCGTTGGTTTTGACAATTGGCAATTTGACATTACGCTCGGCTGCTTTTTATTAAGGTCACTCCTGACAGAATCCAAGTTTCAAAGTGCTCGCGTTTTCGGGGGCACACCACTCGATACGGAAGCAACGCACAACTGTCATTTTTATTTTTTCACGCATGCTACGACGCAGCAAAGCTGAATCAACAAAAATGACAGTTGTCCGCCGCCTCCGTATCGAGTGGTGTGCCCCTGAAAACGCGAGCACTTTGAAACTTGGATTCTGTCAGGAGTGACCTTTGATTTTCCATCAAATGTGTTATTTTCTACAACCTACAAGTTGCCCATGGGTGTCCCATAGAAGGAGACAATTCCGTTTTTTATCAAATGTGGTGTTTTTATATCATTGTCCACATTTTTCCATGATGGACTTGAAATCGATTACCAAACAGTTTTTTACTTCTGGAGCTTATTAAAAAAGAAAGATATAATCACCGTCTGCACGACCAGATGTCTTAACATGTAGCATTAGACAACGAACAGGACAGTTACAACACCCAATGAACCAGTGGAGAGTTTTTCGCTTTACGAAAAGTTTCCTCCTTACCGGCCACACTCTACATCACATACGTCTAGACGACTAACATCGCTAACCGCACGAAGCCCACAGATGCCTCATGGAAAAGAACATTCCATGAGGCAGCTCTTATTTCGTGATTTTTCTATCAAATAATTTTTCGATTTTAAGGACGGCTACACAGTCTTGAATTATTGAAACAAGATGTTTATTTATCCGACGTTTCGACACGGGGATGGTGTCTTCATCAGGGGAAAAATACGGTATTTGTTCCTAGTCTATTGTTTAGTCTAACTAGGAACAAATACCGTATTTTTCCCCTGATGAAGACACCATCCCCGTGTCGAAACGTCGGATAAATAAACATCTTGTTTCAATAATTCAAGACTGCGTAGCCGTCCTTAAAATCGAAATAAAAATATACAGTCGATTTCTCAATAGTCTATCAAATAAATAACTAGGCATTTGAATGGATCAGAATGGACAATTTTAAAACTTATGATGTGCCGTCGGAAAATCAAAAGAAAAGATAATTCCAGTTTTTACATAAATATATACTAGGGCCTTCCTTAACCTAGTAATAAGAAGCGCAGGAGCGAAATATAACAACCCTGAAGATCATCATATTGATATCAAATTGAAGCATATTGCAACTTGTAGTCTATTCTATAACATATTTTCTGAACAACTGTGACTGTTCCTTCGAACAACTTCCAATTTTTTTTTGTTAAATATCTCGGCTGTGCATATGCATGTTTCGAAATGGACAAATTGATATGAAATTTGCGAAAAAGATTCCACGTGTCTTGGAGGACTCGAACCCTCAACCTTCTACTTCTTAATCATTTCATGTTCCTCATTTCCATGACTTGATATGGGCTCATAGTAGATTAAGTGGGGCCCTCCTTAACCGTGTGGTGAGACACGCGGCTACAAAGCAAGACCATGCTGAGGGTGGCTGGGTTCGATTCCCGGTGCTGAAGTAATTTTCAAAGGAAAGGATGAAGATCTAATGAAGTTTTATCGGGAAATTAGTTAAATATTGCCTCGAGTATTTCATAAAAAAATACTTGATAAATTTGTACCAGAATTCTTCTGAACAGTCCACTATTTTTTTTCAGAAATCCTTTAAAGTCCTCTTTCGGAAATTCCTTCTAGAGTTCGTTCAGAAATTTATCCAGAAATTCATTCCAGGTATTTTTTTGAAAATTTCTCCACAAAATCCTCCAGAATTTCTTTGAGAGCTCCTACAGGAAAAAATTTCTTCAAGAATTCTCTTGCACATTGTTAGCTTCGAAAATGCCTTTGTAAACTTCTAACAAAATTCCTTCGAGAGTCCCACCAATATCTTAAGAAGTTCTTTCCAAAATTCCAGCAGGAGTCATTCCGGATTTTTTTTTTCAAAGTATTCTTCCAAAAATTTATAAGGAGATCGTAGCATGCTGCGAAAGAAGAATGTCGCAACTTTTTAACGTTCCGTCTAATTTTCGAATTTTCTTCAAATAAAAAAAAATATTAGTAATTATTAGTGCCACTGTCAGTACTTACAATAAAAACCGTACAAATGAAGACATTGATGGATCGAGAATATTCAGATGGTTCGTAATTCAGGCACATCAAGTTTTCAAGAGCGGTTTCAGGCGATAGTCGTGTGGATGAGTTCGTGTTTCGATAAGTGGCTCCATCGAAATAACATATTATCTAACAAGATCGATTTAAAAACTCATATTATTACGTATCGATGCATCGGGGATAATTTGAGATTGTACTGTAAGTAAGGGACTCCTAAGGCTTAAGGTATAGCCCCGCAAGGTAGGTGGATTCTTTTTTAATTCTGACAAGAGTGATATACACACACAAAGTGATTAATTCGGGTATAACATGACGCGAATGTTATCAAATGCCCAATATGGCTGCCATGATGGACACATCAAACGAGGCGATGCGCACATTCCAAGCAATAAAAAACTAAGTTGTTATAAAAATCTGGCAAATCCAATTTCAACTACCCGTCACGCTGTACAACTGCATGTTTGCTAGAGAGAATGTATTGTATACGGTGCTCTATCTTGTTCTCAAACGAAATCACTCAAACAATGTTTTAGTATAGAATCTGTTTGAAAAGTTTTAACTACCATATTACCCATTTTTCAGTACTTTCTTCCAAGCACAAGTTTTTTTTTTATAAATATACTTTTATATAATACCGTTTTTTATCTAATATCGTTAAAGAATGGGTAATGCAATAAGGTAAAGTTCATGAAAAATTAGCGTTTGGAATAATCTTATCATTAGTGTAATGAGATAATGAAGAATATATTGTTAACACAAATTGTATTCTACGCATTTTCACAATTGGTAGTTTAGAAAATTAGGCGAGTATAATGTTGAGCTAAATGTGCACCGTTTGATTGAAGTTAAATATTTCGAGAAAAAACGCGTATTAAAGGGAACTGAAATGACACATCAAATATAAACGATTCATCTGCAAGAGTGTTTCCTATATGTTTCGTATATATGCTTCTAAGCTACATCCCATATATCGAATTAAGTGAAGAACTGATCACTGGTATCAAAATTACCAAAAATAAAGCTAAAAAAATCGAATCAAACTGGAACTAAACTTAAAGTGACAGTACGTTAAAAAAATACCACCATGAGAATCGTTATGGTTTTCAATCTGACAGGTAAGACATCTATCTATCTATCTACTCAATTGAACGGTATATTTTAAGTTATTTCGTACAATGAGACGAGTTTTAAAATTGTTAACTTAATATGTTAACAAGAACATTGAAATATATTAAGCATAGTTAGACGACTAATACACATTTGTAATGTGCATGTCATACATATCAGAAACATGGGGTCTGTACCAGGCTTGTAAAATGTCATCTTCATGTCATTTGACTAATTTGTTCATAACTTTCTTTAGAAGCCAAATGTATTGCATAATTTTAGATGTACTCATAACGCTTGAGTAGGGCTATATTTTTGTCCAAGGGTACATTGCTCTAAATATAACATCTTAGGCTGGAGAGTGAAAACTCTCCAAAATGTCACGTGTCATTTGAAATAATGTCATTTGAATGACATTTTACCTCCCACGCCCCAGATTACATATTTACAGCAATGTCTTGTTAGACAAAGTTGTAGGCACATTTAAGCGTTATAAGTTCGTCATACATCATGAATTGATAGCTACCTTCTGGAGAAAGTTCTGGGAAAATTATATAAACGAATGCAAATGACATTTTACAACACTGGTCTGTACAATGAAGTTTACAATCTGAACGTTCCTCAATTATTATTTCTTCATTTTTAGTTTATTATTATACATTTGACGAATAATTTTCTTTCGGAAGGGCTGTTCTTTCTTGATCATTTTTTTCTTTAGTTTTCGCGAAAATTTGTGGTAAGCAATTTCAGTAAATTGTGTTTTGACGGAGGTAAGGTACACTGGGGGAAGTGGAAAAGGAAAAATCGATAGTGCATGTTTGAATTAGTGTAAAACCAGTTTGAATGATTTAAATGCGTTCAATCAAAATGGGCTATCAAAAACAGTCAATTTTGCACCAACTGTGCGGTAATTCATACCATTTTGACCGCTTGAAATTTATGGAAATAGATTTTTAAATTAGGAGTTGTTTTTCCACTTACCCTAGTGGGATGGGGTAAGTGGAAAACCCATGTTGCCTTGACCTTCAATAGTGATGAGTAGTTACATATAACTAAAATGAATACGATAATTGCTCTGAATATCTTTTGTGGAATAATTTCATTACTTTAACGGAATAGATCCTCAAGGAATTCTCGTAATAGCTAGGGGAGGGCTGGTTTTGCCTTCTCGGACACTAAGTGTTCGTAAAGTCTATATGTTCGCTCCAAAGATGAACATTTTAAAGGAAAAATGGGACTTACAGGGTTATAAACCAATCAACTTAGTTTAATGAATTGAGATGATGTCTGTATGTGCGTATTTGTATGTATGTGTGTGCGCAAAACACATACAAAATTATCAGCTATTCTTAAGCACTTGTCCTTAACCGATTTGTTCGTAAAAAAATTGCATTCAACGGCGAAACTTGTTAGGAATAAAAATTAATATGAATTATACAATATATTTACCTATCAGTGCTATTTTTTACTTTCTTATAATTTTTTTTTCATATGTAAAACATGTGAAAGGCATCGGTACCGATAGGTGGATTATTCAGGCATTTTCTCATTTATATGAGTCCAATCACCACTGGAATCACAATGATAACAAAGAAGGTACATATTCAGATTCACAGCTATCGAAATAAACCCTGGAGGGAAGAAAAAAAATTGCGTAATTAGAACATTATCCACTTCCCCCGCAGTGTTTGATACCTGGGGTAAGTGTAAAATCTTTGAATTATTTGCTTTCTTGGTACAAACCACTACCAATTGAATGGGATTAGTTTAATTGTATTGTAATGGTCACCTGTGATATTAATTCACTTGAAAAAAGAACAATTGGTGCAAATAAGAATTAATTTTATGAATGCAAATATCAATTTTTCGCGAAACCTACAATTACAGTTCAAGCGATAACCGTGTTAGTGTATGTGATATACAAATTTCAACATAGTATTAGTGTGAGCATCAAAGTATAACATTGTGTGATGATATGATGTGGTAAAAACTGTAAAGTATATACAATTTCAATTTTTCGAGTCGATTTTTACACTTACCCCCTTTTTCCACTTCCCCCAGTGTACCTTAATTTAAAAAAACGATTCCAAGCACGGAAAATATGGAGATGTTGTAAGTATATGGTATAATTTTAACGTCACGAGTTTTCTCTTGTTTTCATCGCTTTTGTTTCTTTTTCTTTTTCTTTTTTTTTCTTTTTCTTTTTCTCGTTCCAGAGAGCGAGTAATTACGCTTAAACCTAGGTCTATATGTACACTGATGTACATAAGCATTCGTCATGTTTTCATAGTAATCTATCTGAATTTTTGCGAATACTTTTGCTCATCAGTGTATAAGCCAGGGCACTAGACTAAAAACTGTGCCCCATCCCAAGACGTCGAGGACCCAAGGAGTGTACATTAATCTTCTTAGCAAAGTCACTCCCAACGATTTCGTCAATCATCTTTTCCCCTGAATGTGAAACGGTTGGTACGGCTGTCCTCGTTCCTTTCTTTCGTAGATTCAAAACTATTCGTTGATCATGTTATTTATTACGAAATAATCTGATTGCCGGGATGTTTTGGATTGTCTCCCAAATTCAAGCCTGCACGGTGGGCCTGGCCGTTTTAATACTTGTGTCATATTAATGATATGCTGCAAATATTAATGCAGACAAGAAAATGCTCGGGAATACAACCGACATTTCCAGGATGCTTTTCAATACTGGCTGTGCATGTGCTAAGACAAGACAAGACAAGACAAGTATTCTTCCAAAAATTTATAACAGAACGACATTCTTTCCGATGGAAATCCTAAAGGAATATCAGAAGAGATTCTAATACAAAACCCAAAAAAAAAATCACGAAGGAATTTTTCAAATGAAATTTTCGAAGGAGTTCTTGAATCCGAATGATTCTCATTCAATTTTAAATATTTATGAAATAATCGCTGAATAAAATCTAAAAAAATCTGAAGGAATTCTTGAATGAATTTCTGAAGAAATTACTAAAAGAAAACGTAGAACAATACCCAAAGAAGTTTTCGAAGAATTCCTTAAAGAATTTTCTAAAGTTTTCCTGAAGGAATTCCTGGAGGATGTTTTAAAGGAGTACAGTCGCGATACGCTGGTTGGGCAACAACCTCAATCCAAGTAACGAATTGGATTTTTAGTTAGGTCAACTGTCACCCATTTGAACACATGTATTTCGACTTGAATATCACAAATGATGTCCAGTGAACCCGAATCCCGTTTTCCGCGTTTAAAACTCCAATGATATTATAATTATTCTTTCTTCGAACTTTCAAAGAAATGCCTTAGGAAATTTACAAAGAAATTTCTAGATCTAATTTCCAAGTAATTTCGGAAGGAATTCATGAGTGTCATAAAAAATTCTTGTAGATATTCCATCAGTAATTCATTCGGAAATCCTCAAGAAAATTCCTGAAATTTCATCATCGGTTCTGAAAGGAATCCATGAAACAAATTCCGAAGAAATTTCAGATGGAATGGAATATACGATGGAAAACCTTGAAGTATTCTTGGATCATTTTCCCACGGAATTTGTGTAGGAGATTCTAGAAGAATGCATAGTTTTTTTTAGCAACTCTCGGATTTTTTTTAAGGAGTTTCTCAGGGTTTTCCTAAAGAAATTGGAATTGAAAAGAAATTCCTGGTGGAATTTCTGAATTAATTTGCGGAAGACTTTTCTACGGAGGAAGAAATTTCTGAAGGATTTTTAGAATGAATAAGTTGAGAAATTTTCGATGGAATTTCTGAAGGAATGACTGAAAAAAAATTTGGTTGGCTTACGAAATTAATTTCTGGAGGTATTGACAAAAGGTATTTACGAATGAATGTCTTGAAGATTTTCCGAGAATATGATGATGGAACACTTGTTGTTGTTGTGACGTTTCCCGTGCAGTGAAAAGACGTATTGCTGCTGCGAACAGGGCCTTCTACGGATTACGAAACCAGCTTAGGACCCGCAACATGCAGACGGGAACGAAATTTGCTCTATATAAAGGTTCCCCCAAACACACGCGACGCGACAGTCGCGACGCGATTCTATCGCTTGGCGACTGCGATTCTGTCGTCGCTGGTATGGAAGGGTAAATGGAACATTGCCTGCAGCGACCCAGCGATAGAATCGCGGCGACTAGTTGTCGCCGTCGCGGCGATGAAATCGCTTAGGTCTGGGGGAGCCTTAAAGCTCTGATTCTACCAATGGAACTTTATGGACATGAAGCATGGACGTTAGAAGAGGCGGACCGGCGAGCTTTCGGGGTTTTCGAGCGAAAAGTGAAAAAGAGAAACTAGAAAATGGTGTGTGGCGCAAACGAATGAATCATGAGCTGTATCAAGCTTAGCTTTGACTGACTACACATATCTGTGGTTGCTCCTCCGTGATTGACCAGAATCAGTGAAATTGCACAAAGAATCAACTGAATGATAGACTGGGATTGTTCAAGCATTCTCAGTGTGCAAGTTTCAGTGACTCGAATATTCAAAAGATCAATAACGGCGCCGGCCACGTCCTTGTAGTCAATTAGGAAGAGGGAAGGAATATTAGTAGGTGATTTTTGCTATTCGAAGACCGTGTTTACCTCTGCGTCTCCACAAAAACCACAGGAAGGATTATCAGTTAGTCGGTGGGCATCGTTGGATCTGGATTCACTCTGATAAGCGATACGACCGTGCCATTCTTTTGTCACAATGATTTTAGCTGACCATGATTTGGTTACATAAAACAGAACAAAATTACGGCGACCAGTCGATCGTTTAGCTTTCCACACAAAGCAAAACTAAATGTCGACGACCGACCGATCCGCTTACTGGAGAAACATGACTAGACAAAAAACAAACTTTCATTTTCTGATTTATTTACTCACCCGCGCAAAGCAGAACAAAATTACGGCGACCGGCCGATCGTTTTGCTTTCCGCACAAAGCAAAACTAAATTTCCTCTTGCGTCTTTCTTCTTTTTCTTGTTTTTCCTTCTTCTTCTTCTTCTTCTTCTTCTTCTTCTTCTTCTTCTTCCTTCTTCCTTCAACCTTTTTCCTTCGTCTGTCTTCTTCCTTTTCATTTTTCCTAGTGATGAACTTATTTCAATTATAAAAAATCACTTTGATTTTTTTTCTAATCCTCCTTACTTTTTTCTTTGTTTTTCTTCCTTCTTCCGTCTTTCTTTTCCTTCATTCTTCTTCTTTCTTCCTTCTTTCTCATCCATATTTCTTATTTCTACCTTCTTTCTTCCTTCTTCCTTCCTTCTTTCTTCCTTCTTTCTTCCTTCTTTCTTCTTTCTTTCTTCCTTCTTTCTTCCTTCTTCCTTCTTCCTTCCTCCTTTCTTCCTTCTTCCTTTTTTCTTTCTTCTTTAACAATTCTTTCTTATTTCTTCTTTCTTTCCTCCTTCTTTCTTCCCTCTTCGCTCTTTCTTTCTTTCTTCTTCTTCCCTTCTTCTCTCTTCGTTCTTTCTTATCAGTTTATTCTTTTTTCCTTCTTTCTTCTTCTTCTTTTTACTTTCTCCTTTTATATTCCAAATTTCTTCTTTCTTCCTTCTCCTTTCTTTCTACCTCCTTTTATCTTCCGTTTTTCGTTCTTCTAAAAACGAAGCAATTTTTTTTTCTTTTATTTCTTTATTATTCTTCTACTTTCTTTCCTTATTCGCTTTCTTGCTTTTTTACTTACCTTCCTTTCTCATTTATCTTGTATATTTCCCCTTTTTCTTTCTTTCTTCCGTCTCATTTCTCATTTCACTTCCTCCTTTCTCATTTATAACACCACACTTCCCAGTTCTCACTACTTTCTTCTTGCTACTCACTTCTCATTACTCACTTCTTACTCTTCACTTTTCACTCCCCACTTTTCACATCTCACTTCTTAATTTTCATTTCTCATATCTCACTTATCCATTTTCATTTCTCCCTTCTCACTTATCACTAGAGCTGTGCTAGAAATAGAGCTAGAAATTCAAGGAAGTATTGCCTTCCAATCCAGAAGTCTGGCATTTTTGATAAATGCAGACGAATCATCCACTTTCAGTGAGTAAATGCAGACATTTTCATTTCTCTAGCATAATTTTCCTTGAAAATTGATAAGAGTACAGGCATCACAGGTACTGAAGATGCGGATTCACGACAACCCAAACCTTTATCTATGCTTTAAAGTAAAGATAAGATTTTCCCTATTGTAAATCGTGGCCTAGATGCATAAAAAAAGCTAATAAAAAGTGTTTTTATCAAATTATTTGTTTTTAAAATTACAATCTTTTTTACAACAGTTACTATTTGTGGTTGTAATTTATAGATACAAAAACACTCGCGTATAATGTTTTGCTTACACCCATCAGAAATAGTAGAAATAAACAAAAAATAGTTTCTTGATTTTGTTTAGTGAAATGTTGTTGCATGTCACCTGTCGATAAAGTCGAAAGAATTTTAAGCCATTCTGATTAAAAACAGTTTTCCCTAACTTATGATAGGCAACTGCAGTTTTTCAAACAAATATATTAATATACATTAAAATGCACAAATACTTCACATACTAGGACGAGATTATATAAAAAGATTTTTTTTTTGTTAGCTAATTTTATTTGCTAATTATCTAATACATGCATTCATTTCTTAGACTAGGTGTTCCGTGTTTTCCTAACACTATCATCCTTATTTGCTATGTCATATTTTTAGTTATTATTAATACATTCTAATTGCCTCTGGCAGTTAGAATTTTTCCTCAGGTTTAATTGAACCATGTAGGAATTACAATGTTTTCAACTTAAACTAAACTTAACCTATTTTATACTAAGGGTACAAGTAGTTAATCGTTGCATACACACAGGATTTCACTTGATATTCCATCAAGACCTGTGCGCCAATTGAAATTATATCGGCGGTGGCGTGTCGGTGTCATTCCACTGGTAATTTACGCGGAGTGAATCAATCTCGTTCGTTAGAATATTTCCTGAACTTATCCGGATGTTCCTTTTCAGAAGTTCCTTCAGGCCATCCTCCGCAATTTCCTCCAAAAATGCCTCCAGGAATTCCTCCGCCAGTTCCTCCAGCAATTTCTTCGGAAGTTCGTTCAGAAGTTCCTCCAAGAATTCGACTAGGACTCATCGGAATTACTTCAGTAATTTCTACGAGAATTTTTTCAAAAACCTTTTTAAATTTCATCTTAAATTGTTGCAAAAAAAGAAAAATATACACGTCTCCTTTTCTAGAACTTCCATTAGAAAATCATTCAGAAATTCCCATGTAAACTCCTTCTGGTATTCTCTCTGAAGTTACTCGAGAAATTCCACCTGTAGTATTCCCGAAACCCTCGGATTTGTGGGTATCAGCAAAAACACGTGAAGCCTCGTTCAGAGTTCAAGTACGAATGAATATTTTATTACACCGACACACAGAAGACCCCCAGTCACCCTTAATCTACTATCCAGATGTTTATAAAGAAGGTGTTCTAGATGGTGTAGTTTCGAAACCACACCACCAAGATCTCTTCATTAATTACTTCGAGGTCTTCCAGAAAATCCGTTTGAATTTATTCAGGATCCCAATAGGGTGGAGGTTGCGGCTTGTAACTTGAGATATGGGCGGATATCGGAAATGGTAATGATGTAGCCAATGATCACCTGGAAGAAGGCTTAAAAGATGGTGGGGAGTCGGCTCAGAAGCTGTCGTGTAGTCGGCTTGAAAGATGGCGTTTAGACGTGGAACGGTAGCGGCGAATATCAGATGACGGCGAACGCGAGGGTGGCGAATATCGGAGCACGACAACGGTAAGTCTCCGGTGGTCGCTTCTATTAGGCTTCTAAAAGTGTTGGGTGGGTTCTCGCAGCACGTCGGGACAGAATCACACTCTTTCGGCCCTAGCTAAGGCCGAAGGACTCGGAACGAAAAAAAATCAAATAATCAATCTGCTGCGCCTGGCGCTTTCATCAACTGCCCAAGCGTATTTTTTTCAATTGACCGTTGGCGCAGTACTTAACTTAAGGGAAATTCTCACCGAATTCAAATTTAAAAGCACTCGTTGCATAGTTGGTTATTGCTTCCGTATTGAGTGGTGTGCCCTTGAAAACGCGAGTACTTTTAAATTCGGATTCCGTGAGGATTGTCCTTAAAATTTATTTCCCTGAATTCCCGAAATTATTATTTTTAATACACACAATGTTACCCGCCGAAAACAACCAAATTATTGAAGGAATTCTCCCGGAAGAACCAGCCGAAGTTCTCAAAAAAATTCTGTGGGTACTTCCACTAAAATGTCTATAAAAAATCATCCAAAAATCCCTTCATGGTTTTCCGAAAATTTTTTGCATGAATTACCAGCAATATCTTAAAACAATAACCCTGGAAGTTCTTCTAGAAACTCATCTAAATTTTCTTACAGAAATTCCTCCATATATTCTCCCAAAGCTTCCCCGGAAATTACTTCAAGATTTTCTCCATAAATCCCTTTACAAGTTCCCCAGAAATTTTCTTCATGAATTCCCCGGGAATTCGTTTCGAATTCCCTACAGAAATTTGTCAAGCTATTGTGCAGAGAATTCCTTCAAGAACTGCTCCGGGAAGTTTCTTTTTTAGGAAGAATTTTAGAAGGAATTCTTGTGGGAGTATTCCTAAAAAATTTCCTATAGTATGCCCTGAAGGGGGAGACCTGAGATGATTTTTTTGGATCAATTCTTAATGGATTTTCTAATGAATTTCCTGGAGAAATTTTCGAAGGAATTCCTAGAAAGGTATCGGAAACAAATCTAGGGGGAATTCTAAAATAAGAAGTTTTATTCAAATGAAGTTCATAAGGAAATTTGAAAGGAAAATATTTCTAAATTTCCAAATTTGCTTGGATTGGATTGGATTTACAAATAAGGTTATGAAATAATTTCAGACTGACATACGAAATGAATTCTGGTAGGAATTTCAGGGGACGTTTTAGGAGCAATTCTTTAGTTTTCTGAAGAACAATTTCCACATTTTCAGAAAAAGTTACTTTATGTTTGGTTATAATGAAGGTTCCTCCAAAGCAACGCGATGCGACTGTTACTATAGCTGGCAGTTTGTCGCTTTGGCAAGGAAGCGTCATTCCCATAGAATCTATAGGGGAAATCCATAAAATACGTCACGTAAAATTGTAGCGATCTATCAACCACCTCCAATCGTCGTGGATGTTCTGAAGCATTGAAATACAATATTTCGTAAAAAAAAAGCCTCACATGTACAATAGGGTGGCTCAAATTAGTATGGGAAAAAACTTTTTTCAATTTTTCTGATTGGCCGCCCTCTTATTCGGCTCTATTTGATGCCCTGATGCTTTGGACAAAATTTCAGTTAAATCGGTCAACGTTTGGGTGGTGCTAAACTCGTTGGAAGTTTATATGGAAAAATGTATGCAGAAACATCCAAAAACAGTGATTTGCAATTGGACGGCACAATTTACGATCAAGAAGCATGATACTCATTCAGATCTTGGAAAATTTAATACAGAATGTTATGCAGAAAACCGCGAGAAGATTAGAGTTTGTCCGGCTAAGTTATTAGCATTTCTCTGAAGTGGGATTTGAGCAAATTTCGTTTCTTTTACCTTTTAAAAGAAATAAATTCACCCCTAACAACACTCCAGTAAAATACTAATATCTTTGTCTAGTAAACTCTAATCTTCTCGCGGTTTTCAGCATAACATTCTGTATTTAATTCTACTAGAACTGAATGAGTATCATGCTTCTTGATCGTAAATTGTACCGTCCAACTGCAAATCACTGTTTTTGGATGTTTCCGCATACATTTTTCCATATAAACTTCCAACGAGTTTAGCACCGCTCAAACGTTGACCGATTTGGCTGAAATTTTGTCCAGAGCATCAGGGCATCAAATAGAACCGAATAAGAGGGCGGCCCATCAAAAAATTTGAAAAAGTGTTTTTTGAGCCACCCTAATGTACAAGTACGATAATTTTGCTTCATGCTACATGTAGGCACCTTTTCGAGACAAATCTAGGTCCTGTTGGTCCCTTGTGTATTATATCAAATACAAATATGCTTAGAGTACAGAGCCTTCTATCGAAATTTTGACGTCCGGATGGTTTTATGATCATTCTACTATTCCTAAATAAGTAAAACGGCAAAAATTCAGTTTTTTGCTTCGATAATACGTACGCTTCGATAGTACGTACACTGAAATTACGCAGATGTACGAGGTATGCCTGTATTCCACAGAATTCTAACAAAATTCATTGTTTACAATTGTGAATACTTTATCACAGAAATAGATAACTGATCGAACAATAGGTTCCATAAGGACCGAATACAAGATACCCCAGCTAAGATTTAGACTAAAGAAACTGAAAACTGTTCAGATTAGTTTTAGGCGTTTCTATTCCATTCTAGGCAGGGCGAGGCGGCTGCTCTTTGCCTCACATATTCAAAATGCATACCGCGCGATGCGTTTAAAAGGCAATTTGATGGGTGTTTACTTGCAGAAAATTTTGAGAAGCATTTGCAATCTTTTTCCTAATCCATATCTCACAATTTCAATGTTTCTGATATTTTTGACACCTGTATTACTGTAACTCACGCATATCGTTTTCTTTATTTGCATTAATTTTATTCCAAAACTTAAAGGAAAATATTTCAAAATTAAAACCAGAAACGCAAACGAGCTCAATGTTTTGTTACAGAATGGACTTAGTTAAATTAGACTATAAACTATTCATGCAACTGTTTTACCAAAATTTTCAAAAAGGAGGACATTTCAGCGCAAAAGGAGGACATCTGGATTTTAATGAAAAAGGAGGACATGTCCTCCTTTAGGATACCATATGGTCACCCTAATTATTCCTTCTCTAAAAATTCCAAGGAATCCCTTTCCAGGAGTTCTGGGGATATATATCTTTTAAGAAATTATGGAGACATCTTTCTCCAAGGATTTCGAAGAACTTCGAAAATTCTTCGTTACGAATTCTAGGTAATTCCTGCTCCATGAATTTTGGGAAACTAATTCTTCATCTCCAGGAGTTCTGGGAAATTGTGCAGAATTCTTTCTCCAGGAGCTATGAAGTTTTAATTTTTCCACGTAAAAATTGTGAAGAATTCCTATCAACTCAAGTATTCCTTTTTTTCGAATTGTCAGGAAGTCTCAACTCACATATTTTCCACGAATTCTAGGCAGTCGTTCTAAAAGAATTGTAGAATATTTTTGCTTTAGGATTTTTGAAGAATATGTCTGGGAAATTCTTTCTACAAAAATTGTCTAGAATACTTATTCAGGAATTTTGGGGAATTAACCCTTCAAAAGCTCAGGGCAATTGTTCTCGCACGAATTTTGGGGAGTCCCTCTCCTTAAGAGGAATTCCTTCTTCAAAAATCCCTCCTGCGATATTCTAGATAATTTCTTTCTCTGACATCTTTGGGGATTCCTCCCTCAAGACCAAGAGCTATGATGTAATCTTCTCCCATGAATTATAGGAATTCTCTTCCCCTTGCATGCTGAAGAATTCCTTCGAGAGGACTTCTGAGAAGTTTTTTCTACAGAGAGGTCTTGTGAAAATCTTTTCTAAGAAATATGAGAGGGGGCTTTATTCTCCCAAATTTTCAATCCACTTGAAGGTGATTATACAACAAACCCACAAATCGACCATTTTGGAAACCACGTGCTTTTTCCCGATTTTTTTTAAGAGCACGAGTTTAGAGAACCATAACCCGCATATAGGGTCAAACAATGGCAGATCATTTATTAATTAATTATTATTTTGTAGGATTAAAAAAATAAGGTGTAAAAATATAGGAACTTAAAACTTCTTCTCCACCTTCAAGAATCGAATAAAGATTTATTTTTACCTATGATCCAACTGTTAATCATGAGCAAACCCAGCTGCTTATCTCATTATACGTCTGTTACATATTGTTCATATTCATCAACGTCTCTCGATAGAGGGACCCCACACCGACAACAATATTGCCGCCGATGACGTTGCGCACACCCCCTACTTGGTGGCTTTTCATCATCTGATGGCTCTGCGGTAGGTTAAGTGGCCTTCTTTGGCGCGTGCCTCCAATCTGTTTCAGCTCGCTCCGTAATGGCACTTGAGCTAAACACATGAAACAGTCCATTATTTTAGCTGATTCAGGGCAACCGCATGAACGCGGAACAAGTGCTCAACATGTTTCTCCTTTCTTGCCCGATTTCTGCTTCAACCCGGTGTCATATGGATCGGGATCTGTGCTTTCGATCGGCACGAGCTAAGTTCCACTTTTGATTAAGAGAGGGCCCTATGCTTCGACGTACTATTTGTATAATTATGAGATGTGGCCCCTTCGAGTTTTTGCATCAGATTTCAGTCGCACACGGTTTCACCATATGCCACACGCCACGTTGCATATTTTGTTACATATATGCAACCATTTCCTACTGCAAGGCACAACACTTCCTTTCTTTTGTTCCACAACTCAAGTGCAAAACGGTTAACTACTCGCAGTTCAATGCGATGATCCACTTGGAAATTTAATGAACACTTGCTAATGAAACCACGACCGTCATGTGTGGTCTTAATCCCACTCGCCCCCGATGATCTCGACTCGTTTGCATTGTCACTAAATCTTTGCGCTTCGTACCTCCGTGGCACATTTATCAAAATCATAAAATTTATTGAAATTCATTCGTTACAGTAGTTGTCATCTGCCCACACCCGCATTGCTGAGCGAACGGCTAGCAGAGATGGATGATCATCTCGTCAGTCGTCACAGCTCGGGAGCAGCTACCAGAAATTCCACCAGAGTCGAGGCCGATCTATCAGAGCCAGTCAGTGTCTGGCATTTGATTTTGTTTTATTGCTGGTCGTTTAAGATGAATTCTAGGAAGTCATATACTCCACTCCAATGGTGCTGTGGCTGTCCGCCAAGGAAAGCAGACCACAGAAAAGAAGCCTAGACAGGTTTTTAAGAAAATATCGGAAAGTGAGATATGGAGGCCATAAAATGGAAGCACCGTACTGTCCTTCCAATCATCGCCCGATGGTCGCCGATTGCGTTTATTGGAAACATCATAGTCATAGGTTTATCAATTTTCTTTGTAGATTAATGAACCCGTAAAACACAATTTTAACTGCGCCGTAATTTCTCAAGTTAGCAAAAAAAGGTTGACGAGAAATAAAATATAGTAAAAGATCAAAGCGACTGATAATGATATCATCTGCTGTGACATTGAGTCAAATAAGTTGAAGTTCCAAAAGCTAAGAATATCTGAAAAGCGAATTGAATACCTAGAAAAAATAAAACAGTTTCATCTTTAAACTTTCAGACTAAATCAAAGGTCGAGTAGATCTTAACCGAGTTAACGGTTCCAACATCTATTTTTTCAGTTGTTAACCTTGATTTTTAACACTGTTGATTACTGATGACATGCCATTTTGTTTGTGTTGTGCTAACAATCGAATAGAGAAATTGTAAGGAATTGTACAAACTTGTATACTAGACCAGTAGATTCTTAGTCAAATGTATTGCTTATCAATACATTTCTATCACAATTTTTGATTCGAGCATGCCGAATTATTCTAGATTGACAACCCGACTGGAAACCGATTTGGCCCTCATCTTTAATTTCAATAGCGTCTGATTGTTTTGCGTTCCATCACCAGCAGCGATGTCGTTTCCCATTGGACATCCAACGGTCGACGTTTACAAAGGACCAAAAGCATTTTGCTTGCCTGCTGCTTTGAGTTGGCATCATGGCATATACAAGAGCGGAGGACTCCCTTTACTCCCCATCAAAGGCCCATTCCATCGAATCTGCGCCTTCCTCTCAGCCTCCTGTTTGTGAGTCTGATCGTTCCCTCGAGATAACGCCTCCAGTCGGCAGTTCTGCCAATAGTTGCCGCTGCCGCTGCTGCTATTCTAAAATAGGGAAAACATCTGTCCTGAAGTGGGTAGTGTTTGCGTGGTGCCATACACTTTGACAAACTCTCGACATCAGAGAACTCGGCATTTGAAAAAAAAAGTCCCTTTGAAATCTGTGTTTCCCTCGTTCAAAGCAACGCACGGAACCAGAAAACCGAGTAACTGATAAGTTCATGTTGTTCGTCCATGTTGTGTCCTTCACAGGCGGATGACGGCGACGGCAATGGATGCTTTCCATCCAGTACTACTCAGCGTCATCGTCCTGCCCTGTCCCTGTGTGCCGCCCAGAGAGATTTGTCTGTTTGTGACGTGCATGCCTCTTCGCTACGGCTGGCGTCTGACCACCATGGAGTCTATTCATGTTTTCCGTTGGTTCCACAGGCAGAAAGGACGAAGTAAGGGGTTGTGGGTCTCAAATGTACTCGAAAATAAAATCCAACAAATGGAATTATTCGCTTCGGGATTCGCTCAACTGTTTATGCATTCCTGATCCTACTTTTAACTTGGCCAAGCAAGATTTTTTAAGAATCAATCATTAAAAAAAACGATCCAGAAAACATCAACAAATATAATTATGCTTGATGGATATATTTTGTACCATAACCCCTCTACTAGCCAAAGCAACCGAAGCAAACGGCACAAAGTCCGCGTGTTATCTGCCTGCGTCCATTTTGGACATCTTGTTTTGATTTTCAATTAACCTAATCAGTGTTTGCTGTTTTCTGATCGCATCGGTCAGATAGGGGCGTACGGCACACCATCTCTCATCATCACGGTGAAGCGAAAAGGTTCGCTAGTTTTGTAGGAAAAAGACATGCATGCCCTGCCCGCACTCTCGTCGACTCGAAGGAAATTTTACGGTTTTCGGAAAAATTGATGTATTTATTTTTCTCTCGCCGTCTCGTCATGCAGCGAGAAGGCAGACAGGCGGGTTGACAGATGTGACGTGGGCAGAATCGAACACCTTGAACCACAATCAAGATATCGATCTTCTGGACAGTGCGAGAGGGTAACCCTCTTATCGGTACTCAACATGGGCAGAGCACGAGGGTATAAAAATGCAACAAGATGCGTGATAATTGCTTGATAATTGGTGCATCAAATCTACGACAATTCAAAATCGTTGATGCATGAGAAGTGCAATAACTAAGTGTGAAACAAGTTGATGAGTATGATAAACCAATTAAGTACGTTAAACTGAATCGTTGTGCTTTTTATTTCTAGATCCTCGAGGGTCTCAAATTTAGTCTATTCAAATATTGTGTACGGGTTAAAGTGAGGATTTATAGACGAATTTCGCGCCAACCCTTCTATGGGACTGGCAGCACCATCTCAGAATCGAATGAAACTTGATGGGCATAAAGATATGGTATTTCTAAGCCACTCTGCATACTTAGTTTTTCAAAAATTGTCAAGAGTAACATTTGATGAGGGCCTAATTTTTTTTCATTCATTTTTTATAAATCGATGTAACTCTAAAATAACAAGACCTACAAAAAAGTGTTGCATGGCGGACTGTCGTGAAATTCCAAGAAGTTTTTTGGAAAAATATCCAAAAAATAAAATACCGATTTCTACACTGAAAAAAAATAGTTTTAAAAATTAAAATCAATATTACAAAAAAACTTCATCTTAGAAATCGATGAAATTTTTTCTGCAGATAGGTATTTTAATTATCTAACTTTTCTGGGAATAATGTTCCTGTGACATATTTAAGGAAAAAAATGTTTTTCTAACAAAAACTTTTTTCAAGTCCATATTGAGTGAAAATTTATCAGCGTGCTTTATGCCTACAGCGCCAATTATAGGTTCAGCAGCCTATCATCAACCAACGACACATTTTGGACGTATAAAAATTTGTTTGGGAAGCAATTTAGCATAATCTAACATAATTGTGGACCAACATTTGAAAGGGTTTTATGTTTTATTTGACTTTTTTATCGAAGTAACTTGAAAACAATTACAAAAAAATAATTACTTTGAAAACGGGCAATGTTGCTGAAACGGAACTGAAGTGATATTTAATTGTAATAGTGGAAAAGAAGATGTTGTTTTTCAGCAAAGGCTAACCACTGAACGGTGTAATTTAGAAACCGTTATAAAGCCTGTAGGGTAGATGATTATGTATCGTATTATTGAAAAAAATGATAAACTTATAACTTATGACATTATTTGCAAACAACAATACACTTGTACTGTTAGATTTTTCTGAAAATTATTCATTCATTATCCAAAATGCTGCTCAAGGTTGGAATAATTCCCAGGCAACAATACATCCATTCAAAGTTTACTTCTAAAGATACGGTTAATTAGAAAACGTTAGCTTTATTAATCAGAAGTAATGACCCATGATACAAAAGCTGTTCACTTATTCATTTCAAAATTAATTATTTTACTTTTTAATTAATTACTTACAAAAATTACTTTTGTGGCTGGGTGAGCTGCAGCACATTTTAAAAATAAAAGGAACTTTGCAAGTCTGTGTAATTTAAATTCAAAACATGGCTTTGAAGCAGAATGGCACTTTTTTACAACATCGCACGGAAAAGACCCTTGCGAAGCTATTGGTGGCACTCTCAAACGAATGGCAAAACGAGCAACTCTTGCCACTCTTGGGCACGTTTTCAATCAAACAAAAATATCAGTAAATTACATTTCTGTTATATCACGAATGAGCAATACCGCCATCGGGGATGGCAATGGGTCTGGGGGTGAGAATGGCTCATCGCTCTCACCGCGAGCATGGAGGGCGTAGAGCAAAATCGTTCAAAAAGGTCTCTTATATTTTTGTTTTCTTGTCCTCAGATACATCCATTCTACAAGCATTCTAAGTAGTTGAAACAGTGACCCATTGTCACCCCCGACGACGATACTCAACAAGAGTTTGAGGAACTTTTCAAAAAAGCAAAAACTATGGTTGGCACACAAAAGCTTCATTCTTTTATATAAATCGCTCATAATAAAATCCTGGCTAAAAATATTCCAACTCAGATGAAGACCCAAAAGTCTTTGAATTCTCGCATAACTTTTCAAAAGGACCTAAGTAACATTTTTTTCATGAATTAATTTGAGTACTGCAATCAAAAGCTTTCGTGTTGTTATGTTGATTGCGCTATTCAAATTAAATCATGAAAAAAATGTTACTTAGGTCCTTTTGAAAAGTTAAGCGAGAATTGTTCGACTAAGTTTACAAATTAATGAGTATTCAAGTAGAAATAAGAATTAAATGTAGTAACAAATAAAATGGAAGAAAAAATTAAAAAAATGCGGAAAATTTATTATTCTTTAAATGTGCGTTTACCGGAGATCCCCCCTATTTGTTTTTGCTAAACCAATTTTAATCTTTACATTCATTAATTTAAAAATTTCTCGGTGAACGAAACGCTCTTTTATGTTTCAGACTTCGTAGTTCAGACAAATTTACAATAGTCCATCAAACATCACAATTTTGTAAATCTGGTCATTTGTGTGTAACATTGATATAAGCAATCTAGGAAAATATACGCCCTTTTCAAATGTTGGTCCACATTAATGTTAGATTATGCTAAACTGCTTCCTAAACAAATTTTTATACTTCCAAAATGTGTCGATTGTTGATGATAGACTGCTGAACCTATATTTGGCGCTGTAGGCATAAAACACGCTGATAAATTTTCACTCAATATGGACTTGAAAAATTTTTTTGTTAGAAAAACATTTTTTCCTTAAATATGTCACAGGAACATTATTCCCAGAAAAGTTAGATAATTAAAATACCTATCTGCAGAAAAAATTTCATCGATTTCTGAGATGAGAATTTTTTGTAATATCGATTTTAGTTTTTAAAACAAATTTTTTTCAGTGTAGAAATCGGTATTTCATTTTTTGGATATTTTTCCAAAAAACTTCTGGGAATTTCACGACAGTCCGCCATACAACACTTTTTTGTAGCTCTTG
The DNA here is from genome assembly GCF_024139115.2 of Armigeres subalbatus. Lineage (NCBI taxonomy): Eukaryota > Metazoa > Arthropoda > Insecta > Diptera > Culicidae > Armigeres > Armigeres subalbatus. The sequence continues at coordinate 52,589,764 of NC_085139.1, read as the reverse complement.
TCATTTTAGAGTTACATCGATTTATAAAAAATCCATGAAAAAAAATTAGGCCCTCATCAAATGTTACTCTTGACAATTTTTGAAAAACTAAGTATGCAGAGTTTCATTCGATTCTGAGATGGTGCTGCCAACCGCTGGTCGAGTTGGCGCGAAATTCGTCTATATCAAAACTCGATTTTTTTAAGAAATTGGATCATGGTGGGGTAAAACGGACACGTTCTGGTGTGGGTAATATGAACCATACAGAACGTAATGAGGCTATCCAGAAACCACAGGGTTATTTATTTTTGCGGATTTTTGACCCTGCTCTCCCTCCATGTGTTTTTTTTTTCGAACAAAAAAATCAATTCGAAACCCACCGAACAATTGGAGCGATTTTTCTATCTTTATACATATTTTGGTAGCTCTCCCCCCAAATTTAATTGCTCTGATGTCAACAAATGTTACAGTCTTTTGTTATGTATGTAACTGCCAAAAAAACGACAGTACAAACACTCAAAATCGGTCAGTTGAAAATTAAATGCAGTGCAATGTATGATGGATCAATCAATTTCATTTCTTTTGTCGGTATTAACGTTTGAATATAAAATTTAGGTAGTAAGTACTCTTATTCAAATGAAAAAAACAACTGCTTTAAAAAAATCACAAATATAAATACCAAATCAAATACCTTTTCATTGCTTTGTTTTTGATGGGATGGAAATGGGAGCTATGAGATGAAGTACCGAAATGTTCCCCTACTAGAAGCCAAATCAAAAAGAGTTATCAAATTTTTTTTTGACAATTAATTTCGCATGAAGGCTTTAACATATTTATTATTATCAGGCGCTTGCAATCTTGCGACAACTTAGGGTTATTGATTAAAAAACAGGTGATGCATTTATAAGACCTCTTTTTGACCCCGGAACCGCTGGGCTCGATTTCAGAGGGAAACCGGCATCAAACTCCAGGCTGCTGGTCTAGAGCCAACGGCAGCCCCCGTGGATGGTACGCAAGACCTCTTTTGGCTCCGGGTATCAGGGGGTATTAACGCTGGGGAAGCTTTCGGAATGTGGAAACCTATCTTTAAAGTTTTTACTTACGGTCAACCCAATAATTTTTTTGTCCTAGTCGGTCACACTTCCGTGGTGGCAAGTAAAATTCACTGTGCTGCGATTCAGAAGGTCGGATGGCGGCAGCGACGACGGCGGAGCTGGAGCCGGAGGTGGAGATGTAGGGCGGTGGTAGGCGGCTTCAATGGTCATTTGGCGGATTACGGTGATAAAACGGTGGCGGGTAGGTGGCCGTGGGGGCCGGTCTCGCAGACGGTTTTGAGCTTCTGCTGTCGACACGTGGCGGCGAACGATGGCTTCGAGGGTGGCTTGAGGTGGTGCGGACGGTGGCTCGATTGAGATGACAAGACGACCGTTAAACGGCGCTGACGAAGCGAAATGATGGTGTCGGACCACGCTGTCAGTTCAACGGGCACGTGGAAGGTGCAAACGGCCTGCTTGCTGTGAGGTGGCTGATCCCATTGGTCCTGTTTGTCCTCTAGGCCACGGATTGATGTGACACGAGGTTTGGCGCAGGGGAGTTGCTTAGCGGGTTTTCCGGAGACGGGTGCTGACCAAAATGCTTGGAAAATGCACACAACACTGGTGTTCCTCCGGGTCCGTGTAGATCCGAAACGAAACGATGGGCCAAAAAGGGAGATACTTGTCCCCTTGAACGGGATCTCTGTCGGACTGTGGCTTCCACGCGATTATTTGGCACTAACTGCAAAACACCTCTTGTCGTCGACCAACACAGGATCGGGAACTTGATCCCTTGCGGTTAATTATACTGACAGCTTTGCTCACTCAATCGAACGTCTAAGTTTTGTGTGACTCGTCAAGCTCAACTGCCTTATGCCTCCCAGTCGCCTTTTCCTCCACACGACACGACGGTCACTCTTCGCATCCTTTTTCTGTTTCCTCCGCTTCAGTTCAGTGCATTCAATCACCCACCAATCACCCATTTATTGGCGCAGTTCATTTGGCGCGCCTTTGTCGACTGCCCACGCGTGCGCATCCAAATTCAACGGTCAATTTTACGCTTCTAACTTTATAAACATAATCCCTCATTTTGCGCACTCGAGTACATTCTACAAGCAAATGTTACCAGCCGGTAACATATTTCATACAGATTTTGACAACTCTTCAGCTTTTCGGCGTTTTTGGAGCAAACAAAAAGTGATAGAGTGCGCGTCCGATTGTGTTTGCGCTAGCGCGCAGAACGTTAGCGCGATCAAGGAATCGTTTTGTTCTGCGTTGTACGGGTGCGTCAAATAATTTCCATGTAAAAAAATTAGTGCGCGTTTGATTGTGTTTCCTTTAGCAAGCATAACATTCGCGCGATCATCGAAATGTTTGTTATGCTTTGTTCGGATAAGTAAATTAAAAGGCAAGTGAAAAATAAAATTTTAGTGCGCGTTCGATCGTGTTTCCTTAAAATGCAATACGGTCGCTCGAGATTCGAAATCTTTTGTTCTGCGTTGTGCGGGTGAGTAAATTTAAAAAATAGTACGTGTCCGATCGTGTTTCCTTCAGCACGCAAAACGATCGTGCGATAATTAAATTATTTTGTTCTGCTTTGTACAGTCGGTAAATTCATGGTTTCATAATCCATATGAAACCGAGATGGGTACGAGTCATGACATATGACTTACCATATGTTAAGTTGTGGTTGGTACTAAACGACAAGTACATTAAAAAAATGTTTATACTATAACAGTTCTGATTCCCCAGCAAAAAAATTAAATACAATGATGAAAATAAAAATTTGATTAAAATAATTACTTTCATTCATTCGCATAAGGCATTAGCAATTAAAGATGCATAATCAGCAATAGTGTTAATATCCATTTTAGATTAGAAAACTTCGCCGTATTACATGTAAATGTTTTTAAAAAGGTCGCAAAAAAAATTCCAGAAGAATATTTAAATAAACATTATTTCATACTTTGGTTTTCATTTTCTGAGAAATTATATTATTAAACTTGACTTAGACTCGGAGTTTGGAGCCAAAGCATTAAATAATTTTGCGTTGACGTGTTAGCAGTACCTCTTCTATTTTAGTTTCGGCATACCGTTACATTCGGCATACCGTTTACCAAAACGAACCCTGCTACAATCCTTACCCCATACATCCAACATCTAAGTGATTTCTCGTGGAAGTGCAGATGACTCGTCGGCTTCCTTCAAAGTGAGTATTACGTCAACATTTTCCTACCCATTCCTTAATTGATCTGCATTCGGACACGGCCAGCGCTGGTATTGCTTAATATTGGGTCACCAGTTCTTACACATTGAGGATGCTGTTTTAGTCCAAAACATCATCTGTTGGTTCTCTGTGTAGTTACAGCTGGCATGTCAATAACGGAGTAGCAACCGTGGGCGGTCAATCATGCTCATGCTCCAAGGGAAAATTTTCAGACAATTGTTTTTTGCGTTGTATTCTGTTTCATGGTTTTTGAGATGCTTGTATGCTGAGGGGACTTGCAAAAAGGAAAAAATGTAACTTTATCTGCAACCAGCAAGCGCTGTCACGAATTGTCAGATGCAACCAGCGCCTTTTTGTGTGGAAGTATTGGTATCCCTCAAAAAGTATTCCGAATGATTTTATTTTACGAGTACTTTTGCACTTTAAAAAGTATTCTAGAATAGTCGGACAGCTTAATATTGGACAGTTATGAATACATGTTTTATAACCGATAGGAAAATCTTTATTAAAAAAAAAAGTTTTTAAATCCAAACACTTTTATTGTGCTCAGAAGATTCTACCCGGGATTTAGGTAAAACACTCAAGGAAACAATTGAGAATCGATGATCGACTGTGATGAAGAATAAGTGTCAAAACAAGGAAGAAGAATCCGTCTTTGCAGGTCTAGTCTCAGCTTGTATGCACCACAATTTTGAACATTGAAACTTTCAATTTTGCGTTGCGTTGCGTTAGTTTACTTTTAATTTTGGTGACAAAACGGAAAACACTGTACTGTATTGATGACATTACTTCACAGTGTTTTCAATTTTGTATTTCCATATTTCTGACAGCTGACAGCAGGCATCTGTTGATGAACACCTGCACTGCCGTTATACGCATAACTGTCCCATGTATAGGGAATCCCAGCAAACATAGGAAAAATTTGCATATGATGGCAGTGCAGCCGTTGAGTGCTCTCCACTGATACAAAGCATGTTGCGCTAACGTATAACAGCACAAATTTTACATTAGAGCTGAAAATTCGTAATTTGGTGCGTTCTGCCCTTGCCTCACACCAGCTACAACCCGGATAGGGTCGGACAAGACCTTATTGTGCAGCACTCTACACGTAAAGGCCTCGTACTGTGCCTCGATGAGGCCGAAGATTTTCTCAGGAACCCCCTTGCGTCTCAGGGCGCCCCACATATTCTCGTGATTGAGACTATCGAAAGCCTTTTCGTAGTCAATGGATACCAAGTAAAGGGACTCTTAGAATTCGTTGACCTGCTCCAGAACGATACGGAGCGTGACAATATGGTTCACACAAGATCTTCGGAGAGTCGCATCGTTCTTCTCCTGAATCCGGGCTAGGATAATTTTGCATAGAACTTTGAGAACGGTACACAGCAACCAAATACCTTGCCAGTTATCGCATACAGTCAGGTCATCCTTTTTGTGTATCTTCACTAAGATAACAATAAGATAACAAGGTTTGTGTCTTTAATATCATCTGTCCGACGAATTCAAGTGCCCGTAAATGAAAAGATTTTTCCTACAATTCAAATCGTCTAACGTGAAGTATTTCTGTTGGTATACAAAATATTTTAAACAGTGAGATAGGGGAACAGACGGTTTTGGCAGATTTTGTTCTATTATTGTCAGGGGGGTTTTTGTCGACCGAATTTTATGAAATTTGGCCACAATATTCTTTGATATATTCATCATAAAGCTTTTCTGACCTTAGCGATTCTACATATTCTTTGCAATCACGTTCTGTATCTGTCCTAATCCTTGTACAAACTCGGCAGTAAATAATATTATTTATTTATTACCAGACTAAGGCCGGAGTGGCCTGTGCAACTACAGTGACGGGAAATGTCATTTCGATGTCATGGGACTAATTTGCTTATAACTTTATTCACACATTATTTACAATTATGTTTTTTTATATAAACATGTACTGCCGCTAACCACAAGTCGAGCACATCTGTATATGGAGCTCCATATACAGATGTGCTCGACTTGCGGTTAGCGGCAGTGTAGCCCTCAAAGGACACTATAACTTTTTCTAATAGGTCATTCCTCAAAATCTGATATTGGCGGCGTGAGAGCCGAATTAGTGTCAAATGACATTAATGTCATGACATTCGGTGACATTTTTTCAATTTCGCTCTCGTGGCTTAGACTTTGTATTTTGAAGAATTATCTGTTCGACAAAGTTCTAGGATCTTTTAAGCATTAAATGTCAATAAAAAAATCCGAATTGTTGATAACTTCTGAAAAAAGTTATTAGCAAATCAATAATTGCAATCCCACGCCATTTTTTTGACATTTCCCGTCACTGGTACAACACATAAAAGTCTTCTCCATTCAGCTCGGTCCATGGCTACACGTCACGTGTTAATCCCTGCTCTTCATATTACCCTTTCCAAAGCGATGTTGAATAGTTTCCTATGTTACCATGCTTAACCCTTGCCGTTACCCTTTTGCACGAAACGGGACTCGAGAATGCCCCTGAAACTCGAACTACGCACATCACCCATTTTTAGTAGATAGGAATTGGAAAATAAAAACGAAGTTACCACCTTCAGTATAACTTGAACCTACATTCAAAGTTGAACCAGCTGGCCAAAGGTAATTGCCTATATTGTGGATAATCATAATCTAATCATAATCAACATAATTTGTTATAGTATAAGCTATTTTCACCACTTTTCATGTAACATATCGAGTTATATTTTTGTTCAATTAATAACATATTGAGTAATATTTTTGTTAGAACTAGAAGAGATTTGGTTACAATTTTTGTTATTTTATTTGGTCGCATCGGGTGTCAGCCGCAGTCGCCACCTCGATTCATGGTAGAAGAGTGAGCGCATATGTGTGAGTATGAATTGCTCATTTCGAGGTAGGAGGGTAGATCAATTTGTACCTATCGCTATCGACACCTCTTTTTTCTCTTGTGTATTATTTCTTTTGTATTAACTGTATTGTTTCTCGCTGGAACAAGAATCGAATGGGACAACAAATACCGTGTGGAAGAACATTCGTCATTCTTCCAATAGATCTTCTGGTTCTCTCATAATTTGTCATCCGCGATAAAACGTAACGGCACTAGAGATGACATAGACATGTTGGCATCACTAGCATCTGAACTGCTAAATTTTTGTTTGCATTCTGATTGATTAGATCCTCATTTGCATGGATGCCTCAATTACATATTCGCAATATTTTGAATGAATCCGGGAGATCCGTTCACAAACTGTTCTTGAAAACATTCCAACAAGCGTTTGGCTGTATGGTTCTGCAGTCCTCGCAGTCGAACCTCGGTAGATATTTCGCAGGCGGGTGCTAAGCTGTTAAATATGTGTTGCCTCCAATCGAGCGAATGCCGACGGCACTAACACTACGCCGTAGTCTATGAAAATAAACACTGCAGTGAGTGAGAATGTTCTTAAACGCACAAAGTTTGGATAAAGCAAGAAACAACTGTTTCTGCTCAGCACAGAGTTTTTTCTACCAACATAATTATTTATTTGCATATTTCGCGTAAGAAATAAAGTGAAAACACTACATTTTTACGGATTTGGTGTATTTTTGTTCTATGCTATCTTTAATTTAATATGTGCTTTCGACACCACTCTCTCTTGTAAAAACGGTAAACAATACAATTTTTTACAAATACCACCACAATTTATGATAGTATATGAGCATTTTGACATTGGAGTATAAATTTATGCGCCAAATAAGAGGGTACTGTCATACTTGCCAAATTCCATATGAAAAAAATCCGTTGTCCCCCCTCTGATATTTCGGTAACATCAATATCTTTTTTCAACGGATAGCATTCTAATTTTGCTTGTTGAACGATTTTGTAGAAGGGAAATTTTTCTTTGTTACGCTCCCAAATTAAATTATATTGGTGTCGCGTCAATTTCGCTTCGATGCACAGTGACAAAGCTTCACATCCCATCAAAGATTCATTTTTATAAGTTTTACCAATTGAAAGTATTGTCTGAGGTTCATTGGACACTCGTTTAATCAGATTAGCTGTTTGATTGTTTCCCTCGGATCGAATTTTTTCATCTGTGCGGCATATACTAGTTCTTCGGACGAGTGTTTAGAACGACTTAAGACGTTTAGATCTTTCACAACTTTATTGAAAAGTATTTGCTGGTCTTCCTTCTTTCTTCAACATATGGTTTTTATAATTACGGAAGTATATGGATCTTTCTAGCCACAATGTGTTTCCTTCTAAAAACCTTTCGTTGGTTCGATTAGCTTAGACAATCTATGCTTGAAATCAGACATAAAAAACGCAGAGTCTTATTCAATCCTTATAGACTATCGGATTGACATCCTGTTTTCTCTAAAAGAAATTGTTTGAGTTCATCGACTTTGATTTCCAGATTTTCATGGTCAGATACCTTCAGTTTATAATAAAGCTGCAACTGTGAAATGTAGAAATCTCTAAAACCTGATCCTAAATAGCAAAAATGTTAAATAATAAATAATATAGTAAAATAGCTGACAGGAATATTGAAACTTAACTCACCTGCTGGTTGATCCGCTTTCTGTCCGAGTAGTAGAAAAATTCTTCTTTATTTAAACCACAGAGAAACAGACGTCTCACTTAGAACAAAATGCAATCAAAATCATCGTCACAAAAACATTGTCGCCCAATGCTAAAATCACGATGAGTGGCCAAGCGGCAAGCAGATGGCGGTAGTGCGTAAACGTCAAACACAAGCAAAATCGATGGAAGCGCCATCGGTGGCCGATTGACCACCTACAAAAAAATAAATCAACCGTTAAAATGGTGAACGATGGAACATGTGTTGAGTGAGACGTCTGTTTATCTGTGTTTAAACATTTCTTGTTCTACAATTATTTTTAAACATGTACACTGATCGGCCGGCTCGGCCCTCCAACTTCAATTTTAATTATTATTATTATAATTATTTTTATATTGTTGCTTAATTTTTAAAATATAATGAATCATGACGGCCTTCAGGAGGCGCTTTCTGTCCGAAGATTTAGCGACCACTATGAATACCACAAACGCAAAAAACAAGTTTATCTTCAACCACATACAAAAACGAGGCACTATCGACACGTATGTAAACATCAATTTTCACTGTAAACAGTTGACGTCACTGCTATCGCTGTTCGAGACGGAGCAAGAAAGTTTTGATCTTCTTTTAAACTCGTTCATACCAGGGTTCTTATACAGCTTGGTTCATACTGCGATAACAGTCACGTCACTGTTGAACTGTCCTTTGTTTAACCTGCCCGATTAACAATGCATAACAAAATTATAACAAGGGTAGTTATTTATTTCAGAAATATATTGTATCAAAATGTGATTTGTTGTTTAAATAACAAAAACTTTATCAAAAATCCCTCTAGCCGTAACACAATTGAATAAGAGGTTGATACCTACATATCAACATTATAACAAACATTGATATACATGATTATGCTATAAAAAATATACTTTCAAGGTAATTGTCTACATCACGTATAAAAATCTGGTACGCTACAACGACGGATTTCCATCCATAATGTAGGCAATTAACTTTGTTTTAGCTATTAATATCGAACATAGAAACAAGTTATTCTGGATGTGACTATCTCCGCTTTTTTTTTTCAATATCTACAAAAAATGTAGGCAATTACTTTGTGTAAATATACATAGAAAATGTTGTTATAATTTTGATATGAAATAAAACTGGCCGAAGACATATTTTTATCGAATTATCCAATTATTGTCCATCTCGAGAAAAAAAAACAGCTCAGCGGTTTTGGCTAGTGACAGCAGAGTCACTGCGAAAACACGCTCGCCGTACATGCAGGAGTAGCTTAGCATTAGCATTAGAATTAGCATTGTTACGGTGTAATTCGTAGATTGGACACTAGTGATACTCATGTTTTACTTTTGAGATCCTTATCTAGAATGCTATCAGAAATCAAGAAGGGGAGTGGTCCTTGATTCCAGTCTTAAGCAAAAATAACAAAAGCATGAGGATTACTACTCCTGGCCACGCCCATCTTCACCGTAACTAGGGAGAGGAAGGAAGTGTTGATGTAGTACTTACTTAACGAGAGGCCACCGACTTAGCGACACCCTCATAAGTACCACGGAGTTGGATGATGAGGAAGGTATTCGTTGGGTCAGGATTTGCCTGTAGCTGGCAATGTAACCGTGGTAGATCTAACCCCGTAACACACCACGTAAAGGTGTCTACCCAGCATTACGGGTAATGAGCCATACAAGTTCCACTTCAAAGCGGCCGTGTTTGAAAAACGTTTAAAGAAACAAAAATCGCTAGATCCGTGTGGGTCGCTGTCGGCAGGAGGCAACAGTGTTGAAAATGTTGTAAAACAAGTCTGGGATTTTTGCTCCAATTTCATCCACCGAGCAGCCATATTTAACGACTCAATTCACGAAACTTTGGATGATTCGGAAAATTGAAGCCCGGCTGCGATAGTATCATGGAATGAAGAAGCTCCGTGTTTCGAGAACCGTGACAACTTTATTGTATTCCAGAACAAGTCCAGTGAACGCAACTATCTTCCTACAAAGATTGACCAATCGATGCTGCGAAACTGGGTATCGAAAGACATCTCAATAGTTCGGGACCGATTTGCGATTTGGGCGTTGTAAACAAACATTGTTTTGTTTATTCCGTAGAATGCAAGCGTTTTTCTCCAAAACTAATTCCCTTACCTGGTAGAGGAAAGCCTATTCTATCGGATACATGCCGTGGTTTTCTCAGGAAATGCATGCTGTAGCTGGAATTCGCCTTCCAATGTTTGTTTACAAAATAAGTTACGCCCAAATCGCAAATCAGTCCCGAGTTCTCGCTTAACTTTTCAAAAGGACCTAAGTAACATTTTTTTCATGAATTAATTTGAATAGCGCAATCAACAGAACAACATAAAAGCTTTTGATTGCAGTACTCAAATTAATTCATGAAAAAAGTGTTACTTAGGTCCTTTTGAAAAGTTAAGCGAGAATTGTTTACCGATTTTCCGATTCTGTGACTAACCTTCGGAGAATGAATTTATTGGAACATCATTTGCTGCGGCCGTTCGAGAAAGGTAGATCAGGGGCGGAATCTCTCGTTTCTGTCAACAAATTGAAAAATCAACTTAAGGAAAAACACGGCAGGTATTTGAGTGGTGACGATATCAATTGGGGATGCTGGGCGAGCTGGATTGCAAGTAAATCAGCCGACAAGCGAGAACAGCTGTTGAAGGAAACGCCACCGGAACATTTCATCAGTTTGAGTTTACAGTGACACACTAATCGAGAAAGGTCGTTTGGATTGACAGGTTGCCAATACGATTAACAACGCCTACAGTAGAATCCTTAAGAACCTCAAAAACGATTTCGATAACACCCAAAAATCTTCTTTGATTATGAAAAAAAGATTGCGTTGATGGAGTCTAAACAAAAGAAGTACGATGAAATGTTGCGTGTAATGAACAGTTTCGTTACAGCAAGGAAAAATCGTTTCTCATTAGAATTGGCTCAAACTGTTGCTGACTGCATCGATGTTGATCACGAATAATGCTCAGGTGATCGTAATTTCATTGGGAAAATAAAAAGTTAATGAATAAAGTTGAATTATTTCATTTATTAATTCTGTTTTATCGTGTTTGATCGAAGCTCTCAAAATTACACATTATTTTGACATAATCCAATATTGGGGTCGAAAGTACCGTCGAGCAAATATCCAGCCTTACGAAAAATGTTCACGCAGTCCCTGTTTTTGAAGGATTTGAATGCTTTCGCTATTATTATAGCTAGATCTTCTGCGCTGTTTTCTACGTAGGTTCCTCTTAAGTACTTTTTTATATATCCGAAGATTCAATAGGATTGTAGAATGGTGCATAGGCTGGCAAAAATATTACAATTATTCGCATTGAACGAAGATACTCGACAATAGATCGATGACAATGTATCCTTGCTCCGTCCATAATCCACAAGGAATACGGACCTGGATATTGCTTCGCTTCACCAGATGATATGAATTGACGAACACAATCAAAAAATTTGGCCCGAGTGAAGGTACCTTCAGTTGAATACGTTTCAAGTATTCCGTTGCAACCGAGAAAACTTAGAAGAGAACAGCGGGGTCGTCTTACAAATTCACCTCGGTATACAAGTTTCTCTCCTACGGGTGCATAGCCTTTAGTTCGGAGCATACTCCGATTATCGCAAGATACTTCATCTAAGAACAACAGATTATGGATATCCCAATAAAACCCATTTAACTCAATGAAAAAACGGTATATCTCGAGTAAGATTCTACTTATCGAAGCAGCACTGATAGATTTTTTGAAACGTTGTGTGAATTTAAATTTAGCCTCGTCTAAGAACAGTACCGGATTCTCTCTCCGTTCATACGAATTATTCCAGCTAGTAATTGTTGAAGGATGTTTGGCGTAAATTTTTGCAAGCCGGGCTTTGGAATAACCTAAATAATAATATCCATACAGGCAATGGTAGACAGTGTTGGGTGTAGCATGATGATTCAGCACTTTTTCCCGAATATCACGCATCCTAAATTGGTTGCTTTGGAGAGCATTAATATTTGCAACATAAAAACAATTAGTTTAAACATTTTACTAATAGGTAACTTAAGTTATTCTTCAACAACTTCAAACACATCCCCATAAAGCACTACAAGCATATGCGAAAGTGTGATGATAGTGCCGTTTCTCTGCACGTTAGATCTTCTAATAGCGCCCTCGAGTGCTATGTTGAACAGTAAATTAGAAAATGCATCACCCTGCTTTAATCTGTATAAGGTCACAAACGAGATTAACACTTCGTCTGCAATCCGAATACTTGATTTCGAGCCATCCAGCACTGCACGTATCAGTCTAATCAGTTTCGCCGGAAAACCATGTTCGGACATTATCTGCATCAATTCATTTCTTTTCACTGAATCGTACGCTGCTTTGATATCAATGAACAGATGGTGAGTCTGCAAGTTGTACTCCCGGAATTTATCAAGGATGATCAGTAGACTTAACATCTGATCCGTCGTTGATCAGCCCTCACGAAAACCTGCCTGGTATTCGCCGACGAAGGACTCCTCAAGAGGTCTCAGTCTGTTAGACAGGATATGCGACAGAATTTTGTACGCTGAGTTCAGAAGGGTGATCCCTCTGTAATTGGCTCACTCTACACCCAACCAGAGAGTGCAACATTTTATTGCAATCTCGCATTAGTTTCACGTACAGTTTGCCATAATTTATGACATATGCACAGATTGTATTAAGTAAATGGCAGGCCCTTGCATTAGGTCTCCGGTCACGAGAAAATAAGAACTGGTTATGTGTTAGTGTCTACATTGAATCTAATTTTACACTTCCTTCCCCATCGAGGAGTGAAATGCTGTATACTTCGACAACCTCAGCAACTATACAAAAAAGTTTGGTCAAAAATGGGAATTGAACCCGGGCCCTCCACACTAAGCACACCTAGACTGACGCGCTAACCAACTGGACTATTTACAAGATGAGGAACGACGCGACCAAAGGCAAACATAATCCACGTTTCATGCTATGGGGATGTGACAAGTGGAAGGGTAACAGGGATAGCAATGAGTGATACGAGAGCAGCCCTGTCGTCGTAAAATATGAGCTACTTAGTCGCTTATATTTTAAGGGGGCGCTGATACCATAGGGCGGTTTTTAAGGCGCACATTCGAAAACTGCGAATTTCTAAGGAGCTAGGGATTAGAAGCTCGGTTCGTGGCACTGCAAATTTCACAACATCATTTGGAGCGGATACTTGTCAATGTGCTGGAGGATCGAGGATTCGCCTACAACGTACGACGGTGGTCTGAAACGTTAAAAGGTCTGAAACGTGAAGCAGCAAATTTTGGATTGGTGGTGAGTGTTTCGAGCGCGACAGAGTCCGCCTGGGATGGGGTAGCAGGGACAATGTTCAAAGGCTTAACGACCCTTCCCCACGACACAACAGTTAGGGCGCCTGCCTAGGACGTGTTGTGGTTTGACAGTGGGTTTTTTTAAACATTTACAAAAAACCAGAAAAAATATTTAAGCATCCAGGAGGAGGCAAAAGCTGGAAGGATACAATGGACAGGGCATGTTGCAAGAATGCCGAACAAAAACGCTGTGAAGATAATACCACAAAAAACTTTAAATAATTTTCTAAGTTGAACATAACAGGTGTAAAAAGTAACTATTTGCTCACATGAAGTACATATCTCACTGTCCGGGTGTGGAAAACAGCTGCTGGTTACCGATATTGATTTCGTACAACATCCACATGAAATATCTAACAAGTCATTATCGATATTTTAAATATGACTTTGATTGGCCATCTCTAGATAATTGGAATACGTTTGATCGATTTTAATATTGTTTATTCAAACCTTCTAAAGTAAGGTAAAACACCAAAATTTCAAGTAATTCTTTTTCAATTTCAAATTTTGAACAAAGCGCACAACAATGAGGATCTGTTATTTTATGCAGGTAAAGGACTATGTCCAATTTCTTCGCCTCCGCTTAACTCTCAGATTGTTTTTACAAATCCTAATTGAATCCTAAGTAGAGTGAAAAGACCAGGACTGTTCGATCAAATTTGAAACATATCTCTAAAATTAAGTTTGAATTGGGTAAGTGAATTGATCGACCCATTGGCATGTCAAAAGTGTGACATTTTCTACTTGATGTTGCTAAAATTGTTATAAGACGCTTAATTCGCGTTCAAGTCGAACGAACGACTTTCAATTCACTGGGGCGCATATTAATACCATGTATGTCTCTCAACCACAAATTCTAGAGATGGTTGGCAAGATGCACGTGGTGTTTTCTAAGCGCAACGCGTATTACTAATGATGATGATGATAATGATGGTAGCTGCTTACGCTCGCAACTGTCCGGCGGCGGCAGAACTGTTTTCCACTCACTTCCCATCACGCATTTGGTATGTACTCACTCTCTCGTTTCGGCGACAGGTACTCTTTCGCTTGGTTGTCAGTGCTGCTACGGTTGCATTCACACAGTTCATCGGTAGGGTCAGTGTACCAATAACGGTGGTATCCGTGATATATTAAGGCTATAGGGCACTGCACGGACTGCTTTGTCTCTTTTTCGCTGCTACGAAATTAGAAAACAACAAGGCCAGTCAATTTCAAATTTCATGAAGAACGAAAGAGAAGATTCGTCCGTGCAGAGCCCTATTTTAATAAACTAATGAGACACCAATATCATCAGGTTTTTAAACTCACATGCGTGGAAAACAGACACATGCCAAATCGCTACTCATCCACTTGTTTTTAAATGGACTATACCAGTAATCATTAGCACAAAGCCTTTTTTCCAAGCATGTTATCGATCACTTAGTAATTTGCGTTCGATCATTTAGTAGTTTGTCATTAACTCATTCCAGAAGCTGAATTTCAAAATGTGTTGTATGGTGAACTTCTAGTGCGAGGGTTTTTCTACAACTTTTTCTAATGGTTCGGAGTTCAGTGCGTGATCTCTCATGTTTCGGTCAGCAGAACGATCGCGTGGTCGGACGAATTATTGTGTTCTGCATTGCGCGGCCGGTAATAAAAATAATCAGTTCAGTGCGTGATCTCTCATGTTTCGAACAGCAGAACGATCGCGTGGTCGGACGAATTATTGTGTTCTGCATTGCGCGGCCGGTAATAAAATTAATCAGTTCAGTGCGTGATCTCTCATGTTTCGGACAGCAGAACGATCGCGTGGTCGGACGAATTATTGTGTTCTGCATTGCGCGGCCGGTAATAAAATTAATCAGTTCAGTGCGTGATCTCTCATGTTTCGGTCAGCAGAACGATCGCGTGGTCGGACGAATTATTGTGTTCTGCATTGCGCGGCCGGTAATAAAACTAATCAGTTCAGTGCGTGATCTCTCATGTTTCGGTCAGCAGAACGATCGCGTGGTCGGACGAATTATTGTGTTCTGCATTGCGCGGCCGGTAATAAAATTAATCAGTTCAGTGCGTGATCTCTCATGTTTCGGTCAGCAGAACGATCGTGTGATCGGGCGAATTATTGTGTTCTGCATTGCGCGGCCGGTAATAAAATTATTCAGTTCAGTGCGTGATCTCTCATGTTTCGGTCAGCAGAACGATCGCGTGGTCGAACGAATTATTGTGTTCTGCATTGCGCGGCCGATAATAAAATTAATCAGTTCAGTGCGTGATCTCTCATGTTTCGGTCAGCAGAACGATCGCGTGGTCGGACGAATTATTGTGTTCTGCATTGCGCGGCCGGTAATAAAATTATTCAGTTCAGTGCGTGATCTCTCATGTTTCGGACAGCAGAACGATCGCGTGGTCGGACGAATTATTGTGTTCTGCATTGCGCGGCCGGTAATAAAATTAATCAGTTCAGTGCGTGATCTCTCATGTTTCGAACAGCAGAACGATCGCGTGGTCGGACGAATTATTGTGTTCTGCATTGCGCGGCCGGTAATAAAATTAATCAGTTCAGTGCGTGATCTCTCATGTTTCGGTCAGCAGAACGATCGCGTGGTCGGACGAATTATTGTGTTCTGCATTGCGCGGCCGGTAATAAAATTAATCAGTTCAGTGCGTGATCTCTCATGTTTCGGTCAGCAGAACGATCGCGTGGTCGGACAAATTATTGTGTTCTGCATTGCGCGGCCGGTAATAAAATTATTCAGTTCAGTGCGTGATCTCTCATGTTTCGGTCAGCAGAACGATCGCGTGGTCGGACGAATTATTGTGTTCTGCATTGCGCGGCCGGTAATAAAATTAATCAGTTCAGTGCGTGATCTCTCATGTTTCGGTCAGCAGAACGATCGCGTGGTCGGACGAATTATTGTGTTCTGCATTGCGCGGCCGGTAATAAAATTAATCAGTTCAGTGCGTGATCTCTCATGTTTCCGGCCAGCTGAACGATCGCGTGGTCGGACGAATTATTGTGTTCTGCATTGCGCGGCCGGTAATAAAATTATTCAGTTCAGTGCGTGATCTCTCATGTTTCGGTCAGCAGAACGATCGCGTGGTCGGACGAATTATTGTGTTCTGCATTGCGCGGCCGGTAATAAAATTAATCAGTTCAGTGCGTGATCTCTCATGTTTCGGTCAGCAGAACGATCGCGTGGTCGGACGAATTATTGTGTTCTGCATTGCGCGGCCGGTAATAAAATTATTCAGTTCAGTGCGTGATCTCTCATGTTTCGGTCAGCAGAACGATCGCGTGGTCGGACGAATTATTGTGTTCTGCATTGCGCGGCCGGTAATAAAATTATTCAGTTCAGTGCGTGATCTCTCATGTTTCGGTCAGCAGAACGATCGCGTGGTCGGACGAATTATTGTGTTCTGCATTGCGCGGCCGGTAATAAAATTATTCAGTTCAGTGCGTGATCTCTCATGTTTCGGTCAGCAGAACGATCGCGTGGTCGGACGAATTATTGTGTTCTGCATTGCGCGGCCGGTAATAAAATTATTCAGTTCAGTGCGTGATCTCTCATGTTTCGGTCAGCAGAACGATCGCGTGGTCGGACGAATTATTGTGTTCTGCATTGCGCGGCCGGTAATAAAATTATTCAGTTCAGTGCGTGATCTCTCATGTTTCGGTCAGCAGAACGATCGCGTGGTCGGACGAATTATTGTGTTCTGCATTGCGCGGCCGGTAATAAAATTATTCAGTTCAGTGCGTGATCTCTCATGTTTCGGTCAGCAGAACGATCGCGTGGTCGGACGAATTATTGTGTTCTGCATTGCGCGGCCGGTAATAAAATTATTCAGTTCAGTGCGTGATCTCTCATGTTTCGGTCAGCAGAACGATCGCGTGGTCGGACGAATTATTGTGTTCTGCATTGCGCGGCCGGTAATAAAATTATTCAGTTCAGTGCGTGATCTCTCATGTTTCGGTCAGCAGAACGATCGCGTGGTCGGACGAATTATTGTGTTCTGCATTGCGCGGCCGGTAATAAAATTATTCAGTTCAGTGCGTGATCTCTCATGTTTCGGTCAGCAGAACGATCGCGTGGTCGGACGAATTATTGTGTTCTGCATTGCGCGGCCGGTAATAAAATTATTCAGTTCAGTGCGTGATCTCTCATGTTTCGGTCAGCAGAACGATCGCGTGGTCGGACGAATTATTGTGTTCTGCATTGCGCGGCCGGTAATAAAATTATTCAGTTCAGTGCGTGATCTCTCATGTTTCGGTCAGCAGAACGATCGCGTGGTCGGACGAATTATTGTGTTCTGCATTGCGCGGCCGGTAATAAAATTATTCAGTTCAGTGCGTGATCTCTCATGTTTCGGTCAGCAGAACGATCGCGTGGTCGGACGAATTATTGTGTTCTGCATTGCGCGGCCGGTAATAAAATTAATCAGTTCAGTGCGTGATCTCTCATGTTTCGGTCAGCAGAACGATCGCGTGGTCGGACGAATTATTGTGTTCTGCATTGCGCGGCCGGTAATAAAATTATTCAGTTCAGTGCGTGATCTCTCATGTTTCGGTCAGCAGAACGATCGCGTGGTCGGACGAATTATTGTGTTCTGCATTGCGCGGCCGGTAATAAAATTAATCAGTTCAGTGCGTGATCTCTCATGTTTCGGTCAGCAGAACGATCGCGTGGTCGGGCGAATTATTGTGTTCTGCATTGCGCGGCCGGTAATAAAATTATTCAGTTCAGTGCGTGATCTCTCATGTTTCGGACAGCAGAACGATCGCGTGGTCGGACGAATTATTGTGTTCTGCATTGCGCGGCCGGTAATAAAATTATTCAGTTCAGTGCGTGATCTCTCATGTTTCGGTCAGCAGAACGATCGCGTGGTCGGACGAATTATTGTGTTCTGCATTGCGCGGCCGGTAATAAAATTATTCAGTTCAGTGCGTGATCTCTCATGTTTCGGACAGCAGAACGATCGCGTGGTCGGACGAATTATTGTGTTCTGCATTGCGCGGCCGGTAATAAAATTATTCAGTTCAGTGCGTGATCTCTCATGTTTCGGTCAGCAGAACGATCGCGTGGTCGGACGAATTATTGTGTTCTGCATTGCGCGGCCGGTAATAAAATTATTCAGTTCAGTGCGTGATCTCTCATGTTTCGGTCAGCAGAACGATCGTGTGGTCGGGCGAATTATTGTGTTCTGCATTGCGCGGCCGGTAATAAAATTATTCAGTTCAGTGCGTGATCTCTCATGTTTCGGACAGCAGAACGATCGCGTGGTCGGACGAATTATTGTGTTCTGCATTGCGCGGCCGGTAATAAAATTAATCAGTTCAGTGCGTGATCTCTCTTGTTTCGAAGAGGGCTTGGTAGTCATATGGCTACTGCTTCTGCCTCATACGCAGGAGGTCGTGGGTTCAATCCCAGGTCCGTTCCATTCTCCTACTTTGTATCTTTCTCTGTATTTCTCATGTTCTAGCAATCGCTAGAACTGGAAATGGACTTCCATACCGTTTCCATTAATATTCCTATACCTTCAACTTGAGTATTCTAACAGTAATCTGCTAGAATTGGAAATGAACTATGCAGCTCGTTTCCTACATCCAATTAGAAATTCCATCAGTTACCTTCTCCTATCTATCACATTGGCAGCTCGTTAACCAAGACGGACCTCTGCCTCTCCCCCCAACCTAACCCAGAATTTCCAACAAATTCCGCATGAACTCGTGGCAAGTGCAGAGGTATATTCGGCTTGCAGTGGGCGAGTGATTGCATCATCATTTCCTCCCCCTTCCCTACATTGACTTGCATTCTGACGTGGCAGGCGCCAGTATGACCTATCAAATGAGATCACCAGTACTTGCACATTGAAGATGTGTGCTAGTCCCAAGCAAACATCTGTTGGTTCCTTGTGCAAGAACAGCTGATCTGGTCATAATGGAGTAGCAACTACGAGCAGTCAATCAAGTCAGTCAATTACCTTCTCCTATCTATCACATTGGCAGCTCGTTAACCAAGACGGACCTCTGCCTCTCCCCCCAACCTAACCCAGAATTTCCAACAAATTCCGCATGAACTCGTGGCAAGTGCAGAGGTATATTCGGCTTGCAGTGGGCGAGTGATTGCATCATCATTTCCTCCCCCTTCCCTACATTGACTTGCATTCTGACGTGGCAGGCGCCAGTATGACCTATCAAATGAGATCACCAGTACTTGCACATTGAAGATGTGTGCTAGTCCCAAGCAAACATCTGTTGGTTCCTTGTGCAAGAACAGCTGATCTGGTCATAATGGAGTAGCAACTACGAGCAGTCAATCAAGCTCAAGCTCAAGCTCAAGCAAGCTTTTTCTAATGGTTCGTTGTTAGAATTCAACTAATAACGGAGCTATAGTGCTAGTTGCAGTAACTTAAACTAAATTATTGGAATTTTGTTATCATTTAGTCTAAGTTACTGAAACTATGGTTATAACTCCAATACTAGTGGAATTCAAACAACGAACCGTTAGGCAGAGTTGTAAAAAACCTTCGCACTAGTCCGCGATACAACACATTTTGAAATTCAGCTTCTAAATTCAGCTAAATGATCAAACGCAAATTATTAAATGATTGATAACATCCTTGTCCTTCTCAACTTTTCGGCAAAACTAATGTAGATAATTATGGTAAAAAAATTAACAGCAAAAGGTAGAAAAGAAATACTTTTTGTTAACGCTTGGATTACATAAAGTGTATTCCGTATTATTATAAACATCAAACAGATACTAATATTACTATCACTGGTACTCCTACCCTAGTGCGTGTTTTGTTTTGCTCGTCAGTACGGTTTTGAATGTTGCGGGCGCGCGTTCATTTTTCTGCTTCGGACAGCCAGAAAAATAATTTATTAGTGCGGTACGTGTTGTGTAGATTTTGTAAGTACCTACTTATTTTCGTCGCGGTAAAAGTAAGCGAATCGCTTCGGTCGACAGTCGTACTATAGGTACGGTGCGGTGTAAATCGGTGAGAATGTTTTTTTAGTAACAGCTCATTCACAACTTAGATAACGCATTAGGGGGTGGGAGGGTATCTGCCTGAACGATACGAACTATTTAAATTTTAGAACTTTTTTTTATTGTCTTTATTAGGGAGACTTTCAGCCCGAGGCTGGCTCGTCTCCAATTTGAGAACTCTTTTATCAAACGCTACGAGGGGGTTGATGGGGATTGAAAATAGTCAATTTTCGCGTTATGTAAATAGTGTACGAACCCTTCTAAAGACTTGCAGTCCGAGGTTCATCTCTGATGAGAACTTGTTTTACACATTAAAACAATTCGATTTCACCAAATTCATTAAATCTAGCATGATTTTTAAAAACGTCGTATGTTCAAAAAAAAAGAAACTCTTTTTGATTACTTTCTCTCTCGATTATTACAAAGCCATACTGACATCTATACTGGATTTTTTAGCAGAGATCTAAAGCAGAGCTTCCCAAACCTTTGAGTATGCGACCCACCTAGCAAAATTCTTTATGTCTCGTGACCCACCTATGAAAAAAAGCATTTTACCAAGTGGTATTAAGCATAAATTGAATCAGAATGGCATCTGTTTCGGCTTCTTCCACATAAAAAATATTCACGCTACCTTACATGTACAAATGCAAAAAATGGCGAACATGATATTGGTTGTCAAAATGTTAGCGTTTTATTTTACTTCATTAAGGGGACAGCTTTTAGGCATAAATGTTTAAATAAAATAGCGTGGTGATGGATATTTAAAATAAAATGCGGTTTGAACATGAAATAATGTTCCTGAAAAAAATGATCAAAAGGTTCGGCATTCGAGCTGCAATTAATATTTGTTCTGCGCGACCCACCAACAATCCGCTCGCGACCCCCCTGGGGGTCGGGACCCACAGTTTGGGAAACCATGATCTAAAGAAAATAGCTTTGCCCATCGTGCTGAGGTGAAAATATTGCAAGAAATATAAAACTAGCCTACATATTAGCGAATTAGTGGGTATTGAAAAAGTGTCTCTCATGTGGACATTCGACTTTTCATGCTAAAAATGTTTACGATTTCCTACAAAACTAATACCCTTATCTGACAATGAAAGGCTCGTCTTGTCGGATACCGTATTTTTTTCAGAAAGTGCCTAATTTCCCAGATTCCTTTTCAATGTTTGCAAGGGCGTAGCTAGAGGAGGGCCGGGGGTTCGTCGCCCCCCCCCCTAAACGGTTTAAAGATTGAACGGGTACTGAAATGAATTTCCCTAAACATGTGCACATGATCCAATCATATTCAGAAATAGGTGGTTAAACTTCGAAAGATTCCCAAAAACTTCTTAGGGTATGCAGGATTCCGTGAAGTGATTGTGAGTTTTTTTATGTTGTGGAAAACCCATTAGCTAGCTGACCATAGGATTGCCGAATAGTCTCTTCTGTCCTCAGTTGGTCAAGGCTGGATTACAATAGTGCGTTGCTATTGTACAATAGTAGCGCAATAGTGTGTGACGCGTAACGCATTGTTGTACTAAATGTCCTAAATTATCAGTGTCACAACGTCGGGCGCGTCTGGTTTGAAAACATTTAAATTTAGCGCATTGAAGCTGACGAAAATCAAGCAAACAACCAAGTAACCTATATTTTCATTGATAAGATTTTTGATATTTCTAGACCAACATTTGAAAAGGGCATAACAGCCAAAATGTATTCTTTCTGATTCTTAGTCCACATATATAGCTATATATGTAGACAAAGAATCAGAAGGAATAAATTTTGGCTGTTACGCCCTTTTCAAATGTTGGTCTAGATTTATTAACAATGGTTCATTAAAAAGTAAAACAAATTTGAAGTGAATCAAAACATGGTATTCATCTGGTCATCAGATCTGAAGATCCGTACATAATTTATAATCCAACCTAATTTTAAATCTTATCTAGTGGTTTTCTTAAGACTTTCTAGGTGTTCACTAAGAACTCATCTACTTTGTCGTTATCTCGTTTTCTCCTTGAGGTTTTCATACTTGATGCGATATTTTCCTTTTCTCTACCTCCTACAAAATAATATGTCTCTACAAGAAATCCTTCTAGAAAATCCCCGGGAACTTCATATATTCCTCCGGAAAGTTGTCCACGAATTCCTCTGGAAATCGTTCGAAAATCCTTCTCATATAATTGTAATTCCTCCTAAAAATTATATAGAAACCCTTCACTAAATTTTTTTTATGAAATTCATAAGGAAATTCCTTGAAGATTTCTTTTCTTCTCAGACATTTCTTCAGCTATTCTTCCAGAAAAATCTACGGTATTTATTTCAGGAATCCATTCGAGAGTTCCTTCAAGAATACATACGGAACTTCCTCCCATAATTCCTCCAGAAGTTTCTTCAGAAATTTATGACGGAAATCCTCCAGCTTCGCTCCATAATTTCACTTGTAAATCTATAAAAAAAATCCTTAGGAAATTCTGCTAGGAACTTCTTCGGGAGTACCTATAGGCACTCTTCCTTTAATACCTCCGGGATAACTTCCATGATTTTTTCCAGGAATACCTACATAAATTACATAGCGAAATCCTCTAGGATTTCATTCTGGAATTCTTTTCGCAATTACTTCAGAATATCATCCAAGAATTCCTCTAGAAATTTCTTTAGGAATTTCTCCAGGAATTCGTCCAAGTATTTCCCCGGAAGTTCTTCCAAGTATTTTTTTGGGAATTCCTTCAGGTACTTCTCCAGGAATTCCTTTAGGAATTTCTCCGGGACTTTTTCCGTGGAATCGTCCTGGAATTCTTTCCGGACTTCACAATTCATCTGCAAATACTTTCAGGATTCCATCCGAGAATTTCTCCATCAATTCCTCCTGCTATTGTTCCTGGAATTTCTTCAGATATTATACCGGAAATTCCTTCAGGAACTTCACCAATAATTATTTCAGGGAATTCCTCCGGAAGTGCTTGTGGGAGTTCCTCCGGAAGCTCCTCCAAGGGGTTTTCTAAGAATTCCTCCAGGAATTCCTGGAAGATATTTGGCAGGAATTTCATGGGAAATGGGATTTCGGAAGCTCCTCAAGAAATTCAATTTCGAGTTTTACACCGGCTGTTCCTCTGAAAATTCCTCCGGGAGTTCCACCAGTAATTCCTCTGGGATTTTATTCAGGCTTTCTTTAGGAATTTATCTACAAATTCCTCCAGAAGTTCCTTCGAGAATTTCTTTGGGAGTTCCTCCGGGAGGTCCCTTAAGAATTCTTCCAGGAGTACCTCCTGGAATTCTTACGGAAGTTTATCAGGGAGTTCTTTCGAGAGATCCTCCGGAATTCCTCCAGAATTTCCTCCGGAAATCCTTCCTGTAGCTCTTGAAGAAATTCCTCCAGAAGTTCCACCGGCAGTTCCTCCGAGAATTCTTCTGGAAATTTCCCCTGGAATTCCTCCGGAAATTACTCTGGAAGTTCCTCCTCAGAAAAACACCCGGAGGAACTGCCGGTGAAACTTCCGGAAGAATTCTCGGAGAAAATTCCAGCGGATTTCCCGGTGGAATTCCCGAAGGAACTGCCGGAGAAACTCCCAGAGGAATTTCAGGAGGAACTCCTAGAAGAATTCCTATAGGACCTCCCAGAGAAACTATCGGAAGAACTTCGGGAGGAATTTCCAGTTATATTTGAAAAGTAAGCCTAAATGATTTCCTGAAAAAAAAAGCCTGAATGATTTCCTGGAAGAGCTACTGGTGGAGCTTCCGGAGGAATTTGGGGAAGAACACCCGGTGGACTTCCCGCAGGAACTCCCAGAGAAACTCCCGGATGAATTGCGGGAGGAACTCTCGGAGGAGTTCTCGAAGTAACTCCTGGAAGAATTTGTGAAGAAACTCCCGTTAGAATTTTCAGAGGAACCCCCGGAGGAACTCGAAAAAATCTTGGAGAATTCATCTAATAGATAAATCTCGTCTAGCTGAAACCTTTGTAGGAGTATGTAGCTGGATTATCATTATCATCATCAGAGGACCTCCCGGAGAATTCCCTGAGGAGCTCCCAGAGAAATTCTCGGAGGAACTTCTGGAAGAATTTCTTTATAAATTCCTGAAGAAGCCTAAATGAATTCTAGAAAGAAAGCCTGAATGATTTCCCGGAGGAAATTCTCTAGATATTCAGAGGAACTCCCGTAGGAACTAAATAATTCTCGGAGAAAATCCTGGAGGAATTCTTGGAGTAACTGCCGGTGGAACTCCTGGACGAATTCCCACAGGAACTCCCGGAGAAATTTCCGGGATCTCTCAGGGAAAATTTTGAAGTTTCCACTGGAATTCTTTCAGGATCTCTTCGGTAATTGATCTAGGAATTCCTCCGAAAATTCCATTGATAATTCCATTTAAGGTATAATTTCTGTATAAATTGGATGGAATTGGTAGTTCGTTAATAATTTTAAATAATTAGAAGACCTAAAAAAATTGCCCCCCCTCCTCTACTCGAAATCCTGGCTACGCCCATGAATCTTTGTTTACTAAATCTTGTACGCCAAAATCACAAAGTGGCCCTGAAATATCAATATAAAATCTACAAATTAGAATTTCAAATACATATATGTTTTGTTAACAAATATTTATAGCTGTTTAAGGTAATGGTACCAATGACAAAGGCATACGAAGATCACAGAAGATAATATTAAAAAAAAAACGTTAAAATAGTTTTAAAGGCTAAATGCATAAGTTTACTATTAAATGGAAAATCAAAATGCTCCAAAAAAAATTTCGAAATTTCTCTCTTTTCTTCGGAAATTTGTTCGAAAAATGTTCGCAGATTTCTTTTGGAAATTTATCCAAATTACACAAAGTCCTGGTATTTCTCCGGAAATTCTTTCAGGAATTCTTCCAGAAACAACTAATCAATTCACTCAAGACATCCTGCTAAAGAATTCCTTCGAACATTCTTCCGGAAATTTATAATCCTTAAATTCCACAAGTATATTCCCCCAAGAGATTCTGCAGAAGTTTCCCTAGAACTCGTCCGGAAATTTATTCAGGAATTTCTCCGTCAATTATCCCAGACAATCCTTCGAAAATTAATTCAAAACTTTTAAAGAAAATTCCTCGAAATTCCTTCAGAAATTTCCCGGCAATTCCCCCAAGAATTCTCTAGCAAACTCCCTTGGGAATTCCGCCGGAAGCTACCCAGAGATTTCTTCCAAAAAATTTTTCCTGAATTGCACCAAAAAATCTTTAAGAAATTTTATATGAAATTCCTCCAAACATTCATCCAGAGACTTCCAATAAATTACACAATTTACACAACTTTTACTAGTGAATGGAAAAATTTAATAATCCCATAAATGTGTAAATTTAGTTTTTCGGTTAAAACTTGGTAACTTCTTCAGTGTTTTGTTATCGAGAATATGTTTTGAAGTTCGTATTGGTTCATTGTTCTTTATAAATTAGGGTGAATTTGCACGTTCCTTCGTCCAGGAGTATTGTAATGTGATCAGGCATTATTCGCAAAATGGATCGCTGTTGGTTGGCACATCAGTTCCAGCTAATGCCTATGAGTTATTTAAGTTATATAAGGAAAATGTTATACTTGCTTAATTTAGCAGAAATAATGTTGGTGCTTGGCGCACCAATGCGAAGTGCAAAAGTGTTTTCCTGCTGTGTTAATAAGATTTATGCTGATTTATGCTTTGTGCAGGAGAAAATATTTACGTGATAAATGTGTGTTGCAACGTGCTATCGCTTAGCACGCCAGTTCGATCAGAAGAATTTTCCCGAAGTTTGAAAGAATTTTATAGTGCGTGTTGGTGCGATTAAGTCGTGATCGTCGAGAGTTTCACAAAGTGTAAGAGTGGAAATTTTCTGTTTTGTCTAGCGGAGTGCATATCACGTGCACGTCAATTCGTTTAAAAGGATCGTTTATCAGCGGCAGCAGTATGGCAGCATGGTCGTAGAACCGTTGGTATTCTGGGACATCGGCGGCATGATACAGCTAATTGGCGTAAAGTTGTCGTAAGTTATTCTTTATAATATTACTAGTCGACCCGGCAGACGTTGTTCTGCGTAGTAGGCGAAAATGCTTATGTGAAATTTCCATACGAATCCTGATTTTAGTTTTTCACGATTTGCACAACCTTACTCGGAATTTTTGCATGAACATATTTGCCGAAGGAATGAAGAAAATCCATCCAGCCGTTTTCGAGTCATGCGGATACGAACACAGACCATTTCATTTTTATATATATAGATGATCTTAATATATGCAATATTTGGTTTATGATCTTTATTTTGATTATAGGGTGATTCTACACAATATTGGTATTACACGAGCATGCAAATGCATGCTTTGCTTGCTATGGTGTGTGTATGGCGAATCAATAATTTTTCATCGGTGGTCTAGTTACTGCCGCTTTTCTCTTACAAGCAGGAGATCGTGGGTTCGATCCCAGGCTCGTTCCTATTTTTTAAAGTGGCACGGACTATATCCACTTCCTTGGTGAATCCTCGACCTATGCTTCAGTTTATCTACCCTACCCAATTAACAAAACTTCCTTTCCGTGGTAATTGTGGAGATGCAGAGGTATTCTCGGTCTCTAGTAGCTACAATAAATCCACACTAACATTCTTCTCATTTTTCAACTGACTGCAAGAACTTGGCCGCAGCTCCATTATTGATCTCAATTTGTTATCTGCTTAAACGTGTACTTTGAGAATAGGTGGTAAATCCTAACCTCTATTCACTTGGATCGTAGTGTAACCATTTACATGTACAGTTAAGTTAAGCTAAAACAAAATTAATAAACCGCCTTGCGGTAATGGTACTTTCTCGTGTAATAAATACACTATGTAATAAATGCATGAAGTGTTATACATTAGAGAGATCCAAGTAGCACTTCATGGGAATATATTCCATTTTTTCATCAATCCACATCTATATGCGTTTATAAAGACAGAAGACAGAATCACCGGATGTCGCACAGACTGAACTCTTAACATCTAGACAACTGACGTCACTAACCACACGGCCACGAAGCCCATAATTGTGCTTATTATGATACGTGGCAGCAACATCTAAAAAACCCTAATTGAACCACCTACTGATGATGATGTATTTCTCTCTTATTCAAAATAATTGATAAACATGTAAGAGAAGTCTCTAATAACACTAATAGGTAAAAAGGACTTATTTTTCACCTTCGCTTAAATTGAAAATTTTGCATTGTAAAGATTGCTGCCGAATGTAAATTTATTGCAAGCAAATCGGCTTAGGTTAATTGCCCGAAAAATCAGTGAGATTTTTGCACAAGTTTTGCTTATAAAAGAATATTCTAGCCTTTACTCTTGAGCCCATAGTGCGATCGGATCGATTTTTTATATGACTTAGGGGAAACTGGGGTAAAACAACCTTTTGGCATTTTTTACGGTGTTCCAGGAATATTTTTAAGAATGTTTACTACTGGAGTGCCCGAAAAATGATTAGGATTTTTTTGCACGGGTTTTACATATAAAAAAATATTTTTGCCGTAACTTTTGAGCCCATGGTGTGGTCGATTTTAAATAGGAAACAATGGATCAGGATTCTTCGTCGAATGCAACTTGTTGCGACTAAAAAATTAAGGATAAATGCCCGAAAAAAAGGGGTGAGATTTGTTTGTGCACACACAAACCCCAAATGACCAAATTTTCAAAAATAACAAAGCTACTTTTTTCTGGAGGTATGTTGTTTAGGCGATTATCTGACGCATATTTTTCGTTGCGACTAAAAATAAGCGAAGCAGTAGATTTTTTTATGAGCGGTGATACGACTATAATTTGATGTCTTTATACTATGTTCGCACTACGGCCTGAATAACATGTTATTTAAATTATCAACAATAGAAAGCTCATCAAGATAGCCGAATAACATAAGAAGGCTTTAGTGCGAAACCAGTATTAAATGTATTTATTGAGAACTAAGATCTAACTGTCAATCGTTTAGTTGATTGCAGCGCCGCACTCTAGCTAGCTAGCACTTTAATAAAGAAATCAATAATAATAATAGGGGAAAAGACAGCTTTGGCAGGTTTTGTACTATTATTGTCAGGTTGGTTTTTGTCGACTAAATTTTATGAAATTTGGCCAAAATTTCTTTGATATGCAAAGAATATTTAGGCCAAATTTGAGCATAATAAAAAAAAACCCTGACAATAATAGCACAAAACCTGCCAAAGCCGTCATTCCCCCTAATAGATGCATTTAAGTTCGAGCTTGATGGCTTTCTCCAGAACACATGAAAACGTTGTATTCTAATAATACTTCAACTTTCCCGGCAAAATGTTCAATCTTCATAAATATAAACACAGCTGATCTAAATACAAATCGATTCATGAGAAGTCCATCCGTTTTGGAGTTATATTGCCTCAAAGGAATCATTTTTATATATTTAGAATAGAAAAGCAGCTTGTAAGAGCTTATATCGATGTGCTTCAGTAAAGGTGTGGGCCAAATAATGTAAACATTCACTTGTCATAAGACGAGTTTGTACAATCCCATTGAATTACACCACTTAATTGTATCTTGACAGATACGTATTTCGACCTCAACAGTAAGGCCGTCTTCAGTGTCTCGTACTTGACTCAACTTAAGTGGTGGAATTCAATGGGATTGTACAAACTCATCTTATGACAAGTAAAGACATTCCACTAAATGCTCAAAATAATTTTCTTAACAAAATGTAAACATTGCCACCCACAGTAGTGGGTGGGCGTAGTGAAACGTCACGTCTGTTATAAAAATTGTACTGAGTATACCAGACGTGACGTCACATTCGGTCGCCTTTGGCCATCGTCGGCAACCCAGCTGAGAGTTTCTCCCTCAAAAGAAAGAATTTTCGTTGAACAAATACTACTTTAGGGTGCCCACACAAAAGATATTTTAGTTACTCGATAAAGATTGTCGCTTCGGATCCCTTTGTTCTGCTGTCCGGAACATGTTGGGTACCAAGCTGTCAAATCGTATGGATTTTCCTTCTTTGACATTTAGTTCCCATATCCTCGCCAGCAAAAGATGTTCCGGACAGCGACGACAGCGACAATCTTTATCTGGTAACTAAAATATCTTTTGCCCACACCTGTAGTCAAGCACATCAAGATCGTACTATAAACTTTGCATCGCGTGAGTTGCAACATCGATTTTGCGCGTACTCGCTCTCTCTAGCTAGACCATGGTAGCTCACTACCCGAAGCAATTAACACGAATGAGGGTGGAGAGCGCAGAACCAACGCTCACCGACTTTCTGACTTTTCAGACAAGAGGGGCTTCATTTTATAACAGTAATAACTTTCAAGTTAACCGTGACCGAGTGGATAGCGTACACGCATCAATCTGGCGGTTTTGTTGATGCTCTTGGTTCGAATCCAAGAGAGAGCCATGGGAGGGGGGAAGGGGGTGGGGCATTTAAAACCGTTTGGTTTACTATTTTTGTACACACAGTTGATAGCTGGGAGGGAGATTCAGATTCAAAAAATATGAATGTCAGTGCAGACCTAACTTTAGTTGTCATGAAACGTCACCGCAGACCTAGCTGAAAATGTTTAATGAATGGGGAGTATCGATACTGATCATTTGCTTGAAAACTATAAAAAGCAGAAAATTATATTGAATCAATCTATATTTGAAACGACGGTTGTTGAACAAAAAAAATGCCTAATACAATCGAGCTGTGAAACTCATTTGAAAATGATGTCCATTGTATAGAAAAAAGGAGACGTCTAGGATACATCTTCTTGCAATGATTCCCTTTGCTTAACGCTTATTAATTCATTATCTGCATCGCTCGTTTCACGTTTTTCAAAGTCAACCCAATCCGCAGCAACAGTAAATTGTTTTTTTCGTAATCTTAATCGTGAATAGTCGGGTTTTGACGATTTGAAAAAATCTGTAAAGTGTTCGTCGTCCGAATCTGGCATATATGGTGAAAACATGGAAGAGAGATTCGCAACTTCCGTCTTTTCCCCCGCCCGTTATTAAACAAGCTACTTCGAAATGCAAAAGAAAACAAAAACACATTTGCCAACATGAACAATCAATCCTTGCCAACCTTGCCAACCATTTCTTTAAGTTAAAATTAATTTCTTCAAAATTCTTCATATCCAATTTCCAATTCATAAAGAATTTTAAATTACTCAAAAATTGCAAAGGATCAATTCCAAAATATCGATACCGTTAAAACGGTTAAAACGATATGATTTTTCACCGTTATACTTTATCGATATGTCAGAATTTTTGATAAGAACTTTAATTTTAGATTCTTCAGAGGAACTTCGCGTGTTTTCTTTGATGCAGATTTTTATTTATTTATTTATTTATTTGCTTAAGGCCAGTATCGACTTAAAAAGTAGAGAGGTTACGGAATTTTGTTCAATATTACCAAGAGGAATTTTGACAACTGATCTGCATGGAGCAAATTGTCACTTTTACTTACGGAATAATCGAGCAGAATATTTTTCCGAAAGTAAAGTGACAGCTCCCATTACTTTGCGTAGGAACCTTACAAATACCAATTTTGTTTTTTGTTCTTTTCATGTGGATACTGCTGTAAGAATTTTGTTTCGATTTTTTACTTTTCCGATTCAGTGAACGGAATTGACAGTTTGATTGAAATAGAAAAAGAAATTTCTTTTGAACACGATACCAACCTTAAACCTTAATCGATAATCGAACCTGGAAGAAAGAATACTGTAGAGATCTTAATCATTAGACCACAATGTAGTTTTGATTGGTAATTGGTAAACATTCTATCCCATATAATTTTTATTCAAATATAATCAATATGTAGGGGAATTATTTTCCTTATCCCAAAACATCAATTACCGGCAATGTCCTTGTGAAATGGTTCTTCATGACGACAAGGCTATTCCTTCATAATCAAAAAGCTAATGTCGTTTCATTCAATAAATTTTTATCTCAAAAATATAAACTTCCGGAGATAAACAAACGCCAAAATACCGATGATTCGATGAACAAAAAGGGATAAAGGTGTAGTGGTGATCATTTATGAAATTATTTGCCAAAATATATCATTGCGTTGATATCGTACTTTATTAGAAATCAGATAACGTTTGCACATGTCGTTATTTCGAAGTGGAAATTTATATCATTATTAGGAATAAATTAGTGTGAAGAAATATCGACAAAAATATTAAATTTTATATAATTGACTTTGAATGTTTTGGTTGTTGAGTTGGTTGAGATAGATGCTGTCTCTTGTCAGTATTTGTTCGTATTTTATTTATATTGTCGATGCAGATAAAATCAAGAACATTTATGAACTTGTCTTAACTACGTCGCTCGACTGAAACGTCGCTGGTCGCTGGCGACCCTTTCCAGTAAGTGCTCCAGCGACGCAGGCAAATTCAATGCGTCGCTACAGCACCAAACTGGAAAGCGCTCGCTGGTTGAGCGACGCGACGGTCCAGCGACGTTCCAGCGATGACCCGCATAGACAATACTGAATTTAATCCGCCGCATTTTGTGATTCCCTCCATAGGGAAGCGAAAAACGACTATGTTCCGTACACTTCTTAATTCGATACTTCGGGAAAGAGAGTTTTACGAGACACTTCATATTTCAAATTCCCGCACTCGGAACGTGTTATGCAACTCGAGAAAGTCACGCACCGGCTTCAATGAAATCAACGAAAACATCGATGACACGCAAAACAAAAATTGGTCAGTCCGTGTGACGCTTGCTTTGGTATATTTTGCTCGTCGATAATTTTCTTGCGTCATGACGTTTGATTTTATTGTTATTTCGTGTGTAGTATCTGGATCTCCCTCCCAGGTTGATAGTAACTATCATACTGAGACCTATGTAGGCGAATCTGAGTTTCAATTAGCTAAAATAGACCAAAACAAATTTTTGCTTTAGTAGAAAGCTTCTTAGTTGTCGACTAAGCGTGACTAATCAGGACGGCAGGGCTGTACGAGAGGAATAAGCACCATGCATATTTGTGTCCTCTTCCGTTATCAAGCTAAATGGAATCGGGAAGATTGTGTGGGTTAAATTTATATTGCTGTACACGATTCATATACTTGTTCTAGAGGGAGCCAACGAGATTCGTTTGGATGTATTGATCGAAACCAAATAAACCGACTTAATGCAATGAGCTGTATTAACAAGTATGACATTCTCTGATCGGTTTGAATGCGAGATTTGATACAAAATGCTTAATACAAAGAAAGTCACACAGAATTGTTTTGGGTGTAGTCTGTGCTCTTTCTTATAGATTGGGCATGCCATCCAACCAGCCGGAAGGCAGTTCTTCATCCTCCCATATTTTCTGGATAATGTTGTGGATCGATTGATGCAGCTGCTCACTTCCGTGTTTGAAAAGCTCGACCGGGATCTCGTCCTTCTGCTGTTTTTCAGCTCGTTTAGAGCGATCTTTACCTCGTTCAGCTTGACCGTCACTGTCTATGTCCATCCTGCTCCTTAATACACCTTCGTTTTCACCTTCAACAAATCTTTGAAGTGCTCCTTCTACCTAGCTGCCACCATAGTTTGGTTTGTCAGCACTTTCCCCTCTCGGTCATTGCACACGGCCAGTCTTATGCCACGCGCAATTAACAGTTGCGTAAAACCTCCGCAAATCATTTCTATTAATGTTCTCCTGCGCTTCAGCTATCACACTCTCTTCGTGTTGCATTTTTTCTGCGGTGGATTCATTCAATCTACTAAAAGCATTTTTCTCGTCACTCGCTGGCATTCCTCGTCAAACCAACCATTTCGATGGCGTTTCCACTGGACAAGTTTGAGGAAAATGGTTCTTAAGCACGACGAAGATAAGTACGATGTTGGGTCATTAAGCCGAAGGCCGTTAGGCCGAAGGTCATTAGGCCGAATGGTCATTAGGCCGAACGGTCATTAGGCCAAATGGCCATTAGGCCGAATGAGAACTGGGGAGTGAGAAGTGAGTAGTGCGCAATGAGGAAGAAGTAGAAAGGAAGAAGGAAAAAGGAGGAAGCAGTAAGAAGGAAGAAGGAAAAAGGAGGAAGAAGTAAGAAGGGAGAAGGAAGAAGGAAGAAGGAAGAAGGGAGAAGCAAGAAGGAAGAAGGAAGAAGGAAGAAGGAAGAAGTAAGAAGGAAGAAGGAAGAAGCAAGAAGCAAGAAGGAAGAAGGAAGAAGGAAAACAGAAGGAAGAAGGAAGAAGGAAAAAGGAAGAAGGAAAAAGGAAGAAGGAACAAGAAAGAACAAGAAAGAAGTAAGAAGAAAGAAAATAGAAGAAAGAAGGAAGAAGGGAGAAGAAAGAAGGAAGAAGAAAGAAGGAAGAAAGAATAAGGAAGAAGGAAGAAGAAAGAAGGAAGAAGGAAAAAGGAAGAAGGAAGAAGAAAGAAGGAAGAAAGAATAAGAAAGAAGAAAGAAGGGAGAAGGAAGAAGGAAAAAGGAAGAAGGAAGAAGGAAAACGGAAGAAGGAAGAATAAAGAAGGAAGAAGAAAAAAGGAAGAAGAAAGAAGGAAGAAGAAAAAAGGAAGAAGAAAAAAGGAAGAAGGAAAATGGAAGAAGAAAGAAGGAAGAAGAAAGAAGGAAGAAGGGAAAAGGAAGAAGGAAAAAAGGAAGAAGGGAGAAGGAAGAAGGAAAACGGAAGAAGGAAGAAGAAAGAAGGAAGAAGAAAGAAAGAAGAAAGAAAGAAGGAAGAAAAAGAAGGAAGAAGGAAGAAGGAAGAAGGAAGAAGGAAGAAGAAAGAAGGAAGAAGAAAAAAGGAAGAAGGAAGAACGAAGATGCAAGAAGGGAGAAGGAAGAAGGGGTGAGAGGAAGAAAGATTTTGTTTTCACTTTTTTCACTTCTTGCTTCTTTTTCTAATTTCTAATGACCATTCGGCCTAATGACCTTCGGCCAAATGGCCTTCGGCCTAATGGCCTGACACCGATAAGTACACCCACCCTATTGGAATCAGCAATAGTGCGACATTGTTGGTAATGTCTTAAAAAGGTTATATTTTAAAAAGGGGTTTTCGGTAAAATATCCCAAACGCTTACATCGATAACATTAGAATTAAAAATAAAGCCAAAAATAAACAAAGCACTGGACCAAGTAGCCTGTCACTGGTTTCCAATAATTGATTTAACTTATTAAAACATCGCGTAAAGTTTTCGAACCCCATTCAAAATCGATGAAATTTCAATTCGAAATTCATCTCACACCATTCACTTTTATAAGCTGATGTTTCTCAGATTTTAAACAGCTAATGGACTAATTTGCATCTAAATATCGCTTCAATTCTCTGCTACCTCCGAACCATGTTTATATTGATCCCAATCAATAGGATTGCCATCGTTTGATTCTCCCTCGATGGCGATGCCAATAATCAAATCTCATTTTAATTCAAACTCTCGCTGTATCCTACAATCAAGCGGAAAGGAGTCCATCATGGATCGACGCCACCACCACCGACCGACCGATCCGATCTGTTTTTAAGCGCATTCCTTAGCGTTTCGTCGCGAACCTCCCAATCCGCGACCACGATGAAGGCCAATAATTAGTACATCAATCCGCCCTTTTCATTAGGGCGCATTATCTCTCCTGGCGGCATGCCGTCGTTGTTGTTGTCGGCGACGCCGGACTGAAGTGCAACAGTCTTGCCATATCATGCCATCCATCGATCGTCGCTCGGATCTTGATACTGCCAGAGTGGGACGGTAAAGCGCCACCAAGCTGCTTCTCTTTTAGCAGCACTATGACGGTGGAATTTCTAAGGTCCACTTTTGACGCGGTCTGAGTGATAGTGATAAGACAACCAGCAGTCTGCAGCGGAGTAAAAGGAGAATTGCCAATCGCGAACGGCAGCAGATTGAAAGCTTTTATTGATTGAAGTCGCGGCTTTCGCAGGGAGCTTAGGATCAACTCTGCCCGGTGCTACCCATATTGAGGATGACGTTTTACTTTTCGGCGTCACGCTGGAAGTGGCTCGTTGTGGGCTGTTGATGGTTGGAGATGAAATGAATGTTATGATGTGGTGGGGATTGATCGGTATTGTCGATTGCAAATTATTGGCTTTAATAATGTTGTAAAAGTTTACCGCTGCCGCCACCAGCGATGATGATCTTTTCAGGGCGGGTGTGGTTAAGTTGGATTCCAATTTAAGTATGAGTCAGTTGTAGATTCAATAATGACAGCAGGAAAAGCCATTTTCATGTTATGTGCAAAATACGATAGAACATAGTTCAGCATCCGTAACTTCGAGAATTGTTGTACTTCAATTATAATCGCCTTATAAAAATTGAGAACTCATGCAGAATTCAAATCTCAATAATCGAAACTAGAATTTATTCCTGCAGGAAAGCATTGCACTTGAGTTCAATCATTCAAAACTATTCAAAATTTAGTCGTTCAATTGAAAGTTTTTCTGTATGAAATTTGAAATTTCCTCCGATTTTACGGAAAGTACAAAAAATAATTAGGTATAATCAAATGCCTATCGTACTTTTGTTTGCTCTCTCCCATTGCTCCTATTGTCAGGGACACTCCACGAACAATACCGGGCCCAAACAAAAAGATCTTAGATCAAAAAACGTTTACGGTTCAACAACAAACCGCCAGAAGCATTGCCCTGGAAACCGCCACGCTGTTAGCAGAAAAATCTTTCCCGATTGAACAGAACTGATAAGCAATAGCCGGCTGCTGGTTGCTCTGCTCACCGTTTGTGCTGCTACCGTTACGCATTTCACCAATAAATGTATGTAAACTAGCCGCTCTACTATAGGTCGCACAGCACACCACCCCTCAAAGGTGCCAATAATCGGAGGACGGACGACTGAGACCGAGGGTGGGACCAACTGCTACTAAAAGGTACCACAGGACAGCCTCAGCGAGAGATCTTCATCAACCAACATCGTCGTCGTCGTCGTCGTCATCATCATCGTCATAATGGAATTATTAGAGATTTTTCGGTCAAGATTGGAAAGCGAGATTAGCGCCTCCCTGATGAGGCTTTTGGAAGCTCGAATCCATTGTTGTTTGGCAGCGCGGACTAAAATGTGCGCTCGCTCCAGTCAAACTACCACGAGCATATGTTTGCATGAAACTGCTGCTGTTTATGATGGGATATTATTAACAGCAATATGAGGGCTTCATTATGCGGATTTGTCTCGTTTAATGAAAATGTGCAAACTACTGGCGAACTTCAAACCCCGTATTTTACATTGTTTGGAGTTGTACAATGCCTAGCGTTCTGAATGATTTGGAAATAGATATATGTAGATATTTTGAATGTTTTCCTGACGAATGCAATTCAGAAACATCAGAGCGAAAAGGAATACATATTTTTTATTTTGTTTATGTAAATCAAACCTTTACTGAAATATAGAAGTGGCAGAAGAGAGTTGGTTTCAATTTGTTAAGTCATGGAAAGTTAAATAACAATTCTTTTTGTTTTCTTTTTTATTATCGTAAATTTTAGTCGGTTGCTGGTTTATCTACAAGAAAAAAAATAGTCGTGGAAAAGCTGCCTCGAATCAGATTCGTAAGGCCCGATTAAGATTTGGATGGAGCTGCGTGACAATTTCAATTGATAAATTTTAAATTTGCCATCCGTGTTTATTGTCCTGTTTTGTATCATGTGCATGTGGATTGTCTGCAATGGGAAAATCTAGAGACAATTCTCATGAAAATGAGAATTACAGTGGATGTGGCCAGTTTAAGAACCAATTTATTTATTTATTATCAGACTAAGGCCGGAGTGGCCTGTGCTGCACATAAAAGTCTTCTCCATTCAGCTCGGTCCATGGCTGCACTTCGCCAACCACGCAGTTTGCGGAGGGTCCGCAAATCGTCCTCCACCTGATCGATCCACCTTTCCCGCTGTGCACCTCGCCTTCTTGTTCTCGTCGGATCGTTGTCGAGAACCATTTTCACCGGAATACTGTCCGACATTCTGGCTACGTGCCCGGCCCACCGCAGTCCTCCGATTTTCGCGGTGTGAACGATGGATGGTTCTCCCAACAGCTGATGCAACTCGTGGTTCATTCGCCTCCTCCACGTACCGTCCGCCATCTGCACCCACCATAGATGGTACGCAACACTTTCCTTTCAAAAACTCCCAGTGCGCGTTGGTCCTCCACGAGCATCGTCCAGGTCTCGTGTCCGTAGAGAACTACCGGTCTTATAAGCGTTTTGTAGATAGTCAGTTTGGAACGGCGGCGAACTCTATTCGATCGGAGCGTCTTACGGAGTCCAAAGTACGTACGATTTCCAGCCACTATGCGCCTCCGAATTTCTCTGCTGGTATCGTTATCGGCGGTCACCAGTGAGCCCAAGTACACGAATTCTTCAACCACCTCGATGTCGTCACCACCGATAGAGACTCGTGGTGGGTGGCTTACATTGACCTCTCTTGAGCCTCTTCCTATCATGTACTTCGTCTTCGACGTGTTGATGACTAGTCCAATCCGTTTAGCTTCGCTTTTCAGTCTGATGTAGGCTTCCTCCATCCTCTCAAAGTTACGTGCCATGATATCAATGTCGTCGGCGAAACCAAATAACTGGACGGACTTCGTGAAAATCGTACCACTCGTGTCAATCCCTGCCCTTCGTATTACTCCCTCCAAAGCGATGTTGAATAGCAGACACGAAAGACCATCACCTTGCCGTAACCTTCTACGCGTTTCGAAGGGACTCGAGAATGACGCTGAAGCTCGAACTACGCACATCACCCGATCCATCGTCGCCTTGATCAATCTCTCAGTTTATCCGGAAATCCGTTTTCGTGCATTAGCTACTATAGCTGGTCCCGATCGATTGTATCATATGCGGCTTTGAAGTCGATAAACAGATGATGTGTGGGCACGTTGTATTCGCGGCATTTCTGCAATACCTGACGTATGGCGAACACCTGGTCCGTGGTAGAGCGTTCACCCATAAATCCCGCCTGGTACTGCCCCACGAACTCAGAACTGCAATTGGTGTTAGTCGGCGGCATAAAATTTGGGAGAGTACCTTGTAGGCGGCGTTCAGCAATGTGATTGCGCGGTAGTTGCTACAATCCAGCTTATCGCCCTTTTTGTAGATGGGACACACGACACCTTCCATTCACTCCTGCGGCAGAACCTCATCCTCCCAAACCTTGGTAATCACCCAGTGCAGCGCTCTAGCCAGTGGTTCACCGCCGTGTTTAAACAGCTCTCCTGGTAGTTGGTCAACTCCAGGGGCTTTGTTATTTTTCAACCGGCCGATCTCCTCCTGGATTTCCTGGAGATTCGGAGCCGGAAGTCGCATGTCCTGCGCGCGTGCTCCTAGGTTCATTACCATACCGCCACCGTTGTCTGTCATATCGCCATTCAGGTGCTCTTCGTAGTGCTGCCGCCACCTTTGGATCAGCTCACGCTCGTTTGTAAGAAGGTTCCCGTTTATGTCCTTACACATATCGGGCTGTGGCACGTGGCCCTTACGTGAACGGTTCAACTT
Source organism: Armigeres subalbatus (assembly GCF_024139115.2). Taxonomy (NCBI): domain Eukaryota; kingdom Metazoa; phylum Arthropoda; class Insecta; order Diptera; family Culicidae; genus Armigeres; species Armigeres subalbatus. The sequence goes on along the minus strand of NC_085139.1, from coordinate 52,551,214 downwards.
CTCATAGAACTTTCGTGCGTTATTAGCGTGGTACAGTTCCTCCGTCTCTTTACGGTCTCGATCTTCCTGCTGGCGCTTTTTCCTCCAGAAAATCGAGTTTTGTCTGTTCCGCGCCCGTTTGTATCGTGCCTCGTCCGCCCTCGTGCGGTGTTGCAGCAATCTCGCCCATGCTGCATTCTTCTCCTCAACTAACTGCTCACATTCGCCGTCATACCAGTCGTTTCTCTGATCCAGAGCCAACGTGCCTAGTGCGGCGGTTGCGGTGCTCCCAATGGCGGATCGGATATCTCTCCAGCCGTCTTCAAGAGATGCTGCGCCTAGCTGCTCTTCCGTTGGGAGTGCCACTTTCAGCTGCTGCGCGTAGTCTTGGGCTAGTCTACCGTCTTGTAGCCACCCACTGTTTAGCCGCGGCGGACGACTCCGACGCGTGTTGATCACCGTCGAGAATTTTGAGCGCAGACATACTGCAACGAGGTAGTGGTCGGATTCAATATTCGCACTGCGGTAAGTGCGTACGTTCGTGATGTCGGATAAGAATTTACCGTCGATTAGAACGTGGTCGATTTGGTTTTCCGTTACTTGATTAGGTGATTTCCATGTGGCCTTGTGGATATTCTTACGGGGGAAGAAAGTGCTTCGGACTACCATTCCGCGGGAGGCTGCAAAGTTTATGCATCGTTGGCCGTTGTCGTTCGATACGGTAAGCAGACTATCCGATCCGATGACCGGTCTATACATTTCCTCCCTTCCTACCTGAGCGTTCATGTCACCGATGACGATTTTGACGTCCCGCAGTGGGCATCCATCGTATGTCTGCTCCAGCTGCGCATAGAACGCTTCTTTCTCGTCGTCGGATCTCGGATCTTGCGTTGATTGGCTGCCACCCAATCACGCGTTGGCGCATCTTTCCCAGAACTATGAAGCCGGTACCCAGCTCGTTGGTGGTGTCACAGCTTTGGTAGAAGGTAGCCGCTCGATGCCCGCTTTTCCACACTTTCTGTCCTGTCCAGCAGATTTCCTGCAGTGCTACGACATCGAAGTTGCGGGGATGTAATTCATCGTAGATTATCCTGTCGCAACCTGCGAAGCCTAGCGACTTGCAGTTCCATGTTCCAAGCTTCCAATCGTGATCCTTTATTCGTCGCCTAGGTCGTTGTCGATTGTATGTATCGAGTCGTATTATCTTCTATGTCGTTCGTAATAGTTGTTTTTAAAGGCTGCTTATTGGGCCTGCGCAAACCTCCTGTCTCGTCGGAGGGCCGTCGTGTCAGGCTGTTTAGCGTCCCACCTAACACCAGGACTTGGGCTTGTGCGCTTTGAGCGGCACACGGTCGCTTTGGTAGGGCCTTCTTGCGGATACATGCAGCTTTTTATGGAGGTTTAACAGGGCCCACTGTCAAACCCCACCACATCCTAGGCAAGCCCCACAACTCGCAGATGGCCTGGGGAGGGATCGTCAAGCCCTTGGACATAGTCCCTACTGCCCCCCACCACTAGGTGTTCCAATCTGCCAAATTCACGATTCAGCCATCTTGGATTTTAGTATGGGAGAGCCAGCCGGTTTGTTTTCGTTTTGCACTGAAAATGAATTTTTCACTCCGCCTTCTTCTCTTCTACAAACTTAAAAGATTGGAGCACCTAGTACTCTATTCATCTTGGTTTGAACCTTCTTTTGGTTGTTGTTGTTAGTGTTTGGGAAGGCATTGTGAAAAGAAAATAGGTTCGGGTGACTGTCGGACAGCAGCAGCGAAGCCAAATGAAATTTTTACGCAAGGTTTGGTTGCGTGAGCTATTGATCACATAGCGCATTATGGATTGAAAATCGGTTTTTTTTCAGAATATCCGTTTGTGATTAGAAAGGCGCATTATTGAAAACAAATCGGTTCTTTTCAGAACCATCATTTATCATATAGCCATTTTTCAAAGTGCACATGATAATCGCTTGGCAATAGCATAAATTTTCCGTCGTTGAGCAACGCTACAAAATGGCGTCCATCGCGTTTCAGCGACAAATCATCGAGTGGCTGATGCTGGCGTCAGTAACAGTCAGGTGAAATTTTCTCTCAAGATTCAGATTTTGATTTTGTTGCTTGGAATGATTGAAAAACCACATTTTATTGTCAATCCACAAAGTTCGTTACGCTTCTAGGTGGAGGGGAGGTTCAGAGTAGCGTGACGATTCATACAAAAAAAATGAGGTTCAATACAAAAAGTGTAACGAAGGAGAGAGCCAAGGAGAGGAGAGGCCAACTGGCTGCTTTGTAGCCGGCTCCGGAAGTCCCTGAGGGACCCGGGATAGCGGCCAATAATTGAATCAGTTTTGACCAGGCAATATGGGTTACAAACTTCTTCTTATTCTTAATTGGATATACATACCCCATTGGGACATTGCCACCTCGCAGATTTGTGTTCGTTCATTGGGCTCTTCCTCAGTTATTAACTGCAAGGTTTCTCAGCCGTTTTTACATTTGTATGGGGCTAACACGATGATACTTTTATGCCCAGGGAAGTTTTCAAACCAAAAAAAAATTCTAGACCGGATCGGAAATCGAACTCTGCCACCCTCAGCATGGTCTTGGTGTTATTTTTTGTGGCTCTGGAAGTCCCCGGGGGATCCGGGATAGTAGCCTAAGATGAAATCAATCCCGACCGATACGAAACACATTCATTCGAAAACAAATTGATTTATACTTTCGAAAGCACAAAAGAAAACTAATCATCCGAATCCGCGTCCGTTATGAAAATCGTTCAATCACTCACTCAGTCCGTGGGGGTACGAATATTGCCTGATCCAGACTAATTCCGTTATTGTCCGCTATCCCAGATCCCCAGGGACAAAACCAGCTACAAAAAGGCCAGTTGAATTGAAAACAAAAATGTCATATTCGCAATGTCATTTGAAAAACGATACTCATATTGTATGGTCCGAATTGGATCCCCAATCCGAACCTCCCGACGCACTCATCTGCTGTAATACATGATGCCTGGAAATAGTGACAATTATTTTGTGTGAAATTGAGGAAAATTATCTCGTTTGATTCGACAAATCTCATTGGCCATATTCCCCTTGGAATTTTACAAAAATTTATTATCAATTTTTTTTTAATTCCCCTTGAAAATTTTGAGCAATTTGTTGAGGAAATTACCATGAATAATTTAGTGTAGAAAATCTGGAGAATTTCCAGTGAAAATTTCGGTTAATTTCTCTCGAAAATTTTGAATCATTTTCCATGAAAACTACAAAGGCTTTCCCGCGAAAATCGCGAAAAAATTTATTATGGAAACTCCCGTGATTTTTTTTATTAATTTCCTTTGGAAATTCCAAATAATTCTCATTGATAATCACTAATACACCGACCCCACAGATATGGGTCACTTTGAAATAATAATTAGTCACTCCAATTTGCATGTTGATTAAATGGAAATTACTCATATTAGTGTGCGACCTTGGATTGTGGGGTGGTCAGTATTGTAAATAGCCATAGAAACTCCGAAATAAACCACGGGCATTCTGAAAAATTCCAAGCAGAAATGTCGAAGAACTTCCGTTGCTGTGCTGTAGTGCTGTATTGATTGTTTTCTAGAAAAACAAAAAAAAGGCATTTTTGAAAACCTCGTGCAAGCCCAACAACATTTGGATTTTTAATGGTCTTGGAGAACGAACAATGATTTTCAAATACAACTGTTACTTTGAAGATCGGGCCACGGGAAGCAGCCGTTTGACCGAAGGTCAATTAGTCGAAAGCCATTTGGTCGAAGGTCACTAGGCCGGAACCGAAGATTAAGCCATTAGAACATTAACCGTTCAGTACGCGCGTGGTCCTGGAACGCTCATGCGAGCTCGCTCGTGTTGTGTACCGCAAGCGATGTTTTTTCGTTGGTGTTACAAAATACAACAGACGTGCTCGAGTGTTAACAAACCATCCGCCTGGCTGTAATTTTATTCGGCCGAACTGGCCGAACTAATTTTATCAAAAATACATACTGTTTAACCGGAATGGTCGTTTGGCAGAAAGGGCCTTTTGGTTGAACGGAAATGTCGTTTGACCGAATAACTCACATGGCTTGGCTTGTTTGGACAAACAAATGATAGGGGAAGGTGGGAAGACTTGATCCACGGGGAGACTTGATCACCCCCTGTTTTATCGAGAACTAAAGTAGTTTTGCTCTAGCGTATTTTTTAGTATAGATCCTCTAGACAAATGATCTTTATGTGGTGAATTATTTTTTGGATTGACAACCTTAATTATTCTGCAGGGTTTGTATGTTTTGACCTTCCTAAAAAAAAAATTTATCGGCCACGCAAAATTTGAACAACTTTTCATAACAATGACCAAAGTCTTTCGTTTTTTCACAGCAACAAGCCATAAATATGCTTATTGATATGTACTGATGAAAATGTCAACATTCCATCAAAGTCTTGGAATATTTGGATTTCAAGTTCTTGCCTCAATATGGGGACACTTGATCCCCCGTTAGTCACCCATACAAAAATTTGGCGAAAAAATTCAAAAAAATATAAATCTGTTCTTAGGCTTCTATTTTTTTGTAGATTTGACGGATTTGATGAAGGGTTGGCAGGAAAAATGATTTATTGCGTAGATCTCATAGAAAGGGGATCAAGTCTCCCCAAATTTTCAAATTGCATGTGCTGTCGAATTAAATTACAAAAATCGTTCATGTATACGCACAGCAATTCGATAATTCCGCGTATTTTGAAGGAAAAATATTTAAAAAATCTGAGGGCACCTTTCTAATTTTATTAAAGCAAGTTCTTGGAGAGGGATCAATTTCCCCCGAATATTTTCAAAGTCGATTTTTTACAGCACTCCAAAAAAACGATTGTGTAACAAAAACAACAATAATTTAAGAACTGTCATACATCAGTAAAGATAAATACTATATTTCTCAGAGAGTCTGTGTGGAAATCGCGTATGTTTATTTATTTTTGTTTGTGATACATCGGAAATCAGAAAAGGGGTTCAAGTCTACCCAGTCTCCCCTATAACCAACAAAAATACTCGAGCTAACAGGTCGCTTGACAGAATTTTAGTCGAAACAATCATTAAATGATTGGCCGTTTGGATCCATAACATATTACAGTGTTGACACGATTTTTTCACTCTCCGATTATGTCTACCCCAGATTTTATCACATTTTCGACATGGTTTTGTCACGTCCCGATTTAATTACGTTTCAATCCGATTTTGTCCCCCCAAAAAAATTAAAAATTTTGGTCGTATTTTTATTTGTGTCAATAATACCTCCCACAGCAATGATTTCAATGAAATAATTTTCACCGCCAACGGTTTATTATGAATAATTTCTGAGTGCCTGTCTAGGGCTTTGTAAGTTTTTCAACAAGAAATAACGGGTACCATTTATCGCATTTTGCCTTTCCAAGGCAATTAAACAATTGAAAATAGAAAAAAAAAACTTAATTTGTTGCATTCCTTGTTTTTCCACCGCAACATTCATCAGGGAAGGATGAAATCTGGATATCAGATAGCAGAACGTTTCTCCTGAGCTTACGATTTGGTACGGATGAGTTTGACAAAAAAGTGTCTCTTTTATTGGTTTCCGAGACTATGACGAAAAGTCCAAAATGCCTGCCTTAACCCTATTGTATAACTTGTGCATCACAAAACAAATTATGCACAAACCACAGAGAGTAAATCTTAGTTGAAAGTGCTACACTCTGGTTACTAGGTGTGCTGAATATTAGAATGATATCTGATAAATCACTTCTTTTATCCCCGACTCAGTGTTGGTAGAATCTCAAATCTCATCGGCGATTCAAACTATGCGTGGTACAAATCCCATCAGAATCATGGCCCAGAGAATCGCTCATGATTCGAATCACGATTTGCATCATTGTATGTTTTTACGTGTTCTTCAAACAATTGCTAATAAATTAATATAAAAACAAACCATAAGCCTCGATTACGTTTTGACGCTTTTTAGAGCGAAATCATGTTTCGGTGAGTGAGCGAAGCAATGCGATTCTGTCCGAGAAACTCAAGCGCGATGCTCCCTCTACAAAGTCGCAAGCGAGTTGGCTCGTGCATGAAGTCTCGACGATTCAGATTTGAGTATGATTCTAGCAACACTGATCACCGTTCGCATCTCACTTCTCAGTACTCGTTTATCATTTCTTACGTAGAATTTCTCAATTCTCTACGTCTCACTTCCCACTCTTCATTTTCCAATTCTCAATTTGTTTGACTTCTTACTACACGCCCGTGAGAAGTGAGAAGTGGAATTTCTCACTTCTCATTTCTTATTTCTCATTTTCCACTTTCACTCCTCATTTTTACTTCCCATTCGTACTGAAAAAAGTGAGGAGTGAAAGTGAAATTGGGGAGTAATAGATGAAATGTCTCATTTCTCACTTGTTATTCCGCCCTTCTCACTTAACATTGCTCACTTCTCGTTTCTTATTTCTCACTATGAAAAGAAGGAAGTTTGAAGCAGAAATGAGAAATGCGAAATGAGATGAGACGTCTCATTTTTCTCTTTCGTGTCTTACTTCTCATTGCGAGAAGCAAGAAGTAAGAAATGAGAAATAAGATATGAGAAACAAGGAACGAGCAGTCTCTTATCTACTTTTCAAAGTAAGAAGTACGAACAAGAAGTGAAAACTAACGAGTGAGAAGTGAGACGTATTACATCCCACATCTCAATTAACACTTCTTACTTGTTACTTCTTTCTTTTCACTTCGCAGTTAACATTTTTCACAGTAAGCAAAGTATCACAAAAAACAAAATTGTTGTTGGGGACATAGTGATGTGTGATCCTCTCGTTTAATAAACAATGTGCACTCGCTTGACTGTGGATATACAACAAAGAACATGTGAAGATTGGACAAATTAAGCATCCGAAAGATATTCAATTTTCAAAAAAGAGCCACCCGCGGTGGAGGTTAGTACTCGGATTCTGATGGCTTTTCCGCAAACGTGACCTTTAAGTGGTCTTGTTGTGTAGGGGTTTATCACGCTTATCTAGAGAGTAGGCGGTTGAGGGTTCGAGTCCCTCCAATACACGTGGATACTTTTTTGCAAATTTCATATCAATTTGTCCATTTCGAAACATGTCCTATGTTTATGTACAGCCAAGATATTTAACAAAAAAAAATGTGTGCGTAACAAAAACGACTCATAAAACATTTCTCGAAAAAAATTAAAATTCCGTTTCGTATGGTCAAAATTCAAATCCAATTGGACCTTGATTTCGTATCAATTTGAAGTTACGGAAATAGTTTATATGACGTTCCGCTGCTGCTTATTGGCATTACATCCCCCACTGTGACATTTCCGCCTCGTAGCTAAGTGTTCTATGAACTATTAATTTCGACTGTAGTTTAATGATTCGGAGATGGCTTTTCAGTCCAAGCAATGGTGATCGATCTTGTGCCAGGCACTGAATTCCAACGAACGATAAACGGAAAGGGTTTTACCATAAACGCGGTGCTCGAACCGTTCTCGTTTATGTGGGAAAATCCTGACCTCATGACAATCAATGGTTCAGCAGAACCACAGTTGAGGATAAACCTGTAAGAATTGAGTCCCTGAGGAAGGTCCCAAACGGACCGAAACGTTGGACAAGATTAAATAACAGTGTTTTGATTTTGTCAAGACTGAAAAGCCATCTCCGAATCGCTAAGTGTTCTAAGCTAAGTAGCTAGCGTAGCTAAGCACAGTTCTTAACTGCAAGGTTTCTAAGCTAAGTTACCAATTCTAAATTAGTATATCATGAGGCTCGTGTGCAGTTGAAAAAAATTTCCAGTCCAAAAAGTTCCTAGACCGTTTCGTTACGTTTCGCCAGGAAAAAATGTGATATCGCATACCTTTACATTTATTTTTCAAAAAGGCAAAACATAAAATAAAAATAATTATTCGAGGTAATGAACAAAAATATGTCAATCTTGGTGGTTAAAACAATAACCCACACCTTGAGCTGTCCGTTTATCATAAATCATTTGCCCTGAAGAGAATGCCGTAAAACTTTTACGTTCCATTTTATTGTTGAACAGTATTTTTGTTCGTTCCTCATTTGACTTTCTACCATTATAGAATGAATCGTCTTACACCACGCATTTCAAGGAGGAAAAATTTGTCACCCAAAATGTGTTTGCCTATCCTTTTTTATTATGATCGCAACCAACAACCCTGACGTATATAAAAAAAAGTAGAATTGCATGCTCCTGTTTGCTTATTTTTTACTGCTTCGCCCTTTCCATTACCGTTGCTGGGCTCCTCCGTGTACCAGAATGGGGCGCTGCACTGTTGTCCAGCGATCTTATCCCGCCTTGCCGTGCTTAACTTTTGGATTGACCACTCGGGTCCGGTTTGTTTGAATTTCGTAATGCATGCGGTCCACTGCTAAAATTTGTGTATTTTTTGGTTTACTGCCATCAGATATGGTCCGCCCCTTTGGCAGCATCCTTCTTTACGAGTTAGATTTTATTTACACGCACCGCGCCACACAATCCTTCCTCTGAGGACGTCGGAGGTGATGGAATGGATACTTTTCATTTCGACTTTTATGGGGTTTTCTAGGAAAGTCGTAAAATTCAATGGTAGCAACAACTTTTATTGAGATTTTTGACTTATCTGGAATCGCCAATTGGCTTCGTTCAGTTCACTAGTGGAGTCATCTAGCGTTCAATAGGATGGGAAAGCTTTCAAAGAAAATACTTCTAGTTTCTTATTGGACGAAGATGTAGTACAAAAAAGGGAACCACTTCAAAAGCAATCTCATTCACAGCCCGCAAAGCTTTGATCTTACAGGAACTTCTCTTTCATCCCGGCGGAGTCCTTTTTTCTGTGAATGCAGCCGTTTATCCACCATGCTCACATATGCACATACGTATTTGTATTTCTATTATATGTGCCCTTAAACTAACGAGCTGATAACATGTAAAACATGTTTGCACATTACGTTATCTGATTAATATGTGGTTCGTTTCTTTTTCGCCTTCTGGCTGGGCGAGGTTTTCCTCTGCAGCACAGTCTCCACCACACTGAGTTCGTTTTTGATTCATTTTTTTTTTCATTTTGTCGCACATGCAAGCCTTCTGCTAAGAGCCTGGTGGAAAACTAAAAATGCACAGCGTCAACCGAATTCACCGAGGTGCGCTGCGGTATGCGCGGCATAGAGATCGTATTCCTCATATTCCAGGATCGCTTACCCACCAGTCTTCTTGGTGACACAGAGGTCGGATGTTGGGCAAAATCTCATGTTTTTCACTGATGCATCTTGAAATTATTTGAAGCTTATTGCAATACGCGGAAATTATTATAGTTAGGATATTATAATAGCTTGAAACATTCCACTCAACAACGAATTTCGTAATCAATTTAATGTTTTTTTCCAGCTCTCATTTATAGTGCACCTGCTTTGTATCCTCGCCGTCGTTGGTCCTCCAATGCCATGTGTGGCGCGCTCCACTTATTCAAAGACGGTGACGACAACATCGGAGGCACAGGTAAACGCTAATGTTCCGTTGCCGACCGGAGTTCCTTATTTTCCTGTATGGTATCATACATACCTATGAGTGTGTTTTTGCTTGCGCATCTAACAGATTCCAGCCGTGAATGTAGTGGAAGCTGCATATGTGCATAAGGGCGGACCTGATTTGAAAAATATTCAAAAATTTCATCCATGTATCTAAGTTAGGGTTAGGTTAATTAGGCGACGCAATAGCTGTATAACATGGTCACTATTTTGTAAATATTATTTTTAGATTTATTGAATATAATCGTGAAATTGTACATATAATATAATAACCTAATATAAATATTTCCGTTCTATTTATTATTTTTGTTCTCAATGTTAATTTATTTTCTATTTGTAATTATTTATGTTCATTGTTAAATTCACTTGCATCCCATAGTCATTTATGTTTGAGATATTCAGTGTCCCCATTTCCAATAAAATGCACTACTTCAAATCCGCATAGCTTGCATTCAAGTCGCCTTCATTAATTAAAGCGTATGCAATCATTCCCACTCCGCTATAAAACCCGAGGGTCAATCCGAGCATTGCTCTCTTTTAAAAAGTATATAAGAGTCCAAAGATAAATTAAGCGAGACAGGTCATTCAGACGAAAAGGAAAGCGAAAGAGATAGCGCTTTAATCGGTTCACATTCGTGGTTGATGAGAATCGTCGTTTGATCAAGTCGTGCAATTACTTCGGTAATTTCACGTACTTCCGGTCACGAAGCAATAAGTCCTCACTTATTCTGAGGGCTTCAAGAACTTCTACTCGTCCATTCTGACCTGGACCGTGGAAGAGGCGAGAGTGCGTGATAATTGTTTAGTGTCGCGGTGTGTTTTATCTGGTAATTTATTTCAAATGTGAGAAGTCTTTAAGATTAAATTAAATGTTACTTTCTGTTCCTTCAGTGTAGCCAAAGTTATTGACCTTTGTCAAAGGTTACGTGCGGTCAAATTGTGTGTGCGATTCAGTAAAAGAGAAGGTAATTAGTGAAATTGATTGTGTGGAGTTATTTTTTGTTAAATGTGTCGAACAGCCGTTCGACGGCTTTTTATTTAGGAATCGCTTCTAGCGATCCACGGCCCATACTCGGCACACCGCATCCACAAGCCAAACGCGACTCTCGACCCCACGCTTCAGCGCACAGAAGTCCCGGTTTGAGGGGAAAGCCGGAAGGGACCATCGTTCCGACAGAGTGGCCATCGAAAGCCTTTTTTCTTCGCTACGACCCGTAGCGCGACAGCATCAAGCCTTCGACGATCCCCATCGTCGTCATCTGCGCCATCTTTTGTCGGTGCGCGCGTCTCAGTACCAGTTCGGGACCATCCACCGTCTGGGAATTCCCGTTGCGCAGCAGTCCATCGTTTTGGAACAATCGTCGCCGTAGTCTACGAGAGAACTCCGCCATCGCCGCATTTGGCACGGTTGCCGCAATACATCGCCTCCATCGACGGCCCGCCGGTAAAATTCTGCTTTACCATCAGCATTCGTCCGCTGCCGGACAAAGGGTACCGTGAGTACAAGCCAAACAAATAACAATACGCATGCGTTAAACTCCACACACTAATCCCGAGCTCGAAGATCGACGATGGTCGATAGTAAAAGTTAGACGTCGATAGAAGCCAGAAATCCGCACACACACAGTAGGGAAAACTAGATTAGGAAAGAAGAAGAGAAGAAGGAACACAAAACATGAATAAAACCTAGGTTAAACTAAAATTGAATAAAGCCCAAAAATGTTTTTTGTTTGTGTTATACTAAAGCTGTAGTTTGTAATGTGTTAGCGCTTTCCCTGTAACAGTTTTTTGTCTTCGAGATTTCTCACGTTCGCGTCGTTCTACCTAGTTGTTTTCTTATGAAAACTCATATGTGAATATGTACGTTATGTGGAAGATATTGATTTGGAAAATGTATTGGAGGTAACCACTTTCCCTTCGATGGGACTCAGACCCATGACCCTACAGTACGCTAGACTGGTGCTTTAACCAACTAAGCTACGAAGGACCTCCGTCGGCCTTCGCAACCTAGCGGCTACTGAACGAGCTCGAGATTCCCAAATTGGACGCATAGTCAAATCACTCGCAATCCATTTCTCAAGCCAATACTTCCACATGTGTATTGTACACGTCCACATTAGAGGAGCGTGAGTATTTAGAATGTCTGGCGGCTATACACATTCTTCATCAGCAACGGTAGTACGGTAGTACTGGCTTGAGAAATGGATTGCGAGTGATTTGACTATGCGTCCAATTTGGGAATCTCGAGCTCGTTCAGTAGCCGCTAGGTTGCGAAGGCCGACGGAGGTCCTTCGTAGCTGAGTTGGTTAAAGCACCAGTCTAGCGTACTGTAGGGTCATGGGTTCGAGTCCCATCGAAGGGAAAGTGGTTACCTCCAATACATTTTCCAAATCAATATCTTCCACATAACGTACATATTCACATATGAGTTTTCATAACATTGTAAATTAACGTCCAAGTCGGGTGGTTTAATCCCCGGAAATAGGCAATTACCTTTGATTGAACTAGTTATTTTCTGTTTCTTTTTGTACGCCAGGATAGACTGCCTGGGAAATCAGTCTCTCCACTCACGTGTCTGAAGCGGCTGGTAATTTCTGAATTAGAGAAGTCTTCCAATGATGATACGCGTGAGTGGTGTCTTTGTGTACTGCTAGAACGACGGTTAGCACCAACCATTTTTGTGAAGTGCTTAGGGCGCTACCTAAGTTGGTGAAATCTCGAGTAGGTTTTTTGTTTGAATTCCTGTTTCGTCCCCTAAATCGCTATTTGGACTCTTATACATAAAATCCGCTCTGAGTTGGGTTTCTTGCCGGGCAAACAAACCTCGACAGACGGTCCTCTTCGGAGGTGGCGCTTAAGCCGTCTGTTTTTGGAGTCGGGAACGGGACGGGAAAAGGGGAAAAACCTTTAGCCGCATTTGCGTGCTATAAACATAAATAGTCTTTGTCTCCACCAAATTTCCTCAAATCCTGCCATGATTCTTAAGTTGTTAAAAAACTGAGTTAGCACTTTTGAACCTTTTTTAAATTTGAACTACCCTAATGTTCATGCCTTTTCCCCACAAGCTATCGTTTTGTATCATCATTTTTCAGAGAAGGTTGAACGCGGAAGGCACCATAGGTGATAGAGACAGTAGCATGCATGGAAAACGGCATGGCATAGATATTGAGACAGATACCCGACACTAATGCATCCTTCATGGCTTCCCACCCTTTCAGCAGTGAGGTGTGTGGTTGTATGGAATAGGAAGCCTTCCCAAACGAAGAAGAAACAGTTATAACTGAATTAAGATTTATTTTAATTGCACTTGTCATCTGAGCAGGAGGGAATTTGCAACACGCAGTCATACAGGTTTAGTTGAGCTGATTCGAATAGGATAAGGAGGATTTCTGGATTCTGAATGCTTCCTATTACGACTGGCTAGAGAGCAAGATGATTGTACGATCTCTTCTGGAATTCCGGTTATAATAATTATTCCAGAGATTACAAATTGTTATTCGGAACATAAAAGAAGGAACATATTAAGAAAGTGTTCACAATTTTTCAGTTCTTAGAGATATTTTAAGATAAAGATACTTTCTTAGCTACATCTTTGATCTTCTATATCAGCGTTTCTCAACCTTTTCCTTGAGAGGTACCCCCTATTTTTATCGCCGTAATGGAAATAAGCGTAAATAACAAGATATATGAAAAACAGACCTGAAAACTAAACTAACGGAATATATGTTTTAAATTTTCGTTAATTCCGTGAGCCTCTTGAAAGGAGGCTTCCGAGCCTCTTGAAAGGAGGCTTCCGAGCCTCTTGAAAGGAGGCTTCCGAGCCTCTTGAAAGGAGGCTTCCGAGCCTCTTTAAAGGAGGCTTCCGAGCCTCTTGAAAGGAGGCTTCCGAGCCTCTTGAAAGGAGGCTTCCGAGCCTCTTGAAAGGAGGCTTCCGAGGCTCTTGAAAGGAGGCTTCCGAGCCTCTTGAAAGGAGGCTTGAGCCTCTTGAAAGGAGGCTCTGAGCCTCTTGAAAGGAGGCTTCTGAGCCTCTTGAAAGGAGGCTTCCAGGCCTCTTGAAAGGAGGCTTGAGCCTCTTGAAAGGAGGCTCTGAGCCTCTTGAAAGGAGGCTTCCGAGCCTCTGGACAGGAGGCTTACGAGCCCCTTGACAGGAGGCTCACATGAGCCTCTTGAAAGGAGGCTCTGAGCCTCTTGAAAGGAGGCTTCTGAGCCTCTTGAAAGGAGGCTTCCAGGCCTCTTGAAAGGAGGCTTCCAGAGTCTCTTGAAAGGAGGCTTCCGAGCCTCTTGAAAGGAGGTTTGGAGCCTCTTGAAGGAGGCTTCCGAGGCCTCTTGAAAGGAGGCTTCTGAGGCCTCTTGAAAGGGGAGGCTTCTGAGCCTCTTGAAAGGAGGCTTCTGAGCTCTCTTGAAGGAGGCTTCCAGGCCTCTTGAAAGGAGGCTCTGAGCCTCTTGAAAGGAGGCTTCTGAGGCCTCTTGAAAGGAGGCTCTGAGGCCTCTTGAAAGGAGGCTTCCAGAGCCTCTTGAAAGGAGGCTCTGAGCCTCTTGAAAGGAGGCTTCCTGAGCCTCTTGAAAGGAGGCTTCTGAGCCTCTTGAAGGAGGCTTCCTGAGGCCTCTTGAAAGGAGGCTTCCGGGCCTCTTGAAAGGAGGCTGGAGCCTCTTGAAAGGAGGCTTCCAGGCCTCTTGAAAGGAGGCTTCTGAGCCTCTTGAAGGAGGCTTCTGAGCCTCTTGAAGGAGGCTCTGAGCCTCTTGAAAGGAGGCTTCTGAGCCTCTTGAAAGGAGGCTCTGAGCCTCTTGAAAGGAGGCTTCTGAGCCTCTTGAAGGAGGCTGGCCTCTTGAAGGAGGCTCTCGAGCCTCTTGAAAGGAGGCTTCTGAGGCCTCTTGAAAGGGAGGCTTCTGAGCCTCTTGAAAGGAGGCTTCCTGAGGGCCTCTTGAAGGAGGCTTCTGAGCCTCTTGAAAGGAGGCTTCCAGGCCTCTTGAAAGGAGGCTTCCTGAGCTCTCTTGAAAGGAGGCTTCTGAGCCTCTTGAAGGAGGCTTGAGGGCCTCTTGAAGGGGCTTCCGGGCCTCTTGAGGCTTCCGGGGCCTCTTGAAAGGAGGCTTCCGGAGCCTCTTGAAAGGAGGCTTGGGCCTCTTGAAAGGAGGCTTCCAGGCCTCTTGAAAGGAGGCTTCTGAGCCTCTTGAAGGGAGGCTCTGAGGCCTCTTGAAAGGAGGCTCTGAGCCTCTTGAAAGGAGGCTTCCGAGGCCTCTTGAAAGGAGGCCTGAGCCTCTTGAAAGGAGGCTTCCAGGCCCTCTTGAAAGGGAGGCTTCTGAGCCTCTTGAAAGGAGGCTCTGAGCCTCTTGAAAGGAGGCTTCTGAGCCTCTTGAAAGGAGGCTCTGAGCCTCTTGAAAGGAGGCTTGAGCCTCTTGAAAGGAGGCTCTGAGCTCTTGAAAGGAGGCTTCTGAGCCTCTTGAAAGGAGGCTTCTGAGCCTCTTGAAAGGAGGCTTCTGAGCCTCTTGAAAGGAGGCTCTGAGCCTCTTGAAAGGAGGCTTCTGAGCCTCTTGAAAGGAGGCTTCTGAGCTCTTGAAAGGGAGGCTCTGAGCCTCTTGAAAGGAGGCTTCCTGAGCCTCTTGAAGGAGGCTTCTGAGCCTCTTGAAAGGAGGGCTGAGGCCTCTTGAAGGAGGCTTCTGAGCCTCTTGAAAGGAGGCTCTGAGCCTCTTGAAAGGAGGCTTCTGAGCCTCTTGAAAGGAGGCCTGAGCCTCTTGAAAGGAGGCTTGAGCCTCTTGAAAGGAGGCTTCCTGAGCCTCTTGAAAGGAGGCCTGAGCCTCTTGAAAGGAGGCTTGAGCCTCTTGAAAGGAGGCTTCTGAGCCTCTTGAAAGGAGGCCTGAGCCTCTTGAAAGGAGGCTTCTGAGCCTCTTGAAAGGAGGCTTCTGAGCCTCTTGAAAGGAGGCTTCTGAGCCTCTTGAAGGAGGCCTGAGGCCTCTTGAAAGGAGGCTTGAGCTCTTGAAAGGAGGCTCTGAGCTCTTGAAGGAGGCTTGAGGCCTCTTGAAAGGAGGCTTCTGAGCCTCTTGAAAGGAGGCCTGAGCCTCTTGAAAGGAGGCTTCTGAGCCTCTTGAAAGGAGGCTTCCTGAGCCTCTTGAAAGGAGGCTTCTGAGCCTCTTGAAAGGAGGCTTCTGAGCCTCTTGAAGGAGGCTCTGAGCCTCTTGAAAGGAGGCTCTGAGCCCTCTTGAAAGGAGGCTTCCGGGCCTCTTGAAGGAGGCCTGAGCCTCTTGAAAGGAGGCTTCTGAGCTCTCTGAAAGGAGGCTTCCAGGCCTCTTGAAAGGAGGCTGGAGCCTCTTGAAAGGAGGCTTCTGGGCCTCTGAAAGGAGGCTTCCTGAGGGCCTCTTGAAAGGAGGCTCTGAGCCTCTTGAAAGGAGGCTTCTGAGCCTCTTGAAGGAGGCTTCTGAGCCTCTTGAAAGGAGGCCTGAGCCTCTTGAAAGGAGGCTTGAGCCTCTTGAAAGGAGGCTTCTGAGCCTCTTGAAAGGAGGCTCTGAGCTCTTGAAAGGAGGCTTCCTGAGCTCTTGAAAGGAGGCTGGAGCCTCTTGAAAGGAGGCTTCCTCTTGAAAGGAGGCTTCTGAGCTCTTGAAAGGAGGCTCTGAGCCTCTTGAAAGGAGGCTTCCAGGCCTCTTGAAGGAGGCTTCTGAGCCTCTTGAAGGAGGCTCTGAGCCTCTTGAAAGGAGGCTTCAGAGTCTCTTGAAAGGAGGCTTCCGAGCCTCTTGAAAGGAGGCTTCCGAGCCTCTTGAAAGGAGGCTTCCGAGCCTCTTGAAAGGAGGCTTCCGAGGGTATGATTTTCAACAGATCCAATCAATTTATTTGTTTCGCGGATGACATGGGGTGGCTTCCGAGCCTCTTGAAAGGAGGCTTCCGAGCCTCTTGAAAGGAGGCTTCCGAGCCTCTTGAAAGGAGGCTTCCGAGCCTCTTGAAAGGAGGCTTCCGAGCTTCTTGAAAGGAGGCTTCCGAGCCTCTTGAAAGGAGGCTTCCGAGCCTTTTGAAAGGAGGCTTTGGAGCCTCTTGAAAGGAGGCTTCCGAGCCTCTTGAAAGGAGGCTTCCGAGCCTCTTGAAAGGAGGCTTCTGAGCCTCTTGAAAGCAGGCTTCTGAGCCTCTTGAAAGGAGGCCTGGAGCCTCTTGAAAGGAGGCCTGAGCCTCTTGAAAGGAGGCCTGAGCCTCTTGAAAGGAGGCTTCCGAGCCTCTTGAAAGGAGGCCTGAGCCTCTTGAAAGGAGGCTTCCGAGCCTCTTGAAAGGAGGCTTCCGAGCCTCTTGAAAGGAGGCTTCCGAGCCTCTTGAAAGGAGGCTTCCGAGCCTCTTGAAAGGAGGCTTCCGAGCCTCTTGAAAGGAGGCTTCCGAGGGTATGATTTTCAACAGATCCAATCAATTTATTTGTTTCGCGGATGACATGGGCATTGTCGGCCGAACATTTGCAAAGGTGGCATAACTGTACACCCGCCTGAAACGTGAAGCAAGTTGGACTGGTGATGAATGCGTCAAAGACAAAGTACATGGTTGAGGGCGGAACCGAGCGCGACAGGGCCCGTCTGGGAAGCAGTGTTACGATATACGGAGATACCTTGCTAACGGCTGATAACAATGTTAGTCGTGAAATACGAAGGCGCATCATCTGTGAAAGTCGGGCCTACTACGGGCTCCAGAAGAAACTGTGGTCAAAAAAGATTCGCCACCGCACTAAATGTGTCATGTACAAAACGCTAATAAGACCGGTAGTCCTCTACGGACATGAAACATGAACAATGCTCGAGGAGGACTTGCAAGCACTCGGAGTATTCGAGAGGCGGGTGCTTAGGACCATCTTTGGAGGTGTGCGAGAAGACGGTGTGTGGCGGCGAAGAATGAACCACGAGCTCGCCCAGCTCTACGGCGAACCCAGTATCCAGAAGGTAGCTAAAGCCGGATGGGTACGATGGGCAAGGCATGTTGCAAGAATGCCGGACAGCAACCCTGCAAGGATTGTGTTCGCCTTAGATCCGGTAGGTACGAGACGACGTGGAGTGCAGTGAGCGAGGTGGGCAGACCAGGTGCAAAACGACTTGGCGAGCGTGGGGCGCATTCGAGGATGGAGAGATGCGGCCTCGAACCGTGTATTGCGGCGTCAAATTGTTGATTCAGTGTTATCTGTTTATATGTAAACTACCATAGAAGGTATTTCAGGAAACAGGAAGTATCACAAAAATGAGGTCGTGTTGTGATAACCCGGGAAACCTGACTTTCCTGAACCGCAAAATCATTTTCTTGTAGGTAGTTGGTAAGAAGGACTGACTACAAAGCTACATTTAAATTGCGCTCGCTGTAGGCTATGAAATCCTTTATCTGGAAAATGTTTTCATAGAAAACAGCAAACTTGACCAATTTTTCTACTAGGAAGAATGAGCAGTCAGTGCCTAGGGGATTATTTCCGGTCATTAGTAGTTTGTTTTTTCACCCTTCATTGATTTGGGAGACTCATTTGCCGTCGGTCAGTAGTAGTATCGTTTTGACTCAAATTCCGAACATGACTCATATCCCGGACACTCGCTTTTAAATGGTAGTTTAAACCTTATTCACATATTTCTTTCCATAGGATATTGAATTGGGGTCTTCAGTAGCCTCGTATGCGATTAAAGGTGTGGTATTACAAATCTGGAGTTGGCGAGTTCAATTCTCGGTCCGGTCTAGAATGTTTTCTTTGTTGTAAACTTTCTCAACACCCTAGGCATAGTGTATTCATTGTGCTTGCCACACAAGATACATACACATGTTTAGGCGGGCATAGAAAAGCTTTCAATTAATAACTTAGGAAACTTGTCATAAGAACAAGCCCATTTAATTCCACCGCTTAATTGTACCTTGGCAGTCGGTGCCGATGTACATCTCCAGTGCTTTTCCGTTGGAAATGCCTCTTTAAACTATTGCGCGTTGTCTTGGTCCGATATACCGTCCTGTATCATAGATCAAACTATAGACTATAGATTATAGAAGTATGGAATCAACTATTAAATGGTAATGTCTTCGTTTCGAAGTGATGAGCCTTTCGAAATAAAGGCTGCGTGGTATAGCTTCCCTCTTTTTATTGACGATAGTAGTGGCGTTCACGATAATGGCCTTTTGGAACAGCTTCCTCGAGTAACGTCAATAAATCCATCCATACTCCGCAATCAAACAAAAACGAGCATCACACACCGAACGCAAAACGCCTTCCGGTTGGCACTTCCCATCAACCAGAACGGATGCATTGCACATCGCACGCGTTCCGGTTTGTTCGGTGCCGCATTGTTGAGGTGAAACTCAATACTTTTCATGACTTTTTGTGGCAGTTTGCTTTTTTTATATACTTTTTTCGCACCCAACTGCAGCATCAAGAAGGACAGGGCCATCCGCCGCTTGACGCGCAATTTAGATCCACATTGTTCGGACAAACGCAACTCGGGCCAGGGCTGCAGCAGTCACCGTCAGCCGCGCATTTTGCTTCCCCTCTCCCTACCATCTCCAATATGTTCGTAGATCGAGCCTAGAGCAAAAGAGTTGGGTGTTAATTCACGATTTCGATAAATTACGTTGATTTATGCGGATGGCGGATAGGCTCGTGACAGAGAACATGCATTTTTGACTTTTTTTCCTGCCTTTTTAAATTGTGTGATTTTAAAGTTATTCCCACGGGATTATTCAGCCGAAATTGATGTTTAGGGATAGTTAGACTATCAGGATGGCTTCCACGTTGGAGCATCCGGCGTGGTCCGGTGGTAGGCATACGATTTTGGAGTCATAAATCTAGGTTATGCATATTTTGACAAGATTTATTTGGCTACTGATTCCGGCGCTATGAATATGTATGTGAGGAATTTCGCGCATGAATTATTTGTTGTGTGTTTCTCCGCTATTAACTGTTATGTCTACCAAGCACTAAATGTAGCAATTTATTACACCTTTGTAAAATATTGAATTAATTTATGCTTTGTTTCAGATTATGATTCTTAACCATAGGGAAAACCGTTCATTTTTCCATCTAACGATTCTGAATTTGTGGAAGCCACCTAATTTCAAGAATTGGTGTTAGTTTAAGTTAATTTATAGACGTTCTTATCAGATAATTTTATAAATTGATTATGTCATATGCAATGTAGGCCATTTATAGCAAAGTATTGGGGCGCGCAAGTGCATTCTTGTGAGTAAACCTATATATTGGTTTATGAAAAATCTTGCAATTATTTATCGCTAAATTTTAATTATATTATTGCAATTTTTATACTGAAATGAAACAAATTCTTTTTTACATTGATATGACAATGACAATGCTAATATTATCTTCCAAACTTAGGCGTACATGTTCAAGATTGAATTAGAGGCGAAAAGACAGATTTGATAGTTCCGTTAGGTACGGCAGGCATGAAGAATGGAGAGATATCAGCTTCCACACTGATACACTTCCCTTCCTCTTCATACAGAAGTTTGACAGAAGGAAGATTATATGATTATATCAAAAATATTGCCATAATCCACTTATAAAAAAATCTTCATGCCTGCCGTATCCCAACGGAACTATCCAATTTGTAATTTCACCTCTAACTCTATCATGAACATGTACGTCTCACTCTGGAAGATGATATTAACATTATATTGTAAAATATCATTGTAAAAGCGTTTATCTTCACGCTCATTTCATCAATAATTATTTTATATTGTCCATTTCTTCTTTTATGAAAAAAATCACTTTCTATTTCTTCTAATTTTTTATACATATTTTTTATCAAAGTTTATTTTTCCGATAGCAAAAAAGTGGTACACGCACTTCACTCTACTTAATTTCCGTACAAAAACTAACATTGCTTTGATTTTTACCAATTAGGATGACAAAAAAACTTCCAAAATCGGGGCACTTTAGCAGCCGCGTGACTTTTGCACACCGTCCACACGGAGACAGAAGTCGTTCGTCCGTCAGCGACACCAGCGTCAACGTGGCATCCCGGCACGTGCCACCGCTTGGTGGTGGCTCATACTTTATCGGAAATGAGATCCTGTCGGAGAACAAATGGGGGAGAAGAATGTCTCGCATCCGCATCGATTGCTGCAAGTTTTTGTTTCCCTTCACCCAACTACGCACACCCTTGCCTGACACTTATGCTGCTCAAAGTGACATGAATGATGGTTGGTGCTGCTGTAAGCATGACCTATGAATATTGGATAGCGAGTCGAGGACAGGGGGAGAATATTTATCTTGACGATTAGTTTCTTATCGCCAGACTTCAGATGCAATAAAGAGGAATTGATTTTGAGAGATTCGACTCGAATTCGGTGACGTTGAAACATTACATGATAATTAATTACTTCGGATCGTCCCCTAACCATATCAATCACCGACGGAAGCCCGATCTTGTTCGGTGGCACCCCTATTTTAAACTCCCACCTCGCTTTCGTCTATTCAACGGATGATGAGCTGCCGCGCGCCTTGAACGACTCACCCCTTTGCATGTGCATTCGTAACTAGGAACCAGTCGTTTGTACAAACAAGAGTCGTTATGTTTGGTTGAGAGTTGAAGCAGCAGGAGCGAGCCACGATTTAGCACTCACTTGAGGAGGCCAAATTTCCGCAGATTGTCACCCAAATTGACTGCCGCTTTTTCTTCATTTGAATCACGATGACGCAAAGCCAGCGCGACGGCCGGCCTGGTGGTGTGCAGTGTGTGCACCCTCATTTTCTAAATCCACGTACAAATACGTGGCATTGTCGGTTTCAAACTGACACTAATGGGATTTGGATTAAATGGATGGTTCGGTGAATAAAAAAGGGAAAGTATATCCTCGTGGGAGTGTTTGACTTTTTGATACTTTATTTATGATGATAAAAATATGTTTTCTGTCGCTGCATATTGGCGAGCTTATAGCACTGGAGATGCGTTAAACATGGTCGAAGTCTTTCAAGAACTCTCTTTACGTTTCCACAGATCAATCTATGAAAAACATTCCGAGGGGAATCCCTCCCGGATTCCGAGGGGAATCCCTCCCGGATTCCGAGGGGAATCCCTCCCGGATTCCGAGGGGAATCCCTCCCGGATTCCGAGGGGAATCCCTCCCGGATTCCGAGGGAAATCTCTCCCGGATTCCGAGGGAAATCCCTCCCGGATTCCGAGGGAAATCCCTCCCGGATTCCGAGGGGAATCCCTCCCGGATTCCGAAGGGAATCCCTCCCGGATTCCGAAGGGAATCCCTCCCGGATTCCGAAGGGAATCCCTCCCGGATTCCGAAGGGAATCCCTCCCGGATTCCGAGGGGAATCCTCCCGGATTCCGAAGGAATCCTCCTGGATTTCGAGGGAGTCCGGGAGGATTCCTTCCTGATTCCAAGGGAATCCTTCCCGGATTCCGAGGGAATCCTTCCTGATTCCGAGGGAATCCTTCCCGGATTCCGAGGGAATCCTTCCTGGATTCCGAGGGAATCCTTCCCGGATTCCGAGGGAATCCTTCCTGATTCCGAGGGGAATCCTTCCTGGATTCCCGAGGGGAATCCTTCCGGATTCCGAGGGAATCCTTCCTGATTCCGAGGGGAATCCTTCCCGGATTCCGAGGGAAACCTTCCCGGATTCCGGGGGGAATCCTTCCTGGATTCCGAGGGGAATCCTTCCTGATTCCGAGGGAATCCTTCCTGATTCTTCCGGATGAAGGGAATCCCTTCCCGGATTCCGAGGGGAATCCTTCCCTTCCCGGATTCCGAGGGAAATCCTTCCCGGATTCCGAGGGAAATCCTTCCCGGATTCCGAGGGAAATCCTTCCCGGATTCCGAGGGGAATCCTTCCCGGATTCCGAAGGGAATCCTTCCCGGATTCCGAGGGGAATCCTTCCCGGATTCCGAGGGGAATCCTTCCCGGATTCCGATGGGAATCCTTCCCGGATTCCGAGGGGAATCCTTCCCGGATTCCGAGGGGAATCCTTCCCGGATTCCGAGGGAATCTTCCTGATTCCTGAGGGGAATGCTTCCTGGATTCCGAGGGAATCCTTCCCGGATTCGAGGGAATCTTGGACTGAGGGAATGCTTCCTGGATTCCGAGGGGAATCCTTCCTGATTCCGAGGGGAATCCTTCCCGGGTTCCGAGGGGAATCCTTCCTGGATTCCGAGGAATCCTTCCTGGATTCCGAGGGGAATCCTTCCCGGATTCGAGGGAATCCTTCCTGATTCCGAGGAATCCTCCTGAT
The DNA here is from genome assembly GCF_024139115.2 of Armigeres subalbatus. Classification (NCBI taxonomy): domain Eukaryota; kingdom Metazoa; phylum Arthropoda; class Insecta; order Diptera; family Culicidae; genus Armigeres; species Armigeres subalbatus. The sequence goes on along the minus strand of NC_085139.1, from coordinate 52,528,516 downwards.
TCCGAGGGAATCCTTCCTGGATTCGAGGGAATCCTTCCTGGATTCCGAGGGAATCCTTCGCGGATTCAGAGGGGGAATCCTTCCCGCATTCCGAGGGGGAATCCTTCCTGGATTCCGAGGGGGAATCCTTCCTGGATTCCGCGGGGACATCCTTCCCGGATTCCGAGGGGATTCTTCCCGGATTCCGAGGGGATCCTTCCCGGATTCCGAGGGAATCCTTCCTGGATTCCGAGGGAATCCTTCCTGATTCCGAGGGGGAATCCTTCCCGGATTCCGAAGGGAATCCTTCCCGGATTCCGAGGGAAATCCTTCCCGGTTCCGGGGGGGATCCTTCCCGGGTTCCGAGGGAATCCTTCCTGGATTCCGAGGGAATCCTTCCTGATTCCGAAGGGGAATCCTTCCCGGATTCCGAGAGGAATCCTTCCCGGATTCCGAGGGGAATCCTTCCCGGATTCCAAGGGGAATCCTTCCCGGATTCCGACGGGAATCCTTCCCGGATTCCGACGGGAATCCTTCCCGGATTCCGAGGTGGAATCCTTCCCGGATTCCGAGGGAAATCCTTACCGGATTCCGAGAGGAATCCTTCCCGGATTCCGAGGGGAATCCTTGCCGGATTCCGGAGGGAAATCCTTGCCGGATTCCGAGGGGAATCCTTGCCGGATTCCGAGGGGAATCCTTACCGGATTCCGAGGGGAATCCTTACCGGATTCCGAGGGGAATCCTTGCCGGGTTCCGAGTGGAATCCTTGCCGGATTCCGAGTGGAATCCTTGCCGGATTCCGAGGGGAATCCTTGCCGGATTCCGAGGGGAATCCTTGCCGGATTCCGAGGGGAATCCTTGCCGGATTCCGAGGGGAATCCTTGCCGGATTCCGAGGGGAATCCTTGCCGGATTCCGAGGGGGATCCTTGCCGGATTCCGAGGGGAATCCTTGCCGGATTCCGAGGGGAATCCTTGCCGGATTCCGAGGGGAATCCTTGCTGGATTCGAGGGAATCCTTCCTGATTCCGAGGGGAATCCTTCCCGGATTCCGAGGGGAATCCTTCCCGGATTCCGAGGGGAATCCTTCCTGGATTCCAAGGAATCCTTCCTGGATTCCGAGGGGAATCCTTCCTGGATTCCGAGGAATCCTTCCTGGATTCCGAGGGAATCCTTCCTGATTCCGAGGGAATCCTTCCTGATTCCGAGGGGAATCCTTCCTGGATTCCGAGGGAATCCTTCCTGATTCCGAGGAATCCTTCCTGGATTCCGAGGGAATCCTTCCTGGATTCCGAGGGAATCCTTCCCGGATTCCGAGGGGAATCCTTCCTGGATTCCGAGGGAATCCTTCCTGATTCCGAGGGAATCTTCCTGATTCCGAGGGAATCCTTCCCGGATTCCGAGGGAATCCTTCCTGGATTCCGAGGGGAATCCTTCCTGGATTCCGAGGAATCCTTCCTGGATTCCGAGGGAATCCTTCCTGGATTCCGAGGGAATCCTTCCCGGATTCCGAGGGGAATCCTTCCTGATTCCGAGGAATCCTTCCCGGATTCCGAGGGGAATCCTTCCTGGATTCCGAGGGAATCCTTCCTGGATTCCGAGGGAATCCTTCCTGGATTCCGAGGAATCCTTCCTGATTCCGAGGGGAATCCTTCCTGATTCCGAGGAATCCTTCCCGGATTCCGAGGAATCCTTCCTGGATTCCGAGGAATCCTTCCTGATTCCGAGGGAATCCTTCCCGGATTCCGAGGGAATCCTTCCTGATTCCGAGGGAATCCTTCCTGATTCCGAGGGAATCCTTCCTGGATTCCGAAGGGAATCCTTCCTGGATTCCGAAGGGAATCCTTCCTGATTCCGAGGGAATCCTTCCTGATTCCGAAGGAATCCTTCCCGGATTCCGAAGGAATCCTTCCTGGATTCCGAAGGAATCCTTCCTGATTCCGAAGGAATCCTTCCTGGATTCCGAGGAATCCTTCCTGATTCCGAAGGAATCCTTCCAAGATTCCGAAGGGAATCCTTCCCGGATTCCGAAGGGAATCCTTCCCGGATTCCGAAGGGAATCCTTCCCGGATTCCGAAGGGAATCCTTCCCGGATTCCGAAGGGAATCCTTCCCGGATTCCGAAGGGAATCCTTCCCGGATTCCGAAGGGAATCCTTCCCGGATTCCGAAGGGAATCCTTCCCGGATTCCGAAGGGAATCCTTCCCGGATTCCGAAGGGAATCCTTCCCGGATTCCGAAGGGAATCCTGTCCGGATTCCGAAGGGAATCCTGTCCGGATTCCGAAGGGAATCCTGTCCGGATTCCGAAGGGAATCCTGTCCGGATTCCGAAGGAATCCTTCCTGATTCCGAAGGAATCCTTCCCGGATTCCAAGGGAATCCTTCCTGATTCCGAAGGAATCCTTCCTGGATTCGAAGGAATCCTTCCTGATTCCGAAGGGAATCCTTCCCTGATTCCGAAGGGAATCCTCCCCGGATTCCGAAGGGAATCCTCTCCGGATTCCGAAGGGAATCCTCCCCGGATTCCGAAGGGAATCCTCCCCGGATTCCGAAGGGAATCCTCCCCGGATTCCGAAGGGAATCCTCCCCGGATTCCGAAGGGAATCCTCCCCGGATTCCGAAGGGAATCCTCCCCGGATTCCGAAGGGAATCCTCCCCGGATTCCGAAGGGAATCCTTCCTGATTCCGAAGGAATCCTTCCTGATTCCGAAGGGAATCCTTCCTGGATTCCGAAGGGAATCCTTCCTGGATTCCGAAGGAATCCTTCCTGGATTCCGAAGGGAATCCTTCCTGATTCCGAAGGAATCCTTCCTGATTCCGAAGGAATCCTTCCCGGATTCCGAAGGGAATCCTTCCTGATTCGAAGGGAATCCTTCCTGATTCCGAAGGAATCCTTCCCGGATTCTGAAGGAATCCTTCCTGATTCGAAGGAATCCTTCCTGGATTCCGAAGGGAATCCTTCCTGGATTCCGAAGGAATCCTTCCTGGATTCCGAAGGAATCCTTCCCGGATTCGAAGGAATCCTTCCTGATTCCGAAGGGAATCCTTCCTGGATTCCGAAGGGAATCCTTCCTGGATTCCGAAGGGAATCCTTCCTGATTCGAAGGAATCCTTCCTGGATTCCGAAGGAATCCTTCCTGATTCCGAAGGGAATCCTTCCCGGATTCCGAAGGAATCCTTCCTGGATTCCGAAGGGAATCCTTCCTGGATTCCGAAGGAATCCTTCCTGATTCCGAAGGGAATCCTTCCTGATTCCGAAGGAATCCTTCCTGGATTCCGAAGGAATCCTTCCTGATTCCGAAGGAATCCTTCCCGGATTCCGGAAGGAATCCTTCCTGATTCCGGAAGGAATCCTTCCTGATTCCGAAGGAATCCTTCCGGATTCCGAAGAATCCTTCCGGATTCCGAAGAATCCTTCCGGATTCCGAAGAATCCTTCCGGATTCCGAAGAATCCTTCCGGATTCCGAAGAATCCTTCCGGATTCCGAAGAATCCTTCCGGATTCCGAAGAATCCTTCCGGATTCCGAAGAATCCTTCCGGATTCCGAAGAATCCTTCCGGATTCCGAAGAATCCTTCCGGATTCCGAAGAATCCTTCCGGATTCCGAAGGAATCCTTCCCGGATTCCGGAAGGTATGCTTCCCGGATTCCGAAGGAATCCTTCCTGATTCCGGAATCCTTCCTGATTCCGAGGAATCCTTCCCGGATTCCGGAAGGAATCCTTCCTGATTCCGAAGGAATCCTTCCTGATTCCGAAGGAATCCTTCCTGATTCGAAGGAATCCTTCCCGGATTCCGAAGGGAATCCTTCCTGATTCCAAGGGAATCCTTCCTGGATTCCGAAGGAATCCTTCCTGATTCCGGAAGGAATCCTTCCTGATTCCGAAGGAATCCTTCCTGATTCCGAAGGAATCCTTCCTGGATTCGAAGGAATCCTTCCTGATTCCGAAGGAATCCTTCCGGATTCCGAAGGAATCCTTCCCGGATTCCGAAGGAATCCTTCCTGATTCCGAAGGAATCCTTCCCGATTCCGAAGGAATCCTTCCTGATTCGAAGGAATCCTTCCTGATTCCGGAAGGGAATCCTTCCCGGATTCCGAAGGAATCCTTCCTGGATTCGAAGGAATCCTTCCTGATTCCGAAGGAATCCTTCCCGGATTCCGAAGGGAATCCTTCCTGGATTCGAAGGAATCCTTCCTGATTCCGAAGGAATCCTGCCTGGATTCCGAAGGGAGTCCTTCCTGGATTCCGAAGGGAATCCTTCCCGGATTCCGGAGGGAATCCTTCCTGATTCCGGAAGGAATCCTTCCTGGATTCCGAAGGAATCCTTCCCGGATTCGAAGGAATCCTTCCTGGATTCCGAAGGAATCCTTCGGATTCCGAAGGAATCCTTCCTGATTCCGAAGGAATCCTTCCCGGATTCCGAAGGAATCCTTCCTGATTCCGAAGGAATCCTTCCTGGATTGAAGGAATCCTTCCTGATTCCGAAGGGAATCCTTCCTGATTCCGAAGGAATCCTTCCTGGATTCCGAAGGAATCCTTCCCGGATTCCGAAGGAATCCTTCCTGGATTCGAAGGAATCCTTCCCGGATTCCGAAGGAATCCTTCCTGATTCCGAAGGAATCCTTCCTGGATTCGAAGGGAATCCTTCCGGATTCCGAAGAATCCTTCCGGATTCCGAAGAATCCTTCCGGATTCCGAAGAATCCTTCCGGATTCCGAAGAATCCTTCCGGATTCCGAAGAATCCTTCCGGATTCCGAAGAATCCTTCCGGATTCCGAAGAATCCTTCCGGATTCCGGAGAATCCTTCCGGATTCCGAAGGAATCCTTCCCGATTCGAAGGAATCCTTCCTGGATTCGAAGGAATCCTTCCTGATTCCGAAGGGAATCCTTCCCGGATTCCGAAGGAATCCTTCCTGATTCCGAAGGAATCCTTCCTGATTCCGAAGGAATCCTTCCCGGATTCCGAAGGGAATCCTTCCCGGATTCCGAAGGGAATCCTTCCCGGATTCCGAAGGGAATCCTTCCCGGATTCCGAAGGGAATCCTTCCCGGATTCCGAAGGGAATCCTTCCCGGATTCCGAAGGGAATCCTTCCCGGATTCCGAAGGGAATCCTTCCCGGATTCCGAAGGGAATCCTTCCCGGATTCCGAAGGGAATTCTTCCCGGATTGTAGAATGTATTTAGGAAATAGGTCTTCTTCGGTCCTATTAATAGCGGCATCTAAATAAGGGGACTGATTATTCCCACTGTGCAATTGATTGGAATTCCTTCGAAAGTTCAACCTCGAGTTACTTTTGAAATTGCTCCATGAATATTTTGGTAATTTTTTCTGGAATTGTAATTTCGGTATTTTTTCCTGGAATGTTTGAAAACGTAATCGAACATTAACAATAACATGGAGATGATTTATTTGGGCTGTATTTCTTTTTTCGTCTTCAAAGATTATTACTCAAAAGCATTACAATTACTTAGCTTTCAATATGTAAGGTTTCTAGTGACGGTAGAAAAATCAAAATATTCAGTTGGCATTCGTGTAAGTGATAAAAACCGGGGTTGGAATGGAGGGTACTGTCCAAGTAAAACTTCTGTATATGGATCAATAGTGGTGGAAATATTTAAATGGTAAGTGGCCAATTCTCTGGTTCAAGATAAATCCAATACCAGTAAGATAAGAAGCCTTCACATATGTAGCATCAGGCATCATGTCCGTGTGACTAACTTCTATATTGCAAATACTATAAGATGGATATTGCACTTCAGTCTTAGAAAAAGGCTTGAAGAGATTTTCCTTCAACTTCCCGCCCTTATTCGTAAAAGCATGAAACAACTTTGTTGAACCAATAATTGCTTTAGGCGACCAAAAACTTCTCCATTCTCTCAGCGAACGGTTAAAGCAGTGCAAACCTAAAACCCAATATTCACACCATACCAACGACAACAGTTTACTGAACAGCTTTCACACAGGGTTGCGAAAGTCCTTAACGGCGTCGAACAGCATCAATTCGCGAGAAAAAAAAACTCCTGTTCCTCCCACCAAACAGCCTTGCGTTCGTTCCAATTGAACCCTTCTGCACAAGACCAACACCTACTTCGCGAAACAATATTTATTAACTGCGCTCGGTGTACGACCGACCTCTTGCACCGTGACCGCCTCGCTCCCAGGAGAACAAGATATCGCTAAATACGGTCTCCGCCGCCGCCGCTTCGTTCGGCTTCAGGTTTGGGTTGATCGCTTTCCGCTTAAAGTGTTAATATGAAAAATGTTGTACATATCGGGAATTCGAGTCACGATAGTGGTTAATCTTGGAGAATTATTACTTCCAGCAGGGACCGGGCCCGGGCGGGCGGGCTGGCTGCATCAACAACGGCTGGGGTCAACTCCATCCCGAAGTCATCGGATTTAGGAGAGATAAAAGAAAGGGTGGTTCTTGCTTTATGCGCGCGTTGCTGGCCCAGGCTTGGCAAACGACCGACGTGGCTGCGATGGGAACTGGTCTGGTAATTATCTCTCGACGGTTATGGATTGTGTGAAAAAATATTTTCCCCTCGTTGATGGGAAATGGACGATTCCGCTACAAAGTAAGTGGCACACGTACAGAAAATACATTTCAGATTTCTTGTTTTATGTTTATTAAGATTCATCTTCTGGAAAGTAACGCTTCAGTGGTGTAACTTTCGGATCCTTTATAAAGGACAACAAGAAAACCATAGATTCATGTTATCCAATTTTGTATTAGCAATTATTTTAATCGTCACTGTCGCAGCCAAACAAATCTTTACACGATACAGAAAATTACCTAGTGAAAATTAGGAAGCGTGTTTATGCATCAAGAATCGAACACTGAATGATCTTCATTTGTTTTTACGTCACTGACGCTTTGAAAAATCTAGCATCCCATGCAAGTCCACTAAGAATGAATTTCAAATTTTCTCAGTTGCTTCGTAGTAAGACTGACATTTCACATGCCTGCCATGATTATTCAATTGAAAATTTATTTCATATTTTTTTATTATGAAATCACTTCATCGAACAATGTAACCAAACAAATCGAATGCTTTTTCAGCTACATTATATTCCCCACAGTTACCACGTGTAAAGTAGTCTTTCGAACAGTCATATCTAACTCTCACTCATTTGTCAATCATCATGTCAATGGAAAAGTCCAGCGAACTCGAAATATGTCCGCTTATTATCGTTGTAATCAAACCCGTCTTCCGGTAAATGTCATGTGGTGCAATAATGTTCTATTAAGTTGCAATATAATTCATACACGCCACTACTAAATTGAGCCCCACAGAACCTACGATTGTTTTTGTTTCACCTGGGTGGATCTTACCCGTCATCATATCTCACCACCATGCAACGAGCAGTTTTATCTCGCGTTGCTAATCGTTACTAATTCATGACACCGGAGAATGCATGGACACTAAATTACGATGCTTCCCATCCACGGCCAGCAATTAACTCTCCGGAAGAACACACTCCTACCCATCATTACAATTAGCACTGGTTCGAAATCGATAGACATCGTGCCGTGCAAACTGGTACTTGTGGTCGGCCGTAATCCATAGAGTGTTTATGTCCCTTGTGATTATTAAGGGGGTCACACGCAATGAAGGGCTGTGTCCAATGGTTTGCGCAATTTTTCGCGCTACAAGGAACAACAACCTGTGATTAAAATGTTTTGAAATGTAAACCGAGGTAAAGGTTGGTTGGACTATCATAGTTTACACGTGACTGCATATGGCTTTATGCTGAATTGTGTTTAATGGAAATGGACATAGTACTAGATAAGACTTTCCCCGGATTCATGTTCAGTGTATGCTTCCTATGGGTACTTTTCAAAAAAAAATAAAATAAATTATTATAAGTTACAAACAGTTATTATTACACATTGTTTTACAAAATTCACCGCACATTTCAAAATTCTGAGCACAATTCAAAATTATTTATTATGAAAGGAAGGAAGGAGAGCAGTGAGGATGTATGATCCAGTGCAGTTCAACAATTTTACAACATCCAGTCATACTCCAATTAGTTCTGGCCATACAAACAAAGGCCATGTTTCATTGCTGGGGAACTTCATCGTCAGGTACTCCGTTGCTTCATTCAAACCAGATTTCCCAAATTCTTTGCCTGTAGAACGCTGTCAACTGGCATCTAGTTTTCTGGAATTTCAAACAGAAGTATCTATCACATGCCTGTCTTATTATTTTTCAAAATTCTTATAAAATATCCTACCAATCACTCGTCATAATCAGCAATAAGGAACAAGAACGCATTTACAAGCGTGCAACATTTTTATTGATGCACCAACTGCAGCCGGCTGCAAAATAACAGACCCGTTAAAAAAAACCTACAGAACCAAAATAACACGCATCCCGCTGAAGGAAGCCAGCTAACCCCCCGAAGCAACCAACGAACGAACGCTCTTCTCAAGACCCCCATAACAAGCAATCGATAACAAATCGATCTTTCACAAATAATTTGTTCCTCAATATGGTCAATATCGGGAATAAGGCTGCCCCATGCCTTGCCCGGCGTATTTGGGGGAGACTCAACCGGGAGAGGACGACACGAACCTGTGTGCTCTGGATGTTCCGCGCAACTCCGATTCCGAACCATCCGTAACAACGTTCGTTCGGTCGATGATGCGCGTTTTAATCGATTCAGATACAACCCAAGGAAAGGAGTAAAAGGGCTCGTAGCTTTTCTTCGTGGCGCGGCTCGGTCGTCGGCCTACGGTCGTCCGCGAGAGCATAAATATGTTTTCATAAAACAATCGACTGTAAAGCCCCAACGCGCCGCAGCCGTCCGGCCGTAGGAGCAGCAGCATCATCATTATCATCATCGCCGGACTGATATCGAGTGTGAGTATCGATGTGCCCTCCCCCTTTTATAGGAATTAACCATTATCGAGGTCGTACCGAACCGGGTAGGAACGTACTTAGTTACCGCGAATGGTAAGGAGTGTCCAGAGATGGAACGCATGCATCTTGTTTCGAGGATCGTTTACGCGTTTGCTCTTTGTTTTGTTTTTCTCGAGCATGATGTGATGAGGTCCACGGGATGGTAATGTTTATAGCTGGAGGGACACACGTTCAGTTGTGTTTTTTGGCAGAGCAGTTTACTGACATGCGTGTTTATGTATGGATCAAAAGGAATACTGTGTGGGACCCTCCTTAGCCGTGCGGTAAGATGTGCGGCTACAAAGCAAGACCATGCTGAGGGTGGCTAGGTTCGATTCCCGGTGCCGGTCTAGACAATTTCGGATTGGAAATTATCTCGACTTCCCTGGTTCTAGACTCATGATATACGAATGCAGAAATGGTAACTTGGCTTAGAAACCTCGCAGTTAATAACTGTGTAAGTGTTTGATGAATACTAAGCTGCAAGGCGGCAATGTCCCAATGGTATACTCTACGTAGAGCTCCCATTTATCTCCAACAACGGTTGCATATGTCTATTTCGAAAGAAGTCTTTCCGCATAAGACATTGTTGTTGACAGCGTCTTCATTATTACAAAGAGTATTTCGTATGTATTGTATTATGTTGCCAATGATATAAACTGATATAAACAGACATGATTGTTTTTTATGTAGCACAGGTACAAGTCGAAAAGTTTGTGCTGAACATAATTTTGATAATTCGATTTAAGGTCAATCCTTTGACGAAGCTTTTCATAGCTCATTGACCAAACAACATTCATTTATTTAGTCTACATCTAAACAGATAACACTGAATCAACAATTTGACGCCACAATACACGGTTCGAGGCCGCATCTCTGCATCCTCGAATACGCCCCACGCTCGCCAAGTCGTTTTGCACCTGGTCTGCCCATCTCGCTCGCTGCGCTCCACGCCGTCTCGTACCTGCCGGATCGGAAGCGAACCCCATCTTTGCAGGGTTGCTATCCGGCATTCTTGCAACATGTCCTGCCCATCGTACCCTTCCAGCTTTACTTCTGGATACTGGATTCGCCGTAGAGTTAGGCGAGTTCGTGGTTCATTCTTCGACGCCACACACCGCCAAAGATGGTCCTAAGCATCTGTCTCTCTAATACTCCGAGTGCTTGCCAGTCCTTCTCAAGCATTGTCCATGTTTCATGTCCGTAGAGGACAACCGGTCTTGTACATGACACATTTGGTGCGGTGGCGAATCTTTTTTGACCGCAGTTTCCGTAGTAGGCCCGACTTCCACAGATGATGCGCCTTCGTATTTCACGATTGTTATCAGCCGTTAGAAAGGATCCGAGGTAGACGAATTCCTCGACCACCTCGAAGGTATCCCCGTGTATCGTAACACTGCTTCCCAGGCAGGCCCTGTCGCGCTCGGTTCCGCCCACAAGCATGTACTTTGTTTTTGACGCATTAACCACCAGTCCAACTTTTGTTGCTTCACGTTTCAGGCGGGTGTACAATTTTGCAAATGCCACCTTTGCAAATGTTTGGCCGACAATGTCCATGTCATACGCGAAATTCAAATGTTCCTCGTAGTGCTGCTTCCACCTTTCGATTACCACATGCTCGTCCGTCAAGATGCTCCCATCCTTATCCCGGCACATTTCGGCTCGCGGCACGAAGCCTTTGCGGGATGCGTTGAGTTTCTAATAGAACTTGCGTGTTTCTTGAGAACGGCACAGCTGTTCCATCTCCTCGCACTCCGCTTCTTCCAGGCGGCGTTTCTTCTCCTGAAAAAGGCGGGTCTGCTGTCTCCGCTTCCGTCTATAACGTTCCACGTTCTGCCGGGTACCTTGCTGCAGCGCGACCGCCCACGCTGCGTCCTTTTCCTCCAGAATTTGTCTGCACTCTTCGTCGAACCAATCGTTCCCAAGATTTGTTTATGTACAGGTTATCAATATCCCCAACTCAGCCATCTTGGATTTTTGTATGGAATTTATGCTCGTTTGTTCACGTTTTGCACTGAAAATGTATGTTTCCTCCCCGCGCTGGTTATTCCCATCTACTGACGAAGTCGGATAACCTGTACATAAAAAAATCTTGATCGTTCCATCGACTTCGTCCCATATATCCGACGTTGATCTCCGCTGCGTCGTTAATGGCTGCTTTGACTGTATTCCAGCAGTCCTCAAAAGAGGCGCCATCGAGCTCACCCTCTTCTGGTAACGCTGCCTCGAGATGCTGCGCGTATGCAGTGGCGACATCAGGTTGCTTCAGTCGCTCTAGGTCGTACCGCGGCGGTCGTCGGTACCGAACATTGTTGATGACGGATAGTTTTGGGCGCAGTTTAAGCATCACCAGATAGTGGTCAGAGTCGATGTTAGCGCCACGATATGTCCTGACGTCTATAATGTCGGAGAAATGCCGTCCATCAATCAGAACGTGGTCGATTTGTGATTCTGTCTGCAGTGGTGATCTCCTGGTGTACCGATACGGGAGGCTGTGTTGGGAGTAGGTGCTGAGAATGGCCAATTAGAGTTTTATCACGCTCTTGCGAACAGCGATTCGCTCTTGAAATATGGTACAGTGAACGTTCGCTAATTGGGGTTTTTCTAGTTGGGGCGCTTTTTAGTTGGGGGTTCGCTAATTGGGGCGAAACCCAATTAAAAAGCAACTAAACGTCAGAATGTGATGTCAAAAACGCGTTGACGTTTTGTTTCCGTGTTTGGCGAGATCGATATTTTCTGACGCGTAAAATTTTCTGTTGTTCAATGCAAAAAGTAAACAACATTGACGCTTGTCAAACCGCCCCAATTAGCGAACGGCATTCGCTAGTTGGGGTGAGGTCGTGCCCCAATTAGCAAACGATCATATATAAATAGACGTAGTTTACGTCAAAACGATAATCTAACCGATGTTATTGGAGTGGTAATGGGGGAGGTTCCTTCATCAGTGCTGCCACCTGGAAAAGTTTAGAGAAAAAGTAGAACCATGGAAATTTGACATGGCATGATATAGAAAATGAGAATTAAAATGTCTCTAGAACGTTATAGAAATTTTTTTGTCGAACAATTTTTAGTTTGTGGGGTTAGAAATTCAACAATCTTATTCGAAAAAAATATAAAAATCGAGATATTGCGCAGATTCCGCCTTATTAGACTCCTGCGCGAAAATTATTTGTGTGAATTTTTTTCCCGTGTCACACACACAAATGAATTGACACTGTTTATTGTTTATTTGAGTAATCAAAAACATGTGTGTTCGATAAATAACAACAAAAAACAATTACGAAGTCTAAAAATTGATGCAATGGGCAATATCATGTCTATTTAGTGTGTAATCCCTTCGGAATCCTGGAAGGATTCCCTTCGGAATCCGGGAAGGATTCCCTTCGGAATCCGGGAAGGATTCCCTTCGGAATCCGGGAAGGATTCCTTCGAATCCGGGAAGGATTCCTTCGAATCAGGAAGGATTCCTTCGGAATCCGGGAAGGATGCCCTTCGAATCCGGGAAGGATGCCCTTCGGAATCCGGGAAGGATGCCCTTCGAATCCGGAAAGGATGCCCTTCGAATCCGGAAAGGATTCCTTCGGAATCAGGAAGGATTCCTTCGAATCCGGGAAGGATTCCTTCGGAATCCGGGAAGGATTCCTTCGGAATCCAGGAAGGATTCCTTCGGAATCCGGAAAGGATTACCTTCGGATCCGGGAAGGATTCCTTCGAATCCGGAAGGATTCCTTCGGAATCCGGAAGGATTCCTTCGGAATCCGGGAAGGATTCCCTTGAATCCGGGAAGGATTCCTTCGAATCTGGGAAGGATTCCTTCGAATCCGGGAAGGATTCTCTTCGAATCCGGGAAGGATTCCTTCGAATCCGGGAAGAATTCCTTCGAATCCGGGAAGGATTCCTTCGAATCCGGGAAGGATTCCTTCGAATCTGGAAGGATTCCTTCGAATCCGGGAAGGATTCCTTCGAATCCGGGAAGGATTCCTTCGAATCCAGGAAGGATTCTCTTCGGAATCCGGGAAGGATTCCCTTCGGAATCCGGGAAGGGATTCCCTTCGGAATCCGGGAAGGGATTCCCTTCGGAATCCGGGAAGGGATTCCCTTCGGAATCCGGGAAGGGATTCCCTTCGGAATCCGGGAAGGGATTCCCTTCGGAATCCGGGAAGGGATTCCCTTCGGAATCCGGGAAGGATTCCCTTCGGAATCCGAGAAGGATTCCCTTCGGAATCCGGGAAGGATTCCCTTCAGAATCCGGGAAGGATTCCCTTCGGAATCCGGGAAGGATTCTCTTCGGAATCCGGGAAGGATTCTCTTCGGAATCCGGGAAGGGTTCCCTTCAGAATCCAGGAAGGATTCCCTTCGGAATGAGTGAGTAAGTAACCAGTCACTGCATTTGCAAAGTTCCCAATCTGACTGACATGCTACATACATGTTGTGATACCTCCTGACTTTATGTGATATTTTTTTTAAGAAAAATAGCCAATCAGTTAACCTCAAAATAACATATTTATTCATACACAGATATTCCGCACTGATAACATTATGGTCAAAGATATTTCCTTAAACAAGTTATTACCCAACAAACAATTTAAGCTGAACAAGCTAGTTTTTTAGCTGAAGAAGCTTATTTGCCACGAAACAAGCTCTTCTTCAGCTTCCAATGTTTGTTGGGTAGTAATTTGTTACATCATGTCTAGACAATTTATCCGTTCGTTTACACTGTAGCGAACATCATAAATAAATCTACCTTGCAAAGATAACCGATTTTTCTGTTTGTGAATTTTATTGCATTCCTTTCAATAGGCGGTACGCCTCTTCGAGAAACATAAATAATACAACTTTCAAAGCAGCCAATAAAACAAAGGATGCGCAGCATAAACAGATAACGCACGCGCGCCTAGACGCGGACACTTAGAAGGATAAGAATGTAGGGCAATAAGGAATAAGATCGGGCGCTTTCGAAACGCAGGGCGACAAGTTTAGGCAAACTGCGAGTACGAAATGCCATATTGACAGGGAACGAAGGTATAGGAGGTAAAAAGTATAGGTTAAGAAAATGATATGTATATATAAGCTTTACACGATAGAATACAAAACAGCAACGGAAGACGTCTTTCTCTCACTGAATAATATTGATCCTTCATCAGGCATAGACCACATTATTGGAAACTAGCCCGAAGGCACTCAAATTATTCGGTTCTTATATCCGATAAAACGGAAAGAAACCCATTACCCACCACCTTTGCAATCTTTGCTATTACGTATGTATTGCTTTGATAGAATGAAACACTTAGTCCTTTCGCAATTGCGTGTGACTGTCAAAGAGTGAACAACTTTGTGTAATTTGATCGACAAACTTCGCGTTGGTAAGCAAATAATTCGAAAGAAACGATAGAAAGCTTGGCTTAAATAACTACAAGAAAGACGATTTGGAACTCTTATACTAATAAGAAATAGAAAATATTTGAGAAATTATTGTGGTTAAATCTGAAACCGTAGATCACTGTCATAAACGAATTGTTTATAGAAATATATAGAGAAATTCCGTTGATCGGTTGTTAAACGTACACGAATTTAGTGGAATTTTGGCCAACATAAAGTTTTATATCTTCAGTTTGTAGATTTTTATCGGTACACGATTTGTTATAAACATTCTTAAGTGTTTCGCGCTCATGCGACCTTTGGCCATATGATTCCCACATTCAGAGTACGCATTCTTCTATTTAAACTCTGGAATTACATGTTTTAAAACTACAAAACTGCAGGCGTAAGCCATTGTAGGACTTGGTAGAAAGTAAGATATAGATTTTCCGCAAATGTGTGCGACTGTCAAAGAGTGAACAACTTTGTGTAGTTTCATTAATGAACATGTACTCATACGAATAGGAAATAGAAAATATTGAGAAATTCATGTGGCTGGCCAAGCAGTGACACGATTATGACTAGAAAAGGAAACGTAGGTAAACATTAGTATAATCTCACTTCAAATTGAAGAATAAAGCAGCCTTAGACTTGTACCAAAGTGAAACGGTTGTTTTTCGTTAGCTCACGTCCGAAAGCTTTCGATATTTTCCAAAATTCACTTCAGAATAGCTTCTCGAATGCGAGGAAGAACTGACTGAAATATCAATTGCCATTTTGAGCAGTCAAAACCTTCGCAAATTACACATGCTAAGAACTTTCTTGAACGAATTGTTTATAGAAATATATAGAGAAATTTCTGTGGTTGCTTTTTTTTAAACGAAACGAATTGTAAATAGAAATATATAGAGAAACTTCAGTGGTTTTTCCTTCGCCGTGAAAATAAATTAAAATTTTCACCATGGTATTAATTGGTTAGAGTTATGACAAACTAAATAATGAAATCACTTGGCGAAGGTTCACTTTCACCATTTTCGAAACTCTTGTGTCGTCTTAAGGTAAAACGCTTGGAAATTATCACATAGTTGAGATACTGACATATCCATTCTTCCAGTTGTATTTGTCCTACATCAACCTGCAATAAAACAATGAAACACACTACGAATTATTATCTAACGTAAATAACTAATTAAAACTATCAGACTCACCATAATATCAATCAAGAAGAATAACCTCTAATGAACCACATCACTCAACTTCCAGAGAAGCATTGATACTGATCAAGGGCGGAAAGGCTTATTTTATTCAACGCGTAGGTACATACTAATTCATAGTTTGAACTAGAGGTAGATGAAGGTAGATATAATAACTGTGCGTCTACCCAAAAGAAAACAAATTTATTAAAAGTTTTACCGACATAAAAGGTACCTACTTATTTTGTATTACGTATCACGACGGTATTTAGATTGCAAATTGTTAACTCAATATGAGGACACTTCTTGATAAAATTGTTGTCTTATACAAAAATTTGTAAAACGGAGCTTTGTTATGATAAATCTGTACCGAAATAGTAAAGACCGATTTACTCCACATGATAACTCTTGCCAATAAATAATGTTGCGGCAGAGAACAATCATATTCTATGTTATCGTGCCACATTGCATAGCTCTACAAGCCTTGAAGCGATAGATGAACTCGTCTTTGGAAAATTCTGATGTTATGTCACACTATCTGAACACTATCCCAAGTTAATTCAGCAAAATGTAGTCATGTAACTATTGTTCCGATGTTGGTTTTTCATTATAGCACCAGGAATTGCAGGAATTTCGCTGGCACCGGTTCAAGTGGAAAGAGTAGATAGAATTAAAAAAGCATGGAGACTACACACTGATGCATTGGCGGTCATAGAAAACTTTCAATTAATAACTTAGGAAATGTTAATAGAATACCAAGTTGAATAGCAGGCCAAGTTCCGGTTGGAAAGTAAAGCCGTAAAATAAGAAGAAGAAATATAAAACCATATCTCCACGCAGTGATTATTATGTTCATTCTTTAATTGACAACTTTTAGTAAAACAGCCTCGCATTTATGATGTGCGAAACACAATAATTATAAAGAATTGAACATATCTTGCATTAGTTCCGAGATCGATGATAACAAAACTATTATGCCAAATGACTTCATGTCGAATGACCTATAACCGAAGGAACAGAATTGTAACGTAAATTCAATCCCAAAGAAATTGCGGAGAAACAAGTTCCTGGAAATGATGCACAGGATCAGAGGCGTATCTATTAGACCTCTTCATGTTTTCAAAAAGTATCACAAATTCAACCGGTCAGCCCAAAATCACAATTTATATGCTAAAATAAGCCTCCTGTTAAACTTTCAGCTAATTCAGATAAAATTTCGAGGTGCCTCAAATCGATTTAGTGTTTTTGGGCTATTTCCAATTTTGAAAAAAATCTAACAATGCCTAAAACTATCGCAACAACCTCTATACGGAAGTTTTCGGTGTGCTCTACAAGTCTTGTGAACATTGCGATTCGTTCCGTTCACGTTTTGAACATATTGAAGTGATTTTCGAGCTTTTAAGTGCATAAAAACACTGTTTCCTCTAAAAGTCGTTATTCTACAAAATTCTTGAACTTATAACAAATAATTGCTAATTTATTATGTTATTATTCCTATTTTTTCCCTGGACATTTGAGTAATATAATTGTCAATGTGCGATTTACCGTTAAATTCTTAAAAATCAGAAGCTGAACATTTGTCATAGACTTGCACGTTAGGATTTCTTCAAACAACCAAACTGACCCACAGTGTTTTATTTCGTCATTTTCACGATCGAAATACAAAAACTCGAAAAGTGTTGATTTTGGATATAGAGTTTGTTCACAGAAGTTTCAACATATTAAGGAGCGCATCTTTCGATTAAAACAGTTTGATGATTAATCCCCCTAAAAGTGAGTTGAGAAAATTATTTTTCCACCAGAATGAGATAGACACGTAGTGTCTTCCGCAAAGTTGTAGTCAATGTTAATACGAGCAACTTTGCTGAACATCCCGAGTTTCTATCTCTCATATATAACAAACTCAAGTCGTTTTATGTAAAAACTCCATTAAAATCTTATTTAATATTATAACTCTTTCCAATGATTTTTCCCATTTTCCGTCTCTTCTACAAAGTTGTTAAACAAGCAAAATTACATGTTTTTGCTGAACATTGTAACATTCCATCTCACATACAACAAAAGTTATCTCCCTGCTTTTATTGCGCTTTTTGAGGGGCGCCCAATAAAGGTTTCGCCAAGGGCGCCGGGACGCTACGCTACGGCTCTGACCACATGTATTTTGACTGACGGAAAATTGCCTCGATTGCTTTGATTAATATTATGGTGGCTCTCCGTTGTCGTTCATATAAAGCCTTATGATACTTTCAAACCTATTGGATAATTCCTTTCCGTAATTAAAATCCAGTGCCATTTCACTGCCACACATTCCCCCTCTTCTCAGGATTTATTTTGTTATGCAAAGTAACATTCTAAAACACTAACGCTAGCTAACGTTGTGTTTGGTTAGCAGACGGCGAGCATCAAAATATTTCAAAGGCAGGCATCGAGATTTTTTTCTCTTATTCGACATAACACAGAAAAGTGATATAAACACAACATACTCAAAAACTTGAAAAAAAAAATCGCTCTGTGCACTTTATGCGAGGACCACTCGCGCTCATTACAAAATCAAGGAACACTAAGTCTGCATGTTGAAGATGGATATTTTCCAATAGTTAAAGGATATTGGTACTACAATTAATAGAATCGGCGTAAATAAGAGGTGTCAAAAGGGCTTACCCCTTTCCAGACCCACTTGTGGCCCCTCTGAAATTTTGAAAAGAGAGTTAAAAAACAATTTTCATTCAGAAAAATATATAAAGCTCTTTTAGTGGAATGTATTCAACCGTCTAAGACGAATTAAGTACTCTCCATTTAATTCCACCAATTAATTTTTGTTATCTTTGCAGATACGTATTTCGACCACAACTGTGTGGTCGTCTTCAGTGTCTCGTCAAGTACGTCTGTCTTCAGTAGAGTCAAGTAGAGACACTGAAGACGACCACACAGTTGTGGTCGAAATACGTATCTGCAAAGATAACGAAAATTAACTGGTGGAATTAAATGGAGAGTACTTAATTCGTCTTAGACGGTTCAATTTTCATTTTTCCTTGTTCAGGTTTGAAATTTTATCACCATTATTTTACACACATTGAATCGTATGACTTTTAAGGCAATCTGTTTACTTCACGATATCACAATCTCCTATATCTCTTCAAATAACCTAATTTCGAAATTCTAGAAAAGTATCCTAATCTGATTCCATTTTCTTCTTCTTATTGGCATTACATCCTCCCATGATTCCGAAAACCTTGTGCATAAATCGTAAAAATGCTGCAATAAAATACACTCAAACCAAATGCAGTTTATAAACAACGCGATTACGAAGCCTCAATCTACCTCACTCATTTATTCTACAACTATTATAATGCGATATAAAAAGTAGTCACCGTGTTGATGCAACCACACCATTATTGAAAAGCAGTTGATTTATTTTTCTGTTGATTAATGTTAATAACTATGCCTTTTCTCTGGTCCGACTTTTCAAAGAATAAGTTCTTTCGCAAAATATGTATTTTAGTATGCACTTACCATTATATAAAGATGCATAAAAACACAGCAGCATAAAAACCTATGTAATTTTTTTTTCATTCGCCCACGTAAAAAATTCAACTATATTTTGTCCATGCACACTCCCGCTTGCTCCAGGCTCTACAATTAGATCTACTTCAGAAATGGTAAAAATCCGGCAGGATCGCAAAATGTGGAGCTTATTGTGGGAATAGGCAAGCGGGAGTCTGCTGGAAAACTATCACTCCGCGATTGTTCACCACATGTATTTTGTGACTGATGAAAAATTGCCTCGATTGCTTTGATTAATATTTTGGTGGCTCTCCGTTGTCGTTCATATGAAGGCTACTTTGATACTTTCAAATCTATTGGATAATTCCTTTCCATAATTAAAACCCATTGCCATATCACTGCCACACACAGACCTAATCAGAAAATGACTTCATATAAATCTACAGACGTCAAGCTGCATAGTATTTTTTTGATATCTTTGTAGACCTAAAAATCATACTTATCAGACAGTATTACAACTGAAATAATTATCTAGAAGATATGTTCTTACCTGGGGGGGAGCTCTCGATACTACACTTCAAATTAAGTACATACTGCCGTCATGCAACAAGTAAATTTTCAACAAGAAAAAACAATCAACGTAGGCGTTACATGAGATGACTAAATTCTGTTTTGTGTGTTATTGTTGTTATATTGCCTTCAAAAATTTGCTTGCCGAGAGTTTTGTTTTCGGCTCACACTGACAGCTTGATTTCTGCTCGGCTTGACACACACATTTTTCGTATCCGTTTCTCCCTCCCAGGTTCTTACCATAATCTTGGGTAGGACAATGGCTTCACTGTCCTACCCAGGAACATTCATGCGTAGTACTTGTCCTACCCATCCGGGCGGCGCCACTCAACAGGATAGTCGACGGTTTGTTCCCGAGACATGACCCACCAGATTGGCCGTAGATGTGCTACTAACTAAATTGGTTAACTATTAACTGTGCCTAAGCTAGGCCAAGGACCCGGGTTCAGATAATATCCCAAATCTTGTCCTCAAACATACAATTTTTGCTACTCTGGATATGTTTGGGAGTTGCCTACAAAAATCTCCCAGGGAATCCTTCGACATGGAGGCCAATCTGCTTAATCGACACAACTCGACAGGTGGTTTAGGCAGTTACCCCGAATGTCATGTAGTCTAACTGATCTGTTAGTAGTGCGTTAGCAAAAGAGGAAGTTTTCTATCTAGCTCAAATCTTTGCAGGGGTATGTGGCGAGGGCAATGTTAACGTTATCATCAACACCGCCGCCAACTTTCTCACTAACTGTTCAAGAGTGTCAATAGCTGAGCCAAACATTTTCTTAAGGCGGGTCAATAAGTCTTCGTGAGTAGCGCTCAGGCCAGTAATAAGCTAAATTCGAATTCGAACGGTTCTAACATCTTGATAGAATTAGCAGCGCTGTTGATTATAGATTGGACATATTAATAAAATTGTCAATCAACTGAAATAGATTAGAGTTAGATTTGACGTTGTTGAGTCCTTTATTATAAATCAGCGATGGCAAGGCAAGTACGAACGGACAAACCATATCAAAAGCAACTCTAAAGCATAACAACAACCACGCTACACCATGTTATTGCACTGTAATGGATAAAGCGCGAAAATCACAAGCATATACGAAGGCAAGGAAAGCTCCGACAAACCGATATCGAAGGAAGATGGAGGTTCCAAGCACATTTTCTCATTCCTAGTGGGAATACCTACTTATAAGAGATTGAATATTGAATGGGCGGAGAAGTGCCATAATGCAACATCATTAAATTGGTGCACTCTCGGTTCGCTTCTCCGTCCCGCGCTCATCGTACGCCACGTTCCGACCCCTGCTTGCGCTCGGTCGGTAATATGGTTATGACGATAAAGATGAAGTGCACCCATAAAGAGCACGGACAGAAAACTTGGCATAAGGCTCGTTAATAATTGTTGTTAATAAATTTCTTGCTCGATGGTTGGTTTCTTGATCCCGCGGAATAGCCAACCTGCTGCTGCGTTGTTTTCCGGAAACGTTCACATGAACGCTGATTCTTCGGGGTACGATATTTCTGAAAGAGCTGCAAATGGACGACGGGCGATTAGCCTTAACTCATTGAAGGCGCTAAATTTGATAATACAGAAAACGGATCTGACAGAAATGGGAGAAATTTTATGAGAACTTGGTAATAAATGAGTCACTGACACCGCGCTGTGATTCGGAATGCGTTTGAAGCCTACGGTTAATCGTCCGGAATTTAACAAATTGCATCCAGCTTCAACCGCGGCTTGGGCTTTTGTTTTACAACGTAAATTATGTACTGCACGAATTTATAACTGAATTCATAAAATTACGGTTAAGTAAGATACAGGTCCCTAGTTGTTGATATCCAAGATTTATTGACCCATCATAAATGTTACTTTGGTAAACTTACAGAATACTCTTCGAGGGAAATGAATTAATAGACACAAAGAATTGGACATAAATCTGCCGATGTTATCTGACTTAGAATAAATAAAAATTCCAAAACGATGGACATGAATTTCTTCTCCCTCTGTCGCTTGCTCTGTCTTAGACACGCTCCGATGATGACACTTGGTAATGCAAAAGCAATTATAATGCATGGGGCGTAAATTTTACGACTTCATCAAAATTAATAACCGGCTGTTCGAAGTGCTGTGCGAGTGGGTTAATGCTCTACAAATATTAGAACTCGGACAAAATCTAATCCCAATTGATAAGAATTTACAAAATACATATATCCGGCCGTGCTTCTCACTCGTTCAACCACCTGCAACTCCGACCCGGCCATTCGTCAAGGAATATATTAATTCGTACGAGTCATGTTACTCCGACGATAAACAATTCATTCGCTCATTTTTTGATAGCCATTATCGCGTGTTTCTCACTTGTGTATGAAATCAGCGCACATTAAATGGTCCAAGATTGACGCCACGCAAAAGGCGACGGTACCCATCGCGCTGTAGCACGGCCGGAGATAATCTTTATTGTGTTCCAGAAGCTCGTATTAATTGGATGCGTGTCCGTTTGCTAAAATAAATATACAATAAAATAAAAAAAGATGCATAACAAAGACCCATAAAAGTCAGGCGACCCCCGGAATCCGAATGGCCTTATCAGCTCCGGCAGGTTTATGGTTGATGAAAAGGTCGTATATTTTTCCCGGCAGGCTGCTGATGTCGGGTCGCCGTTTTTCTTTCACATAGAAAAATGAATTATTGGACGAATTTCGTTATGTTCGTCAGTCTCGTCAGGTTCATTTTCTCCGGCGTCACCGCTGCCGCTTCACGCAGATGTAAAATACTATTCGTAGCACCCAAGACCTCCGAATCTGTGAATAACGACAATGACTATTTCATTCAATAAATATTATTCAAACGGCCCGTGTCGGACTTGATGGGAAAAATTGCGATCCACCGTTTTATTACTTTATATTCAGAAGGTTTGTAGCAGTCAAATTAGATTGGATGAAGTTCTTAGACTATTTGTTCCACAAATTCTTCTAACATTCAACGCATGTTATGTATGCTTGCTTTATATAAAAGATACAAAAAACTTGAACAACACCATGGAGACCCAATAAATGCGAATAACGCAGAAAACATGGTGCTATTGCTGTGGTGCTCATGCAAATTAGGCATACAATTATCGAGTCCACAATTTGCGAAAATGCATAACTAGCCAACACCTCCGATCGTCATCCATTAACCTCCACTTGAACCTCGTTAAGTGCGAGCTGTGGCAGCCGGGCGCGTTCACGATCCCATATTGCAAACGTTTCCATCATCTCGTGGTTTAGATAATTCGCCGAGAATCACGCCCCGCAAACGCCGGCTCTTTCAAGTCCCGGATCGATTGAGATGGGGCCACGCCGGTACCTACGCCGGCGATGGTATGCTGGTGTGGTGCCCGCGAGAAAGAACACAGTTTTCGATCTTAACAGCAGTGCAACGTACCGCACCACACTCTGCATGGGGGGATACTTATGGGTACACTCTTTGCATCATTCTCCATAACTCGCGCGAAACGCCCCTTCATATTGCCGCAAGTGAATCGTTAGTAAATAATGTGCGCCCTCATAGGATTGTCGGGGGAAAATGATTGCCATACTTCAGAAGGAAATCGACATGCCAAAAATGTGCATTCACGACTTTGTTGTCCACTGGATGAGATTTCTGCCATCTCTTATTGGTTGGTGTCCTTTCTTGTTGTCGGTGATCGACGCATTTGCAATAATGACAACAATTCGAGTTAAAGACAATTAGTTGATGCCTTTTACGCTTTTAGATTTATCTTTACAGAAATTGCAACAACCTACAACTTCTATTCCACTACACGCGGCAGATTTTTCACTTCATTTCACACATTTTCCCCGTTGCAAAAAGCTGTTCATTACCGGGGCAGAAAACCCCCGTTAAAGTTATTGCTAATATAATACTGATTGACCTTTTGCACGATATCGACTCTTGTTCCATTATTATTATACAATTTCGTTCCTCGTGCACGCGTTTTTCTCCGTCTCTTGTTATACGAACGAGCGGGCTTGCACTTTATAGTAAATTAATTCGTTAGTTTAAAATTATATCCGCACCTCCCCGGTCCGATGTAGTTTCGCATATGCCCACCTGTACTACAGCCCTCTATCTGCTGAGACAATTTACTCTCCGACATTATGGCCCTGTGTCCCGTGTGCTTTGCTCGTTTGGTGGGAAAATTGCTCCAAAGGAAAACGATGAATTGTTACTCAAGAAATACAAGTTATTTGTGGCTTTACGACAGTTCATCAGAGTTAAGTAGCTAATTTTACGAGTATTGCCCACGTGGTTTGTTAACATGTGCCCAGCGCATGAACTAGTTGGGATTATTGAAAGAAGAAATGTCTATTCAACGGGTAGATCCAATTGGTGCAATTGACGAATGAGTTAATTATTATACAAACCATCATCACTCAAGTTACAGTTACGGTTTTATTAGGAAAATCCAATATAAAAATATATTTTGAAGTGATACAAAACTTTGCTTTGAAGATTTGATAATAATGTCCATGCTGTATACTCTCGCACGTTGAACGTCGAAGTATCGCATCAATAGACACCAAAATATGCATCGCCTGTAAATTTTAATTAACCATTACAAAAGGATACAACTTATGATGTGGCAAGTTGAGCATGATCCCGTTCTCATGCAGATCATGTTTACCCTATTGTTCCCAACCGGGCCAACACAAGCCAATACCTTTGCTCCGCTGAATCTATGCCGTTCGGTTGGCACAGTCAGTGATGCGTTTTCGGCGATAAAATAGCAGAAATTTTGCATAGGCCTGGCACAACTCGTGTGCTCCCCTATACCGGAGAACCAACATAAATAGGTTGACGATGGACCTCGCAAGCTCACATCGTAAATCGACGCGCAGCTCGTAAAAATATGAACAATTCCTTTTGTGCTTGACAATTTGTGCGAAAATAAGCTCAGCAGAGCGCTTTTGGCTGATGCACCCGGGCCGATAATCTCCTGCAAATAGCTCGACCACAACGACCTATGGATGCCTACGTTGCTTTTAATGAGTATGCACCGTCATTTACGTAACCCAAATGTGCGATTGTTTCTCGGAATGGAATAATAGGCTGGAGCAGGTGAAAGCTACTCCAATATGAATTGATGGTAACTTGGGCGTTTTAAGATCTACAAATCGTAAACCGCATTAATATTTTGAAAAAGCTTTGGTTTGATTAACAATACAATCGACCAAACGTGTCAGTTTAACAAGAAATCCGTATTCGTGCATTAGCCGCCATAACTGGTGATGATGATAATAATGGTCTCACCACATACCCCTACGATGGTTTGAGATGGACGAGTTACACATAAAAAAAAATTGTAAAGTGCGTCAACGTAATTCGAACGATGTTCCGAAATTCCAATGTAATGACAAAATATAGACGCAAATTGACATGCATTTGGATGTAATATTACACCGCCTGGAAATTACAATAAAATGGATTTTTTATTTTTCACTACGTTACATTTGTGTAATATTACAGTATTTATTTATTTAATATTACACAGTAATTCATGCAACCCAGCGTTCAGAAATAATTATGGGTTATTACAAAAATCCAGTGTAAAATCACATTCAAAATAATGTGCGTTTCTCCAACACTGCTTAATTTGTGTTGACGGGTTTCGATTGCCTGGTGGTGTTTTGTTTAGCCGCTGCAATGTTGATGAATCGCTTGCAGAGTTTTTCTTTTATAAATAACGTTTAAAATACGAAATTATGGTGAAACTTATGCACTGAGACATCCAAATAGTATCCGGTTATATAGAATTGTAAGTATCAAGTTATTATTGCTCAAAAAGAATCTATATTTTTTAAATATATTTTACTCTTCAATTTTCATTTCAGTAATTTTCTGTTCCATAACATCACTGCTGAAGATATTCCCAAATTCGGATGCTCCACGTACCCTGCACGACAAATCCATTATAATAGATCACAGAAGGATTACGATGGCAAAGAACTCAGCGGCCACTTGGCAGGTTCCGGATCCCCCGTCCATGACTTTGACGCAACAAATAATAACGTAGCTTAAAGAGCCGGCTTATAAGTCTACAGATACTGTTGCTCCGAGGAATAACGATGTTATAAACAGTTTTCACAGATCCGTCCGGATGACATTTTATATACATTGGAAAGGGCCTCTATCGGTGCACATCCGTTGAGTGTTTTTGTCGAGGACATGAACAAAAATCCTAACGCGAGTGAGGTAATGGACTCATATTTCGAAGTCGAAGTGTTATCACAGGGAAAGTATAACTAATCATTTTCTAAAGTCCCTTAAGGATTCCTTTATGGATTTCAACAAGAAACATTTCGTGATTCCCATGGAAATTCCCGTCAGCTTCCGAATGGGATTCCCGTCATAGCTTCTAAAGGAATTTCATCGGCATCCTTGAAGGATTTTCATTGGCATTCCTTAATTAATTCTCATCAGCATCCCTGACGGATTCCCATTGGAAGGATTCAGTCGGGAATCCTTTAGGGATTCCGTCGAGAATTCTGAGGAGATTCCATCGGGAATCCTTTAGGGATTGCGACGGGAATCATTTAGGGATTGCGACGAGAATCCTTTAGGGGCTCAGACAGAAATCCTTCAAGAATTTGAACGGGAATCGTTCAAGGATTCTTACGGAACTTTGTCAGGGATTTCAGTGGGAGTCCTGTCGGGAATCTATTAGGAATTCCGTTGGGATTTTTTTTGGGATTCCATTGGGAACATTCCACACATTCCAGTGCGAATCCTTTACG
The DNA here is from genome assembly GCF_024139115.2 of Armigeres subalbatus. NCBI lineage: Eukaryota > Metazoa > Arthropoda > Insecta > Diptera > Culicidae > Armigeres > Armigeres subalbatus. The sequence goes on along the minus strand of NC_085139.1, from coordinate 52,502,226 downwards.
AATACACATGGGAATCCTATCCTTTAGGAATTTCGAAAGGTTTCTAACGGGAATCCTTCAGGGACTCGCTTAGGTATTTCGACATGAATCCTTTACTTTATACTTTAAGATAGTCGGGGCTTTAAGGACTGTTTATACTTTAGGGACTCCGACGGAATTTTGTAGGGACATCATCAGGATCAGGATGTAGGGATTTCCTTAAGGGATTTTGATGGGAATTCTTTGGAGATTCCGACAGGAATGTCATAGGAATGTTGACGAGAATCATTTAGGGATTTCAACGGTAATATTTTAGGGACTTCGACGGGAATCTTTCAACAATTCTGACGTGAATCCTTTAGGGATTCTGACGGGAATCCTGCAGGGATTCAAGTGGGAATCCTTTAGAGATTTCGTTGGAAATACTCAAGGGATTCCGATGAGAATTTTCTAAGAATTTCGAAGTGAATCCTTTTGGGGGAGTTGAACCGTAAGGCTATATGATTCTTCCAAAAAAGAACTTTTGATAGAAGGCCGAGACCCACAGTGTTTTATACCAATCGACTCAGCGTGTGTGTATGTGTGTAAGTGTACATATTTTGTAGACGCACTTTTTGGAACCTAGCATTATCTGATTTACTCGCAACAAGTTGGCTCGATCGGACATTGCATCTCGGAAAAAAAATATAATGCACGTGGGCCCTCCTTAGCCGTGCGGTAAGACGCGCGGCTACAAAGCAAGACCATGCTGAGGGTGGCTGGGTTCGATTCCCGGTGCCGGTCTAGGCAATTTTCGGATTGGAAATTGTCTCGACTTCCCTGGGCATAAAAGTATCATCGTGCTAGCCTCATGATATACGAATGCAAAAATGGTAACCTGGCTTAGAAACCTCGCAGTTAATAACTGTGGAAGTGCTTAAAGAACACTAAGCTACGAGGCGGCTCTGTCCCAGTGTGGGGATGTAATGCCAATAAGAAGAAGAAGAAGAATGCACGAGAAAAGCATCATCACTAATAGGTGGATACATCTTTTTTCTTTTTTTAATCTTTATTAATGAGGTTTTTAGTTTGTTTTTTTGACATTCCGTCGAGAATCCTTTTGGAATTCCGTAGAGAATCGTTTGAGGAATCCGTCGAAAATCCTTTGAAGATTCCGACGGGAATCCCTTAAAGATTTCTACGGTAGTACTTTAGGGACTCCCGAGCGGATTCCCGCGAAAATATTTTAAGGATTTCGACGATTTTTAACGATACTGACGGGAACCATTCAAGTATTCTGACCTGAATCCTGCCGGGATTCCAAAGGGAATCTATAAGGGATGCCGAGGGGAATCCTTTAGGGATTCCGTCGTGAATCCTTCAGGGATTCCATTGGGGATACTTTGAGGATTGCGATGGGAATCTTCAAGAGATTCCGACGTGAAGCGTCAAGAATTCTTTATGAATTTTGTTCAAAAATTGTTTTTGGGATTCACTAGAGGAGTGCATCGGGAATCCTTTTCTTTGAGGATTCCGTCGGGAATCTATTAGAGAGTCCGACGGGAATCCTTCAGGGCTATCCTTTGGGGATTCCGTCGGCAATTTTTAGGTATTATTATTATTATTTATTCAGACTAAGGCCGAAGTGGCCTGTGTGGTATATAAGAGTCTTCTCCATTCGGCTCGGTCCATGGCTACACGTTGCCAACCAGGCAGTCTACGGAGGGTCCACAAGTCATCTTCCACCTGATCGATTCACCTTGCCCGCTGCGCACCTCGCCTTCTTGTGCCCGTCGGATCGTTGTCAAGAACCATTTTCACCGGGTTATTGTCCGACATTCTGGCTACGTGCCCAGCCCACGGCAGTCGTCCGATTTTCGCGGTGTGAACGATGGATGGTTCTCCCAACAGCTGATGCAACTCGTGGTTCATTCACGTACCGTCCGCCATCTGCACCCCACCATAGATGGTACGCAGCACTTTCCTTTCTAAAACTCCAAGTGCGTGTTGGTCCTCCACGAGCATCGTCCAGGTCTCGTGTCCGTAGAGGACTACCGGTCTAATGAGCGTTTGGTAAATTGTCAGTTTGGTACGGCGGCGAACTCTATTCGATCGGAGCGTCTTGCGGAGTCTAAAGTATGTACGATATCCAGCCACTATGCGTCTCTGAATTTCTCTGCTGGTATCATTTTCGGCAGTCACCAGTGAGCCCAAGTACACAAATTCTTCTACCACCTCGATTTCGTCACAACCGATGCAAACTCGCGGTGGGTGGCTCACATTGTCTTCTCTTGAACCTCTTCCTATCATGTACTTCGTCTTCGACGTGTTGATGACTAGTCCGATCCACTTGGCTTCCCTCTTCAGTCTGATGTAGGCTTCCTCCATGTTCTCAAAGTTACGTGCCATAATTTCTATGTCGTCGGCGAAGCCAAATAGCTGGACGGACTTATTGAAAATTGAACCACTCGTGTTAATCCCTGCTCTTCGTATTACCCCTTCCAAAGCGATGTTGAATAGCAGACACGAAAGACCATCACCTTGCCGTAACCCTCTGCGGGTTTCGAAGGGACTCGAGAATGCCCCTGAAACTCGAACTACGCACATCACCCGATCCATCGTCGCTTTGATCAACCGTGTTAGTTTATCCGGAAATCCGTTTTCGTGCATTAGCTGCCATCGCTGGTCCCGATCGGTTGTATGATATGCGGCTTTGAAGTCGATGAATAGATTATGTGTGGGCACGTTGTATTCGCGGTATTTCTGCAGTACTAAGCTCTCCTGGTAGTTGGTCATCCCCTTTCAAATCTTCAGGGATTCAGTCGGGAATACTTTGAGGATTCCATTGGGAATTCTTTGGGAATTCCGATGGGGATTATTTGGGTATTGCAGGTTCTGCAGCAACTCTGTGTGGGGTTGCTGAATATTTTTTTGGATTCCAAAGAAAATTGTTTTGGGATTTCGTAGGGAAATAATTTGGAAATCTGGGAAAATTCCTTTTTTCTTTTGGAATTCTACAAGGATTTTTTTTGAGCTACAGAAAGATTTTCTTCAGAATCCTCCTGAAGGTTCAATTTGTGATTCCAGAAGAAATTCTTTTGAATTTCAGATAGATACCATTTTTCTTCTGGAAGACAAAAAGTAATTTAGAATTCAAGAGGAGTTTTTCGTAGAATCCCAAAAGGATTTGCTTCGGAATTTCAAAATTATTTCCTTTCAAATCACAAATCGTTCGAAATACCAAAAAGATTCTTCTCGGAATTCTAATTTGATTCCTTTCGAAATCCAAACAGAATACCTTTCAAGCTCATACAGGATTCCATTGTATGGAATCCAACAGCATCCCGGGAGTATTTTCTTTCGGAATTCCCTTGAGAATTTTGGGAAGATTTCATAAAAAAATCTTGGAGGATTCTATTCAAAATTCTAACGGCGTAGTCTACAAAATAGTAATTTTTACCACAGATTTTTTTTCTGTGTAGGAATTATTCCCGAGAGGATTCCCTTGGGAATCACGAAAAGATTTTGTTGGGAATCTCTGGGAGATTCCGTTAAGAATCTTCGGTAGATTCCTTTGGGTATCTCGGGGGAATCCCGTTGGGAATGTTGGGAAGATTCCGTTGAAAATCTCGTGCAGATTCATGGACATTCCCGAAAAATCTTCACGAGAATCCCAAAAGAATTTTCTCGAGATTTCCTTAAGAATCTCCCTGCGATTCCTGATAGATTTTTTTTCGAGATTCCCGACAATCCCAAAGGAATATTACCAAGATTCTCGAAGCAATGCTCCCAAGATTCCCAAAGGAATCTTCCCGAGATTCCCGAAGAAATTCTCCCGAGATTCCCGAAGGAACCTTCCCGAGAATCCCGGAGGAATGTCTCCGAGATTCCCGAAGGTATCTTTACGAAAGTTCCGAAAGAACCTCCCCGACATTCCCGAGGTTCCTTCCTGGTTCCTTCCCGAAGGTATCTTTCCGAAAGTTCTGATAAACATCCCCGGTATTTCCAAGGTTTCTTCCCCGAGATCGCCGAAGGAATCTCCCAGATATTGCCGAAGAAATGTCCCCGAGATTGCCGAAGCAATCTCCCTGATATTCCCGAAGCCATGTCTCCGAGATTTCCGAACTTTTCTTCACGAGATTCCCGAAAGAATCTCTCTGAGATTCCCAAAGGAATCTCCCTGAGATTCCCGAAGGAACTTCTCTGAGATTCCCGAAGGAATCTCCCTCAGATTCCGGAGAGAATCTCCCTGAGATTCCCGAAGGAATCTCCCCGAGATTCCCGAAGGAATCTCCCCGAGATTCCCGAAATTCCCGAAGGAATCTCCCCGAGATTCCCAAAGGAATCTCCCCGAGATTCCCAAAGGAATCTCCCCGAGATTCCCGAAGGAATCTCCCCGAGATTCCCGAAGGAATCTCCCCGAGATTCCCGAAGGAATCTCCCCGAGATTCCCGAAGGAATCTCCCCGAGATTCCCGAAGGAATCTCCCCGAGATTCCCGAAATTCCCGAAGGAATCTCCCCGAGATTCTTGAAATTCCCGAAGGAATCTCCCCGAGATTCCCGAAGGAATCTCCCCGAGATTCCCGAAGGAATCTCCCCGAGATTCCCGAAGGAATCTCCCCGAGATTCCCGGAGGAATCTTTCAGAGATTCCTGGAGGAATTTCCCAGAGATTCCCGGAGGAATCTCCCCGAAATTCCCGGAGGAATCTCCCCGAAATTCCCGGAGGAATTTCCCCGAGACTCCCGGAGGAATCTCCCCGGTATTCTCGAAGGAATCTCCTCGAGATTCCCGAAGGAATCTCCCCGAGATTCCCGGAGGAATCTCCCCGATATTCTCGAAGTAATCTCCCCGAGATTCCCGAAGGAATATCCCCGAGATTCCCGAAGGAATCTCCCCGAGATTCCCGAAGCAATCTCCCCGAGATTCCCGAAGCAATCTCCCCGAGATTCCCGAAGCAATCTTCCCGAGATTCCCGAAGGAATCTCCACGAGATTACCGAAGGAATCTCCACGAGATTACCGAAGGAATCTCCCCGAGATTACCGAAGGAATCTCCCCGAGATTACCGAAGGAATCTCCCCGAGATTCCCGAAGGAATCTCCCCGAAATTCCCGAAGGAATCTCTCCGAGATTCCCGAAGGAATCTCCCCTCTGTAGAGGAATCTCCCCGAGAGAGATTCCCGACATTCCTAACGGAATATCGCTGAAATTCTCGAAGCAATGCTCCCGAGATTCCCAAAAGAATCTTCTCGAGATTCCCGAAGAAATTCTCGCGAGATTCCCGAAGGAACCCTCCCGAGAATCCCGGAGGAATGTTTCCAAGATTCCCGAAGGTATCTTTACGAAAGTTCCGAAAGAATCTCCTGATATTCCCGAGGTTCCTTCCCCAAGGTATCTTTCCGAAAGTTCCGATAAACATCCCCGATATTTCCAAGGTTTCTTCCCCGGGATCGCCGAAGGAATCTTCCCGATATTGCCGAAGCAATCTCCCTGAGATTCCCGAAGCCATGTCTCCGAGATTTCCGAACGTTTCTTCCCGAGATTCCTGAAAGAATCTCTTCGAGATTGTCGAAGGAATTTCTCTGAGATTCCCGAAAGAATCTCTCTGAGATTCCCGAAAGAATCTCTCTGAGATTCCCGAAGGAATCTCTCTGAGATTCCCGAAGGAATCTTTTTGAGATTCCCGAAGGAATCTTTTTGAGATTCCCGAAGGAATCTTTTTGAGATTCCCGAAGGAATCTTTTTGAGATTCCCGAAGGAATCTCTCTGAGATTCCCGAAAGTATCTCCCTGAGATTCCCAAAGGAATCTCCCCGAGATTCCCGAAGGAATCTCCCCTAGATTCCCGGAGGATTCCATTCTCCAGAAAGAATCTCCCCGAGATTCCCGAAGAAATCTCCCCGAGATTCCCGAAGGAATCTCCCCGAGATTCCCGAAGGAATCTCCCCGAGATTCCCGAAGGAATCGCCCCGAGATTCCCGAAGGAATCTCCCCGAGATTCCCGAAGGAATCTCCCCGAGATTCCCGAAGGAATCTCCCCGAAATTCCCGAAGGAATCTCCCCTCTGTAGAGGAATCTCCCCGAAAGAGATTCCCGACATTCCTAACGGAATATCGCTGAAATTCTCGAAGCAATGCTCCCGAGATTCCCAAAAGAATCTTCTCGAGATTCCCGAAGAAATTCTCGCGAGATTCTGAAGGAACCCTCCTGAGAATCCTGGAGGAATGTTTCCAAGATTCCCGAAGGTATCTTTACGAAAGTTCCGAAAGAATCTCCCCGATATTCCCGAGGTTCCTTCCCCAAGGTATCTTTCCGAAAGTTCCGATAAACATCCCCGATATTTCCAAGGTTTCTTCCCCGGGATCGCCGAAGGAATCTTCCCGATATTGCCGAAGCAATCTCCCTGAGATTCCCGAAGCCATGTCTCCGAGATTTCCGAACGTTTCTTCCCGAGATTCCTGAAGGAATCTCTTCGAGATTGTCGAAGGAATTTCTCTGAGATTCCCGAAAGAATCTCTCTGAGATTCCCGAAGGAATCTCTGAGATTCCAGAAAGAAGGAATCTCTCTGAGATTCCCGAAGGAATCTTTTTGAGATTCCCGAAGGAATCTTTTTGAGATTCCCGAAGGAATCTTTTTGAGATTCCCGAAGGAATCTTTTTGAGATTCCCGAAGGAATCTCTCTGAGATTCCCGAAAGAATCTCCCTGAGATTCCCAAAGGAATCTCCCCGAGATTCCCGAAGGAATCTCCCCGAGATTCCCGAAGGAATCTCCCCGAGATTCCCGAAGGAATCTCCCCGAGATTCCCGGAGGATTCCATTCTCCAGAAAGAATCTCCCCGAGATTCCCGAAGGAATCTCCCCGAGATTCCCGAAGGAATCTCCCCGAGATTCCCGAAGGAATCTATCCGAGATTCCAAAAATTCCCGAAGGAATCTCCCCGAAGGAATCTCCCCGAGATTCCCGAAGGAATCTCCCCGAGATTCCCGAAGGAATCTCCCCGAGATTCCCGAAGGAATCTCCCCGAGATTCCCGAAGGAATCTCCCCGAGATTCCCGAAGGAATCTCCCCGAGAGTGCCGAAGGAATTTCCTGAGATTCCTGAAGGAATCGCCCTGAGATTCCTGAAGGAATCGCCCTGAGATTCGAAGGAATCTCCTGAGATTCGAAGGAATCTCCTGAGATCGGAGGAATCTCCCGAGATTCCTGAAGGAATCTCCCGAGATTCCTGAAGGAATCTCCTGAGATTCAGAAGGAATCTCCCCGAGATTCCCGAAGGAATCTCCCCGAGATTCCCGAAGGAATCTCCCGAGATTCCTGAAGGAATCTCCCCGAGATTCCCGAAGGAATCTCCCCGAGATTCCCGAAGGAATCTCCCCGAGATTCCCGAAGGAATCTCCCCGAGATTCCCGAAGGAATCTCCCCGAGATTCCCGAAGGAATCTCCCCGAGATTCCCGAAGGAATCTCCCCGAGATTCCCGTAGGAATCTCCCCGAGATTCCCGTAGGAATCTCCCCGAGATTCTCGAAGGAATCTCCCCGAGATTCCCGAAGGAATCTCCCCGAGATTCCCGAAGGAATCTCCCCGAGATTCCCGAAGGAATCTCCCCGAGATTCCCGAAGGAATCTCCCCGAGATTCCCGAAGGAATCTCTCTGAGATTCCCGAAAGTATCTCCCTGAGATTCCCAAAGGAATCTCCCCGAGATTCCCGAAGGAATCTCCCCTAGATTCCCGGAGGATTCCATTCTCCAGAAAGAATCTCCCCGAGATTCCCGAAGAAATCTCCCCGAGATTCCCGAAGGAATCTCCCCGAAGGAATCTCCCCGAGATTCCCGAAGGAATCTCCCCGAGATTCCCGAAGGAATCGCCCCGAGATTCCCGAAGGAATCTCCCCGAGATTCCCGAAGGAATCTCCCCGAGATTCCCGAAGGAATCTCCCCGAAATTCCCGAAGGAATCTCCCCTCTGTAGAGGAATCTCCCCGAAAGAGATTCCCGACATTCCTAACGGAATATCGCTGAAATTCTCGAAGCAATGCTCCCGAGATTCCCAAAAGAATCTTCTCGAGATTCCCGAAGAAATTCTCGCGAGATTCCCGAAGGAACCCTCCCGAGAATCCCGGAGGAATGTTTCCAAGATTCCCGAAGGTATCTTTACGAAAGTTCCGAAAGAATCTCCCCGATATTCCCGAGGTTCCTTCCCCAAGGTATCTTTCCGAAAGTTCCGATAAACATCCCCGATATTTCCAAGGTTTCTTCCCCGGGATCGCCGAAGGAATCTTCCCGATATTGCCGAAGCAATCTCCCTGAGATTCCCGAAGCCATGTCTCCGAGATTTCCGAACGTTTCTTCCCGAGATTCCTGAAGGAATCTCTTCGAGATTGTCGAAGGAATTTCTCTGAGATTCCCGAAAGAATCTCTCTGAGATTCTGAAGGAATCTCTGAGATTCCAGAAAGAAGGAATCTCTCTGAGATTCGAAGGAATCTTTTGAGATTCGAAGGAATCTTTTTGAGATTCCCGAAGGAATCTTTTTGAGATTCCCGAAGGAATCTTTTTGAGATTCCCGAAGGAATCTCTCTGAGATTCCCGAAAGAATCTCCCTGAGATTCCCAAAGGAATCTCCCCGAGATTCCCGAAGGAATCTCCCCGAGATTCCCGAAGGAATCTCCCCGAGATTCCCGAAGGAATCTCCCCGAGATTCCCGGAGGATTCCATTCTCCAGAAAGAATCTCCCCGAGATTCCCGAAGGAATCTCCCCGAGATTCCCGAAGGAATCTCCCCGAGATTCCCGAAGGAATCTCCCCGAGATTCCCGAAGGAATCTCCCCGAGATTCCCGAAGGAATCTCCCCGAGATTCCCGAAGGAATCTCCCCGAGATTCCCGAAGGAATCTCCCCGAAGGAATCTCCCCGAGATTCCCGAAGGAATCTCCCCGAGATTCCCGAAGGAATCTCCCCGAGATTCCCGAAGGAATTTCCCCGAGATTCCCGAAGGAATCGCCCCGAGATTCCCGAAGGAATCGCCCCGAGATTCCCGAAGGAATCTCCCCGAGATTCCCGAAGGAATCTCCCCGAGATTCCCGGAGGAATCTCCCCGAGATTCCCGAAGGAATCTCCCCGAGATTCCCGAAGGAATCTCCCCGAGATTCCCGAAGGAATCTCCCGAGATTCCTGAAGGAATCTCCTGAGATTCGAAGGAATCTCCCTGAGATTCCTGAAGGAATCTCCTGAGATTCGAAGGAATCTCCCGAGATTCCCGAAGGAATCTCCCCGAGATTCCCGAAGGAATCTCCCCGAGATTCCCGAAGGAATCTCCCCGAGATTCCCGAAGGAATCTCCCCGAGATTCCCGTAGGAATCTCCCCGAGATTCCCGTAGGAATCTCCCCGAGATTCCCGTAGGAATCTCCCCGAGATTCCCGTAGGAATCTCCCCGAGATTCTCGAAGGAATCTCCCCGAGATTCCCGAAGGAATCTCCCCGAGATTCCCGAAGGAATCTCCCCGAGATTCCCGAAGGAATCTCCCCGAGATTCCCGAAGGAATCTCCCCGAGATTCCCGAAGGAATCTCCCCGAGATTCTCGAAGGAATCTCCCCGAGATTCCCAAAGGAATCTCCCCGAGATTCCCAAAGGAATCTCCCCGAGATTTCCGAAGGAATCTCCCCGAGATTCCCGAAGGAATCTCCCCGAAATTCCCGAAGGAATCTCCCCGAGATTCCCGAAGGAATCTCCCCGAGATTCCCGAAGGAATCTCCCCGAGATTCCCGGAGGAATTTCCCCGAGATTTCCGGAGGAATCTCCCCGAGATTCCCGAAGGAATCTCCCCGAGATTCCCGGAGGAATTTCCCCGAGATTTCCGGAGGAATCTCCTTGAGATTTCCGGAGGAATCTCCTTGAGATTTCCGGAGGAATCTCCCCGAGATTTCCGAAGGAATCTCCCCGAGATTTCCGAAGGAATCTCCCCGAGATTTCCGAAGGAATCTCCCCGAGATTTCCGAAGGAATCTCCCCGAGATTTCCGAAGGAATCTCCCCGAGTTTTTGAAGGAATCTCCCCGAGATTTCCGAAGGAATCTCCCCGTCCCGGAGGAATCTCCCCGAGATTTCCGGAGGAATCTCCTCGAAGGAATCTTCCCGAAGGAATCTTCCCGAAGGAGTATTCCCGATGGAATCTCCCCCAGAGACTCCCGATGGAATCTACCCCAGAGATTCCCGATGGAATCTCCCCAAGATTCTCATTGGAATCTCATCAAAATTCTCAATGGGATCTCACCAAGATTCCCAATAGGATCTCATCGAGATTCCCAATGAAATCTCATCGAGTTTTCCAATGGGATATCATCGAGATTCCCAATGGAAATTCCTCAAGATTCCCAATGGAATCTCCCCGAGACTCGAAGGAATCTCCCGAGATTCTGAAGGAATCTCCTGAGATTCCCGAAGGAATCTCCCCGAGATTCCTGAAGGAATTTCTGAGATTTCCGGAGAAATCTCCTGAGATCTCGGAGGAATCTCCTGAGATTTCCGGAGGAATCTCCTGAGATTTCAGAGGAATCTCCCGAGATTTCGAAGGAATCTCCCGAGATTTCGAAGGAATCTCCCGAGATTTCGAAGGAATCTCCTGAGATTTCGAAGGAATCTCCCCGAGATTTCCGAAGGAATCTCCCCGAGATTTCCGAAGGAATCTCCCCGAGATTTCCGAAGGAATCTCCCCGAGATTTCCGAAGGAATCTCCCCGAGTTTTCGAAGGAATCTCCCCGAGATTTCCGAAGGAATCTCCCCGAGATTCTCGGAGGAATCTCCCCGTCCCGGAGGAATCTCCCCGAGATTCCCGGAGGAATCTCCCCGAAGGAATCTTCCCGAAGGAATATTCCCGATGGAATCTCCCCCAGAGACTCCCGATGGAATCTACCCCAGAGATTCCCGATGGAATCTCCCCCAGAGACTTCCGATGGAATCTACCCCAGAGATTCCCGATGGAATCTCCCCAAGATTCTCATTGGAATCTCCTCAAAATTCTCAATGGGATCTCACAAAGATTCCCAATAGGATCTCATCGAGATTCCCAATGAAATCTCATCGAGTTTTCCAATGGGATATCATCGAGATTCCCAATGGAAATTCCTCAAGATTCCCAATGGAATCTCCCCGAGACTCCCGAAGGAATCTCCCCGAGATTCCCGGAGGAATCTCCCCGAGATTTCCGGAGAAATCTCCCTGAGATCTCCGGAGGAATCTCCCTGAGATTTCCGGAGGAATCTCCCTGAGATTTCCGGAGGAATCTCCCTGAGATTTCCGGAGGAATCTCCCCGAGATTTCCGAAGGAATCTCCCCGAGATTTCCGAAGGAATCTCCCCGAGATTTCCGAAGGAATCTCCCCGAGATTTCCGAAGGAATCTCCCCGAGATTTCCGAAGGAATCTCCCCGAGATTTCCGAAGGAATCTCCCTGAGATTTCCGAAGGAATCTCCTGAGATTTCGAAGGAATCTCCTGAGATTTCGAAGGAATCTCCCGAGATTTTGAAGGAATCTCCCGAGATTTCGAAGGAATCTCCCCGAGATTTCCGATGGAATCTCCCCGAGATTTCCGAAGGAATCTCCCCGAGATTTCCGAAGGAATCTCCCAGAGTTTTCGAAGGAATCTCCCCGAGATTTCCGAAGGAATCTCCCCGAGATTTCCGAAGGAATCTCCCCAAGATTTCCGAAGGAATCTCCCCGAGATTTCCGAAGGAATCTCCCCGAGATTTCCGAAGGAATCTCCCCGAGATTCTCGGAGGAATCTCCCCGAGATTCCCGGAGGAATCTCCCCGAAGGAATCTTCCCGAAGGAATATTCCCGATGGAATCTCCCCCAGAGACTCCCGATGGAATCTACCCCAGAGATTCCCGATGGAATCTCCCCAAGATTCTCATTGGAATCTCATCAAAATTCTCGATAGGATCTCATCGAGATTCCCAATAAAATCTCATCGAGTTTTCCAATGGGATATCATCGAGATTCCCAATGGAAATTCCTCAAGATTCCCAATGGAATCTCCCCGAGACTCCCAAAGGAATATCTTCGAGATTCCCGAAGGAATGTCTCTGATATTCCCGAAGAAATATCACCAACATTGCCGAATTAATATCTCCGAGATTGCCGAAGGAATCTTTTCCGAAAGAATTTCCTGAGACTCCCAAATGAATCTCCTAGAGAATCTTGAAGGAATCTACCCGAGATTCACAAATAAAATATCCCAATATACTCAAAGAAATCTACCCAAAATTCTCAATTTCAGGAGAAAATTCCTTTCAAAATTTCTGGGAGGAATCTCAGGGAATTGCGGGAAGATTCCTTCGAGAATCTCTGGGAGATTCTGTTGGGAATCTCTGGAAGATTCCGATGAAAATCTTGAGACTTGTTTGGGAATCTCGGGGAGATTCCTTCACGTATATCGGGGAGATGCCTTTGGGAATCTCGGGGACATTCTTTTAAGAATCTTGGTGAGATTCCCTTAGAAATATCGGGGAGATTCCGTTGGTATTCCTCGGAGGATACCGTCGGGGATCCCGGGATGAATCCGTTGGTATTCCCACCAGGATTCCGTTGGGCATCTCAGTAGGATTCCGGTGGGAATCTCTGGAGGACTCAGTTGGGGATGAATTCAGGGGAAATGCCTTTAGGAAACTCAAAAAGATTCCTCTGATGATAACAATGATATTCTTTCGAGGAATCAAGGATTCCGTTGGGAATCCAGTGAAGATTTCGTTGGAAAACATGGGAGGATTCTGTTGAGATGCTCGGAAGGATTTCGTTGGGAAAGCAGGGAGGGTTTTATTTGGATTTCCGGGATTAGTGGGAATCCCAGAAGGGTTCTGCTGGGATTATTGAGAGGATGTGTTTGGATTTTCAGAGAGACTGGAGAATCCCTGTAGGACACCGTTGGGAATGCCGAGAAGAATCCTGGGAAAATTCTGTTGGAAATCAATGTAGGATTCTTTTGGGGAAGTTTTTCTCCGGAATCCCGGGCGCTTTCTCTCCGGGATTCCAGAAGAATCATATTTAAAAAGCAATAATTTATTTATTCGTTAATAGTGAAGAATGTTTATTGATTTGGTTTTTGTTTTTTAGGTAAGTAATAGTAACCAGTGGATCGCGGTTTCCCGGAATCCCTTACGAAGATGCCATTTTCATTATGCGTACGAACGTATTCTACGTTGAAAATACCAGTCTCCCGCTGTATTCCACGATTATCGAAATTTATTTCAACTTCATCCAGTACTCCAAGATGGAGTGAAAGGTAGAAATGCGATGCATCTACGTGAGATTCAGGATATCAACAAGAAATCAAGACGCAGGAAATCGATCAATGTCTACCTACCGGATTCGGACACGGCGAGTGTCCGAACAACATCAGCATTCTGGTTACGTCAAGAAAATGATTAAAACCAGCCTTGATGACATGGCCTTTCAATTATCGCGTGCTAGTCCTGGATCCAAACTGCGTGTTTGGTGATATGCTACTCTACCTATAGTTCTCCTCGTTGGCTCCGTGGTTGGCTTCATCGATGCTTTGAATTATTCTCAGGTAAGTATTTAACAGGAGAAGTAGTTTACCATCAATTAACACACCTTTTCTCAGGGTTCCAACGATTCTTGATGGGCGGGAAACGGCCACTACGCTGGGCAACCTTCACCACGGACACCTACTTTGTGTACGACAGCGATGGTTGGAATCTGCCGAGCAGCATGTTCAACAGCTAGATAAAAGTAACGCTATTTGATTAGATCTATAATTATTGTTTCGTTCAAGTTCCGTGTCGATTTCTTCAGGAATTTTAATAAAAGTAAAATAAAATCATATAAAATTGAAAAATTCAGGTTCATAGATAAAACGAAGGAAACTCAATTTATCTTGCACCATGTACATCGTCCTTTTCACGTTGAATTATTTTACATCTCTTCAATTACGTAATTTGTTTTGTACATTATTACTCAGAAGGTATTCGAGTACATCGTGCAGAATTACATCATGAAAAAAATTACACCATCGCTGTTACTCCCGATTTGCCGTGGACATCGAAGGAGTGGAATATCACAGCTCTGACGGAATAGTCTATGTGCATCTGTTTCGAATGTAATATTCAACAACTGTTTTTGCTGTGTATCTTTAAGATAATTCATTAGGATCCATTTAATCAGATTTGCAAACAAATAAAAAATGATCCAATTATTTCTAAAGATATAAACTTATATGCAACTTTCCATTACTATACAGCAAGAACATAAATTTTGGTAATGACCCAGTGTAATCTTGGTAATGACCCAGTGCAGCGCTCTAGCCAGTGCCTCACCACCGTGTTTAAATAGCTCTCCTGGTAGATAAATAAAGTCGGTTGACCAACCAACCAACCAAGTTATAACTGACTTTTATTTGAGCGAAACGGTTATAAGGTCGAAAACGGTTTGGCCGAAAATGTCATTTGGCTGAAAGCGACATATGGGGGAAGTGGTCATACGGTCGCGAACTGATAATTTGGCTGAAAACGTTGTTTTCCCCAACAGATCATTTCTCCGAAAACGGCGTTTGGCCGAAAATGTCGTTAGGCCGAACGGACCATTAGGCTGAAAATTTCATTTGTTATATTGTACGTGGATTTCCCTATTGGACCCAACCGTTCGAAATAGTCGCTCCTTGAACGGTCGTTGAAATCGCCGGTTTCACCTTCACACCCGTCTTCATAGTAAAATCTGTCAAAACTGACAAGTCTGCCACGTGCTTTTTGCTGTTTTCCTCGGACTTCTCTTTCTTTTTCCGATGTTTTGACATCTGTTTTGATAGACAAGGAGCAAAAACCAAGGTAATCTACCAAACATTTATTGAGTTTGGCAAACCTTGCTGGAAAAGAAACGTTTGAAATTGGCAAGTGAACCGACCTTCAAATCTATTGGTCAAGTAAATCCACAATATGGTCATATGGCCAAAAATGTCACCCCGTTCAGCTAAAAGGCCGTTTCTACCAAATGAGCATTTCGACCAAGAGGCCTTTTTGGGCCAGGTGAGCTAATTTTTTTCGACCAACCGTATAACCATTTCGGTCAAATTACATTTTCGGCCAAATATCCCTTTCTGCCAAACGACCATTTCGTTCAAACGGCAAATGACCTGTTCGGCCGAACGACATTATTGGCCATATGGCTATTTCATCCGAATGATGAGGACATCCTGGCTACGATCTGGCGATGGGCTAAACAATAGGATGTCAGTAGCCTGGTTGTTAAACTGAATTAATGATTTCGTGTGTGTTACTTCTACGTGAAGTTAAACGATTTACAATGATATGGAAATGCTAATATCATCTTCCAAACTTGGACGTACATGTTCATGATAGCATTAGAGGCGAAAGTATAGAATTGATAGTTCCGTTAGGATACGGCAGGCATGAAGAATGTTTTTATAGAAGTCGATTTGAAAGCGAGCGGAGGGCAAATATTTGTGATGGCACATATCACACGACCTTCCTTCTGCCAAGCTCCCGTATGAAGGGGGAGGGAAGAATATCAGTGTGGAAGCTGATATATCTCCACTGGCAAAAGGAAGGTGGTTTGACTTGCTCATATGCCATCGCGTGCGGAAGGATTTGCTATCGACGAGTACTGTCTCCAAATTTCTAATATGACATCAGCATTTAGTCGAATAGGATTTTTATTGCACAGTTCAATTCTCTGAGCAGTGAGCATGATATCACCCCCATGGGGTACAAGTGTTTCTAAAAAATCTCGGTGCTTTGATATGCAATTCATGAATTTGCCATTTTTATGAATGTTTGATTTTGGTTCCCTTATAAAATCAAGAACAGCACTATCACTACTAGGAGGATTAATCCTGCTTTTTAATCTGAGTCTGGCACATATTGGGTACGTTACAGCTGCGTTTGCCTTGATTTTGTGTTATGTTGTGCCGAACACGGCCAATATGTTTAACGGGTTAAGAAAGTCAAATGGCTGCTGCTTCTGCCTCATACGCAGGAGGTCGCGGGTTCAATCGCAGGTCCGTTCCATTCTCCTACTTTGTATCTTTCTTCATATTTCACATTGCAATCGCTAGCACTGGAAATGTACTTCCATACCGTTTCCATTTCAATGCTATTCATTCATTTATTTAGTTAACATCTAAACAGATAACACTGAATCAACAATTTGACGCCACAATACACGGTTCGAGGCCGCAACTCTCCATCCTCGCAACGCCCCACGCTCGCCAAGTCTGCCCACCTTGCTCGCTGTGCTCCACATCGTCTCGTACCTGCCGGATCGGAAGCGAACACCATCTTTGCAGGGTTGTTGTCCGGGATTCTTGCAACATGTCCTGCCCATCGTCCGGCTTTAGCTACCTTCTGGATACTGGGCTCGCCGTAGA
Organism: Armigeres subalbatus; assembly: GCF_024139115.2. Taxonomy (NCBI): domain Eukaryota; kingdom Metazoa; phylum Arthropoda; class Insecta; order Diptera; family Culicidae; genus Armigeres; species Armigeres subalbatus. The sequence continues at coordinate 52,485,879 of NC_085139.1, read as the reverse complement.
GCTAGGCGAGCTCGTGGTTCATCTTCGCCGCCACACACCGTCTTCTTGCACACCGTCAAAGATGGTCCTAAGCACCCGTCTCTCGAATACTCCGAGTGCTTGCAAGTCCTCCTCGAGCATTGTCCATGTTTCATGTCCGTAGAGGACAAACGGTCTTATCAGCGTCTTGTATATGACACATTTGGTGCGGTGGCGAATCTTTTTTTGACCGCAGTTTCTTCTGGAGCCCGTAGTAGGCCCGACTTCCACAGATGATGCGCCTTCGTATTTCACGACTAACATTGTTATCAGCAAGGATCCAGGGTAGACGAATTAATCGACCACCTCAAATTTATCCCCGTCTATCGTAACACTGCTTCCCAGGCGGGCCCTGTCGCACTCGGTTCCGCCCACAAGCATGTACTTTGTCTCCGATGCATTAACCACCAGTTCAACTTTTGTTGCTTCACGTTTCAGGCGGGTGAACAGTTCTACCACATTTGCAAATGTTTGGCCGACAATTTCCATATCATCCGCGAAAAAAATAAATTGACTGGATCTGTTGAAAATCGTACCCGGCTGTTACACCCGGCTCTCCGCATGACACCTTCTAGGACAATGTTGAACAACAAGCACGAAAGTCCATCACTTTGTCTTAGTCCCCGGCGCGATTCGAACGAACTGGAGTGTTCACCCGAAATCTTCACACAGTTTTGCACACCATCCCACACTGGTTCAGAAGCCCCCAAAACGTGCGTTTTTTAGTTTTCGACCTGAAAAGTACATTTTAGAGTCATGATGTCTTCAGAAGAGTTGAAGGATATTTCATGGGCTTTCTTTTGACAAGAAAATATCAATGATCTATCCACCTTGAAGGGCGATATGGAATAAAAAATTTACGCAGATGTACAAAAGCAGTGGTTGTTCTCTGCAATGTTATAAAGAATGTGAATTGGAACATCTTTTCTGAAGACACAATATTGGACAAACGGTTTTGTAAGGAATTACAGCACGTTTTGTATGAATGACCCCCAAAAATCATATTTTAAGCATAACTTTTTAGAAAATGGTTTTAGCACTATGGTTTATTCTAGAAAGTTGTGCATAATGACAAAAACATGTTTGTCTAGAAGACTACTTTGATCTATCTTGAAACCTGTCAAAGTTATTAAGGAATCTTTAGAAAAAATAGTCAATTTTCACATCAACACACCATGAAAAGCGGCAAGAGGCGGCAAGCCAAACAGCCACCATCTGAAAGATTCGGTTTTAAGCCACCGAATGCACAAGAGTTAACTTTCCGAAATCAATATGGCGAAAGGTATCTAAGATTCGATTTCTCAAAATTAAGCACCTTTATCGAAAAAATATTTGGTAAGCGTAGCGAACACCTTCCTACACAATTGGTACCAAATAGTTTTTCGTGAAAAGTTCCTACTTTTGAGAAATCACGCCTTAGATGCCTCTCGCCATACAAATTTCTGGTGGTTAACTTATGCTGGCTATTTGCGCATATACGATAGCGCCTGGATGTGGCAGCGGCGGGTAGAAAATCAGCCACTGCCAATAATTCATTGTTTACGTAACAGTTGTACTGAAAAACGTACATTAAAGACTATTTTAATTTGATTCAAAACAATAGTGGAACTTGAGGGAACAAAACAAAACATTGTGCATTCGGTAGCTTAAAACCGAATCTTTCAGATGGTGGCTGTTTGGCTTGCCGCTTCTTGCCGCTTTTCATGGTGTTTTGATGTGAAAATTTACTATTTTTTCTAAAGATTCCTTAATAACTTTGACAGGTTTCAAGATAGATCAAAGTAGTCTTCTAGACAAACATGTTTTTTGTCATTATGCACAACTTTCTAGAATAAACCATAGTGCTAAAATCATTTCCAAAAAAGTTATGCTCAAAATATGATTTTTGGGGGTCATTCATACAAAACGTGCTCCAAAACCGTTTGTCTAATATTGTGTCTTCAGAAAAGATGTTCCAATTCACATTCTTTACAACATTGCAGAGAACAACCACTGCTTTTGTACATCTGCGTAAATTTATTTCATACCGCCCTTCAAGGTGGATAGATCATTGATATTTTCTTATCAAAAGAAAGCCCAAGAAACATCCTTCAACTCTTCTGAAGACATCATGACTCAAAAATGTAGTTTTCAGGTCGAAAACTAAAAAAACGCACGTTTTGGGGGCTCCTGAACCAGTGTGCATCCACCGTTGCTTTGATCAGTCTGGTAAGCTTCTCAAAGGAAGCCGTTCTCGTCCATAATTTTCCATAGCTCTACGCAGTCTATACTGTCGTATGCCGCCTTGAAATCAATGAACAGATGTGTGTGGTACTTAATAGAAAGTGTAAAGAAGGCTGAATATATACATGACAGCCCTGCAGACAAGCACTCATTGTGAGTACCTACTCTACGGCTCATCCTTGCAGCAGGCGTTGACTTCTCCTCTTTCGCCTTTCATCCATCGTGCAGGTAAGATGTGCCAGAGCGCACAAACCTGAGCGGTCCCTTTTCCGATAATTATTAGATACTCACAAGATGGTGCGTTGGAACCTGATATCCACGGCATTTTTGAAGGATTTGCCGTACAGCAAAGATCTGGTCCGTTTTCGAGCGGCCGTCAACGAAGCCGGCTTGATAACTTCCCTCGAACTCATTCACTAATGGTGACAAACGACGGAAGATGATCTGGGATATCACTGTGAAATCCGCATTGTGCTCCTACTGTCGCCCAGCACACACAACCTGCTTGCTTGGCAGTTCAAACACGAAAGAGGACGATTCTTTGTCGCTGAAAGTAATGCCTACTACGATGCGCATAAATCAGGAACGTATTGAAGGGTGCATAAATAATATGCGTTACGTAAATATGATGGGGTTATAAAGCACCCTCTCACATCCCCCTACTTCCCCGGAAAAGGTTGATTCAGTTGAAAATAAATTAAAACCAAATATTGGAATCAATTAATAGAGAAAAGCCAGTTCATTTACCGGATCGAACCAGTGAGCAAACTTGCTCCCGCACGCTTAAAATCAATAACACAGAGATGTGTTTGCTTCACACAAAACGGACCTAATGCAGAACATCACCTAGATGAGCGACAGTTACACAGGCACAAAAATGCCTCGTACGGTCGTGATAACCGTCCTTTTCAACATGTAAACGTTTGTACAGATTCCTTGTTTCATGAGGCACCAAATACTGTTGAAAATATTGAAATCCAAGCTTCAATAAAACCACACGAGCTATTTTTGTGGCTGTGTAACTGTCGCTCATCTAGGTGCTGTTCTGCATTAGGTCCGTTTTGTGTGAAGCAAACACATCTCTACTCTTTTGCCGGCTCCGTACTCTTTTGCCGGCTCGCACCAGTGAGCAAACTTGCTCCCGGAAAACTTCCCCGTGGAAATCAAAAAACAGTAGCCCTGGGTCTCTCGGTTTTCTCCAACTGTGAGAAACCAGCACCAGTGGCTCCGTATCATTACGCATCAGTTTTTTTAAACGTAAACCTACCTGTAGTTTTTGCCCAGTAACTAATTCAACTGCAACTTTATTACTTGTGTGTGATGGGCAACAGTAACAGCAATATTAATTGAAATGGAAGGAGAAAAAAATGCCACCTAGAAAAGGTGGCTCCTGGCAGGATCGCCATTTGTGAAATCCGCATTGTGCTCCTACTGTCGCCCAGCACACACAACCTGCTTGCTTGGCAGTTCAAACACGAAAGAGGACGATTCTACGATGCGCATAAATCAGGAACGTATTGAAGGGTGCATAAATACTATGCGTTACGTAAATATGATGGGGTTATAAAGCACCCTCTCACAATCACTTTGTAGGCGGCATGCTCGCTCGAAAGTTCTCACACTCCAGCTTGTCGCCTTTCTTATAGATGGAGCATATAACACCTTCCTTCCACTCCTCCGGTAGCTGTTCAGTTTACCAGATTCTGACTATCTGATTCTGACTTTGTGCAGGCAAGTGGCTAGCTGTTCCGGGCCCATCTTGATGAGCTCAGCTCCGATACCATCCTTACCAGCTGCTTTATTTAGCTGTTGGATGGCATTCTTTTACCTCAAGGTGGGGGCTGGTTGGCTGCCATCGTCCGCTGAACTGACGTAGTCATCTCCTCCGCTGCCTTGGCTTTCGCTACCTGCGCCATTCAAATGTTCCTCGTAGTGCTGCTTCCACCTTTCGATCACCACACGTTCGTCCGTCAAGATACTCCCATCCTTATCCTGGCATATTTCGGCTCGCGGCACGAAGCCTTTGCGGGATGCGTTGAGCTTCTGGTAGAACTTGCGTGTTTCTTGAGAACGGCACAGCTGTTCCATCTCCTCGCACTCCGCGTCTTCCAGGCGGCGTTTCTTCTCCTGAAAAAAACGGGTCTGCTGTCTCCGCTTCCGTCTGTAACGTTCCACCCGCGCTGCGTCCTTCTCCTCTCTTCCGGCAACGCTGCCTCGAGATGCTGCGCGTATGCAGTGGGGACATCAGGTTGCTTCAGTCGCTCTAGGTCGTAGCGCGGCGGTCGTCGGTACCGAACATTGTTGATGACGGATAGTTTTGGGCGCAGTTTAACCATCACAAGATAGTGGTCAGAGTCAATGTTAGCGCCACGATATGTCATGACGTCGATAATGTCGGAGAAGTGCCGTCCATCAATCAGAACGTGGTCGATTTGTGTTTCTGTCTGCAGTGGTGATCTACATGTGTACCGATACGGGAGGCTGTGTTGGAAGTAGGTGCTGCGAATGGCCATATTCTTGGAGGCGGCGAAATCAATTAGTCGGTGCTTCCGACTAAAAATCGAAATCAATCATCAGTGCTTCCGGAGTGTGGGATATGGACCCGGAGAGTCATTGGAAGAAGTAGAAATGCTGGTGGCGGAAACGACCGTCGCAGTTGAAAACTGGATGAATGGAGTCATGCTGCAACTTGCTCATGACAAAACAGAAGTAATGTTGGTTAGCAACTGCCGAAGGATCCAGCGGATGCAGTTTACCGTAGGAGGGCACAACATACCGTCCGTGCGGGCTTTGAGGCATCTAGGAGTGATGATCGACGGCCGTTTGCATTTCAACTCCCTTCTCGACTATTCCAGGCGTCTAAAATGGTCAATGAGTTCGCAAGGGTCATGCCGAACGTGGATGATCCGAAAAGCATCAAGAAAGAAGAAAGAAGAAGGAAGTGCTTCCAGTGTGTATGGCACCTTGTTACCACAAAAATTCAACTCAATGGACGCAGTGGTTCTACGCCCCAACAAAAAAATGTATGGCACCGGCAGTGCGGACGTCATGCACCACCGGAACTGTCGGACCACCTCTGTAACCCGAAGACGAAGTAGGCGCAATGCGCGAAAGGGCCCCCTGCGATAGCCACCGGTAGTCGGGGCACCATCAGTCCGGAAGTTTCGTTCACCGGAACTGGTGGTCCACCCTCGAGGCCGGGGGGAGTCAGGAGGACTCGAGGTAGGAAGTTTGTGGCACGACCGCCGAGGGATCCAGACAACGTAGCAGCGTATCTCAGCAAGCCAGTCGGCGAACTAGTCTAAGCTAGGGGCCGGAATTTTAGAAGAAGTACATGAGCACAGGTATGCAAAATGGTGGGTTGACATCAAGGAAGGAGCGCCCAACAGAGCTCTGGTCCCCACAAGTTCCTATCTCACGCTTCCACGGGTCGTCCGATGACAAAAGACCGCCAGCTAAGGGTTGTGTACTTAGCTGGTAGTGCATCCTGGGCACTGTTGTCCTTCTGACATCAGCTAGAGTGAGAAGGTACGCCTCGAGCGTCTGTTCACCAGGAGGTGCGGCTCAAACAGCGTCTGCGTCTGGTACTCAGCGGCTGATCAACGAAATGCTGTATCGCGTCAGCTATACCTAAGGTGGCAGCCCCACCAGCGCGATGTAGGTAACGCGACCCCGGTAAGGTAGCTACTGAAGCCTCTCATATACCACGGAAAATAAAGATAGAAGAAAAAGAGAACGTTATTTTTGGCAACCGACCCGGCAACGAAATAAGGACTATGATTGGAAACTCGGTACCTGGAATGTCAGGACCCTAAATGAACCTGGACGAGTGAGCCTTCTGGCTCGTGAACTGCAGAAGGTTGGAGTGAACGTGGTTGCTATTCAAGAAGTCCGATGGCCTAGATCCGGAGAACGTGAATTCCGAGCCGTGGATCCCACGACCAATACTGCATTCAAGTATAACATCTATCACAGCGGCGGTGAAAAAGCAGAGCATGGAGTTGGTTTCGTAGTGATGGGCAAGCAGATGAAGCGAGTGATGCGGTGGAAACCCATTAGCGAACGAATCTGTGTGTTGAGGATACGGGGCAAATTCTTCAATTACAGCCTAATCAACGTTTACGCACCGACAAACGATAAATCCGACGACGTGAAGGACACGTTTTATGAATGTCTTGATAAAGCCTGTGGAGAGTGCCCAAAGCATGACGTGAACATTGTTATCGGAGACGCTAACGCTCACGTCGGTAGATAGCACTTTTTCCATCCCATAATCGGTAGGGAGAGCCTTCACTCCGCTACCAATGACAACGGCCTACGGCTAGTAAATTTTGCTGCTGCCAGAGGGATGGCCATCAGTAGCACCTACTTTGCACGTAAGAACATCCGAAGGCACACCTGGAGACACCCAAATGGTGAAACTTGCAACCAGATAGACCATGTTCTGGTGGAAGGGCGCCATTTCTCGGATGTTATCGATGTGCGGACATTCAGAGGTCCGAACATTGACTCTGATCACTACCTCGTTGTCAGTAAAATTCGATCACGGTTGTCAACTGTATCGAACGAAAGCTCACAGAGAACGATGCGTTACAATATCCAGCGATTGTCGGCGGAAGGAGTATCGGCTAAATACCGCCAGAAGCTCGATGAACGGATAATTGCAATCAGCGATAGCGACAACATCAACGATCTATAGAAGTCGATCCATGGAGCGGTGAGCACAACAGCACGAGAAGTGGTAGGCACTGCACAGAGGCGACCCAGGACGGGTTGGTTCGAGGTGGAGTGTCAGAGAGTGACAGACGAGAAGAACGTTGCCAGAAGCCGAATGTTGGTGTCGGGTACCCAACCGAATAGAGATCGGTACAAGGAAGCAAGAGCAGCCGAAAAACGAACCCACCGCAGGAAGAAGAAGTAGTACGAAGAACAAGTTATTAGTGAGGCTTTGTTGAATAGTGGAAGTGACAGTGCATCGGTGAACAGAATAAATGTTAGCGACGACGGACGAGCTGTGGAGTCGCCTACACTAGATGAGGTTAAAGTTAAAAAAGCTATTAAAGAGCTGAAAAACAATGAGGCTGCGGGGAAGGACCAGCTCCCGGCTGAACTTCTCAAACATGGCAGTGAGCAGCTTTATGAAGTTCTGCACCATATTATGTCGAAAATATGGGAAGACGAGGAAATTCCTGCTAGCTGGTTGGACGGCCTCATTTGCCCTCTCTTTAAGAAAGGGCACAGACTGGAGTGCGCCAATTACCGAGGAATAACTCTCCTTAATTCGGCGTACAAAATTATGTCCCGTATTCTGTTCAACAGATTGAGACCGCTTGAAGAGTCCTTCGTCGGCGAGCAGGTTTTCGTGAGGGCCGATCAACGACGGATCAAATGTTTACCCTGAGACAAATCCTTGATGAATTCCTGGAGTACAACTTGCAGACACATCATCTGTTTATTGATTTCAAGGCGGCGTACGATTCAGTGAAACGGAAGGAGTTATGGCAAATTAAGCATGAACATGGTTTTCCGGCGAAACTGATACAGCTGATTTGTATAACGTTGGACGGATCGAAATCAAGTGTATGGTTTGCGGATGAAATATCGACGTCATTTGTTACCTTAGATGGATTAAAGCAGGGTCATGCACTCTCGAAAAAAAGCTGGCGTGTAAAGAAGCGGTACCATTATCACAAGATCGCATATGCTCCTGGGTTTTGCGGACGATATCGATATTATCGGAATTGATCGCCGTGCCTCTGAAAAAAATGTTCGGTTATTTATCATCAAAACCATTGTGATGGTGGTCAGTTGAGTTTGGATTTAAACTGATTGGCGGCGCTAGTGTATATGAAATTATCTGATAGGTTAGATATTTCGAAATCTGACATTTTTAGATTTTTTCTGTCTTCTACAAAGTTGTTCGGGTGGTCTAAACCAGCCCTATGCTAAGACCTCATGTTTAGCGTAGCCAACACCAACACCAACGCCGAGCAACGTACGTCAAATCTAAAAAAGCTTAACATCATAAAACATCCAAATTCAGCTTTCTTCAATATTCAACTTTAATCGGGAACATTGGCGTAAATAAGGGGGGGCCGGGGGGGGGGGGGGGCTGGCCCCCCCCAGACCTACTTGTGGCCCCCCCCAGAAAATTTTGAAAAGTAATTCCAACTTAGTCAGTTTTTATTTCATTTATATATTTCATATCGAATTTCATTTATAGATAGTTCTAAGAAGATTCTTGAATCTTAGATTACACACTTATCCACATTTAGTAACATGGAGAAGACAAGTTGACACAGATACAGCGTTTTGAAGCAATCACAGCATCATTGGAAATCAATTGTATTATTCGCGATTTTTTTTATGTTAGTTCTAGGACGAATGAGCCATAAACTTAGTCAAACAATTTCTATTGCAATCCATGCGCACAGTGCTTTAAATCGCCTTTGAAAATTACATCCCACCAGCTGGTGCCATGGCCCCCCCTAGACCTAGACTCTAGTTACGCCTATGATCGGGAATATTCAGATTAAATATGACTAATGAGTTTAATTGATTCAAAACTTATCTACATGATCAATTTTGATTTTACTTACATGGAGAACAACAATTTGTCTTTTATTTCACCGTGAAAAGCTTGAGCAGAATTTAAAAATAAATCCTGCTCTTTTATTGTTGTGGATATTTTTAATTATCAAGCTACAATCATTGGTGTTGTTGACGATTGTTGACATCTCATGCAACTGACAGCGGTCTATCTGCACACTGTGCCCGGGACATGGTGGCTATTTTTAGGCTAAGGGAGTTAGATAGGGATGTCTATAGCCTGGTCTAAACCATCATGACGAAAGCAAGTATAGTTCGCAATATAACCGCTTGACGTCGCTAGTATATAATAAATAATCTGATAGGTTAGATATCTTAGGTAGGTTAGGTAGAAAATCATCGGCCTCATCGAGGCACAGTACGAGGCCTTCTCGTGTAGAATGCTGCACAATGGGGTCTTGTCCGACCCTATCCGGGTCGTAGCTGGTGTGAGGCAAGGATGTATTCTATCACCGTTACTGTTCCTCATCGTAATCGACGAGATTCTGGTAGATGCGATTGACCGTGAACCAAACCGCGGGCTTTTATGGCAGCCTATAACCATGGAGCACCTAAATGACTTCGAATTGGCGGATGATGTTGCACTCCTCGCTCAACGGCGCTCTGATATGCAGAGTAAGCTCAACGACCTTGCCTAGCGCTCCTCTTCGGCAGGTTTAGGGCCGATGCACACGTAGCGGTTTTTCAACGCCACGTGCACGCAGCCTTAAAATAACGCTGGTGTGCATCGGCGTGGTGACGCTGCGTTACCGCTTTTTCCCGGTGCGTCCTTTTGACGCCACGTGCACTCTGCGTTGAAATGACGCTACGTGGGCATCGAGCCTTAGTCATCAACGTCAACAAAAGCAAATCGTTGGATGTAAACACGGTGACTCCTTCCAGTTTCACAGTAGTCGGGCAACCAGTGTTGAAAGCTTCCAATATCTTGGTAGCCAAATGGCGTCAGACGGCGGTACCAAGATCGACATAGACGCACGGATCAAGAAAGCAAGGGCTGCCTTTGCGAGTTTAAGAAATATCTGGAAAAACAGGCAGATAAGTGAACGCACCAAAATACGGATTTTCAACTCTAACGTGAAATCTGTGCTGTTATACGCTAGCGAAATACACACCATCAGTGGAGAACACTCAACGGCTGCAGGTGTTCATTAACAGATGCCTGCGGTATATAATTTGGGCCTGGTGGCCTCACAACTGGATCTCAAACAACGAGCTCCATCGTCGTTGTCACCAGAGGCCGATAGCAACAGAAATTCGGGATCGGAAGTGGGGCTGGGTCGGCCACACTCTACGTAGGGGCGGAAACGAAATCTGTAAACAAGCATTAGACTGGAACCCAGCGGGACATAGCAGCAGAGGCAGACCCAGAGGCTCATGGCGGCGAAGCTTCAATAAAGAAATAAAGGTAGTCGGCCGAAATCTAAGCTGACAACAGGTTAAAGCGATAGCCGGTCGACGCTCAGGATGGAAATCATTCAAGTCGGTCCTTTGCACCACCGGAGGTGTACACTATCAATCTCGCTATCAATAAGAAGAAGAATATAAATAAATAATCATGATTTCATCTTCTGTTCTGAGGCATCATCGTTTGGTGTGATTACCACTGCAATTGACCTTTCCCGTCCAAAAAAATGTATTCGCCTAATCGTTTCTTTATTTTGTTAGATAAATTTTTTAATTAAATTTTAAAATCATTCTTCATCCCACACGGTTAGAAAAAAGTACCTAATATTAGGTACTTTTAATTCAAATCGGGGGTTCAGTGTGGGAACCCAAAATTAAGTAATTTTTTCTCGAAATTAAGTAAAATTCACTTAATATTAAATAAAATATATTTAATTTTAAATAGAAACTAACCAAAAGTTAGGTGAATTTCACTCAACTTTTGTAAACATGAGATTACTCAACGTTGGGTTCCCACACTTTAATGCCCTTGTTGAGTGGTTTTGCTCTTCATTTTATGACAACAAAGGGAAGAGGGAGGGAGATGCAAGAGAAAAAAAGTATTTAAAATTAGGTACTTTTTTCTAACCGTGCATATTTTTTTACTTGCGACTTTCGCCCATATTCCGGCATAAGCTTGACGTACACGCGGCTGTGTGCGTGCGGTGTCTCGGAAATCCCCGAACTGTCAAGCGCGACCATCTGATTTTCCTCTCCTCCCAACTTTTATCGTTGGTTTTGTTTTGTATCTGTTGCGTTGCTGCTGCTCCTGCGGATGGGACGAGCAAAGGAATCAGTCAAACGACATCATCGCGGAGAAGAACCAACCCAAAAGTACCCATTTTTATCTGTCAACTTTTTTCGCATCTCACATCAGCAGCGAAAGGAAATCGGACTCTCGAACGGTAGGTATTTGGTGTTAAAGTGAAAATTAATGTTGATTCGCGGTACAGAAGGTTGCGGTTCTTGTTGGTGCTTGAATGGGCAGTGAAAATCTCACCGAATGTCCTCGATGGGGTGTGGAAGTCGTGAAAATCCGCAGCTTTGTTGTGTCGTTATGAGCAGTCTACCAGGAGCGTATACAAGGTCTGTGATGGAGGGGTGATTTTCGTCAGAAATGTAAAATATAAGGATTCTTCGTTATCGTTTCCTATCATGAATTAATGAAATTTGTACAACCTAGTAAATATTATGTTATGTTTTTATATCAATTGCAAAATATAAAGGCAATATTAAAACTAGAAACCTTATTAAATAAATAAAATCTACTTAAAAGATATGTTTCAAGGGCAGACAATTGTATTATTTTTTTTGCGAATTTTCATTGATATTAGTGGAGAAAGGACTTTGCATTTTGATTGCTTTTTACAATATCCCCTCCTGGTGCCACCAGTGTGCGATAGAAGGAAAAGTAAGAACTTGTTCTCAATATAAACTTTTCAAATCGATGCCAATTTTCAGAAAGCAAAATAATTTTTATTATTTTCAGCTGCACGAGCGATTGATTCAACGCAGGAAAGCGGTGCCTTCTCAGCACCTATTGGAGAGGCTTTGGGTCGAATAGACTGAACATTTGAGAAAGGGCGACATTAAGGAAAAAAAAAAAGAAACAAAAAGATGGCATCGCTTAAGGATTGGGACATCATCAAGCTGAACACACTGATTACGAATGTGGATGCGAAACTGTCGGCCAATACCAAAACCGATCGGGACTATCAGATCCTTTGTCTGGTGCGGAGGAACGATCAGATTCTGTTGCGGTACATTGACGGACAGGGGGAAGTGCATCTGATGCTGCTGTGCTGGTTTGCCGAGAATCAAAAGTGCATTCAGGATGTGTGCTTCGATAACAGCGAGTCGTGGCTGTTAGTTTTTTGTGAGTATAGATGTTTTTGAATTTGATGTATTTTTTACGAATTTGTCAAGCTTTTATTTAGAATATTTAAATATATAAAAGTTTTAAACGACTTGTAGGAATCGTTTTGTAAAAATGATTCTTATCAGGTTAAGGCTGACGCGACACTTCAGTTCAAGAAGGGCCCGTAAGTAGTCTTAAACTATACAAATAAATAGAAAAACAAATTTGCAATATAAGACGAATGATGGAATTAAACTAAAGCCATTGACAGAAATGTTCTTAAAATTTAAATCATGTTTAGAAACTATTCAAAAACAAATGTTCGTAGTCAACTAAACCTACAATGTAACGATTTGGTAATTTCATTTAAATGTCCTATCGAATAAGAGGCAAACAACGCGGGAATATCCTATCGGCTCAACTATTTTACTAAACTTTTGGTCATTATTGCTCCATCAATGTCTCAAATAATCTTTTCTAACGACTAACTTTGTTTTCCTCTCCACAGGTTACGACAACACGTTGCACATCGTCCCGGCCCGTTCAATCTGCGACAAATCGGCTCAGGTAGAACCCACCTTCAACCGAGACGAGATCACTTCCTTCATCGTGCCGTTCATCGGTCCCCACGAGTGTCCAAATCCGCAAACCTGTCCCAACAACTCGCACAACGCTTCCTCCTCAGCCGCCCAGTCACACCGTTCGTCAATCGTATCGGAAGCGAGCACCAAATCAAGTCTTTCGAGCTCCGAGCTGGGCGCTTGCGCAGCCACATCCGGTCTCAAACGATCCGAATCTATGCACACAACGCACAAAATAGATGAAATTTTCTCGCTGAACACCATCTACAATCAGCTTCATGGCATGGATCAAGCAGCCGCAGCCACGCACGATCCGATCACCCCGATTGCGATGAAAACAATCGAAAACTTCTTCGCCGAGAGCAAGGACGAAAAAATCGGCGCCGTTGGTGGAATGGACACGAAAGCTTCCACCCCGCAGGAATGCTTCAGTCACACGATCAGTTCCAGCATCGAATCGACGGTTTCGGTTTCGTGCCCGTATCCGACGTGCTGCAGTTGGTGGGAAACTTTGTCCAACGAACCCCGAGCGATTCTCGGATACTCGGATGGGTCGATCTGCGTGGTGGCGTTAACTCCAAACTGCCCTTTTCTGGGTAACACAAATTGCGAGCGGGGGTCTATCGACAGGTTGATCATCTGTCAGGACAACAGCATGGAAACGATCAGTTTGATGATCAATACCTCGACCAAGGAGCAGTGGAAGCTGCTGTTGGAGCAGAAGTCGATCAAATACACGTTTCCGGGAGACATCTCTCCGAGTTCTAGTCAAGAGTTGAAAGCAGAAGTGTTGAAATCGTTGGGGGAGGGAGAGAAACCGGATTCAAGGATAATGGATGACTGGCAGATTGTGCTTTCACTGCCAAAGGAAGAACTGGGGAATGGTGGAGAACAGGGAGCAGAGAGTAGTGGAGAGAAGGGATCGAGTCCGAGTGGGTCCGAACCACAGTCCAGTGACGATTTCGAAAAAGTAGAAGGCGAAAGTTCGACAGAAGATACAAAAACAGATGGCAAAGATCAACAGGGAGCGTTACCTAAACTATTTCCAGCTGCCAGAGCCAGACTAATGTCCTTGAGGGATCTGGGTGCCAAGAAGATTGGAACCCTCAAGTTAAAGTTGTCCGAAAGTAGGATCAAAGCCAAAGAAAAGGAAAGAATTAAGGAACAAGCCGCCAACTTGGCAGTAATGGAGCTCCCTGGAATGTACCCGGAGATATTAACTACACCAGCTGGGCCATATTTTGTGGTCCAGTACATGAACGGAAAATACCTGCTAAGTGCCCTGCACTCTTATTCCGACACGCTTTCGATCCACAGCATGGACATCAGCTTGATTCCGTTGCACATTTATAAGGTCCCAAAGCAGTGCAAATCGACCGTTCTGACGAAGAACGTCATCTACGTCATGCACCACATAAACACGGAATCGGAGAGGACAACCGAGAGCACAAACTCATCCCCTGATGACAATCCGGAGGTTGTTGGAGATATTTCCGAGCAACCCCGACGAAACACCGATAGCAGTATCGAAAACCTCGGTAGCAGCCAAAGCCATACGCAGGATGACGACGCTTCTACGGAGATCACCAATACGGAAACGGTGAACGCTGTATCGGTAGTGAGCTGCCAAATAGCTGCAGTTAAAATGGGGGACGACTGTGACTTTAACGACCACGCCATGTTGGCATTGTTTCAATTTGCAGACGAAAAAATCTTAGAAATTCATAGAATCAGTCCTCTGGGGAATGGCAATGAAGCGAAGGATCCAGACGAACAGCGGTTCAACGCACAAGACGAACCCGGCGATGTTCGTTCCATCTTTCAGAAGTCGACCGCATCCAATTATCTTCGAATGCAGCGGAATCTTCGAATGGACAAAAAGTTGGAGACCCACGAAAGTCAAGTAATGATCGGTGAGTTCCCCAAGGTAGAGTTCGATCGAGCAGTGGTCGTTACGGATAAGAACTTGTACTCAATCGAACTAAATGACACGCCGAGGAATCTGTTTCTTAAGTTGGCACACAGATCGCTGTGGGCAGCTTGTGAAGATTTTTGCACCACATTTGGGCTTCCATTGGCGACGTGTTTGGAGTATGCCGCAGATGTTTTGCTGAAACGACGAAAGATTACGGAAGCCTTGATGACGTACAATGTGGCACGATTGTCCCCGATAAAGACGGCTCTGAAGCTAGCCAGCGTGAACGAAAACAGTGCACTGATGAAGTTGTGTTCGATTGCGCTGCGAAATTCGCACATCATCAACAGCCAGTTCGTGATGCACGACGTGATGAAGATCCTCGTGGACGAGGCTCATCTCGGGAATGTGGTGTATGATTCCCTGATGAACGTAAGTATTAGAATTTAATTGTTTTCACGATGAAACACAACTGTCGAACCTATTTTTAGCTCAACGCCAAAGTCTCCCTCAAACCAATCAACGCTGGACTCCAGTGCAGTGATTTCTCCTACGAAAACGAAGACGTCTCGTGGGATGTGCAGATTTCCACCACGGCCCAGTTTCATCTCTCCAATCTGATGCTGCTCGCCTTGTGCGAGCGTTGCGTCCAGGACAAGAACTACATCCCACTCTGGAACTTCATCGTTACCAATAGCAAGTATCACACCAGCTTGGCATGTATTGTTCTGGCTCATGGAAAACTCTACTCTTCCGTGGTGCTTCTGGCAATGGTTCGAGGTACTTGTCTGGATGTGTTCAGTTGCTTGATCGGCATCTGGGAACAATTGGCTGACAATCCCGCGGAAATCAACGCCTACGTCTACAACCTCTCCAACGAGTTGTTCATGGAAAGTCTCATCTATCTGCAAGAGTACACCATTGAGTACTTCGAAATGATCCGCAAGTGCTTGGAAAAGTTCGACATCAACGTCCTGGAGCGACTCATCCGTCAGCTGAACCCGTTCCATCCGATTTACCGACCGCTGATGCACAAACTATCCAACCACGACAGTGGTTCCGGTCGGGAACTGGACAAAAATATGTTGCTGTTCTGCAAAACACTGATCGAAACTTTCCTCGCGGTTTCAATTCGTGCCCAGATATTGAAAATGCACAGCGGAAGTTTTCTGAATGCCCTAAAACATGTGCGCGTTCACTACGACGAGAAACCCGTTGAGATGCAACTGCAACGATACTCCCCTCTGTCTGCCGGGTTCTCACACGCTGGCTGTGTGATGAACCGGGTGGTCTACCTCTGGGGATCCAATGGGGTTAATTGTGCACTCAGTAGGACCACACTGCAGGGCGATCCACTAGGACCGAACGGATCACCACCGACGGCATTTTTCTTGAAGCAGCTTGATCTTGAGGTGCTGGCAGTGCAGTGCGGCCGGCTGCATACTGTTCTGTTGACGAATAATGGGGTGAGTGAAGAATGACATAATCGTCAGTCCTAAAATTTGATAAATGATCTTCCCAAAGGTTTACTCGATGGGTGCAAACAACTTGGGGCAGTTGGGAATTGGAAATCACGTGTTGAACGCACTGCAGCCAATGTTCGTACAAACTTTGGATGGTAAGAATATTACACACATTAGCGCAGGGCAGTACCACAACGCCGTCGTGGCTAATGGATTACTGTACACGTGGGGGTAGGTATTTTAAACAAATTGAATATTATTCGATATTCATGTCTATTTTTTTTAGATGGGGTATTTTTGGGCAACTGGGACATGGTTCCGTAGCAGATTGTCCTAAACCGAAAGTGGTAGAATTTTTCCGGAAAAAGGTATGTCGATAATGTTACCAACATCATGACTTGACTAATTCGTCTTATTTTTCGACAATGCAGAACATACAACAGATCGCATTGGGTCACGCACATACGCTAGTACTGTGTCGACAGGAATGTAACACCAAAAATGTTCTGTACGTGTTCGGATCCAACCATTACGGACAGTTGGGTCTCGGTCAAGAGGACAAATTCAACTTCACCATCGATACCCGAAACGGGAAATCGTTTGTTCTATCATTGATTCCTCGCCGGGTAGACTTCGACGAAGAAATTCTACTCATCAACACAAAGCTTTTTGTCAATGTAGGTTGATTGATAAATGAATACATCACCAAATTTTTCTATTCTGATTATTGCCATTTCTTCAGTTGGTGCTCACCAAAAGCAACAAGCTGTACACGTGGGGCGCATCCCCGCAAGCGCTTCGGCTAGCGAATCAAGCTCGCAAGCGAGCGAAATCGTCGCACAAATGTCGTCCGAATGTTACGGCCGGGCCGTCGAACAGTGCCTCAGTCCCGGAACCGGAAACCAAACCCGACGCCACGGAAACGGATCCTAAGTCACCAACGTTGCCGAATGCGACCGAGACGGCCAAAGAACAGCAACAACCAAAGAATGAAACGGACGAAACACAAACTACCGAAGAATCGCTGGAACCGAAAACACCGAACGGGGGTCCCATTCCGGAAATTAAAATTGAAGACACCAGTTCCGGGGAGGAGTCAAACACGCCAGAGGCCGACGAAAAGGCAGCCTCGCCGGGGGAAGAATTCGCCGAACATTTGTTTCCCAGCGTGGTCGATACGACACTTGTACAGGATGAAATTGTGCGGGTAAGTTTTCGTTCGGAAATTAAATTTAGAGGGGCATGTCACACGTTTGAGCTTTGAATACAAGTAGAAGGGATAGTATTTTATTCCGTTGAGACCCATTCTCCAGAAACACAATCCCTAAAAAACATTTCCCAAGAATGCCACAATTCTTAGAAAGATAACACGCAACCTGCAGAAATTTATACTCAAACATGAATCATTCCAACAACTGTTTTTAGTATGATACACTAAACTGTTTGAAGGTCCAAGAAATAATCAACGAAGAAAGGGGCAGTACACCAATTACGTTAGATTTTTTTCTGGGTAATTATGACTGGTACCTAGCGCTTTTTTCAATTCTTCATTTGGCGCTTTGATGTTGCACGAAGAAGAAGAAGAAGCAAAAAGATGAAATTTGAAAAAATCTCCATGGGAAACCATACGGTTAACCAGTTTTTAGGAAACCAGTTTTTAAAACTCTTCTAAAAAAATCTGAAAGCAATTTAATTAAAAACGGTAAGCAGTACGGGGTTGAACTTTTCTTATACTGTGTTTTAAGTGTAATATTAGGAAATAAAATTTTAAACAGAAATATTGTGTTTATTATGCAGTAGAAGAAAAGTCCAACCCCGAAATGCTTACCGTTTTTAATTAAATTGCTTTTTTGAATTTTTTGGAAGAGTTTTAAAAACTTCTCCGTATGGTTTCCCGTGGAGATTTTTTCAATTATCAGCGTTCTGCTTCTTTTTCTTCATGCAACATCAAAGCGCCAATTAAAGAGGCTTGCAACCCTAGCCTGGCTCACCTCTGGTTGGAGAATATCCAGTTGGATGCAGTGTTAATCTCCACAAACGCCAAATCAGAGACTAGCCCACAGGCAAGCCATTACCGCTCGAGGAAAACTAAATAGGGGGTAGTTCGTGTGAATAGCCATATCGTTATCATGATGATTGGTAAGGGTATGTTTTGTTTACATAATTCGTTTTTTTAGGTTTTTCCTGGTTATACTTTGTCGTATTAAGCCGGGCGTCCTTAAGGAAATTCATGGTGTTGCGTTCGATTATCGTGTCGTTTCTCAGGGTGTATTATGCGTTGTCGATGTTATTGGGCCGCTTGGAAAACCGGGCAAATATTGAGAAGACAGACAGCAGTTTCATGCCTCGCAAGGGGTCGTACACTAATTACGTAAGCACTTAGGGGGGGAGGGGGGTCTGAAATTTTCTTACGCTCCATATAAATAAAAAAATATTTGTATGGAAAAAAACTTACATGGGGGGAGGGGGTATTGAAATACCCAGAAAATTTGCTTACATAATTAGTGTACGGCCCCCAAGTGGTGTAGGTAGTAGTTGTCGCTTCCCAGTTTGTGGGAGATGTTTGCAACTCCTGTCCTGAGACTTGTTCTCGTTACACATCAATAAAGTTTAAAAAAAAACTTGTTCTCGGCGGTTCTGCTGGTCTTCACCGAGAAGGGTCGTGTTTTTCACCCAACAGCAGAAGTTTCGTTGACGGGTGGCCCGGGCTGCTATGATGACCGTTTTATTACAGTGCTTGCCGTCGCCAGCTGGTTTGCCAGGGCGTCTGCGTACTGATTGCCGTTGAATCCCGGGGAGGGGGGGGGAGCCCATATGACATAATGTTATTTGGCATAACGACCATTTGGCATAATCCTTGAAAAGATGTATTAAATACAATGGGCCATTTGGCATAACGACCATTTGGCACAAGAAATGGTTAATCGTAAGAATATATGACTTACATTTTTAGAAGTATATATTAACCTGGGATAAGGAAAAAGAGTAGATGACTCCTTATTTAAAAGGACGCATTTGCCCGGAATAAGCCAAAATTTAGATGACCCCTAGCAACCCTATAACCAGAGACCGGCGGAGTGAAAAACTGTCGAAATGGCAACGTATGAAAATGCATGAAATCATGAAAATAATACTGGCAGCACTTGAAATTTTTGGGCGCAAAAAGTAAACAAGTCGAAATGGAACCGCTTTTGCCGGTTCGATTGGAAACAAGTCTTTGCCGATCTCTTATTCTAGTATTTCTAATGACCCCTTCTTTAAAGGTACGCATTTGACCGGAAAAACGCAAATGAGTAGATGACCCCTTCTTTAAAAGTACGCTTTTTTCGGAAGAAGCAGAAGATTAGATGACTCATTTTTTTTTCTTCAAGAGAACGAAAAAGTCGAAGCGTATATGTTTTCTTTTTCTACGCATACGATCTGAATAAGACAAATGAGCTGATGGTTCCATCTTTCAAAGCACACGATTTCTCCTTTTAACGAGAAAGCTTGCATGCATTTGGTTTAAAGAATTCAAATGAGTAGATCATTCTTCCAATTGAAGCATTTGTAGTCACGCGTCTTACCGCACGGCACGGCATGGAGGGCCCACAATTTTTATAATTTACCTGTTGTCAACACCAAAATGTCGTCGGCGTACGCAAGAATGTCACTGGTTCAAGCATGAGCATGATTGAATGCCCTTCGTTGCTACTTCGTTATAGCCAGGCCGGCTGTATTTACGAAGAGAACCACAAGATGATATTTGGGACTAATATAACCTTCAATGTGAAAGCGCCGGCCGTGCCCGAATGCAGATCAATTAAGGCATGGGTAGGAATATGTTGACGTGATACTCGCATTAATAGAAGCCGACGTGTCATGTGCACTTCCACGAGTAATCTCTGCGTTCTTGGATATATGGGGTAGGAAGGTACCGAGGTTTGTTTTGGTGAACGGAATGCGTGTAACGTGTTGTTCTTCCGCAAAAAAGGACAAAATAACGCGTATCGACATCGCGTAGATGTGGAAGTATTTTTAAATAAATCTAAAAATAGTAGGTAAGGTAAAAGTAGGTAAAATATACGAATATCTAGTGATCTTCCTTTACACCATGAAAATGTTTTTGGTTTGGCTTGTGGACGGTTCTGTCGCCGGGGTGGAACCCGTCGATACCACATGGGTTTGTCAAATAACGGCCACTCTTGAATCGGGAGAAAACATGCATGAACTGTTGAAACGGTTCTGGATTATCGAGGAGCAAGTATTGGATATTATTCTTTGGATATTTTGTAGGAACCAGTTTTTGGAATCTCAATTTTTTAACAGCAGGTCAAAGATTTTAGTTTTTAATCCGTTTCCCTTTTGCAAATAAATCAACAGTAGACGTATTATAATAGCTGAAAATATCTTTTAGAATTCAATAATTCACCGAAATAGAGCTCTGTCTAACCTCAACGACTGAGTCATTAGCATTAATTTGGATATAATAGATTTTAGCCAAATCGATAGTTTTTATAAATATTAAACCAATTTTAAGTTAATGTTAACAATCACACCGTACATGCTCTTCCACATTTGATAATAATTTCCACTATTTCTGTTTTTGTTGTGTTCTGTTTTGGCCTTATCATTCCTCTTCTATGCCCGCTACGTTGATAAAGATATCGATCTGCCCGTGCCAATCCAGTTTTCCGCGAGCGGTAATGGCCGCCAGCTTGCCTGCGGGTTAGTCTCTGATTTGACGTTTCTGGAGGTCAACTGCACCCACCTTTCGAGCATTTTGATCAATGTGATATATAAGAAGGCTTGAATTCACTGAATCTGCACCTTCTTATATGCAACATTGGTCAAAATGCTCGGAGCGGTGGGTGCAGTTGACCTCCAGACACGTCAAATCAGAGACTGAACCGCAAGCAAGCTGGCGGCCATTACCGCTCGCGGAAAACTGGATATGGCCTTGACGAAAGCGAGAAAACAAAATGGGGGCCGGCTGATGCTTTTTTATTTCACCCAGCAAGGGATATAGGACGTCAATTTTAAAATGCTTATTAAAGCGTTAAAACACATTTTAGCCAAAAATTGTTCATTTTTTTGGGTTAGAAATTTAATTTACTTTTATATAGGTAACACGAAAGTTGAATTATTTTGATTAAAAAAACCAACTTAATTCACCGAGTGGTGATACTGCCTTTCTCGCATTTAGCCAAGACACCAACCTTTTATGGCGCTTATATAGTTCGATTCCATTTTCTTAATAACTTTTAAACGCAATAGTCGATCGTTATCAAATTCAATAGTGATCAACAAGGCTTTGTCCCATGTCGAATGCAACTTGTTGCGAGAAAATCGATTAGGGATTACTATATGATGTTTTTCGGTTTTCGTTCGCACGCACACACACATACGCACAAACATTTGTTCAGTTCGACGAAATGAGTCGATTGGTATATAACATCATGGGTCTCCGAGACTTCTATAAAAAGTTCGATTTTAGAGTGAAATGATAGCCTTTCGGTACAACTTTGTTGTACGAGAAAGGCAAAAACATGTGTAGATAAGGAGCCTAACATGTACGTTTTCAAAATTCTAACCCTATGTATTTTAAAGTTTTCAACATATCATTGTTAATAAGATTTTAAAAGCATTTTAAAATACACTTCCTATACTTCACCATGTTGAAAAACAGTGATTTCACGCACACGTCCGTCGCCGCTAGATGGCAACAGCGCGGCTGCGTCAAAGCGAATCACTTCCAGACAGCAAGCGCGTTGCCAGATCTGCGAATTTCCCCGCAACAGATATGGAATCTTCTTCCTTAATCGAAGATTGTGAAAATCATTTTGTGCAGACGCATACACGCACAGAAGACGGAAGATACGTTGTAGTGTTGCCATTTCGAGACAACGTATGCGACTTGGGAGAATCACGAAGGCAAGCTGAGAGACGTTTCGATTCGCTGGAAATATTTTTTTTAAATTCTTTGTTAAGGTGTTTTTTTTAATTCTAGATTAAGTTCAACACCGACAGCTGGAAATAAGGTTAGCCAACAATCCAGGGTTGAAAAAAATGTAGGGCGATTTCATCGACGAATACTTGGCGTTGGGGCATTATAATTGTAATTTATCAGCCTTCACCCTGTCCGACACCGTCCGCCCATCTACACTTAAGTTAGGTGAAGACCTACCAAGCCTTCATTGTTAACATGCGTTAGGCCTTATACTGCACCGGCTTCCAACCACAAGCAGGCGTTGGGCTTAACCAGTCCCACAAGTGTCGGATACATTAAAAGAAAAAAGAGTTGACAGGAAAAGGAAAGGTTAGTGGAGAAGAGTTGCGTTTGCTGAAACGAGTATCAGTAGAAGTGTCATTGATGGCTTCATCTCCAGAGTTTTCTTCGGCTGTTTCGTATGCTGCCTCATCATGGTCTTGAATGTTCGGATCATTTGACACTTGACCTGGAGCGCTTCCAAAGTCCACCGGCACCACCGTGCGTTGCTGTCTCGTTGGTAGAGCACAACCGCCAGTGCATTCGTCGATGAAACTCACCTCTCTACTCTTCAGGAAGTACTTCGTACTGGGATCGTACAAGCGGTCTTTCGTCTCCTCCTCAAATCCTGTCAATACGCACGGTCTCGATTTTGGATCCCACTTCCGTCATTTTTGCTTGGGTACTTGCACCATGGCCTTCGTTCCAAACACCCTGACCTAGGAAATGTCCGGTTTTTTATCCCTCCAGACCTCTTCAGGAGTCAATCCGTGACCGCGAGTGGGAGATCGGTTCACTAAGTAAATCGCCGCTGCTGTTGCCTCCGCCCAGAAAGATTTCGGAAGGTTTGCTTCAAATAGCATGCACCACGCACGCTCGTTAATCGTCCTGTTTGCACGCCCTGCCAGCCCATTTTGCTCGGGCGTGTAGTCATGTGCTTAGTTGCACCCGAATCCAGGCACCACTGGTTCGCATCCTGGCCCTGTATAGTTGACAGCACCGTGCGAAAGGCGTCAGCTTTTTTACTTCCTGGATTCTCCGGACAGAACTTCGCGACGTGGCCAAATTTGCTGCACTTGCTGCACAATGGCCCTCTGGGCGGCGCCAATTTTTTTCTGTTTTTCTCGCTGCCATGTTGAGCTTGTGGTTTTGTTTGAAACTTACCCCTAGCAACGAACGAAGTTTTTTCACTTGGCAACAGTTCTTCCTGAAGCAAAATCGTCTTGATGGAATCCCCCGTTATGGCCGTTCCGGAATTCTTCAGCCGCTTCAGCCGACTACCGCTCCAATATTCCGGCCAGCAGGAGAACCCCGACGAAACGTTCTGGAATCGGAAATCCAATTTCGTTCAGCTGATGGCACGTGGAAATCATCCTCCATAGTTCCGCAGGACTGCAGGTCGGTCCGAATCAGCTTGTAAAGCAATCCAACTTCTCGCGTCAAGCCATTCTCCTCGAACGCTGCGTTGAGCTTCTTCCAAGCCTCCAGAGCTGTCTTCGTGTCCCGAACATGATAATAATTTACTGGTTCCAGAAACAGGATAATCTTTACTTTCGCTTTCTTGTCTTTCACGGGTTCCACCGCCGCCAGCGATCCATCTGCTTTGTTCTTGGGCTCGGCGGCTTCCCAAAGTTCTTCCACTTCAAGGTAAGTTTGGACGGCAAATTTCCAAGTGGTCCAATTTTCCAAAGTTCTTCGATAATATGTTTGGTTAGAATGAACGAACAAATGCGAATGAATAATTTTCTAATTATTAATGACAATAATTATTTTTACGCCTACTATGACTATTTCCGTTTTCTCTACAACAAAACCAAACCAGTAAAGGGTAAGTTGCGAAACTTGAATCTTTTTGGATGAGCCTATTCTGCGAGTTGGAGGTTCGAATTCGGCACTCGGATCTCCCAAAGAATAGAAACATCCGATTATATTGACCGAGAAGAATCATTTCATAGAAGTAATTATCGAAACGATTCACCGTGAATATGCATGCATCTAGGACTAAACGGGTTACTTGCTGCGGTGCGTGTTGAATTTTGGCTAGGTTTTGCCAAAAGAATCATGCACTGTGTATTGCGAAAGTGCATTACTTGCTTCAGGATGAAACCGAAGACGATGGATATATGGACGATATACCAAGTGTTCGAGTAACTGCTGCACAGCCGTTCTCACAAAGTGGAGTTGACAACGCAGGCCCTTTTTTCCTTAGACAAGATCGTGGCCGAAGTCCAATCAAGGCGTACATCAGTTTGTACGCGTGTATGAGTACAAAGGGTGTTCACGCTCACCATAGATTTGATGAACGTCTAATGTATAATAACATATAACGTAATGTATCGGATCTGTACTCTGGCAACAGTACAAATTTTGTAGGAGCATCTAAAGAACTAGTCAAGTTACGAAACCTTTTGAAGTCACAGTCCTTGGAACAGAAAGTGAGCGAATTTTGTCAACAGCGAGTAACTACTTGGCATTTCATTGTACCAAGGGCGCCCACATCAAGGTCGGACTTTGGGAATCGAACGTGAAATGCAACGAATCATCTGTACAAATCTTTATCAGAAAGCCACCTAACATACTAAGAAATGCACAACTAGAGTGGTCAGCCTGAGCGAGCACATACGGTGCCGTTTTGGGGAACGCGCCTTACCGTGACGAAGGCCTGATGATGACTGACGACCCAAGCAACCAAAAGTACGGATAAGATAGGATGTTTTGGCTTATTCAGTTTCCATTTTAAGTATTTTTTTTGTATGGCTGGAGCGCAAAACTGAACTTTGAAGTTCTGTTAAGGTGCTTGGAACTCGATGTGAACCAAGAGTGAACTAATTGGTTCGGTTAGGAACAAATTTAAGTAAAGTGTGAACTTTTAGTTGCTTGTTCTTCTTCAAACGCCGGATAAACGCCAAGGACGCCTGTCCTGTAAAGGAAGATTCAAATAGCTTTAAATGTGCCCATTGCAGGGGCTTTTTTATGACGTAGCTATTTTCTTCAGTAAAATCCAATGTAAATGTTTTATTGCTTTGTAATATTCGAAAGAGAAAGAAAACACAGAGAGCCCCTCTTTTGGACATTCGATATTTTCAAAAATTTTGCGAGATTTGTTCCTACCTAATGTGTATCAACATTTAGATTTCCGCACTAAAAACCTATATCCTGTAAATGTGCACTTTTCTTTTGGGTGCCATTTTGTAGCCGGCACGGAGCGATCCGTTCATAAAAGCACCACTCAATTAAGGAGACCACTGCCCAATTTATTTTGCCCGGATGAGACTCTCTCGAGGCGAGTCCATTTAAATTTCCCCGATATTTAGGATTTATGGATCGGTCCAGCCAGCAACAACGAAAAGCGCCAAATTGGGTCCACCCTATCTTCCCTTTATACCGTACAGCCACCCCATACACTCAAAGAGTCGGTGAGAGCCCACCAGAACTTAATACACTCTAAATGGGAGTGCGCCTCTCATCATCGGCAGACTCTCTCCTCTCACCAACAACCATTAATAAACTGGAAGAAACAATTAACAATCCATAGTCAAACTCAACATTGGAGGACGGTACTCGAAACTACAAACAATTCGCGCTGTGCCGTTAAACACAATTAATTAACTAATTTGCTAGGGAGACACATAGAAACATTTTATTGAGGCAAACACATAGCATATTTATTAACTTGATACTAACAGGGGCACATATTGGTTTGGGGATTGTGGTTTGTTCGTTTTAGTGTTTGTGTTCGTTCATAATTTCTGTCTCCTATATTGTGTGCGGTTTCTCTTCCTTAGCTCTTTCTTTCGTTTGTGCTCTGTGCTGTATGTCTTAATGTGACGTCACTCTTCCACGCAGCGCAGCTGCTGACTAGTCTGCGCTCCTGCTACTCGACGTCGACGGTATTTTAGTGGTGGCGAAAACGGGCTCACGCACGAATTTCACGGGTCCGTGATGGCGGTCCCAAGCGGTCGTCGGTTGGATTTCCGACTCACGAAAAATTGTTTGGCTTTAGAAGCACATTTGGGTCATCAGTCTACGACTGGCACAAAAATCATAAGGGTTGTGTACAAGACACGACTGCCCGACGTAAACTACGTAAAACCGTTTGGTGAAATGAAGAACCTAGCTAGACCCATAATTCATGAATATTACAAAATTGTTCTTTTGATTACTTTTTAAACAACACTGGTGTCGAGCAATATTCAAAACATAAAATTTGTTGGATACGACAATTAAAAATTCACATTTTGAAAGTAGCTGATATATTCATGTAATTAAGTCAAAAATTTTAAATTCTAGAGTTTTATATAATATGAGAAGTTTTTTGTTTGTTTAATTTATTAGGGTTTTCACTTGAAAAAAATTAACTTCATTGTTGTTTTTTCTTATTTTTCGAAAAATCTTCTAAATGAGCTTAACTCAATTTGGGTATTTCTATTGCAAATAATAATTTGCACTTTGAATAAAATTAATTTCGGTTAATATTCTTTTGTATAAAATTTTGGAAGAACCGATTAACCTTCGATAATATGCAATTCCAATCCCTAACAGCAACAATGAAAATTTTAGTTGACTGCTACTGATATCATCCATGCATTTAAATTTTCTAACTAACCGAAGTTCTGCGTAACTAACCGAAGTTTGTCTCCAATTGACCAATTTTATATTGTTATTTTTCTCAATGGTACGCATTGGAAATCACTGACAGCACATAACCAAATTCAGAATCTTGCTAGAAGTTTTTACTAAACGACAAGAGTGTGCTGGTCACAAGTTGTTGCACTTTGGAAAATCCTCTCAGCTTAACACAATTTTTCCAAGGTAATGATGGTAACCCAAAGAATTGATTTACTTTAAATGACTCCATTCACTATCAGCAATTACCGCAGCTCCACCATTGACGACTCGACCAACATCAACGCGACAGCCGTTGTCGCTTGGACCGCAAGCGGGAAAATTTTTCACTTCAGTGAGGCTGCCGTTCCGACCATCGTTGACTGCCGCCTATCGCTGTGAGATGCCTTCATGCCTTCATTAATGGGTAAAGTCATCTAACCGTGTTTGTCTCCGCCCGACAATCGCCTCCAATGCTGACTCAAGGCTACAAATGAAGTATCGTGTCCGCTCTCTGAGAATGCTCGAACGAAAATGACGCGCGCGTATGAGACACGAGTCTTTTATGCATAGAGAAATGGAGCGATGGGCGAAAAGGACCGTAACTTAAAACAACCTGATGTCCGTGTTGGGGTTGCAGGATTATTGATTGGGTCTGAATTTTTACTAGATTTGGAAGGAATTGAAATTTTCACTAGTTCAACGTTGATAATAAAAAATTTCAATAAAATTTGCAAATTGGTGGAGAGTTTCCGATTCGTTTGATATATAAATCTCAAAAATCCATCAAAAGATAAAGATTATCTTTTAAAATCATACATGACTACGTGACGGTCCCCAATTTTGAAATTTTCAACTTATACCCTGTATCAGAGTCTCCCCCTTAGACGTAGTTCACGTCAAAATGCGATCACATTACCAATTTACCATTCATATGAATATATTTACTCCAGCTACTCCCTCCAACGCACGCTTGTGATTGCACTTCCGACATTTTTCACTTGGCTGCCACTGATGCCATTCATACGAATTCATATTATATAGAATCTCCCCTCGGGGCGCACTCGTGATTATGCTACGGACGGCAACATTATGGCGTCGCCAAGTGGCTAATTTGCTCTTTGAATAATATTCGCCTCGCCTCTTCCTTTGTATAGAATGTACACTAATATTTACAATAAACATTTGATAACCTAGATTGGAACTAGCGCTTCTTGGTCCGAGTGCAAGCAACGGACCCTAAACTTTTCTTTACACTCACCAAAGCGTTCATGTAAGGTTTTTATTCCGGCCAGATGGTGGACCTCGGATGTTCTTGTCCTGGGAGGGGTGTTGAGGATCATCCTCAGGAATTTGTTTTGGACCCGTTGAAGTTTGAGGTGGTGGGTTTTAGCGCAGCTCTCCCAGACCGGCATGCCATATTCGATCACAGGAAGGATGATTTGTTTGTAGACAGCAAGCTTATTTTTCAGGGACAATGACGACCGGCGGTTGATCAAAGGGTACAGTAGTTTCAACAAGACGTTACACTTTGTCACCGTTTTGTCAACCTGTTGCCTGAAAATAAGCTTGCTGTCGAAATCAAGCCAAGGTAGTCGGCCTCATTGGCCCATTCCACAGTCGTGCCATTGAGAATGATTTTACAGTCCCTAGGGGGGACAAGTTTAGGGGATTTGGAGTGGATGAAATTGATGACCTGGGTCTTCGCTGCGTTGATACAGATCTTCCAGCTGGTGAGGTACTCTGTCAGGGCATCCAGGCCTCGTTGGAGTTCTGCCACTAGCGCTCTGATCACTCTACCGTTGTAGACGATGGATGTGTCATCTGCGAAGAGAGACAGAATGCCGCCTTCTGGAGGTTCGGGCATGTCGGAGGTGAACAGATTGAAAAGCAGGGGCCCAAGGATACTGCCCTGGGGGACGCCTGCGACGATGTTGTGCGCATTGGAACTCGCTCCACTGATTGAGACCCTGGATGTCCTTGCCGACAGGTAATTGTTGATGATTTTCACCAGGTAGCTGGGAAGATTGTAGCGTTGTAGTTTGTACACCAGGCCATCATGCCATACATTGTAAAATGCCTTCTCGACATAGAGTAAGGCCGATGCTGGGACAGTTCTCCGCGACATTTCAAATGAAATGCCTCGCGCGCGCAGAAGAGCAGTTTTCTTATTTTCTTCAATAAATATGGCTCATTAGTCCCGCCTCTTTGTTCTCCGATATGGCTGCAAATATTGTGTAACCGTCACCACTCACCAAAGGGGCGTGGCTACAGGTTCAACTTTATTGATTACAAGAAAGCAGCTCTTCCGCGCGCGCGAGCCATTTCGTTCGAGATGTCGCGGAGAGCAGACCGTGGTACCACCTTCGGCATCGGCGGAGCTCCTACCGGAAATTTTCTTCCGGGCGATGGTGTGGGTCGCGCGGTCGTCGTCATTAACATTAGCAGCGCTCAGTTTAAATTTTCTTGTATGAAGTAGGGGGAATGACGGCTTTGGCAGGTTTTGTTCTATTATTGTCAGGGGGGTTTTTGTTGACCAAATTTTATGAAATTTGGCCACAATATTCTTTGATATGCAAAGAATGTTTAGACCAAATTTGAGCATAATTAGTTACAGAAACCCCCCCTGACAATAATAGAACAAAACCTGCCAAAGCCGTAATTTCCCCTACTAACGATTGGCTACCATCAATG
The DNA here is from genome assembly GCF_024139115.2 of Armigeres subalbatus. Taxonomy (NCBI): domain Eukaryota; kingdom Metazoa; phylum Arthropoda; class Insecta; order Diptera; family Culicidae; genus Armigeres; species Armigeres subalbatus. Next base: position 52,456,502 of record NC_085139.1, on the reverse strand, counting down.
AAAGTAGCTCTTAAGTCACAACTTGAGGCGAAACTCAAAATCTCAAAACTCATGGATGATTCAAATCAAGCGTGAGTTGAAACGCACCCAACTCAGCACCTAAACACTCATAGATAAGTTGAATCATCCATTTGAATCATCGTAGGTTTTCTTTTGTTCTCCTTCGTTAAAAACAGTGAATTGACGTTTGTCGCATAAAACATTAGACACTCTTTAAGTATAAGCAATAAATTGCCCCCAAATTGATTTTAAATGCGTTTTTAAACCAAAATGAGTTTTTGGCAAATGAGTGAAATGATGCGTTTAAGCATGAAAAATTCAAGCGTGATACATTCTTTTAAAATCGCATATGATTTCGATCGCACGGGAGCGCTCGTTGATTGAGATTTATGAGTGATTTTACCAACACTGGCCATCACCAAGCTTGGTTGCTTGGTGATGGCAGATTGTTTTCCGTCTGTAGTAGAATCACGAGATCACGATTCAGAGGAAGACTTATAATTTTCGTAGATAGTCATCCATGCGAATACATTTTTACAGCTTCTCCGTTTGACGCGCGCTCGTGATTCTACATACATACAGAAAACATACGATGATTCAACTCATCCATGAGTTTAGGTGCTGAGTTGGGCTTGATTTGAATCGTCCATGAGATTTTACCACAACAGACCAAACCACAGGCGTTATCGCTAGAACCGCGCTGCTCCGTTCTCCGTGACATCCAGAATGAAAATGACGCGTGCACGCGAAACACGGGGCTTTTTATACACAGGGAAAACGAAGCAGTGGATCAAAAGGCCCGTACTCTACTGCAATCTGATGTCCGTGTTGGGGATTTATGAACTAAATTGATTTTTTCACCCGTTTTGGAAAGAAATAACATTTTCAATAGCTCAACGTTGATAATCAATAGTATCAATAGAATTGGCAAATTGCTGGAGAGTTTCCGAATCTACTGATAAGCAAATCTCGAAATCCATCGAAAGATAAAGACGCTATTAGCGTTTGAAATCTATCCTAATTTCGTGACGGTCTCGAATTTGGAAATTTCGGTTTTACACCCTGTATCTGAGTCTTCCCCTTAGACGTAGTTTACGTCAAAAACTTTCCTCCGCGGCGCCCTCCTCGGACGCCACACTCCGATCAAAAAAGGTTTTGATGACTCACCGGTTTGTTGTGGGTTTTACGTAACCTGACCCAGTTAATGATCTGCCGGTGGGGTCGACGCTCCCGACTTGTTGACGCCGGCGATGACGCTTCTTAATGAAGCCGACGAAACGGAATCGCGATGGCGGTTGCTAGCCGGCGGTAGATCTCGTCCACGTGGAGGTCCCTTGGCCTTCCCTCAGACCGATATGGCACACTAAGAGCACATTAATTTACCTTGCTATCAGAAAATCTTCTGCTAATACCGCACATAATTTACAACGCACACTTTAGCTTTTTATTATGTATAAACGAACAAATTATTTGATCAATCAATCACACCTAACGCCACTTTGAAAATACATACTCAAGATCAACGAGACATTAACGAATCAACGCGGACACTTCCAACTTATCGATTAATCACGGACGAAATGACCGAGTCTGTGAATCCTCAGATTACGGAAGGTGGACTCGGACACAACCGGAAATACGTCATTTCCCGACTCCCTTCGTGTATGATCGTGACCTTATTGGTACGATGGATAATCCGACACGAAAGTTGTGCTGCTTTCCCTCTCCCACCTTATCCGAAAAACAAATGGCCTCGACCTAGGAGAGGATGGCTAATTGGTTAGTGCCCGTTTGCCTACGTCAAGGGACAATTATATATATTTTATTGGCGATTGAAAGATGAAAATTCTTACAATCTACCTTATACACCAAAGCTATTTACAAATTTATTCACAATTTTCCTAACTGCTACAATGTGTCAGTGTGGATCCTTATCGATTATATGAGGGTGGCGCTATTGCAAAAATTTATAATCGCGACACATATACTATATATAGTTATTTTTAGCAGTGTAAGGGAACTGCATTCGTTTGGAAACTTAATGCGTTATTTTGCCTTGTCTTACTAAAATGCTAACCGTTACATTTTATTGATTGTATTAAACCGGATAGTATGTGTTGATCTCTGGATTTTTTTCGACCTCCACCACCTCTCTTTGCAGATCTCGACCGGTCTATACCACTGTGCTTTGGTCACCTCGCGCTCGCACATCTACACCTGGGGCAAAAACATTGAACGCCAGCTGGGTCGGGAAGGCGGACGCAACGAAATTCTCATCCCGACCAAACTGGACACTGTGGCGGGCGTCGAGTACGTCGAATGTGGGGCCGATTTCACGCTCATCATGACCGAGGACGGCGTTGTTAAATCCTGGGGTAACAACAATATGGGACAATGTGCCAAGGAGATTAACCAGGAGCGTAGCGGCGTTCCGGGCAAACTGGTGCGGCTTCCCATCTCCAACCGACTGGTGCGTATTCCGGATAGTTCACAGTTTATCGAACTGCCACATGAAATTAAACTACCTCCGAGCGATGGAAGTCACGAGCCGGGCCATCAGATGCTGCGACTGATCAAGTCGATGCCCAAATTCAGACGAAATTTTGTGTTGAAGAGTACATTGGAAAAGGTTATTAGCAATAGCATTTCAACGATAAGTTCCAGCTTGAACGACATTAGTAATACAACGGAAATGGATGATTTCGTGGGCGAGTTGAGGACGGCGTTCGACTGCCGAATCCAGAACCAGAACGCCAGTACGATGTCATCACTGCAATCGGTTTCGTACGCCACGTCGCCAACTTCGCTGGCCGTTGATGACGACGAGGATGAAGAAGGCCTGGAAGATATGGACCAGGACGACAGAAGTTTAGAGACATCGCGCCTGTTCAACGAACGTCATCTGTTGAGCAACGATTTCATTCACTATTGTTTGTATATTTTCCACGGACTGTACGGTCAGGACAACATCCTGGAGATGACGAAACGCTGCAACGAGTACCATATTCGGATGATGATGCTGAACTATGACTACGTGGAAGCGTTTCATCTGATTCTGGAACTCTTGTCTGGATCACTGTCTTCGTCGTCACCGCCGGTGACGATTGCCAAAACTACGATGAACTTGGTAAAAACCTTCGAATACTTCACCAAAGACTCCAGCATCATCCCGATGGACACGGCCAACTTCAAGTACTTCATCTATGAACTGTTCATGTTTTTCATCAAACACAACATCAACCTGGACGTGCTGGAGGAGTATTTCTTACGAAATCTGGAGTACTACCTGGTGCAACTGGCGTTCGTGCTGTATTTCAGCAACACTAACAACATCTCAGTGGGACTGCGAAGCAACGTGGACAGCGAAACGTTGGAAATGGAACGCCGCTTGCTCGATAAGTTCAACAACAATGGCAACAATCTGCTGGCGGCGGAGGCCTTCGGACCAACGTCGCCACAATCGACGGGGAAGGTGGTCCGCAAGCTGGAAAATACGGAGGCCATCAGCAAAGCTCTGTCGACCAAGTTCAGTGTGGTGCTGTGCCAGAAGTTGATGGAGTACTTCGAGCGGTTCAAATGACTACCGATCTTCGAGGATGACGATGACGACGAAGATGAGGACCGACACGAACGGTCCCGTTAGATTGCTTTATTTTGCTGACGTGGGAGTGGAAGTCAAGTCAAAGTTTTCGATTTTATTTAGTAGCAATTGTAAAGTACTTACACCTAGACATCACACAAATTCGTGTTGTGAGGATAGCTTTTTTTTTTAATATATTGGAACAACTAGGAAATAGCTTACCTATTATAATATATTTATTGAGCAAAGCGTTGTGTGTGTGTCGTTATATTTTTTTGATTTATTGCTAGCGATATTTATTGATAATATATTCGAATTGCATAGGTATTTGATACAGGTCTGGAACTGAAGCTCTAAACAGAGCCATTTTTTGGAATGCCGTTTGTTTAGTTCCAGTGAAGTTTCTAGGAAGAAATTAAAAGACTGAAAATTTTACTGGAAAACTACTATCACTAACTATTGAACTAACATCACAACATTATCGTAATATTTAGATTTTTTTGTATACCTGAGTTTTAATAAAAGGATGTCCTCAATTAACGAGAGACAGTGAGAATTTACTATTTTTTTTATAATACACTTTGGATTTTATACAGGGTTTCGGTCAGTTAAACACAACAGGCAATTCCTCATATCATAGATTGCACATTGCTTGACAATAAATGTTTTGGTATCTATGTGAATTTGAGCCAGACAAATCAAACAACTAAATAATCTCGTAAAAGGATTTAAAAGCAATGTAAAAAAGAGTTCGGTACAGATAAAATTCAATCGTTTGATATAATGGAAGTGTGGCACCTACTTTTTCTCCGTATAAATTGAGTTTGAATTCCGGGAATTTGAGAACACCATCGGTCAACAGAGTGTGCTTCATCGATAACATTGGAACATATTTGACTTGGTTTATTTCAAGCAAAATGCATCGACATTCGTGTAAACCAGATTATAAATATACGCTTCTACTTTAATTCATGTGAACGTATAAAACCACTCCCGAAAAGAAGTTAATTGGCATACTCGTTTCCGCCAAGAAAATGGGGAACAGATTCATACGAATTTGAAAGCATTGATCGTCCGTTAGTGAGAATGGGGTTGCCATACCTTCAATGTACTTCCATTATTTCTTTCGAACATCATCCCTATCGAACATGAACGTCATAGGTACCGGATCAGTTAGATAGATTTCATAAATAAAATCTAGCATATTCATATGTGAGTTCAAATTTATATACAGTTATCAGACCATTTCATATTAGTTTTGCCTTAGATAGTTTTTAGTTGAAGAATGATGCAATAAATTCACATAATTCGCAATGAATAGCTTTTTGTACTGTACGCCTTTGTGAAATTTTTGTAGCGTTTAAAAAAAATCGATCGGAGATATTAGTAGAAGTACTTATGTAATATGTAACTCATCGCCTAGTGCAAAAGTGATAGAAACAATGGCATTAGACTATTATTATTTAGCGATTAAAAAGGTATCTCATTAATCCCAAAACGTAAAATATGAATTTCACACTCGAATGCTCCATTGCAGCATTGTTCGGTGGAATAATTTTAGCTAAAAAACGCAGAAAATCATTGATATTCGTCACTTAACCAAAACAAGCATTTGTCATACCCACTGTGTTGATTGAATGATTAGAAGGCTAAACAATATTGTTGGAATTGTTGCTGATTACAGCGTTTAAGTGCAGAATCGAGTCAAACTACTAACAAAGAATAAAGGAATGTTTTTTCATCATTGATTGTTTGTTTGCATTAACTCCGAACATGTCCATTTGTTAACATCTCGAGCAAAGCTTGAGAGCAGATCGACAACTTGTTTTGATGTTGTGAAAACGCCGATTAAGATTACTTTGGGTTATTTTATGATCTGTCGCAGGAAGCTAACACTTTTTTTAAAATAATTTCAATTGTTTTAAAATTACTTCGAAATTATTTGTTGAACACACGTTATGGAACGTACACACGGTCAAGCAGTTTGACCAACAGCGGCACGAACAATCAATTTATTCGACCAACAATATCACATACGAACGACCGAAGCGCAAACTTGAGCACCAACGATCAAAACATATATGGGGGTTTGAGCAACTTCACTACAAATGCTCAAACATGTTCGGCGAACCTTGACTCCACCCCCGACAACTCAAACCAAAATCAAACTGTTTTATTTTTTTCCAACCGAGCCGCCAACTGTCAAATGGTTGTTCGAACAACTCCACACACGTTCAAACAAAGCAGCAACCGAACCGTTTTCTTGGGGGCGGAGTCAATGTTCGTCAAACTGCTTGACTGGTGTGTACGTTGCATTAGTCCTTAACATCACCTTATGCTACGTACACACCAGTCAAGCAGTTTGACGAACATTAACTCCGCCCCCGAGAAAACGCTTCGGTTGCTGCTTTGTTTGAGCGTGTGTGACATTGTTCGAAAACCATTTGACAGTTGGCGGCTCGGTTGGAAAAAATTAAAACGGTTTGATTTTGGTTTGGGTGGGCGGGGCGGAGTCAAGGTTCGTCGAACATGTTTGAGCATTTGTAGTGAAGTTGCACAAACCCCCAAATAATTTTGTTATGGTTGGTGCTCAAGTTGGCGCTTCGGTCGTTCGTGTGTGATATTGTTGGTCGAATAAATTGATTGTTCGTGCCGCTGTTGGTAAAACTTGATGGATGTTTCAATAAACGAGAGGTGGAGTCAATGTTGGTCAAACTGCTTGACCGTGTGTACGTTCCATTAAATAAATTATCAGTATAAAGTAAAAGTGAAAGTAAGAACGAAATAATCGACGAGATTCAGAAGTGTAAAATGGATGTGTCAATTTAAGGATTTCATGGCAACACAATTGTTTTTGTCGGTTTATGAAGAGCTCAAGTTTCACCAACACCCAGAAATTCTATAAACACTTGTTCCACTACCACCCCACTTGCGCTGGATGGAGACATGGGACAAAACTGCGACTTTTTTTCTGAGCAACTGGAAGAACTATTCACAGACAGTCGGTATGTAAAAATGACCGGCTACTCAGAATTCCAAGAAAGTTTTTTTTTCTCCTTTTTCTCCTATCGGAGAACCACGTTTTCCACGGAGTAAGTAGACAAATTGTTTGGCACCGACAATGATATAGTTGTTGCTTCCCTACAAGATACAACATTAGCTCATTTGCTATAATATAAAGCACTTCGAACTTACATTTGCTCTTGCTAGTGTTTATTCGGAATAACTGGATGATAAGAGGATAAACTTTTACAAATTAACTATTTGAAACTAATCGGATAGGCTAAGTACTCGGACGTCTTGAAGGCGATGAGGAGTGACGTCAAGCTCGATGAAGACTCGTTAAAGACCTGGACGAGATCACAGAAGCCGAAGAGCTCGTCACGGCACTGCGGCGACAGTGTGAAGTGGAGACGCCCACCGCAGCCGTTCGGCTACGGAAAGGTCCGGCAGGGACGCAGGTAGCATTGGTTCGGCTATCTGCAACGGACGCCTCCAAGGTAGTCAAGTTAGGGAGCGTCAAGGTGGGATGGTCGGTGTGCCGAAGTTTGCTAAAAGTGTCTGGAACCGGGGCACAAGCAATGGGACTGCAAAGGCCCTTACAGAAGCAAGCTCTGTCGACGCTGCGGATTGGAGAGACATAAGGCACTATGCTGCACGAACCCTCTCAATTGTTTGATTTGACCCGGGAAAGCTGCGAACAGCAAGCACCTCATGGGGGGTTCGAAGTGCCCGGCGTTGAAGCGTGCTGCAAAATCACAGTGCAGGTTAGAAGGATACATAGGTTGATACCGGAGATAGGCACGTGGGTCTAGAGATTCCATGGGGAAATCACCTTCCACCTGACCCAGGTCCTTACAGGCCACATGTGGTCTGGACACTATCCCGGGCAACCTAGTTCGGAGGATGTGTAAAGATGAAGTTGGCTGGTACGCCGTTTTATCGGCTATCGTCCAAATCGTCGTTGCCACCGCCGTTTTATCGGCTATCGTCCAAATCGGCGTTGCCACCGCGTCGGCAAGTCTCTCTGTGTGTTGGCCAATAGACCCTATCGCAGATAGGTCAATTTGGGGTGCACGCGGCATAATTATTCTTGATACCAGCCGTGCAGAGGGAAGCAGGCGAGAAGTCGACCCTTCCCACCTTCTTCCGAGGACATAGGGCGTGGTAAGGCCACCTGGAAAGCCGGCAATGCGCTGGCACGATACCATGGTGTTCTTCTAAAAAAAGCAAATCACGATGTTCGGTGCTGCAGGGACACGCAGCTAACCTTGAGGGTGCGTTGTGCACTGGCCCCCCTTTGAAGCATTACTTTTTGGTTGTACCGAAGGGACGATGGGCTTGGCGGCAATGGAAACGGTTTAGCGGGTCGGGGATGTAGTCCTGCCTCCCTCGTTTGCTGTTGGAGGTGGTCCCTAACCCCGCACTTCCTGGACAACCCAGGATGTTTGTTGCGCAGATTCCCCCTCCATTGCTTAGGAAAAAAAAACTAATCGGATAACGAGTGGCAACATCCTCCGGCCCGTAATGCACGTCCCCGAGTGGTACTGCGTTAATCTCAGCTACATCGTTGTCTTCGGCCACAATGTTCAATACAGCTACCTTGGTCACAGGGCGCCGTAGCACGTCTCCGAAAGCCTTCAACAGTACCTGTCTGCTCCGCCCATCACGCCCTTTGATGACGGAAAGAATCCGCCCTCGGTACTCCCGCATCCAACGGCTCCAAAACTGCTTCACCAGTCTTGTTGTCAACCGCCAGTTGGTCCTGAGAGACTGCGGGCGTTCCAAAATCTGGAGAGAAGGTTGGGTGAAGCCTTGCGAGCTCAATAGCAAAAAATGGTTAGGTGAGAGCCTCCTGAGTCTCCGCTGCGAGTGGCACGAACGTCAATGGACTAGAGTTCACTATTCCCTCTGCCTCGGTCATCAACGTTAGAAGAGTCTCTTCGTCCGGATTTCGATTGGTTGTAAGGGACGAAAAGGCTGTTTCGATGGACCTGACGAGCCTCTCCCACGATCCGCCCATGTGGGGTTAGCAGATGACGGGTTAAACACCCAACCACACCTCAGGTAATTGTTGATTCATTAGGAGTATCTGCTGTTGCAACTCACGGTTGGCACCAAGGAAGTTGGTACCGTTGTCGCTCCGGATCTCTAACGGAGCACCCCTTCGTACCACGAATCGTCGAATTGCCATTTACACGCTTCCTCTAGATGGACGCCTCTGTTAGTAAGGCACGTAAATAATGCCACCCATCGCTTGACCAAAGATCGTCCAACCTTGACTAAGATGGGACCAAAGTAGTCCAATCCGACGAAACTAAACGGCCGAGTATATAGGCTGAGTCTCGCCTTAGGAAGAGGCGCCTCTCGTGGGCACATCAGGTTCGCTTTTACTACTCTGCATTGCATACACATTTTGGAGAGATTTCGCACCTGCGCACGAAGGCAGGGGACATGGAATCGTTGGCGAACCTCGTTGATTACGATTTCGTTGTTTGCATGCAGGTAGTACCGGTGATACCAATCGACGATCAGGTTGGTTAGGCGATGTCCTTCCAGAAGGATGACTGGAAATTTGGTGTCGTACGATACGAAGATTGCCCCAGTGATGCGAGTGTCCATCCGAACGACACCAGATTCGTCAATGAACGGCGACAATTTGTAGATGGTTCAATTTCGATTTTCGCCCTACTTTCGCCTGCTACAACTGGTATATTTCCTCCGGAAACTCACCATGTTGCACCAGCTGCCAGAGTGTATTCTCAGCATTGACAATTTCTTCCTGACTGATATGTGACGACTGTAGCGGTTGCTTCAAAATCTTCTGCCAGCAATTATCCACAAATCGATGAATATAGGCAGCTGTTCGCCTGAGCCTTTCAAACTTGGAGAAGCGACTCCATTCGATGACTTCACTCTGCTGTGTAACAAGGTGAACGTGACACGGTCTCATTTCATGTTCGACTTCCTCCGATTTCACATGATGCGGCCAAAACTCTTCTGATTTGCGCAGGAACTCCGACCCATTGAACCAACGACTGTCAGCTTGCAGGTTTGGTCCACTTCACCACTTTGTTTCGTCATCTGCTACGTTGATCTTCGACGGGACGTGCCGCCACTCCTGGGGATTGAATTTCGAGAGTATTTCGCCTATTCTGCAGGCGACAAACTGTTGGCGCCTTCTTTGCTTTTCCTCCAAACAGGAACTGCGCTTGAATTGGGCAGCCAGTTACGGATAGTAAATCCGCCTCGCTGATGCACCAGCTTGACTTCTTCCACCACCCGGCACGTTTCTTCTTCGCTGTCTAAGCTTTGCAAATAGTCGTCAACGTAATGTCGTCGCTCGATTGCCTCCGCAGCTCGTGGATATTGCTCCGCGTGCTCGGCTGCATTCAAGTTTTTAACGAATTGTGAGCATGGAAAGCTAGTTCAACCGAACGTCGCCACATCGATAACGAAGGTCTTCAAAGGGTTTCCGTTTTCGCCGAGCCAGAGTAATAGTTGGCTGTATCGGTCTTCGCGCCGCAATCTCAGCTGATGGAACATTTCCATGATGTCTCCTATCATGGTAATTTTTCGCTCCCGGAATCTGCTGAGTACATCTGGAAATAGTTGCACTAGATCCGGCCCTTTAAGCAACATGTTGTTTAGGGATATACCGTTCACTGTTGCTGCTGCATCCCACACGATTCTGATCTTGTTTGGCTTTTTCGGATTTTGCACTACGCCGATCGGGAGGTACCACATTCTCCGTGGATCAACTGCGGCCAACTCCTCGGTCGTAGCTTCGTGGATGTATCCTTTATGCTGATATTGCACTATTTGACACTGTACATTCTCGAACATCGCAGGATTCGCCTTGAAACGCTTCTCCAAACATCGTAACTGTCGCACCGCCATAGCGTAACTATCTACTTTATCGTAGCGCCATAAAAGCCGAGTCTTGAATCCACCTTCGACTCTCCTAGTCGTCCTCTCGAGTACAGCCCAAGCTCGCCGATCATCGTCTGATTCGGGGCAACTATCCACTGAAACGCCTACATTCTCAGCCGTGAAGTACTGCTTGACCAGCTCATGCAAATTTTCGTCGGACCGCAACCGCAAATGTGTATGTTGCAGCTGGCGTAGTTGATCCCATTCGGCGTCGATCCGTAAATTGCCGATCCAAGGCGAGTCTTCGCTGCTATTGGCTCGTTCACGCGACTTTCCCGTATTTGTTGGGTCGCAGTGAGACGAGTATCCTTTGCTCCGATGAGTATTCCCGGAGCTTTGGCTTCGAAGTCTACAATCGGCAACTTACGCAAGTGATCAAAACGATCGGAAAGCTCTTTGTAGCGTAGCGTCTGCACCGGCAAGGCCAGGAATTCAACTGTCCTGACGTCGACCAGAGGGTACCGTTTGCCTCCTCCGATGCCGGAAATCTCTACCTTACGAACCTTCTTCTTCTCGGCTGATATTGTTGGTCCAGGTCAGGCATAAACGCATTTCCTTCCCTTCAATATCCAATGTATCGGCTATTCTCTTCTCTAGCAACGTAACTGATGAGCCTTGGTCAATGAAAGCTAGCGTTTCGATACTATGTCCATTACTGAAAAGTCGTACCGGTAGCATTCGAAACATTGTGGAAGTATTAGAATGGTGAGCATTCACGCCTTCAGTTGGATTTCCTTGTTTAACTACGCTGCCTTCTTGCGGTGTCGGTTTAGAGCCGACCGAAAAATCACCATGTAGAAGCGGGTGATGACGCATTTGACACCCTTGTACATCACAACGTGCCCAGGACCGACAGGGTTTTCTGCCGTGTTTACCGAGGCAGATCCGGCACAAGTAATTGCTACGAACAGCCTTCCAGCGATCGCCCTGATCCATCTTCTTGAAAATATTGCACTCCCTCACACGATGAACCGGTTTTCCGCAGACCAAATAGCTTATTGGCGATGCTGATTTTACAAAATCCACTTTCGTTTTCTCTGGAAAGGCTGCACCATGTGAAGTAGTGTGCGCGCATTCACAAATCCTTTTTCCTTTTTTGGTCGCGTTCCCTTGGGATCCAACGAAAGCGTGACTTCGGCAGCTGCCGAGACCAATTTTGTTATATATAGACTAAATGTACGGAGGTCGGCCACTGGAAACTGCAGTTTGAATGTGACTCAGTCCAGCTTCAGATACGCAGGAAGTTTATTCACTAGTTCTTGGAGCACTATTGGGTTGGAAAGATGTAGCACTTGGCCTGCCGCTTCCAGATGATCACAGAAATTCTGTACTACCATCTCGAAAGCCAAAGCTGTACACAGATTATCCGCTTTCGGTGCTGGAACTACCCGAACTCTCTGGAGCAGCGCGTAGATAATTTGCTCCGGGCGTCCGTACAATAACTGCAGCGTTTGCATAACCTGTGGAACTGATGCAGGTAATAGTAGGCGACTGCGAACTGCCTCGAGAGCACCTCCCTTCAGACACCGTTGTAGACGACCGAGATTTTCCACGTTACTAAATCCGCACGCATCCGTGGAGGTGTTGAAAGCACTGAAAAACATCGAGCACTCTTCTGGGTTGCCACTGAAAAACGGCAGTTCTTTCGGCATAACGTGTCTCGGCAAAAAAAGAATGATAAGCCTATGTACCTCCAAACAAAATGGCAAAAAATAATGATAAGCCAAAGTATGTCAGTGGTAAAAAAAGGTAAGCCGCAGACACCAAAAAGAAAAGCAAAAAAAATTGAGCGAAGGCATATTTGGAACATAGCGGATTTAATTGTGAAGTTCGTCCACCATCTGAAAGTTGAAATGTGAAATCTGACTGGACGTATAAAGAGTTGAGGGCTATTGATCTAAAGAACGTGAGCTCGACCCTTACAGATGTGAGATTCAGCGAGTAGCCATTTCCTATAATGTTGATTAGATCAGAAGTTCCCGGACTTTTTGGATACGCTACCCTCCTGCTAGAATCCCACATTACTTGCGAGACACCAGGAACCAACCAAATGCATAGATTTTTGGGAATTTGATAAAAATGAGTTTGCGTTAGATTGAACAAATAAAAAATAAGGGGTTTCATTGGAATTGGATTAGATTTGGATTGGATTTTTATTGGATTTGGACTGTATTTGGATGGGATATGGATTTAGATTGGATTAGGATTGAATTTGGGTTGTCTTTGGATTTAGATGATATTTAGATCGGATTTGGATTTGGATTAGACTTGCATTGGATTTTGATTGGATTGGGGTTGTATGTAGACTCGATTTGAATTGGATTTGGATTGAAATTGGATTTGATAAAGACTAGTTTTGATGAGATTTTGATGGACTGGATTTGGATTGAATTTGGATTTAGTTGAATTTGGATTGGTTTTGGATCGAATTTTAATTACATTTGGATTGTATTTGGATTAAGATTAGATTTGGATGAGATTTATATCGGATTCGGATTGGATTTGTATTGAATTTGGAATAGATTTGGATTGAATTTGGATGGGATTTGTATTAGATTTGAATCGGATTTGGATTGATTTTGGATTGAAGTTGGATTAGATTTTGATTGGAATTAGATTAGAATTGGATTGGATGTGGGTTTGATTAGAATTAGATCTTAATTGGATTTAGACTAGATTTGGATTTGATTTGTATTGAATTAGGATTGGATTTGGATTTAGATTTGGATTGGTTTTGGATTGGATTTGGATTGAATAAGCATTGGATTTGAATTGTATTAAGACTTAGATTAGATTTGGATTGTATTTGGATTTCGATTAGATTTGGATCGGTTTTGGATTGGTTTTGGACTTGGATTGGATTTGGATTATATTTGGATTGGATTTGGATTAGATTTGGATTGGGTTTGGATTTGATTGGATTTAAATTGAATTTGGATTGGATTTTAAATGAATTTGAATTAGATGTGGATTGAATTTGGATTGCATTTGTATTAGATTTGAATCGGATTTGGATTGATTTTGGATTGAAGTTGGATTAGATTTTGATTGGATTTGGATTAGGATTTGGATTTTGATTTTGATTGGATTTGGACTATATTTGTATTGGATTTGTATTGCATTAGGATTGGATTTGGATTGAATTTGGAATGGATTTGTATTATATTTAGATAGGATTTGGATTGGATTTTGATGACATTTGGATTGGTTTTGGATTGGATTTGAATTTATATTGGATTTGGGATTCGGATTAGATTTGGATTAGCTTTGGATTACATTTGTATTGGATTTAGAATAGAGAATTGGATTAAAATTGATTTGGGTTGGATTTATGTTGGATTTGGATTAAATTGGTTGTGAATTGAATTTAGATTGGATTTGGATTGCATTTGTATTAGATTTGAATTGGATTTATATTATGCTTAGATTGGATTTGGATGAGATTTAGATTGGATTAGGATTTGATTTGGACTGAATTTGGATTGAATTTGGATGGGATTTGTATGAGATTTAGATTGGATTTTGGTTGGATTAGGCTTGGATTCAAATTTGGATAGGATTTTGATTTGAATTGGATTTTGATGGGATTTGGATTATATTTAGATTGGATTTGGGTTTGGATATGGATTGGATTTGGATTGGGTTTGAATTGGGATTGGATTTGGATTGAATTGGGATTGGATTTGAATTGATTTTGATTTAAGATTGGATTGGTTAAGATTTAGATCGCATTTGGATTGGGTTCGGATTGGATTCAGGTTGGATTTCGATTAGATTTGGATTTGGGATTCGGAATTGATTTGAATTGTATATAAATTGGACTTGGAATTGATTTGGATTTGATTTAAAATGAGTTTGGGTTGGATTCGAATTGGATTTGTTTGGCTGCAACACTAGCCTCGGGCTGAAAATACGACATTATCAAGTTTTTTTGAGTACCCTACAACCAAGGAGGTAGACTTTACTAAGCTGGGGTAGATCTTAGTTTAGTTTAGTGTTTAGTTTAGTTTAGTGATGTCACTATTTGCATTACATAAGATCAGCGGGAGAGTAAAAGACACAACTAGTGACATCTGGTCGAGCTGACTGGAAATCAAAATCCTGTAAACTGAAGCAAACGTAACAAAGTTAAACAAACTAAGCAAAGTTAAAGTCGTTCGAAAGTAGTCCCGTAACTCGATTCCAGTATTTGGATGAGTAGTGCTACCTGTAAAGCGTGAAATTTTGCCGCTTCGTAAAAATACGTTGCCGGATTATTTGACTGAAGAGTGAAAGCAGAACAAATTGTGAAGAAGCACAGCGATGGTGTTTGGCGTATAGATTAATCATAATCGATCCCTTGAAAAGCTGTCTATTCGTCTTGAGGAGTACAACGTTAAGCTTAACCACTCTAAGCTAAATCTGTGTCAAACTTCAGTCAAGTGTTTTGGGCATATCTTGGCCACGGAAAGGCTGAAGGCAGAAGAAACGAAAACAGATGCAAGTCGCAATTACCCAAGACCAAACAACAAAAAGAAACTACTGTGCCAGCCCAGGACTGCCAGCCTCTCTAATAAAAAAATAAAAAAGCCGAATTTAAGGAATTTAAGTGCCAATTAACTTATTCTCAGGAGGAAATTAACCTCGGACAGGGAGCACTAGTGTATGCTTCGATCGAGTATGCTTCCAGGACACTCATCGCAACAGAGCGAAATTATGCGCAAATAGAAAGAGTTGTTGGCAATTTTGTTTGCGTGCTCCTCGGAATTAACAGCATTTGCTCCTAATCCTACAACTGTACAAACTAGAGATTCAATGTTACGGTAGATGCCATTCCACGTGTCCCATGCGACGAAGAACAACGACGCGTTGGAGAATTTAGAAAGCTGAACATTTTCATGATAATAGAGGAATTATTTTCTCATCAAAGAACTTGTCATTTACCTACCACGCAAAAACACTATATTTTACAACACCATCCCTTTCATTTCTTCCTAATAAAGTTTACATACTTCCTGGCGTTAAAATTGTCCTCCACTTCGTCTTCCACCTGAATCACCTGCTTGGGTTTGCGTTTCTCCAGGCGCGCCTTTCGCTCAGCTTCCGACAGAAGACTCAGATCCAATGGAAGCTAAAACAGCCGAATTATTTCAGCAAATCAATCTATTAAATTTCTATTTATTTTCCACCCAGACACATACCTTGATGATCCGGCGGGGTTCATGATAGTTCACATTGATGGTGGCCCCATCGGGCAGGACGACCATCGTGGGGTACCTTCTTGCGTAAACGCTGCGATGGATCTTGACGACAGCGGCCGTATTGGACGAGAGCGATCGGCAGAGCAGCGTTACCGAGGTGGCACTTCGGCGTGCCACCAAAGTGGTCATTGGTGATACACTCGGGATCATTTAGATAGTACTATTTGAAAAATTATCATGTTAAAAAGTTTTAAATCAATAACCAAATTACGAACCTGGATTTGCGGGCACTTGTGCAACGAAACGAGAACAAAACAACAAACGATGGTTATATTTTGACAGTTATCTCCCTGCTGAAAAGCGAGTTATAACAGTTTTTACTGGTTTTGACGAAGGACTTTATGCATGTATTAGAATTTAAATAGAATTTATTATATTGCTTTTCTCACCGAAGAATATAGACTACCGTGCAAATTTGTCGAAGTACCAAAACAAATGCTCTTACGTCCAATTGTATAGAAATTAGCGAAAGCATAATCCAAAACATCATTCTTGCACCTTATCTCACACCCCAAACAGCTCTTTCTTGCAGTGGAGACGTCATCCGTATATGGAGAAACTGGTGGGAACATATTTTGGTGGGACAATATATTTTGCATGGGAGTCGAACACGGCGCAAAATTTGCAATAAGCATTTGAAAATTATCTTCCTATGCTGTGCTGTAGGATCTATTAAAGTTTAACACCGGCGTGTGTCTGCTTCTTAATTTTACTTGGATTCGTCTATTGTCTTTGTTTTCTTCGATTCGTGTGGGCCGAGCCGGTGTCAAGCGTGGTGTCATCATCATCAATAGACATAGCCCGCTGTCATCATTGAAACGCAGTATAAAAAAAATATAGCCCGGGACATCCTGGCTACGATCTGGCGATGGGCTAAACAATAGGATGTCAATAGCCTGGTGTGGGCAGTTCACTTTTATTTTATAACAGTTATATGATTTTTTTTTCAGAACATTTAAAACCACTGTGGACGTCATGCGTTTTTGTGGTTTATTAAAATCTTATCGGCAATCATGCATCAGTATTGGTGTGTTCGGCACCGCGCAGCTGATAAACACCGTTCAGTGAAACATAATCAAAACAAAGAAATCCCGTTCTTCGGACGACCAAAACAAAACGCCCTTTAGTAGATCTCGTGCGTAGTATTATTGCGTGGGTTACATTAGTGTTCTCGGTATTGCGAATCACCGGAATAAAATATAATTTCACAGTGAAATAGTGTTGTAATAAGGAACCTCTCGCCGAGGTAGAGTATGAAATGCAAAAGTGTTCTTTCATAAGTGAACTTCAATGGCTTCTATCTCTCAAAGATTGTTTTTTATATTTATTGAGGCATAAAATGGAAAAACGCAGTAAAATATTTATTTGCATGTCATCTTAAAGATTAATTCTTCGTAACAGGATTTAGGATTATGTCTACATCATA
Source organism: Armigeres subalbatus (assembly GCF_024139115.2). Classification (NCBI taxonomy): domain Eukaryota; kingdom Metazoa; phylum Arthropoda; class Insecta; order Diptera; family Culicidae; genus Armigeres; species Armigeres subalbatus. The sequence goes on along the minus strand of NC_085139.1, from coordinate 52,439,323 downwards.
ACGATATGATTGCAAAAATAATAATATTTATTTGTTATAAAAGGTATATAGCCAGGGCTGGAAACGACAACTCAATTCTTTGAATTTGTCTGCATTTTTGTGAAAAAATGTTTCTGCTGAGGGTTGTGTTTGGAGTGGTAGTGCAGAGTCAGGAAGTGACCATTCTAATTCTAAGAAAAATGTCATTTCATGTCATGGGATTAAACTTTTTTAAAAAGATGTTAACAGGTTTTTTTATAGTTCTGTAATGCTGCAAGAATTCTAAGAAATTTTTCTAACATGTCGTTGCTCTAAATCTGAATTCTGCCGTGTTAGGGCGGTCATGACTTTTTGTGACATTTTTGTAATTTCGAGCTATATCCATTAGCTCTTACAAAAAGATATGGGTGGATGAAGATCGTAGACTGAAATCGCTAGCGAATCTACAGAAAAATCACCGACGAACCGACGTGTCACTCCATGGAAAATAATTCAAATTTGCTGCCCACGACGCCATGATGAAAAATCATCAAACACCACCGCCATCCCCATAATGGCTCGCGAAGTTTTCATAGCTCAGCCACCAACCTACGTGTATTAACATTGCAGCGGAGTTGTGTCTTAGCTCATTTGACAGGAGCGATCGCCCGCAAAAGCGAATGACCGTTGAAAAACGTGAGACAATCAGATAGCACCAGTGACACGTCGGTTCGTCGGTGGAAAAATGTTGAAACGGAGAAGGTCTTATCTCATTTGTCGCTGTTTGCTTCTTTTTATTACTTACTAGCAGGGTTTCGACTTTTCGTTTCAATGAGACCAAAGCAAGCGTTTTTCGGGCCAAGGGAAAATCTTGTTTCGTTGTTTATGTTGAGGATCATCTTTCACCCATCAATCTTTTCTCTAGAATTAGCATTGGAAGATGAACGAAAATCTTGCCTATTAGATGAAAATCCTTTTTCATTTCATTACTTTCACCTTTCACTCACTTTTCGCGAGAATTATCACAGAACAATTACAAAATTGTATGGCCGTGCCGGACTCGAACCCAGAATAGTAACAATAATAGCTGTGGGGATGCGCTTACTTTAGCCACACCACCACGCTATCTGTATGAAAGCGTTAAGTTATTTGTTCCACATAAGCTACTACCATTTGCATTGATGATGCCACGAAAAGACCTGAATATGAAAGAAAAAGAGCAAACCAACGTTCAGCGGCAATCGAAGTGAGCGAAAAATTGTTATCACTCTCCAGGCTGTTTTTCTTTCCCGAAAAGCGATTTCTCCCCGAAAACTGTCGTGAGGGAAAATCATGTGCTCCTGAGATTGAGTGAGCATTATGAACCTTGCTTACTAGCAGCCTAAAACTGATTTAATCTCTGATTAGTTCTCGAGTTATGCAGAAATTGGTGTTTCGTTTGTATGGGGGGGGGGGTCTCGAATAATCTCAAGAACCTTCCCCGGCCCCAAAAACCTCTATTTCACGCCGATCGGTTCAGTAGTTTCTGAATCTAAGAGGGTCAGACAGACAGAAATTCATTTTTATGTATATAGAAGATTAACGTTATTTTTTCCATTGATTTCAGTTCTTCACTAATTACGATTTTTACGAGTTAAAATAATTCTCTAAAAAAAAAAAAAAAAAAAAAAAAAAAAAAATTCATCATTCCAGTTCGAGACAGCAACACGTACGGACGTGTTTTTTGCTCGCGCATTTTTTCGAAGTGTTTTTTCTCGTTCGTTCGCTGTTTACGTTTCCGCTTGTCGCGTTGGCGTTATTTTCTCCCGGACCCGTCATGGGAGACTCGGTGGCCGATTCGGTCGCTGGAAAAGTGCCTAAGCGCACTGCTCTTGGAGGCGCGGGTAACCCCTCCAAGCAGCTTTTGCAGAGCAACGTGTTCTCGCCGTTGCCGCTTGATGACGCCGGCAATCCGCCGAAAAAGAGGAAGAAGCAGCAATCGCAGCTGCCGCAGGTGCAACCGGAGCGGAAGGAGAAGTGCCCGCCCGTGTTTGTGAAGGGCGATCCGCCGGATTTACGCCCAAAAATTCGCCAGCTGATCGCTAAGGGGCTGAAATGTACTTTTCGGCTCTGCAGCGAGGGCGTGAAAGTGATGCCGGCCAACAGGGACCATCATCAATCCGTCGTGGAGTTCCTCGAGGTCCACAAGTATGAGTACTACACTCATGACCACCCCGGCACGAAGCCGCTCAAGGCTTTGCTGCGAGGACTTCACGACATGAAGGAGGAAGAGCTCCAAGCAGAGCTTGAAAGTTGCGGACTGAAGCCAGTAGCCGTCCACAAGATCGCTCGTCACGACAAGGCGAGGAGATATCGCGACCAGCTTTACCTGATCCATCTGGAGCACGGCTCCACTACCTGGAAGGACCTGAAGCTGGTTGGCGTTATAAATTACACCGTCGTTGACTGGGAGCGATATCGGCCAGTGCACCGCGATGTCACGCAATGCACTAACTGCTTCAATTTCGGGCACGGCACCAGGAACTGCCGCATGAAGCCGCGCTGCAACAAGTGTGGCGAACCCCATCCGACGGACGAGTGCGACAAAATGGAGGTGGCCGATCCCAAGTGCGCCAACTGTGGCGACAAACATCGGGCCACCACAAAGGGCTGCCCAAAGCGAGCCGAGTTCCTGGAAATCCGGAAGAAGGCTTCCACCAGGACCATTCCGAAGAAGAACCGTGTTCCTGTAATCAACGAGGTGAACTTTCCAGCCATCCCGGCTCCCCGTCGTGTGATTCCAATACTCCCACCGCTACAGCCGCACAAGCGACTGGCAGCGGCAGCTGCATCGGTCCAAGCTCCAGCATCGTCGGCACCATCCACCAGCGAATGGCCCCCGCTTCCTCCTCCTGGGTTCCGTCGGCAGTCGGAGAACGAAGCCGTCCAACCGGAAGAATCTGCCCCGCTGTACACTCCGGAGCAACTGATGCCGATCTTCGCGCAGCTCGCCACTCGACTGCGCGGCTGCAAAACCCGATTCGACCAGGTCTTCACACTTGGCATGTTCATCATTGAAAATGGCTGCTAGGGTGGGCCTGGTCAACTGGAACGCTTGCTCGCTAAAGAGCAAATCAATCGAGCTGAAGGATTTCCTTGAGGAGAAGGAAATAGACGTGGCGTTCATCACCGAAACGCACCTAAAACCGGAGGTGAACGTCAACATCCCGGACTTCCGCATCGTGCGACTCGACCGGCCGACCAGGGGAGGTGGTGTGGCCATCGCTCTTCGCTACAACATCAACTGTCGTCTGCTTCCAAGCTTCCAGCTCAATGTCATCGAGGCCATCGGTGTCGAAATCACCACTTCGGTCGGCACAATCGCGCTCATCGCGGCGTACTGTCCAACGCAGGCCAAAGCCGGCGATGGATCATCGGCTGCCCTTCGGAGGGACATCGTCAAGCTGACGCGGAGGCAAGGCCAGTATATCATTGCCGGCGACTTGAATGCCAAACATCAAGCCTGGGGCAACAGTCGCGGCAATCGAAACGGCACCATCTGGAGCAACGACATGGAGGAAGGCCACTACACGATCCTGAGCGCGGATCCCCCACCTCGGCTGAGTCGGTCAGCTGCCCACGCAACGCTCGACCTCTACGTAACAAACCTGAGTGACCACGTCTCGCAGCCGGTTGTATACCAGGAGCTCAGTTCGGATCACTATCCGGTGGTGGCGGAACTGGGCTCCTCGGTCAATCGGCACCAGCAGTTACGGCGGAACTACCACCGAGTGAACTGGCAGCGTTTCCAGCAGTGCGTCGATAACACCGTCGACTACGAGGTGCGTCCGGAGACGCCGGAAAGTATCGACCGCCAGCTGTGCGCTATCGAGGAGGCGATCACGGCGGCCCGAGAGCAACACGTACCGACGGCTCGGCAGGTAAGCAACTCCTTAAACATCGATACACTCACCAAAGATTTGATTCGATTGCGGAATGTCACTCGCAGGCAGTTTCAGCGTACTGGACTGCCTGAGCTTAAGGCACGCTGCAATCGAATCACAAAATTATCAAGGCCAGAATGGTGGACCTCAGAAATAACGACTTCTCGAATAAGATCCGCACTCTCCCAGATTATGCTAAGCCGTTCTGGAAAATGACCAAAATTCTAAAATCCAAGCCTCGGCCCATTCCACCTTTGATCCCACTAGACAATAATGGCTCTAAGGATCGCTTGATAACTCCTGCAGAGAAGGTCGCTGAAATAGGTCGTCACTTCGTCAGCTCACACAATCTTGGGCAGAACATCGTCAGTCCACACGAAGCAGCCGTCAACGAGCATGCTAACAACATCCATTTGATTCCCAACGACTTCTCGGAGGAGTTGGAGATCTCAGCTGACGAATTGACGGCCTATATCAAATCGTCGAAGAACATGAAGGCCCCAGGCTTCGACAGCATCCTGAATCTCGAGCTCAAACACATGAGTGCTCCGTTCTTTGAGCACCTCTCGCTGATCTTTAATCAGTGTCTCCGGCTTAGCTACTTCCCATCGTCCTGGAAGTCAGCGAAAGTCATCCCCATCCGGAAGCCTGGGAAGGATCCTTCCTCTCCCAAAAGTTATCGACCCATCAGCCTTCTCTCAGGGTTATCCAAGCTATTCGAAAAAGCTATTCATCATCGGGTACTTGAGTCTGCCGAAAATCTCAACATCTTGCTCGAGGAACAGTTTGGTTTCCGACGCGGTCGGTCAACTGTACACCAACTGACCCGAGTTACCAACGTCCTCAGACGGAACAAGTTTGTCTCGAAAACATCCGCCATGGCCTTACTCGATGTCGAGAAGGCATTTGACAATGTATGGCATGATGGCCTGGTGTACAAACTACAACGCTACAATCTTCCCAGCTACCTGGTGAAAATCATCAACAATTACCTGTCGGCAAGGACATTCCGGGTCTCAATCAGCGGAGCGAGTTCCAATGCGCACAACATCGTCGCAGGCGTCACCCAGGGCAGTATCCTCGGGCCCCTGCTTTTCAATCTGTTCACCTCCGACATGCCAGAACCTCCAGAAGGCGGCATTCTGTCTCTGTTCGCAGATGACACAGCCATCGTCTACAACGGTAGAGTGATCAGAGCGCTAGTGGCAAAACTCCAACGAGGCCTGGATGCCTTGACAGAGTACCTCACCAGCTGGAAGATCTGTATCAACGCGGCGAAGACCCAGGTCATCATTTTTCCCCACTCCAAATCCCCTAAACTTGTTCCGCCTGGGGACTGTAAAATCATCCTCAATGGCACGACTGTGGAATGGGCCAATGAGGCCGACTACCTTGGCTTGACCCTCGACAGCAAGCTTATCTTCAGGCAACAGGTTGACAAAACGGTGACAAAGTGTAACGTCTTGTTGAAACTACTGTACCCTTTGATCAACCGCCGGTCGTCATTGTCCCTGAAAAATAAACTTGCTGTCTACAAGCAAATCATCCTCCCTGTGATCGAATATGGCATGCCGGTCTGGGAGAGCTGCGCTAAAACCCACCACCTCAAACTTCAACGGGTCCAAAACAAATTCCTGAGGATGATCCTCAACACCCCTCCCAGGACAAGAACATCCGAGGTCCACCGTCTGGCCGGAATAAAAACCTTACATGAACGCTTTGGTGAGTGTAGAGAAAAGTTTAGGGTCCGTTGCTTGCATTCGGATCAGGCTCCAATTAGGGCGCTAGTTCCAATCTAGGTTATCAAATTTTTATTGTAAATATTAGTGTACATAGTAGTTAGGTTATCAAATTTTAAAAAACACACCAGCGCCTCCTAAAGGCCGTCATGATACATTATATTTTAAAAATTAAGTAATAGCATAATAATAATAATAATAACAATAATTGAAATTGAAGTTGGAGGGCCATGCCGGCCGATCACTGTACATGTATAAAATGATTGTAGAACAAAAAATGATTTAAATAAAGAAGAATTTTACTACTACTTACTTCTCTAAAAATAAACTCTTGTACAAGGGCTGAGTTTTGGTATTTACTGTGTTGGCGAGGTCGGGACGAGCTAGCCTAGCCTAATTTTGCAAACTGATCCTCTAATAAGCGTTTAGTCCAGTTAAAACTTGTTTCCCAGTCACTTTCATCAACCTTCAAATATTCTATGAGCCGGATGCTTGCTCATCTTATCCATCAATTTCTATCAAGATCGATGTTTGAAGATCTCAACATTCGCAAAGTCATGCCGAAAAATATAATTCTTCTGTGGCATAAACCACAAGTCTTGGAATCAACCGGACTTGGCGTTCCGCAGTCCTCTAGACATTGGACGGCGATGCGTCCTATCCATCCAATTGACGGCAATCAACAATTTTGCGGCTGACCGAAATTGACCTTTTGATCTGACCACGCCAACTGACTGACTGGTGGTGCGGTCAAGATGAGTCCATCGCACGCTTTTTCTATTTTTATTAGAATACGAACAAATTGCCTCCTGAACCGGCTGACCTCGCCGAACCAAAGTGATGAAAGCCCTCGATCGGATTAACCCTTTCAGCCCTCGTCGCATCGAATAAAATCTAGCTTGGGAAGAATTGAACGGTGAAACGGTGAAAAGGCTAACATATGCGTAGATATTCGCAAAATCATCGTGTGTTTCTTCATTCACGGGGCGCTGCCGCCGGGCCGAACTAATCAACGAGTTAAATGGACTGAACGCACAGCAATTAATTTAATTGAACGTCACTAAGATTCGCGAACCCGCGTCGTCGTTGGCATCGTGGCAGTTTTGGGAGGGAACGAAGATACATTGCGGCGGTACATCTTCGCATGCATGCCGGCCGGTCGGTCCGTTCGTGCCGCTTATATCTTCTGATGCAATAGTGCTTTGAAATTTGTGCAGAAAGAAGATAAGAGCAGGAAGAATTTTCACTGTGAATGAAGTGAAGACCGGACAGAGAACATGTCTGGAATAGGGGTTTAGGAGCATCAACTGTTGGACAATTGGGGAAATTGTGTGGTACGCGGTGGTATTTATTCAATAATGATGCTTGGCGCCGTCATTAGTTCCACTGTTTTCGATTGAGCGGATAGAGCATTGGCAGATTGTGTGGTAAGTACTTTTTATTAATAATTAATCGATGAGTGCCCTTTGGATAAATTCGTAATATTTTATAGGGAAGAAATTAACTTAGTTTGTATTCCGTATGCTTACAATGTGATAAAATAAATTATATTTTAGTTGTGGTCTCAATACTGGTCGTAATTAAATATTTGAGGAAGAAATATTGCCAAAGGCTGTGGCCTAATTAAAAATGATATTAGGGGAATTGATTTCCCTAGGATTTTGTTAGTTTATTTTAGGTTTCAATCATGTAATATACTGCCCATAATTTAATTTCAGTTCAATGTTTGCTTAATTTCTCATCTACTTGGGACTGTTATCGATTTATGGGACACAATATTGAACAAAATTGGTTTTCGGAAAAAGGTATAATAAAATAAAAAATATGTTTTAGAGATTTTTGGATTGAAAATTTTCTCAAATTTCCTGAGCATAAAAGTATCATCGTCTTCGCCTCCTGAGCATAAAAGTATCATCGTCTTCGCCTCATGATAATTTGGCTTAGAAACCTCGCAGCTACTGACTGTGAGAGTATTTAACGAACACTAAGCAGCGATGCGAGGCCGACAATGTATTGTCGCCCGCGAAACAAATAAATTGACTGGATCTGTAGAAAACCCCGGCTTTCCGCATGACACCTTCTAGCATAATGTTGAACAACAGGCACGAAAGCGAATCTTAGTCCCTGGTGCGATTCGAACGAACTGGAGTGTTCGCTTGAAATCTTCATACAGTTTTGCACACCACGCTTTCTTTCTATGATCTACTCAATGACGACTGAGTATAATATTATTGCCCTCTCTTTTTTTCCCACGGAAATTTTACTCAATTTCCGTCAAAAGCGGGACTACTAAAAACTTTGAGCAATCCTGCTGTTGACGGAAACTTAGTAAAATTTCCGTGGGAAGAAAATAGACGGCGATAAAATTTTACTCAGTCACTGATTAGTTTTTGCCTTTCTCGTATAATAAGTATACGCAAAGGCTATAGAATCGCTCCAAAACCAAACTTTTGACGTAGTACTTACGTCTCTCTTTACTATACCGGGTGTCATTTCAAAATATTCAAATCGACCGCGTTACGCTGTGTTGAAAGATTTTAAACGTTAATAGCGTTCGTCTCAGTGGACGAATTTCTGCGGTAAGCCCCTCAATCGACAGATTTCAAGTATGCCTTCCATGTCCTTGCTTGATAAGACCCGAAAAACTTGTTTCCATAGGCATGAAACTGTTTTCAATGAAAAACATTGAGATCAAGGGAACCTATAAATATGGGTACCGCATAATTCTTGCATCATTCCATTACCACGTTCTGATTGGTGCAGACACCAGCGAATGAGCAGCCGCTGGGTCTGCCGAGAACCCATAAAATAGCGCAACGCGTTTTTTTCCTTTCATTCTGACCGGGACAAGCGAAGCAACCGCATCATCGATTGAACAGCACTCACACCTTTTAGCAGGGAATGCAGTCTGCACCGACTTTGCACCGCTTTTTTTGCTCGACACCATCGAAGCGACCATCATCAGCCGAAACCTAGCCAGTACATCAGCAGTCCACCCTACAGACCCGACAAAGCAGCAATGCTGAGCAGATACCGGCAGCAGCAGCAGAGTCGAGCCGAAACCGGCCGGCATCGGTGCTGAGCCGAGACAGGCTGAAGAAAAGCCACATGATGCAGCATGTATGTGCAAAAAAAAACGGTTTTTCAGAGAGCCAATAATAGAGATCAATATCAATGCTTTCAATACCCTTCGGGATAGAAATTGTACTTGGGTGCCAAATCCAATATTCTAGAGATAAAATTTTATGCGTGATTTTCATAAATAGCGTCAAAACTAACAGTGGATAATTTTTCTGATTTAACCGCGAAGTGGACGAGGGACTTCGCTTGACCATGCCTTTAAAGATTCATAAGATGTCCAAATCTCTCACATAATCTTATTTGGATAAAAAAAACACCAATAACAGCTTAAACATTAATAAACTATCAATCGATTTTTCATCAAATGTTGGATTTTTTGGCATTGATAAAAAATATGTAGATAAACATTGTTTGATACTGACCGCACACAAAGCGAACGTGACTGAATGATCGTCTCATGCTACCAATTCTAAATCTTATCACCCGAAATCCCATGTCCGGGTGTTTCCTTCCTTCTACTAATAACAATGTTGTCTCAGAAAAGAACACGTACTTCCCACCTGAACTGCAATTCTAGAGTGCTTTGAAAATAGGTCGTATGTGCAAAAGAGAGTCTTTCTTTGGATCTATTCTCTTTCGATTATTACGAAACTATACAAAAGTTTACTTAGAATTTCTTGGCAGATATCCAAAGACAATAGCTTTGTCTATCATGCTGAAGTGGAATCGTAGCAAAACATGCAAAACTAGCCGATTTATTAGCGAAAGAGAGCGTGATCAAAGAGAATCTCTCTTTTGCACATACGACCTATTCTCAAAGCAATCTAGAATTGGCCTGTTTCTAGCGAAAAGTCCCGTTAGGAAATAGACGCCAGCAGCGAGCAACAAGCGTAAAAAAGAAGAAGCCCTTCTCGAACGCGTTGATGATGATGACGCTTTGGCTGACAAAGAAGCGGGATACAAGACACTAGCTGATTGGCTCACCAATTGGGAAGCAGAGAAGATTCAAAATAAGGTATAAAAGAAAAGTGCATTCGCTCGCAGAGCATTCAGTCTTTTTTATACTATCACTAGAAATTCGCGGTTATTTTAAAAGATCGTTTTCTTACTTTTTGCACTTAGCCGAAGCAAACAGCCTTTTTCAAGGCTCTAAGAGTTAAAAATAATGTTCTCCTTCAGTCGCTATCGCACGGATTAGAAGGCTCTTCAGTGGAAGGGCTGAGATACAGTCTACATCCCCTGCTGAGCCAACTTGTGGTTTATTTCAGGCAGTCCTTCAGTGGGAAGGTTGCCACTGTCGAGGCTAATATTTCGTGACCGGACAGATACTTCCTGATTTTTTTTTATGGTTCTTGTTCGAGGTAGATTTGATTTCTGTGTCGGTTTGATGAGAAGATTTTGCCAAGGAATGGTGTGCAACGCCGATTATTTATCCAAAATAGTTGATGTGAGAAATTTGGACATATTATGTATCTTAAACCTTAAAGGCATGGTCAAGTCAAGTCCTACGTCCATTTAGCGGTTATGTCACAGACATTACCCACTGTTCGTTTTTTTTAGATGCTTTGGAGAACCATAGTGTTATATACCAATCGACTCAGCTCGACGAATTGTTACGCTGGTAACATTTTCAACGGAAATCCATCGCATTGGTGGTGGTCTTCGGTGTGTTGCAGCAGATCATTCAATCTCATCGAGCCAGCATTTTATATGAAGAAAGGGTTGACTATAAAAATAGTACTGTTGCGATCCCGTGCCGCCAGTGGCGATGCTTTTTTTAAATTATTGGGAAAGCGCATTGAGGAAAGAAATTTGGTTCTTCTTAGGGCTCGCATTTTCTGAACAGAAAGGTTTAATTGCGAAAATGGACTGTTTCGGCGGCATCAGCGTTTGGCGTGGAAGCTTGGTTTCTGTTAGTGATTGATTCCTTTTAAATTTACGGGCTTAATTTATTGAATACAAAAAAGCAGCTTTCCAGCGCGCGTCCCATTTTGATCGGGATTCCGCAAAGAGCGGTTTACCCATTTATAAGGCTGTGGCAATTATATTGTCACCAACAAATTATATGTTTTTCTGTTTATTAACAAGAGCTCTACTTATTATTTCCCATGTAGTGACTATATTTACTACCTAGTAACCCTCCAGATGAATTTGAGCCATAAAAATTGAAATGTCAATTTGAGAACGGTTTTTTTTACGAACAGATAGTAACCCAAGCAACCAGAAGTTCAAATTTTACTTAAATTTACTCTTAACCGAACTAATTGGTTCACTATGGTTCACATCAAGTTCCAAGCATCCTTAACGGAACTTTAAAGTTCACTTAAAGTTCCGTTACATACAAAAAATTACTTAAAATGAGAGCTGATTAAGCCAAAATAGCCCTTTTTATCCGAACTTCTGGTTGCTTGGGAAGTTTCGAGTGGAAGATGGATTTTCAGTTATAATTCGTTGAAAAATGACGACAAAGATATACTTTTTCCCATTAATAATAATTATTTTGAATCTCATGTGTTAGATTATAGCGTGATTAGCGTGAAACATACTTTGCCTTTCTTGTATATTTGGTTTTTGGATTTTTGACAAAATTGCTTGGGGAAAAAAGTGCAAAACATTTTTTTTTAATAATGATGCGTTTTCCAACTAGGACTCTTCGCTAACAATGTAACGTGCCTTGTTTTGATTTGTTTTACGTAAAACCTATTTTTTTTAAAATTTCTTATTTATTTTTGTTGCATTTCTTCCCGCTTGCAAGGCGGTGGCAAATAACATTCTCCCACATTGTCTGCGGAATTTCTATCAGAATGGCTCGCGCGCGCCGAAAATCAGCTTTCTTATATCTAATGAAGTAATTCCATTAGCCCCGCCCCTTCATTAATCGTTATGAGTGCACATTTTACTTACACCCATATCAGATCACAAAGGGGCGGGGCTAACGGGCTTAATCTATTGAATACAAGAAAGCTGCTGTCCTGCCGCGCGCGAGCCATTTTGATTCGAGTGGTTCGACATTCGATGCAGCAGAACGGACACAGTCACAGTCCGTTGTCTGGCTCGCGTGCGCCGAAAGGCATTATTATTATATCTAATGAAGTAATTTCATTAGCCCCGCCCCTTCATTAATCGTTATGAGTGCATATTATATTTACACCCATACAGATCACAAAGAGGCGGGCAAGGATGTTATCGATCATTTAGTAATTTGCGTTCGATCATTTAGTAGTTTGTCAATAACTCATTCCAGAAGCTGAATTTCAAAATGTGTTGTATGATGGACTTCTAGTGCGAAGGTTTATCTACAACTTTGCTTAATGGTTTGTTGTTAGAATTCAACTAATAACGGAGTTATAGCACTAGTTGCAGTAGCTTTAACTAAATGATTGGAATTCTGTTATCATTTAGTCTAAGTTATTGAAACTATAGCCATAGCTCCGTTACTAGTGGAATTCAAACAACCAACCATTTGGCAGAGTTGTAGAAAAACCTTAGCACTAGAAGTCCACCATACAACACATTTTGAAATTCAGATTCTGGAATGAGTTTTTGACAAACTACTAAATGATCGAACGCAAATTACTAAATGATCGATAACATCATTGGGGGCGGGGCTAACGGGCTTAATTTATTGAATACAAGAAAGCTGCTTTCCGGCGCGCGCGAGCCATTTTGATCGGGATTCCGCGGAATGAGCGGTTGGACAAAATGTGATGCACGGACACATCAGCACGAAGGCGTGGGTAGCAGTGGCAATGCTGAAAATTTATTCCAAATGGTGGAGGCTTGGCAAAAAATCATAAAATGGCGGTCGGACAATTTCAACGCAGGGTGCTGACAAACGTTTGAATGCAGTTAGTTATTGGAAAGACGCATTGGGAAAAGAAAATTGGTTCTTCTCAGGACCAGCATTTTATGGAAAGAAAGAATTAATTGCGAAAATGGATTGTTTCGGCGGCATCGGGTTGAGCGTGGTAGCTTGGTTGCTGTTAGTGATTCCATCCGTCCAAATTAATTGCATCATCTCTCTTACGATTGAGTTTTGCAACGCAAATATATTTATTTGCAACGTTTGGTTTTCGCCCTCGATGTAAGCGTACGTGGCAAAGTAAGGATTGTGATGTCCCCGACTGAAGGCCAGTCGAGTCGCTTCAGCGGCGGATGAGTTATGTTAATTCCACGGTTAGAGACTCAAAGTCTGGGAACAACTATTCAACTTCTTGATTCAGTTGGCCTCCGAGAAGTTTGCTCATTGTAATAAATCGTGCCGTGTTCGTGCATTAGCTGCCATAGCTGGTCCCGATCGATTGTATCATATGCGGCTTTGAAGTCGATGAATAGATGATGTGTGAGCACGTTGTATTCGCGGCATTTGTGCAGTACTTGGCGAATGGCGAACATCTGGTCCGTGGTGGAGCGTTCGCCCATAAAACCCGCCTGGTACTGCCCCACAAATTCTCTTGCAATTGGTGCTAGTCGACGGCATAAGATTTGGGAGAGTACCTTGTAGGTGGCGTTCAGCAATGTGATTGCGCGGTAGTTGCTACAATCCAGCTTATCGCCCTTTTTGTAGATGGGACACACGACACCTTCCATCCACTCCTGCGGCAAAACTTCCTCCTCCCAAATCTTGGTAATGACCCAGTGCAGCGCTCTAGCCAGTGCCTCACCACCGTGTTTAAACAGCTCTCCTGGTAGTTGGTCAACTCCAGGGGCTTTGTTGTTCTTCAGCCGGCCAATCTCCTCCTGGATTTCCTGGAGATCCGGAGCCGGTAGAATTATGTCCTGCGCGCGTTCCCCCAGATCCATCACCATACCGCCATCTTCGTCTGCTACAACGCCATTCAGGTGCTCTTCGTAGTGCTGCCGCCACCTTTGGATCACCTCACGCTCGTTGGTAAGAAGGATCCCGTTTATATCCTTACACATATCAGGCTGTGGCACGTGGCCCTTACGTGAACAGTTGCTCCGTCTCTTCATGGTCTCGATCTTCCTGCTGACGCTTTTTCCTCCGGAAAATCGAGTTTTGTCTGTTCCGCGCCTGTTTATATCGTGCCTCGTTCGCCCATGTGCGGTGTTGCAGCAATCTCGCCCATGCTGCATTTTTCTCCTCTACTAACTGCTCACATTCGCCGTCATACCAGTCGTTTCTCTGATCCGGGGGCACCGTGCCAAGTGCAGCGGTTGCGGTGCTACCAATGGCGGATCAAATATCTCTCCAGCCATCTTCAAGAGACGCTGCGCCTAGCTGCTCTTTCGTTGGGAGTGCCACTTCCAGCTGCTGCGCGTAGTCTTGAGCTAGTCTACCGTCTTGTAGCCGCCCAATGTTCAGCCGCGGCGGACGACTCCGACGCGTGTTGATCATCGTCGAGAGTTTTGAGCGCAGACATTCTGCAACTAGGTAGTGGTCGGATTCAATATTCGCACTGCGGTAAGTGCGTACGTTCGTGATGTCGGAGAAGAATTTACCGTCGATTAGAACGTGGTCGATTTGGTTTTCCGTTTCTTGGTTAGGTGATCTCCATGTGGCCTTGTGGATATTTTTGCGGGGAAAGAAGGTGCTTCGGACTACCATTCCGCGGGAGGCTGCGAAGTTTATGCATCGTTGGCCGTTATCATTCGATATGGTGTGCAGACTATCCGGTCCGATGACCGGTCTATACATTTCCTCCCTTCCTACCTGAGCATTTATGTCGCCGATGACGATTTGATTTGGCATACATCGTATGTCTGCTCCAGCTGTGCATAGAACGCTTCTTTCTCGTCGTCGGGTCTCCCTTCGTGTAGGCAGTGCACGTTGATGATGCTATAGTTGAAGAAACGGCCTCAGCTTGCACATTCTTGCGTTGATTGGCTGCCACCCAATCACGCGTTCCCGGCCGGTTCCCAGTTCGTTGGTGGTGCCACAGCTTTGGTAGAAGGTAGCCGCTCGATGCCCGCTTTTCCACACTTTCTGTCCTGTCCAGCAAATCTCCTGCAGCGCCACGACGTCGAAGTTGCGGGGATGTAATTCATCTTAGATCATCCTGTCGCAACTTGCGAAACCTAGCGACTTGCAGTTCCATGTTCCAAGCTTCCAATCGTGATCCTTTATTCGTCGCCTAGGTCTTTGCCGATTATATCGAGTCGTATTATCTCTTATATTGCTCGTAATTATTGGTTTTCCAGGCGGCTTATTGGGCCTGCGCAAACCTCCTGTCTCGTCGGAGGGCCGTCGTGTCAGGTCTGTTTTGTGTCCCACCTGACACCAGGACTTGGGCTTGTGCGCTTTGAGCGGCACACGGTCGCTTTGGTGGGGCCTACTTGCGGATACATGCAGCTTTTTATAGGAATTTAACAGGGCCCACTGTCAAACCCCACCATATTCTAGGCAAGCCCCACAACTCGCAGATGGCCTGGGGAGGGATCGTGAAGCCCTTGGACATAGCCCCTGCTGCCCGCGAATGGCGAAGTTAACACTTCTACAGAAGAAGACCATGTTTATGGCGCATTAACAGTCCTTCGATGATTGTATACAACCAGGAATTATCATGAGCATTAGCGCTTGAAGTCCGTTGTCTACTTCGTTATAACCATATCAGCTGTTCTTGCTAAGGAAATCAATAGATTTTTGCTTAGGACTAGCACTGTTCTTCAATGTACAAGTAATATGGTGATATGGTGATCTTATATGTTAGGTCACATTAGCATTAGCATTAGCATTTAGCAGTTCGCACAAATTCGTAGGTGGTACAAGCTAAGACTATTGTATGAGAGTAGTATCACTTTCATCCGTTACCACAGATATTGATTTGGGACTAATCACTAACTCTTAGATGAAAGCAATGCACTCTCCAATAGTCGAGATCTGTCCTGGGCACGTCCTTGCGAATGCTGAGGAAGGGGAAGGATAGTTTGTTGGACACCTACTTAAGAAATATGCAGAGAACTCTACGACCTCTCATAGGTGCCACGGGAGGTTTTGGGATTGTGTGTAAAGTTATAACAGTAGGAATCGTTTTGGTATAACGTGAAACACAGAAAGAACCAAGATAGAAATACAAAGTAGGAAAGGGACGAGCCTGGAATTGAACCCACGACCTCTTGCTTATAAGGTAGAAGCGATAGCCACTAGACCACCGAGCTCGTCATCTTATATGTTAGGTCACATAAAGAGTTATCGGTTCATTTCCAATTCTAGCAGTTAATGCTAAAATAGTCAATCCATTTATTTAGCTTATATCTAACAGATAACACTGAATAAACACTATCTTTACAGCATTGCTGTCCGACATTTTTGTAACATGCCCTGCCCATCGTACCCTTCCAGTCAGTATCCATCAGCGCTTTTGTATTTCACTATTAACACAATTATCAAATCAATCGTTGGCAAGGATCCAAGGTAGACAAACTTATCGACCACGACAGGGCCAGTCGCGCTTCTGGCGGGTTCTGCCACCTTTGCAAATGGTCCGACAATGACCATGTCATCCGTGAATAAATAAATTGAATAGATCTGTTCAGGCTTGGCATTTACTCGCACAATGAGCTCAATGAGCAAAAAAAGTTCATCAAAAATGAGCAACAAAACATCACGGATATGATCAAAACATAAAAAAAAGATGCTCTTCGTTGTGGGAAAAATGAGGAGCGGCGCTCATTGAGAGAAACCGTTTGTCTCAATCAGGCTTGTAATAGTGTTGTAAAATGTCATTTGCATTCGTTTGTATAATTTTCCCAGAATTTTTTCAGAAGGTAGCTATCAATTCATGTTGTATGACGAACTTATAGCGGTTAAATGGGCCTACAACTTTGTCTAACGAGACTTTGCTGTAAATATGTAATCTGGGGCGTGGGAGGCAAAATGTCATTCAAATGACATTATGTCAAATGACACGTGACATTTTGGAGAGTTTTCACTCTCCAGCCTTTGATGTTATACTTAGAGCAATGTACCCTTGGACAAAAATATAACCCTACTCAAGCGTTATGAGTACATTCAAAATTATGGAAGAAATTTTGCTTCTAAAGAAAGTTATGAACAAATTAGTCAAATGACATGCAGATGACATTTTACAAGCCTGCTTGTAAAATGTCATTTGCATGTCATTTGACTAATTTGTTTATTACTTTCTTCAGAAGTAAAATTAACATCATAATTTTAGATGTACTCATAACGCTTGAGTAGGGCTATATTTTTATTCAAGGGTACATTGCTGTAAATATAACATCTAAGGCTAGAGAGTGAAAACTCTCCAAAATGTCACGTGTTATTTGACATAATGTCATTTGAATGACATTTTGCTTCCCACGCCCCAGATTACATATTTACAGCAATGTCTTGTTAGACAAAGTTGTAGGCACATTTAAGCGCTATAAGTTCGTCATACATCAAGAATCAATAGCTAACTTCTGCAAAAAGTTCTGGGAAAATTATACAAACGAATGCAAATGACATTTTACAACACTGGTCTAAATGTACCTCTTTGAGGAGCATCATTTTTGTTGTTCTTTCCAACTGAACGTACAGAGAAATGTAAGCACACTTCTGTCATACCATCGCTACCCGCAAAACAGCCTCACACATTCGCACCTTTATGAGACCAGGGCCCTGTAGCATAATCAGACTAATAATATTAGTTACAAGTTACAAGTTACAAGTCAAAAAATTACAAGTACTTGTAATTTATGTTGCATAAAAGTGATTCGCCAACCAATAATATTAGTACTTGTATTATTAGTAAGGTTGAAATGACAAGTCTGTCAGGTTCATTTACCTCTCAAAATTCATCCGAGAGTTCACGGCGATAAATGATTTGTTTATGTTTTTCTGCAAGTTTGTGCATAGAATACTACGATAGCTATATATACACGGAACACGAATTTATTATCTTCTTTAATTTGTTGATTCAATATTCTTCTCTCTTTAATTTATTGATTCCGCGGATCAATCCGGTTTCGTGGTATTGGCATTTTTTACAAAGAAAAAAGAATTCACGTTGGAGTGATTTTCTACATGGTTTGTAAAGGCGAATTTTGGGATTGATATGGGTTTTAATTTGGGCGATCTGTACTTTACTCAACGTATCTTCCATGAATAAAGTCAACTTTAGGTAAACTAAAGTTACTAAACTTTGCTTTGGGTTATATGGTAATATGTTTTTACGTGGATTAAGGTAAACTACGTAGTGTTAGAAGAGCTATTTTACACAAAATTGGGTTTTTGAGCCTAAGTACGGTTTTAAGCGAAAACAACCCACTTTTGAGTAGTAAGCGCCCCACCATTCGAATACTTGATGTCAGCACAAGTATTCCTGTTTTCTCCAGAGTTATTTGAAAAATTTCATAATTCTCAGTTTTGTATTGGAACGAGAAATTTATTCTTAGTACATAGTATTTCACTGTACGGTAATTTAAAGCATTTTGAATACTAGTTTCTTTCTTTGTTAAATCTTTAAAAACAATAAAACGATGTATAATTACTTTGCACAGCTAAATAATAAAAAAAGCTACTTGTAAATTAAATTACAGCACCATTCATACTTGTAAAAGAAACTACAAGCCATCGCTAATAATTTGTACTTGTATTTTCTTTATGCAACAGTTACTTGTAAATTCTGCTAATATTATTAGTGCGCTTCACTTGTAATATTAGACTTGGAAATTGAAACTTGTAGATTAATTATGCAACGGAAAAATACAAGCTACAAGCTACTTTACTAATATTATTAGTTAAATTTCGATGCATGAGAATAGGGACCATGTGTAGCATCCATGAACGGGTAGAAATGAACACCATTCTTCGAAGTCGAGTCGAGTACAAGACACTGAAGACGACCACACAGTTGTGGTCGAAATACGTATCTGCAAAGATAACGAAAATTAACTAGTGGAATTAAATGGACAGTACTTAATTCGTCTTAGACGGTTCAAAATATTGTGTAAACGCGTTTAAACGCATGAGACCTAAAATCCGCATAAAAATTAAGCCTCATATTAAACCGCATGAAAAGCGACTCCAGTGTATACCGTTTTGACCGATTAATACAGGATTTTTGCGACTGCTTCAATTTTTAATGAAAATTATTAAGCTCATTCAGGGGAATGTCTTCAACGTGTAAAAATTAAATGCAACAGTCCTAAACACGCATTATGACAGTGATTGAATTGTTTTCTGAACAAAGCGATAAATACAATAACCTACTGGCTACCGTTAGATTAGCCAACTAATTATCTTTTTTTTTTTCGCCACCACCAATTCCGTCCTTATAAAAGAGAAAAGAGATTCAAAGATACTCAATGAGCAACTTTTTCCTCACCTCATTGAGTCAAAGTATTTAGTTATCGTTGAGAAATGAATATATTTCGGAGCTACCGGAAAAAGAGTGAAACGCAAAAGTACAAAAGAGAAGAGCAAAGATTCGTGTGTCGAGAGCAGTGAGCATTTTTTTTCTTCTCCTGATTCGCTCTGAGGAGAATTCCATCCCTGGATCTGTTGACATCAACATCTGTTGATCATATCCCGGTAATTACATCTTGCTCCTCGTATGACACCTTCTAGCGCTATGCTGAACAACAGGAACGAAAGTCCATCACCTTCTCTTAGCCCTCGGCGGGATTCAAACGAGCTGGAGTATTTTCCCGAAGTCTACATACAGTACAGTTCAGTATGGTATGCTTCCCAGGAAAACAGTTCTCGTCTATAATTTCCATAGCTCTACGCGGTCTATACTGTCATATGTCGCCTTGAGATCGACACAGATGGTGCGTTGGGACCTGGTATTCACGGCATTTTTTAATAATTTCTGGCCCGTTGTCGAGCGACCTTCAACGAAGCCGGCCTGTTAACTTCCCATGAACTCATTCATTATTGGTGACAGACGGCGGAAGATCATCTGGAATATTACTTTGTAGGCGGCATTAAAGGTGGTGACACTCCAGCTTGTTGCCTTTCTCATATATGGGGCATATGACCCCTTCCTTTCACTCCTCCGGTAGCGATTCAGTTTTTTAGATTCTGATCATCAGTTTGTGCAAGCAAATGGTCAGTTGTTTCCAATCTTGATGAGCTCAGCTCTGATACCATCCTTACCAGCTTTATTAGTCATTAGCTGTTGGATGGCAACCTCAACTTCCCCAATGTGGGGGCTGGTTGGCTTCCATCGTCCGCTGAACTGACATAGTCATCTCCTCCGCTGCCTTGACTACCATTGCCTGTTCTCTCAGCGTCATTTAAGTGTTCCTCGGAGTACTGCCTTCAATAATCACAAGTTCGTCCGTCAAGATCGTCAAGATGCTCCCTTTCTTATCCTTACACATTTTGGCTCACGGCACGAAGCCTTTGTGGGATGCGTTGAGTTTCTGATAGAACTTGCTGGTTTCTTGAGAACGGCAAAGCTGTTCCATCTCTTCGCACTCCGCTTCTTTCAGGCGACGTTTTTTGTTTTCTCCTGAAAACGGTGGGTCTGCTATCTCCGTCCCGAACAGCACAAGTCAGACAAAAATGGTTACACCAACTTGATTGTAACTGAATTACGATATAGGTTTCGGCTGATACGATTCGATCATTAAATCCAAAAATATACAATTCAGCTCCTAATAAATAATCAGCCGAAAACTATATAAAAGTTTTTTTTAATCATCATACAATGTTATGTGAAATTGTTCTGTGGCATACCAACTGCCGTTTTTGCAATTCTGAGGTCAATCGAGCAATCAGAACCAATTTCCAGATCGAATGAGTGACGGAGGTGTATTCTCCTATATATTTTGGATGAAATCCCCATACAAACTTCAAATCAAATGCGCCAGCTTATGCAACAAGTGATTGAGCTGAAATGTTGAGAGATTGATTTTCTCACCCAAAGACACAATACTGGAATTCGACAACATTTTTTTCTCCCCATACTAAGTTGGGCCAGTGTAGTACATTTCTCCATTCTGCAGTCTAACCTTTTCCATGGAATTCCCTCATAACTCTAGAAGAGTTAGTTAACACAAATTGACATGTTTTCCATACGTATTCCTCAGTTATCATAATGATAGCAGCTTCACATTAAATTAAGCTGTCGATTATTTAAAGTGTGTTTCACGAAAATTAAAAGCAATCTGCAAACAAAATATGCTGTTGTTGTTATGAATGTTCATAAAACTAATCTAATTGAATACTCATTTTGATATCAAATTAAAAATCTTATATATCAAATTTAGTAATCATGATGATTTCATTGACAGCAAAATTTGTTTTCAGTATGATTTCACAGTGTAAAAATATGCTCTCATTTCTGCTGTGTTAACCTTTAATCCATACAAAACGAGATCAACTGGAGTAATCAAATAATTGACATCATGATAGCAAATTTTGTATTTCAATTTGATTTCAAACTTTGCTCGGGTGTGTACATCGATGGCCCAAAACTGCCCATTCTCCTTTTGTAGACACACTTTTTGGAATTTAGCATTACCCGATTTACTCGCAACAAGTTGCATTCGACGGGGAATGCGGCCCCATTGTTTGCTTTTGAAAATTGGCCCGATCGGACATTGCATTTCGGAATTATTGAAAATCATTGTTTTTTTTTCCCAAGGGTCAAAATCGATTTTTTTTTCTGGATTGGTGACAATGCATAGTAATTAATGCAAAAACATGCAAAATGATAGAAAATATGCGATCTATTCCCCTTAAGGGGTTTTTTGACCTTTCTTATGTGATTTTTTCAGTACATTTTACGATGCACGAGAAAGGTATCATCGCCGCTAGGTGGTTTAATCTGTTTTTTTTATAAATTGGCCATAAAACAAAACTTTGAATATATTTGAGCCAGTTGCTTTCCTGTTTTGCTGCTAACCTTTACCTTAAGTATTATTTATTTACATATTCCTAGCCCAGCTAGCTAAGAAAACAAACACAACTAATCAATCACGGGTTTTTTCTGCACTTCGCGATAGGAGGGCTTTAATTTATTCTTCCATAACCTGTTTGGTTTCAGGCTTCTCCGCCAGCGGTGAAGCAGGTCAAGCACTCATACATAATTTTGGCACAGTCCACAAAAGTTGCTGACGAATGGAGTCCTCATAATTGTGGATGCGAAACGCCGAAATCAAAACAAAATGATCAAAAGCATCATAACGAGAAGTTGCGTCAGCCGTATAATGGAGAAATTTATACCTGGGAAGATGATGAACTTGTGTCGGTTAGATCATCTCTCTCCAGAGCATTGGTACTGAAGGAATTCGTTCATCATGTTAGATAAGCATCAACATGCCAACATGTACTCACCAGACGGATATTATGCTCAAGGACTTTTTTTGCGCTGTTTGTCATGCACTCGGACCTTGATGATCCATCTCGCATATTCAAGACCCTTATGCGTACCAAAATTTGAACGTAAAAAGCGTCATACAAAACGCCATCACGCCCTACGCAATTTGATCTTATTTTTCAAACTGCAGTGAATGCAGTGAATCCCAACAGCTAAGGTGCTTCCCACTTGCGACCGAGGATGCCAAGTTGGCTGGCAAAACCCTGACTAAACGATCTGCACCAACCGAATGCGCTGCTTAGTTTGAGTTCGAACAACGACTGGCGACCACGAGTTGGGTATCACGTGCAAGATTGTGTTTGTGATTTTCACAACAGCAATGCGAGGAAATTCTACTTCCACCAAACTGATCATTTCAAACACTCGGATGTTTGTTTTTTCCTGAATTGGCAACAAGCAATTAGCAATTAGCAATTACTACTTGGTTTCAGCGGAAGTTCCTTTGGGTGGGAAAAGTTTACCATTTCGCAACTAAATAAATTGTTTGATTTGCAATTTGAGAGCAATCAAAACAAATCTCGTGTTTATTTCCAGAACGAACTATACATAGAGTGTATTACAGGACTGGGTGAGTTATAAAGAGTAAATATTTTTCAACCTATGCAAAGCAACCACGTCAACCAAATAGGGGAAATGTCTAGCTTCAGTCGATACCGGTAACAACAGGTAAAACGCTTAGCAAAGCGGCAAATCCCTGTCTTTTGCTTAAAACTTTGGCTTTGCATCTAATTGAGTCAAAAAGATAATCGCTGTATGTACACCTCGGTGGCGATAATGTTATTTAATTTTCCGCGGTCGCAATCGCTGTGACCTCACGCGAACTGATAACAAGAAAAAACATCGAGAGGGAGAGAGAGAGTGAAGAAATGCCGTACCGGTCGGCGAGCGATTGCGAGGAACTTTGAGTAAGTGACGTCGCCAACGTCACTTATTGGAAAGAAGAACTCTGTCTTTACTTTTACTAACGTTGCATATCCCAAACGGAACCTTGCCAACTCGCTGCTTAGTATTCATCGAATACTTCCACAGTTATCATTTATGCACTACGAGGAATGCTCAAAGACATTGGGAAAAAATCTAGGACTCTAGGATTCGAACCCAGCTACCTCAAGGGTGGTTTGCTTTGCAACCGTGTGTCTTACCGTTGAGCCATTACAAAGGTATTATTAGAACATTCCTCGCAGCTCGATGACGCAGCTCTATCTCGTAGAAGGGAATCGGGCGGTGTGCAATTAACTCTGACGAACGTGGTAAAGTGACCGATGAGTGATGTTTGTTGCAATCCTGTGATGAGTTGACACTTTTTCATAACCATGTGGTTTGCCCCAGTTCGTAAATAGGTGCAGTGTAGTTGTTGAAGCGTGAATCACTCTTTCTAAATATTATTGAGCGGATTTTTCTGTCTTGTCGGGGCAAATGTTTAGATACCTATTCTCAATTGAGCATGGTGGGAATTTGCATTGAAAAGGGTTGTTTTGATTGGGGCGCCCCTGACAAGATTACAAGATTTGATGTCAGCGTTATATCCTCTATCGTGTAAATATGATATGTAAAAGAAAAGTAGATTCGTTCTGGTTCTCGATCTTGGTCTTGAGGGCTAGTGTAGTGAACAATCTTCATGATATTTTCAAGCGCAAGTAAAAGTTTGGTGATTTGGAATTCGCCATGCCATGAATTCGGCAATTCAGGAGGAGATTCAGAAGATTTTTTCAAAAGATGTTCTGAAGAATTTTACAAGAAAATTCGGAAGAGTTTCTTAAGCAAATTTATGAAAAAACTTGTCGCTATTCTTGTGCCTTCTCAAACGATAATTCGTTTTTGAGATCGAATCGAAAGTCGTTATGCCGAACATGCTCGATTCTATAGAATTTCGTTCGAATTGAGATGCGTAATGCCATCCCTGTTCGGGATTTTAGTCAAAACGGTTCGAATCGGAATATTAGGGATTTGTATGATCTACACGGAATCAAAAATATCTGAAGATAGTCTGGAAAGTTTAAGTCAGGGGAATGATATAAATCAGAAGAATCTGATTCAGCTCCAGAGAGATCAGAAAATCGGCAAAGTCAGAAAAACGCCCGAAGATTGAAAAGACAGTTTCACCGTCTTCAACAGACTGTGCACTGACATAAACAACGGACAATGGCCAGTAGACCAGTGAAAAATGTTTCATTTATCAAAGAGCGTCCATGACTGGAGTGGGAATCAAACCCTCAGCCTATAATACACAACACTCTACACATACTACACAATACGCTCAGACAACCAGCGTCGTTAGCCGCACGACAATGAGGTCTAAATAGTGCAACAAATTTTGACGGGAAAGATCGATTTCCGGAGAAATCGTTGGAGATTTGATGATGCGAGAGTATTCCTGAAGAAATAGCGACATTTGAAGTGGCTCGTAGTGGTTTTTGGGAACAAATTTCCGGAGAAATGTTCAACAGAACTCCGGGAGTAACTTTCGGAGGAACTTCCGGAGAAATTCCTGGAGGAAATTTCGGAGATATTGCCAAAATAACTTTCGAAGGAATTCTCGAATGAACTACCGAAGGAATTCCCGAAGGAACTTACGGAGGTCTTCGCGACAAAACTTCCCGAAGTAGTCGTGACAAAACTTCCGGAGGAATTCCCGAAGGAACTTATGGAGGAATTCCCGAAGAAATACCCGGAAGAATTTCTAAAAGAAATTTTCGGAGGAATTCCCGAATGAACTACCGGAAGAATTCCCGAAGGAACCGTTCTTCAACGTGATGGTTATAATTTCTTGGCAGCTTGGTTAATTTTTACATATTTACTAGCATCACTAATGGATTCCAAGGATCACCTATTTCAAAATAACTAACTTTTTTCCCATTTTACCACACCGCGCTGGGTGCTATCAAGCTGATGAATCTAAAAATAACTGATACTGAGATATACAAATACCAAATATTAAGGTATAAGGTAGCTTACTGAAGCCTCTCAAATACCACGAAAAATAGATATAGAAGAAAAAGAGAACGTTATTTTTGACAACCGACGCGGCAGCGAAATAAGGACTATGATTGGAAACTCGGTACCTGGAATGTCAGGACCCTAATCATTTAGAGACGAGTGAGCCTTCTGGCTCGCGAACTGCAGAAGGTTGGAGTGAACGTGACCGCTATTCAAGAAGTCCGATGGCCCAGATCCGGAGAACGTGAATTCCGAGCCGTGGACCCCACAACCAACACTGCATTCAAGTATAACATCTATCACAGCGGTGGCGAAAAAGCAGAGCATGGAGTTGGTTTCGTAGTGATGGGCAAGCAGATGAAGCGAGTGATGCGGTGAAAACCCATTAGCGAACGAATCTGTGTGTTGAGGATACGGGGCAAATTCTTCAATTACAGCCTAATCAACGTTTACGCACCGACAAACGATAAATCCGACGACGTGAAGAACACGTTTTATGAATGTCGTGATAAAGCCTATGGAGAGTCCCCAAAGCATGACGTGAAAATTGTTATCGGAGACCCCAACGCTCAGGTCGGTAGAGAGGGCTTTTTCCGTCCCATAATCGGTAGGGAGAGCCTTCACTCCGCTACCAATAACAACGGCCTACGGCTAGTAAATTTCGCTGCTGCCAGAGGGATGGCCATCAGTAGCACCTACTTTGCACGAAAGAACATCCGAAAGCACACCTGGAGACACCCAAATGGTGAAACTTGCAACCAGATAGACCATGTTCTGGTGGATGGGCGCCATTTCTCGGATGTTATCGATGTGCGGACATTCAGAGGTCCGAACATTGACTCTGATCACTACCTCGTTGTCAGTAAAATTCGATCACGGTTGTCAACTGTATCGAACGAAAGATCACAGCGAACGATGCGTTACAATATCCAGCGATTGTCGGCGGAAGGAGTATCGGCTGAGTACCGCCAGAAGCTCGACGAATGGATAAGTGCAATCAACGTTAGCGACAACATCAACGATCTATGGAATCCATGGAGCGGTGAGCACAACAGCACGAGAAGTGGTAAGCATTGCACATAGGCGACCCAGGACGGGTTGGCACAGAGTGACAGACGAGAAGAACGTTGCCAGAAACCGGATGTTGGTGTCAGGTACCCGATCGAATAGAGATTGGTACAAGGAAGCAAGAGCAGCCGAAAACGTACCCACCGGAGGAAGAAAAAAGAGTACGAAGAAAAAGTTATTAGTGAGGCGCAGGACAAAATGGAGCAGAACGATATGCGGAGGTTTTATGAGTCTGTCAATGGCGTGCGGAGAAAGACAGCGCCATCTCCCGTCATGTGCAACGACCAACAAGGGAATTTGCTGACAGATAAAACTGAAGTGGCTGCCAGGTGGAAGCAACACTTCGAGACTTTGTTGAATGGAGGAAGTGACGGTGCATCGGTGAACAGAATAAATATTAGCGACGATGGACAAGCTGTGGAGTCACCTACACTAGATGAGGTTAAAAAAGCTGTTATAGAGCTGAAAAACATTAAAGCTGCGGGGAAGGACCAGCTACCGGCTGAACTTCTCAAACATGGCAGTGAGCAGCTTTATAAAGTTCTGCACCATATTATGTCGAAAATATGAGAAGACGAGGAAATGCCTGCTAGCTGGTTGGACGGCCTCATTTGCCCTCTCTTTAAGAAAGGGCACAGACTGGAGTGCGCCAATTACCGAGGAATAACCCTCCTTAATTCGGCGTACAAAATTATGTCCCGTAATCTGTTCAACAGATTGAGACCGCTTGAAGAGTCCTTCGTCGGCGAATACCAAGCAGGTTTTCGTGAGGGCCGATCAACGACGGATCAAATGTTTACCCTGAGACAAATCCTTGATAAATTCCGGGAGTACAACTTGCAGACACATCATCTGTTTATTGATTTCAAGGCGGCGTACGATTCAGTGAAACGGAATGAATTATGGCAAATTACGCTTGAACATGGTTTTCCGGCGAAACTGATACGGCTGATTCGTATAACGTTGGACGGATCGAAATCAAGCGTAAGGGTTGCGGATGAAATATCGACGTCATTTGTTACCTTAGATGAATTAAAGCAGGGTGATGCACTCTCGAATCTACTGTTCAATATAGCGCTCGAGGGAGCGATTAGGAGAGCTGGTGTGCAAAGAAGCGGTATCACCATCACAAGATCGCATATGCTCCTGGGATTTGCGGACGATATCGATATTATCGGGATTGATCGTCGTGCCGATCAATACCAGCAAAACGAAGTACATGGTCGCTGGGAATCAACGTGGGTTCATTAGTGGTGGTGTTAGCGAAATGGTGCTGGATGGTGAGAAATTTGAAGTGGTAGAAGAATTTGTGTATCTTGGAACATTAGTGACGTGGGATAATTATGTTACTCGCGAGGTGAAAAGGCGTATTGCAGCTGCAAATTGGGCTTATTACGGACTTCGTAACCAGCTTAAGTCCCGTAGTCTGCAAACCGAATCAAATCTCGCCCTGTATACTTCTCTGATTCTCCCGTTGGCTTTCTACGGCCATGAAACATGGACGTTAAAGGAGGCTGATCGGAGAGCTTCCTGAGTGTTTAAGCCTAAGGTGCTGCGGACAATACTCGGCGGTAACCAGAAGAACGGTATCTGGCGGCGTCGCATGAACCACGAATTGTACCAGGTGTATAAAGGGCTGGATATTATTAAGCTTATACAACACGGTCGACTACGGTGGGCTGATCATGTTGTTCGTACGCCGGAAGAACTTCAAGCGAAGATAATATTAAGTAGAGAACCCGGAAAAGGCCGCAGGCAACTCTAAATCTCACGGATTTCAAAATATCCAACTCATAGAATATTGCCATATACACTAGCACCACCTAGAGGAAATGTTTAAAATAATATGATTTGTAAGACTTTTGTTTTGACTTTCCGCACAAATTTGTAGGGAACTACAACTTTCTAAATCTTGCGGATTCCAAAATATCCAAACCAACGAATATTCCCATATGCACTAGCGCCTTCAAGCGGACGAGTTCCGAAATAATATGGACTGCGACAGTTTCATTTTGACTTCTTGAACAACTTTGTAGAAGACGCCAATTTTCTGAATCCTATGGATTCCCCAATATCTACCCCACCACCAAGTATCCTCATCTACACTAGCGCCTTCAAGCGAAAGCGTTTCAAAACAATAAGATCAGCGACAGTTTCATTTTGACTTCTTGAACAACTTTGTAGAAGTATGCAACTTTCTAAATCTCACGGATTCCAAAATATCTAACCTAACGAATATTTACAGGTACACTAGCGCCGCCAAGCGGATAAGTTACGTAAAAATACGATCTGCGACAGGTTCGTACTGACCTCCTGAACACATTTTTGGAAGACTGCAACTTTATAAAGCTTACGTATTCCAAAATGTCATACTTATACCACCATGAACATCGAGCTCACGCAGAAGAATCTTGCAAGTTTAAAACAACTATTTCGATTGTTGCATCAAACAACGTGAATATTGTTGTTTCAATCTTCAATATTGTTGTTTCAGCGATGATTGATTGCTTCCTCCAATTGAACATTATTGTTGTTACAATCCTGCATCGCATGATTTAAGCAATAATAATATCGTTGTTCTGAGTTTTGACAACCTTTTCACTGTGAAAAAACTGTGAAAACTGATCAACATAAGTCGTCCTGTTTACAAGAAGTAAGCATGTAGCAGAGGTAAGATGGATGACTCTTACTCCCCTTGTAACTAGTTCGGTTCTGTTAAAGTTAAATTTTTGTTGTATTGTTGAAGTTCATTCCGTAAAGTGTCTCCAGAACAAATATGTATGGGAAAATGAAATTTGGCTAAACTTTTTTGGGAAAGATTCGAAAAGATATGATATTATGTCCTATTAAAATCTATTTTTTGTCTGCTTTCCGGTTGTTAGTGTGGTGAATTGCGCATAGCTGCGCCAAAGCGGGAAATTGTCTGGTTCAATGTTAGAATGAGGACGCTGTCTTTATTCTAGTTCCTAGGGCCTGGGCTTGCGGAAGCCCTTGGATAACATAAAGTATATCGGATGTCCATTTTAACCTCAAAATTAATTCAACGTTTCAAAACTACTCTGTGGTGAAGCTTTGAACGCAATCTCAGGTTTTGTCCGGGATTTGTATAAGGGCCCGCACTGTGTCGGCTTTTTGCGAGGCTTGGTCGTTCGCGTAAGTAAAACCTATCTCTATCTCTATCTATCGGAGGAGTGTTAATATGTACATTTTTTTTGTAACTATTTGCGTATTTTTTCAACTCGGCCACGTTAGTTTTTTTCTACAGTATTGTGATTGTTTATTTAAAAATAAGTTCACGACATAATCACATTAGTGGGTGGTTGATGGTCCCAGCGTAATCTCCTATATGTAACAAAGTCAAGAATCCTTCTGGATTACGCTTGTTCAAAGTAGAGAAGACACCAGGCGGCAATGAACTATACATGCAATACTGTTACTAAAATACGTTCACGCAAGTTGTGTACACAAATGCTGACAAATCCACATATCTATACGATGGTTGACTGAACCTAGCTACCTAAAACTAAATACTCCAGAGTGGGAACATCCTACAATAGTAAAATCAGGTAAAATCTAAAGAAGAATTAAAGAAATCGAAGGCCAATTCGCGAATCATGTCGATTCTGAGGTTGTACAAAACTTTTTGAAAAGCGAACAAGTTTGAAATAAAATTAAATAACATGGCTTACCGTAATAAAGTCTTTTTGTTTCAAATCCTGAAAGTTTCAAGCTAGCCGTCGACAAACGTGACTTTTACGAAATAAGTTTGTGTGTTGCAATTATTGTGGACACAATTTATTAAAAAAAACGACGGCTTGAACGCTTTCAATGAAAACCTACCTTAGTTTAAGAAAATTTGCTTCAAAATCTTAAAATTATGTTGCTTTATTCCAATGCGTGGAAAAAACATGAAAAACTGATAGTTTTCTTATTGAATTCGCATGTGAACACGTGAATTGAATGGTCAGTTAATTCAATCGTGAACTCGATTTTCGGTTTTGTGTGGGTATTTTCTCTGTGTCTCTGCAAGTAAACCTCACGTTTATTGAAATCATAAAAAATGCTAATTTTCTATGATGCAAATCTCGACGCAGGACGTCACAACAAAAAAACTTTCCATCAAAAATTTAATGGATCATTGTTTTACAAACAATATGGAAACCATTCCGATAACGAGTTGCTTCTGTTTGATGCTAAAATACATTTAATCTTGTTTACAAGAAGTAACCGCTTTACGTTACGCTTCCGCTTTGCCACAATTTGAAATTGACTGGAAGACTGAAAGCGAGTTTAGAATCGAGATCCTTATCTCCAAGGTTCTGTAGCACTGGATTGGTTTGACAATTGGAAGCAGTGATTGCCAAAACGCACTAGCAGCAGGTTTTTAATTGCTCTTTTTTTGTAAACAATCAAAACAATATAGTGGGGGAATGTGAGTAATCACAAATTAATTGATGTGTGGGATACGTTTCGAATGCTGGATAACGAATCCAGTGTGAAAGTCAAAATAAAGTTGTTAACACAATAAATTGATCAAACACATAAAATGAATCATTTATGACCTGCTTGCATAATTAGATATAGAAGATTAATTCAAGAAATTCGTTTATATTTTATTTGAGGAATAAGCACCAATCTATAACGCATACTTGTTAAGTTCAAGGTTCTTAGTAGTACTTAAAGTACTAATACGTGCAGATCTCAGAGTTTTACTTTCTATAATTTGCGGACCGCAGACTAGGTCACAGTGTAGTGTACCGGTTCCTTATATCAGTGCCTTACACCTACAACATTTTATTGTTGATTCCTGTTGCGCTTACTTCGACTTTGGTGGAAGCCCTACAGGTGGATAGCAAACCTGATACCGCTGGGCTGGAGCTTCCACAAATCGGTTAAACTCCACTCGGTGGTAACTTGATATCGCTTTCCGCTCGAATGTGAGCTGCTGTCTTCCTTCCTTTAAGACTGCGTGTTGTTTATGCTTCCGATGTGGTTGCATTGCGTTCGGGTAGGGTACATGGATCAAACCTAATAATAGGCCTAATAAGTCGATCCCAATTTCATTCTAAATCGTCGGCAATGCAGTTTCAACAATAATATTGAAAATTGTCTTCAAGTGAAAGATAGTCTCTTGAACTAAATTTTTATTGGGGGTTTGCTCAATAAATAACAATAATATCTAATTCTGCATGGTAACAAGTCAAAATGCGACGAAAGACTATATCGGTACCACACGATTGGAAGCGCATATTCACATAATTGGCGTGTTGATGATTTCACATAAACTTGATTTTTATTTTCCATCGATGAATTCCATTTCCAATGCATTATATTTAAGATCCATTGATTTATTTTCATAAATCTTTAACATTGCACCGGTGACCCTGCATGGAGACACTCTCCAATTCAACGAAACATTATATTTCAGGTAATGTTGTCGTATATGCAACTAGACCGCTGCTTAAGAACAGTTTGGTTTAATACATTGGGTAAATCCATTAATAATGTGCCGCAAAAATTGGTCATTTAGTGACTCAACTTTTCATATATTAGGTGTTTTACGCTCCTCGAGGGTTGTGAAGGGCCGATTTGAAGATCTTCATCCTGAACGATTGCCAGGTTAGATTTTGGTGAAATTTCCTTTGTTGAAACTTTGTCGCCATGAGTCTTTGGGTCTGCCTATGCTGTGTTGTCCTGCTGGGTTCTATTTTAACGTTTATTTGTGGTTTTCCGCCCCTACTTAAGGTGTGGCCTAGTTTCGCTCTGAGTTTCAGTTGCTATTGGCCTCTGGTAACAACGACGATGGAACTTGATGTTTGAGATCCAATTGTGAGATCACAAGGCTCGAATTATCTACCGCAGGCGTTCTTGATGGCAGTCCATTGCACAATGGTCCCAGAGTCGAATCTAGCAAGACAAAATGTTTGCGCCAAAACTATTAGTTTTAGATATATAGTGTCTTTGGGAAAAAATTTCATATTTTTTGACGATTTTTTCCATGCAGTAAAATTAGGGTGGTACCTATATTTCAGAAGTTCATTTTATCAACTTTTAATTTTTGTTAAAGACTTGTGCAATGTTCCACAAAGTTGTAGAGCAATAAATTTTGAGCAACTTTGCCGAAGAAACCATTTTTCTATCACTTATGGTTCACAAGTTATGAGCTTTTCCAATTAATAGCGGTCCCTAAAAATCGGTATTCTTCACATAACTTTTTATACATTAATTTCTCGCTTTGTTCCGAGCATTTTTGGGACTTTTGAAGACGCACATTTTTGTTACCATGGATCTATCTCTTATAACAAAAAAGTTATTCGAGTTCTTGTATGAAAAAAAAAATGGTTTTTTTCATATGCGTATATTTCAAAATGGAGCAAACCGATTTTCAATCTATTGGTTCTATTCGAAAGCTCGCACTTTTCTTCGTTTAAGGTGGGAAAATTGAGAGAGCGTTTTATTTGATTTTGAAAAAAATATGTTTTTAGTCGAAAAACGGCTATAACTTGATAAATAAACGAGATAGGTCCATGGGTCTTCAACAAAAAGATGTGTCTTTAGAAGTTCTAAATGTGGTCCATACAAAGTATCCCTCAAAAATCAATACATAAAAATATATTAAAAAACGGTTTTCGTAAGGAAATAAACGTTAGATCGATCAAAGTAGGCTGAACTAGAGAGCGCATTTTCTCGGTTCACCGGTTCATTCATACTGAATGTTTACATACGCGTTGAGACTGCCATGTTGTTTGTGTGCCATGCTAAACATCAAACAGAAAATTAGGCTACTATGCATATCAATGGTTTTCTGTTGGATATGTAGCGTTAAATGTACGTCACTTTTGAAGTATAGCCTTTGTTACAAGCCTACCTTGTTTTGATTAGATTTTTTTCGGTATCGCCAGTGGGAGAAAGCGAAGATGACTAGTGGTTAGCTACTGAAATGTTTTTATTACTATTACGTTAAAAGCTTCATCAGGTGGGAAAATCTCAGTGGTTTGCATTAAAGTTCGAAATGTTATGGAAGGCAAGTAATAGAAAAAAAAAGAGCATTTCTTGAACGCAACAAACTTGGCTAAGTAGGTACACCAGGAGAAATTCCGGAACGGAAAACCTTGAAACAGCGCAAATTTTCATCAAGCCCGAGATCAAAGTTGTAAAAAGAGGTGGGTAGGGGTTGAAAATTGTCTTTTTCGGCATTATGTAATTTATAAATGATCCATGTACTGTACCGCTCACAAAAAAAAACAACCCTTCAGCTCATTTTTGGTGGCAACGGAAACTACGCGCCAGATAGTCGCCTAAAATAACATACCTACTTCCAGATAAAAAAGCTACTTCGATATTTTTAAAATTTGGCCGCCACGGGGAGCATCCTAGCGGTGAATGCTTGGATATCACGTACTGCGGAGAAATTTTTCACATCTATGAGAGCTTTGGAAAATTATCATGAAAGTTGTAATTTTGTTGCAAGGCACAATAACGTCAAAAAAAAAAAATCATACGCTCTGTCGACCAGCCTACTTTGATCGATCTAACGTTTATTTCCTTACGAAAACCGTTTTTTTTAAATATATTTTTATGTATTGATTTTTGAGGGATACTTTGTATGGACCACATTTAGAACTTCTAAAGACACATCTTTTTGTTGAAGACCCATGGACGTATCTCGTTTATTTATCAAGTTATAGCCGTTTTTCGATTAAAAACATATTTTTTTCAAAATGAAATAAAACGCTTTAAACAAAAAACGCTCTCTCAGTTTTATAACCAATAGATTAAAAATCGGTTTGCTCCATTTTGAAATATACGCATATGAAAAAAACATGTTTTTCATACAAAAACTCGAATAACTTTTTTGTTATAAGAGATAGATCCATGGTTCTTTAACAAAAATGTGCGTCTTCAAAAGTCCTAAAAGTGCTCGGAACAAAGTTTATGCGAGAAATGAATGTATTAAAAGTTATGTGAAGAATACTGGTTTTTAGGGACCGCCCTAACGTATTTATTGAAAAATATCATAACCTGTGATAGAAATAAAAGTGATAGAAAAATGGTTTCTTCGGCAAAGTTGCTCAAAATTAATAGCTCTACGACTTTGTGGAACATTGCACAAGTCTATACCGAAAAATTAAAAAGTTGATATTATGAACATCTGAAAATTAGGTACCACCCTAATTTCACTACATGGAAAAAATCGTCAAAAATATGAATTTTTTTTTCCTAAAGATACTATATATCTAAAACTAATAGTTTTGGCGCAAACATTTTGTCTTGCTAGATTCGACTCTGGGACCATTGTGCATTGGTCTTCTACGCTATCACTTTCCGAAATATCTGCAGCACGATTCTCTAGTTCTTCAAGGAAGGACTTTCTCACTGTGGCGTTTTCCAGTAGCCGAACCACTTACTCCTGCCGACGAATCCGTGCAATGCACAGGCGTATTTTGACGATGATAAAGTGTTGATCAAATGCGATATCGACACTCACTACGTTTATTCCGCACCTCAAGAAGGTTCCGTTTCCATTTTCGGCTGATGCAGATGTGGTCGATTTGATTTTCGGTGTGCGCCCACTCGAGAAACTCACGTGACCTTGTGAATTGGTCGATGGGAAGAATTCTGAGAGTAGCTTTCCGTTTTCGCTCATTTATCCGAGACCATGGCGTCCAAATGCGTTCATAGTTCGAGTTGTCGAAACTGATCATGAAAGTCGCCCATACAAATTTTACTATCAACCTTTCGATTTCTTGCTACGACGGCATTGAGTTGGCTGTAGAAGTTACGAGGCACTGAAGACGGCCTTACTGTTGAGGTATCTGTAAAATTACAATCAAGTGGTGCTATTTAATGGGATAGCATTAACTAGCCATATGACATGTAACCATTTCAATTTTTCTTGAATTTTCTAACGAAGCCATTCTGCGTATTAACATTAATTTCAAGCATGAAACTGTTTCCGATAAGTTCTTATAAATTTCCGATTCGATATATTTCTAAAACAAAAATTTCAATCAGTTTTCGATCCACACTACAACCGTCATATGGCCAAACCCTTTCGCTTTCACGCAAATTTTTACGACCCTCTCGACACATTCAATCCACCGCCCAACGCTGCCGATCGATGTCCCCCAATACAAAGAGGATGCAACACCCGGCAATCGATGCACAAGCCCAGCACGTTAACAGGCGGCTACCGAGGTCCCCGTATCGGTTACCAAAAAACGTCTTGAGCCGGCTTCTCGCTCCTTCTTGCTCCACCGCACCGTGTGTGTGTGCGCCACCCACCTTGGCTGCATGACAAGCCGGTGTCCGCCGCCGCCGTCATTCGTCATCCACAATCATCATCGGCTGCCGTGAGTTGTCGTCGCTCCGGTCCGCGTGCAGTGAGTGAGTCTGATTCAAGTTTCGCACGAACCCATTCAGTATCAGTTGGTCGTTCGTTTGGTGCGGTGCGAGCTTGTAGCCACCGTCGTCGTCAGCGTCTTCTTTTCGTGGGGCATAGTTGCAAGCTAATGGTGGAGTCATCTTCTCTAATCGCGAGAGTACGACCGTCGAGCACCCGCGCGTGAAACTAGCGCGTTCAGTTTCTCTTTGGACGGCATCCGAAACGGGTCACACTTCCGGATCGCACGCCGGATTAGCAGCACACGACCGCTGGACAGCTGGAAGGATTTCGACAACGGCTTTGGACGCCGCGATCAGGAGCCTTGCTGGGTAGGTGAGCGGAACTGGATCAACCTCGATCGCCTACGGCGATCCTAGTCGTAATTCGCTTCTGTGTCATTGAAGTTCAGGTGCCTCTCACTCTCGTTTCGCTATCGAGCGCGGTGCAGGTTTGCTTTTTTAATCGATCATTCAACTCCGGTCTAGTGGCGACGATTATCGTGTCTCGATCGCCGAAAGTTGCAGACTCGGGCGACAAATTGGCCAATTTGTAGGTTAAGTTCATACAATGTGGTTACGACCGGTTGCGCTCAAATTGAATCTCGTTTGCGGAGGACGGTGGTGCATGAAAGTGAACAAATGCAAAGTATGTTTGTTGATTTTTCTGCAAGCTGTGCAGCGCTTTATTAGTGAAAACACGGAAAACAAACAAACTTCGATGGGAAATCTGGTGGAGTTCAGAGAGACTTAATTTATGAATTCTGAACAGGTATCAAGTGTTTGGGTGATGCAATACATTGACTTGCTCTCTATAGTTTAGTTTAGAGTTTTGATTTTGGAAACAAACTTTTAATTACCGCTTATTTGGGGTCTGTCTCATTTGGAGAATTAAACTTAAAATGACAGTTCGAAAATTAAAAATCACCCCTGTTATAAGAATGGCTGGTGCTACCCAGCAATTCCAATAAGACATCGATGGAAAATGATTCGATATCTGTCAAAGTAATCTTGCTCTGTGAGCAGGGTTATTTGATAATTATTAAAATATCACTTTTAAGTTTAATTTCAGTTTAATTATCCAATTGAGACAGACCTTTAATGCTATATAATTCTGTTTGTTTTCGCTGTACATCAATATTGTATTGAAGGGCATTTGAAGAAAATGAAAAAGTTAAGTTTCATATATCATTCGATTCAGTTCGGTGAATTGAGATGATTAAGTGTGTTTGATATTAGTGTAGCCACTTCAAAATCTCACACTGTTTTTATGTTCATTATCTACTGCATCGTAATCTATTTTTGTGCTATTACATCAGTATACAATCGTTTGTTGGATGTAATTTAATAGTTGGAAGTAATTTCAGTTTATTGCGAAATAAAATAATTTTAGGATTAGAGTGTATAAAAATATGACCAGAATCTTTGTCTAAAAGTGCAATCCTTGTCGATTATCAGTTAATTGCCAACCCTAAAAACAGTCTCCCAATCTCCCGGAAAAACAAAACAGTTGTGACGTGACGCAGACAGAGCTGGTACATACTTGCACTGAGGTTGTCATCGTTGTCAGGGGAGGCGGCGCTCAGTATGCGCGGCCTAATCTATGGGCTCAGCTGGTTGGATTTGCGCTTTGCATGTGATAAATGGATGCTCCTCGTTGCCCCGGGCAATGGTCCCAATGATAAAAAAAAGCCGGGCAGGGGGTTCCGGCCTTGTGTTTGTGTGCTTGCAGGAGCGTTAATCGTACCGCAGTTACGCAGCTTTGGATTGAGAGAACGTAAAATTTTAATGTTCTCTCGAGTGGGTACCACGAGGTGGTTGAAAATTAATTGTTTTTTTTTTTAAACACAGGTGCTTGAAGTGTGTCGTGACGCCGATATTGGAATGATGTGGTTCAACAACAATACATTTGTAGCACTTCAACCAATCTGTAATAGAGTGGAATTATTTGGAGTATGGATACTTTACGGATGATGATCGGTATTGGTTTTTTTGCTGTGATTTAGATTGAGCATTTGAAGCTGACAACAACTGGCAATGATATGTATTTGGCGACATTGTTCAAGTGAGTTAATCCTGAGACATGTCAAGGGTACTTGTTCGTTCGGAAATGAGTATTGTAGGTATGTTGAACTCAAGTGTATCTTCGGTTATATTTGATATTTTCTTACTTCTGAAATCAATCAGAGAAAGGTTGCCAGAATGAAAAATCGTATTCTTCCTGATCGAATCCACTTTGCTCGATGCGCACCTCGCACGAAATACCATTCACTTTGCCTTAACTCTCTGCATGCATGCACGCCTATGAAATTCGACCTATGCATAACACCCGACCCATCGTCTGCCAACCGTTTCTGTTCATCCGGAAGTCCGTGTTCCTGCATTAGATGTCATAGCTAGTCTCGATAGATTATACCGTATGCGGTTTTGAAGTCTATAAATGCATACCAAAACAGCCCAAATAAAGAAGTTTCGAGAATGGCACCTTGCTAAATCCCACTAAAGTCCTCTGAGCGTCTTGTGGAATGTCCTGTCCCGTAGTTCAATGAGAGGTTTTAAGTACCGTAATCCGGGGGAACATTGATCATTTTTTTAAATTGTTTTGTAAATATTTCCCCCGTAAGTAAAATCATAGCTTAGTTCATATTATTAAAACGAGTACTGGTGCACGTAGAACGTATAAGGCTGTTGTTCTTGATTATTTGATAATTTTAAACATGTTTTAAAAATGTTTTTTGCCAAGTTTTTTTTATTTTTCAATTTGGGGTAACTTTGATCAATCATTTATCTATAGGTAAAGCCTGGGAGGGAGCTCTCGATACTACACATCAAATTAATTATATACTGTCGTCATGCATCAAGTAAATTTTCAACAAGAAAGAACAGCCAACGTAGGCGTCACCTGAAAACACTAAATTCATTTTTGCGTGTTATTGTTGTTATATTGCCTTCAAAAATTTGCTTGCCCAGAGTCTCGTTTTCGGCTCACACTGACAGCTAGATTTCGGCTCGGCTTGACACACACATTTTTCGTATCTGTTTCTCCCTCCCAGGGTAAAGCGTATGCAAACGCCGCCTTAAGGTAGGCAATTATAGATGGAATCTCTTACGCTGAACCGATGAGCATCGATTGTTTCAAGCAAAACATCATCACCGCTAGTGGAATTATCTGGTTTTTCAACAATATATATCAAAATTTCGAAACAAAACCAATGGATTAACCGAGAATATAAGATTGCTTATCCCATAACTATAGGTACGAGCTTCATTCGTTTATTATTATACTTGTTTTGAGTGCTTTTTTGGCAGCTTGCTGTGAGTTCAAAAATTAATGTTGATTTTATTTTTCAAATTTTGGTGAAAAATAAATGCAAATTCATCCGAAGATTATATCATTCAGTAGCAAATTTAGTCAAGATTAAGATACCTAACTCACAATAAGTAATTGTGATAACAGGAAATAATATTTTATTCATTTCTTGAAAATGGTGAAACTGATCAATGTTCCCCCGGATTACGGTATTCAATCTGTACTGCATCATAACAAAACAGAAAATTTCCAATAAAGAAATTAAGGAATGAGAAATTAAAAACCCAGATTAATCCACCTAGCGGTGATGGTGCCTTTCTCGCGCAAAAAGGTAATAAATGTAGCCTTTACGGTTACACCTCGATGATGTACAAGAAAGGCAAAACAGTTACACCGTCTAATGTTGTGATAGAAAATTTACACTAGTAGACGACAGATGGCGCTGCCAAAAGTTTCTCAATTTTCCTATGTTCGAATTTTGACTTTCGGACAGTTTTATAGTACTATGAAACTGAACGAAGAGCATACTTACGCCTAAATGCGTGCAACATGAGCATCTTTATAGTACGATGGAACTCTTAATGGGAGCAAGCCATGGATAAACTTTAAAAATATTCATAGATGCAAGGCATTTTTCATAACACATTATTTTTCTATGTGACTATGTCTCATCACTATTTTAATATTATCTATTTCTTGCAATTCGCAATTATTATGAAATTCAATAGTGATCAACAGCGTTTCAGTCTCTGTCGGATGCAACTTGTTGTAAGAAAAATCGGTTAAGAGTTTCTATGTGAAAATTTGGCTAATGTTTTTTATGGCATTTTGTGCACACACACATACACATACACACACACGCACACACGGACAGACAGACATTTGTTCAGTTTATCAAGCTGAGTCGATCGGTATATAACACTATGGGTCTCCGGGCCTTCTATAAAACGTTCGAATTTGGAGTGAAATGATAGCCTTTCTGTACACGTAAAAAAATTAATGTTGTTTATTATTAATATTTCTAATACATTTTTGCCAAAGCAGGCGTCTAATGACATATACAAACTACAAACATTATACATCGCTTTAGTCACATACATTCGGAAACTTATACTTTTCATTAACTTATGAATAATTAATTGCATATTATTCGGCAACTCGGTTGCATGAAAACCATTTTTTTGTTATTTGTATTGTATCATTTTTTGTTCTTTTTTGCAAATTTGAAATTCTGCGAAGAATCTTTTCGCAAGAAGATTCTTTTTCGCAAATTTCATATCAATTTGTCCATTTCGAAACATATGCTGTGCATATGCTCAGCCAAGATATTTAACAAAAAAATGGTTTTCGTATGGCCGAGTTGCCGAATAATATGCAATTAATTGTAATCAAGTGTCGGTCTCCCACCGTCATTAGTCGTCTGAGTACACGCGACCGCTTACGTTAAGGCAATCAAACTCATCAAATGCTTTAGCCAAGCAAGCCTTTTGGCACAGCAGAGTGCGATTGAATTCGCATTCTATACTGTCTCGCCCCTTCAGTTCCTGGGGGCATGGAGGCGATCCTCTCGTTTAATAAACAATGTGCACTCGCTTGGCTGTGGATATACAATAGTAAAGCACATGTGGAGATTGGACAAATCAAGCATCCGAAAGATATTCAATTTGCAAAAAAGAGAGCTAACCGCGGTGGAGGTTGGTACTCGGACTCTGATGGCTTTTCCGCAAACGTGACCTTTAAGTGGTCTTGTTGTGTAGGGGTTATCACGCCTATCTAGAGAGTAGGAGGTTGAGGGTTCGAGTCCCTCCAAGACACGTGGATTCTTTTTCGCAAATTTCATATCAATTTGTCCATTTGGAAACATATGCTGTGCATATGCACAGCCAAGATATTTAACAAAAAAACTTATGAATGTTATTAGCTTTTGATATGGGATCATTCATTAGGCGGCATAATGAAGAGTATAAGTATTTTCGAATGGTTTTTTGCCATAACATATAAGGTTATTTTTACGTGTACAACTTAGTTGTACGAGAAAGGCAAAAATATAAAATTTTCCTGAATAATGCAAAACGAAAATAAATTAATACTTTTAATAGCAAAAATAGCAAATATAAAAGGAGAAATTTCCAAAAAGTAAATCAAAATGTTCCATTGTAAAAGTTCTTTTGTATAACATCAAAAGTAGATATGCCGGCAAAGTCGATAGATAGAGAAAGCTTTTAGGCACCAAAATAACGTTTCCATAAGGAATTAGACAATTTTATTTAAAAAATTCATCATATTTAATTTTATTGCTTTTTTATTGCGTTTCTCAATTTTATTACTTTTTTGCATTTTTTTTTTCATTGCACTTTATTGATTTTTTCGTGGAAAGTTTTTATTTTTTAATGGATAAAAAATGTTTATTTGTGGAACATTTTGTAATGTTTATTGCTAATATTGAACATTTTGATTTCTTTATGGGAAATTCAGGGCTTTTAAATGAAATTTTTGCTTTTGACAGTGCTAAATTATTTTTGTTTTGTGGAAAATCCCTAAGTGTTTGTGGAAGTTTTGCATTATTGTATTTTTATTTAAATTTTCTAATTCCTTATGGAGATGTTATGTTGGTGCCTAAAGGCTTTCTCTATCTATCGACTTTACCGGCATATGAACTTTTGATGTTATACAAAAGAATTTCGACAGGAAGATTTGTTGTAAATTGTTTTTAACAATTCCGTTAGGTAACAAAAAACATGCTTTGATTGGGGTTTGATGTCTTTTGTAGAGAAATAATTTGAGGCGTCTTTTCATATCTTAGTTTTACTCTTCCCTACCTACACAACATTCATTAGTCCTCTTTGCCTCATACCTAATTCTTATTTATATTTTCCTACTTCTCGTTTCTTCTTCTTTCATGTACTTTTATGTACTTCTGGGCTATTGCATGCTTGCAAGCCAATTGTGTATGGTAATTGTTTTAAAGCCGACTCTGAATTTATTGTTCTTTATGCACTTCCACAGTTATTAATTGAGAGTTTTCGATGCCAACTAAAGCCATGAATTTGTATACAGTGTAGCATGTTCTCAAAAATGTTCAAGAAATTTCCAACCCTGAAGATCCCTTTGACAGGATCCGTAATTGAACCCACCGTCTCAAGTCTGGTGTCATGCTTTTACGGACTAGTCTATTGGAGCTTTTTCTCGATTTTAACTGACTTTTTCTTATTTATATTACTTCTCACTTTACATTTATCATTTTTTATTTCTCCATTCATACCTTGCAAATTTCACTGCTCGTTTCTTACTTCTTGCTTCTTACATCACACTACTCACTTTGATTTCTTTCGCTTCTCATATTTTCTCACTCTTCACTCCTTATTTAACATTTTCCACATTACATTTCTTGTTTCTCAGGAGCTTACATTTCTTATGTTTCGAATATGCGACCTCCATTCCACATTTCTTTTTTTTTTTTTTTTTTTTTTTTTTTTTTTTTAACTAATTTTATTTGCTAATTATCTAATACATGCATTCATCTCTTAGACTAGGTGTTCCGTGTTTTCTTAACACTATCATCCTTATCTGCTGTGTCCTCTTTTTAGTTTTTATTAATACATTTCAATTGCTTCTGGCAGGTAGAATTTTTTTTTTCTGTTTGAATTGAACCATGTAGGAATTACAGTGTTTTCAACTTAAACTAAACTTAACCTAATGTATACTAAGGGTACAAGGAACTAATCGTTGCAATAGAAGATTGCAACGATTTTTGTCGTAAATTGGACATTTGTTGCAATGTCTCAATATTAGAAATTCTATGAAGTTCATTGGTACTATACCACGGAGGCAACTTCAGAATCATTTTCAAAATTTTATTTTGAATCCTCTGGAGTGTCTTCTTTCTGGTATTGCAGCAACTAGCCCATATTGGCACAGCATACAACATGGCAGGTCTAAAAATTTGTTTGTAAATCAAAAGTTTGTTCTTAAGACAAAGTTTTGATTTTCTGTTTATAAGTGGATATAGGCACTTAATATATTTGTTACATTTGGCTTGAAGGCCTTCAATGTGATTTTTAAAAGTTAATTTTGATCTAGCAGAAGTCCTAAATATTTAGCTTCGCTAGACCAATTAATTGGATTCCCATTCATAGTGACAATATGTCTGCTAGAAGGTTTCAAATAAGAAGCTCTCGGCTTATGTGGGAAAATTATAAGCTGAGTTTTGGAAGCATTCGGGAAATTTTCCATTTTGCAAGTAAGTGGAGAAAATATCCAAACTTTTTGCAATCTACTACAAATGACACGAAGGCTTCGCCCTTTGGCTGTAAGGCCCGTGTCATCTGCAAACAAAGATTTTGACACCCTGGTGGTAAATCAGGTAAGTCAGAAGTAAAATGTTATACAATATGGGCCCCAGTATGCTGCCTTGGGGACACCAGTTCTTACAGGTAATCTATCAGATTTAGTATTCTGATAGTTTACCTGCAGCGAGCGATCTGATAAATAATTTTGGATCAGTTTAATGATGTACAGAGGAAAATTAAAATTCATCAATTTTACAATCAAACCTTCATGCCAAACACTGTCAAATGCTTTCTCTATATCAAGACGAGCAACTCCAGTCGAATATCCTTCAGATTTGTTGAGCCGAATTAAGTTCGTAACTCTTAATAACTGATGAGTGGTTGAATGCCCATGGCGAAAAAAAAAATTGCTCATCAGCAAAAATAGAATTGTCATTAATATGAACCATCATTCTATTTAAAATAATCTTTTCAAACAGTTTGCTTATTGAAGAAAGCAAACTGATTGGGCGATAACTAGAAGCCTCAGCTGGATTTTTATCCGGCTTCAAAATTGGAACAACTTTGGCGTTTTTCCATTTATCTGGAAAGTATGCCAATTGAAAACATTTGTTAAATA
Source organism: Armigeres subalbatus (assembly GCF_024139115.2). NCBI lineage: Eukaryota > Metazoa > Arthropoda > Insecta > Diptera > Culicidae > Armigeres > Armigeres subalbatus. Next base: position 52,395,723 of record NC_085139.1, on the reverse strand, counting down.
AATTAACCAAAAAGGATAAAGAGCTCTCAGGAAGTTTTTGATAAGTATGTAGAAAATACCATCATCACCCGGGGCTTTCATATTTTTAAATTTTCTAGTAATAGATCTCACTTCATCCAAATTAGTTCCCAACGAAGGGTCAAAAACATTATCTTGGTTGAGAATGTCTTCGAAACTTCGTGTAACCTGATCCTCAATTGGACTAGTGAGACCTAGACTAAAATTATGGGCACTCTCGAACTGCTGAGCAAGTTTTTGAGCCTTTTCGCCATTTGTTAATAAAATTTTATTTCCCTCTTTAAGCGCTGGAATTGGCTTTTGAGGTTTTTAAGAATTTTGTTAATTTCAAAAGGGTTTCGAACTGGGATCCAACTTCGAGGCATTATTCTAAAAATTGGTATTTCTCAGAATAGCGAAACGTTTCTTAATTTCATTTTGCAAATCACGCCAAATAACTTTCAACGCGGGATCGCGAGTTCTTTGGTATTGCCTTCGCCTCACATTTTTAAGACGGATCAGTAGCTGAAGATCGTCATCAATAATAATGGAGTTGAATTTAACTTCACATTTCGGAATTGCAATGCCTCTGGCTTCGACAATTAAATTTGTCAAAGATACGAGAGCATTATCAATATCACTTTTGGTATCGAGAGGAATATCAACATCAAAATTCCTATCGATATACGTTTTATAGCTCTATGATAATTATAGCTCTATGATAATTAAAAGTAGAGCTGATTGGATTATAAATGGCTTCTTGTGAGATTTCAAATGTCACAGGAAGGTGATCAGAGTCAAAGTCAGCATGAGTTACCAATTGGCCACACAGCTGACTTGAATCCGTTAAAACTAAATCAATTGTAGAAGGATTTCGACTGGAAGAAAAACAAGTTGGTCCATTGGGATATTGAATAGTATAATATCCCGCAGAACAATCTTCAAATAAAATTTTACCATTGGAATTGCTTTGAGCATTATTCCATGAACGGTGTTTGGCATTGAAGTCACCAATTACGAAGAATTTTGATTTGTTGCGAGTCAGAATTTGAAGATCAGCTTTCAACAAATTCTTTTGCTGCCCATTGCATTGAAAAGGCAAGTAGGCTGCAATGAAGGAAAATTGTCCAAAATTTGTTTCAACAGAAACTCCCAAGGTTTCAAAAACTTTGGTTTCAAACGAAGAAAATAATTTATGTTTGATACGTCTATTAATGACAATGGCGACCCCACCACAGGCGCTGTCAAGACGATCATTTCTGTAGATAAAATAGTTTGGATCTCTTTTAATGGAGAGTCCTGGTTTTAAATACGTTTCAGTTATAATGGCAATATGCACATTATGAACTGAAAGGAAGTTGAATAATTCATCTTCCTTACCCTTTAGAGAGCGGGCATTCCAATTTAGAACTTTCACACAATTATTTGGATCCATTGAAACGGAGTCCGGTAACAATTTTTGTGTGTACTTTATACCAACCTGAACAGCTTCAGGAATGGTATTTGCTTTGAACATTGCATCAATCATGTGATGCAATTGTTCAGTTAAAAATCAAAATCGGAAGCAGTCATGCTACCTGAATCGGCAACATGACCGTTATTTTCCGTTGGGACATGGGTATAAACCTCATTTTGAGAAGAGAAATTTTGTCTACCAGCAGCGATGTTTGCATACGTAGGTACATTCGAAAATTGGAATTTACTGAAGTGCTTGCTACCCGTTGACGAGCGGCAAAATTTGTTTGTGAATTGTGGTGGGTATGAATTGCTCGACCGGTAACCGGTTTCGAAATTTGAACGTTTGAAAATTTCTACCCGTCGAATCTGGGATCCGATTGGAATTTCCCGTCATCAATTTTGCACGGAATTCAAAACTTTTTGCGTGAAGGGCATTCCCAGAAATTGGATTTATGATTGCCCCCACAGTTTGCGCACTTAAATTTATTGGAATCTTCTCTCACAGGACATGCGTCCTTGGCGTGAGAGGTTCCACCACAAATCATGCATTTAGCATCCATGTGACAATGTTTGGTTCCATGACCCCACTTTTGGCACTTACGGCACTGGGTAGGGTTTTGAATTTCCCCAGGCCTGCGGAAATGTTCCCATGTAACACGGACATGAGACATAATACAGGCCTTTTATTTTTTCATATTATTTAGTTCACTTTTGTTAAAATGAACTAAATAAAATTCTTGAGAAATGCCCCTCTGGGAAGTACCAGAATGGGATTTCTTTTTCATCTTAATTACTTGGACTGGTGAAAATCCAAGTAATTGAGAAATTTCAATTTTAATCTCATCCAGCGATTTGTCATCACTGGGGAGACCTTTCAAGACGACTTTGAACAATCGCTCAGTTTTGTCGTCGTATGTGAAGAATTTATGGCGCTTCTCAGTTAAATAGTGAAGAAGACGTTTGCGATCGTCAAAGGATCCCGGCAAAACGCGGCAGTCACCCTTCCTAGCAATCTGAAATGAAACCTTGATCCACTGAAGGTTACTCAAAATCTCATTCCGGAAGCCAGAAAACTCGGCAACAGATACCACAATTGGCGGAATCCTTTGCTTTTTTCGCATGAATCGAATCACCTGGGCTAGAGGTAGATTCGATTTGCTCAATTTCATCATTAATCAAATCGAACTGATTGCTCAGTTCGATTGGAGAAGAATTATTTCCGATATTAGAGTTAGAAGGAATATCTGAATTCTCCAGCTTCCTTCTATTTTTCCGCGCTTTGGCAGGACGGTCTTGAAACCTTGTTTCTTTGAAGGAAGTGGAGAATTCAGAGACTCCTTCCTCTTGTTTTTATTAATGCTCATGGCTGAGCGTGGAGACGTGACCTTCTAAGAGGTTTTTCCCAGAACGGTGTCCCTGCAGGATTACCACCGCTTGTCGGAATTTTACTTCCGCAAACGGGTCCAACGTAAAACGAAGGCACGGGTCCTTGCAAAGATCGTAACGGGATCAGTGGGTACAAATAGCGCTAAGAAGCACCGTTGAAATTAAAATAGCTTCGGGTAGTATTAAAAACTTCCTTCCGCAAAGAGAGAGAGAAGAACTGCACAGCACGAAAGCACGATGCGGTCTGATTCCACATTTCTTCCTTCACATTTCTCAATTCCCTTTATTTACTTAACACTTTCAACTTCACTTTTCTAGCTCATCATTCCACGCTCTTCGTTTCTCAATTCCCATTTGTCACTTCTCTCTCTCACTCCTCAAATGTCCCTTCTTAATACTGACTTTCCACTTCTCACTACTTCTCGGGTACTTATTCAAAAGGACGTATGTGATTTTGTAAACAAAGATTCAAACGTCGATTTGACCAATCTGATGGCGCTTCCACGCTGTCCGTCTCCACAGACAGGTAGGGGAAGCCTTCGGCTACCTGTTGGTGGTTTTGGTTTGCGTGGGAGTGCCATCAGATTGGTCAAATCGACGTTTGAATCTTTGTTTACAAAATCACATACGTCCTTTTGAATAAGTACCCGAGACTTGTTTTACTTCTCCTTGTTTGGTTCTCATTTCACACTCTCCACTCTTGTACTGTTTTGTACTTAATACTTCACATTTCTCATTCTTCATTTCTTACTTCGCATTCGACACTTCTCATTCATCACTACTTATTTATAACTTTTCTCTCCTCACTTCGCTTAATTTTTCTATTTTCACTCCTTATTCAACACTGCTTCAGCTTTCTAACTGATCACTATCCACTCCTTACTCTTCGTTTGCAACATCCGATTTTCCTCTCCTCACTTCTCACGATTCAATTATTACTTGTCGTTTTGCAATTCACAGTTTTCACTCGAGTTCCTCACTGCTTAGATAATATATTGGCCCACTGTTTAGTCTGTGCGACCTTTGGTCGAACACAGCGGTTCTGTCTTATAAATATCGGTGCTTCACATGTTCTTACTTTTCACTTCTTCAACTCTCACTTATCATTTCCTAATTTATAAATCCCACTCTCGCTTCTCATTGCTTACATAAATTAGTGATGAACTTTAACTTATTTTTGAAGTATCATTTTATAGAAATAAAAATAAAATGCTTACGTAATATAATTTTTTGTGTCAGGCCACTTGCCCGTTGTCATTCGTCCGAATGTCGTTAAGCCGAACGGGTCGTTTAACTGCATGCCGTTTGGTCGAATAGTTAAAAATGACATCAGATTGCGTGTATTGAAAATAGGAAATAAAGAGTGAGTATTGAGAATTGCTAAGTAAGAGATAAGGAATGAGGTATTTTCTACTTCTCACTTTACATGAGAAATAAAAGTTAAATCGGAAGTGACAAATGAGGAGTGCTTCTTCATTCTTTATTGGGTTCCATTTTCATTTTTCTTTTTTCTTGCTTTTTCCTACGTTTTTCTTCTTTCCTTTACTTCTTCCATTGTCCTTATTCCTTTCCTCTTCCCCTTTCTCTTGTTTCTATTTGTCTATCTCATTATCTTCTTTTTCCTCATTCATCTTTCTTTCTGCATTCATCTTTCTTTGTTCGGTCTCACTTCTCTCTTCTCATCTATCGCATATCACTTCTCCTCTCACTATATCGTTCTCACTTCTCATTACTTACTTCAAGCATCTCATTTCTAAATGTTCACTACCTACTTCTTACTTTTTACTACTCATGTCTCACTTTTATTTTCGAATATCTCACTTCTCACTTCTAATGTTCAGCACTTCACACTTCCCAACACTAACTTCGAACATCATACTTCTCGCTTCCTACTTCTCATTATTCACTTCTTACCATTCACTTCTCACTGCTTGATTCTCACTGTGAACATCTCACTTCTCACTTCGAAAATCTCATTTCTTTCTTTACGGATGCATAATTCAACATATTTCAACTATTCGGCCTAACGGAACTCTGCCAAATCGCGAGTTAGGCTCAATAACCCATTCGTGTAAATGGCATTTGGCCAAACGGCATACGGCAAATGACTCGGCAATCATTTCTATACATGTCCTTATTTGTTTTTCCTCTTACATTTCTCGATTCCTCCGAAATAGATAGCGATTCCTCTTGCATTTTCATTGACGTTTATTCGCCTATTGATTTGGAATTCTTTTAAAACGTAAATACGAAAACGAAGTGTCAATGTGCATAAAAAATCATCATAGAAAGACTAATATCATTGGCGTAACTAGCACCGATTACTAGGGGGCCTATAGCCCCTTCATCTAATTTCTCTATTTTGAGCTTCTTTTCAAATATTCTCGAACATTTTACCACCTCATTAGGTTTTCTCAAGCACGTGCTTTCTGTTGTAGCCCACAGTATCGAAGTGTGTTTGTTCACCAGCCGATGATTGCTACAACGACTCAAATTGATATCGTTGCTGCTTCTAAATGTAGTCGCGCTCGGCTTTGTCCCGCACACTCAAATGACAATATGTAACGGATCGCCGTTAGGTACCAACCGATAGGAAGTGGATATTTTTGCATATTTCATGAATATTCTATCTATATTCAACGAAAAACTGTAACATTCCTCCAGGGATTCCAGCAGCAATCGTCCTAGGATTCCGGTGAGAATCCTTTAGTGGTTCCGACGGAAATGCTCCAAAGATTTCGACGGGAATCCTCCAAGCATACCGAATGGAACCTCCAGGGATTATGAAGGCAATCCACCAGGGATTCCGACAGGAATGTTCCAGGGAGTCCGAAGGGAATGTTCCATGGATTCCAAATCTTTCCGGGATGGCAACAAGAATCCTCCAGGGTCTCCACAGGAATGTTTCAGGAATTCCAACGGGAATGTTCCAGAGATTTCGACGGGAATGTTCCAGGGATTCCAATGAGAATCTTCTAGATATCCTCCATCGGACGGAATGTCCCGGAAAATCCGATGGAAATGTTTCAGGAACCCCAATGAGAATCTTCTATAGATTCCGAATGGAACCCTCCAGGAATTCCGATGAGAATATTCCAAAAATTCTATCATGAATGTTCCAGGGATATAGAAGCAAATCGTCAAAGAATTCCGAAGCAATCTGTCGAAGGATCCCGAAGCAAATTGTCGAGGGAATCCTCCAGGAATGTGGAAGCAAATCGTTGAGGGATTCCAAAGCAAATCATCGTAGAATTTCGAGGCGAATCGTCGAATGATCTCGAAACAATTCATCAAGGGATTTCGAAGCAAATCATTGAGCGATTCCAGGGCTCAACGTCTAGAGCCTCCGAATTAAATATTCAAGGGATTCCGAAGCAAATCGTTGAAGTATTCTGAAACAAATCGTCAAGGATTTCCGAAGAAAATCTCCGAACGATTCCGAAACAAATCAACTCCAGAGGAATTGCGAAGCAAATCAACGAGAGATTCTGAAGCAAATCTTCCATGGATTATGAAGGGTATCCCCACAGTTTTCCAAGGGTATCTCTCAACGATACCGAAAGAAATCCAGTGTGAATTCTTCTGGGAATACTTCGTTGATTTTGAAAGCAATTATTGAGAGATTCAATAAGAATTCTTCTGGGATGCTGATGAGAATCTTTCTCGAATGCTGATTGGAATTGTGGAGATTATTATGCTGCTAGGTAAGCGGAAGTCTGCTGATAACTGTCGCTCCAGTCTGTGATGGTTGACCACCAGGACGACTGCTGGCGAAGCACCACGATTGCTTTGATTGATATTATGGTGGCTCTCCGTTCTTGTTCATATCAAGCTTACTTTTATGCTTTCAAATTAATTAGATATTGCCAGGGAATCAATATTCGAGCAACGCCTAACAATATACCCTTTGTCGTTAACAGAGTTTGTTACTGACAAACGCACCTAGCGACAAACCTTTATCAGAACCCGAACACAATATGACAAGAATCATTTGCCTTGCATGCTCTGATATTTCCGAGAATACGATGCTAATTTTGTAATCATTGTTCGATTCTCGAATATTTCCATAAAAGCAGAAACTATGATAGCATAAAACCGAAAATTGCTCTAGAAATAATGAAAAATAACGGGATGAAAAGTTAGCAACAAGATTGTCTTCTTTTTTGTTGCTGACAAAATTTTTCGAATCTTTGTCATTATTATCTCCGACAAAAACAAAGCTTTGTCGTTGGTTCTCTTTGTCGCTTGTTTCGCAAGCGCATTTCAGAAAAATTGATTCCCTGGATATTGCCTTTCCATAATTAACACCAAGTGAAATTTCACTGTCACACAGGAATCTTTCACAGAAAAAAGAAACAAGCTCATTTGTCACTCATTTCATTACGATAGGGTGAATATGGGAGATAACTCATTTGTCTTAAAACTTGTTCAGTAAGTTGAAAATTGATATCACTGGTAACTAACTTTGCCTTGCCACCCCTTATTTACGCCTAAGGGGCAAGCCAGAGTAAACGCGACGAGCGATGTGACGCGACGCGACTCACGTAAAAGAATAAAGGCTCCCCCAGACCTAAGCGATTTCATCGCAGCGACGGCGACAACTAGTCGCCGCGATTCTATCGTTGGGTCGCTGCAGGCAATGCTCTATTTACGCTTCCATACCAACGGCGGCAGAATCGCTGTCGCCAAGCGATAGAATCGCGTCGCGTGTGTTTGGGGAACCTTAACAATCATTATCAACAGGCTGTCAAATTGCACTGTCGCGTCGCGTCGCATCACACGTCGCATTTACTCTGGCTTGCCCCCCTAAGACTAATATGAAAACGTCCCATGGAACATTTAGATAATTTAAATACTGAGTAATGCTGTATTATAATCTGTATTTTTTTGTACATACATTTGCATTCCTCGATCACTCCCAGAAGTTTCTGAGGAACTTGATTGCTCCAAAAAAATGCACATTTTTCTAATAGGTTTGAAGCTAAGTTTGAAGAATTTGACTTCTCGATGTCGTATAGCAAATTCACTGCAAATTATTTTATCCTTAATACACAAACTTAATATTTATTTCCTCAAATTATTGATGCTGCTCATTTAGAGTGAAATATACTGCCGTGAATCGCATATCTGTTCCATCTTTGCTAAGGTTCCTATTAATATTGGACAAATATGCGATTTACGGCAGTATAGGTGCATATAAAAACAGACCATCATTGTAATAATTACTGGAACATTGTAGTTTGACATTTTTCTATTGAATATCAATCTTCTTCTTCTATGGCTCTACATTCCAACTGAAACTTGGTCTGCTTTTCAACTTAGTATTTTATGAGAATTTCATCAAACAAAAGCTTTTCTATGCCTGCTGTTGCATGAGTGTATCAAAGAAAAAGATTTACAATTATTTAGTTATGTCAATATTGTACCACAGTATTGAACATGTGCTCAATCAAGATGAAGGCAGCCAGTAACTTGTATCACATATCAAAAAGGTAGAGCTTCAAATATCTTTTGATAATTTCCCTAGCGAACATCAGTTTCATCCAGAGCTCTATATAACGGATCTTTTCATCATTAAACAGTTTTATTATTAGACGATTATTCCACATGTACATATACTCACGGTGGCACAAGTAAGGGAAGGATAAGGAATCACACGACTAATGTTGCGGTGGTTATGCAGTTGAGTTAGTTGAAGAGAAAATCATTGCGTCACCTTCTTTTACGCCTTATTCTTGGTAGCAATTGCAATTTATTCGACAGCGACTCTAATATTTATAGATTTTGTAAGTTCAGGGGCCCTCCTTAGCCGTGCGGTAAGACACGCGACTACAAAGCAACACCATGCTGAGGGTGGCTGGGTTCGATTCCCGGTGCCGGTCTAGGGAATTTTCGGATTGGAAATTGTCTCGACTTCCCTGGGCATAAAATTATCGTCGTGTTAGCCTCATGATATACGAATGCAAAAATGGTAACTTGGCTTAGAAACCTCGCAGCTAATAACTGTGGAAGTGCTCAATGAACACTAAGCTGCGAGGCGGCTCTGTCCCAGTGTGGGGATGTAATGTCAATAAGAAGAAGAAGAAGTTCAATGTTTTGAGTTCAAAACAGTTTTTGCGCTATTGAAACAAGTTTCTGGGTCCTATCAATAATAAACATGAAGCATGTACTCATAATCTTTGGACTCATGGGTTTTTCTGCAGACATTGGTTCATTTAGATCAGCGGTTCTCAACCTGGGGTACTTGTACCCCTGGGGTACCTTCGCTGGGTACCTCGGGCAAAAATGCATAATGGCGGATGTTTTACAATAATTGGTAATGTTTTGATAATTGTGTAATTTTTAATTCGAAAACATTGTATTGTACCTGTCATAAGACGAGTTTAAACAATCCCATTGAAGCCTATAAGTGGTGGAATTCAATGGGATTGTTTAAACTCGTCTTATGACAGGTGAAAACATTCCACTAAAAAGCTCAAAATAATTTTCTTATCAAAATTGTATTGTACATAATATGCATGGTGATCAGTAAATCAAAACCTATTAAATCCTGCTACTACAACCAGCACAGTGTATGAAGAGCTGTGGGACAAAACGTATAGTGATTAAAATCTAGAACCTAAAGGTTCGGAGGCCTCTATTTGAGAGGCATAACGGTTTTTTCCGAAGAGCTAAATAGCTCCATTGCAAGAGGCTTGGAAGCCTCCTTCCAAGCAGCTCATAAGCTTTCTTCCGATGAACTCCAAAGGTTCCTTCCGATGGGCTCCAAAGGTTCCAAAGCACTCTCCGAGAGGCTCCAAAGCCTCCTTTCAAGAGGCTCGGAAGCCTCCTTTCAAGAGGCTCGGAAGCCTCCTTTCAAGAGGCTCCGACCCCCCCTATCAACACGCTCGCAAGCCTCCTCTCAAGACGCTCCGAAGCCTCCTTTCAAGAGGCTCGGAAGCCTCCTTTCAAGAGGCACAGAAGCTTCCTTTCAAGAGGCTCAGAAGCCTCCTTTCAAGAGGCTCAAGCCTCCTTCCAAGAGGCTCTGGAAGCCTCCTTTCAAGAGGCCTGAAGCCTCCTTTCAAGAGGCCTGGAAGCCTCCTTTCAAGAGGCTCAGAAGCCTCCTTTCAAGAGGCTCAGAAGCCTCCTTTCAAGAGCTCAAGCCTCCTTTCAAGAGTCTCGGAAGCCTCCTTTCAAGAGGCTCAGGAAGCCTCCTTTCAAGAGGGCTCAAGCCTCCTTTCAAGAGGCTCAGGCCTCCTTTCAAGAGGCCTGGAAGCCTCCTTTCAAGAGGCCTGGAAGCCTCCTTTCAAGAGGCTCAGAAGCCTCCTTTCAAGAGGCTCAGGCCTCCTTTCAAGAGGCTCGGAAGCCTCCTTTCAAGAGGCTCAGAAGCCTCCTTTCAAGAGGCTCAGCCTCCTTTCAAGAGGCTCAGAGCCTCCTTCAAGAGGCCCGGAAGCCTCCTTTCAAGAGAGCTCAGAAGCCTCCTTTCAAGAGGCTCAAGCCTCCTTTCCAAGAGGCTCAGGCCTCCTCCAAGAGGCCCGGAAGCCTCCTTCCAAGAGGCTCAGAAGCCTCCTCCAAGAGGCTCGGAAGCCTCCTTCAAGAGGCTCAGAAGCCTCCTTCAAGATGCCCGGAAGCCTCCTTTCAAGAGGCTCAGAAGCCTCCTTTCAAGAGGCTCAGAAGCCTACTTTCAAGAGGCCCGGAAGCCTCCTTTCAAGAGGCTCAGGCCTCCTTTCAAGAGGCTGGAAGCCTCCTTCAAGAGGCTCAGGCCTCCTTTCAAGAGGCTCAGAGCCTCCTTTCAAGAGAGGCTCAAAGCCTCCTTTCAAGAGGCTCAGCCTCCTTTCAAGAGGCTCAGAGCCTCCTTTCAAGAGGCCTGGAAGCCTCCTTCAAGAGGCTCAAGCCTCCTTTCAAGAGGCCTGGAAGCCTCCTTTCAAGAGGCTCAAGCCTCCTTTCAAGAGGCCTGGAAGCCTCCTTTCAAGAGGCTCAAGCCTCCTTTCAAGAGGCCTGGAAGCCTCCTTCAAGAGGCTCAAGCCTCCTTTCAAGAGGCTGGAAGCCTCCTTCAAGAGGCTCGAAGCCTCCTTTCAAGAGGCTCAGGCTTCTTTCAAGAGGCTCGGAAGCCTCCTTTCAAGAGGCCTCAGAAGCCTTCTTTCAAGAGGCTCGGAAGCCTCCTTTCAAGAGGCTTGAAGCCTCCTTCAAGAGGCTCAGAGCCTCCTTTCAAGAGGCCTGGAAGCCTCCTTTCAAGAGGCTTGAAGCCTCCTTTCAAGTGGCTCAGAAGCCTCCTTTCAAGAGGCTCAGAAGCCTCCTTTCAAGAGGCCTCAGGCCTCCTTTCCAAGAGGCTCAGGAAGCCTCCTTTCAAGAGGCTCAGAAGCCTCCTTTCAAGAGGCTCAGGAAGCCTCCTTTCAAGAGGCTCGGAAGCCTCCTTTCAAGAGGCTTGGAAGCCTCCTTTCAAGAGGCTCAGGAAGCCTCCTTTCAAGAGGCTCAGAAGCCTCCTTTCAAGAGGCTCAGAAGCCTCCTTTCAAGAGGCCTCAGAGCCTCCTTTCAAGAGGCTCAGAAGCCTCCTGTCAAGAGGCCTGGAAGCCTCCTTTCAAGAGGCTCGGAAGCCTCCTTTCAAGAGGCCTGGAAGCCTCCTGTCAAGAGGCTCGGAAGCCTCCTCTCAAGAGGCTCGGAAGCCCCCTCTCAAGAGGCTCGAAAGCCTCCTTTCAAGAGGCTTGGAAGCCTCCTTTCAAGAGGCCCGGAAGCCTCCTTTCAAGAGGCCCGGAAGCCTCCTTTCAAGAGGCCCGGAAGCCTCCTTTCAAGAGGCTCGGAAGCCTCCTGTCAAGAGGCTCGGAAGCCTCCTGTCAAGAGGCTCGGAAGCCTCCCTTCAAGAGGCTCGGAAGTCTCTTCTCAGGAGACTCGCAAGTCTCCTTTCAATGGGCTTGAGAATATCCTTTCAAGAGACTCAGAAGCTTCATTGCAAAATGCTCAAAAAGCTCCTTCTCGGAAACCTATTTTCAAAAGGCTTGGAAGCAACTTTCAAGAGGCCCGATAACTTCAAAAAGTCCTCAGAGTATTGAATTGGAAAGCTTCACGGAACAGCAACAATTTCAGACAATTTTTTGAAGTGCCATATATCCCATTAGTTTTCAGGTCTTTTTCGCATTCCTATGCGTCATGCTTATTTTCATTAACAGCGAAAAAAAAGGGGGTACCTCAATGAATGTGAAAGCTCGAAGGGGTACCTCTCAACAAAAAGGTTGAAAGCCGCTGATTCAGATGGACGCTATTAACGTTTAAAATGTCGCATGCCAGCGTAACGGCCTCAATTTAGAAAGACGGCCCTACAAGAATGATTTTGAACTCGGATGATGCGCTCCGGATTGATGATGCTGGGGTCCACTGCGATTTGTATGGTTGACATTCGGACCGGAAGATGCGCTTCTGTCCGCATGGTTACGCTGTAGTCCTAAGTGGCGCAGCAGTCATGTGAGATGGCGGTCGCTGGAGACGAATGGTACACGAATGGACTTTTGACAGACTGACGGACTGATCAATTGCGATGCACGAGGTCCGACTACGCGCACGGGTTCGCTGGGAACTCTAAAACGATGAGCGGAAGAAGATATTGTCAGTAGCCAGTAGCTTCCTTTACTTCGACGTCGGAGTGTTTTACTCAGCTATTAACTGCGAGGTTTCTACGTCAAGTAACCATTGTTGCATTCGTACATCTTGAGAGTAAGACGCCGATACTTTTATGCCCAAAGAAGTTATTCCAAAATCATCATGAAGGAACCAAATTAATATGTTCAAATGTTTTTGTTTAAATTTTTTTTCACCTTAAGACGAGTCTTTTTTTTCATTTTACATTTCATTTTTTTTACCGGAGCAGGGAAGTGGTATTTTATTTATTTATACTACTTTGTAACTTAACTGATACATATTTCGACCTCAACCATAAGGTCGTCTTCGTTGTCGTAAGTCGAGCTAAGCACGAAACACCAAAGACAACATTACCGTTGACATCGAGTGGTGGATTTAGATGGATAGTTCTAATTCATGTTAAGGCTAGTGAAGGGATTCCACTAAAAAGCTCTAGATAGTCTTCCAATTATCATTGAATGGTATTTTGTGTCATGTTAAATCCAAAAACCCAGATTCATCCACCTAGCAGTGATGATGCCTTTCTCGTGCGTTATAAAATATATTGAAAGAATCACATTAGAAAGGTCAAAAAAGCTCTTTAGGAGAATAGATCACATTTTTTCGATCATTTTGCATGTTTTTGCATTACTTAAAATGCTTCGCCATCATATTCGGAAAAAAAATTTTTCGGTATTGAATTTTTTTTCCAAGGGGGGACCCTTATGAAAAAACAATGATTTTTCAAAAATTCCGAAATGCAATGTCCGATCGAGCCAATTTTCAATAGCAAACAATGGGACCGCATTCCCCGTCGAATGCAACTTGTTGCGAGTAAATCGGATAATGCTAAGTTCCAAAAAGTGTGTCTACAAAATTTGTACACATACACACATACATACATACACACATACAGACATCACCTCAGTTCGTCGAGCTGAGTTGATCGGTATATAACACTATGGGTCTCCGGGCCTTCTATCAAAAGTTCTTTTTTGAAGCAATCATATAGCCTTTCGGTACAACTTTGTTGTACGAGAAAGGCAAAAATATGATTGATCTTTTCAAAACTACGATTGCTTTATAAGACTAATTCAAACATTCAATATAAATTGCATAATTGTACGACAGTCGTGTGATAAATTCAAATAGAGCCATCTCCCGATACGTCTCTCGTTCTGCGATATCTGCAGAACTCTTCTCGTCTGTCATTTGTTTGCATTTTGTTTCCCATCGAACCAGCCTTTCCACTGTCGTCATTGATCAGTAGCTTTGTTAGCTTTATGGGCTGTTGTTGTCACAGCGTCGGGAAGTTATGAAATTCTGGAAATCCACAACTATCTAATCAATAATCTACCGTGGCGCATTAGAACGTGTCGTTCTGAATGCGGCGAGAGTCAAACTGCTAATTTACATTTTGCTTGAAAGTGAGGCGTAGCGCCTATAAAACCCTCAATTTGACTAGCGCGTGATCTATAGATCAGCTATAAATGAAAAGTAATCAAGCGATCATCAAATTATAATAATAATATCAAACTGGAAAATGAACTCGATAGAATAGTACGCTGCAGTATAAATACATATTTATTATGCAACAAAATATCATAGTTTTATCTTTTTGCCTTTCTCGTACAACAAAGTTGTTCCGAAAGGCTATCATTTCACTCCAGTATCGTACTTTCTATAGAAGCACCCATGATGTTGTCGACTCAGCTTGTCGAACTGAACAAATGTCTGTCTGTGTGTGTGTTCACGAAAAATCGAAAAACAAAAGCCAACATTTCTTATAGTAATCGTTAATCGAATTTTTCGCAACAAGTTGGATTCGACGGGGAATTAATCCTAGTTGATAACGATCGGTCATTGCATTATTGCGAAAGTTATGAAGAAAATGGTGTACCGAATCATATAAGGTTGTTTGGTTGATTCGCTATATGTATACTGTTGGCAAAAGCCGTAAGGTATGCAATTATTTTTTATATGTATCACACTAAGGCGAAACGATTGATTCGAGAAAGGCAGCGTCACCGCTAGGTGGATTAATCTGGATTTTTCAATTCCTAAAAATTGGCCTGGTGTGGAAAGATGCACGGCCACAAAGCAAGACCATGCTGAAAGTGGCTGAGTTCGATTCCCGGTCTATTCTAAGAAATTTTCGGGTTGCAAATTTTCTCGACTTCCCTGGGCATAAAATTATCATCGTATTAGCCTCATGATATACGAATGCAAAAATGGTAACTTGGCTTAGAAAACTCGCAGTTAATCACTGTGGAAGTGCTTAGATAGAGAATTCTAAGCTGCGAGGAGGGGGGATGTCAAGCTAATAATAAGAAAAATTGTAAAAAATCGAACTATTGAAAACTAAATATTTCATTGGTATTGTGGTGTAATTATTCATATTTTTCATTGGCCATAATGTTCGTACGTATACTAATTAAGATAAATCATATTTTGTGACCCGGCTTAAAACTTCTGCCCCGGGTAAATACGGTGTGCAAATTTAGTTCAGTCTCACGCCTCCTTCCACCAAGCAAGCGATTGAATGAATCCAGCTCATCACCTACTAAACGTCCGAGCTATTTATACCGGTCACAACCTGTTACAATCAACCCATTACGCGTCAATTAATAATCCGTTATGAATAACAATCGAGCGGTAAATTGACCCATTGCTAATTCATAGCTGAACTGTGCGCTTACTTGTAATTTGTAATGACTTCAACAAAGCTCCCGCGGCACTTCATCGATTCGCGGGACGACAACACCCTTCTTATCAACAAGCGCTCGGTGGAGAAGGAGGAGTAGGTTGCGGTTGGTGCCGGTCGTGGACGTGTGTTTCACACCGGTAGAAATGGAAAGTGCCTCATCGGTCGTAGCGTAGCGTAACACTGCGGAAGGGCGTATGCTAATCGATGGGGGTCAGCCGCATCCTAGAGCTAAACTAAATAGTATTCGCTAGCACGTGTGTGGATTGTGGAATTGGTAAACAGTTGCGGAGGAAAGTCGAGCGAGATGTTCGATAATCTTTGCGCACGTGATTCTTTTCATGCTTGTGCTGTTAGCACTTCGCGCATAATTTATGATTAGGACTCATTCGCTGAACGCAAATAAATGTTTTTTTTTTTCAACTGATCTACTATCACTATGCTTATCACGTAGAAGATGCATTCATCTTTCAGTCAATGGAATGTTTCGCACGAACGAATGAATGTGATTTTACGGCAGTGTAGTTTTCATTGGCTGTCTTTATCTCGTTAGTAGGACGATTTTAAATATATCTAGCAGAATTTATTAGAAATATTGATTATATAATATATGCTAAATTAGACATTAACGCTATAATGATGAACAGCACGTGTCATCATCGAAAGGTGATTCAGTAAGGTGATTGATAACCTGCCGGCATTAGACTTTTTTCGGCACGTTTTGCTTCCTAACATCTTAGGATCAGTCTATCAGCACCGATTCATGGCCTATCAATCATTCCAAGTCGTTGGCCGTGATACTGTATAACCTCGAACTTAAGTGCTCAGTTGTTGTATTGTCGAATTCCTGCGACGTACGGAACATTGCTCAACAGCTGACACACGTTTGACCAATTTGGATGTGCATCGGCGCGTTTAGATATTATTAAATGTTATGTCACTGAGAATGCCCCGGAAATCGATTTGCACTGTTCGGATGGTAGCGATGCTTGTCATCGCCATTTCACACTGATTTCTTATCAGTGACTGCAAATTAAAGCCGCTTCCATTGAGAAGCCGCACTTGTTCTCGGATATTTCCATTAGTAGAATGTTACACAACGTAAAGACTCATAAATCTTTGATCACAATATCACGTGAATACCCATAATATACGACTTTTAAATTTACGGACTTCTGACTGGACATTTACGGTCGTTATCTGAGTAGTAAAGCCGATGATAACCGAAGGTAGACAATCGATTGTAACAGCTGTTCGGTTGGACTAAATGCAGGTCCAGATCCAGATTTTTGTATCAGTACAACACTGCATAGCCTACATTGAACGGCATTATCGATGGAGTAATTCCCAAGCAATCATATTAGTAGACAATGATAGATAATTGGGAATGTGGAGATAGCTTGCACAGCGTCATATCTCAAACGTTTCAACCTGTATCTGCATTGTCAACAGCCAAACAATACAGTTTATAATCAATCCATTTACAGCAGCTGATGACGGTTATAAAATGCGTCGTCGCGCCTAATGCCGTGCGCATTAGGACAAAAATTGCAAAATCGATTTTTTTCTTGGAATTGTTTTGGAACTTTTTTACTATTTTTTCATATTCGAGTTTAAGAAACCGACAGTGTGCAAATGGTTCAAATGTTTGTTTGCAAAGTTTCGGCATTTCCTGCCTAGAAAAAATTCCAAATCCCCCTTAGAAAAATCAAAAATAGATTTTTTTTTCGGACCAAATGGCGTATGCCAGTGTATGGTATAGCAGACCTTCTGCAGTTCTGCCATTGTAGTTCTTCCAAAGCATAGTTGGAAAAACGTACGCGGTACTATCAACGTAACACAGCCTTCATGTGGAATACAGTGGAAAGGTGACTCACTTCTACACTGATTGGAGACGACGTACCGATCTTGGGGAATACTTTGCCCGTCTTTCCACCCTTGTTGATGGTTACGAATATCGCCGCCGCCATCCGAAACGGCTAGCTCAAACTGCTAGCAATTCAGTCTCATATCTATCAATTTATTACCGCTTTGTAGACAATTGACTACTACCCTGAAAAAGGGAAGTATAGTTATTATTATTTACAATTCCAAAAGCCGCCCAGCCAATCCACGATATCCAGCGAGCTCCATCATTTGATTACTTTGGCCTCAACAGTAAGCACGTCTTCAATATCTCACACTTGACTCGACATAAGTCTATGATTATGAATGGTCAATTGAAGACTATGTCGGAACCTTTCCGGTATTTAGACAACACAACCTGTTTCGAGTCCTTGGGAAAAGTGTTCTACGGAGCATTAAAAAAATATCTTCAAACGGATTCTCGTTTTCGTTCTTGCACTGCACAAAATGCACCTGACATTAAATTATTCAGAAAAATAAGGAAATTGTTCTTCAGGAATTAGAGGAATTGCTCCTAGAACTTCTTCGGCAGTACTTACTAGAATATTTTAGTCTAAAAATATTTCAGAACTTTATTTAAAGAATATTTTGAAACAAAACAATCTTGTTTTGAAATTATTTATGAACTAATACGTCTACTTCATGAATTTCCACAGAAACTCTTTTAGGAATTCCTTCAAAAATTTCTCCTTTAAGTCCATCGGGAAATCCACACGACATTCATTAACGAATTTATATAAAAATATCTTATGAGATTGAAATCAGAAATTCATTTGCAAATTTCTTCAAGAAAAACTGCACTGCAAAAACTGATCAACATCAACTCCTTTGGATATTCCCATAAAAATTCCGTCGCAAATTTTTCATGAAAAAGGTATTCCCGGAGCAGTTCCTTGGAGAATTCTCTAGAGAAATTTCCAGGAGAGCATTTTTGAAGAAATTACCGGAGGAACTCCTAGAGGCGCTTCCGGAGAAATTCCTGGAGGAACTTCCGGACAAATTAATGGAGGAACTTCCAGAGGAATCCCTGAAGAATTTCGGAACGAATTTCAAGAGGAACTTCCAGAGGAATTCCGGGATGAACTTCCGAACGAATTCCAGGATGAGCTTCCGGAGGAATTCCTGGAAGAACTAACGTAGAAATTCCTGGAGGAACTTTTGAAGAAATTCCTAGAGAATCTTTCGGAGGAATTTCTGGAGGAACCTTCAAAAGAACTTCCAGAGGAACTCCTGGACAAACTCCTGGAAGAACTCCTAGAAGAACTTCCGGAAGAATTCCTGGAGGAACTTCCGGAGGAATTCCTAGAGGATCTTCCGGAGGAATTCTTGGAGGAACTTCCGGAGTAATTTCTGAAGGAAATATCGGAGGAATTCCTGGAGTACCTTCCGGAAGAATTCCTGGAGGAACTTCCGGAGGAATTCCTGGAGGAACTTCCGGAGGAATTCCTGGAGGAACTTCCGGAGGAATTCCTGGAGGAACTTCCGAAGGAATTCCTGGAGGAACTTCCGGAGGAATTCCTGGAGGAACTTCCGGAGGAATTCCTGGAGGAACTTCGGAGGAATTCCTGGAGGAACTTCCGGAGGATTTCCTGGAGGAACTTCCGGAGGAATTCCTGGAGGAACTTCGAAGGAATTCCTGAAGAAACTTCCGGAAGAACTTCCGGAGGAATTTCTGGAGGAACTTCCGAAAGAATTCCTGGAGGAACTTCCGGAGGTATTCCTGGAGGAACTTTCGGAGAAATTTCTGGAAGAACTTCCGGAGGAATTTCTGGAAGAACTTCCGGAGGAATTTCTGGAAGAACTTCCGGAGGAATACCTGGAGGTACTTCCGGAGAAATTCCTGGAGGTACTTCCGGAGGAATTCCTGGAGGTACTTCCGGAGGAATTCCTGGAGGTACTTCCGGAGTAATTTCTGAAGGAACTTCCTAAGGAATTTCTGGAGGGATTTAAGAAGGAATTCCTGGAGGAACTTCCGGAGGAATTCCTGGAGGAACTTCCGGAGGAATTCCTGGAGGAACTTCCGGAGGAATTCCTGGAGGAACTTCCGGAGGAATTCCTGGAGGAACTTCCGGAGGAATTCCTGGAGGAACTTCTGGAGGAATTCCTGGAGGAACTTCCGGAAGAATTCCTGGAGGAACTTCCGGAGGAATTCCTGGAGAAACTTCCGGTGGAATTCCTGAAGGAACTTCCGGTGGAATTCCTGAAGGAACTTCCGGTGGAATTCCTGAAGGAACTTCCGGTGGAATTCCTGAAGGAACTTCCGGAGGAATTGCTGGAGGAACTTCCGGAGGAATTCTTGAAGGAACTTCCGGAGGAATTCCTGGAGGAACTTCCAGAGGAATTCCTGGATGAACTTCGGAGGAATTCCTGGAGGACCTTCGGAGGAATTCCTGGAGGAACTTCCGGAGGAATTCCCACAGAAATATCCGGAGGAATCCCTGGAGGAACTTCCGAAGGAATTCATGGAGAAACTTCCGGAGAAATTCCTGGAGGAATCCCTGGAGGAACTTCCGAAGGAATTGCTGGAGGAACTTCCGAAGGAATTCCTGGAGGAACTTCCGAAGGAATTCCTGGAGGAACTTCCGAAGGAATTCCTGGAGGAACTTCCGAAGGAATTCCTGGAGGAACTTCCGAAGGAATTCCTGGAGGAACTTCCGAAGGAATTCCTGGAGGAACTTCCGAAGGAATTCCTGGAGGAACTTCCGAAGGAATTCATGGAGGAACTTCCGAAGGAATTCCTGGAGTAACTTCCGGAGGAATTTCTGGAGGAACTTCCGAAGGAATTCCCGGAGGAACTTCCGAAGAAATTCCTGGAGGAACTTCCGAAGGAATTCCTGGAGGAACTTCCGGAGGAATTCCTGGAAGAACTTCCGGAGGAATTCCTGGAGGAATTCCTGGAGGAATTTCCGGAGGAATTCCTGGAGGAACTTTCGGAGGAATTCCTGGAGCATTAATCGTGATTGTCGCTTCTAGTGCAAGATGCAATCATCTTTTATTACTCTAAACCAATTAATCATCGGAAAACAACCGCAGTTCGCCACATTGTTGAATAGAAAACATTCACGAAGAGAAATCGATCAATGCAGTTACGCCCCTATGATTCTAAGAGCGAGATATATTCAGTGAGGTCAATCAATAAATTTATTTTAACTTTCGTACGGCATAAATTTAGGTAAACAGAAAACGATTTGACACGAAACGAAACGACACAAGGTATATTTCCATTATTAATTAAGCGCCCCTACATATAGGTATTAGTCGAATACACAAAGCGAGTGATTTTGACTCATGGCATTGCGCTACTGTATCGGTTCGTCATCCCGGAGCTTCTATGCCCATCCTATTAAAAACAATTGAAGGCAAAAATGAGAAACTCATGTTTAAAAAAAAATCCGACGAAATTGGTGCTTTATTTTTTTATTTCGATTGGATAAGTATTTGTTACAGTGAGATGGAGAGTAGTTCCTCTACTAACAAAAAAAACATGAAACAAATTATTCGAAAATCTATAATCATTCGTATTTAACGATAGTTCTATCTTTTATTTTAAGTTTCATCGAACAAGCCACGGAGCTTCAAAATCGTTATGAAGCAAAGCTTTTATAATTGGGATATAAACGGCCTACCGATCGGGTCCAGCTGCCGCTTTTCGAATCGTTCCATACTTGTTGGCTGCTTCGCACTCAAGTTCAAGGCATCGCGAGAAAAAGTGATGAATGAAACTGCACACTAGGGTGTCCAATCCAGTCCACAAATGCCAATGTTTATAAATCGTTTTTGAAAACTTTTGGTGGTGATGAAATTTGTTTTTCTATCAGCCCTCACAACTGTTGTTATTAGCTTTCATGAATTTTATTATTTGCTGACTGATGACATTCAGTTTAAATTTGATACCACGACTTCTATTATTTCTCGTATTTATGGATCGCTCTACCATCTACATGGGTATGTTGCTGATTCGATTTGGACCGACCAGTTCAACCAGCATGCGATCGAATGGGATGACATTGAATGGTATGCGATCCCGAACAGAAATGGGTAACATAATCGTAACATGTTCGTTTACATCAGCGACTGTTCTACGATTAGAATGCTGTCAGAACCTTAACATAATATGTACAACGACATTTTTTACAACTTCATTTGTAAAACAATGAAATACAATTGAGGTATGATTCCGTATACCAGCTCGGGATGCGGGCTCGTTCAATCTTAATCTCTTCGTCGACGCGCACACCTCACCAGGTTAATAGATCAGGCGTCTTTCCGCACAGCCAACGCTGGCGCTGACTTGCGGAACGAACCTATTTTCAAGATAAATACGGCAAGCCTTTTATAGCACACCGGTAGCCTTCAATGATGGAACAATCCGTTGAGTATGGCCATGCCGGTTTTTGTTGTTGTTGTTGATCAACAAAAAGTACAAACGATTAGGTTCGTTAGACAACCAATTTTGTAGAACAAATTTTGTAAATTGATAGTTTGGAAGCTTTGCTGTTTTTAGATTTTAATTGGTCAAAGGTAAAATGCTAAAGAAAAATTGTCTAGTCAAGAAATTATTATTTTTTATTCACTGTGGGTAATTCCCCAAATGTCGAACGACGATGGGTGATCAATAGTGCTCAATAATAAGCGACAGGAATTTCGGCCGTTGAACATTTGGTGATTTTTGCTATATCAAATGTTTAGTATTAGTTGTATTAAAAACATAATTTTATATGTACATGTTTTATTTTAATCTTTACTAAAGAGGCTTGCAGCCCTAGGCTGGCTCACCTCTGGATATAGGAGAACTGTTCCGTTTTCCATCTCACTGAACATATATTCATTTCATCGCAAACAAAGAAGTACAGCACCAATCTCGTCGTTTTTTCGCTTTTCATTGCTTTATTTTTGATGGAATGGAAATAGGAGCTATGGGATGAAGTGCTGAACCGTTTCCCTACATGTTTCTTGCTAGAGAGGAAAGCGCTTTTTTGTTTATTCTGTTCGTTGGCATTACATTGTCAATTTACTGGATATCCTATTCAAATAGGACATATATGTGTTTGTGAACAGTATACAACATATCCTTCGAATCCTACTTTCGCAACATTTTGCACTATTTCTCTCACCCCAGCTATGTGCATCGAAATTGAACAATTAACCATCACTACTCATTTACTCATGAATCTTAAGCACCCCTAGGCGTTTTGATCTTTATTACAGTCGACTCTATACATCTAGTAGATGGTTTGCTTGGTCCCTTCGATCTACTATACATACATATCTCGATATCTCTCTATCTTCTGGTCATATCTCGTTCAGGATTTTCTCTCCCTATGTCGATATATTCAAATTTCTAGGCTACTAGACCCATTTGGGACAACAACAAACACATCAAAAACAAGAAATGACATTTGGTTTATTGCTGTTTTTCATAGCAACGAGGTTTTTTCGATCTAGTAACCATTTCATTTTTCCTCGATCTCTCCTTATCTCGATGGTGCCTTCGGTATCGAGATGTGGAGTGCAGTACCACCTACTGTAATTTCTCATTTTCAATGAGAGATGTCACTAGATGAAACGCGAAAGATGAATGGCATGCTACAAAAATCTCAAAAATATTTGTTTCAGTGAGTCAAGAAATCGGGAAATGTGGAAAACATGCCGAAATCAAAAGTCCATATGGGAAAAAATCGGGAATTTCTTGAAAAAATACAAAAAAAAATTAAAGAAGTCACCAGGTATTCATTTCACTAATTCATGTTTAATTATTCTAGTGTAAAATATAAAAAAAGAAACATCTTCTACTATTTTAAATGTATAGACCTTTTCCGTATCGTTTGAAACTATTTGAGGAACTATCCGGTTTTGTCAACAGTAAAATGAAAATAGTTTTGAAACCAGAATTCTTTAATTTCGAGTCTATAGCTCTTTTCGGTAGTGATGATGGAAAGCAATATACCAACTAGGTTTCGAAAGGTTTCTAAGACCAAAGAAATCTCCGAGAGTCCGAATAATTAGCTAATTAGCATTTCGTTGCAGCTTGTGGATTGAAGAAGGTGCTTGATCGATATTATCTTGAAATCGCCTCGAGTTTTGTCTGGTGACATGTCGACCCTAGTCGTGTGTATCCATTTAGGTTCAATTCCAGGCATCTCAACAATCTCTTGTTAACTTCTTGATTTTATCACATGGTGCTTAGATTAATTAACAGGGTTTGGTCGTTAACCAGCATAAGAATAAAGGGAAGACTGGCATAAATAATAAAGTATGATACCGTAATAAAATCAGGATGTGAAGCAATAGTAAATAATCAAATTAATAATAATTCATTGGCCAAGGTAAAACTAGTCTCATGAACTAAAAATAGATTGAGGAAAATATTAGAGATAGGTAATAAGCAATGAAGAACATAAAGGTTATTATTATTATCTTTATTAAATAGATGTACAGTCTAAAGGCTGGTTTTCAGTTCGGAAAACATGTCCGCGGGATTTGTTACGGGTTGGGGTGCTCCGGGTCAGGGAAAATTTTCCGCCAATATGTCTTTGGGTTTACACTCCAGGATTTTGCTTCGGGTTTTGAGAATCTGCGTATCCGCGTCCGTGCTTGAGTTTAAACTTCTGGGTTTTGGTTCGGATTTCTTTACAAAAACACAAACGAGCGACAAGAGGTAAGGATAACGAGAAGAGGAAGAAGGGAGATAGTGAGAAATGAGTGAGTGACTGAGTGAGAACTAGTGAGAGTGAATGAGTGAGTGAGAATGAATGTGTGAGAATTAATGAGTGAGTGAGAATGAGTGTGTGAATGAGAGAGAGAGAGTGAGTGAGAGTGAAAGAGTGAGAGAGATTGAGCTGGCGTTCCAGCCAACTTCATCTTTACCGAACTAGGTTGTCCGGGGTAGTGTCCAGACCACATGTGGCAAGCATGTGGTCACGCATTGCGCGAAAACGTGAGCACACGAACAACACGTGTTCCGCCGTTTCCTCTAAACCTGCGCACACCAAACACTCGGGCGAGGCCGAGCAAGCCAGCTGCGTTACCTGCACTCTGATTTTGCAGCACGCTTAAACGCCAGGCACATCGAACCCCCATGGGGTGCTTGCTGTTCGCAGCTTTGCTGGAACAAATCAAACAATTGGGAGGGTTCGTGCAGCATTGTGCCTTATGTCCATCTAATCTGCAGCGTCGGCAGAGATTGCTTCTGTCAGGGCCTTTGCAGTCCCATTGCTTGTGCCCCGGTTCCAGGCATTTGAAGCAAACTTCGGGTTGCTCGTATATGCGCACAGGGCATACCGACCATCCCACCTTGACGCTCCCTAACTTGACTACCTTTGAGGCGTCCGCTGCAGATAGCCGAACCAATGCTACCTGCGTCCCTGCCGGACCTTTCCGTAGCCGAACGGCTGCGGTGGTCGTCTCCATTTCACACTGTCGCCGCAGTGCCGTGACGAGCTCTTCGACTTCAGTGATCTCGTCCAGGTCTTTAACCCTTAGATTCACCTCCGTCATGAGTGCCCTCACCTTGACCGTCTCGCCTAGGACCTCCTCCGCCAACTTCTTGTAGGCGGCGCCCTTTTGCGAGACGCCCCGCTTCAGCTCGAGTATCATCTCGCCCATTCGGGTACGTCTTATTCGACGTACGTCGGCGCCGAGTTCACCGAGCTTGACGTCACTCCTCATCGCCTTCAAAACATCCGAGTACTTAGCCTCGTCCGCCGTGATGACTAGGGCATCGCCCCTGGAGCGATTGGCGCCTACCCTAGACTTCTTGCTACCCTCATTCGCCTGGGCCTTCTTTTCGGCCCTTGACGTCTTCGGTTTCCTCTTGTTCTTGACCAGGGTCCAGGAGGCGTCATCCCCCTGTCTTTCCTGAGTGGACGGACCTTTCCAGGTCCTTCCTCCCCCGGTTTTGGAGGTACCTGACCGGGGTTCAGCTTCCCAGCCCCACTACCCTTGTTCGGGGTAGTAACCCTCCGCGTTTTGGAGCGGCCCCAGGAAGCTCATCCCCTGGAGACTGTTTCCCCCTTTTTGTGTCTGCTCCGTTGGAGCAGTCACCCCCGACGTACCCGCAAATACTTGAGCCTCAGTCTGGGTAGACTTTGGCACCACCATCTTCGCTGGCACGCCTTCGGTCGATTCGACCTTGCCCGAGTCCGCGAATCCTTGGGCCTCAGTCTGGGTAGACCTCGACTCCACCGATTTCACGGGTTTACACTTGGCCGTCCCGACCGCCCTCTCCAGCTTGGCGTCCAGCATCGACTTTCGAAGTTTCTGCAAGCTCCTCTTGAGGTCTTTGCTGATATTATGCTTCGATGACGCAAAGTCGATGATGGCGTCCAGCTGTTCCGTCGCCACCTCGAAAGTCGAAAGCCCATCGCGTTTGCGGTTCATCGCCTCCACAAGCCATGGGCCGTCAATAACCCTACCGGTGTTTTTATAGCCGAGAGGAAGGTTGAGTGACCCACGCTGGCGCTGCGCACTGAGCTGCCGACTATTGCCTCTGGCCTCTAGGCGGAGACCTGAACAACCCACCTCTTGCGAAGGGGTTGTCGCCTTCACTACTACCACTAATTGAAGAATTGACTTGGTTTTCCATTTTGGTCCCACGAGTTGCTCAGGGAAAGAGGTCCACCACGCCAGAGCCATGCATGACGCGGTAAGGGACAATTACTGTGGAGGTGCCCAGGTACCCCACAGGCTCCGTTAAAGGCCTAGCTTATTATTTCACCCCCTGGCCATGCATCCCTCGGCACGGGTCGCTTGACGCCTTGGGATTAGGGGTTAGGGACGATGGTCCCGGTCTAACTCGCAGTGGCCATGGGGAGGGGTCGTCAAGCCCTTGGACAAAGTCCCTGCTGCCCCCTAGAGTGAATAAGAGTGAGTGAGTGAGAATGAGTGAGTGAGAGTGAATAAGTGAGTGAGTGAACGATTGATTGAGTGAAAGTGAGTGAGTGAGCCAGAGTTAGTAAGTGTGAGTGAGTGGGTGAGAGTGAGTGGGTGAGAGTGAGTGAGTAAGTGAGAGTGAGTAAGTGAGAGAGAGAGTGGGTGAGAGTGAATAAGTGAGAGAGAGGTGGTTGCCTCACTACTCATTGTTTTTCACATCTCGTCCAAACTTCTCAATTTTCATTGATCACTTTTCACTTCCCACTTCTTACTACTCGATTCTCTCTTTCCACTTCTCATTCTCAATTTCCACTGCTCACTTCTCACTTTTAATTTCTATACTTCTCACAACCCAATTTTCATTTTTCATTTTTTTTTCATTTTTCACTTCTTATTAGTCACTTTTCACTTTTCTTTTCTTACTGCTTATAACTCACTTAACACTTTTCTCTACTTATTTTTCCCTTCTCGCATCTCATTCTCACTACTCACTCCACTACTTATTTCTCACTTCTCACTACTCAACTCTTACTTCTTACTTCTAATTTTACACGTCTTACTTCTTATTCTCATTGCTCACTTCTCACTACTCATTGCTCACTGCTCACTTCTCATTTTTCCGTGCTCGTTTCTCATTACTCAGTTTTCTCTTCACACTTCTCACCTTTCTCACTTTTCACTACCCACTTCACAAGGCTCTTTTCATAATAAATTTCCGTCAGAGATTACGCATTTCCCGTGCGGAATAAATTCAAACCGTATTGTATTGCCCGTTGCATCAATTTTTAGACTCTGGTGCAACTTCGTTTTACTTCAAATTTTTAGCGTGCACACCAATACATTCAAATTATCTTCGTAATTGTTTTTTGTTGTTGTTATTTATCGAACACACATGTTTTTGTTTACTCAAATAAACAATAAACAGTGTCAATTCATTTGTGTGTGTGTGACACGGGAAAAAATATTCACGCAAATAACTTTCGCGCAGGGGTCTAATGTGTAATGGCGGAATCTGCGCAATATCCCCCCCGCTCTCATTCAAATTACATAGGAGACCAAATCCTGGGACACGTTTTTCGAGCTGTAAATCAGCGCTGGCTCATCTCTGAAACATGAATGTTTCGGAGAAGATGGATGCCAGAATGTTTATTCGCTCAACGGATTCTTCAATTTATTTAAGGTTAACTCTAGAGCAACAGAGACTTTGATGAAAAGATGAAAATGCCTGGCTTAACCCTTAACGCGAATTCGAAAATAGAATTTCGGTGACCACCTTGTAACAATTGTCGATTAACGGGATTTTTTAGCAAAACAGTTTAAGAAGAGTGCTTGAACCTTCAAAGACCTTCAAAGTCGTACGATGTAGAAATAAATGAAAATTCTTTGTCTGCCTTAGATGACTGTTAGGTTTTCATTAGATTTCATTTTCGAGTTTATATAATGGAATCATTCAGTCTATTTCTTTTGGTTGGGTCCACAAGAAATAAATTTCTTGATTTTATTTTCGATTTCGGCGCCTCCAACAGTTAGGCGCTGTGTAGAACGAATCTGGGTCTTAACAATTGAACTGGGGAAAAAATTGCTGCAGATGTCTATTTGAATGAGTAATGCGTCTTAACTCAGAATTCTGGATTGTATTCAACGAAACTTGAGAAAGTATGCTAGGTTTCAAACTATTTCGAAATCAAATAACTTTTGTTTTGTTTGTTTGTTTGTTTGTACGTGACACATAAATAAATATATTTGGCCTGAATATTCTAACAATGCGTCTTTCGGCTGAATTTCATGAAGTTTGATCAACCCTACTGACAATAGCAGAACAGAACATGCTAAAGCCATCATCTCCTCAATAAAGTGTAGCTTAGTTATTTTTGGATTTGGTACAAGCGCAAGCAAACGTTCATAAAATTGCGATAACAAAAATTGATATTTATATATATATAAAAATGAAATGGTCTGTGTTCGTATCCGCATAACTCGAAAATTGCTGGATGGATTTTATTAATTTCTTCAGCAGATATGTTCGTTATCGTTTCCGACGGGTTTATATCATATATCCCCTTGGGAAAATCACGGGTAGGGTTGAGTAAATCGTGAAAAATTAAAATAATGATTTGAATGGAAATTTTGCATGGGCAGCTCACAACGCACATTTTCGCCTACTATGCAGGACAACGTCTGCCGGGTCGACTAGTTGGTTATAAAATTCGATACAAAAATGGTAGACTTTAGCAGATATGTTGATATTGCCGATTTAAATAAAACTTTAAGATGCTTCTCAATCCCTCTAATAAACGAATCTAATGCTTTTTCGCGAAAATATTCGGTGCAACATTCTTTTTCAAATAATCGTCAGTTGGAATTTACACGATAATAGGAGATAGCAATTCATTAACTCTGCTTCACTAGCTACTGAGGATCTCCGTCGGGATCTTCTTTGCGGTAGTGAGCTTAGAATCTCTTTTATCTCTATAGTAAATATAGTCTTGAGGTCTTTCGCCAAATGGTTGGAGATAATCAGGCGCTTTTCCTTACTCATAAAACTGTTTGACTGGTGAGTTGATTCGGTGCAATCGATTCGGCCTTCGGGTCGGGAACTCCATTGCCGTAGACGGAACGGATTGTTTTTTTCCGGTGCACATTTTTTTCGAGGAACTGCCGTTTGACCTGGCCGAAAATGCCGCTTGGTCGAACAAGTCATATGGCCGAAAATGTCGTGTGAAGTAATTAATGATAGTTGAGAAGTGTTCCTTTCTACCAAACGATTTTTACGGATAAACGATAGTTTCGGTCAATTACCTATTACCTATTTTTCATCCAAATTTGTTTGGCCATATGACCTGTGCGGCCAAATGATATTTTCGGCTCTTTGCCCATTTCGATCGAATGTATTTCGGCCTGATGTATATTGGTCAAATTTATTGATCGGGTAAATGGAATATTTGGACAAATAACTTTCGGCGAAATGGCTTTCAGCAATCGGTCCATCCTAGTTTTTTTTTCTGTGTGGTATTTAAGCCTCTGAAAACCGATCGAGTTGTCTCAGTTTCCTAATCGCTCGCTTTGATTGTCTGGCTCTTTAAACCACGGTTCAAACCGAAGAGTTTAACCAGATGTAGCCTCTGTATTGCTGTCACCCTCCTATGGTGGTATGTTTTCGTATCGATTATGGTGTCTGTCGTCTACTCGGGTGTTAGAAAATTCCTTCGGTAGCTCCGTAGCTAACTCGCTTGTTTTTGGAAAATCTACTCAAATGTATTGCTTCTATTTTTCTGGGAATTCCATTATTTTGCCTTTTATTTTTAGTTATTGTTGTTTTTCAACGTCATATATTTTGTGGCAATAGCGTTAGAGCATTATCGATGTCACAATCAGTGGTGCAATTTATCAACAATGCCTGCTGAGTGTGATTCTTTTGTTTTGTATTTTCTCTGCTCCTCTTTGCCTATGACGGTGCCTTTCAGTCAGAACGACAAAGCAAGAGTAGCTTAGCAAACTCAGTTTTGCCAACAGCGGGCTGAAGCTGATGATCAGTTGGCACAAATTTCCTGTCACTGTCTTTCAAGTGATAATATTCACCCATGCATTTATATAGGGCCGTCGCATTCACACAGCAGCGAGCGAACTGAATAGACTGTCAGTGCGGGCTGCGTGTGCAATGAGAAGAGGGGTCTTTTGTTTACTTTATCTTTGATTGTTGCTGCTAACCATTTTCAGTTTTCACTGCTAGGAAGTGAGTGTGAAGAGGCAATGGTATCAATATCCATCAAATTTCAGTCACTGAGATTGAGAATTCGCACCACTGGTCACAATACACACTTTTTGTCGTTGCTCTGCTCATAGTCACGAACAAAGCAAGCGTCAGGAAAAAATGCATACATTAGGTTCGCGCGAATGTGGTGTTTTTGGTAGGCCCAATTACACTGTTTTTTTTACTCGTGATGTGAGAATTTCCATTCCTCGCTCCAAATCACGATAGCCACACTTTTTTCCATTCTGATTTTTTTTAAGTGACCGTAGTTGCTACTCTGTGATCGACCAGAACAATCGCCATTGCACAGGGAACCAATGGATGGAGGCATGAGATTTGCTCTACAATCTCAATGTGCACCGTCCGAAAGCTCTAGTATTTTGGATGGTCGATAACGGCGCTGGCCACGACCTCACGGTCATCGGGGATGGGAAGGAATTGCCCACTGCATGCCGAGAACACATCTGCACTCGCCACGAGTTCATGCGGAATTTTATTGGAATCTGGGTTAGGTTTTATGGCAGAGGTTCGTCTTGGTTAACGGGTTGCCAATGTGATAGTAATGAAAGAGTGGTATTATTCTAATTGGATGCCGAAACGAGCTTTTTCGCTCATTTCTAATTCTAACAGTAACCTGCTAGAACTAATCAAGCTGTAGGTATAGGAATAGAAGATGGAAACGGTATGAAAGCCCATGTTCAATTCTAGCGATTGCTAGAACATGAGACATATATGAAAGATACAACGTAGGAGGAATGGAACGGGTCTGGGATTGAACCCACGATCTCCTGCATATGAAGCAGAAGCGGTAGCCATATGACCACCAAGCCCGTTTAGCCACACTTTTTCCTTTCCTTATAAATTTTGTATCTAGATACCTATCTGTCAAAATCTACCTTGACAGGTTTAAACGTCTTATACAGCGTTTGCGTTCGTTTTTGCCAGACTTGTGTAGTTTATCGTCGCGATTTTGAGGCTCGTTGTTCTTGGGCAAGGAAATTGAGGTTCGCATGGAACAGCTGGCCATTTTTTCGTCATTGTTGCGGCCTCTTGCGTATGTTTTCCTGCCGATCAAACATTCCTAAACGTTTATCAAACACGTCCTAACGTTGGCGACAGTTGATTTTGCCACATTTATCAATCAGTGCTCTTCTTCTTCTTCTTATTGGCATTACATTCCCCACTGGGATATTGCTGCCTCGCTGCTTAGTATTCATTAAGCACTTCCACATTTGTTAACTACGAGGCTCCTAAGCCAAGTTTCGCCATTTTCGCATTCGTATATCATGTGGGTAACACGATGATATTTTTATGCCCAGGGAAGCCGAAAAAAACCCGACCCGAATATTTCCTAAACCGGACCGGAAATCGAACCAAACCAACTTCATATCGCACAGCTAAGGAAGGTCCTTCAAAGGACAAAAAAGTATCATATTATTATTGAAATTTGCCATTTAATTAACCATGGGCAATTTAAAAATAGTAAATTTAGGAAAATGCGATGGGTTTTTTAAAATATTTTTTTCATAAATTTTTTTAGTTGTTTTATAATTATGCTAGTTTGAAAATACAACTAAAAGGATTCATAGCAAACATGATATTTCTCAACAAAAAAAAAAGATTCGTCCCAATGTGCCGAATTTGTTTTGATTGCACCTGTTTCAGGTTGCGATAAGTTTGTTTTCATGACTATCAAAATGGTCAGTGCAATTGTACCATGCCCTAGACCAAATATACTCTATTACCAATATAGTCCACTCTGGCTGATTTGACAAGACAACGCAGTAGCGCCGCGGTGTCACAAAAGGCAAGCAATGTATTGAAGAGACATTCCGAGGGGTGCTTAAACTTATGATTCAATATGCAGTACATCATTTCGAAATAATATGCTAAAAATAATCCCATGTCCCCATTTTGATGTCTGAGTTCAAAAATAAAATTTTGAAAATGTAATTCAAGTTTTCAAAAATTGTAAAAATGGTGTAATTTTTGCAATTATCGCACCCCTTGGGTATCGTTTTCAGGCGTTAGTTACCTTTTGTGACGCAAGATGGTGTGAATGTGCTGTCTCTTGCCTAATATATGGGGATTCACGAAGTGAACTATATTGTTAATATACTATATTTGCCTAGACCAAAGATTTACAAGAGGTTTTTGATAAAACGAGTAGGTACCTATATAAAATACAAATAAATTCTGGCGAGATCAGTGTTCATCGGCAAGACGCACCTACGTGTGTTGAACATGGTACAGAGGCGATGCAAAAAGCCCTCCATATGACCATTACTGAAGGATGAACAGAAAAATCTTGACAACAATTTTCTAAAATTTTAACCTTAAATACTTGAAATGCAAACCGTACAAGTATAATCAGTGTCTCTTCCTTCAATCATTGTCGCTGTAGCCGTTACCCAAATTATATGGTGCAAAAGAAACGCACTCGTGTCTAAAACTTGTAATAGGACTGCAACTTATTCTAGTCGTGATGTAGCACGATAACGAAACGAGAGGCACATATCGACGCACATTCTTCCTTATCTACCGTAAGATACAGCTAATCAATTTACAGCTGCAATTGATTGTTTTCTAGGACCATTCAATGAAGCGTGCAAATCAGTCACTCCCGGCACACTCTAGTATTTATTAGTCTACCCTCGACGACACAGCGTTCAAAAGCCACTTCCCCGAAGTGGCGCGACAACGGCGGTCAATCACATTCAACATGGGAAAATCGTTAGCGGTTGTTCTCATCGGCACAATATTGCTGCTGGCAGGTAAGAGCGTGACGCGACGTTAACTGAGTTTGACTACACAGAGATTCTTCCACAGCATCCCCGGCACGGAGTCAAACGACAATCGGGGCCACCGTTGTGCTCGACCCTCAAGATATATCCATACTGGTGCGGGAAACCAAAGAAATTTTGGTTCGCTTCCGCGGATCGCTCACGCAAAATGTGCAGTTCAACTTCTCCAACGAACACTCGGAATTCGTCGTGGTGAAACCGTCACAGATCTCAGTTGATGCTCCGGCGAACGGGTTCATCGATAAAGCCTATCCGGTTGATCTGGAAGCTCTTTCGCCCGGACAGTTCGATCTGGTAGGAAAAATCATCCCGACAGGCCTTCTCGATGACGCGCAAGCCTTCATCCGAGTTACGATCGCCAACAATACCGCCATCATTTACGTGTCGATTGTGATCGGCTGGATCTACTTTGTGGCATGGACGATATCGTTCTGGCCACAGATGATCATCAACTTCAGGCGGAAGAGTGTCGTCGGTTTGTCGTTCGACTTTTTGGCGCTGAACCTGCTGGGACACACGCTGTATGCAATCTTCAATTGTTCACTGTTTTGGAACGATCATATCGAGCAGGAGTATTTCAACCGGAACCCCCGCGGATTGAATCCGGTCATTGCAAACGACGTGGCATTCTCGCTGCATGCTTCTCTGGCAACATTACTGACGGTGGTGCAATGCTTTATCTATGAGGTGAGTGTGGCCAAAGGGTTCCTTTGGAGTTGGGATTAATGCGTTGACCATATTGCAGAGAGGGGAACAAAGAGTGTCGTACACGGCCCAGGGTATCCTTGGAATTTTCGCGACGATTATCGTGGTCTCGGGAGTTTTGGTCGGTACCGAGACGTGGCACTGGCTGGACTTCTTGTATGCACTCAGCTATATTAAGCTAGCTATTACCTTGATCAAATACGTACCGCAAGCGGTACTGAATTTCAGGAGAAAGAGCACGGTGGGATGGAGTATCGAGAATATTCTGCTCGACTTTACCGGCGGTATGCTGAGCATGCTGCAAATGTTGCTCAATGCGTATAACTACGGTAAGACATGAACTTATCGTATTTGAACTAAGAAGAACTTAAATCTTTAATTCTGTTTAGATGATTGGGCTTCGATATTTGGGGATCCTACCAAGTTTGGATTGGGACTGTTTTCCGTACTATTCGACATTGTCTTTATTGTGCAACACTATGTGTTGTATAGGTAAGTATTTGCAACCGTGCCAGTTTCTAACACTGAATGTTATCCGAGAACCAAATCAAAGCGTAATTAACATCATATCTTCCATTCAATCTACACAGACGGCCCAAGAAAACCATTGATACAGTAGAATCTAACCTTGAAACACTACTCAAATCACCGCATCTCCACACGGCCACCAGTACTGACACGGATTAACAACATAACTAACCTCCAAAAACAGTTTACACATGCGTTTCTCATCAAACAAACAAAAAACAATAACACAAACACAGAGTCTACCTCAAACGCAATCTGCCACAAAGGCTCTGATTGTGATTATAGTACGTGATTTCATGCGAATTTTCCTGATTCATAACATTCCCAAACAGAGAACGATCGGAGCCGAAAACTTTGGAGGAGGAATCAAGCAATAGCGGCGCGACCACCATTCCTGGTAGCAAAACGAGCTTACCGTAAACTGGAGTGACTAGGCCATAGGTGGATGTGTGAAATGAATTGAATGAATCAGTGAGTGCGTGAGTGGCGTGAGTGCGTATGGACCAACTACTTAAGCATGCGTTATAAAGTGCAACTTAGTATACGTAAAATGTAGCGAAAGCAAATTCCAGACTGAGATTTGCTCTCTGAGGTGAATTTTGGTTATATTTTTCCCAACAGCGTATTTATGGCGGCGTTAGTCTGAGTTCGTGCGTAGCCTGAGTGGAACCGGTGGGAAGAATCATCAGATCGTATTCAAGGAGAAGCTATTTTTAAGCATTTTTTTGAGCACGATATCGTTTTCATCACGTTTATGTTTTTTTATACTAGATTATGGCAAATAAATTATATCATATTATTGTTAAGGTCGTTTTTCTCAAGTATTTATTATATTTTTCGGGGAAGAATGAATATCCGAGATATGAGAACTTTTTAAAGAGTAAAAAAATAGTGAAAGAAAGTCACGTCTACATCTTGTCTATTTCTTCTTATCAGGAGTATCATGATAAGAAAATTATTTTGAGCTTTTTAGTGGAATGTTTTCACCTGTCATAAGACGAGTTTATACAATCCCATTGAATTCCACCACTTAGTTGTATCTTGACAGATACGTATTTCGACCTCAACAGTAAGGCCGTCTTCAGTGTCTCGTACTTGTCAAGTCGAGTCAAGTACGAGACACTGAAGACGGCCTTAGATGCGCAACTACAATGCCATACCATACCGATTTCCGATCTGGTCCAGAAAATTTTCGATTTGGAAATTTTCTTGACTTCCCTGGGCATAATATAATAATCGGTTTGGCCTCATGATGTATGATAACACGATCACCGTCTTCGACCAGAGTACAGTGGTCCCAGAGCCGAATCTAGCAAGACAAAAATATTTGCGCCCAAACTTTTATTTTTGGTCTTAAGTCGAAATACGTATCTGTCAAGGTACAATTAAGTGGTGGAATTAAATGGAATTAAAATCGAATTGTACGTCTTATGACAAGCTATTGTTGTTTTTTTTCATGTTTTTCTCATCTTAGGCAGGACATTGTATTAATGCAAATTACGTATCTGATTTAGTTTTTTTTAATTCAGTTATTTTGTTACGTAATGGTTCTAAACTACCCTCCCCCTGTGTCACAATAAGTAACCGTTGCGCAACCGCCCCCCTCCCAGTGCTACGTAATTTGTGCACGAAGGCTAACCAGGGTTAATTGCAACAAAATTGCAGATTTCTCTACGAAATAAATATTTTTTTTAACGAAAAAACATAAAAATCAAATGATAGCAAACGACCGCCGCTTATTTTGCGTTTGACCGAACACAGTTAAGTATGCTCGTCTGCGGTGCAACCGTTTCCGAGATTCCGACAGAAAGAAATGAATGACAGCTCTGAACTCCAATGGAATTGCTCTATAGATATTGTTCTTACTATGCTTGGAAAGTAATTATAGACTGTATAACATTTCACGGAATAATATTTGGCAGAATGTAGCTTTTGCAGAATGCAATAAAATTGCAATTTCACTACGATGGCCCATTCTCACCCCCGTATATAGCAAGGAAAGGAGAAACCCCCTTCTGAAACATAACGCGTTTGTCGGTGAAATGGCACATTCCGTGAAATATCAAACCTCGGAAAAAAAAATCAGCGAAAAGGTAAAAAACATGGGTGGGATGCTATTACTTGCGCTATGAAATTTTGCGAAATGTACTTTTTTTTGTTGCGAAAAACATTTGGCGGAACGCCCTATTTTGCGTTATATATCACTTCGCAGAATGACGCTCCCTGATAAGAGTTGTATACAAAAGTGAGCGATTCCAAGCAACAGCATCAAAATTTAAGAAAATTTTTAATTCATGATTTTCTATTGAGTTGAAACTTTGCACAGTTTTTCAATTTCATCTAAATCGTCATTTTTCGATATCAAATCTTCATATTGAGTCACGACTAACTTTTCAAAAGGGTGTATGTGAAAATGGTTCAAAAATAATTAAAAGCTGCACAGCAAAAATAGAATGTTCGATTGCTATGATTTTTTCAGCAAAGTTAGACAACTAAATGGTGATTCTTAAGAAAATATACAAAGCAAAAAAAAAATTTTTTTTGCTTCTAAAAATATCATTTTGTCACAAAAACTCAAATATCTCAAAACCCTATCTTTTTACAAACGTAATTTTTTAGGGAAAACGGTCCATTATATTAGCTATCTACCATAAAATTTGGTGATGGTAAACTAATAAACAAAAAAGTTATGACATTTCAAACATTTCACAATTTTCACATATAGTAAACAAAAAAAATTTCCGTGTATTTTTTTTCAAGAATCGCAGTTTGATGCTGATTTTATTGTTAAGGGCCTTGCGTGAGTTAAACAAGTTGTTTGTACGATATTCTATATATATGTATTCATCGATATTATGTATATTATATGTATAAATATTATATGTATAAATAAATAAAATGAATTAATATTATCCTAAGTATTAAATTAAATGTGGCAGTTACACAATGTTGTTATAGAAACTCTAAGAGTTTTGGGTTTGAATTTTGGTATGGGTTATGATATCATGAAAACAGTTTATTAATACTTATTTTTATTTATTTTTATTCAATTTTTTAAAATATCGAACACTTTTGAATTATTATCAGCACAGTTTGAGTATAGTTTTGCTTTAATTTTATTTTCCGACAATGGAATGAAACAGTGAAATTTTGGGTTCCTTGGATCGTTTTCGCGTTATTAAATTGCTCGCTGAGCTCTGAAGCCTTTTATTTCGTACTCTTCAGTAGTAGTAAAACAAAATGATAATTTGGTTAAATCTTTTTCTTTTCTACGATTTGCCCAATCAAAAAGTTCTTTCGCAGTTTTAATTGGATGCTCACGTTCTTTGGCTAAACTTGCTCTTGTGGCCATGCGCTTTATTGTTCCTCCAATAGCATCACAAGGACCTTTGCCATGTGATGTAGCAAAAATGCCATTCTGCATCAATTCCGTACATTGATTTAAATTGACATAGGCTCGAAAAATTCTTACGATTTTTGTACTGCGACGCTGCTCCATCAGACATGAAATATATCTTTTGACTTCTTTATGCTTATCAACGCGTAAAGTTAATCATTTTTTCAATGAACAAGTTTACGGATACTGAATCGTGTCTTAAATCTTCGGAAATTATAATAAAACTTAAGTGTTCAATTTGCGTACTTCCATTAAAATAAATAACGAATGGATGAATTGTAGCTTGTTGTACGTTCCAGTGATGGGACTGCACTTCATCTTGCAATACAAAGCTGTAATTTTCAGAAAAATCACCAATGACTAAAAATTCACCATTTTGTAATGTATTTTCGTATTTTTAAAAAGCTGGATTGTTCTGTTTTAATGAAATCGTGAGGGATTAAACTTTCTAATTTCAAGCAAAAATATGACACAAACTCATCTACAGGTTTTACAATAGTTTCTATGTCGCACCTATCCGTGGTCACCCATTGCTCAAATGATAACTGATCAATATATTTTTCTTCAAACTCAGCGAATAAAGTATTTTCCAATGATGAAGAATCTGGACAATCCGAACAAGATCGTAGATAGCAATTTGATGTTGTATTTTCACACAAAAGACTACCAGTTAACATTTTAATATCCTTTGTTAAATTGATTCTTTTCAAACTATGTAAAATAAGATTAATATTCTCATGGGTTGTGCACACACACATTATGTGTTCCTGAATTGGAAAGAAGCTTACATTGCCTTGGCCGAAGGCTTGCAAATGAGGAAAAACCTATTTTAATATTATCGTGAATTTCATTGAAGCGTGTGTACGCTTCTTTCAAAGTCGTCATCATTAATCGTTTTTGGATTGCTTGACGCTTTCCATCTTTTTTACTGATACATAATCTTTTGACCAGGCATAGCTCGACTTACTTCATCATCTTCAAAATATTGAACTACTATTTCTTTTGTCTCATCTGTTAATGCAGTACTAGACCTAGTATTTTTGGTTGAAAGACAGTTATTCTTCAATTGTTTTGCCTCTTTTACTGTATTTCTATTGGTTTTGAACTCATCAATGGCATCCTGAATAGACCACGAACTTGGCAGCATCGACAAAATCAATAATTTTTCTTTCCTTGTCGTGGCTGCATTCGAGAACCTTTCCTTCATATTTATAATTACCTCATCGTAGTCTGTATTTTCCACATCATCAGGTCCCTAATTTGAAGAGGTTTCTTCGTACAGCTTCGTTTATTTCACGGTATTTTTCTCCGGGTAATAAACGTAGTCCATCTTACTCCATTTAATCGGAGTCACTTTTATCCCAGCTATGCCCTCGTTAAAGCGTTCGATGTTGACCTTTTGGATACACTCATCTTCCGATTGATTTGTTGAAACAGATTTCGCTGATGGTACGGCGACTGATCGAGCGTCTGTCCACCAA
Organism: Armigeres subalbatus; assembly: GCF_024139115.2. Lineage (NCBI taxonomy): Eukaryota > Metazoa > Arthropoda > Insecta > Diptera > Culicidae > Armigeres > Armigeres subalbatus. The sequence goes on along the minus strand of NC_085139.1, from coordinate 52,357,148 downwards.
GGAGGTGCGGCTCCAACAGCGTCTGTTCTGGCATCCAGCGGCTGAGTATGAAATGCTATTCCCCGGAAGCTATACCTAAGATGGCAGCCCCATCCCGGTGGATAGGGAACCTTGGGCCAACAACCTACTGTTTCCGAAACATCAATTTGTTCGAGAATCCGATAATGAAAGAATACGGACTGATTTTACGGCGACGACTCTTAGCGCGAAACAACGGACACGAATAGGAACATGGAACGTTTTAACACTAGCCCAGCAGGGTAAATTGGCACAACTTGCCAATGAGGCACGCCGCATGAAGCTTGAGATCCTGGGACTGAGTGAAGTCCGTTGGCCAAACTTTGGAGAACACAGAACGCCGTCGGGACAAGTTCTGCTATACTCTGGTTTACGAGGTGAACACGCTCCCCGGCAACGCGGAGTTGGCTTCCTACTAAGCGCTCAGGCACACTCTGCGCTTATGAAGTGGGAACCTATAAGTGAAAGGATAATCGTTTCCAGATTTAGAACACGGGTCCGAAACCTTACTATAATCCAATGTTATGCGCCAACCGATGCTGCCGATCTGCAAGACAAAGAGAACTTTTACAGTCAACTCAATGCCGTCGTAGATAGAATTCCGAAGGGTGATATCAAGATCTGTTTGGGCGACTTCAATGCGAAAATCGGATCCGACAACTCGAACCATGAGCGCATTATGGGACGTCATGGTCTCGGATAAATGAGCGAAAACGGTGAACTGTTCGCAGAATTTTGTGGTAATAACGACATGGTGTTCAGGGGATCGCTCTTCCCTCATCGACCGGTTCACAAGGTTCATCAAATCGACCACATCTGCATCAGCCGAAAATGGAAACGGAGCCTTCTTGATGTACGGAATAAACGTAGTGCCGATATCGCGTCTGATCATCACCTCCTCATCGGCGAAATACGCCTGCGCATTGCGCGGATACGTCGGCAGGAGGAAAGAGTTGGACGACGATTCAACACACGCCGACTGGAAGATGCCACGGTGAAACGGTCCGTCGTTGAAGAACTGGAGACGCGTGCTGCAGATATTCCGGAAGGTGGCAGCGTGGAAGACCAATGGACCGCCATCAAGAATGCCTTCATCGCCACCAGCGAGAACAATCTGGGCGAACTACGCACCCAGAGAAAACAATGGATCACCGATGAGACCTGGAGGAAGATAGAGGAGCGAAGAGAAGCCAAAGCCGCGATAGAGCGATCAAAAACCAGAGGAGCCAAAGTTCTAGCCCGCCAACGATACGCGGCTCTTGAGAAGGAAGTAAAACGCTCATGTCGACGGGACAAGCGAGCGTGGGCAGACTCTCTGGCCGACGAAGGAGAGAGCCGCCGCAACCGGGGACATTCGCCTCCTCTACGATATCTCACGACGCTTAAGCGGGGCGAAGATGAATGCAACGATGCCTGTGAAAGACGCGAATGATCAGTTATTGACCGACCCAACTGACCAGCTGAAACGCTGGTTCGAGCACTTCGAACAACTTTTCAAGTGCCAGCCAGGCCATCACCACCTCGGCATGATCTGCCTAGGATCCGACGTATAACACGCGTCAATACCGAAGCTCCATCACTGCTAGAGATTCAAACAGCCATCCAAAGCATGAAATCGAATAAAGCCCCAGGGGTCGACCGCATATCAGCCGAGATGCTCAAAGCTGACCCCATGACATCCGCTCAACTACTGCATCGTTTATTTCATAATATCTGGGACACCGCAACTTTCCCGGTCGACTGGATGCAAGGTATCTTAGTAAAGGTGCCGAAAAAGGGTGACCTGACTGTATGCGATAACTGGCGAGGCATTATGTTGCTGTGTACCGTTCTCAAAGTTCTGTGCAAAATTATCCTAGCCCGGATTCAGGAGAAGATCGATGCGACTCTCCGGTGGCAGCAAGCCGGATTCCGTGCCGGAAGATCCTGTGTGGACCATATTGTCACGCTCCGCATCATTCTGGAGCAGGTCAACGAATTCCAAGAGTCCCTTTACTTGGTATTCATTGACTACGAAAAAGCTTTCGACCGTCTCAATCACGAGAATATGTGGGGCGCCCTGAGACGCAAGGGAGTTCCTGAGAAAATCATCGGCCTCATCGAAGCACAGTACGAGGCCTTTTCGTGTAGAGTGCTGCACAATGGGGTCCTGTCCGACCCTATCCGGGTCGTAGCTGGTGTGAGGCAAGGATGTATCCTATCACCGTTACTGTTCCTCATCGTAATCGATGAGATTCTGGTAGGTGCGATTGACCGTGAACCAAACCGCGGGCTGTTATGGCAGCCTATAACCATGGAGCATCTAAACGACTTCGAATTGGCTGATGACGTTGCACTCCTCGCGCAACGGCGCTTTGATATGCAGAGAGTAAGCTCAACGACCTTGCCGAGCGCTCCTCTTCGGCAGGTTTAGTCATCAACGTCAACAAAACCAAATCGTTGGATGTAAACACGGCGACTCCTTCCAGTTTCACAGTAGCCGGGCAACCAGTGGAGAATGTTGAAAGCTTCCAATATCTTGGTAGCCAAATGGCGTCGGACGGCGGTACCAAGATCGACATAGGCGCACGGATCAAGAAAGCAAGGGCTGCCTTTGCGAGTTTAAGAAATATCTGGAAAAACATGCAGATAAGTGAACGCACCAAAATACGAATTTTCAACTCTAACGTGAAATCTGTGCTGTTATACGCTAGCGAAACATGGTGTGTATCAGTGGAGAACACTCAACGGCTGCAGGTGTTCATTAACAGATGCCTGCGGTATATAATTCGGGCCTGCATCTTAAACAATGAGCTCCATCGTCGTTGTCACCAGAGGCCGACAGCAACAAAAAAAAGGGATCGGAAGTGGGGCTGGGTCGGCCACACTCTACGTAGGGGCGGAAACGAAATCTGTAAACAAGCATTAGACTGGAACCCAGCGGGACATCGCAGCAGAGGCAGACCCAGAGGCTCATGGCGGCGAAGCCTCAATAAAGAAATAAAAGAAGTCGACCGAAAAACCTGGCAACAGGTTAAAGCGATAGCCGGGCAACGCTCAGGATGGAGATCTTTCAAGTCGGCCCTTTGCACCACCGGAGGTGTACAGGATCCGTAAGTAAGTAAGTAAGTACGGTGGCAAGGCTCTCAGCACTTAATACTTCTGGTAATTCCTCAGTTGTTGTCGATACATCTGGCAATTCCTCAGTTGCTGTCGTTTTCGAACTTCCTGCGCTCTGCTCAACCGATGATATACAGATTGCTCTTTTGTCAACGTTTAGACGGCAGGACGTGCAAATGCGTAAATTTGTATTCAATGTGGACATTGGAGCATAACCAGTCGCTTTCAGTTTATCTATGGTGCTTTCGGTGAGATTTCGTAACTCTTTTGAACACTTTTTTCCATCAAACGGCCTACAACAGTTGAGAAAGCGGCTACTCATGTTGTTCGTAATATTTCAATAAACAAAATCACTTTTAAGTTTTTACTGACTAGTTTGGTGTCATTTGCTTGACTGAAGAAAAAAATACTATAAGATCTTTAACAACCTTAGTAGTAGTAATTTTTTGCTTTTTCGTGAGCATTGTCATGGTATGTACCTATCATGCATTTGTTGTTGTTGAAGATACCCGTTTCCTCCCGATCATAAAGTCTATTCTCTAAGAGGTATATTTTTGCAGGTAAACTATAGACGTACACGTGTATATAAATCTTTGATTTTGCAGCTTTTGTCTTAAAAATAACATTTCTGATATGTTTCTATCAACGTTATTATCAACAGGTTTCAACACTATTAAAAGAATTTTCGCCAGTCACGTGCAATGAAAATTATGACACTATCAATACTTTTGATCACAACACTGGATCGTGTCTAAGTTTCTTATAGATGCTATGAATAATTAAATCAAAATATCATGAAAACAACTTGTTTAAATCACGTCCCTTAACAATAAAATCTGCATCAAACTGCAATTCTCGAAATAACTTACACAGAAAAAAGATTTTTTTACTAAATGTGAAAATTGTGAAATGTTTGAAATGTCATAACTTTTTTGTTTATTAGTTTACCATCACCAAATTTTTATGGTAGATAGCTAATATAATGGACCGTTTTCCCTAAAAAAATTACGTTCGAAAAAAGATAGGGTTTTGAGATATTTGAGGTTTTGTGACAAAAATGATATTTTTAAAGGCAAAAAAAATTTTTTTACTGTGCACATTTTCTTAAGAATCACCATTTAGTTGTCTAACTTTGCTGAAAAAATCATAACAATCGAACATTCCGTTTTTGCTGTGCAGCTTTTTAAATATTTTTGAACCATTTTCACATACACCCTTTTGAAAAGTTAGTCGTGACTCAATATGAAGATTTGATATCGAAAAATGACGATTTAGATGAAATTGAAAAACTGTGCAGAGTTTCAAATATTTTCGAAATGGTCGCTCAGGATCGACTGACATGCCCCCGTGGAATGCCTCAGCAGTTAATATGTTGATTGAACGAATTTTAAGAAAAATTGTTTTTTGTTTACAATATAGATTCTCTGAAAACTAATTTCCCTAATGCAATTTCACCGCATAACGATTCCCCGAATGTTTCCTCGGAGAAAGCCTCTTCAGCTCGTGAATGCAGATTCAAACCAAACATGACAAAGAGGTTTGGGTTATTGACCCGTGGGCATAAATTCGAATTACAACAAACGGACATTTGGCATAATTTTGAACTGTGGGAGTGGAAGCGATCATTGGTATAATTTGTTTCCATATGGAAGAGATTAGTTAACGTTTAAGACAGGATACTTCTTATCAAGGAATAATATCACGCTTTTGCACAGGACAAACACGTAACAACAATGAAATTGATTTTTCCTTCACTGTACATCCGGCAGATACGTACTCCTTACTAAGGTATCCCATACTGGCCAAAATCGTCTATTCCATAAGAAGACATGACATTCCCCATTGCGTTATTCCCGTTTTCCAGTCACACATCTACCCCAAAAGAAGGGATCTCATCCATTGGCGGCGCCAAAGTTCTGGTAATGCGGGAGCACCAGCATTTTTGGCGTAATTGGTTCATTTATAATTTGGCATCAGTAGTAAGAACTATAATTTGAGGGTTAAGCTATTAATTGGTTTTAAAAAATATCAAGCAGTTTCGAGTATTACGCAATTTGAAACTATAAATTTCTTATTTCGGTATTCAAAAAGTCTCCAGGATTTTTTGGAATGTTTTTCCAAAAACAGGAGGGTATCTGAAGAGGTATAATGATGGATAGACTATGATCGCGACATTTTGGGGGGATATTCTAGCAAGCAACTCTAGAATCAAAACCGGGTTTTACTACCGTCCAGAATTTTTCAAATGTTCTGGAGAATTCCTTGGTAATTCGCCCCTTGGTAACTGCTAACATTTATCGTAAGTATTTCAAATCGTTTTCTAGGGAATACCTCCAGGACTTCCTCAGAAAATTCTCCGAAAATTACTTCAGAGATAAATCCAGAAGCTTTTTCGGAAATTCCTCAAGACATTTGTTTTGAAAATGAAACGTTTATTTTTTCAGAAATTCCTTAACGGAAATTCCTTAATAATTTCTTTGGAAATTATTTTAGAAATTCCTTTGGAAATTTGGTCGGAATTCCTTCGGAAAAATCTTCAGAAATATCCACGGAAATTGATTCAGGAAAATTTTCTGAAATTCCTTTGGTTTTTTTTTCAGGAATTATTCGGAAGTTACTTTAAGAGTTCTCTTGGAAATTTAATTTGGAAAACTTTTCCGAAAATTCTGTAGGAATTTTCGATGGAATATCTTGATGCATTTCCAAAAGAGTTTCGGATCTATCTACCAAGTAATTACCTGAGAATTGTCTGAAAGAATCCTTGTAGGAAATTCAGAAGGAATTCTTGGAGGAATGCCCAGAGAGATTCAAAAATGTGTGAAGCTCCATCAGGAGTTCCTTCGAAAATTCCTTTAGGAACTCGTTCGGGAATTCCTGAACGAAACTCTGTAAGAATTACGGGAGCCGAGCAAATGAATTTCTGATTGAAATTCTGGAGGAATTTTTGAAAGGATGATTTTCTAAAAGAACTTGAAGAAAAAAATTTGAAGGAATTTTCTTTTTCTATATTTATTTGTAGTGGATTTTTGAAGAAATTCCTTGAAGAATTTTGTAAAGAAGCATTGGAAGATTTCCGATTGATTTCATAGAGAAATTGATGATGGTATTCCTGAATTTTTCAGGATATGCCTGAAAGAAATTCTGGACCACAAATTAAATTATTGTCTGTAATATTTTCACGAAAAAAAAATGTCTGGAGGATTTTCCATACGAACTTTTAGGTAAATTCATTAAACATCATCTGGATGATTTTTTTTTGTTGAATAACTCGGTGCACATGTTTCCGAAATGGACAAATTGGTACCAAGTTTGCGAAAAAGAATCCACGTGTCTTGAATGGACCTGAACTCTCAACCTCCTACTCCCTAGATAGGCATGATAATCCCTACACAAAAACCCTGCTTGCCATTAGAATCCGAGTACCAACTTCCACCGAGATTAGCTCTTTTTTTCAAATTGAATATCCTTCGGATGCTTGATTTGCCATATCGTCACATGTACTTTACTGTTATATATCCACAGTCATGCTAGCCCACACTGTTTATTATCGAAAACTTCACAAACCATGGCCCCAGAGCTCGCTCGACTGTGGATATACAACAGTTATTTCTAAAAGCGATTCCTAAAGTGATTCAAAATGATGTTTAAAAAAGACTCTTGAACGAATGCTCAAAGGAAATTCCACAATAATTTCATAAGAGTCTCCGAATGTGTAAATAAATTTCAGGTGAGTTTCTAAAAACATCCAGAGGTATAACCGAAGGAATTTCAAAAGGATTTTAAAAAAAAAATGATGAAGTTCTGAAGAAATTCCTGAGGGAAATTTCGAACAAATTCAAAATCCGATGGAATTCCTTGAGAAATTACCGAAGAAATTCCCCAATCAATTTCTGAAGAAATTTCTGAAGAAATTCCTAAAGGAATTCCTAAAAAAAATTTCAGAAGGATTTCTTCTAAAGGAATCTCCGAAGGTATTCCTAAATCAATTTCCTTCAGTATTCCTGAAGGGATTTCCGAAGGATTTAAAAAAAATCTGAAGAAATTCTTTAAAAAATTCGTAAAGGAATTTTTTAAATTCTATTTTCTATTCTTCTATTCTATTTTTCCATTCATATTTTTGAATTTTTGAAGAATTTCGGGATAAAACTCCTTAGTAACTTCCGATGGATTTTCTGCAGAAATCTGAAAGAATTCTTGGAGGAATGTTTAAATAATTTTTTGCAGAAATTTAAGAATGTTGGAAAGTCTTACAGAATTTGATTTAGGAATTCTGTTCGTATATTCCTTTACCATTTACGAATTCTTTTAAGAATTCATTTGAAAATTTCTTCGGAAATACCTATGGAAAATCCTTCGGAAATCCCTTCAGGAGTACTTCACGGAAAATTGTTTCAGGAATACCTTCGAAAATTCCTTTGGGAAACATCCTTCGGACATTTCTTTAGGAATTCCTTTGTAGGGGAATCCCCGTAGCGTAGATTGGCTACGTTCGCCTTATAAGCGAATGCTCATGGGTTCGATTCCCAGCCCCTCCACCAAACCATCGTCAGTCGCCGGATGCATAGCCCATACGGTGTCATTTGGGGTACGCGCCTTACTGTTACGGCTGCCCAATGACGACTGACAACTTGTTCTTCTCGGAGGCATTCCCCAACGTTACCCGGATTAAATGGCAACCGAACAATGCAACGATCATTGGATACTCGACATGGACAAACGAACACAATGGATTTACGTTGTTGAACTGGCAACGGCAACAATAACGAATAATGGATATCTAAAAATAGATTCTGTGTGGATTCTGTGCAGCAGAACACCACAATAGATCACAGCACAGTAGCGGTTAAGAACACAGAGTGCCTTCAAATAAATATATGAGAAAAAAATCCTTTGAAGAGTCATTTTTTTTAGTAATTCCTTTTGAATTTTATTCGAAAATTCCTTCGCAAATTCTGCTAGTGATTCTTTTGAGAATTTCTAAACGATTTTTGTTTGGAAATTCTTCCGAAAATTCTTTTAAAAATTCCTTTAGGAATTCCTTTGAAAGTTCCTTTGGAAATGTATTTGAAAATCCTACAGAAAACCCCTCGGAATACCTGCGGAAATTGTTTCAGTAAAGCCTCCCTTCTTTCTTTTGTGAATAACTTAATGAATTCCTTTGGAAACTGCTTTGAGAATTCCTGTGGAAATTGGATTTCTAACTTTTTCAATAGAATGCATTAGCAATCATTTTAGGATTTTCTCAGAAAAATCCTCAAGTATTTGCTTGAGAAATTCCTCCCGAAACTGTAGGAAGAAATTTTGGGAATACCTTTGAAATTTCTCTTAGGAATTACTTGAAAATTTCATCCAGGAATTCTTTCGAAAATTCCATTAAAAATTTCTTCGGACATCTTTTTAATTCAAAGGTTCGTTTTCTTCTGAGATGTTTTTAGGCATGAAAAGACGCATCTTCTGATAAGAAAAGTTTAGTTATCAATCCTCCTAATAGTGAGTTCAAAATTTCCCTTTCGTCAAATTAGATACAATGTTTGATATTTCATTAAAACTGCAGAAAATTCCATTACGAAAAAACTTTGCAGAGAATAGCGAAACTCAGTCTGACCAAAGTGTTAAAATATGAAATTTGTGGAAGACACCTTAAAAACAGTTTTAAAATATTACTTTTCATTAGGGTGGGTGTACCAATTGTCGCCATACATAAGAACATCTATTTAAAAAAGTAAAAAGGCATGTGGGTGAACTTTATATATCAAGCGAAATGTTTTACTTTCTGCTCCTTAGAATAGCTGTGAAAACCACAATAAAATTTGTTATTATCCTTAAAATTGATTGATCCATAATACGAACGCATCTCAAGCAGCACAAGGCAAACCAAAGTCATTGCAGCAACTTGATTGCGACTGAATTTGGTCACATGGGAGTCGCAGTGGCTTATGTGGAACATGTGTGCTGCTAGGGATGCACCAGTTGTGGCACTATTCTTAATTTTGGTTCCTTATTTGGCAAATCTCATTGTTTTCTTAAGGGACTAGCCAATTTGGGACCACTAGTGCGACAACTGGTGCAAAGGACGTAAAAATTAAGCAAAATCAATTTTCACAATTATGTTTTTGCTTGTTTTGGAGGAAATTAAAGGTGTTATCGTATCATATGAGTATGCTTTATCGATGTGGACTTGGTTAGCGGTGATTTGATTGGCTATTTGGCATATAAAGCACTAATGCGACAACTGGAAACACATCTAGCTTAATTATTTTGTGAATACGAACATGTGAATTCGACCGACAAATGCCTGAGATATTGTTAAGTCAAATCAGGGTCAATATGTGAACTTTTTGTAGCCCGTCAGAAACGTCGTAAGAGTAGGCCAACGTTCAGGAGCATAGGTTTCCACGCGATCGGAAAAGTCAAGAAATTTCAGACCTTCATATTGTTGCGTCAAAAGATATTACGATTTGAAATTGCGAGTCAGGACATATTGACACGAACACGCTAGGAAGATTAACCAACTATCTCTTTCCCGTGGCGTTCCTGAAGGTGCATAGGATTTTCGGACTCTTGAGTGTACAACTAATTTCCCTCCTTAATCTGAATGAGACTGTGAGATCGTGGCCGTCATCATTATTGATCTTGAGTTAATGGAACTCCAAAGTATGTATGTACTGTGAGATTGCTTAGCTATGCATATTTGTTGTTTCTTTTTTATTTTCAAAAATAGAGGCTTAGTATCTTTAGGAAATGTGTTTTTACTATCCCAACATATTGAACAACTTTGCAGAGGATAATAAAATTCTTCTTAAAAGTTACATACTAATAACTGTTTCCAAAGTGTCTTCCGCTAAAACGCTTCATATCTCAAAACTTTGAGTTTTGCCACTCTTCAATATTTTCGTAATGGAATTTTCTACAGTTTTAATGAAAACATTAACATTGTACATTTTTTTGGTGAAAAGAAAATTTTCAACTCACTTCTAGGACAATTTATAACTAAACTTTTCATTTCAAAAGATGCGTCTCTTCATGCCTAAAACGTCTTTGGAAATACTGAACCTTTTAATTAAAAGGTTTAAAATTTATTCAATTTTGATCGTGATAACGAGTGTTATGAACTTTAATACATTGAACAATTCTTCTGAATGTAACATAAAGCTATGTCCATTTAGAATCCGGAATCTACCCACCCACTCTTGCGTACAAGGTGTTTCACACGTCAGTTATAAAAGTAAGCTAGGACTTCCAAATGCCATCTGAACCAACTGCGTCGAAAGGAGTTACTTAAGCTAAAAGTTAGTATAAAAGTTTTTTTTTATATTTATTGTTTTGTTATAGGTCTATATAAAGAAAAGTATAGTCTATATATAGGAAAGTATTCTGGGCATTTTTTGAGCGAAAGTTGTAAAAAATGTAAAGTAATTCGGGATGTTGCTGAAATAAAGACATGGTCACATAAAATAGACGCAAGCTGACGAACAGCGTCAAAAAAGTCAAGCCTGGTGTTTCAAGAAAATTTCGTTATTTCATCAATACAGAACGGAATAAGACAGTCCATATTTTTTCCTTGAATGTGCAATACAAAATCTTTATCCCTTTATTTTGACTACTGAACTGTCTTATTTCATTGAATCAATCGTGAGATAGAGCTGATGTCTTGCGTCCAGATATTAGGTAAACTTTAGCTTCAGAGCAAACGTGTTCACGATCAGTGAAGTACAATTTCAATTGCCATCGAAATCCCAACTGAATTCTGTTAATCTATTGTTTATTTATTTCTAAATTTTTCCGTAAAATTTTTTCCGATATCTTGCGGAACATTTACATGTTACTAATTTTTATTTGTTTCGAAAATATACTTAAATCTTTGACTCACAATTTTGATTTGTAATAAAATGACTTATTTATTTAGGTATTTATATTGTTAGAAAATGGCAATGGCTTTTAATGCCTCGGATCTTCGCAACACTAGGAGTGAGTGCTAGTTTTGGACCCGTGCGTATAATAGACCCCCTGAACAAAAACCAAAAGTTAACGCTGGAATCAACGATTTCCTGCAAATTTCCATTGGATAAATGTATAAAGTTGCTTCACATATCAGGGTAGTTGTTCCATGCAATTGTTTTGGCTTGGGATACTAAAATTAAGTTTTATCAATTAATTTGAAAACGCAAATACGTTAGAGGATTTAGCACATTACTAGCACACAAGGGGGGGTTCATAATAGGCAAAAGGAGCATGTGGTAATGGAACATGTAAATCAAAGGGGGGAGACTATAATACGTATGTAAACAAACTCTATTTGCGTATTATGGCCCCGGGGTGGCCGTAATAGGCAATCTGGCTACATTATTTTAAAATACTTATTTTAGTAGTAAGAATTAATGAATTAAAACTGATATGGTTGGAGGAATACGAATGAATTAGCAGTTTAACCAGATTGATAAATCAAAATATATATATTTTATAAACAACTCACAACAAAATAACTTTCGAATAAAAACCTTATATCGTTTCAGAAAGGCAAATTATATAGGTAATATATTCATTTTCATATCCAAACATAATGATTTCATAAAATTACTATGATCATTTAACACGTACTTAAAAAGATCGGAAATGTTGGTTCTCGGATAACGTACTAAATTTTCCTTCATATTTTATCATAATTCTAATCAATTCTACCGTTCCTATTCCACAGAGACGCTGAGTACATCGAGCTACCTGGGGATAACCACGCGGATTACGATCCGGGCACTAGTCATTTACCAACAACTCCGGTTCCCGTTACGGCCGACCCAGAACCTATAGATGTCTAATCTGATAAGTATAAGAAGCAAAAAAGTACCATCCCAAAAGCTAGCACACTTAACTGTTAGAGAATTATATTGAATCAAGCAACTGTGAATACACTCCACCAATGGTACCGTAAACCGGAGAGAGAATTGTATTCGTTTATTGGCTGCAGCCACAAATACAAATTCGGAATTAACAATAGTGTTGCAATCATTTTCATAGGTACTTATTTTGAACCAAATTTTCACCGGTTTACGGAACTTGGTATTACATAATTAAGGCTGATACACGTGTAGTAAAATTGCGACCATAACTAACTGCATTTCTATAGTTATACCTATGTCTGAATGCTTTACTTTGAAATCTATTGTCATTCAAGAAGAAAGTATTTTCCAGACTAGAATTATAATACGTATTCGATGCAAGCGGGTGTAAATGGCATTTGTCTGTTATTTTTCTTGTGAAGAAATATAAAGCAATTTAGAATGTGATCCTTAACATTTCTGATTTACTACTAGAATTAAATCAACAATTACTTAGGTAGAATCAATACAAGGAACTGCAGTCTAGAAGATTAATTAGGTACTTTGTTTTAATTGTAGGTGCACATTAGGTATACCCCCGTTTACTATTCGCATCTGGAAAGCTGTACAGTATTTGTCAAGTAAATTGCCTAAGATGCATTTGTTCCCAGGTCGGAAAACTTGTGTCTATAAAACTCACTACCCTTTTCAGGACTTGGAGTCCGTACATGGTTTGACCACAACTGACCTTACAGTGTCATCTATATGGCTTCAGTGTCTCGCACTTGTCTTGACTAGTACGAGACACTGAATACTGTTAACACTGGCACTCGAATATTTGTTCAACATTCTAGTGAAATATAAAAGAAATACAATTACACCCCTTTGCATCTGCACTTTGAATCCCATGTGTATGTTTAATTTTTGATGACCCACCCTGCAGAATGTTCAAGGTTTGTATGTTTAAAAAAATCATTCTTGACTAAGCTATCACAGATTTCTGTTTTTTCGCTTCTACGAAACGTCGTGTCCCCAATTATCCAACAATGTTCGGAAGAATCATGTACATCTACATCAAATATGCACATAATTAGAGCATGAGAAACCACACTATGGCGAATTTTACAGATGGTAATGGGTTTATTTCCACTGGGAGATGAATATTTGGGTTTTTACTTCTTGAAACGAACGTCGCCCAAAGAGCAACAGATTCTGATAATTTAGGCAGTATCGAACTCATCGTTATCGTGTTCTGGCTAGGGAATGTAAATTAAGATGCTCTGAGTAGCATCGTCAAGGGAAAATATTTGACTGCACGTATTTGAAGTTTTCTAATCGATTTTTCTTTAACAATTTCAGTAAGCATCATGGATATAGGAATATTTTCACTTTAGTTGCAGAAAAGCTTACAGAAAGTCTTAGTTTCGCGGATATTGTTAATAAAAGTAACTTTGTAAGTAAGTAAGGTTGTATTTTTGTGAAGTAGAGCAGTATTAGTTATAAAATCCCTTCGGGAAGAAAATACATATGTCGAATTAGTCTTATCATCTTCACATACTATACTGCCGCTAACCGCAAGTCGAGCACATCTGTATATGGAGGCCCATATACAGATGTGCTCGACTTGCGGTTAGCGGCAGTATAGTGTATAAGTGCTTGCTTTTAGGTTTTTCTTGGGCTTGGATACTTGGTTCGCTTTGACCACTCGTCCTCGTGGCCAACAGTTCCTTGGAAGATTCCCATCTACAATCAATGCTTGGTCACCCTTCTGGATGGGTTTGACGGGCTGGAACCATTTTGTCCTTTGAGTCAATCTTCCACGATTGCTTTAGTACAGAAGGTTTGTCATCGAAAATGATTGGGGGCTCCATTAACAGACCCTAACAGGAAGTTATTTGGTGTTAGAGGGGTTCAGTGTCGGTATCTAATGGTATGTCAGTGGGCGGTCTTGGATTTAGAATCATCTTTATCTCTCTCAGTGTGGAGCGAAGAATCTCATCGGATGGCAAACGCGGATAGTCGAAATCTTTCATGGTGCGCTTGACAGACTGGATCAAATGCTCCCAGCAGCCGCCAAAGTGCGGAGCGGCTGGAGGATTGAAGGTCCACTTGGTGACAAAGCTGACGAACTCTATCATAAGTTTTTCCTCGTCAACGTGTTTGAGCTTGAGGGCTTCGCCCATCTCTCGGGAAGCTCCTATGAAGTTCGTACCTCGGTCGCTTATGAATTCTTGCAGCGATCCTCTTCTTGCAATGAAGTTGCGTAGAGCTAAGTTGCACGAATCAGTCGAAAATGAATGTGCTACTTCGATGTGAACACCTCTGGTCGTCATGCAGGTTAGCAAGTCTTTTCACAGTTCGTCTGTCAAGTAGCACTAACATCGGCTCAAAATAGTCGACTCCAGTGTAAGAGAATGGTTGCTGGAAGGCTGCCAACCGAGCAGACGGAAGGTTTCCCAATGCTAGACGCTGCAAATTTGCTTTAAAATTTTTGCATCATTGGCTTCTTCTTGCATCATTGGCATCTTCTAAGAACTCGATCAAATCTGATCTGAGACGAGATATGTAATACTTAAATCGGATCTGTTTCAGTGCTGTATGGTGATTTTGATGTCTATAGGTCAAGTGGCAGTCGGCGATCACCAACTGATTCACGTAGTTTTGCGTCGGAAGCAAGATCGGGTTTTTGAAGGCTTCATCAACCCAATCGCAGGCGTTCATACGTCCTCGCATTCGCAAGACACCGTGCTCATCGATGATCGGATTCAATTTGTGTAGCTGGCTGTTTTTCGATAATGCTCCCATGAGTTTCGTTTTGAACCATTGCGCATAAGCCTGCTGTGTTGAACTGACCCGTAGATAATGTTCTCTGCTAGCTTCTGCATTAGTAGACACAGCTCGATGGAAGTCATCCTGGCGCACTTATGTAGATTCGATATGAAGCGATGAACATACGCAACCGACATCAGTAACCGTTTCCATTTTGAAAAGCGTTCGAAATTCACAATTGGTTTTGATACTGTCCAAGGCGGGCCTTAGCGGACACACAAGCTCAATTTGGTCGCACTGCGACCCACAGCAAAAGGACGGAACCCCAATTCGACTCCGCTGGTCGTTACACAATTCCAGCCCGTACAAAAAGCGCCTACGCGCTGGAAGTCCAACGCGAATGGCGAACGTTAGTCGTGTGCAAAATTAAAGTCATAAATCTAAATTACCTTTTCTGTCTCTATATCTACTCCGACAAATGGAGAGAATCGCGAAAGTGTCAGACGCACTGCCCGAAATAAGCAGCTATCTGGAAGACTCCAAAAGATTTTGTTTCAAGCACTTCACTTTACATCACTGTTCTCAATTATTACCTTCTGCAAACTTTGAAGGAACACGTTTCACTTTGTAGAAAACTTAAATTGTTCGGAACTTGGAAACCGCGACACTTCTCTTCCTCTAGTGCGAGCGAAAATGAACGAGCTTAAGGATTTCTACCTTCAAGAAACCTTGAAGGACAACTGCTGGTTATGTATGAAAATTCAAATGGCGATATCAATTTGGCGCCTTCCCAGGATCGAGCAAATGGTTGAAAAAGAGCTATCTAGTTTCAGGAGCCATTACTGCACTCACTGAAACAGTATACCACTTTGTTTAGCCGAGACGCAAACCGCTCGAAATATTTCCTCACCCAAGACAGTCAAATAGTCGGGCAAATACTGATAATATTATGGTCTCGCCACAGACAAACAGACATAACACTGGTCAAATTTCAATCGTTTACTGATTTACTGGTCGATTCAAATAATCATTAGTTGGCCAATCGATCACTGGTGGCGCGCGCATCGTTATTGCTCGAGTTT
The DNA here is from genome assembly GCF_024139115.2 of Armigeres subalbatus. Lineage (NCBI taxonomy): Eukaryota > Metazoa > Arthropoda > Insecta > Diptera > Culicidae > Armigeres > Armigeres subalbatus. Next base: position 52,341,367 of record NC_085139.1, on the reverse strand, counting down.
GACGTTTGCTGACTACCGCCATCTGGTTCGCGATTTGCCCAGCTAACTGAAATCAACAGATGTCGTCAGTGTTTGAACGACGATGAATTTGATGAGTAAATGTTGAATGTGTTATGTCTGTTTGTCTGTGGTCTCGCTTTGGACTGTGAATCGTCAAGCCGACTTGACGAATTCAAGCATTATTTTGCTTAAAAAGAGAAAACGTCCAAAGCTAATTTAATTCCATTCCGTGCCGATAGTTCGAACGAGCCAGACGTGTGTGCTGTGTCTCATCGCGGATTGTGTTCGGTAGTGCGAGTTGTATTGTGTGGTGCTATTCCTACCTACGGATCCAAGGCGATCGCTGTCGGCGAGTGAAGTAGCTGCTTCTGGCGACGCCAGTGAAGCAGGCTATTGTTACTGCTGCTACCTACAGCAGCAGGCAGCAGATAAGTAGAAACGTTTTTATTGTTCTCCCATCTGTTTGATTCGGAGTGGGACTGATAGAATAAATAAAATTAGTTTTTTTTTAGAAACGTTTTTATTGTTCTCCCATCTGTTTGATTCGGAGTGGGACTGATAAAATAAATAAAATTAGTTTTTTTTAAAGTTTTTTTTTCTGAATAGCTATTAGTCTCAAGTTAACATAAGCAAAATCATCCTTCCACCTTGCGGGGTGAGAATGGAGACAGAGACTGTGGAAGGCAATGGGCCTCCAAAGATGCAGGGCCCACACGATTGTACCATGCGGTTTTGCCTGGGCCTTGGGATGTTTACTTTCGGCAGAAAGTGAAGAGCCTAGATTTTCTGGGCATAAAACGAGATTTGACGCGTCGTTTTACGAAGCTTGAATTCAGCCAAATCAACAGGAACAAACTACGCATTGCTGGCGACAGGGCGTACAATGTTGAATATTTAGTTTATGTGCCCTCGCGGGAGGTCGAGATAGAAGGCGTAATCAACGCAGTGAGCTTGACTTGCAAGGATGTGCTTGCAGGGAAAGGTCGCCTAAAGAACGCTCTGCAATCTAAAAGTGAAGCGCTCGTTGGTACAGCGCTCCAAGCAGTCGTATGCGGAAATGGTTAGGTCGCAAGACACATCCGCCACAGCCACTGCATCGACTGCTTTTTCAGCCACCGTTCGTGTAAGTGATTATTATGATTCCATATCAATTGACGAATTGGACTCTGACGCAGCCGACATGGATGATTCTGCGGAGGTACACGTGCCCGAAAAGAGGAAGCAACCGTCTTCCCCGGGATTGCGCCGTAAGAGAACAAAAGTCATCCATAAAAGCTTGCCAAAATCTGAAGGTAATGGGGGTTTATTCAAAATCCCGAAGCAATCTGTCCCTACTGCTTCTTTTGATCCTAGTTGCAGTAAGACATTCCCGCCATTGCCTAAATCCGATGTTTCGAAGAAACATCCGGCTAGGAGAATCAACGAAAGAAAAAAACAAATTCGCACTTCTAGAAAAAGTATTCCGTCCAAGCAAGGATTAATCTCCTTTAAGTAGCTACGTTTTTTTGCCTTGTGGACCGTTTTTTGAACTTGTTCAATATTCCGAATTCATTGAGGCCAATCATTGACCTCTTTATTCCAACAGTTGAAAGTTATCTGAAGCAATTGACTGTTTCATGGCCCCTTATTGCAGAAATTGTATCTTTCGATGGATAATACGGCAAATACCGAAGATACAATCACTGTACTGTAATGGAACTGTCATAGTCTGAAAAATAAATTAGACGTGTTCAAGTTTTTGATTCGCAACTCCGATTGCGATATATTTGCACTCTGTGAAACATGGCTTTCTTCTGAAGATGAAATCAACTTCCACGATTTTAATATTATTCGCCAAGATCGGGATGATCATTATGGTGGCGTTCTTTTGGGGATCAAAAAATGCTACTCCTTCTACAAAATCCCCATTCCGACTGTTCCCGGCTTAGAAATCGTCGCATGCCAAGTAAATGTGAAGAATAAAGATCTTTGCATAGCTTCAGTGTACATTCCTCCAAATGCCTCTATTAATCGTCGACATTTTTGGAGCGCAGTCTCCTCCTATCATCTCCAGTATTGATATTGGGTGATATGAACGGACATGGTATTGGATGGGGCGAAACGTATGACGATTATAGAGCGCCTATTTTCTATGATTTGTGTGACGATTTCAATTTGAATATTTTGAACACTGGTGAAGTAACTCGAATAGGACCTCAAGGTCAGCAAAGCCGTATTGATCTGTCTTTATGTTCAAATTCACTATCATTAGATTGCACGTGGAAGGTAATTCAGGATCCCCATGGTAGTGATCATATGCCGATAGTTACCACAATTAAAAGTAGCTATCAACAATCTGAGCCAGTTAATGTTCCTTTCGACCTCACGAAAAACATTGACTGGCCAAAATTCATCGGCGGTGAAAATTGGTATTGAATCAACTGATACTCTTCCACCTTTGGATGAATATCGATTCCTTACTGAGTTGATTCAAAAAAGCGCACTAGAAGCTCAGAAACGTATGAAGAGTATTTGTGGCTCGAAAGAAAGCTCAAAAATCTTCTCAAGGCAAAAAAACGTAGCTACTGGCGACGTTTTGTCGAGGGACTATCACGAGAAACCTGAATGACAACACTTTGGAAAACGGCCCGCAACATGCGCAACCGCATTTCCACCAACGAGAGTGAAGAATACTCCAATCGATGGATATTAAACTTCGCAAAAAAGGTCTGTCCAGATTCCGTACCAGCAGAACCGCTATTTCGAGAATCAGTCACTGATCCCGGTTCTTTGGGTGGACCATTCACAATGCTGGAACTTTCTATGTCTCTTCTTTCATCGAATAACTCTGCTCCGGGATGCGATAACATCACATTCAATCTTCTTAAAAACCTCCCAGATATCGCAAAAGACGATTACTTGACCTGTACAACTGTTTCATGGAGTACAACATTCTGCCACCTGAATGGCGACAGGTCAAAGTAATAGCTATTCAAAAGTCTGGGAAACCAGCGTCTAATCACAATTCATACCGACCGATTGCCATGCTATCATGCATGAGAAAATTATTGGAGAAAATGATTCTTTCAAGAGTCAACCATTGGGTCGAAGAAAATGCATTGCTTTCAAATACTCAGTTTGGATTTAGAAAGGAAAGGAACAAACGATTGTCTAGCGTTGCTTTCTTCAGATATACAACTGGCCTTTGCGCACAAGGAGCAATTGGCTTCAGTATTCTTGGACATTAAGGGCTCTTTTGATTCAGTTTCCATAGAAGTACTGTCACGCAATGTGCACAGTAGTGGATTACCCGTTATTTTGAATAATTTCTTGTACAATTTGTTGTCAGAAAAACAAATGAACTTTACACTCGGCACTCTGACAACTTCCAGAAATAGCTACATGGGCCTTCCCAAGGTTCGTGTTTAAGTCCCTTGCTTTATAATTTCTATGTTAAAGATATTGACAATTGTTTGGAAGGACAATGCATGCTCAGACAACTTGCAGATGATGCCGTGGTCTCTCTAAGAGGTCCATGTGCAGCTGTCTTGCAAGGACCATTGCAAAGTACCCTGAATAATCTGACTGTTTGGGCCAGACATTTAGGGATCGAGTTTTCACCGCAAAAAACTCAATTGGTTGTGTTTACTAAGAAGCGGTATCCTGCTCAACTGAAACTCAAGCTGTTGAATGATGACATCAACCAATCTTTATCTTCTAAATACCTTGGGGTCGTGTTTGATTCCAAATGCACCTGGAAACTCCACATTGAGTATTTGATACAAAAATGCCGGAAAAGGCTGGCAGCAATTAACTTCGCTTTGGGGATAATTTCCAATCAGCCCGTAGACCATTATTTCATCTTCTCGGATAGTCTTAGTTCTATCGAGGCACTCCGGTCGATGAAACCTGTTAAGCACGCATCTTACTTTCTTTCAAACATAAGAGAGCAGATGCGTGTTTTGGTCGAAAGATCATTCAAGATTACCTTTGTTTGGGTCCCATCTCACTGCTCAATCTACGGCAATGAGAAGGCAGACTCGCTGGCAAAGGTGGGCGCACAGGAAGGTGAGGTTTATGATAGACAATTCTCGAGCAACGAGTTTTTCCCATTAGTCCGTCAGAGTACTCTTCAAAGTTGGCAAAGGAATTGGACACACAATGAACTTGGACGGTGGCTATTTTCCATAGTTCCAAAAGTTTCTGGGCGAGCGTGGTTCAGAGGTGAGGACTTAAGTCGAGGCTTCATTCACTAAACGCACATCTGTACAGAATAAACCTTGTCGATAGCAACTTATGTAGGTGCGGAGCCGGTTATGATGACATCGATCACGTTGTTTGGTTCTGCTCGGAAAATGACGCCTCCAGAGAGCAATTATTGGATGCCTTTGTAAAGGTAAACAACCCTTCAGGGAAGTTCGAGGTGTTTTGGGAGATCGTGATGTTGTCTATATGCAGGCCATTTATAGTTTTCTTTGTGCTTCTGTCATCAAAATTTAATATTTTGTTTTTTTTCTTCTTTCTTCAAAGTTTTTGTTTAGTCTCTGCCTTTTTGTTCCGCAGAGCTCCATAGCTCTTGCCATCCGGAAGATGCTCCCAGTCGAACCATTCCTCGAGCATGGCGACACGCAACATCGTCACTGACGCCAAATGCCCGGATGAGAGGCTGAAATTTCCTTATCCCAAATTCTAAGCCCCCTTATCCTTAAACATTGTGAACTAACCTCGATTCACCACGAGTACGCTGGCTCTTTCCCCTCGCTGATTAACTGTATAATAAAAAGATATTGATTGTATATATCACAAAGAACCATGGCTCGGTAAAGTATTATACACGCCTGAGCCTACCAAATAAACGAACTTGTAAAAAAAGCTAATTGAATTCAAATAATCTAATAATTACAACAACAAAAAATAAAGCAAAAAATAATTTATGACTAATAATTAAGCTTCAACTCATTTCAATGATATTTTACTTAAAAGGATAAAAACGTCAAAGCTATTTATTAATTAAAAATAATAATCTAATTTCATAATCTATTTACAAATGATTTTACTTAAAAAGATAAAAACGTCTGAAGCTTTAAGCAAATCCAATAAAATTATTCCAAAAAATCCACACCGCGTTACATACTGTGCGGTGAAAAACTATTTGGACGAAGCTCCTCTACGGTTGCACATTGATCTACACTATAACCAGGCCATTCATTCTCATGCTTCCGCGGAAAATCCGGTCCATGTAACCAACGAGTGCTAGGCTGAAGGCTCGGCATCATTTGCCATTTCGTCTCCTCTTCCACTACATTTGCTTCAGTTGGAACCCATCTACACTCATTCACCTGCGTTGTACCAAAAAGCTCGCTGACGCTGAATGCCACGAATTGACTGAAGCGTCGGTGATCTTCACGTAACCAGCATATCACGTCACAGGAGTCGGTCCAGAATATACGGCGAGAAATCTTCACACGGTGTGACTTGGTTATACAATCAGCAAAACGACCCCCAAATACAGCTTCCGATGCTTAAGGCGAGGGATCGAGATAAACTTCAGAGGAGCCACACGTGTTTTAGATCCAATAAGGGCACACTCCACTGTACCATCTTCCTCGAACCTGAAGTAAGATTGCTAGCATCCCAGAATATGTGCAATTCTACTATATTCGTCGGTCGTTATAACTCGGTAGCTACGAGGGATGCTGACTTGACGAACATTTGGCAGCGCTTCGATCCATGTGGTTCATTTTGCGACAAGCTTGCCATTGATTTCATCGTCCCAACCGTATCCGGAACGCCATATTACCTACAGCAGGATTTTTAAGTAGATGATAAAGTTGGCGATGAGTCCCATCGGGTCATATATTGCCATCAACGTCTTCAGAACTTCACACGTTTTGTAGATATTCTGGCACCAGAGAATGGCTCCGCATCGTATTAGGTGACAACTTGGACGTGAACGTATCGGTTGTGGTATCCCACCACATTCCAAGTACCTTTTCTGTGAACATCTCTCTCTTGCAAGTTTTTGACGACGGCACTGCTCCTTGTTCGGTTTTAACACTCGCTAGCATGTCGTCGACGTAATGTTCGTATTTGATGCATTCGACAGCTCTTGGATACTGCTTTTCAAATCCTGTAGCAAGCTATGCTTCATCAATGTTGACGACGATCCATCGTCGAGCAATGCGTTCGTAGACACTTGCTTTCCCTTGCCGTAGATAGTCACCGGCACGTACCGGAATAGAACCTTTCTAGCCGTTTTCGTATGCGTATTGTAGCTCTGCGCCGCTGTCATTTCGATCGTCGGCGCCGTCGTAGGCTTACTGTACCGCTTGTCGTCGTTGTAAGCGTCAAGCGTTACAAATGAAAAAAACTATGTGAGAAGAGTTTTGACTGTGATTTTCAAATGCTTCCTACCTGCCAAGGTGAAGAGGGTCGGTTCAGAATAACTGTTTGCTCTGGTGGGTGCAACTTTGCTTGGGAGCACCATGAAGGTTTTCGTTGGTAGCTGGGATGCTAGCGCTATGTCATACGGAACGGATGGGAATGTGGCCGATGGCCGAAATGAGGCGCTGGGAAGCAAACATGCGAAGCCGTCCTCTCTTGGTTTTCGGCAGTCAAATTGAATAGTTCGATAGCGATTTCCCTCCGAAAAGTTATTTTGTTAAAAGTTTTGTTGGCTGGAGAGCCTGCACTCCTTCTGAAACCGGTTGCTTTGGGCTAAATTGGGCGAATTCTGCCGTCCGTTGGACAGAATCCACGCGCCATCAGTCGACCGAACCCTCCATCGGCCATTTGAAGATTTCCGTTATCCGTCAGCCCTTCAACCGGCCACGCCATCCGTCGGCCGAACCATCCATCGGCAAACCTTCGAGTGCTTCATCGCGCCATCAGTCGGCCGAACCCCCCATCGGCAATTCGAAGAGTTCCGTCATCCATCGACCCATTTTGGACATCCGTCCACAAGTCGTGTAAGGACAACATCACCCGTCAGACTTCCAACCGGCCACGCCATCGCTCCATCCGTCGGCCATCCCAACGAGTCACGCCATCCGTCGGCAATTCGGCGAGTTCCGTCATCCGTCGACCCCTTTTTGGCCACTACCGAGTACAACGCAATCCGTTATCCGGCGGTAGAATCATCGGCACTCCAGCGAGTTCCACCACCCGTCGACCGTCCGATGACAAATCGAGGACAACGTCACCCGTCCGCCATTCAGACGGCCACACCGTCTGACGGCTGGACCAGCAAGCCAAGGCAAACCAGTTTTGTGACTATCGTCATCTGCCAGCACGTGCTGTCTTGCCATCAGTCGACCGAACCGCCAATCCAAGCCACCCGTCGGCCAATCCATCGAGCCGAGACCAACATCGCCATCGGCGATTTGTGCACGCCGTCGAGGAGCAAGTTGGTCTTGTAGGTAGTGTGACATTGTCACCCCCATATTTACCGTTAGTAAACTGTTTGTAACCTAACCTCCAAGCTTCCGAAAACCTCCCCATTACCTCCATCGACCTTGAAACTCTAGGACTAAAAGAGGCCTTGCATGCCCACCCAGTTGACTAACGTTGGCCATAGACCAGTAGTCTAGGGTTTAGGACGGTTCTTCTTCTAGAACCTGTCGACGGTTTCTCAGGGCAAGAGGCTGTACCAGAAACGGTATCATCGTGTAGAAGTCTTTCATGCATGAATGTGCAGCCTTTCATCCCGCACATCACTTGTCAGGTGCCGAAATGTTTCAGTAAACACTTTCTACACAGCTTGTGCTCCTTAACCACTGACCAGCGGGAACCGACGTCCATGTCGAAGAACTTCTGACACTTCTCGGGGCCGCCACAGTCACACTTACAAACGGAACAGCCTTCCGTTGCTGTAACGGGACTTTCTTTGGTAGAAAACTTAACAAACACACAGAGTGAACGTTGATATAGTTATCTTCTTCGTCCGCGCTTCTCTTGTTTCGGAGCACTGAGAGATGGTAACGTGAGAACGTGACGATGCTAGCTGCTTCGACCAATCTCCAAACTCCGGAAGCGAAACCCTCTGCAACTCCTGTAGATGGTATGCCCAGATCAACCTTATTGACGTTGGCAATCTCTCTGACAGCTCCTGAAGTAGCGTCACATTGCACATCTATTCTTGCAGTCCTGAAGCAGTAATGGTCTCCCAAATCTTGTTGGCCATCGAATGGTCAATGATCTCCGACCTTCCAAAGAGGATTTTTAGGGTTGCCAGTAATCCTTCTTTGAAGTCGCAAGATGTTCTCCTCATCGCTATATCCACAGATCCTGATGGAATTATCGTAGCTTGCTAGAAAGAGCGGCCTTTCTTCTGGGTTACCAGAAAACAATGGAAGTTCTTTAAGCGGTAGTGTTCGATGGTTTTTTCATCATGCCGTCGTGGGCAGACACAGTATTTTTTTCCTAATGAAGATACAATCCCCGTGTCGAAACGTCGGACGAATAAATATTTTGTTTCAATCCTTCAAGATTGCGTAGCCATTCTTAAAGCAAAATTTGTCATTAGTTTCATCAATGCGTAGATAGTTTACTGATCGATAGATATTAAAATATCATAATTCGGTTGAAAGCCTTGAGAAAAAATCATCACTGTTTTTTCCGCAGTAATTTCCATTTGAAGAGATGAATAGTTCGCATAAAACAATTGAAATAATCGATAGTTTAAACTATTTTTGTACTCTTGCGGTGACTAGCGAAAGCCTAACGAGTGGTTCCACTTCTCGCATCTCTCATTCAAATGTCATAATGAAGTTCTGTCATGACATTTGTGTCGACACACCCCCGTAGCAATGTGTGTGAGAGCGCACAAGCCTAATCGATCGATTGTCAAAACTGAACGTGCTTACACACACAAACGTGTCCAATGCACCGAAGAGAGAACTTCCCAATGTATATGCTTTTTTTCTCTCTTATTCTCTCTCATCTTCGCTCTCGATGTGTGACATTTTGTGCATCTCTGGCTTCGACGACTGTCTATCAGCCCAGCCGTCAGCGGAGTCCAGTCTAGTCAGTCAGTTCAGTCAGTAGATGAGAGCCGTTCGTGATAGTTGCGTTAGATCGCCTCCACTTTTTGCGACTGGTTTCCGTGGTGGTTGATATTCTATCTATTCTATCTCCTACTGGTGGTGCACAAAGTGCAGTGTGGCATTCTTTTCTGATAAAAAGGAAAAACAAAATCATTCGGTAGTTAAGGTGATTAGATGGAGAATTCCAGGTCCGTTGGACATATCGTCGATTGAAAAAGTGAGTGCGCGTAGGGTTGAAGGACGAAGGAGTCTTCGATTGCGCTCTGGACCCGTAGGGAGCATACTTCGAGAAGTGCAGAAGAGGCTGCACCCATCTATCTCTCATCGAGTGGCTTCGCTTCCTACCGCGCCTCATAGACATCGTAGGAGCAAATCACATCACGACTCGGTTTGTTTGCTGCGCTCTCTCGCTCTCTTGTTTGTTCGCGTGTTTGCGCGACTGCTGTATTACAGTGGTGGCATGCAGCGCTGGAAATACTTGTGCCATGTGAATGGTTTCCTATTATCTTCTTCAGCATCCACCGGATCAGCTAGCTCAAGTTGTGATGGAGATACATTATTATGCGCATCAATGGTTAGCATATTGGAAATAATGATATATTCTGGATGGCAGTATATTTGTCAAAGTGATCATTGCTTTTCTTGCAATAAAAAGATTTAAAAATTCTACACTAAACCCTGATCGAATTGGATTAAATATTTCGACATAAACATTTATATGCAATCAATCCTAAGTCCAGAATTAATGAAGAATTCATGTTAAAAATGCTTCGAATATTTTATACTGTTTTGCATTTTCTTAAATATTTTTAAATTTAAAAATATATTTTTTGTTTTTTTTCAAATTTTTTCCTTATTTTCAATGTTTTCTAATTTAAAAAAATGATGACTTTTTCAAATTCTTAACTGTTTTAATTTATGGAAAGTCCCTAAAAGTGAGAAATTTTTCTACATAGTTGAAAGTTTTTAGTTCGAAGTAAAGGATTATTTTTTAAAATCTTTTACGTTTAAAATTTAGAAAATCTTTGTTTCTTTTTTATTTATTTTTCAATTTACCTTTTTTGAATCTTCTCTCTTCTCTTCTTGTCAAATTTTTCAAAATTTTCGAAATTGCTGGTTTACCAGTTTAAAGGTAAATGATCAATGTTTAAGTCCGCTCTGTAGAACTACCGACTTTCATATTACTCCAACCACCAGCGAGATCAGGTGCATTCTTGCGCCACCAACCATTAATAGTTGCATGACATTTTCGCATAGTGTTTCAGACCAAACTATTTTAAGCACACTTTTGCTTATCACACTCTATGCAAATCGCTAAACTGGCTATTCCATCTCACGCTAGAACTTGCCATTACTATTGATCATCGTTTGTATTAGTGTTTATGTTTGTCGACAATGCTTCCTTAGACCTTTGTACCAAACGGAGAAAGAGCGCAATCAAGATATTTAATGGTCAGCGTTACATATGTTCAGCACAACAATAAGGTTCCTATTTTTCTAACAGTACGAAAAACTGTTCCATTCATTCAAACAATTTTGAGGCAATTAATTTACAACCAGACTACCCGAGACAAAAAACAATCACCGTTGCTCGAACCTCGTCGTCTTGAGGGTGCGACGAAACATACGCAAAACAGCGAGACGGAGAGACAGTGAGAGAGTGCGACACGAAAAGAGTGATAATTGTGCGTGTGCGTTCCATCGCGAGCGAATCAGGTCACCAACCACACTGCGACAGAGCTCCACCGGAGAGCGTCGTATCGTCGTCAGACTGAAGAAAAGCATTAGCCAGTCAGTAGTCAGTGTTGAGTGAGCGAATCGAGGCGTGAAGCATAGTTCAAAATCCGTGTGCACAGTTCCGTTCAAAGTGTGCTGCCGATGAGTGGTAGAGTGAGTGAGCTGTGCAAGCCAAAGTCAAGTATCGTACAGAAATAAGAAAAAAGTGAAGATAGGCAGAGGGGTGAGAAAAAACACAGTTCAGGAAAATATCTACTGGATGTGGTGCTGCGGTGGATGGTTGCTGCGCCTTGCAGGATCGAATTAAGATAAATCGCGACGGCAGTCGGTGACGGTGTTTGAAAGTGCAAAGTGTTTGCCAGGACGGCAAAAGGTGAAAATTTTTGGGTGCACCACACCCCGAAAAAGAAAGATTTGGCTGCGCTGAGTAAGAGGGGAAGAATTTGGTGAACTGTTCAGACATTCTTGGCATTCATCTCGATTTGGGACGAACGAATACGCAGTTCCGTGTTTGAATAACTGGGTGAAAGAACTTGTTTACGGCGATAGAGCGTAGGAGAACGTCGTCGTCATCAGCAGTCGTCATCGGAATCGGAGGCCATTCAGAATCGCATCAACTGGCCTACTGGCTGCCAACGGGTTCCCGTTAATCGAGTTATTCTGACCAGGTGAGAAGATGCATTTTTCATTGAAGGTGAAAGCCGGGGAGTTCGCAATTGGATGCGGGGAGGCTGGGAAGACCGATAGTTCAATCTGATCCAGATTCATTCTGGGCCGTGGCCATTCTTGGGTGCCGTCATTTGCACGCAACACCGAGGGAGGTGAAAATATTTTCGTATATTTTCTTGACAGCTGGATTATCTTTCATGCATGCATTCGTATACAACACACCAAGTCTTGGCTGGCGCTGTGCTCCCGACCGCTATGTTTGTGCTTGTGCCGAACCGCTGGTCCCGCTGTCTGCGTCGGACGTCGTCGGTGACAAGTGTTTGTGTAGGTTACGTGTAGAGTCGCCGTTTCCCGGTCCGGAGCGCGTGGTTTGTGTTGGTGCATGAATGGCGGTGGCTGTGGTGGTTGGCACGGTCGGTGGCAGCAGTCAGCAGGTTTGGTCTGAGGCATCGTGCAAACGAGAGGGGGATCAAAGTAAAGTTGCATGGATTTACGGCTGTTTTAAGCAGATTATAATTGTGTTTTAATGTGAGAGAGTTCGGAATCGACTGGGGTGACGACTCCGGTGTGAATTGTATGGTAAATAGGAATTTCTGTACGTTTGACCTGTCGTATGGCCTACGTGTCGAGTTATGTGCAGCGGAATTCGTGATAAAGCATTCAAAACGGCGCAAATTCTAATAGGAAAACGGAACAGTACATTAAGATCAGAGAGCTTGTTGAAACTTAAAGGAATTGACAGAATGCTTCATCCTATTGTTGAATTGATATTTGTGAAAATTTTCGGAGGAAGCTATGCTTACTGGAAGGGAAATGCTGAAAGCCACCCAAATTAAAGAGAATGTTGCAGTCCAAGTTGATAACTAACATGATGATTCTATTTTATAAATGGTTATCGCATATAATGCGCATTGCACTCAAGCAAGAAAAGACCTGCTATGGTGATCCAACGAAGTATATTTATGACTAACAAAGGATTTTGACTATGTAAACATTTTACTTGAAGAACGTTAGATCAATGGATGGTCGGACTTACCTGATGATAGTTGATCCTTATCAAATGCTTGCACCAATGAACAATTTATAAACTACTGTACATGGCATGATTTTGATAGTTGATGCAGCAGAAGGCGCTATTCTAAAAAAATAGGCAATAATTGTGCGTAAACAACTAAGATTTACGATTTAAGAAAAAACAGAAAATATCGAAATGAATCAGAAAACACTAAACAAGTTACGATAGCTCAACTAAAGGAAACCCAATTGGCGAACTTGAAAGGATTTCTCCATAGAACTATACGAAACGCAAAGCTCCCTGCGCAGATTCAGTCCTCTCAGCGCCCTTGGTATTCCAAAATCGATCGGTGAAAAGAATTAAGGACCGAATCGAAACTTATTTAGCGACTTCTCGATCCACTAAACTCAAAAAAGGCAGACATTTTTTATATGTAGAGAGATACAGGTCAGGCTTCGTTTATCTGTCAAATAATGTTATGCCATCAACTTGTTTTGATTAAATTTGCTCATTTTCACTATGACTAGAATCGATCCAAAATCTAAAAAGCTAATTGTGCACAATCGGTGCACTGAGAAAAGTTCATACTTACAACCAAATCCCAATACCACGATGTAGAGTGCGCCATACGCGCATGAAAAATATAGCGAAGAAGTTCGGCGAGGAGTTCTCCACCACAGTTGGTGAAAAACCTGGACCAAGCAATTCCGAAAAAGTCAAAACCAGCATCTGAATGATCCAGAGAAAGGTAGAAAATTCACTGAAAACGTACAAATATAGCAAAACAGTTATATGTAGCTGCAAAAAAAAGTGTGGCAGTCAATGAGGACTCAAGGAAACTTCCAAGGCCACAGTTTTACCCGAAATCGGTTCATGAGGTGTCTTACGTTCAATTACGATGGATAAATTTGAACAGCTTGTATGAAAAGCTATGTGTACTTGTGGATTGAGGTCTTCCGTATTTATTATATTTTACTAAAAAGAATGCTTGCAGAAAAGGTTGTTGCCTCAGTATAGAAAACCTCCGCTCCTCTGGATTTGGCATCCTCGTCAAAACACGAGGTGATGGCAGAAATTGTTGGATTTAGTCGGGACTTTCTTCAATTGATGGCGAAATTTCTAATGAAATTTTTGGAAAATTCAGAATCACCGACCAGAGGTCGCACAGACTGTATAAAGGGTTTTATCCCACTGAGGATGTTTGGAAGAAGAAAGTGGAAAAAAATGTTATAAAGTTCCTAATCTGCCAGACACTTTTTGTCGATGTAGTGTAAAATGCGCGCTTCTTTCATCACCTCCCAGGATTGATGGAATGGTGGATTACCGAAGCTACAATCTCTCTTCACTCGAGTAAACACGATAACGTAAAATGCAGTACAGAGTACATGAAGGAGTGCAATGTTTTGTTATTGGCATCGTGTGCCCTAAGGAAAAAGTCTCCTTCAGTAGCATTAGTTTGTCGCGGAACACGGTGAAGAGTAAAAGATCTCGCAGAAGATTTTGATTTCGTGTAAAAGCCTGCTGCTTTTGATTCTACTCTCGCAATCGATGAGAATACCGATATTAATAACATGACTCAAGTAGCTGTCTTCCTAAGGGGTTATTGATGATCATTTTCAAATCACAGAGGAATTGGAAGCTCTGATCCCAATGATGGGAAGGTCTTCCGCAAAAGACCAGAGGAAGCTGTTAAGACCGGTATGAACTAAAGTCACTAGATATATCATAGACGCATCACCAAGTAAGAACAGACAACCTGCATTAGACTTGCGATACGCCGTGTATCCGCTCCAGTCAGCTTCACAGTATCCACTCAAGCGCAGCGGTTTGCCACGTACTGCACACATCCGCAGCTTGCTATTGCTGCTCTTCACGAGATACTTCACCACACACTTCAATCGCTTCCAATATACCTCGATTGGCTGGCTGATCCTCCTGCACAATACCGACACACTTGCTGCTACGTCAGGGCGTGTATTGACCGCGACGTAAAGAAGAGCGCCGGCAAGACTCATTGTTTGAAAACTCCTTACTTCCCTCACGGTTTCTGTAATAACCAAGGTCGATTGGCACGCTCGAACCTTTGCACTATGGGGGATCCCCATACAAGCGAGCGGTCAAAAATAAAATTGGACTTTTAAAGTGATTTTCCACTTAGTTTTAGCTGTGTATGGTCGAAATAGCATGAATATACAATTTCCAACCCCCCTTTGGGGATCGTCTATGAATTACGTAATTATTTTTTTCATAGGTTCGATTAACGTGACAAAGCAAACCTATTTGGGAAGTTGAAATTTCGTGCGTTTTCTTAAGGAGAAGGAAGGGGGCTGTACAAAAACTAAGTTCAGCAATTTATGGACATTATGGCGGCGATCATGTTAAATGACATTAATTTCATGACATTCCGTGATATTTTTGTTCTCACTCTCATGCCTCACAATTTGTATTTAGAACAATTTGTTTGACAAAGTACTAGGATCTGAAGGATCATAAAGCATTAAATGTTAATCAAATAATCAGAATTGAAAATAACTTTTGAAAAAGGGTATTAGCAAATTAGAAATCGCAATCCCATGACATTTTTACGTGTACAAGTTATTCAAAAATGAGATTAATATATTCTCAAAAATGTGGACATTCATTGTGGAATGTAAGAATGCTCCATTCTTCCGAAAAGCAAAATTCTTTTAATTTAAATAACAACACTATTTGAATTACTTTTGATTTGTTTTCATGATTTCTACAAGTTATATACAGCATCATTCTTTTTCTGTGTCAAGGTTTAAGTCTTCAATGATATTTTCTTCAATTCCATCAACGATGGAAGATGAGATAAATTCATCTAAAGTATTAGAAGATAAAGAACTTTTGAAAATCTTCAAATATTACAAAATTACGCATGGCATAAGAATAACTAAGTGAAAAATTTTTTTCCAACGTCTCCTCGTTATCCAAATCGAGCTTAAAATGGATCTGATTCATGTAAGGCACGAAGGAAAATGTCAACATTTGCCTCTCTTGATCATTTTCTTGCATTATGAGTTCTAAATTTCTTCAACTGTTTATATTGACTTTCCGCTGGTTGTTCAGCCAGTGAACCTCAAAGTGTAGATGAGTGAATAAATATTTCCCTACCATTAGCCAGACATTCATGAACACTAGCAGGAATTTCATACGCTCCGTTCTAACTAAGATATTGTTCGTCTTTACTTTTGCAATAAACATGTCGGGAATTATTGATTCCAGGAGATTTATAAATATTTACATATTATGAAATCTCATATTTAGTTCTCCATCAGTAGCTAATGAATAGCTCAGAAAATTAGGTTTAGAGAATGACTCAAACCACTCAAGCCCCAAACGCATTTCAGCGGAATGGCGACGGAAACGGTAAAATTTGACAGGAAATATATGAGCGAACTGTTAAATCCTTCCGTTACCGTTGTGCTGCATTGCATTGGGGGTTTTATTCATTTACTCCTTTGAAAAGTTAATTAAATGAGCTCAAATGGTTATAAATAAAGTCGAAGTTATTACCAATAAATGTATTTTGACCATACCCTTTGAGCGCATAGTTCAGTCTGACCCATTTTCAATAGGAAACGATGGGACTAGATTTCCCGTCGAATGAAACTTGTTATGAGAAAATCGGACACAAATAAGTGTCTAAATGGCGATTGCGTTCTTTGCGCACATACATACAGACGCGCATGCACACACATACAGACATCACCTCAATTCTTCGCGCTGAGTTAGTTGATATATACCACTAGGGGTCTCCGGGCCTTCTATCAAACATTCGTTTTTGGAATGAGCATTAACCTTGGAGTACGAGAGAGGCAAAACACGGTAAAAAACAAATGAAAAAAAATCAGAGTGACTTAACTCTGTTAATTGCAAATACTGGCAAGAAATTCTTTCAGGACATTTTAGTCGAAGCTTTGTCCTTGATGTGTATCATAAAAGAACCTGGGGATTCCTGAGGAAAAAAGTTCTTCACTATCAAAGTTGAAAATAGCGTCGTTTTGGAAAAAATATTGCTTCCGCATTTTTCAATTTTTTCACAGTGTAACCATTAGTTTTTGCACACCATTTAAAAGCTTATACAATAACCTTTGTAATGATGTATTAACATTGAAGAAAAACATTTAAAAAATATTTCAATAAATAGTTGAAAATAAAATATTTTTCAGAAAATTTGCTAACTTTTTACCCATTTCTGACTTTTGCCACCTTATATCTTTGGAACTAGTGCACCTAGAGACTTCAAATTCAGAATTTCTCTTAATTAGAGTATTGACAATGGAGAGAAAATATTTTAAAATAATTCGGAAGACATGACATTTTCGATTAATGACCGCCCGAAATCCTATAGTGCTTTGGCGTGTTCGAGGCCAAATCTCGACACCACCTTCTTGATGTAATTCGTCCAGTGTCCTTCGAAATCCGGATGCCCAGAAAATGGCCAATCTCTCCTAACGATGACAGAGTTATCTTCTTCGCATTCAACAGCATCAATTTGATTTTCGGTCATGCCGGCAACAATCATATCAATGACATGCAACAT
Organism: Armigeres subalbatus; assembly: GCF_024139115.2. Classification (NCBI taxonomy): domain Eukaryota; kingdom Metazoa; phylum Arthropoda; class Insecta; order Diptera; family Culicidae; genus Armigeres; species Armigeres subalbatus. The sequence continues at coordinate 52,324,356 of NC_085139.1, read as the reverse complement.
CAAGTAAATAAAACCTCCTCCTGGCGAACGTTTGACGAACAAAAAAAGATTCGATCGGGACTAATCGAAGCCTAAACCTTTCAGCAACTTACTAATAGCGTTCTAAATTCTTGCGGCCTGCTTTAAGCCGAATAGGCTTCACTTCAACCGGCACACGAGCTTCTCTACGAGCTTAACGTGTAGGTGGCGTACTGCCATCTTCTTGTGCCCAGCTACTGTCAATAGGATCCACAACGTTGCCTGGCTTGCAACCGGAGCGAACACAGCGTCATAGTCGATATAATAACGCTGCGAAAAGCCCTGAGCTACTAAGCGAGCTTTCAATCGTGAAACTTTGCCAGAACTGTTTTCCTTTTTCTTATAAATCCACTTACACCCAATGGAAACACGGCCGACTGGCAGCTGAATCAGCGACCAAGTTTCATTCCGCATCAACGCTTCGTATTCCTCAGCCATTGCGGCCTTCCACAAATCCTGCTTGGAACTGTTCACTGTCTCTTCATCGGTATCCGGTTCTCAAATGCTACTCAACTCAACTGCTATGGCTACATCCACCTCGTAATCATCAAGACGCTTCGGAAGCACTCCACGTGTACTTCGCTTCGGAACCGGTGGCTCTCTCCGCCGACTGCACGGATCGTAAAACTCCGAATCCGACTCCTCCTGAAACGTATCCTCAGCTTCCTGTGCATCTAATTCCCTTGGAACTTCGACCGTTGTTGGCTCTTCACCGTTGTCAACATCGAGCTCTACAAACTGTTCATTGCAGCCGGAGACTGGATCACGTTGGTCCAGCGAACCATTTCCCAGTTCAATGAACCTGGCATTCCGGCTGATCGTGATCCCAATAGCCAACAAACAAAAACTTTCGAGCCTTACAGTCAAGCTTGCTTCGCTTTACGTCGGGGACGTGGACGTACACCGGACTTCCGAATACTCGCAGATTCTTCAACGAAGGCTTTCGGTCGAACCACTTTTCAAACGGCGTCAACTCGACCGAACGCGACAGTAACCGGTTCTGGAGATACCCCGCGGTTATAATCGCCTCACCGGCCGCTCGACCAAATCACGTTTTCACGTGCGTCACATAACGCTTAATACAACCCGGTGTATCTGATTTTTGTCTGAGCAGACAGACAATAGTGTAACGACTGTAATCGTCAATGAGGGTCATCAAGTACCTGCACCACCCTCCCGGCGTGACGTTTCTTATCGGACCACAAACGTCCTGATGAACCATGTCCAGAACGTGAGCTTAGGAAAAGAAGTTCTAGATAATTTACCTACTAGACAATGCTCTCAATGCTGATCCCGCCATCGTGCATGCTGAAACCTTCACCGAGATTCTACTTCTGAATCCGTTTCAGCACTACTGGGTCCCTGTGGCCAAACCGGCGATGCTGGTTGCTGGCAGTCCGCCAGACGCCGCCTTCCTCAGCCGCGCGTCTTCCGCCGTTTTCAGAATGAACAAATTTTCACACAGCTCTGCCGTAGCAACTACTTTTCCTTTCCTTCCTTAAACTTAACCCCTTCTGGGTTAGCTTTCGCACTGATAGCAATCCGCCTTCTAAGGCCGGAATGAAAAGTACCTCTTTAAAAAGAATGTTCACTACCAAGTGTAAGATAGACGTTCGGATCACACAAAAGGGGCAAACGAGTGGCTCTGCTATCTGGATTCAACTGACTCATCATATTTTTATTACGTAAGGGGAACAACAAAAGTTCAGTATTCAATTGTTCTTGATTGACCAATACAAACCCAATCTAATAAAACTAGGGTGGTCACGTCTCGTCGATAAACCATTATTCCGTTGAATCGTCTGACGGTGTAGCGTCATCCTCACTATCTTCTATTGGTTGGTTTACGGACCAAGGCTTCATCCTTTCTGCAGCAAACACAGTAGATATTCGTCGCTGTGTCAAATGTACTCCGGGAACATCAGATATCAAGTAGCGGTCATTCCCAAGAATCTTCTGGATCACATACGGTCCCTTGAAGCGCGGTTCCAATTTCCTGCTCTGTCCTGTAGCCTGTGGATCTCTGGCAACGAGAACCAGATCACCTTCGTAGTATTTTCTTGCCGCTCGTCTTTGCTTGTCGAAATACTGTTTCTGCTTACGCTGCTCCATTTCAATTCGTGCATGTACTTGCTGCTTCATTTGTTCAGCACGATCCATTGTATTCTCCGAAGCAAACATCATCAACAGTTGGTTTTGAATGATATCACGCGGATTGTATGTAAACAGAAGCGAGTTGGGTGAAACCTTTGTGGTAGTATTGACCATCGTATTCAAGCCCCACTGGATCATACGCAAGTTTTTGTCCCAATCCTTTCCATCGTCCTTCACCATAGATTTAACGGAGTCCAATATGCTTCTGTTCCGTTCCACTTGACCGTTGGCGCGCAGTGTTCCAACCGCAACCCTAACATGAACTATTCCCAGTTGCGTGCAGAACGCCTTGAAATCTTTCGACGTGTACGATGTCTCTTATGTCCGTTTAGGCTTTCCGATTGTGCCGAATACTTCATTCAGCATTTGAATTACTGGACCAGTCTTAGTATTTCTTACAGCTTACAGAACAACATATTTAGTAAATCAGGTATTCGTTTCGCGACGATGATTGAATAAAAGGTCCCAGATGGTCTAAGTGAATGGTATCGAATGGAACTGGATTCTTCTCGATTGGATGCAAAAAGCCTTCCTTCGCACCCATTTTTACTTTTACGAAAGCACAATGCACACACGCTCCTATGTATCGTCTCAGATAACCTCGCATCCGACGAAACCAGAAATTTTTGCGAACAACTTCCAAAACCTTCTCCACGCCTTTATGCCCCAGATCATCATGATAACAGCGTGCTATTCTCCATCGAGCTCGGTTCGGAACAACCCACTTCAACCCGTCGTTACACCTTCTCATCACACCTTCACTCTGCAGCGCGTATTCTTTGTGAATTTGCTTGCCTTTGTTGTCCTTTGGTGGAACTGATAAAATTTTCATGATTGTATGCAGTCTCTGATCTTCACGTTGCAATAACTTTAACCATTCATCTTCTTGAATTTGCACCTCCATCACATGTGCCACTGCCGGTTCCGGTTCTTCAGCATCCAAAATTTTGCCAAATAATTTGCCGAAACCCAGCTAACAAACCTCATTTTTGACGAGATATCAGTTTTATATTTTACTGGGCACGCGTCTGTGCGGTTTTTGCCGAGCTGCAGAAATAAAAACTGAGTATGTAAGACAAAGTTAGGAAGGCTACCCAAAAGATGAAAATCGGTAAGGTCGCTGGGAAGAATGGAATACCGGTTCTGAAACGGAGAAAAAATACATTCAAGCTGGCTTCATATGTCATATCCACAAAAAAGGTAGCAGGCTCAATTGTACTAATTCCTCAATACTTTCTATAAGATATTCCCTCTAATTCTGTACAGCAAGCTGCGCCCGTTCACAAATAAAAAATGTTTACAAAAGCCTTTTTTAAGAAGCACGATAAACAATGAACCAGATGTTATCTCATTATCTATGTGGTCTTTGAAACAGTGTACGAAATTATACAAAATTATTCTTTCATGTTTCGATGATAAATAATCAATTCAAATATCGCTGACACCTAGACTAGAGATTGTCAACCTCTGGTAGGATCGATTTCCTGACAAAAGCAACCTCAGGAGAAATACAGAGCTCTATATCGTCGCTGATCCGCCAAGTGCCACCTACTGCTGCAAAAAGAAGCGAGGTGAATGAAATCGTTTATAGTCTAATTGACTTCGTATTTGCTAATGAAAAGCAGCCGGTTCGGACCGTTGTTGTTGTTGTTGCTGTTGCTTCATCCCGGGACCCTGGCCAAGTCGATTCCGACCTACTCAGCTGTGCAGCTCTTGGTGTAAGGTTGCTGCCGCTGCTGCTGCGGCGTTGTTGGGTGATGTCCATCACCATGTAACCTCCCTGCCTTCGCTCCAATAGCCGTAGGTAGGTAATGGCACGAAGTAGGTTCATGAAGTCATTCACAGCTAGCCCCCACTGACTGTATGGTAACGACGGGAGACAGGCAGGCAGTCAGTGCACCCATGTGACAAATGGTGAAACCGGAAATGTGCTCCAACGACCAGTTCGGTTTATTTGGAATATATGGAGCGCTGTCGTTGCGATCGAGTAGAGGTTGCAACCTGCACTAGGTAGTGTTGTACATGGGTCCCCTCGAAGCACCAGATATGGGTAAAGAATTGGCGCGAGCAGTAGCTGGTGCACCATTAATGCTGTGTGTTACGTACGATAAATTAGTCTCCGGGGACCAGCACAAGCAGAAATGTACAGATAGCGAGAGCTATGAAATTTCACTCCTAATTGAGATTAGAGCAAGTTTTTCTTTTCAGATTTGATGTATTTTATTTGCGATGTGATTTGCAGAGTGATAGCAATAGCCGTTCACTGACTGTCTTATAATAGTAATAGTGAAATACCATTATAAGAGTTTCAGATGGGATCTATGGCAAGCAATATGTAAATGCACTCGTAGCGAAGACTTACGATGGAGTTTCAGTTCGAATAACGAAGTGTACATTCTTTTTTGTCCGAGAATTAGCAAACGTTAGATTATTTTTATTTATTTATTTTCGTATTTAAGTTTATCTATCGATTTGGATTTCGATCCGTTGTTGCAAAATTTAAAACAAAAGATCCTTAGAAAATCAGTATTCTCCATATCATGGAATTTATTAACATTATTACATTGAAAACGTGAACAGATCTTCCATACTAGAAACACTCTAAAAGGAGGATTTATTTAATGCCCAGTCTGCCTTGCAAGCCTCCATCATCCATGTTAATCAGTAAATGCTACATTTAATCTGTAAATTATAAGAACGGCACCAATAAGCATAATCAATCAAATCGAGATTTCTTCAGTGAAGCTCTATCCTTTAGGCTGGAGAATTGATTAATGCACTACCAGGGGCGCTATTAAATTAAAAGCGGCGAGTTCCACCGAACACAACAACATCATCAACAGCAGCAGCAATAACATTATCGATGCAGTGGGCCTTGTACAGTCCACTAACAGTTCCAACGCTTTTAACGCCGTAAGCCTAGTTTTCGGATGATAGCTGGTAGGCCCATGCGCCACCATGCCGGCCTGCCAGAGATGCAATTATTTATTTTATTATGATTTTTTATGATTGTAATTCCATAAATCAACGCACCAGTCGACCCGTGCGCCCGCCACCTCGCTTAGATTAGTGCAGACCGGGTGAACACCTCCTTTAAGCTTGGTTTGAAGTGGAAAAAAAGGGATTGGAAATCACATTTGCAAAAATAACAACGACAACGACAACCAGTTTGCCCATAATTCACGCACTGCTGCTGCTGCCTGCCGTCGTATATGCTATTCTGCCTGCACCTTTTCAAATGGAGCTATGACTTGTCTTGGTCAGCGCTGAAAGTCCCATCGAACTAGAGCACAGTGGTCTGATGTTTAGAAGGATTTCATTTACGAAATTTCTAAACACACAGAACCGAATCATAATAGCGCGCAACAATACGTGGTTATAGGAGTCTCCTGTAGCCTTGCAAGCAAAGGCGTAGGATTGTCCTTTGACGTCGACGCAATACACGACAGGGATATCGTCCATGGTTTCGCGTGCAGATATGTCCCGAAGACTTTTGATTCCGAAGAAATCCTGTAGCTGCTTGTTATACGAGCTTATTTTTACTTTCAAATGAGCCTCAAACTTGACACCAACAGCTTGTTGAAGGATTTTTGGCAAAACTCAAAGCTTTTCTGATGCTTAAATTATGATCAGCCTTCATCTGGAATACGTTCTGCGCAGAAAACGGTTGTTGACTCAAGCTTTGAAGAGCTGAGAAAATGAAAATTTGTATTAACTAATATCAAAGCATATCTACACCACATTATACCTATCTCTCTGAAAAAAAAATCCTTTCCTATTCCGCAACTCTACGCTTCATTTTCCCATCTGGACAACTTTTGCGTGTAAAAAGTGTCGTGTATGTGGAAGGCTCAATTACAGATCGAATAAAACGACGCGATATAACTTTCAGCCGATACAACTTTTATTTTGCGATTCCTATCCACGGACGTGGTGACTACACTTCTCGCTCTTCTAAATTACACTGTCGGAAAAACATACACAAAACTTAATTGAATAACGCACACATAACATTTCTTCCTCCCTACGGGGAGAACTTCAGAGGCGGGCGACGTTGCCTTTCCGATCGTCTCAGCACAAATGGCTCAGGAACTGTGGTCGACTGTTCTGGAGTGGCACAAGGTGTTGAGAAATGTACATCTGGTGATCCGCCTCGAATCTGGTTGCACTAGCAAATCCGAGAAAAGCCCATCACTGTTTGTCTGACTATGCGATTGACTCGGTGACGAGAAGCGGGCTTGGTAGTCATATGGCTACTGCTTCTGCCTCATACGCAGGAGGTCGTGGGATCAATCCCAGGTCCGTTCCATTCTCCTACTTTGTATCTTTCTCTTTATTTCTCATGTTCTAGCAATCGGTTAGAACTGGAAATGGACTTCCATACCGTTTCCATTACTATTCCTATACCTTCAACTTGAGTATTCTAACAGTAATCTGCTAGAATTGGAAATGAACTATAGAGCTCGTTTCCTACATCCAATTAGAAATTCCATCAGTTACCTTCTCCTATCTATCACATTGGCAGATCGTTAACCAAGACGGACCTCTGCCTCTCCAACCTAACCCAGAAATTCCAACAAATTCCGCATGAACTCGTGGCAAGTGCAGAGGTATATTCGGCTTGCAGTGGGCGAGTGATTGCATCATCATTTCCTCCCCTTCCCTACATTGACTTGCATTCTGACGTGGCAGGCGCCAGTATGACCTAACAAATGAGATCACCAGTACTTGTACATTGAAGATGTGTGCTAGTCCCAAGCAAACATCTGTTGGTTCCCTGTGCAAGAACAGCTGATCTGGTCATAATGGAGTAGCAACTACGAGCAGTCAATCAAGCTCAAGCTCAAGCTATGCGATTGACTCGGTGACGTCATCGGATTAGAATAAAAACGCCGACGATAACGCTCACCTTCTTCGTCGGTTGACAGTGGTTCATGTTGTTTTGATAAAGTGGGTGGAGAAATCTGTGGGAGGTTTTCGTTGCTCGAATTGTTGTTGTGGAAACGTAGAATTTGGTTCACATGACGTTTGAAGTGCTGGCTCGGAACTCAATTTTGTAGTGTAAATCCCCCAACTGGTCGCTGATAGTACCGGGAATCCATCTGTCGGAGTGAGCTGTTTTTCTGTACTGGCGTAGGAACTCGTTGATGTTTGCTTTCAGAGTACCTTTCGTTGTGCCCATGGATTTAAGTGCTTGTTTCACCCAGGTGGGTGGCATGGCGCCATGTTTTTGCAGCACACATCTCAGTGTAAAATTCATGATAGTATGTGTTTTGTTTACAAACATCACATTTGATTCTCATTAGGATACAGAACTGTCAGTGGGATACGGTCGCGCAATGTTGGCCGCAAAACAAACCTATTGTGTGAGATAGGGATGCCACCGGGCTGGTTTCACCGTTTGACCGTTTGTGGCCGGGTGATATGGTGCTGAAAGTTTGTGGTATTTAACACCACTCATCTGTAGAAACCTCTTGAACTCTGCCGCGGTAAATTGCGGGCCGTTATCCGACACCAGCGTCGTTGGAGCACCGTAAGTAGAAAATAGATCGTCAAGGATGCTGATTGTTGCCGCTGTGTTCGATGTAGATGTGGTTTTAACCTCAACCCACTTGCTGTAGGCATCAACAATAATCAGAAGCATAGTGTCCGCGACAGGCCCCGCATAATCTATGTGGATGCGCTCCCACGGTCCTTTTGGATATTCCCAATGAGGAGTACTAAACTTTGGTGGAGCAGGGGCATTCCGAGCACAATTATTGCAAGATCGAACCGCTTTCTCGATATCCGAATTGATACCCGGCCAGTAGACAAAAGACCGTGCTAGGCTTTTCATCTTTACGACTTCCAGATGCGCTGCATGAAGATCATTCAGTATCGCTTGCCTGAGTGTAGGTGGTATGACCACTTTGTGCTCAAAATGTAAGCAATTGGCTGCCAAAGTATATCTGCTCTCGGGAGATTTATTATAGATATAGATTATAGATAAAGATTGACATCTTTACGTGTTTCACGAGCAATATGTTCCGCGCGCACTGACAACTGTTGGATCTGATTTAGAGCGAAACCGTCGAAGTCATCATAATTTTCTCTTCCTTCTTGCAAGTTTAACGAATTTATTCCGGATGATGTTGACTCACTTGGAATTCGTGAGCAGTAATCTGCATTCGTATGTTCTTTTGTTGGCTTATACACGATGTTGAAGTCAAATGTGCCAGATAATCTGCATAATTTGCCATCCGGCTGATGCACAATGAAGGCAATGATTTCTCAGGGTGCAGTATCTGAGTGAGCGGCTTATGATCCGTGATCAAGGTGAATCTCCTAGCGTACAGATAGTGAAAAACTTTTCACTGCCCAAACTATAGCCAGCGCTTCTTTATCAATTTGGGGTAGCGTTGCTCTGTATTCGATAGGGTAGTACTTGCATACGCGATTGGCCGTTCCAGTCCATTCTGCAATCGATGTGATAACACGGCACCCAGCCCTGTTTGGCTTGCGTCTGTTGCCAGTATCAGCGGTAATGTCGGATCATACTGCATTAGAACTTGGGGTGATGTCAAAGCTTCTTTCAGGTCAATGTAGGCCTTTTCTGCGTCCGATGTCCACTCAAACGAGTCAGCTAGGAGCATATTGCGTAAGCATCTTGCTTTGGAAGGAAGATTTGGAATAAAAGCACTATAATAAGTGGCCTTACCTAAGAACAGTTGTAGTTCATCTGGGGTCGTCGGTATAGGTGCGTTGCGAACAGCTTCAACATGTTGTTCAGATTTGTGCAATCCATGGCGATCGATCCGGTGGCCCAAGCATTCGAGCGATGATGTTGCAAATACGCATTTTGTTCGGTTGAGACGTAGCCCACTTGATCTCAATCTGTCCAAGGTGACCGTTAGTGCTTGGAGGAGACTGGCGAAGTCTTTTGCGAAGACGATTATGTCATCATAGAAATTCACGACGACATCATCTAATCCTTGAAGGACCGATTCCATTCGACGCTGCCAAATTGCCGGGATATTTGCTGCTCCGTATACAGCACGCGTAGGACCAATAAGTCCATGTGTAGTCGTGTTCAGCGTAAGTATGTGACTAAACTCTTCATCAATGGGTAGATGGGTGTAGGCATCAGTCACGTCCAGATGGCAGAAAACAGTCGCACCTTTCATTCTGTTGAATATTGTCTCGATCTTTGGTATAGGATGTTCGTCTACAATCATTCTTGGGTTGACAGTTGGCTTGTAGTTGCCGGTAATCCGCAGGTCTCCATTTTTCTTCACTACGATGTGAGTGGGTGAGGACCACTCGGAGTATTCCACTTTCTTGAAAAATCCTGAAGCGAGTTTTTTGTCAATTTCCGCTGCGTACCGTTCACGTAGTGCGTGTGGTACGTCCCTCGCCTTTGCAAATATAGGAGATACCTCTGGCTTCAGATGAACCTTAGCCGGTGGTCCCAACAGCCTTCCTGGAACATCACTGAATACGTCGCTGAAGCCATCTAAAAGGTCTGCTAATCGTTTTGCTTGTTCCGGAATAAGCTGAGCACTATTGATTGCATTGATCGAATCATTTGCACAAAATAAACTATTAAGATTGATTTCCTCAACGAAATTTGAGATCCACTCGCGTCCAAACAGCGGATCTGACTCTCCGGCGACGACGTACAAGTTCAATTGGCGAATTGTTTTTCCGATGGATACTTCTACCGGCATACGCCCGAGGCAGTTGATACGATGGCCGGAATAGCTCGAAAAGTGCCGATCAGTTTTGAGCAACGGGCTTGAACGTTCGCAGTTGAGATTCAGCAATTATACCGCAGGGTGCTCCGGTATCCAGTTCCATGCGCAAAGGGAAACCGTCTATTTTAACTTCGACCATTTTCTTTCCTGTCGGTGTAAAACCGTAAACTTTGCTTAGCGATTGAACTACGTCGATTTCGGATTGTGGCATCTCCTGTGAATCCACCTGGTCAGCAGATAAGTCCTGGTTTGTTGATCTTCGTGAACGACACACTTTCGCGATGTGGCCTTTAATGTTACAATTATGGCACCTGGCATCGCGAAAACGGCACTGACTGCGCAAGTGTTGTCCTTCGCATCCCTTGCAAGGACCGGTTTCGCTGGAATGTTGATTGTTGCTTCGGTAATGTTTTGGCGTCGATTTCTTCCTGGTTCTCAGATTTTCGTTCCTCAGTTTATTCGTGTCTTCCGTGACAACGGATGATGATGTACCCGAGTTGATCTCCCGCGCCGTGTTGCGTGTTGCTTCCAGAGTGTAAGCGATTTCGTAAGCCATTTGAAAGGGGCAGGCTCCTTTGCTATGTCATATCGTCGCACATATCGCGAGCTTCCAGACCATGTAACAGCTGTTCAATCAGCATCCGATCTAGGAAATTCCATAATCGCAATCCGCGGCGCCTTGCCGTAATCGAAGTACAAACTGTGCCACAGATTCATTGTTCTGCTGGACTATCTGTCTGAACTTTATACTTTCCACGTATTTGTTTTTCTTCCGGTCGAAGTGTGTGATCAGAGTCGTCTGTAAGTCATCGAAGTTGACTGCTGCTGGGTCTTGGGGACTGACGAGGAACTTTAAAGCATTGTTTAACTCTGCCCCCATATGGACTCTGGCGTAATTGGCGTACTGTAGTCGAGGTATCTGGCTCAGCTCTAATGCCCACTTGAACCGATTGAAATAGTCGGCAACTGATGCACCATCCGATGGGCGGTACTCGGGCATTGAGAAAGCGGGTATCCCGATGGAAGACTTGATTGCATCCGCGATCATCGCTGAAAGCGATTGTAACAGCTCGGCGTTCTCGAGCGCCATTTTGTTTTCGCAGGGAAATTTTCGTGCAACTAAATTTTGATTTTCTACCGCGCGTTGAAAATCAGACTATCCCACTTCTGACACCAAATTGTCGTGTATGTGGAAGGCTCAATGACAGATCGAATAAAACGACGCGATATAACTTTCAGCCGATACAACTTTTATTTTGCGATTCCTATCCACGGACGTGGTGACTACCTGAGAGAGAGAAGACAGCTCGCTTTATTTACGTTCATCCAAATGTCACCGCGATCCAGTCACTGCGAACCGAAAAAGTAAACACTGCGATGCCACTTCAAATGGTCGTAACCAAAATTATTTATTTGGCAATTTATGTTCGCAACTTTTCTTATATCTGCTATAGTGAATTGAACCCGTAATTATCCATCCCGTATTATGAAAAATCGGTTTTGTTCCTCGTTAGGAAGTTCATAACCATTAAAATCAGCTAATTCGAACAAGTTTTTATTGGAGTGAAAAATGTTGCTTCCGACGTTATGAAATGTTACTTTGATTTGTTAAGTTTCCACGTTTTCCACACAAATGAAGAAGAAGAAGACATAGAAAATAAACGATCTGTCAGTGAGCTGGCTTCTCTCTCTCAAGTGACTACACTTCTCGCTCTTCTAAATTACACTGTCGGAAAAACATACACAAAACTTAATCGAATAACGCATACATAACAAAAGCAGTATTGCCACATATTTTTCTAACCTCACCTTTATTTTCAGTCGTAAAAATCTTTTTCATCTTTATTTGACAGCAAAAATGAACAGTGGGTAATGTCTGTGACATAACCGCTAAGTGGACGTAGGACTTGACTTGACCATGCCTTTAAGATACATAATATGTCCAAATTTCTCACATCAACTATTTTGGATAAATAATCGGCGTTGCATACCATTCCTTGGCAGAATCTTCTCATCAAACCGACACAGAAATCAAATCTACCTCGAACAAGAATCATCAAAGATAAATTCAGGAAGTATCTGTCCGGTCACGAAATATTAGCCTCGACAGTGGCAACCTTCCCACTGAAGGACTGCCTGAAATAAACCACAAGTTGGCTCAGCAGGGGATGTAGACTATATCTCAGCCCTTCCACTAAAGAGCCTTCTAATCCGTGCGATAGCGACTGAAGGAGAACATTATTTTAAACTCTTAGAGCCTTGAAAAAGGCTGTTTGCTTCGGCTAAGTGCAAAAGTAAGAAAACGATCTTTTCGAATAACCGCGAATTTCTAGTGATGGTATAAAAAGACTGTATCAAGACAAAATTTTCAAAACGACTTATCTGCTTTTGTAAACAAAGATTCAAACGACGATTTGACGAATCTGATAGCTCACCCACGCAAACCAACACCATAAACAGGTAGCGGAAACCTTCACCTACCTATTGATGTGGTTGGTTTGCGTGGGAGAGCTATCAGATTCGTCAAATCGTCGTTTGAATCTTTGTTTACAAAAGCAGATAAGTCGTTTTGAAAATTTTGTCTTGGAATGCTCTGCGAGCGAATGCACTTTTCTTTTATACCTTATTTTGAATCTTCTCTGCTTCCCAATTGGTGGGCCAATCAGCTAGTGTCTTGTATCCCGCTTCTTTGTCAGCCAAAGCGTCATCATCATCAACGCGTTCGAGTAGGGCTTCTTCTTTTTACGCTTGTTGCTCGCTGCTGGCGTCTATTTCCTAACGGGACTTTTCGCTAGATACAGGCCAATGAGCCGGGCAAGCGAGCTTAGGCTGATGACATACTGGGAGCGAAGAGAAGCGAAGCGAAGAGGTTGGTGATAAGCAAAGCGAAGTGAAGCGGCGATCAAAGCGAGCTATGACATACTGAAAGCGTTTTTCGGAGTGTTGATCTCGCAACAAATACAACAAATGGATTTCTTCAGATGTAGAATATTTTGCTTCTCCAAGCATATTTAGCACAAAGAGAAGAGTGTTGGGGAGATTTATAGAATGTCGCATTTGAAAACCGATTTTATGATGTGAGCGATAGATTATCACCACATACAAACAGACGTAGGGCGTAGCTATGGTAAAACTTTTTGGTCCATGTTTTTTTTTTACGTTTGCTCCTATGGAAGATCCATTAATTACGTAACGGGAAATTTTAAACACGACCCCCCCCCCCCCTTTGTATGAAAAATCTGAAAATTTTGCATGTATCGTCACACTTCGCCGACAACACCCCTCTCCCTTCAAGCGTTACGTAATTTATGGATGTTCTTCTTACTACATTTCTCTACACTCAAGTTTATTTCTCGGGAAATACGCACATAATGAAAACAACTTCCACAAAAATCGTTTTGTCTCGGCAACCTTTTTGAAAAACGGCGTAAACAAACGCAAATCCCAAAAATCCGCAAAAAAAGGGAAACCATTTCCCACCAAAAACCGGCAAAAAATTGGGACAACAGTTTCCTTATCTATTGGATTGTCCCCGAAGTTTTAATATGCGGACATAAGCAAAAATTGCGCAACCCGATTTTCGTTGAAGTTGAAGGGCTTTTTAAGATATACGGTACGTATCTCCCGCGTAAAAACCGACTCCAACGTAAAATCAAATATCAAAGCGATTGAACAGAACAATTTCATTCGGTGAAAACAAAAACAGATGCGTGAAAAATCTATCATTTGAAACTAATCTTAAATACGAGTACGATATTAAAATAACAAGTTCAACATCCATTTGTCTGTGGAAACAGCGTGTTTTTTGTTTCATAGTGTTTCTAAATGTATGGACTGCACCAGAATATTCCCAATTTTAATGAGTACCGCTACTATGAAATACATCATATACATGTAGCTAAAAACATACATATTTTAATGTTTCCATCACCATATTATTAAAATAAACAATGTTGCTTTCCTCTCCCGCAATACTTTTCACCCACAACCATTTTATACAACTGCGAACGAGGGTAAACTGAAATCAACAAACATACAGAAGTGATCCTTTGCGATCTCGCGCGGCAAAGCACTCTACGAACTGCTTCGCCTCTTTGGCTACCGCTTCGCGCCTCTTCTCATCGCTTCCACTATGACAGGTATAAGCGATTTCCATATATCGCGCATTGAGGTAGCTTTCACGCGGACGCTTCGCTTCCCTCTCAACTCTTCTAATCGCTTCTCTTCTCTCCCAGTATGGCATCAGCCTAAGAATTGCAGTTCAGGTGGGAAGTACGTGTTCTTTTCCAGGGATGCCAGACATACAGACATGTCTGTATTTATACAGACCTTTGGTCTTGCATACAGACATCATACAGATTACAGACATTATGCAGACTTTTGATAAAAGTTACAGATTTTTACAGACATTCAGTTTTAAAAAAACTTTGGGCTGGAAACAGAATCCTGTTGGGCTTTCCAATTAAACTATTTTGGGCTTTCAAACAAAATCGTTATGGGGATTTCGTACGAAATTCTATAAGGTTTCCAAATAGAATCATTTTGGAATTCAGAGCGGAGCCTTTCAGGCTTTTGAACGGCATCCAATGAGTTCCATTCCATCCATGAGTTCCAAACAGAATCCTTTTAGAATTTCAAACGGAAAGATTCTTCGATTCCTTTCGGAAACCTAAAAAGATTGCATTCAGAAGTCCAAAATTAATCCATTCTAAAGCCATTCAAAAGCAAAAAAAAACATTAGGTTGCTCAAAAGATATCCGATCGTACGGATTTTCGATCAGAATTATGTGAACTTCCGAACGTAATCCTTCTGAGTTCACTTACGGAATCTATTCGATTTTCTGAACGAAATTCTTTTGGTTTTTTGAAAGTAATCACTCTGGGCTTCCCAAAAAAACCTTTTGGACTTTCATACGGAATTGATGGGATTCTGAACAAAATCATTCTAGAATTAAGAACGGAATACTTTTGGTCTTCCCAACGGAATCTTTTGGACTTTCGATTAAAGCGTTCTGGGCTTCTGAACGGAATTTTTTTCTGGTTCTGGGCAAGAGATTCTGATTAGAATACTTATAGATTTCCTACCGAAGCTCTAACAGGATTTGTTTAGGAAGCGCGAAAGGAATCGATTCGAAAACCTAGAAGTGATCTTTCTAATCTAATCTAATCTAATCTAATCTAATCGAGCACAAACGCAGCCAGTACAAAAGAAAGCATCCTGGAAAACTATTGAGTTAGATGACGCCCAATAATTTTTCTTGTCAATATTGAGGCTTACAGCATACCAGTGGTATGACATAAACTTCAAAGCGGCCAGGCCCACTGCGTTGTGTTTGCCGCAGAGATGATTCTTCGAGATGTATCGTGTTCAAGTAGTCACTTCAACATGATACATATCACGAATCTACAGGGGTTGAAGGATGCGTGGACATACCGTACCATACGCACCGCGTTCTTTTTAAGTTCTTATTTTGGTAATTGTATATAAATAAATATGTAGTGAAATGAATAACATTATGATAAGAAATTATATCAAATTTTATATATATTTGTAGAGTACAACGTCAACTAGGAGCCGAAGTTGATTCGGGATGTACATCTCTTGTAGAAGAAGCTGGAAATTGTAAAGAATTTATTTATTATTTAGAATGTTATATATCAGATAGCAGTTTATGTGCCAGGAAGTCGTCTACGTAAAGGTTACATGGCAGGTTGTGAAGCTTTCCTTCCTGGGATGTTTTGTAGTGGGCTATAAAAACGTTAAATCAGTATGAAGGTACATAATACAATAATATAAATAATCCATATCCATATCCATATATATAAAACTCAATGTTTGTATGTTTGTATGTATGTTTGTATGTATGTTCCAGCATAACTTCTGAACACATTGACCGATTTCAACCAAATTTCGAACACACATTCTTTATTTTAAGGAGACGACGATAGGGGGGTTGAGGATGCTCTCTGGAAAAGGGGGAGGGTATGGGGGGAGGGGTATTGCTTAGTTATCGATCAACTCAGTGTACCTTCTAAACCCCTTGGCCGATTTCAACCAAATTTGGAACACACACATTCTTCATCTTAAGGAGACGATGATAGGGGGATTAGAGATGTATTTTGGAAAAAGGGGGAGGGGTATTGCTTAGTTATCGATCAACTCAGTGTACCTTCTAAACCCCTTGGCCGATTTCAACCAAATTTGTAACGTACATTCTTAATGTTTAGGAGATGACGATAGGAGGCTTAGGGATGCTCTTTTGAAAAGGGGGAGGGTATGGGGGGAGGGGTATTGCTTAGTTATTGATCAACGCAGTGTACCTTTTGAACCCCTTGGCCGATTTCAACCAAATTTGGAACACACATTCTTTATCTTAAGAAGACGATGATAGGGGGGTTAGAGATGTATTTTGGCAAAAGGGGGAGGGTGGTGGGGGGAGGGTATTGCTTAGTTATTGATCAACTCAGTGTACCTTTTAAACCCCTTGGCCGATTTCAACCAAATTTCGAACACACGTTCTTTATCTTAAAGAGGCGACGATAGGGGGCTAAGGATGTTTTTTGGAAAAGTGGGAGGGTGTGGGGGAGGTGTATTGCTTAATTATTGATCAACTCAGTATACCTCTTGAGCTCCTTGGCCGATTTCAACCAAATTTAGAACACACATTCTTTATCTTTAGGAGACGACTATAGAGTAGTTAAGCATACTCTTTGAACAGGGGGAGGGTGGTGGGGTAGGGGTATTGCATAGTTATTGATCAATTCAGTGTAGCTTTTGAACCCCTTGGCCGTTTTCAATCAATTTTGGAACACACATTCTTGATATTAAGGAGACGACGGTAGTTAGGTTAGGGATGCTCTTTGAAAAAGGGACGGTAGGGGGGGAGCAGTATTATTCAGCAATCGATCAACTCAATGTAAGTCTTGAACCCAATGATTGATTTGAACCGTATCAAATATTGTCTGTCCTAAGGAAACAATTTTAGTGAATGTGGGTAAGTCATTTGAAAAGGGGGTGGGTGTGAGAGGGGGGTATTGTTTAGTTATCGATCAATTCAGCATAACTTTTAAACCCATTTACCGATGTCCACCAAATTTAGAACCCGTATTCTTTGTTTAAGGAAGACTATATCAGACTGGGTAGGAGTGTCATAGCTGAATTAGAGAGAGGATATTTATTAAACGAACAGTTTAGGCTGTGAACCATTCCACCGATCCGTTTAACTTTTAGTTAAAATTTGACATTTCGATGGTTATTTTCCTATCGTGGTTGAAATTTTACTCCGAAGCCGACCCATTTGAGTTTTGACAGATTGATAGTTATTCGGAACGAAATGAGTTTGGCGCCAATTTTCTCGCGAACAAAGTTTAACTATAGAATCGTCAAATCTAACCATGCTCTGGAGCAGGGTTATTTTTAACCACGGCGAAATAACCATCGAACTGTCAAATTTTAACTAAAAGTTAAACGAATCGGTGGAATGGTTCACAGCCTTAGTACACTGAATTTTGTTTTTACACGATTTAAATTTTCTCAATTTTGCACTCATCCTGAGTGTTTAACGCGTATTAATTATCATGTGATTTTTCTTTGATTTATTCAGAATTTTTTGAAACATGTTGCAATGATTTTGGTGGTAAGTTGAAGTCACACGATCAAAAATACGAACGAAAAAAATCGTGTAAAAACAGAATCCTGTGTATACCTTTTTATCGCATGGGTCAATTCAAACCAAATTTGTAAACACGTATTCTCTACCCAAAGGAAACTATTATAGAGAGACTGGGAGGGACTTAAATTAAAATCCCTCTTATTTAGTTCATTCGAGGTTTTTTGACATTGTACAATGCTCCGAAAACAAATTTCCCGAATTTCTCAAAAATAGCAAATCCTTGACAATAACATTTTCCCAGTAATAACAATTCCCCAAAAATGACGAAAATGATGTTTTCCAAAAGTGATTCTTACCGATACACATATCCCAGAATATGACATTTCCCTGAAAATGACATATCCCTGAATGAAGCAGTCCATTAACATAACACTATTTAAGGCCTAAGGTCATTCGACATGAATTATGAACAGCATCAGAAAAATCTTTCATAGAAAGCATGCATTTGCTGGGTATAAAGCTATGATAATTGTTACCCTTCATCGCAATCATGGTTTGCCCATTGAAAAGCAATGATTGATGTTTTTCCTTCTGGATGGTGGATGTGATTGCTTCTTTAAAAGTAGGCATTTGCCCGGAATAAGGCAATGGTGGGTGTGATCCCTTCTTTAAAAATATAAATAATGAATGAATAAAGCATCGGTGGATGTTTTTCCTTCTTTAGCAATTGACGTTTGCCCGGAATAAGGCTATTCAAAACAACGATCCCTTCTTCAAGATCAGTCAATGTTTCCAAAAGCCTTATTTTCATCAATCTTTCATCAAATCTTGAAGTATCAATAAGTTAACACAATTACCCTGTTGACCAATTGGTTTTATCTTTTTCTGATTGTGAAAAAAAAACAGAAAACCAAACTGGCAATTCCGAGCAAGGCCGGGTACATAAAGCTAGTAAAAGCATAAAAATATGATTTTTCCAACATGAAAACAAGAAACACAAAAATATAGTGTAATAATAGAATAAAAATTGCTATATTTTTCATATAGCAATTTTTATTCTATCATTACACCATACTTCCATGCCTCCTACCCTCATATTAAAAAAATCATATTTTTATTTAAAAAATATGTAGACATGAAAATAAAAAATGAAGATACAAAAATATGAGTACATAAAACATGAGAATATGATAATATTGCAAATGTTAAAATATAAAATGTGATATTAAAGTATTAAATTTTGAGAATATGACAATATAAAGATCTGAAAATAAGATAATATAAAAATATTAAAACACAAAAATATAGAAGATGGAAATATGAAAGTATAAAAAATAATATAATAAAAATATAGAAATATGTAAATATGCTAATTAAATTATAACAACATGAAAGTATGAAAATATAAGAAAGGCAAAAAATTAAAATATTAAAATTAAATATTTCAAACTACAATATGAAAATATGATATGAAAAAATTCAAATATATGAAAATACAAAAGTATAAAAATATGAACATATACAAGTATAAAAAATGTGAAAGCATAAAAAAGGCATCATAATGTGTATATAACTATAAAAATAGAAAAAACAAAAAAAGAGTAAGGAAAATATGATAATATAAAAATATTATAATATGAAGGTGTAATAACATGAAATTATATAAATATGAAAATACAAAAATATAAAACATAAAATATCAAATTTGAAAGTGAAATGTTAAATTTAAAGAAATATGAAACTATGATAATATTATAACATAACAATATGAAAATATTAAGACACAAAAATAATAGAATGTAAAATATGAAATTATAAAAATATAGAAATTAAAAAAAAGTAAAATGTAAAAATATGAAAAATAAATATAATGAAATATGAAAAATAAGTATAATAAAATATGGAAAATAAATATATTACGAATATATAAAAACACGAAAGCATGGCATTGCTCCGGTATATTTCGTGGACTGGAAACTAGTGATACTCATGTTTCCTTTGAAATCTCTGTTCAGATTGCTATCAGAAATCAAGGTGGGTGTAATCCTTAATTTCAATCTGTGACAAAATGACAAAAGCATTAGAATTACTATTCCTGGCCACGCTTGTCTGTACCGTTACTAGGAGAGAAGGAATAAGTATCACGGAGATGGATATTGGGAAGGTATTCGTAGGGTCAGGATGTGCCTGTAGCTGGCAATGTGACCATGGTAGATCTTACCCCTGTAACACACCAGGAAGAGTTATCTACCCAGCATTACAGGTAGATTCGAAAACCTAGAAGAGATCTTTCCAACAGCCGAAAAGAGCTCTGTTCAGAAAACCAAAAAATAACGGTTTTTAAACCGAAAACAAGGCCTTTCTCTGAGTTTCAGAGCGAAATTATTTAGGATTCTGGAAGAAATTCTTTTGGGCTTCCTAAACAGAATTCTTTTGGATTTCCGAACGAAACCTTGTTGGGAAAAATTTACGAAATTATTTTGGACTTTACTTTCAAACGGACTCGGGTTTAAAATTTCGAAAGGTATACTTTTGGAATTCCAAGTGGAGCCATTTGGGCTTCTGAATCTTGTTCTGAATGCATCTTTTCTGTTTCTGTAAAAGGGATATCCTTTTGGGATTCCAAAGCCTTAAAAGATTACGTTCGGAAGCCGAAACGATTTTGTTCAAAAGCGCAAAAAGAGTTCTGTTCGGAAGCCCAAAAAAGTTCGAAAGACCAAAGGTTTACTCTGTTTGTAAACCCAAAAGATGTCCGTTTCGTTCTTTGGGTTTCTAAACGGATTTATTCCTTCTGTGCCTCTCCTCCGAACTGAACCCTTTCGAACTTCCCAACGGATTTTCAGTTAGAAAGTTGCGTATATATTATCAATTTATGCTAATGAACAACATACATATTGATAAGAACATTATTCAGAGCTTTGTAGTGGAATATCTTCACTTAGCATAAGACAAGAAAGTATTATCCCGTTTAATTCCACCACTTGATTGTAACTTTAGAGTAGTTTCCAAAAATAAGTATTTCGTCCTCAACAGCAACCTTACTTGACTTTAGTATATCATACTTGACGCGACTAAGTCCTACACCGACATTTTGATTCTTGAAACTTCGATATTCTACGTTATCAAAAGTTATTCTACGTTATCCCTGTTCTTTTCTGAGACAACATTGTTAGTAGTAGAAGGAAGGAAACACCCGGACATGGGATTTCGGGTGATAAGATTTAGAATTGGTAACATGGGACGTTCGCTTTGTGTGCGGTCAGTATCAAACAATGTTTATCTACATATTTTTTATCAACGCCAAAAATCCGACATTTGATGAAAAATCGATTGATAGTTTATTAATGTTTGAGCTGTTATCGGGGTTTTTTTTATCCAAATAAGATTTTGTGAGAGATTTGGACATCTTATGAATCTTTAAAGGCATGGTCAAGCGAAGTCCTTCGTCCACTTCGCGGTTAAATCAGAAAAATTATCCACTGTTAGTTTTGACGCTATTTATGAAAATCACGCATAAAATTTTATCTCTAGAATATTGGATTTGGCACCCAAGTACAATTTCCATCCCGAAGGGTATTGAAAGCATTGATATTGATCTCTATTATTGGCTCTCTGAAGAACCGTTTGTTTTTTGGACATACATGCTGCATCATGTGGCTTTTCTTCAGCTTGTCTCGGCTCAGCACCGATGCCGGCCGGTCTCGGCTCGACTCTGCTGCTGCTGCCGGTATCTGCTCAGCATTGCTGCTTTGTCGGGTCTGTAGGGTGGACTGCTGATGTACTGTCTAGGTTTCGGTTGATGATGGTCGCTTCGATGGTGTCGAACCGAAAAAGCGGTCGGTGCAGACTTCATTCCCTGCTAAAAGGTGTGAGTGCTGTTCAATCGATGATGTGGTTGCTTCGCTTGTCCCGGTCAGAATGAAAGGAAAAAATCGCGTTGCGCCATATTTATAGGTTCCCTTGATCTCAATGTTTTTCATTGAAAACAGTTTCATGCCTATTGAAACAAGTTTTTCGGGTCTTATCAAGCATGGACATGGAAGGCATACTTAAAATCTGTCGATTGAGGGGCTTACCGCAGAAATTCGTCCACTGAGACGAACGCTATTAACGTTTAAAATCTTTCAACACAGCGTAACGCGGTCGATTTGAATATTTTGAAATGACACCCGTTATAGTAAAGAGAGACGTAAGTCCTACGTCAAAAAAATGCGTTTATTCTAAAAATATTGACAATCACGCTTTAACTCTTTTCGAAATCTAAGCTTGCGGAGCTTTGAATTTATTTTTATTGCACAGTATTCTGAAAGCAAATAATTTATGTGACCTCATTTCATTACATTCAAAAAAAAACTGTATTTATGAAATTCCTTATTTTTCAACCAGATAATCCTGAAATGAAAAGATATCATTCAGAACCGCTGTGCAATCGAACCTGCAACAGGTTCAGTGAGTGCGCGGACCCCCTCGCAAATATCGCGTGCCAAAGTGATTTATTTCAAACAGGTACCTTGAACAGGCATCATCCCCCAACCAACCACTCTGACTGGGAATTATTCGATTCCATCGACACTGGCCGGTTGCCGCTGCAATACTTGTACTGCAATGCAATAAGGGCTGGGCAGTTGGTGACTCTGCAGCCACGCCTAGCTCGGACAAACTACCACCGCTGACTGTTTCGATCAAAACTACCCCTGTCTAATGCCGTCGTTGCTGGTAGGGGAAGAGGGTGGATTATATTGGACCTGCAACTAGTACACCCCCAGGCAGTGTTGGGAAAATCCTAATCAAATTCATTCGAAATAAACAAACAAACATACGCGAGTGAATACTCATGCAAATCTGCTATATATTTTTTCAGTCAAATTCGCTTCGTTTCACTTAAAGAAAATCATTTCATCGCATAAACTATCGAATTTTCTACCAATAGAACGGCACATAAAAAAATCATGAAATGCCCCAAACGAAGAAATCTAATCGTGCACAAACGAGTCTGGTAAATTTTGTCTCGTTTTGCAAACGTGTTGAAAACTGAAATTTTCCCCAACACTGCCCCCCGCCAGGAGAGGCAACATATCAAATCGAACATTGACAAAACGAAAGCGTTGTTACGCCTGTGAGCTCTGTGGTTTAACCGGACACCGGGCGGAGCAGGATGGAACGGGGGCTGGCTGGTGATTGTTGCTGCGGAGTCTCTAAGCCAAGCCTCAAACTGATATGGGAGGCCTGATAGCGAGCGAAAATGCAATTATTTCAATTGGGCGACATGGTCTCCGGTGGTGCCCCTGATTGCAAAGCCCATTGGTCTCCGTCTGTTGTTGGGGGATGAGAGTGCCGTTCTGTTGTGTTGTGTGTTGCCATATCATTTGATTTCTGGTGGCGGTGTGTGGTGGTTGTGGGTTATTGATGGTTGCGTTCGCTCTAGATAATGAGTGTGTGGCAAGTGGTGAGAATGGAAAACAATTAAGCGATAGGCAGAGGCCGTGGTAGACGGATGGATTGGATAGACAGACAGCGATCGACATTCGAGCGATAAGAGGTCGGATTTGTGGCGCAGTCTCTTGATGAGATTAATTTCCGGTTAGGCCTTGGGTGCAGGATGAAGGATGCAATGCGGGATTGCATTGTTGACTGGAGGAGCTATAATCGGGAAATATGTACTATTCGAAAGGGAAATTAAGCGGATAGGTTTGACGGAACATTTTGAGAATGCTTTTGTTTTTGATATTGTGGAGAGCGAAAAGAACTGTGGCGTCGGTAGCGGTGGTTCCTGTATCTGTAGCGTGCTAGTGGCAAACGATCGAGTGGCTGTCGTCGGCGTCAGCGGCACTCCAGTACAATTTTCGTGCAGGGTTTATCAGCAGAAAGTTGCCTTCCAGCGCGCGCGTGCCATTTTGTTTGAGATGTCGTGGAGAGCGTAGCTTCTGCAGGAAATTTTATTCCCAACGCTGGCGTGGACCGTGTGGTCGTAACTCATGAGCTCAATCGATAGGCGCAAGTATTGTTGACCGTTACGGAGACGATTTTTCCTAAACTTTTTACAGGCCGGACTCGATTATCCGGGGCTCGATTAACCGGAGAAAATGACTCGATTATCCGGGGTCATATTTTTACCCATCTTACATAAATAG
Organism: Armigeres subalbatus; assembly: GCF_024139115.2. Lineage (NCBI taxonomy): Eukaryota > Metazoa > Arthropoda > Insecta > Diptera > Culicidae > Armigeres > Armigeres subalbatus. The sequence continues at coordinate 52,300,707 of NC_085139.1, read as the reverse complement.
AAATATTATCTTTGTGTATCCGTAACGTATCCAATATGTGCAAGACACCTAGTAATGAAAGTGACTTTCTCGCTTGCCTAAGGGACTGTTCACAAATTACGTAACGCTTTAGGGGAAATAAGGAAGTAAGACCAAGCGTTACGATCCGTATAAAAAAAATTAACCTTCCATAAGTTACAAGAGGGAGGGTGGGGTATCAAAATTATCAAATTCAGCATTACGGATTTTGTGAAAGAACACTAAGGGAACGGAATTCAAAAACATTCATAATTGGTCATTTTGTGAATTTCAATTCAAAGCTCCGATATTCTTTAGGCATTCGTATGTACATTCTGAGTACTGCATTGACATTGTGATTCATGCCACCAAACGGTCCTTCGAATATCCGGAATGGATTCATTCACAACGTAACGCTAAATTTGAAGATTTTGGACCTCCGTCCGTTGGCGACGTGCAACTACAGACCGAGCTGAATGTAGATGAATTTTATGTATTGCAGAGGCCTTAGTTTGAATAAATCAAATGAAATAAATTCCGATTTAAGAATGGTGCTATGCGATGAAATTCATTATTTTTTGTTTTATTTCATGGATGTTCCGGAATTTTCGGAAGGCCACGACATGTATAAGCCACAACATCAAGTGCATCTGAAAAATCTTGGTGCTTAACGATAAAATTTAGAAGTTTTCATTTTTTGGGATCCTCCAGATTTCCCGGAGGACCACACGGTGGTTAGAGGTGTGCGCCGTCGCCGCCGACAGTTTATGGCAATCCCGTTGAAACTCCAGAGGATTTCTCGTGAAAAAAGCTATTTTTCTTGAAAATTCCATACAATTTTTCGTTGAAAAATCGAAAAAGCTTTTCGTAAAACTAAGAACTTTCATTGGAAATTCTGAAAAAAAATCTTGATATCTTGAAAATTTTACCGTTGGTATTCTGAGTTAAAAATTAGGTAGATCTTTTTGTATAATTTGAAAGAAAGGAAAACAGGATCACCGTCTTTGACCAGAGGTCGCACAGCCCGAATACTTAAACTTAGCATTAGACAACGGACAGGGCATTCACACAGCACCCAGTAAATCAGCGGAGCGGTTTCCGCTTCACGAAATATTTTCGCCTTACTAGGGCAGGAATCAAACTCACACTCCATGGCTTGCAAATACACTTAGACGATTGACGTTACTAACCACACGGCCAGGAAGCCCACTAGGTGCAAATTCCAGAAATTTCCCGGGTAAATTATAAAAAATTTCCTTTGGGAATCTCAAAGAATTACCTGCGTTGAAAGCAAATGTTTTGACGGGGAAGGGCCGTTTGTTGTTTGGCCGAATATGTCATTAATTTGAAACTCGACTGGCATTTGGCCGAAATAGACATATGGCCGATAATATCGTTCGGCCGAACAGGTCATTTGGCTGAAACGTCGTCTAATCGAATAGATCATTTAGCCAAAAAGGCCTAGATCAGCGGTTCTCAACCTTTTAAATGAGAGGTACCCCTTCAAACTTTTGCATTAATTGAGGTACCTTCTGTGTTTTGCTGTAAATGAAAATAAGAGTAACTGAAAATGGAACTTAAGAATAATGGCATAAAGCCCATAGTTAACTAACAGTGTATATCCCTAACGGGTCTCCATAATGTGGGCTGAAATGTTTATTATTCTTTCCAATTCACATTAAGTTTCACCATCAAGTTTCCTACATGACTATTGGAGGCTTGTAAGTCCCGCACCACTTGTAGGCTACTGTCACCACAGTAAGCTACTACGATTCTTTAATGAAGGCTTCCGCGCCTCTTGAAAAGAGGCTTCCGGGCTTCTTGCAAGGAGGCTTTCGGGCATCTTGAAAGGAGGCTTTCGGGCATCTTGAAAGGAGGCTTCCGAGCCTTTTGAAAGGAGGCTTCCGAGCCTCTTGAAAGGAGGTTTCCCAACCTATTGAAAGAAGGTTTCCGAGCCTCTTGAAAGGAGGCTTTCGAGCCTCTTGAAAGGAGGCTTGAGGCCTCTTGAAAGGAGGTTTGAGCCTATTGAAAGAAGGTTTCTGAGCCTCTTGAAAGGAGGCTGGAGGCCTCTTGAAAGGAGGCTTTGAGGCCTCTTGAAAGGAGGCTTTCGAGGCCTCTTGAAAGGAGGCTTGAGCCTCTTGAAAGGAGGCTGAGCCTCTTGAAAGGAGGCTTCTGAGCCTCTTGAAAGGAGGCTTCTGAGCCTCTTGAAAGGAGGCTTCCTGAGCCTCTTGAAAGGAGGCTTCAGGAGCCTCTTGAAAGGAGGCTTCTGAGCCTCTTGAAAGGAGGTTTGAGCCTCTTGAAAGGAGGTTTGAGACCTCTTGAAAGGAGGTTTCGAACCTCTTGAAAGGAGGTTTCCGAACCTCTTGAAAGGAGGTTTCGAACCTCTTGAAAGGAGGTTTCGAACCTCTTGAAAGGAGGTTTCTGAACCTCTTGAAAGGAGGTTCGAACCTCTTGAAAGGAGGTTTCCAACCTCTTGAAAGGAGGTTTCCAAACCTCTTGAAAGGAGGTTTCAAACCTCTTGAAGAAGGTTTCCGAACCTCTTGAAAGGAGGTTTCAGAGCCTCTTGAAAGGAGGTTTCGAACCTCTTGAAAGGAGGTTTCTGAACTCTTGAAAGGAGGTTTCCGGACCTCTTGAAAGGAGGTTTCGAACCTCTTGAAAGGAGGCTTCTGAGCCTCTTGAAAGGAGGCTTCCGGGCCTCTTGAAAGGAGGCTTCGGGCCTCTTGAAAGGAGGCCTCCGGGCCTCTTGAAAGGAGGCTTCCGGGCCTCTTGAAAGGAGGCTTTCGGCCTCTTGAAAGGAGGCTTGGGGCCTCTTGAAAGGAGGCTTGGGCCTCTTAAAAGGAGGCTTTCGGGCCTCTTGGAACGGAGGCTTCCGGGCCTCTTGAAAAGAGGTTTCCAGGCCTTTTGAAAGGAGGTTCGGGGTCTCTTGAAAGGAGGCTTCCGGGCCTCTTGAAAGGAGGCTTCCGGGCCTCTTGAAAGGAGGCTTCCGGGCCTCTTGAAAGGAGGCTTCCGGGCCTCTTGAAAGGAGGCTTCCGGGCCTCTTGAAAGGAGGCTTCCGGGCCTCTTGAAAGGAGGCTTCCGGGCCTCTTGAAAGGAGGCTTCCGGGCCTCTTGAAAGGAGGCTTCCGGGCCTCTTGAAAGGAGTCTTCCGGGCCTCTTGAAAGGAGGCTTCCGGGCCTCTTGAGAGGAGGCTTCCGGGCCTCTTGAAAGGAGGCTTCCGGGCCTCTTGAAAGGAGGCTTCCGAGCCTCTTGAAAGGAGGCTTCCGGGCCTCTTGAAAGGAAGCTTCCGGGCCTCTTGAAAGGAGGCTTCCGGGCCTCTTGAAAGAAGGCTTCCGGGTCTCTTGAAAGGAGGCTTCCGGGCCTCTTGAAAGGAGGCTTCCGAGCCTCTTGAAAGGAGGCTTCCGAGCCTCTTGAAAGGAGGCTTTCGAGCCTCTTGAAAGGAGGCATCCGGGCCTTTGAAAGAAGGCTTGGGCCTCTTGAATGAAGGCTTCCGGGTCTCCTGAAAAGAGGCTTCCGGGCCTCTTGAAAGGAGGCTTCCGGCCTCTTGAAAGGAGGCTTCTGGGCCTCTTGAAAGGAGGCTTCCGGGCCTCTTGAAAGGAGGCTTCCGGGCCTCTTGAAAGGAGGCTTCCGGGCCTCTTGAAAGGAGGCTTCCGGGCCTCTTGAGAGGAGGTTTCTGGGCCTCTTGATAGGAGGCTTCCGGGCCTCTTGAAAGGAGTCTTCCGGGCCTCTTGAAAGGAGGCTTCCGGGCCTCTTGAAAGGAGGCTTCCGGGCCTCTTGAAAGGAGGCTCATGGGCCTCTTGCAAGGAGGCTGCCGGGCCTCTTGAAAGGAGGCTTCCGGGCCTCTTGAAAGGAGGCTTCCGGGCCTCTTGAAAGGAGGCTTCCGGGCCTCTTGAAAGGAGGCTTCCGGGCCTCTTGAAAGGAGGCTTCCGGGCCTCTTGAAAGGAGGCTTCCGGGCCTCTTGAAAGGAGGCTGCCGAGCCTCTTGAAAGGATAGATATGAAAGGATATGTTTTGATTGGAATTGTACGAAGTCCGCCATTACGCATGTTTGTCCGAGGTACCCCCTACGGCTAGCAAAGGTACCCCCAGTGGTACATGTACCCCAGGTTGAGAACCGCTGGCCTAGATGGTCGTTTGGCATAAAAGGGCCATTTGGCCGAAATGAACATGTGGCCGAAAATGTTGTTTGCCCGTTCTGCCGAAAAAAATCGTTCGACCGAAAATGCTGCTTGGCCGGACGAGGTGACATAAGGTCGAAAACGGTTTGGCTAAAAATGTCATTTGGCTGAAAGCGACGTACGGGTGAAGATCATACGGCCGAACTGATAATTAGGCCGAAAAAGACGTTTACTTGGACAAGCTCATGTGTTCAAAAATGGACATACAAAATTTCACGTAGAAATCCAGAGAAATTCCGAAAAAAATCCAGTTGAAATTTCGTTGGAAACGGCTTTTGTGAAACTTAAAAAAATCACAAGGAAATTCTGTTTAGTAAAAACAGAATAAAGTAAATACTAGGGTGCCAATGGAATGTATGGGAAAAAATTGTCATCGAATTTCAAAAAACGCACACAAGTTTCATTACCCCAAAATATGAACCCATGCAAAATTTGAGCTCAATCGGACATGATTTAGGGGTGCCTGAAATTCATTGAAGTTTTGAAATTTTTATTCATGAAAATTTTCCCAAGGAGGCACCAAAGGAAAAATCGAAATTCGAATTTTTGTTTTTGATGCCAAATGACTTAAAAATGCATGAAACGTCGAGATCTGATGCTAGTTAAAAAAAAATTTAAAGCACATTTTTGGGATTTTTTTTTTCAGATGATGAAAATTTTTTGCATCAACTTTTATCACCGGACGATACGCAAACGTTTTCGTAGCCAAAAATATCCCCCTACGCAAAATTTGAGATAAATCGGACATGAATTTTATTCAATTATTCATTCAGTTATTCAAAATGAATCAAACCTTTTTTTTCTAACAGCATCCGCTTTGCGTGAAATCTTGTTCAAACTGTGGATTAGATCCAAACCCAAAAGTTGCTTGATTTTGATGTCTGTGCTTGCGATGCATGTACGTGATTGGTTGGTTTACCTATTTGTAAACTTTTTACCAATTATCGATAATAAATAGTTGAAAATCAGTAGTTTCAGGTAAATACTAAAAAGCGTTGACTCTTTCTTGATCTAAAGGTAAAAAAATAAAAATCCATCGAGAAAAGGCTGAGATATTAACCTTCAAAGTCTATCATATTTTCGAGACGGTCTCCGATTTCCGCAATAGCAAAGTGTTTTTCAATATAGAAAAGGCAGATGTAGTCCTTCGTCAAAATGTAATGGATGTATAAAGACTTTCTAGATGTATTTTTAATATCCTGGATTGTGCTCAGCTAATCACAATTCCAGGACATGCGTGTTCCTATAATTCAGCTCATAATTATAAAAATAAAAAAAAAACGACGCGAGGCTTAGAACGATATTTTTACGAACGAGATCTCTCATGCCATTTCAATTGGAAACGAGATGATTCACCCAGTGTGCCGTCAGCAGTTAAATCTCAATTTCGAAAGTTTCCACGAATTTCTGTTAATATAAATTTAGTTAATGACTTAGAACAAGACTTTCTTTAAAAAATTGGAAACCTCTGCCGTTCTGTTTCTCGATTTCATTCCATTATCCACCCACTCCTTCCATATTCGTTTTGCATCATGTCACAACACTGTATCAGCACTCTCGGTAGGGAAAAGGGGATGCAATGTGCCCTAGCCAAGCGAAAACTGCCTTTAATGTCTTAGCTGTAACGATTTTCACGGGTATTTTTGCCGCATGCAACAGTTAAACAATATAGCTAGCTGATTGATGCCATCTTAAAATAGTTGAAAAGCTCGACCATATTGATAATATTTACATTTCAAAAAAGTGGTGATATTTTGTTGCCGGAAAACTCTTTACGCCTTTTAGCTAGCTGCTCTTAGGGAACAACGCACCACGCGTCGGCGAATCAGATTTCTGGTACGTAAAGCCCATGGCGACGCGTAGTACATTGTAGGTTGGGGCGTTAGGGCATTTGCCTCACCAAAATGTTAAATGTTTCATCAGAATATGGATGAATATGTTTTTTCCTACTGACCTACCTGTTACGAACATCTCAAACTCGGTAAATACGAAGGAATACCCAAAAGGCGTTTCGGGGAGGCATTTTGGGGCCTCTTTCCCTACATGCATGAAACTTTTTTTTTTAAAAGCAACATTTTTTAACCGTATTGATTAATTGGAGAAAATGTTCAATTCCCAAAACTTACTTATTCATGGACTTAATTTCGTTTTGTCATGCCCCCTCCTCTTCAAACTAACATGAAAGTACCAATGAATGACTCGCCTTTACACACAGCATATGGGTGTCGTCGCTCCACCGGAGGATGAGATCAGAGTCAGATTGCAGTAAATCGTAATTTGCGCGAAAAGTGAACCGACTCAACAACCGAGCAGCAATGCTTGAACGGGTTGTTGGTAGAAGTAGCGGCCGGCCACATGCCCAGAAGATAGCTAATGGATCGCATCGAGAAGAGCTCTCTAGTCACGGCGGCCGGCACGTCAGATCCGACCCACAAGTGCAATGGGGAGCGCAGTCAGCGCACACTCAACGCATGGTTGGTTGGTTGACTGTCCATGTAAGAAGTGTGTCGAATAGATGACGACCACTGCCTAACCAAACGACCAACAACACGCGAGGACGAGATGGAAGCAAACTGAGAGGATCGGAACGATTGGGCCGCGAGAACTAGGGGACCGCCCAACGCGAGGAGTCGGAATGACGGCATGGAGCACTGCCACATCTCTCGCTAAACTACTGACGACGAACGGCTCCGGTTGCTTGCAAAAAGGAGGTTACCGATCGCACATTTTAATGGATGGAAAGAATTAACAGTATGGGGTTTCATCGCTTGACTGGGGTCGGTTCGGTATCTGTTTCATAGCGGTTGGCGGTGTGCACCACTGAAAATGAACCGCAGTTGCAGAATATGACGATTAAAATTTACGATCGATGTGTAGTTTTTGATGATTCGCTTGATGCGCTTTGTATTAGGTTAATTAGTGTTGTAGAATAGATTTTATCGATTTCTATGTCTTTTTGACTTACTTCCTGAAAAAACGGTTATGATTGTTCATTACGTGACTCCTATATTAATCCTCTGCAATGGAAAGTCGCAAATCGCGACTTTATCAGTAATGGACACGCATGGTAGTTCATAAAATCTATAAATAGTAATTGCTATTGAATTTTGAAAGACTATATTTGTGTATGTAAATGAGGTAATATAACATGATGGTAATCATTCACTTAGTGGAATGTAAAAATTACGCGAGTTCATGTGTAAGCAATACTAAGTATTAATCCTTATAAGTAGATATGAGATAATTTTCAAATGAACATCTCACCAGCATTCGAATCGATCTTTAAGGCCAGGCTCTAATTTTCGCGATTGCGATCAACCGATCCATCAGAGCCACTCATCATCATCATTTTCGTCCAAATTTGGAGAATTATCTCCGCCCGATGATCCTCAGCTTAATAATCGATGCGAACCGTTTTCGGCACATACGTTTCACGCTGTGCCACTCTCGCGATGATTTATGGAGATAGTCCATCTCGCACCTTTACCAGCGCTAAACATTCCCGCGTATATAGATCCGTCTAATCAATCATCGAACCGAACGTTGCAGCCCATAGCCGGATAGATGGAGTTCCCTCCGGTCACATCAAAGCAAATAACAACGCTGCCCATGCAGCAGCACAGCAACGTGACCCTCGAGACTCCTAAATCGCAAACTACAACGTTGAGGCTGCCGTATATCCAGTTCCAGTCATCGTCATCGTCTTCCGCATACGCGGATTCGGTTGTCTCCGGTTGTGTGTGCAACAACGGCAGCAGCAATATCGATCGAACTGATGCGCAACTGAACGACTATGAATGGTTTGGTTATTGCGTGCTAAAGTGAAACGAGTAGCTCCCCTCTATGGGATGTCCAAATTGGGGAGAAATTCGCACACCCGTAGTTCACAGAGAACTAGCCGCCTGCGGGCATCGGGGGGTTCCATATTTATGGCTTTCGGGGGTCATCAGCAGCAGGTTCAAATGGAACCGATGATGACGCGCTCATCGCTTTGTCATTTGTCGTCGTCGTGTTCGTTATTTTCGTCAGACGGTCTCGGCTGGTTGGTAAAAGCAATCGATAACCGATCCCGCCGCCGCTGCTGCTGCTGCTGGACTGCTGTTTGAATTGATTGTATGTTGATACACGGAACGTATACAATCAAACAGTGGACATGGACAAGCAAACCGAATTGGATTGGACTAGGTATGGAGCTGGCCAAACAGATGACAGGTTTTTTGTTTGCGGAACTGATAGTAAACTGTGGAGTAGATGGTGTCTGGACTAGGGGGGCGAACTGAGCTGAGGCGCCTCGAGAGGCGAATTTTTGCATTTGGGTTTGTTCGGTCGTAAAATAGCTATAAATGTGAAATTTTGCTGCGGAGTTTGGAAGGTATAGACGTGAATGGAGTAATATGGTAGTTGAGTGACGATAATAGGTTCATATATCTAGCATTTTTATTTAGCTTTTAGTCGTACAGAAACGAAGCATACTAGAAGCAACCGGTTTCTTGATTATGTTAAGCCGATCAACTTAGAAATATTCGATTTATTATTAAATTATTCCCTAAATTTTCTGTAACCCATGTCTAGCTTAGAGTTGAAATGGGAAAAATGCCTTAACCACAAATAAAGTGATTCAAATCCTTTCGAACACAATGAAACAATGGTACTCCAACAAAAAAAATGCTTTTAATTTTTGCATTATTTTTCAACTGTGGTTTTGGACTTCAATGACAAGTCATGTTCCATAATAGAGAAGTGTAAGCTTTCATCCGAAACTCGCTTTATAACAGTGAAGTAACACTATTCTACTAAAAGAGCTTAACAATCTTATGCCCAAAAATGCTTCCTTCTAAAAAAAAAAATCAAAATTACCGTGAACCTGAGTTTTGATGGAATTTGATTTACACATGTTCAATGTTGAACTCTTTACCTATTACCTATTACGTTTTATTTAGAAGCTTCCCATTCAATCCTACATGATCATAATATACAGATAATAGACATATAAAAATTTTGCGAGAAATAAAATGAGGATTTCAGATAGAAATTAATCTGGTGGCTACGAAACAATTTCCGAAACAAGAAAAATCTTTGCTGGTAGGGGCCATAATAAAGCAATTTACGATTTCCTCCAAGCGATACCTCATACGATTCAGAACAGCTCGAGAAATCCAAAAAGCTTTATAGCAGCTTCTCAAACCTTAATTGGTCATATGAAAAACCACACAAATTGCTAGGAACTAAAATTGAACAGTGTTAGTAACCATTCGATCGACATCCTAAACTTTTGCTTGAAGTTCCGAAACTTGTTCTATGACCACCGGGTGACTAGTTTTGTTCCGAAATGAAGTCGGAACACATTATGTCTGAAGGTTTTGAGGTGTAAATCGGAAGACTGATTTCTTGCACTGTTCAAATGTGTTGAATAAAAGTCCTGCGGGTAATTTCTGGCAGGTAGCTCGTTACCCAAAATTGGTTTGCCAAAATTTAGGACTCTAGCCATCGGATAGCCGTTTCGATCCGTTGGATGAGCCAAGTAAAAAGTGGTTTGGTGTCAGCGTTGGTGCCGAGTCGTCGTCTAGCGGCACGTGAGATAGGGGCCGCGAGTTCACGGTGTTCTTAACTTCGGTCAGCAAATTTCGAAGTACTTTGTCAGCTACCACCCATGTGTGGTGTGAGAGGTGGATTGAAATTCACTCGCGCTCGTACCATGAGCTTCGTTGGTCTGCATCAACTCGAAAGGCCATTATGCAGGAGCTTGTGATAAGGGAGTGAGCGACTCCCAGGTGGATCGCTCGGATAGTCAAGCACGTTGCAAGCATTACCCACCGCTGTTCCTGAAATCAGAACAGTACAGCTTACAATGGGAATGGATCCTGAAGGTTAGCGCCTCTTGGACGGTACGCGATAACCGTGCACCAACTACGGCAGCTTCAAGTTTCAATCTCGGCATTTGGCTGCGACAATGGGTCCGTCGCGTTCGAAGCGAAGATAGCAGACGGCGGCTGTGTCGTTCTCACTGGCATCTACCATTGTCATCAAGACACGTAGAACTTCCCGCTTCGTTGACCTTTAATCACCTCCTAACAGAGCTGGATCGTAGCTATTCCATTTCACAGTGAAAACAACGTCAGTCATGTTCCACCACATGCCTAAAACAGGACAGATCAAGACATTTCTCGTCGATGTCTACCTCGTGTAATGCTGTCAAAACCTTTCTGATCCAGTTTCGAATCACGAATCCACCTTGCTGATGGACATGCTTTACGTCCTTGGCAATCTGGGTGGCTTCCTCTTCGGAGTCCACGTTGACCAGCATATCGTCGACTTAGTAGGACTTTATGATTACTTGATGCGCCTCTGGGTTGGTTGGTTGGAGAGCAGCATGTCCCGAAGGTCATTACCTGCATGGCATACATTTCCGTTTCTCCACATTCGCTTTTCCCTTAAAAATACTGGCAGAATTGGTCTTCTGCGCGGATTTGCACCTGGTGAAACATATTCTGATGTAGCCAATGAGTCCAATGCGTTCTCGGAACTGAAGAAGGATCGTGAGAAGCTTGCATAGTAGATCCGGTCTTATCAAGAGGGCTGAATTAAGTGACGTGCCGTGCGCGCTAGCAGACGCGTCCCACACTTTCCGTACCTTTCCAGGTTTGTTTGGATTGGCTGCGTAAAAATTGGTAGATACCATCGGCGATGCACTTTGCGGCAAATTTCCTCTTCGCTGAGCCTCCTGATGTAGCATTTTGCTAGATACTGCTCATTGGAGTCGCCGCAGTGCCATGGATTGACTGTGCGGGTGTCGTCATATCTCCGCAGTTTGTCCTGGTTGGTTAGCTCCGAGGCTATCAAGGGATAAGTACTCCTTCATCGCTTGGTGGAGATTCTCGTCTGCGTTTGTGTTAAATGGACAGATGTTGAACCTGTAGCGGTGTATTTTTGCTCCACGCCCATCGCATTGCCCGCCACAGATGATCCAGCCCAACCGTGACGTCACTGCGACCGGCTGCCCAAACTCTCCTTTTCTATTTTACAAGACGAGGCCCAGATGAGCGTGTTTTGCTCCGATTAGAATACGTGGCTGCACATCTCGATAGGAAAATCAGCAAATCTCGAAGGTGTGGATACTCCACTCAGAATTTGATTATGTCCAACGTTTGTTGCGGTAACTTAGGGATCCTTCACCGTTCGCACATCGTTGAGGTCGAAACGTTTGTTCCCCTCCTTGGTTCTGGTAATTTGAAGATTGTTGGCCCGGTTCACAGCGTCCAATTCCACCGGTTCACCGCAAGCATAGCGGTCGTTCGGTACCATCTAGCTGTAGCACATCAGCAAGGCCTCGAAGGAGCAGAGCAAGCTCGGAACCCTCTTCCAACAAGGAGTTCGTGATAACTACATAGGTTTTGCGGTATAGTACACTGATGACGTGTTGCATCGGGATGCATTCGAGCAGGATGGAGCAGGTGGCTTACTCTCATTTCCGACCACAACTGCGGCATTCTCAGGCTACTCCTTTGAATCGTTGTGCAGCAGCTCGTGATGGCGGTAGGTGCACCCATTTTTGCCGCATGACTGGGAGTTGCAGTTCACTTTGTGCATACGAAGACAGGTACGGCGGAACACATCTCCCTGATAACAGCCCAACATGATTCTCGGGAGAGTTCCAAGTAGCGCTTACACTTGTCGGTGGACTTGCAGTTGCCTTTACAAGTTGGGCGACCCTGCTTCGCCAAAGATGGTTTCGATGTAGAGCCTTCCATCAGCGAAGTATTCTTACTCTCCTCGGTAGACGGTGTCTCGGAATGGGCGTGGAGATACGCATTGCCTTTTTTGGAGTCACGAGCTTCGGTCCATTGTTCGGTTAACAAAAACATGAGGATTACTACTCCTGACCACGCCCATCTTCACCGTAACTAAGGTGAGGAAGAAAGTGTTGATGTGGTACTTACTTAACGAGAAGCCAACGCCTTAGCGAAACCCTCATAAGTACCACGGATTTAGATAATGAGGAAGGTATTCGTTTGGTCAGGATTTGCTGGTAGCTGGCAATGTAACCGTGGTAGATCTTATCCCGTAACATACAACATAAAGGTGTCTACCCAGCATTACGGGTATTGCATTGAATTCACGTCTTAGGTCCAAAAAAGAATAATCGACAGATATTTTTATTATTATCGAAGCCCGCATTAGTCTTAAAAAAGACTAAATAGTAGATGATTCTTTCTTTGAAGAACGCGTTTGTCCTGAATAAAGTAAAGGTTTTGCCTGGATTATGGCAACACAAAACATCCTTAACATTCAAAGCACACCTTTCTCCGAAATTTTGTGAAGGATTAGATGACTCCTTCTAACGATGCACGGGTTTTGGGATCTGGATAATTGCCTTGATCTTATCCATAATGGAACCGAAATGCATTTTCCTGGAATGCGGCAAAACTATAGATACGGCTACAAATATTCAGATAGATACTAGATACAAATATTTAAAAACAAATCATGCCCCCCCTCGGTTTTTTTGGCCAAAAATATTATTTTGAGAGGGCAACAATTTTTTTTTGGAAAAAATTTAAGGATTTTCAAAACATTCTTCCACAAATTCGAGGAGTTTTTTAAATTTTTTTTTCAATTTTAGTATTTATTTTTTATTATCCCCCCACTTGATCTTTCGAAGAGCAGTAGGACATAATTTTGAATAAAGATTTGTACCGGCCTAACTTCTTTTTTTAAAGCATTTATTTTCCCGGAATTAGTCGACACTCGACAGAGTAAAAAGCGACGGAAAAATTTTGTTGCAATCTTGAATACTGAAGAAAAAGATTGATGGTGTGAGGGCGAGCCCAAATAAATTCTTATTTTAAAGTACGTAATATGTCCATAACAATTCGACCGACTTCTTCCAACATAGGACGTGTTTTTCAGCGATATTGCAAAATATAGATATGGATGTAAGTAATAAAAAGATGACTAGAGAACAACAATATTTATGAAGTCAGAAGCTTGCTTTTGTTATCCGAAACAAAATAAAAATAAAATATGAATCTTGAACAGAGGCAGACACTCAGAAATAGAATAAAAAAAATGCAGATATTTTAGCAAATACAATGAAGCCCAATACAATCAAAACCTAACTCAAATGTAATCCAAATCTAATCCAAATAAATCCAATCCAAATCCAATTAAAATCAACCCAATACCAACACAAATCCAAATCCAAACCAAATAAAAACCAAATCCAATCCAAACCCAATCGAAACCTAATCCAAATACAATCCAAATCAATCCAAACCAATCCAAATCCAATCCAAACCAATCCAAATCCAATCCAATCCAAATCAATCCAAATCCAATCCAAACCAATCCAAATCAATCCAAATCAATCCAAATCCAATCCAAACCAATCCAAATCAATCCAAACCAATCCAAATCAATCCAAATCAATCCAAACCAATCCAAATCAATCCAAATCCAATCCAAATCAATCCAAATCAATCCAAATACAATCCAAATCAATCCAAATCCAATCAAATCCAACCCAAACCAATCCAAATCCAATCCAAACCAATCCAAATCAATCCAAACCAATCCAAATCCAATCCAAATCAATCCAAATCCAATCCAATCCAAATCCAATCCAATCCAATCCAATCCAATCCAAATCCAATCCAATCCAATCCAAATCCAATCCAAATCCAATCCAAATCCAATCCAAATCCAATCCAAATCCAATCCAAACCCAATCCAATCCAAATCCAATCCAATCCAAATCCAATCCAAATCCAATCCAAATCCAATCCAAATCCAATCCAAATCCAATCCAAATCCAATCCAATCCAATCCAATCCAAATCCAAATCCAATCCAAATTCAATCCAAATCAAATCCACAACCAATCCACATCCAATACAAATCAATCCAAACCAATCCAAACCAATCCAAACCAATCCAAACCAATCCAAACCAATCCAATCCAATCTAAACCCAATCCAAACCAATCCAACCAATCCAAATCCAATCCAAATCAATACAACCAATCCAACCAATCCAAACCAATCCAAACCAATACAAACCAATACAAATCCAATCCAAATCCAATTCAAATCCAATCCAAATCCAATCCAAATCCAATCCAAATCCAATCCAAATCCAATCCAAAACCAATCCAAAGCCAATCCAAAACCAATCCAAATCCAAACCAAATCGAATTCAAATGCAATCTAAATCCAATCCAAATCCAATCCCAATCTAAATCAAATCCAAATCCAATCCAAATCCAAATCCAAATCCAATTCAAATCCAATCCAAATCCAATCCAAATCCATTTCCAATCCAAATACAATCCAAATCCAATCCAAATCCAATTCAAATCCAATCCAAATCCAGATCTAAATCCAATAAAAATCCAATCCAAATCCACTCCAAATCCAATCCAAATCCAAACAAAAACAAATCCAAATCCAATCCAAATCCAATCTTAATCCAATCCAAATCCAATCTAAATCCAATCCAAATCCAATCCAAATCCAATCCAAACCCAATCCAAACCAATCCAAATCAATCCAAACCAATCCTAATCCAATCCAAATCCAATCCAAATCCAATCTCAATCCAAACCAAATTCAATCCAAATCCGATCCAAATCCGGTCCAAATCCAATGCAAATCCAGTCCAAATCCAATCCAAATCTGAACAAAATCCAATCCTGATCCGATCCAAATCCAATCCAAATCCAATCCAAATCCAATCCAAATCCAATCCAAATCCAATCCAAATCCAATCCAAATCCAATCCAAATCCAATCCAAATCCAATCCATTCCAAATCCAATCCAAATGCAATCCAAATACAATCCAAATCCAATCCAAATCCAATCCAAATCCAATCCAAATCCAATCCAAATCCAATCCAAATCCAATCCAAATCCAATCCAAATCCAATCCAAATCAAATCCAATCCAAATCCAATCCAAATCCAATCCAAACCCAGCCCAAATTCAATCCAACTTCAATCCAAAGCCATTCCACATTCAATCCAAATTCAATCCAAATCTATCTCAAGTCCAATTTAATTAAATTCCAAAAAGAATTGAAAAATTGCTGCGATTTTGGCAAATACAGGCATACCTCGATAATACATACCCTCGATTGTACGTACATTTTACCTCGATAATACGTACACAAAAATTTTTTTCGTTCAATTTTTTGTACGATTTTAG
Source organism: Armigeres subalbatus (assembly GCF_024139115.2). Classification (NCBI taxonomy): domain Eukaryota; kingdom Metazoa; phylum Arthropoda; class Insecta; order Diptera; family Culicidae; genus Armigeres; species Armigeres subalbatus. The sequence goes on along the minus strand of NC_085139.1, from coordinate 52,285,339 downwards.
TAAAAAATTTAATATGCTTTGATCATGGCACATGCGGGGGTCCTTCATATGTTACGTAATAATTTCACAACTGATTTAAACATCATCGTGAGGTTAGAACGAATTTAGTAGCAAAACTTTGAAAAAAGCAGCGTGTCATAAATGTTTGCCAGTCTTACATAACACATATTATACTATCATTTTAAACAATTGAAGGAACATCTGAAACAGCTGAGCGACGCGGAGCGCGTCCAAGCCCTCATAAAGCTGAATATAAGCAAGAGGAATTCTATTGTCTTGGACGCGTTCGCACACGCACTCGCGTGAGTATGTCCTCGGCATAAGAGTGTTATCAGCAATAATTGAAATTTTATGGGTATGATTTTCTTATAAAGCAGATTAGCTATCCACTTAATTGAACAGTTATTATGTTTGTGAATTATTTTATCTATCAAGGAAATTAGTTCTAGTTCTAGAACCCTTCCCCATGCATTAGTTCACCTGATAGACCAGAAAATATTTCCCCGAGGAGTAAATTAATTCCATCATGGGAATGATGATTCATAAAATTGAATTTTCGGCAAGATATTTTACTGTTTAATTAAGTTTACATTAAGTTTAGTTCCATTCTATCCACTTGTCGGTAACATTATTTTTTTCTTGAGAAACAAATTAGCAGCGTTACTAAAATGAGGAAAATTTTTGGTCGAAAATTTCCTCTGAGACGTCTTACTGGGATTTCCGAAGAAGCTTATCCTGGAACAGTATTTCTCCCAAGGGTTCTTCCTGGGATACCTTGGTAGTTTGGTCGAAAATTCCATACATGATTTAACTTGATATTCTATCTAGACCTGTGCGCCGATTGAAATTTTATCGACGGTGAGGCGTGATAGATTATTTTCAGTCAGTGGCAGTGGCGTGGTGGTGATTGGCAGCGTGAATCAATTTCGTGTATTACAAGTTTTCCGGAATTTATCTGGATGTTCCTGCAGGAATTCCTCCGAAAGTTTCTTCGGGAATTCCTACGGGAGTTTTTCCAGATATTTCTCTGAAAGTTCCTCCAGGAATTCCTCTGGAAGTTCCTCCGGAAGTTCCTCTAGGAATTTCTCCGCGAATTTTTACGAAATTCCTCCCCTTTCCCAGAACTTCCATCAGAAAATCATTCAGATATTCCCATACAAACTCCTCCGAGCATCCTCTCTGCAATTCCTCCGTGCATCCTCCAGAAATTCCATCAAGATCTCTCCATTAATTACTTCGAGGTCTTTCCGGAAATTCTCATTGAATTTCTTCAGAAACTCACGTGGAAGTCCTTGATACTCACGCCCCGGAAATTCCTCCAAGAACTCTCCCGGAAAATTGTTTTTTTTTTCGGGAATTCTCTTGGAAATTCCTTGCAAAATTCGTCTGCAAATTCATCTGGGTACAAAAATTAAATTTCATCATTAGCTTCACGAGTAAGAAAAAAGTGTAATTCGCGCGAACCTACTGCCTGCATTTTTTCTAGCACTTGCTTTGTTCGCGAGTACGGGCAGAGGAAAGACAAAAAGCAGACAGTAAAAAAATCACGATCACGAGTATTTGTGGTTACTGCGAATAAAATGGATAAATTTTACTTAACATAAACACACAAAAAATGTGTTCTTGCTCGAACATCCGTGAGAAAGATGTTCCGAGGATGTTTTATGACCTTTTGAAAATTAACCCGAATGACTCGCGAAGCTTTACGAACATTTTTCGGGGTTCGCTTTTCTCTTTTGTCTGGAGTAGTAGGTAGGCAAGAAAAGGCAAAACAAGTTTTCAAGAGTATTTTGCATGGCCTACTTCTTGTTTTGTGAACAAGGTTCACAGATTTCCACCACTGGTCAAAACTTTTTCGGAATTACCTACAAAAATTCCCCTTGAAATTCCTCTGAAAATTATTTAAGGGATTCTCCCGGAAGATCCTGCAGCCATTCTCAAAATTTCTACGGTACTTCGCTTAAAATTTCTATAAAAAATCATCCGAGTATTTTCCGAGATTTTTTTCCAGGAATTCGCAGCAATATCTTAAAACAACAACCCCGAAAATTCTTCGAGAAACTCTCACACTTTTTATTCCAGAAATTCCTCCATGTATTCTCCCAAAAAATCCGCCAATAATTTCCCCGGAAATTACTTCAAGAACTTCTTCAGAAATCTCTTTTAAAGTTCCCCCGAAAAAATATTCAAGAATTATCCGGGACTTCCTATCGGAATCCCCACAGAATTTTCTCAAATTATTCTGCAGAAAATTCCTTCAAGAACTGCTCAGGGAATTTCCCTTTCCAGGAAAAATAGGAGTATCCGAAAGGATTTCCTGAAGAATTTCCTAAAGTAATTTTTGAAAAAATTCGCGATGGATTTCTTGGTTTGAGTTTCGAAAAATCTTGATGGATTTCCTGGAGATATTCTTGAAAAATATCCTAGAAGAATATCTGAAACAAATCTAGGATAAATTTTAAAATAAGAAGTTTTTTTTAATGAATTTCCTAAGGAATTTTCAGAGGAAAATATTTTTGAATGTCAAAATAAATTTCAAATAAAGTTTTGAAATAATTTCAAACTAAAATGCGGAAAAATTCTAGTAGAATTTCAGAGGGTGTTCTTGGAGTAATTCCTTAGTTTCTGAAGAACAAACCCACATTTTCAGAAAAAAGTATCTTTATGTGTTGAAAAGTGGCCATGTTGCCAAAAATTATCCCACGTCGCACTTTTTGGCCAGAGATCCACGCTAGTTCAACTAGTTCAGTAGATCAACATCCAATGATTTAGATTTAAATACTTTATCGACAGACACCACCTTAATTCATCAAGCTGATATGTATGAGTATATAAAAGTCGGCCCTCCAGGCCTCCTATAAAAAAAAGGGTTTTGGAGTATATAGCCTTTTTGTTACACATTGTTGAACAGGGTGTCTGCAAATTATCCGTACAACAAGACAGGTTTTTAAATATTTTTGGAATAAATCAAAGAACCAGCATGCATTACATGTTATTATATTAGAACTAGAGTTTCCATCCCAGGACATCCTGGGACAAAAATCCTGGATTCAGGGAAATTCAGGATTTCCCGATTCCCGGATATTATTTTGAAATCTAGAAAATCCTGGGATACCTGGGACAAAAAATACTGTTTCATTTCCGGTTTGCAAACAGTGTAATTTTCTTCTTACAAAAGTTATTTGTTTGGAACGCGAAACCTAACTTAGGTGATAAACTCATATTTTATTTATATTATTATATTAGGGAAAGATGGCTTTGGCAGGTTATTGGCAGGGGGGTTTTTGTAGACCAAATTTCATGAAATTCGGCCACAATGTTCTTTGATATGCAAAGAATGTTTAGAACAAATTTGAGCATAGTCAGACATAAAAAACCCCCCTGTCAATAATAGAACAAAACCTGCCAAAGCCGTCATTCCCCTATATTATTTTATATTACATTTTTATACCTCCCAGCAGACATGATTTTTTTTCCAAATTCATTTATTTGGTAGGCTTAGGCATGTATACAGAGCCAAAGTTCTTTGTGATGCACAATCGATATCATCTTATTATTAAATCAGTAAGATAGGAACAGACATGAAAATATCGGAGATTAATAAAACACCTTCATAAAAAATATTAGATCCACCCAATGGAGGACTATTAACTGATACTTTTTCCAGCAGCTACAGCTCTCTATTAATTAAACGACAAGTATCTACAGTACAAGATCAGCTACATTTATTTGGCGCCTGCTTCCTACCCATCTCCCGTCTACAGCGAGGTTGTGTACACTTGCTGATTGAGTCAGAACAGAGAACATTGAGTCAGTCTTCCTGAGCTGCTTGCCTCCTAAAGAATTTTTGATCCAATTCATGTCCTTCCAATCGACGTTCGAACAACAAACTTTCCAACACATGCGCAAATACAAGTGGTCCGACCCCGATGCTCTGCCTATTTTTTGGTGTATCACTTCGATCAAAATCAACTCTGGTCAACAGGCTGCAATCAATTTGTCCAATTCTCGTCTTCTGTCAAAATCGTATACCAACTTTAATCGCGTAATCTATTAACCCCATTATCGTTAAATTATCGAGTTAACTTACGTTAAATTATCGAACTTCGATAATAATTGAGGTGATTCATCTTTATCGCAGCAAGCGATTACAATTACAATTAAATTTTGAAATCTGTATTTTCTGGCCTTTTTAAAATATGAACTTTACCCCTGAACAAATCAAAATTAAATCAAAAAATAAGTTTTCTGAGGAAACATCGAAAAATCCCGGGATCCCGGGATTTCCCGGGATATATGTACAAGTTCATCCCGAATCCCCCCTGTCCATGGATAAGGAGCTTGACGTTGATATTTCAAGTGTCTTAAAAAGATTTTTATTTTATTTTTATTTTTGTTGTTTAATAGAGTGCTTTTTTCAAACAAAGGTTAAGTTCAATACTAAATTAAAAAATTAGGATATTTTTCCATTTTTTTATATCTCTTTCACAAGAATATCGTTATTTTAATGGTAATGGTTTGAAAATAAGCTCCGTAGAGAAACTTTTATCACATCTTACTTAAATAAGGTTAACAGTTATACCAAACACTTGAGGTACCATGCCTCCAAGTTAACTAATGGTTAGTGTCGCACGATCTAACAACAACTGCCTATTGGTAAATTTGGAGGTGCCGGCAGGGCTCAGTAGGGGTCTAACTAACATAACTCTAATACTAACAAGACCCTGAAACAAACGCTTATCCAAATAGCATACATCTATTTATACTTGTAGTAGTAGCTAACAATAATTCATTTTGTACCCGTATAGCTGAAGTAGAATTTTAGTAGTGAAAAGTAGAATTTGTAGATTTACTAATTTGGCATTGGAGATAGTGAATGTATCTATTATATCTTCTCGATAATCTTTTTATTTTAGTCTCTCTAGCTGCATGGATCAACGCAAAAAAAACTGTTTCTCTCTTCCTTCTATTAGGTTAGTTAGATAAATTGCTTCGGATATATAGGGGACATGACTTAGTGTATCTCGTATTAAGACAAATTCGCTGACCTTTACCTTATAATAAAATAAATGACCGATAGTAAAATAAATGACTGAAATTTAAAGATATCAAATAAATAATAAAAACGAAAATAAATACATGACCATCGGTGGACAGAAAGATAAGAGACAGAGTTCTGTTTAGAATAGCTAATTGAGACCATTGCACTCACAAGATAGAGAATAACTAGTACCACTATTATTGCTACAAGACTAATAACTTGACCACTTACGGAAATGAGGATAGACCATATGATGCGTTGAATATTGTATACCCTGAATCTGAATAACTGAATTTTAGACCTCATTATTTTAATAAATAATAAAGGTTTGAATATTAGAAAAGGGAATAGAACTTGACCAAAAAAAGCAATTACGGAACAACTGGACAGAAATTTTGTATAATGATCACTATTAGACTACTGAAACTTTAACATATGACATTACTGTGACTGATAGGATACAATTAACTCGACGACGTATTGACAAACATCCGATACTCAACCGTGTTAAAATAAGGGAAGCTCTTCAATGTGTCCATTTATTACAATAGTACTTAAATTAATCTATTTTGAAACTACCCTACCAGAATGATATCATTACATCTTTATTCGAAATTGTTACTTGGAAATGGCAACAGTACCACCCGTTGTCAACATAGACTACTATTAGGTATTGAATGTCGGCTCCAAGTAACTAATAATTAAATTTACATGTTAACTACTTATTCAGAAAACATCTATGTACATGTTGAGCTTCCATTATTTGTTCGGTTTATAATTGACAGACTGTAGATAGAAAGAATAATGTATCGGTATGATCACAATACAAACCCAGGCCGCAGTGACCTAGTGAGCAACATAGCTTGAGTCGTCTGCTAGTATTGTGTATCACATGGAGAGCCCAGCCGAGATACCAGTCTATTAAGACTACAGCTGGTCAACTCTCGAAAAAAAAAAAAAAAAAAAAAAGTTCGTCCCGAATCCCGGGACAACGAAAATGGCCGGGAAATGGAAACTCTAAATAGGACTACCAAGCTGAATTTGTTCAAATTAAAATGACCCCTGTATCCTGAGTTGTACGCCTTCGATCGTGTTGGAAAAAAATCACGATGGCCGCACGTTTCTATACAGATACTTTTCACACATTTTTGACGATTGTGACATGATTTCAAATGTCTCGATAATATGTTCGGTGTTTTGATGGCTGTTGATTTCAAGATAGACCATACCGAATGATAAATTCAATCCAAATCGGGTGAGTAGGAAGGCAATTCCTTTTTGTTCGGAAAACCGAAAAAAAAGCATTCACAAAGACTTATTTTTTTATACATGAAATGACGCTCAGTGTTCTCTGTTACAGCCTGCTGAGTTGTTATGCCCATATAGCTACCGATTCAGTCCATTATTGTCTGTTTTTGCTTTGTAGAAGCAAACTATCAAAATCTGTACGGATAATTTGCAGACACCCTGTACATACGAGAAAATTAAAATAAATTAGAAAATTAGAAATCAGTTTATTTGTTATCTTTATACTCATCTTAGTGTAATGTACTTATGTATAAAATAACGAATCATAATGAAGATTCCTCGCGATGCGTTTGTTGCTATAGCTAACAGTTTGTCGCTTTGGTGAGGAAGCGTCAATGGAGCCAATAGAATCACAACGACAGTGGCAGTTAAGGACAAGCTTAAAACTTTTCATTTACATAAAATCTATAGGTGGAATCCATAAAATACGTCACGTAAAAATGTTGTGATCCACCCCCAATCGTCACTTTTTGTAGTTACATGCATAATTATGCATGATGTGTAACATATCTTTATAACGTTACGAATATCACGTAATTTATGGATGTTCCGAAGCATTAACATACAATATTTTATAAAAACAATAGCCTCACATTTGCAAGGAAGATAATTTTGCGAATGCTACATGTAGGCACCTTTTCAAGAAAAATCGTAGTCATGCTGGTCCGTTGTGTACTATATCAAATATAAATTTGCTTAGAATACAGAGCCTTCTATCGAAATTTTGACTTCCGAGCGGTTTTATAAACATTACACCACTCCCAAATAAATAGAAAGGCAAAAAAAAATTTTTGTTTGTTATTTTTTGCTTCGATAGTACGTACGCTTCGATAGTACGTACACTAAAATTACGGAGGTGTACGTACTATCGAGGTATGCCTGTACAATGAAGTGGTACCGTGGATAATCAAAATTCGGACTCACTCAAACTTCGGACGCTTCAATTCGTATGGGAAATTTTCTGAAATATTTCATCGAAATGTTTCGTGAAGCTGGATCGGAAAGACTAATAGTTTTCGCTTGTTTTAGTATAGTTACATTTTAATAAGACATGTTAAAACAATGCGATGAAATGATTGAAAGACAGTCTGAACTGTGCAGTGAAAATTGTTTTCAATTATTCTTCCCGGTACGGTGTAATCAGGTGTCCGAATTTTGAATCTTTGTGTCCGAAATATGAATACAACCCCGCCGATGTCCGAGGTTTGAATCAAACAGAAGCTGGACATTTTCATAAATTGCAAACATTCTTCGCAATATCTTGCACATATTAAATACCTAGTTAAAAGATGAATATATGTTGGGTACTTATTCAAAAGGACGTATGTGATTTTGTAAACAAAGATTCAAACGTTTATTTGTCAATCTGATGGCACTCCACGCAAACCAACACCACCAACAGGTAGCCGAAGCCTCCCCTATCTGTCTATGGTGATGATTTTCGTGGAAGGGCTATCAGATCGGACGAATCAACGTTTGAATCTTTGTTTACAAAATCACATACGTCCTTTGAATAAGTACCAGATATTTGTATTTATGAACGCTAGCGGGTTTCACGATGATTGTGTGTGTGTGTACAATTACACCCCCACTGACTGGCTGGTAATGATGTTATGGGAAAAAGTTGACCGTATCACAGTCAGGTTTAGTTAATGGTGCTCCAGTGACCCGTTTCATGACCAGTCTGAGTCACTTTTGCCCACAATAAGCCCCGCCTGTTTATGCTAGCATTATCAAATGGATTATGGATACATAAACAAACTTATGAATTTGAAATCCAGCGTGTATTTAGTTTTTTTAATTGAACTCATAGTAAAAATATAATGAAACAATCTCACCAAATTAATCCATTTGGCCTTGTTAATAGTTGACACATAAGGCCATGGGGACCTCCATTCCGCAGGTGGTTAAGGCAGTTAAAGTCAGTACAGCTTCTCTGGATTTGCCAGAGTGGCTACGTATCAGGATGCTGTCCCAGTGAGACCGAGTTTGTCCATAGTTTGCTAGAAAGAATGGAACACTAGACTATTTGAAAATTTCACTTCTGCCTACCAGAACCCTCCCATTTGTGAAAGATTTTTTTTCAACTTTCTTTTAGTCACGAAATTTACCAACAGTTATGAACAAAATAAGTCAAATGACATGCAAATGACATTTTACAGGACACATCACACATCATTTCACATTATATTACATGGAAACATAAACAAAATATCCGTAGAAAATCTGTTGACTAAGCAATTGATCGCTTAGAGCATGGTTTCCCAAACTGTGGGTCCCGACCCCCAGGGGGGTCGCGAGCGGATTGTAGGTGGGTCGCGTAGAACAAACATTAATTGCAGCTTGGATGCCGAACATTTTGGTCATTTTTGTCAGGAACATAATTTCAAGTTCAAACCGCATTTTATTTTAAATATTCATCATCACACTATTTTAGAAAACATTTATGCCTTAAAGCTGTCCCCTTAATGCAGTAAAATAAAAACGCTAACATTTTGACAAACAATATCATGTTCGTCACTTTTGCATTTGTACATGTAAGCTAACGTGAATATTTTTCATGTGGAAGAAGCCGAAACAGAAGACATTCTGTTTCATTTAATGCTTAATACTACTTGATAAAATGTATTTTTTCATAGGTGGGTCGCGAGACATATAGAATTTTGCTAGGTGGGTCGCATACCCAAAAGTATGGGAAGCTCTGGCTTAGAGAAAATAGAATGGCGCAAAAAAAAATCCTTTTTCCAATTCGTGTCTTATAGTTTTTATAGTCCTACAGTTTTTATTTTTTTTTTTTTAAAGTCTATCGTTTGTAAGTGTTATCTAAAACTTTCGATGGAAAAGTTTTTGAAGGTAGAATATGATGTCTATTCATTTTTCACTAAAACTACTTTTGCTGCTTCACGCTTCAGATTGCGTACATATCAGTCTCTAGTCCCAAACGAACAGTCGGCTTCCCAGCTAAAGTTTGAATAAATCAAACAACATTGTTCCATCATAATAATTCCAATTAATTCTTAATTGTTTCTCATTTTCTTCTTTATTTCCAGAATCCACCAAATCACGTCAAACGTTGGCGCATTCAGTCGATCCAATTCAACACGTTGCGCAATCACCGAACCGGCACAAATAGCCCCCAGGGCACCCTAATAAATATATTGCTCCGCTGCTGTTGCTTCGAGTCCAAGTCGCGCGTCGTCACGCGAGCACAAAAATCGAAAGTGACCACCGGCTGAAGCTGTTGGCTGACAGTTGCTGGTACGCGGTACGATCCCGAGCAGCCCCTCCCCGATCCAATCCGGTCCGGGTGCTGGTCGCGAACGCAAGTAAGAGCGCGAAAACTGAGCTTCCGCACGCAATGCCGATACTGCTGCTGTTGCCACCGACTAGGAGCCGCACCACGACCACGAACTCCAGTTGAATCATCGCCTGTCCGGTGAGAAGTGCGCGGATTGTTTCAAGTGTGCTGCGTGTGTGTTGATTTCAATTGGAAAATATTGGCGCCCTATTGTGCACGAGGAGTGAATTGCTTTCCTCGTATCGGCGCCGCGGAAGAAAGTGAAATTTTTCCCAAAAACGGCGACCGATCGTGAAGCAAGAGTGGATGATCTTATACTTTTTTTTCGTGGGCAACAGAAACAACCACGAAGTGTAGGTCTGATTGAATGCATACAGGTCCATGTGTTTTTCTAATTAAACATAGTGAGTCAAATCGCCACGTGAAGAATTAAAAATCGTTGGGGGTCGCATTTCAAGAAGCAAATTGTACAAAGTGTGCGCAAATGTTTATCCATTCCATCACCAAGTGAAGATTATCTTACAGCAGTACCGGCAAAGATTAGAGTCAATTGAACGCGAGATTGTACGCGTTCAGAAAATTTTGCAGTGCAGAACCGTGCGGCTTGTGGTTTGTGAATTGAATGTGATTTCCAGTTGATTGGCACCACTTAATGACGACGATATGAGCCGCAGTACATCTCCATCATCCCGTTAATGTCTGCCAGCGGCACTCCATCCGCCAAAGGGGAAAAACAAAGGCACACAACACTTAAGTAATCAACTCTGCTAATTCGATTATCGAAGGCCGGGGGACTGGAATCTTTTACAGCGTAGCAATCGAGCGTAGCAAGAGCGCGTGCACCGACAACGGCTAAGACAGCTAACTAGCCGCTGGGGAGATACCGGTCGGTATTGTTGTTGTGGTTTAGGAGCGCGCGAGAAATCGCTGGCGAATTTTTTCGTGGGTGAGATTCTATCAACAAAAGGCCGCCAACCTGGAACTAATGGAATTAGAGAACATCGTGGCCAATACGGTCTACCTGAAGGCGCGCGAAGGTAGGTTGTGTTTTGCATAAAAACACCTTCACAGATTTAAATATTTTGTTCAATATTTTGATATTAAATTTGTAGAATATTAACTATTGTTTACACTTTCCAAGTATTAAATGTGGGTCGTAAATTCAATGCCATGTTAATTTCTTACCTTGTACCAAATGTACGATGTCTTGTTGACGGAGTCACTTTACCAGTGATAAGTCTTAAATCCTTATCTTTCATAACAAACGGAAGCAATGTCACACTAAGACAACACTGTAAAAAATAACTCGAGCATTCAAACGGAAATAAATCTTGTTGGGCTTAAATTGTTAATATAAGTCATTTATTCGCCATTCTAAACTATTTTTAACATTTTATAGGGCATTTCACTCAGTGGCGTCGCGTAACCTCACTTTTCACCTGTGCACTGATACGAAAATCAATAATTTTGATATTTTTACAGCTCAAATAAAAAATAAAATTATTAGAGTTGTTTAAGCTAATCAAAATCTAGTGATTCAATGCATTTCCGCTCAAAAATTCTTCGAATTTAAATCCAGTGCACATGTAGATTGAGGTTAGGGATACGCCACTGATTTCACTAGAAGCTCTAAATAATGTCGCACCTTAGACTTAACTGAATGTTTCAGCGTCAATTGTCAACTTTTTTATTGCAATGTTCTTTGCACCATAACACTTTAGTCCAAACGGCGTTTTGCGACAGCGGTCTTGAAGCGAGAATGTTTTGCTCCTACATTTATTCCGCCACTTAGTTCTTGTTGACGCTTAATGTGTCCCATGTGACTTCTTGTCAGTTTTGAGTCTTTGTCGCCAAACGCCTACAAATCAATATGCATTTCCAGAATACGAAATAAAAAAGTTTGCTCTGAAAAATGTGAGCCGAGTTGTCACATTTTTCAGGGGATACCATCTCAGAGGAATGATTTATTTACTTTATAAAAGAAACCCTCTCAGGGGAATGGGGGAATGATTGTTTACCCTTTCTGGAATTACCTTTCGAGGGAATGATTATTTGCTTCGGGGGAATGATTGTTTGCTGTTTCAGGGATTACCTCTCGTAGAAATGATTGTATACTTTTTAACGTAGCTTCATATTATTTTTTCTTTACTTTTTACTTTAAAACAATGAACGGGTTCACAATTTCTAATTGAAAATTGGTTGGAGAAGACTATCAGCTCAGAAGTTATTGCCAAACTACAATATCTTATGAAAAAATGCGTAAAAAAGTCTCGCTAATTTTTCTGGTACCTTCACCGCTAAGTGGATGAATCATAGATTTATCTGAATACTAACCGCTTAAAATGTCATTTGATGTCTAGGTTATTTGGCCTGACGGCCGGACGAATAATGAAGTGTGAAATGAGAAGTGGGGAATGAGTTCTTCTTATTTCTCATTTCACATAAGAAATGAGAAGTAAAAAGTCGGAAGTGGCAAATGAGAAGTAGAAATTGAGATGCATGAAGTGAGAAATTTGAAGTAAGAAGGGTGAAGCGAGAAGTGGGTAACGATAAGTGACTAGAGAGAATTAACGAATAACAAATGAGCAATAACATATGAGAAGTGAAATATTAGAAATAAAGAGTCAGAAGTAAGTGATGAATAATGAGTAATCAGAAATGAGAATGAGCAAATGAGAAGTGAGAAATGAGAAGTAAAAAGAGAAAAGTTAGAAGTGAGGAGTTAGGAGTAAGGTATGGCTAGCAGCAAATGAAAAATGAGGAATAAGAAGTAAAAAATTCAAAATAGTAATTGAAAAATAGGAAATAATTTGTATTGATTCCTTTTTCTTTCTTCCTTTATTTTTCCCGTTTTCGTCTTCTTTCTTACTTCTTCTCCTTTTTTTTCTTTCCTTCTTCCTCTTCCTGTCTTATTTCTCACTTCTCAATAATGAATTCACAATTCTTATTTCTCACTACTTATCAGTGCCGTGAAATCTCAATGTCAATTGAACTTTTTGACCCGAGTGAGAATTTTCCCTACGTACGTGCCTCAATTGAATACAGAGATCCCGAGCAGCACAATTCAGAAAAAAAAAAACTGGTACCGGCAACTTGATTGTGACTGAATTCGGTCACATATAAGCTACAGTAACCTATGTGGAACATGTGTGCTGCTAAGGATGTCAATTGACTTGCCCCGATCTATTCAATTGACAGCAGCAAACGCATTAATTCAATTGACTTTTAGTGCATGTCATGTCAGTTTGAAAACTTTCCGAGGCTCGGAAGCCGTCTTTCAAGTGGCTCGGAAGCCTCCTTTCAAGAGGCTTGGAAGCCTCCTTTCAAGAGGCTTGGAAGCCTCCTTTCAAGAGGCTCGGAAGCCTCCTTTTAAGAGGCTCGGAAGCCTCCTTTCAAGAGGCTCGGAAGCCTCCTTTCAAGAGGCTCGGAAGCCTCTTTCCAAGAGGCTCGGAAGCCTCCTTCCAAGAGGCATGGAAGAGGCCTTCATGCTCAGAAGCCTCCTTCCAAGAGGCTCAAAAGCCTCCTTTCAAGAGGCTCGGAAGCCTCCTTTCAAGAGGCTCAGAAGCCTCCTTCCAAGAGGTTTGGAAGCAACCTTTCAAGAGGCTCGGAAGCCTCCTTTCAAGAGGTTCGGAAGCCTCCTTCCAAGAGGCTCAGAAGGCTCCTTCCCAGAGTCTCAGAAGCCTCCTTCCAAGAGGCTCAGAAGCCTCCTTCCAAGAGGCTCGGAAGCCTCCTTCCAAGAGGCTCGAAGCCTCCTTCCAAGAGGCTCAGGCCTCCTTCCAAGAGGCTCGGAAGCCTCCTTCCAAGAGGCTCGGAAGCCTCCTTCCAAGAGGCTCGGAAGCCTCCTTCCAGGAGGCGCGGAAGGCTCCTTCCAAGAGGCTCAGGAAGCCTCCTTCCAAGAGGCTCAGGAAGCCTCCTTCCAAGAGGCTCGGAAGCCTCATTCCAAGAGGCTCAGGAAGCCTTCTTCCAAGAGGCCTGGAAGCCTCCTTCCAAGAGTCTCAGGCCTCCTTCCAAGAGGCTCGGAAGCCTCCTTCCAAGAGGCTCGGAAGCCTCCTTCCAAGAGGCTCGGTAGCCTCCTTCCAAGAGGCTTGGAAGCCTCCTTCCAAGAGGCTCGGAAGCCTCCTTCCAAGAGGCTCAGAAGCCTCCTTCCAAGAGCCTCAGAAGCCTCCTTTCAAGGGGCTCGGAAGCCTCCTTCCAAGAGGCTCAGAGCCTCCTTCCAAGAGGCTCAGAGCCTCCTTCCAAGAGGCTCAGAAGCCTCCTTCCAAGAGGCTCGGAAGCCTCCTTCCAAGAGGCTCAGGCCTCCTTCCAGAGGCTCAGGAAGCCTCCTTCCAAGAGGCTCAGAAGCCTCCTTCCAAGAGGCTCAGAGCCTCCTTCCAAGAGGCTCAGGCCTCCTTCCAAGAGGCCTGGAAGCCTCCTTCCAAGAGGCTCGAAGCCTCCTTCCAAATGGCTCGGAAGCCTCCTTCCAAGAGGCTCAGAAGCCTCCTTCCAAGAGGCTCGAAACCTCCTTCCAAGAGGCTCGGAAGCCTCCTTCCAAGAGGCTCAGGCCTCCTTCCAAGAGGCTCAGAACCCTTCTGCCAACAGGCTCGGAAGCCTCCTTCCAAGAGATTCGGAAGCACCCTTCCAAGAGCCTCGGAAGCCTCCTTCCAAGAGGCTCGGAAGCCTCCTTCCAAGAGGCTCGGAAGCCTCATTTCAAGAAGAACGGAAGCCTCCTTCCAAGAGGCTCAGAAGCCTCCTTCCAAGAGGCTCAGGAAGCCTCCTTCCAAGAGGCTGGAAGCCTCCTTCCAAGAGGCTCGGAAGCCTCCTTCCAAGAGGCTCAGAGCCTCCTTCCAAGAGGCCTGGAAGCCTCCTTCCAAGAGGCTCAGGCCTCCTTCCAAGAGGCTCGGAAACCTCCTTCCAAGAGGCCTCAGGCCTCCTTCCAAGAGGTCTGGAAGCCTCCTTCCAAGAGGTTCAGAAGCCTCCTTCAAAGAGAGACTCGGGAAGCCTCCTTCCAAGAGGCTCGGAAGCCTCCTTCCAAGAGGCCTCAGGCCTCCTTCCAAGAGGCTCGGAAGCCTCCCTCCAAGAGGCTCAGGAAGCCTCCTTCCAAGAGGCTCAGAAGCCTCCCTCCAAGAGGCTCGGAAGCCTCCTTCCAAGAGGCTCAGGAAGCCTCCTTCCAAGAGGCTCGGAAGCCTCCTTCCAAGAGCTCAGGAAGCCTCCTTCCAAGAGGCTCAGGAAGCCTCCTTCCAAGAGGCTCAGGAAGCCTCCTTCCAAGAGGCTCAGAAGCCTCCTTCCAAGAGGCCTGGAAGCCTCCTTCCAAGAGGCCTCGGAAGCCTCCTTCCAAGAGGCTCAGAGCCTCCTCCAAGAGGCTCGGAAGCCTCCTTCCAAGAGGCTCAGGAAGCCTCCTTCCAAGAGGCCTGAAGCCTCCTTCCAAGAGGCTCAGGAAGCCTCCTTCCAAGAGGCTCGGAAGCCTCCTTCCAAGAGGCTCGGAAGCCTCCTTCCAAGAGGCTCGGAAGCCTCCTTCCAAGAGGCTCAGAGCCTCCTTCCAAGAGGCTCAGAAGCCTCCTTCCAAGAGGCCTGGAAGCCTCCTTCCAAGAGGCCTCGGAAGCCTCCTTCCAAGAGGCTCGGAAGCCTCCTTCCAAGAGGCCTGGAAGCCTCCTCCAAGAGGCTCAAGCCTCCTCCAAGAGGCTCTGGAAGCCTCCTTCCAAGAGGCTCGAAGCCTCCTTCCAAGAGGCTCAGGAAGCCTCCTTCCAAGAGGCTCAGAGCCTCCTTCCAAGAGGCTCAGGAAGCCTCCTTCCAAGAGGCTCGGAAGCCTCCTTCCAAGAGGCTCGGAAGCCTCCTTCCAAGAGGCCTCAGAAGCCTCCTTCCAAGAGGCTCAGAGCCTCCTTCCAAGAGGCTCAGAAGCCTCCTTCCAAGAGGCCTGGAAGCCCCCTCCCAAGAGGCCGCGAAGCCGCCCTCCAAGAGGCTCGGAAGCCTCCTTCCAAGAGGCTCGGAAGCCTCCTTCCAAGAGGCTCGGAAGCCTCCTTCCAAGAGGCTCGGAAGCCTCCTTCCAAGAGGCTCGGAAGCCTCCCTCCAAGAGGCTCGGAAGCCTCCCTCCAAGAGGCTCGGAAGCCTCCCCCCAAGAGGCTCGGAAGCCTCCCTTCAAGAGGCCTGGAAGCCTCCTCCAAGAGGCTCAAGCCTCCCTCCAAGAGGCTCAGGAAGCCTCCTCCTCCAAGAGGCTCAAAGCCTCCTTCCAAGAGGCTCAGGAAGCCTCCTTCCAAGAGGCTCAGGCCTCCTTCCAAGAGGCTCGGAAGCCTTCTTCCAAGAGGCTCGAAGCCTCCTTCCAAGAGGCTCGGAAGCCTCCTTCCAAGAGGCTCGGAAGCCTACTTTGAGGAGGCTCGGAAGCCTCCTTTGAGGAGGCTCGGAAGCCTCCTTTAAAAGCCTCTAAGTGAAGTCTCCTTTCAAGAGGCTTGGAAGTCTCCATTCAAGCGGCTCGGAAGCCTCATTTCAAGAAGCACGGAAGCCTCCTTCAGGTGGTACCTGCACTGTTTTGGACATGCGGCTTCCCCAGTCTGTCCAAGATGTGCAGATGTGACATTTACGGCTCAACGACCAAGCTACGAGCTGAATGGATCAAGATCACTGGAAATCGATTATTGGAATGGGCTTGATCAACTGCCAGGGGCTAGTCGGAGTATTTCGTCCGTGTGCGGAAGACGCATTTTTTAAGGGCAGTGAAGAATGCAATATCTTGTAACAGGAGCTCAATCAAACATTGAAGAAACCCAGCAATAAATTTAATCGCAGCACTGTTAAACTCCATTTTAGGTTCCATTTTTTTCTTCTCCGTGACTGGATAGTTCGATAACAACGCAGAACTATGCGGATCTCATTTGAATGAGTAAATATCGTTCCCGCTTGCATGTTGCGGGATCCAAGCTGGTTCTGTAACCCTTAGAAGGGTGTTGGTCTTGATGAAGTTAATGGCTACGCCAATCATTGCAAATCATCTTACTTTTCAATGGGAAATAAGCCTCCACCATTGCCCTGCGCACGATTCCAATCAGGTTGATGTCGTCCGCTAAGCCCATCAGGAGCATATGCAACCGCGACCGAGTGATAATTTCTCTATATCTGCTAATCGCACCATCGAGTGTGACGTTAACCAGAAACCAGAAACCAGCAATTTTGAAAGAGTATTACCTTTCTTTAATCCATCTGGTGTCATAGACGAGATTAACACTTCGTCCACAAGTCGAGTACTCGATTTCGAGTCATCAAGCGTGGCACTACCTGTCTAATAATGTTCGCCGGAAAACCATGTTCAGACATAATCTGCCATCGCTCATTTGTTTGCACTGAATCGTTCACTGCTTTTAAAGCAGTGAGCAGATGGTACATCTTCAAGTTGAACTTACGGAATGCTTCAAGCATCATTCGGACGGTGATCAGCCGTCTCTAGCATTGGAAACAGATACCTGCTTTTGTGAGCCGCTCCTAAATTGGAGCACAGCACAAAAGATTCCTTTATTCCGCTCGGTCCACGCAGGCTTCGAAGGATCCAAAAATTATCTTCCTCTTTATCGACCCACCTTGCATGCTGCTCACCAGTTGTCCGAATTCCGCGGTGTGAACGATGGATGGGTCCCCCAACAGCAAATGCACTTCCAATATTCTTGATAAATAGACACAACACAATAATGTTTGGAACAACCCGTTTAAACGTTTAGCGGTTGTGGTATCTTTCTCATTTTTAGATACGCTTAGTAAGGTTGGAATCAAATTATTGGTCCCACAAAAAACTACGTAACTCTTTGTAAAGAGAGAGGGAGACTATAGGAGCCATACAATTCATCCCGTTTAGAAAATAAACATCTAGCATTTTTATTCCTAGCGGACAGAAACATCTATCGCCGTTGATGTTGATCAAATCATTGTGGAAATTCAATTAGGGGAAGAGGCCCCAAAACGCCCCCCCGATGCAAAACGGCTTTTGTGGTTTCCCTCATATTTACCGTCATTCAGATGGTCGTAACAAAACTAGATCTAAAATTATGTGGGTTAGGCGAAAAAGTTTTAAAATAGGTGTATGGAAAGGTCGGAAAAACTTAAAAAATTTCCACATTTTGAAGAAACATCTAACATTTTGGCGAGGCAAAAAACGCCTAGTGGCTCTAACCTACAATGTACTTGCGTCTCACACTATCCATACCAGAATGCAGATTCGCCGACGCGTGGTACTTTGTTTGTTCCCTAGGAGCTGCCAGCTAAAAGGCCTTTTTGCCTCATGAGTTTTCCGGCAACAGAATATCACCACTTTTTTGAAATGTGAATATTGTCAATATGATTGAGATTTTTGACAATTTTTGAATGGCATCAACTAGCTATCTTGTTTAACTGTTGCATAATGTAAAAATACCCATGAATAGCGTTACAAATAAGACAATAAAGCAGTGTTTGCTTAGCTAGGGCATATTGCCCCCCCTTCCCCTACCATAAATATCAGCATGGTACATGGGTCCAGTGCTTCACGCCACCTACCTGTTTGCTGCTCTTTTGGACATGTATGTCTCCATAATAAACCCTACCCAATACATTGGCCCCAACGATAGATGTGCTACCCGGGAAGCGACACGTTGATATTGTCCTGCCGGGGCGTGATAAACACTTCCGTTGCCGTTGCTTCTTCCTGTGCGCAGGCATTTTCCAAGAAGGTAAGCATAACGTTATTATCGTTTGGTCCACCTTCACCGTCAATGTCGTCGACCGTGGTCGTCGTCGTCGTCGTTGGCGCAGTTCGGAGCTCCCTGAAGATTTCATTAGCTTGACTGGCTGTAAACAACCCAATCCACGGTAAACAGAGCGCAGGTAGTTCAAAAATGTTATCTCATTAGATAAACATTGAACGCGCGCGTGAGTTGAATTCATTCTCTATCACACTCTGCCGCGGGCCAGTCGCAATTTTGTATGTCCGCAGGGTAAACATTGTTATACCTATTTTCCAAAAAAAAAATCTGACTGTAGATAAGTGCAACTGGCGGCGGCGGAGTGGTTTGGCAGCGTACTACCTCTATTCGAGTTCACGTACGATTTCGATTGTCGTCATCGTCATCACGACGACGGCGAGGTGTAAATTCTTGTGAATAGTCCGCGCTGAGGAGGATAAAGGTGACATTGTCGCCGTTCCGTATACCTACTTTGGAATCGGAAACGGGCTGCGAAATTGGCGGCACAACCATGACGAATGAACTTGTGATGGTCAGTGACTGATAGTTGCCTACACACGTCCACTGCAGTGAGCGTTTATCGAAATCGACACATGGAGGGGGTGCTAACTAATTAGACCCAATTTAGATAAATGTTCGGTGGAAAGCGCGGAGTTGGCATACATATATCGGGTGGCTACCATGTAACGGATCCAACAGTTACGGCAGCACTAATGTGATGTGTAAACTGTGTGATTAGAGTCCGCGTTCGCACTCGTTCCGAGAAGGTGAGCCGAAAGATTTTATATGTTGAAAATAATCGAAATGTAGAAAAAATAAATAAATTTACCTAGAAGTGATGTTGCCTTTCTCGCATTTAGCCAAGGTATCATCATTTTTGGTTCGAATCAATCTTTTTACTATAACTTATGAACACTGTCGGCGCTAGACTTCTGGAAATGACTGGGCACTGGAATTACGCCAATAATACGACAACTATACATCCAGTAGTTTCAAATATTGCGAAACTTTAATTGTATTTTATCGTTTTGTTTAGTAATATAAGGTCTCTAGGGATTCTTTGGTATGTTTTTCCAAAAACTTTCAGTTCCTGGAATACGTGAGAACATCCGAAAAAAGTGATAATGAATAGATTGAGATCGCGACATTTCAGGGGGTTTATTTCTAGCAAGAAATTCCTCAGTCAAATCTGCGTTTTACTACTGTCCAGGATTCTTCGAATGTTCTTAAGGATTCCTTGGGAATTGCCTTCTGACATTTTTCTTTGATATCCTAAATAATTCTTGAGGAAATACCTCCAGAAAATTTTAGGAATGATTCCAGAACATCCTTCAAAATCTCTTTTGATACAAATTTCAGAAATTCTTTCGGATACTATCGGAAATTCCATGTCCTCCGTAATTTTCTCCAGTAATTCCTATGAAATTTTCTCAAAGAATTCTATCCACAATTCCAGGACAAAATCATAGGAGTTTATTTGGGGATTTTTGAACGAATTCTAAACGAAATTTTCAAAGGGACTCCTGAAAGGAATTAATTAAATTCTCAAATTTCTCTTAGAATTTCTTTGGACATTCCTCTAGAGACTTTCCCAGAAAATCCTCCGTAAATCCGTTGGAGCAGAGGTTCCCAAACTGTGGGTCGCGACCCCCAGGGGGGTCGTGGGCTGTTCAGTGGTGGGTCGCGAAAGACAAATCTTAATTCACAATTTTGTTACTATTTTGTCCCACAAATCTATTTCATATTTTGAATTAGGATCTAAGTAATGATTTGATGATTAAATAACAACAAACCTGACGAGGTCAACGGCTTTTTTTGTTATACGATATTTGGGCAAGTAGAAAGAAGTCCTATACAATCTAAATCTAAACCCCGAACCTAATCCAAAACCAATTCTAATCCAATTCGAATCTAATCTAAATCAAATCCAAATCTTTTTAAAATCAAATCCAAATCTAATTCAAATCTTATCCTAATCTAATTCAGATTCAATCCAAATTCAATCCTAATCAAATCGAAATCCAATTCAAATCAAATCTTAATAAATTTCAAACCCAATCCAAATCCAACCCAAATTCAATTCAAATCCCATCCAAATCCAAACCACATCCAATCCAAAAAATTGACGAAATTTGTGACAAATACAATGATGGAATATAAAGCAATTTATTATGATTTGTGCAATCTAACGCGAACTCATTTTTATCTAATTTCACAAAATCAATGCATTTGGTACCTGGTGGGTCGCAAGCAATATGGGATTCTGCTAGGTGGGTCGCATATCTAAAAGTTTGGGAACTTCTGCTTTGGAGATAAATCCAGAAATTCCTTTGAAAATTCATAGAAGGAATTCTAAGAAAATTTCCATTTTTGTATTCGGATTTTTTTTACAGCTACTGTCAGTAATATCTGTGCCTTCATACAGTAGAGAACTCGGGGCTTACTCCAGCACTGAACAAAATCTTAATTTTGTTTTTATAACAAATTTCCTAAGGTCTGAGGGAAGAGTTTTCCGTTAAAAAAGCACGTGGTAGTACTTTTTGAGAGAGAAAATCAATCGGTTTAGCCCCCCAAAATAAAGCTGTCAGTGTCGCCAAAATTATTTCAACATTTTCAGTTTACAATTGCTTGAAAATTTGCAGTAAACGGAGAACAAAAGGGACTGGCAACTATGGGAAAGAATCTCATCATCACTCGGTCAGCGCATCGGCGAGAGAAAAACAGGAGCGTCGGCCAATCACGGAATGAGGGGATCAAAATAAATAAACACCAGTTGATTTAGAAATATGAAAACATGCGCAACTGGAACAAGATTGGAAAAAATCATAAAAGATTTATTGTAAATAAGACAAATAATACGAATAAGACAAACAAGACAAATAAGACAAAATAAGACAAATAAGACAAATAAGACAAATAAGACAAATAAGACAAATAAGACATATAAGCCAAAGAAGACAAAGAAGACAAAGAAGACAAAGAAGACAAAGAAGACAAAGAAGACAAAGAAGACAAAGAAGACAAATAAGACAAATAAGACAAATAAGACAAATAAGACAAATAAGACAAATAAGACAAATAAGACAAATAAGACAAATAAGACAAATAAGACAAATAAGACAAATAAGACAAATAAGACAAATAAGACAAATAAGACAAATAAGACAAATAAGACAAATAAGACCAATAAGACAAATAAAGACAAATAAGACAAATAAGACAAATAAGACAAATAAGACAAATAAGACAAATAAAGACAAATAAGACAAATAAGACAAATAAGACAAATAAGACAAATAAGACAAATAAGACAAATAAGACAAATAAGACAAATAAGACAAATAAGACAAATAAGACAAATAAAGACAAATAAGACAAATAAGACAAATAAAACAAGACAAGACAAGACAAGACAAATAAGACAAATCAGACAAATAAGACAAATAAGACAAATAAGACAAATAAGACAAATAAGACAAATAAGACAAATAAGACAAATAAGACAAATAAGACAAATAAGACAAATAAGACCAATAAGACCAATAAGACAAATTAGACAAATAAGACAAATAAGACAAATAAGACAAATAAGACAAATAAGACAAATAAGACTAATAAGACAAATAAGACTAATAAGACAAATAAGACAAATAAGACAAATAAGACAAATAAGACATATAAGACAAATAAGACAAATAAGACAAATAAGACAAATAAGACAAATAAGACAAATAAGACAAATAAGACAAATAAGACAAATAAGACAAATAAGACAAATAAGACAAATAAGACAAATAAGACAAAGAAGACAAAGAAGACACATAAGACAAATAAGACAAATAAGACAAATAAGACAAATAAGACAAATAAGCCAAATAAGACAAATAAGACAAATAAGACAAATAAGACAAATAAGACAAATAGGACAAATAAGACAAATAAGACAAATAAGATAAATAGGACAAATAGGACAACTAAGACAAATAAGACAACTAAGACAAATATGATGGAAATGTGACAAATATTCGGCTGTACAATCCAAAAACTTGGTTAAAACGTTAATCTAATGTTCGTCCCTACGTTTCGGCACTGATTAGTACCATATTCAGAGGATAATTCATGAGTTCCGTTCGTTGTAAGTGAGTATCCTTTCTAAGATAATTTTCTGTAGTGTTTTTGGTAGTTGATACATGTGTTTTGTTTTTTGCCTGTTTTGGTAAATTTTGTAAACTTTTTAGAATTTTCATTTGCACTTTCACTAGTTTTGGAGTAAATCGCTAGGCTGATGGGTTGAATCAAAACCCATCAGTCTAGAGATATATTCCAAAACTAGTGGAAGTGTAAATGAAAATGGGTTAGGGACAAAACGTCGAAAGAGAAATGGTCGAAAGGTCGAAAGACAAAAGGTCGAGGGGACAAATGGTCGAAAAGGACAAAAGGTCGAAAGGGACAAAAGGTCGAAAGGACAAAGCGTCGAACGGGACAAAAGGTCGATTGTTTAGTCTTTTCGACCTTTTGTCTTTTCGACCTTTTGTCTTTCGATCTTTTGTCCTTTCGACCTTTTGTCAAAGATTCAATGAAAATTCTTAAAATGTTGACAAAATTTACCAAAACAGGCACACTACACACTACAGACAATTATCTTTGAAAGGATACTTAACGACGAACGAAACTCATGAATTTCCCCTTGAAGATGGTACTAATTAGCAACCCTATAACCAGAGACCGGCGGAGTGAAAAACTGTCGAAATGGCAACGTATGAAAAAAGTACGAAATCGTGGAAATAATACTGGCATCAGTTGAACTTTTTGCTTGACTCTTCTGGGTGAAAAAAGTAAACAAGTCGATTTGGAACCGCTTTTGACGGTTCGATTGGAAACAAGATGCCGTCTTTGCCGATCTCTTATTCTAGTATTTCTAGTACTAATCAGTGCCGAAACGTAGGGACGAACATAAAATTATCGTTTTGACCGAGTTCTTGGACTGCACAGCCGAATATACTAACATAATTACAGATATTACAGTCGAACACTCATCTCCATACAAATAAGATAAACAAACCAGGAATACTTCCGGGTAGTCGTCCAGGAATTGCTTTGTATATTCCTCCACGAATTCCGCCTGATATGCCTCCAGATATCCTTCGGATATTCCTCCAGGCATTCTTCCAGATATTCCTCCAGGAATTCCTTCGATAATTCTTTCAGATATTCCTTTGAATATTCCTCCAGGAGCTTCTCCGGATATTCCGCCGGGAATTCATCTGGAAATTCCTCCAGAAAGTCTTCCGGATATTCCTCCAGGAATTCCTGTGGATATTCCTTCAGGAATTCCTCAGGATATTCTTGATGGAATATCTGAATGTATTGCTGGGGAAATATCCGGAGTTATTCCCGGAGAAATATCCATAGAAATTTTTGGACGAAAATTCGGAGAAATTACTACATGAATATTGAAAACCCTTGAAAACTCCTGAAGGAATATCTGGTTGAATTCCTGGAGCCTCCGGACTGGAGACTCCGGATATTTGGAGTAATATTCGAAAAAAAAACCTGGAGAAATATCCGAACGATTTCCTAAAGGATTATCGGAGTAATGTTTGGAGAAGTTCCTAGTGTAATGTTCGAATGATCTCCTGGAGGAATATCTAGACGGTTTTCTGGAGGCATATCCGGAGGAACTCCTGAAGGAATATCCAGAGAGATTCCGGGGGGAATATTCTTAAGAGCCAGTTCGCGAGAAGCGCGACCCCCTCTTGAATCGATATTCTCCGATTTGGATGAAATTTTCAGGGTTTGTTCATAAATGTAAGAGAAGACATTTTGCAAATTTTCAGATTTTTTCATTGAGGGGAAGTGGGGTAAAACGGCCCTTCAAAAATTATTGTTCAATTATCGCCAAAACCAAAAAAATGCAATAACTTTGGCAATGAGTGACCGATTTTGTTTAAATTTTGCACGTTTTTTCTACTCAATTAGTACTTTATACCAAGTGGTTAATAGGGTTATAAAGTTGTTTACTTTAGGAGAAAATTGACTTTTTCGATAAAAAATGGTCGTTTTTCCAAAGGGAATAGTTTTCACCAACAGATCTAGGATAAAAAACTAAACCCGTAAGGCAATTAAGGAACTAGAGAGCTTTCATCCCATATATAATGTAGAAGCGCCAACTCAAGAATTTCTAAGAAAATCGCAATTTTCTGCAACACTGTTAATTCTTAAGAAAGTTCGCACAAATTTTTGACACTACTTAAGTTGATGTTTTCCGATCTGGGGAAAACTGTCCAAACTTTTTTGTCCAAGTTGAAATTAAAAATCAGAATTTTTCATTAGGGGAGTGTAGGGTAAAATAGTCCTTTAAAAATAAATGTAAAAAAATACATCATTTTTTTATGTGAGTTCTAACAGAAAATACATAAGTTTAAAAAAACTGTTTCTTCTTCCTTTCAATTCATCTATATTTTTCGTCTCAATAGATACGTATATCCTTCGCTGATCTATATTAGATAGCAAACTATTTGCAGAACAATTTTGAACAGAAGTAAAATAGGACCAAAATAAGTGCCTTAAACATTAGCACGTCTTTCGCAAACTAAAACAAAAATGAACGGATTCGACGAAAGTGCTTGTTGATATTTTCTTTGAATGGGTGGGTACCGGTACTGATGTTGCTTTTTCAGCCATGCGAAAAAAAACACAATTATTCTTAACGGCAAATGAACAAATTCGTAACGTTTAAACATAGCTTGTTGGTGGAGCTGCTTCTCAGATTATATTTTTCTTTTGTACCTACTTGCATCAGGTTACCATAGGCTTGTTTTTGTAGCTTGTAACGATTGTGTGGTATTCATAACTCTCTTTCATCCTCCATCATTATCAATTTAAACCAAATTCTGCAAGTTTATTGTACAAAAACGTCAAACCGTGTACCATTCATATATTTTGAATTACTAACTAACAAAAGGTAATGGAATACCCTCGATTCTATGTTTACACAACTGTGTAAAAAACACTCCAAAGTTTAACAAAGTTTCATTCATTTTGCACAATACGGGAGAAACCTTTTTTTTCTACAACGAGCTGATTTTTTACAAGGAGAGCGAAACAAGGTAATGTGTATACTATTGAATAGGATAGAGTATCAATTGTCTGACGATTTGAAAACACACCCCTCATGAAAATACTTCAAATTTTAGGATACACGTTTCTACACTCATAGATAAAGTATGTAAATTGTAGATCGCTTAATCAATTAATTAAAAGATTACCAAGCAAAACTGTTTTATTCTCAGCTTATTTTACACCACCTGAAAGTGCTTGAGTACCTCAACAAAACTGTGTAGTTGATTGTAAAAAGGATGCCTTAAATATCAGCCTTTTTCTCTTGAAATCTTTGCTAACCTTATATGAACATATTTCCAACCAACCATAAGGTGTGGTTTGCTAAGAAGTAGTACTTGGGTAGTAACAGCATGCAATACTTTTTGAGAAATCTATCTATTGCTTTTTTCACCGAGGAATAGACTACCGTGTTGAAGTACCAATGTAACAAACAAAGTACCAAAACAAATGTTCTTCCGAATGGATGGAAACTAGCTAAAGCATTGGATTTTGCTTTACGTCGTTCTTGAACCATGCATCGTTCTTGCAATTAAGATGTCACCATGGAGGAACTGGTGGGAATATATTTTGGTGGAAGAGTTTAAGACGGTGGAGTGGTGGTGGTGGTGGTGGAGTGGTGGAGTTTAAGACGGCGTAAAGTTTACAATACCTCCGCCGGAATATTATAGAGATGACATGACTAGTTGACTAGTTCACGTTATTTTTTGAGATTGAGAAATTGTGAAGGATTTAATTGTTGACAGATAGAAAACCATAAAAATACTAAGCTTGGAAGAATTTCAAAGCTAACTAGCAAAATCACTAGATTAGTTACCAGTTGGGTCGGAATAATCAAATCTAAGAAGTGTGGTTACGATTATCTTGTTTCGTAACATTATTTATATTTGGAGATCTATTTTACCCCTCTCTCCCCATCCCAATATTTTGCCAAAAAGTTTCATCTACATATAGAAATAAACCTTGTGAGTTTCAGCCAGATGCTGAAACATCGCTAAAATGGAGTTGCGATTCTAACAAACTGGCTTGTAAACAAAAAGTGCAATATGCAGAAGTTCATAATTTGATTGATTATTCTTAAGTCGGCGCACTGAAATAAGTTTCAATAAGTTTGATATATATTCTGCTTGAGCTCACATATAAAAATTTATGAATTTTTGACATTTTATTTTTACAAGGCTATTTTACCCAATTTACCGAAATTGCTCATTTATCGTTAAGAATAATTGTTTTTTGTTCGCATAGATGTAAAAGCAACATCACTACCGGTACCCACATTATTTGTAGCTTATTAAAAAAAAAATATCAACAAGCACGTTCGCCGAATTCGTTCAATTTTGTTTCAGTTTGCAAAAGACGTGCTAATGTTTAAGGCACTTATTTTGTTCCTATTTTACTTCTGTTTAAAATTGTTCTGCAAATAGTTTGCTATCGAATATAGACCAGCGAAGGATATACGTATCTATTGAGACGAAAAATATAGATAAATTGAAAGGAAGAAGAAACAGTTTTTTTAAACTTATGTATTTTCTGCTAGAACTCACATAAAAAAATGATGTATTTTTTGACATTTATTTTTAAAGGACTATTTTACCCTACCCTCCTTTTACACTCCCCTAATAGAAAATTCTGATTTTGAATTTCAACTGAGACAAAAAAGTTTGGACAGTTTTCACCAGATCGGAAAACATCAACATAAGTAGGGTCGAACTTTCTTAAGAATAAACAGTGTTGCAGAAAATTGCGATTTTCTAAGAAATTCTTGAGTTGGCGCTTCTGAATTATATATGAGATGAAAGCTCTTTAGTTCCTTAATTGCCTTACGGGTTTAGTTTTTTATCCTAGATCTGTTGGTGAAAAATATTCCCTTTGGAAAAACGACCATTTTTTATCGAAAAAGTCAACTTTCTCCTAAAGTAAACAACTTTATAACCCTATTAACCACTTGGTATAAAGTACTAATCGAGTAGATAAAACGTGCAAAATTTAAACAAAATCGGTCACTCATTGCCAAAGTTATTGCATTTTTTTGGTTTTGGCGATTTTTGAACAATAATTTTTGAAGGGCCGTTTTACCCCACTTCCCCTCAATGAAAAAATCTGAAAATTTGCAAAATGCCTTCTCTTACATATATGAACAAACCCTGAAAATTTCATCCAAATCGGAGAACATCGTTGCAACCTCCCTTGGAAAGGGGGTCGCGCTTCTCGCGAACTGGCTCTTAAGAAGTCATGGAGGAATATCCGGAGGAATCTCTATTAATATCTGTAGGATCTCCTGGAGGAATATCCAAAGGAATTCCTGGAGTAATATCTGGACAAAATCCTGGAGAAATATCCGGACGAATCCCTTGAGGAATACTCGGAGGAATTTCTGGAAGAATATCTAGAGGAATATCCGAATTTCTGGTGGAACATTCGCTCGAATTCCCAGAGCAGCAGTTCTCAACATTTTTCTAAAGAAGTGCCCCGTCGAAGTTCTGCATGAATTTAGGTACCCCCTCTTGAAAATTGGCTTCCAAGCCTCTTGAAAGAATAATTCCGAGCTTTTTGCTGCCGTAATCTGGAAAAGTGACGTTTGCGCCATTTTACAACATACATGTTTTCCATTTTTCTGTTAAAGAGTACGATGAGTACTACTCGTTAACATAATTATCTGAAAATAACGTGTACTTCATTTTGCCAGATTACGGCAGTTTGGAAGGAGGCTTGCCAGCCTCTTGAAAGTAGGTTTCCGCACCTCTTGATAAGAGGCTCCTGAGCCTCTTGTAGAGAGGACCTTTTGAAAGGAGCCTTCAAAGCCTTTTGAAAGGAGGCTTCAAAGCCTCTTAAATTGAGGCTTCCGGGCCCCTTGAAAGGAGGCTTGCAGGCGCTTTTGAAAGGAGGCTTCCAAGCCTCTTAAAACGAGGCTTCCGGGCCCCTTGAAAGGAGGATTCCAGGCACTTTTGAAAGGAGGCTTCCAAACCTCTTGAAAGGAGGTTTCCGAGCCTCTTGGTAAAGGCTTCTAGGCCTCTTGAAAGAGGCTTCCAAGCCTATTGAATGGAGGCTTACAAACCTTTTGATAGGAGCCTTCAAAGCCTTTTGAAAGGAGGTGTCCAAGCCTCATGTAAAATGGCTACAAAGCCTCTTAAATCGAGGCTTCCGGGCCCCTTGAAAGGAGGCTTGCAGGCGCTTTTGAAAGGAGGCTTCCAAGCCTCTTAAAACGAGGCTTCCGGGCCCCTTGAAAGGAGGATTCCAGGAACTTTTAGAAAAGAGGCTTCCAAACCTCTTGGAAGGAGGTTTCCGGGCCTCTTGGAAAAAGGCTTCTAGGCCTCTTGAAAAGAGGCTTCCAAGCCTCTTGAGTGGAGGCTTACAAACCTTTTGAAAGGAGCCTTCAAAGCCTTTTGAAAGGAGGTGTCCAAGCCTCATGTAAGGAGGCTTCAAAGCCTCTTAAATCGAGGCTTCCGGGCCCCTTGAAAGGAGGCTTGCAGGCGCTTTTGAAAGGAGGCTTCCAAGCCTCTTAAAACGAGGCTTCCGGGCCCCTTGAAAGGAGGATTGCAGGCCCTTTTGAAAGGAGGCTTCCAAACCTCTTGAAAGGAGGTTTCCAAGCCTCTTGATAAAAGGCTTCCAAACTTCTTGAAAGGAGGCTTCCAAGCCTCTTGAGTGGAGGCTTACAAACCTTTTGAAAGGAGCCTTCAAAGCCTCTTGAAAGGAGGTGTCCAAGCCTCATGTAAGGAGGCTTCAAAGCCTCTGAAATCGAGGCTTCCGGGCCCCTTGAAAGGTGGCATGCAGGCCCTTTTCAAAGGAGGCTTCCAAACCTCTTGAAAGGAGGTTTCCAAGCCTCTTGATAAAAGGCTTCCAAGCCACAGGAGGCTTACAAACCTTTCTAAAGGAGGCTTCCGAGGCTTCTAAGCTTATGAAAAGAGGATTCCAAGCCATTTGAAAGGAGGCTTCCAAGCATCTTGAAGGGCGGCTTACAAGCCTCTTGAACGGAGTGCCTCTTGAAAGAAGTTTCCTGAACATCTTGAAACAAGGCTTCTGAACATCTTGAAAGAAGGCTTCTGAACATCTTGAAAAAAGTCCTTCGAGCTGCTTGGAAGAAAGCTTCTGAGAAGCGTAGAAGGATACTTCTAATTCTCTTGCAACGTACCAACCAGGGTCTCCAATGAGCCTTGCGTACAAAGGCGTACTATTGCCAATCCCAAGATGGCAAGTTTGATTCTCGGTCCGGTCTAGGATGTTTTCGGATGAGAAATATACCTTTTAAACGGATGCTTCCGAACCATTAGATTCTAGATTTTAGCTCAAAAGCATTTACACCCGATTCTGATTTTACACGGATTTTTTTACACGGCTGTGTAAAAAATCCTTATAAATTTTTGCAAAGTTGCTCTTTTTTCCATGATTCACCGAGATATCATAAAACTTTTTTTACACGGATTTTCAAATTTTGAACTGAAAACTTTTTTTAACACGGAACGCATCCCCCGTGTTAAAAAAGAATCGGGTGTACTTAAAATGTTTTTCAACATTTCGTTTAGATCAGGTAGATTTCATTGTGCTGTGCTGATTGAGGAGAGCAGGATTTAATTGGCTTTGATTTTCTAATCACCATGCATATTATGCACAAGACAAAATTTTGAAATAATAAATACACAATTATCAAAACTTTATCAATAAGTTTCGAATTGGAATTGCAATACGTCTGCCAGTACTCATTTTTGTCCGAGGTACCTAGGGGTACATGTACCCCAGGTTGAGAACCGCTGTCCTAGAGGAATATTTGAAGTAACTTCTGGAGGAATATCCGGAAGAATTTTTCTTATTTGGCTTATTTGTTTCGTCTCTTTCCTATATTTGATTTCAATTCATATACATATTTGGTAAGTACTTGTTTGCAAATGTGAATGCGCTATTTTCTAGTGTCACGCTAGATACAAAAATGATCGCTCTCATTGCTCCTTCCTTGCCGTGCGCCACAAGAAAATATGCTGTTGGCTGCACTCCCGAAATGGTAGTTTTTTGTATGGAATTTGGAAAACTTGGTTGAAGTAAAAAGACTTTCTTTCAAATTTTTATGTGGTTGCGTGTACTTTTTAATCCTTAAAAATGATTGTTGGAAAATTTCAACACTTTTGTCAGTTTAGTTTTGCAAAATTTGGTTACTTTACGCCTTAAATCATTGGAGAGGGTACTGAGAAGCAAAAATTTCAGTTGTACAATAGTTCAGTATTAAGAGTTTGATTAAAATTTGGAAAATAGTAGGTCCACGAAATTTTCTAGGAACATTCCTTGGTAAATTCCAAAGCGATTGTCAGTAGGAATAAGCGAAATTCCTTCCTATTTCTGAGTCACAGACATTTTAGTTCCAAAACAGTGCTCCACTGCGAGAGAGCTTTCTTCAGACCTTTCTAAGGTTTTCTTATAGGAATTTTTGAAGGGATTCTTAGAATTGCTTTTTTTGTATTTTAGAAGGAATCTGCGAAGTAATTTCCTGTAAATTTTCCGAAAGAATGTTTTTAGAAATTTCCGAATGAATTCTTAAAGCAATGCCCTTAAAAATTCAAGAATGACTGAAATTCCTGTAGGAATGCGTTGAAACATTTTAGAATTAAATTCCGGAGGAGCTACGAAATTTCTGATGGAATACCTGGAAGAATTTATGAAAGTATTGCTACTTTCTTTCTTGACAGGAATTCCGGAGAAGTTTCTAAAAGAATTCAATGAAAATTTTTTGAAGGAATTTTTGAAAGAATTCCTTAATGAATATCTGAAGGTATTTCTAGATTGTTTTGCGGCGAAATCTCTAGGGGAATTTTGTAATGAATTTCCGATGGATTTAGAGCCATTTATGGTAAGGTTCATGTAGGAATTTTTGGAATTATGGATGACTAACCGAATTACTTCCTCGGGGTATTTTTTAAGGAAAGAATATGTGGATCATTTTTTGAATGAACTTCTGTATAAATTCATGAAATATCACCTGCATGAACACTCTTAGAAATTTGTGGAGAAACTTCGGAAGCAATTCCTGAAGCAAATCCCCAAAGAATTCACCAGAATATCTGAAGAAAAATGATGACGAATCGACAATTCCGGTATTTTTGTTTTTTTTTTTTGGTTTTAATCAAGGCATTAGGTCTTCAGATTCAAAACAAGTTTTTGTTTTTCTACTGTCCAGATTTTTGAAAGCATTCCCTGAGAAATTTCTGAATAATTCCCGATAGGATCCCTTTAGATGTTCCTGAAGGAATCATTGCAAAAGTTTCTGTAATTTCCGAAGGAATTTCTGTAGAAATTTAGAAATTAATATGAAGATTTCAATAGGTATTTATTTAGAACTTCCAATGGATATTTCTTCGTGGACTCCTTTCATACTTCTTAGTGCTTCGGAAATTCCTTCCAGAATTCATTTGGAATTTCCTTATGAAATACATTTGGGAATTCCTTCAGGAATTTGTTCAATAATTTGTCCAGGAAAAATTTGTTTAGGAAATCCCCCCCGGGAATAATTTAGAACATTCTTCCAGAGATTTTTTCGAAAAGGGAGTAATACAAAGGACAGGAATTGACACGAGTGGTGCGGTTTTCACGAAGTCCGTCCAGCTGTTTGGATTCGCCGACGACACTGATATAATAGCACGTAACTTTGAGAAGACGGAGGAAGCATGCATCAGAGTTAAAAGGGAAGAAAATTATTTTGAGCTTTTAGTGGAAAGACGAGTTTGTACAATTTCATTTAGGGGCCGTACACATATTACGTAAGCAATTTTCCTGGGATTTTCAAAGCCCTTTCCCCCCGTGTAGGATTTTTTCCATATAAATTTTTTTTTGTTTGAATGGAACGTAAGAAAATGGCAGACGGGGATTCCCCATAAGTGTTTACGTAATTAGTGTACGACCAATGATTCCACCACTTGATTGTACCTTTTTACAGATGCGTATTTCGACTTCAACAATAAGGATGTATTCAGTGTCTTTCCAGGCAATGCTAGTGGGGGATCAACCAACGCGTACTTGGAGTTTATGATAGGAAAGTGTTGCGTACTTGGCCCATCACGTGTTCCATCGTGTCACAGCTTTATTTCGCCAGTGCTTTTGAACACAATAGTCGATTGTGTCCAAGTTCAAATCATAGCGAAATGACAGCCTTTCAGTACATCTTCGTTATACGAGAAAGTCAAAAAGACGAAGGTTCTGGCTGCAAGGCGGTCATCGAAATTTCTTCAAACTGTAATCGAAATTACGGCTTTTTACAGGCCTGGTAGCGGGTCACTTTTTAGTGACTTGGTCACTTTCTTCGGGTAAGTCACTAAAAAGTCTCTTTTTTCGAGCTCAAGTCACTTAAGTCACTTTTTCTCGTAAAAAGTCACTATTTTCAACTATTTTGATCAAAATAAAAAGTAGGTACTAAATCCAAGTTTCGTGAGGTACAGCCCAGTCAACATTTTGGTACCTATAACTCTTGATATAGGTTATTATATAAGAACCAACTAAATCGTATATAATGCACAGAATGGCTATATACGTACCAAAGTGGAGGCGATATAGGTACATAGGAGTTTTATTTCACGATTTTTCCCGACATCATACGAACAGTATTACGATTAAACATTAAAATATGAAAAATAAAAAAAATCTCACCAGCACCAAGTCTCGAACATGCGATCTTTGGATCTGCAGGCGGATACTCTACCACGGCACCATAGTGCACATCTTGAAGTGAATCGGATTTTTGTCCAACATAAACTACACAATTTATATCTTTACAACTGCTTGAAACTTCTGCAAGACACTTGGACTGAGGTGGTTTCGATTGTATTACGATTCACGTAGACATTCATTCGCACTGTTATAGGATATTACAAGGAATATAAGTAATTATGAGTTTTTATTTACACAATTACGATTGATTTTCACTATGGTAAAAATTATCGTATTTTATACGTTCAATACAACATTTGACGACAATAAACTGATAAAGTTTGATATGCAGTGCGATTTAGATTTTTAATGGACACAAATGCGACTTAATTTGCTGTTTGTTATACGATATGTGGTTTACTGGGAGGATCCTAGCATAGGAAAGAAAATTCAAATAATGTAACGCTTTGTGTACTCGTCGATAAAGTTGCTTTATAGTAAAACTGATGGATGTATAAAAAATGATCTCTCAAGGCTTGTTAGCCCGAAAGTCGCTCTTAGCTTCTTCTTGTTTTTAATTTCCCACTAATACTTTACCAGCTTTTAAGCCTCAGTTATTAGATTTCCAGTAATTATTTAATGTACAGATTCTTTGTCTCTATTCATGAATGTATTGTAAGGTAAACATACTACCATCGTGAATCAAACCCAATTCCAAAGCGCAACAGATGATTTTCTAATATTTTTGAAAAAAAAACTATTAAACACCATAATCAATTGAACTATTCAGATTGAAACTTTTCAATTCTACATGAACTTCCTGGTGCTTCAAAGAAATCAAGAAAGAAAGAAATTGAGCGAGGAACTGTTCAAACGATCGCATCTTGAAGTTTTCCCCAAATATATTCTGATTATAAATAAAATAACAGTGAAATTTCAAATATTTTGAAATTATGAATTTAAACTATCGTTTTATACTCCGAAGAAACTTCTTTTAAGGAATTTTGGAAGCCTAAACAAACTATTTAGATTTAAAAATTATTATTTGGCGGCCTCTGGAAATAATCTGTGCTATGATTAATTGTGAATTAATGTAATCCCGATGCAAATTTAATTCTCATTTAGAAATTATTGTTTACTTAATTCTTAGATTAAGTATAAGAAACCCCTGATTTCATAGAGGAGCTTCAAAAGTTTTTCTCTTCATCTTGCATGGAGTCTTTAATCTCAAAAATATATTTGAATCTGTTACTACGATCGCTGTTTATTTCTTCATTAATGTTCATAATATATTTTATGATGCAGCAGGGCTATTTCTAAAATAATTTCTTATTTTTTGAATGGCAATATTTATTTTTATTTTTTTAAATTTTTCAAATGAACAGATGAAGCAAATTTCGATTGTATTTTCGAAAAAAATCTATATCTAGCAATTATTACATGATTCTCAATAAAAAAAGGATTTTCACAAACAGAGGTTGTAGGAAAGAGTTCGAAGTCATACAAAGCATTGTTTCCCACAATAATGTAGACCTTGTTGCAAAATTGTTATTTAAATGACACAATGACAAACAATACTGAAGTTCCCTCTGCTCCACGACAGGCTGGTAATTCTGCCAGCATCTTCAGTTCTCTTCATTCAATCAACGGGTATATACAATATATCAATAACAATCTTACATATATTATCCCAAAAGCAAGTACAAATAGCCGGTCCCTAGGTAGGAACCTATCTTCCATCAAAACCGAGGAGTCCCACGCTATCTGGTACTCCAACACTCCTCTTTAGGGTGGACACCTCGCGACACTCTGCAAAACAATCCCTGGTCTATTTACGTTGCTCGTATAAATGGTCTTTACTCCGAAGTTTGCACGCCAACTTCTCTAGCAAATGCGCCTGTATAAGTGGCCCGACTACAATGAATACACAACGCGTCTCGATTTTCTGTTCACCAGCTACATACGTGCATTCATCCTTCTGGATTCCTGTTAAACAGCCAGCAACCAACCGAATTCCTGATTCCCAGCTATCTAGTATTCCAACAATACCGTGTAACAATTTGTGACTCACTGCCTAGTAATTAACTTCATATAAAAGTAAATTTTGATCACTTTTTCACCCCCGTCTGCCATGTTACTGGTAAAACCATTCCAAATCTTATTCATCAAGTTCTTACTCGCAAGTAAACTCGTTTTTAGTTTTAAAGGAGCTTGAGTTTTGCTTGCATAATCCCTTCGTTTCACTCATTTGCCGAATAATCAATCGAGGCGAGGTGAGTTAGTTGGATGATTCGAATTATGCAAGAATTTACCATGATTCAAATCTTACTTGAGTTTTGAGATCTTGAAAGTCACTATTTGGTCACTTTTTCTGCAAATGAAGGTCACTATTTGGTCTCTTTTTTCGATAACGTTGGTCACTAAAGTCACTTTTTTGACCAGCATTGATCGCTACCAGCCCTGTTTTTAAGAAAATAAGTCAAGACATGTTTTCATATACCAAAATATTTCACCAAACGATACATCTCCGGACAGCGAAATGTAATATTATATCATAATCTGTGATTCAGTGCCGGTCGGTGTTTGTAAAAATAACGCCCGTCGATAAACTAATTCACAAGCACCGACAAACGTATTTTTTGGTAACTCAATCCAGATCCGACGGAAAGCAACTAATTTGTGAAAGCAAGGGCCACTAGTCCATCGTGATGAACAGGTGTTTTCGAAAACGCCACTCCTCGCATCCGCCCAAGGCGAACCTAATGCGAGCGAGGTCATGGTTAATTGCCGCGTCCAGAGACGGTTTGAAAAAAAAATCGTTAACATGACATGTGCACATGTGTTTGGTTGCGGTTGAGATTAACACGTCTTTTCCTCTCTCACACTTGCCCGAGGTTCGAACAGGTTGAATGATCTCAGTTGACAATATAATTTGTCAGAAATAAAATTCGTTGGTTGGTTCCAAATGAATCAATCAACAGTGATGACAATTTTACACGAGTTTCACCCAAGCGCATGATCCAGTTAGCTTTCAATTAGTGTCCAACGGCGACGATGAAACCGATACAAAAGATTCGTACGGCATTTCTTCTTTCCATGTGCCCGTCGTCTCCGGAACGCAGAAAAATCCCTCGAGGGCACTCTTGCTCGAGTGAGTTGGCTACTGTGAAGTATCTCTGCAACAGATAAGTGTCTCATTCGGTGACGTCATAGCCTCGGTAGTGGCAAAGAAACTGGATATTTTAGCGCCGGGGTACCCGAACGTGATCCGAACCGAGTCGAAGAAGTCAATATTGCTGTTTCAGAAGGGCCTAAGTCGTGAAACTTAAAATTAGCTTTTCGCAAATTTCTGGGATTTTAGAGCTTCCATTGGCTAATGAAAAATATAAACAGTAACGCGAAAAGCCTATGATTTTCAGAATTTAGTTTACGTTTGCCACTTCGGCCCTTATGCGAAATCATTGCCGATTGTACATAAATGCAGAATTACACAAAGGAAGCGAAACTGATAATGAAAGAGAGCCAAGAACGGAACGAATCCATGGAAAGATGAATCGAACCTGAAGGTAGCCACCTACCGACCCACCTATCCGATTGTACCCCGTAGGAGAAGCACGCAACAGCCGTATAATCATCATCGTCGGCCCGAGCCTGCCCGAGGCAGGCAGTCGGTGCAGTAAGTGTCGGGGTCCGATAAATGGTTGCGGAACAAGTTGAACTTGAACGTGCCTACCCGGTTGACAATGAACGAAAATATTTATGTATTTCTGCTTGAGTTCCTTGTTCGTTCGATTTTTTTCCACCCATTGCTCCTTTCTTGAATGGTGGTGTTGTTCCATTTGTAGCACATTCGCAAATATTCATGTTCAATCGCGGCGGAATGTTTGACTTTGTTGTCGCTGTTTGTGCTTTCAAGGTCTGTTTGCGGTTATTTTGGGCTGTCTCTTCTGATAAACTAGACCAATGTGTCATATTTTAATGGGAACTGAAGAAGTCTGGCGCTAATTGGGTTAATTGTTTGAAAGGGCTAGGAGTTGGAGAGAATCCAGTTTAATTGTCTGTCGACTGTCGATTATTGAAATTTACTTTCGACAATTATTGTTTTTACGCAGTTTGTGCATTTCCTAATTATGATACTATTTGTGCAATATCTAACACTTTCTTATTAACGCCGTCTACTGAAATACTAATCTTCAAGACCTTTATGAAATCCACTCAATCCAATCCACAAAACTCCATTTAAATCAAATATCCCGAATTGAATTACAAATCAAAAAGCTTAAAAAACCTATTCATTTTAATGAAGCAACTTCGTTCCGAATTTTGACAAACATCGCATAATTATTCAATACATAGAATGACATAGTCAAACGACGACTCATTCATTCAACTGTCACTGAGTGTGCTTACTATGTGCAGAAAAAAACTTAATTAGCATTGTTCTTATTGATGTTTACCGTTGAAAGTGCCTCACATTTAAAACGTGTTCAGATTCCTGATAATTTATTAATTTGTAAAATGCCCATAAATATTCAATGACTAATATTCAACCGAATATTGACAGTCCAGAGCCGACTATGAATGTTTCTGGAAGTGAGCTAACAAGTGAAGAAAGGTTCACCAAAAATTTTCGATTGTTTTACACTCTGAATCCTAACTATTATCCAAATATACTAACCTATTGAAAAGTCCGATTTCAATCTTCATCACTTAATTCTGACTTTTTTTTGACACAAATTTGAAACCAACTTAGCTGTTACGTCTCCTACTAAACGCTTATACACTCAAAATGTCAAATCGGATCGAAAACTTCGACTCAAGTGCCACTTGCGCAGGCGATTTAACTTATCTGGGCTGCATCAAACTCTGATTTTTTTCTAATTAGAATCAATTATGATATTGATCCCATTCTGACACAAATTCGACCTCAATTTGAAATCGACTAGGATAGGATCCAATTCGATTGAGATTTAAAATCCAGCCGCATCCACTTCGGATCAATGCAACACTGACTTAAGTCGGAGAGGTACGATTTGATTGTTCTCAACTTTAATTCGTGTCCAAATTGGAAGAATTTTGACTCCATTCTGTCTCCATTCAAATTAACTAGATTTACAATTGACTTGGCTTGAAATCGCCTCCGCCTTAATTTTGAAACAAATCGACTCATTCGACTTGAGTGCTACCTGTGAAAAAGGCTAAGCTCAACGGAATTCAGTTTATCAGATTTCAGATAGATTTTGAGTCGATTCTTACTTAAATTCGAAAAAAGATCTGAAGCCTCGAATACGTTCTCCTTCCTTACTTCGATGCATCACTGACTCAAATTTGAGGACTTCGATTCGAGTGCTATAGGAGATGACTATAGTCAACTTAAATAGCATTAACTCGTATCTAATTTGGATCAGTTTTTACACAAATCGGACTCCAATTGAACTGAGATTTAAAATCAACAGCGGCTCAAATCGAAGGACTTCTATTTGAGTGCAACTTAA
The DNA here is from genome assembly GCF_024139115.2 of Armigeres subalbatus. Taxonomy (NCBI): domain Eukaryota; kingdom Metazoa; phylum Arthropoda; class Insecta; order Diptera; family Culicidae; genus Armigeres; species Armigeres subalbatus. The sequence goes on along the minus strand of NC_085139.1, from coordinate 52,246,780 downwards.
CCCCGTTTCGAATGAATTCTGATTAGACCTTCGGAGGTGGCTGCATTCGATTAAATTCAGTTCAGCTTTGACTTGATGTTTGATGATTCAAATTTGAATTGAGTTGGTTTGAATACGTTTACGCCTGAACAGCACTGAATCTTTAATTTTAGTGTTACTAAATTACTAAACTACTCGAATTGATTCTGTCGCGAACTTCAACTCAACTAATGCTCAATTCAACTTTGACTCATATCCATTTCGGAACGATTGTGACTTGATTCGGATTCCCATTGTTTTACATTCTCACCAAATACTCTTTTTATTTAAATGATGCTTATGTTGAAAAAATAAAATTAAACTCAAAATTTAATCACAAATAAATTCATTTCTCAATACCTAAGCCCCATGCCAAATATATAAGCACAATATCCATATCTGGTTGTAGGACAAAAGGTCGAAGGTCAAAAGGTCGAAGGTCAAAAGGTCGAAGGACAAAAGGTCGAAGGTCAAAAGGTCGAAAGGACAAAAGGTCGAAGGGTCAAAAGGTCGAAGGGACAAAAGGTCGAAACAAAAAATCTGAGTCAAAAGGTCGAAGGGTCAAAAGGTCGAAAGGACGAAAGGTCGAAAATACAAAAGGTTGAAAGGACAAAAGGTCGATTGGTCAAAAGGTCGAAACAAAAAAATCTGAGCCAAAAAGTCGAATGACAAAAGGTCGAAGGTCAAAAGGTCGAAGGTCAAAAGGTCGAAGGTCAAAAGGTCGAAGGTCAAAAGGTCGAAAGGTCAAAAAAAAAAATTGGAGCCAAAAGGTCGAAGGACAAAAGGTCGAACGTTAAAAGATCGAAGGTCAAAAGGTCGAAGGTCAAAAGGTCGAAAGTCAAAAGGTCGAAGGCAAAAAGGTCGAAAGGACAAAAGGTCGAAAGGACAAAAGGTTGAAAGGTCAAAAAGTTGAAAGGTCAAAAGGTCGAAAGTTCTAACCAAAAAAAAATCTAAGCCAAAAGGTTGAGAGGTCAAAAAATCGAAAGGTCAAAAGGTAAAAGGTCGAAACAAAAAAATCTGAGCCAAAAGGTCGAAGGACAAAAGGTCGAAAGGTCAAAAGGTTGAAAGTAAAAACGTCGAAGGACAAAAGGTCGAAAGAAAAAAGGTCGAAAGACAAAGGGTCGAAAGTGAAAAGGTAGAAAGACAAAAAGTTGAAAGAACAAAAGATAGAAAATGCGGTTGTTGGACAGAAGGTCGAAGGTCGAAAAAATTGGGCAAAACGTCGAGTGTTGATCAACCATTCCTTTGCACATTTATGTTTTACCTGATATTTCATTGTTGAATTTTTCCATCTTTTAGTCATAGGCCGTTCTTTTAAGATTCACATATTTATATTTATTTGTGTTTCACCTGATTTTATTGTTGAATTTTTCCTTCTTTTAATCAAAGGCTTGTCATTCGAGTTTCGCACAATTATATTTATTTGTGTTTAACCTTATTTTCATTGTTGATTATTTTCTTTCTTTTATTCATAACCTTTTTTTCGAGTTTCGCACTTTTCTTCCGCATATGAAATACTAACACTTGAAAACATTTCATTCAAGAATTTTCCTTTTGTTAAAACATAGGGTATTCTTATTTTTAACAAAGTATTGTTAGGCTTTATTTACTTCAATTGTGATTCTTGAAAATAGTTCTTCACTAATTTTCATCAAAATGATATAAATTCAATCAAAATGATATAATTCAAAAAATATAATTTTAACTTAATATACCATCTTCTAATGACAGTAATACTATTTTTATGTGCTAAAAAGATGATACGTTTTTGTTCACAAAATTTGTTTTTAAGTAACTATACACGAATATACAAAATACATTTATTTTTATTATTAGAAACCGTTACGTTACGCTGTAAAGTTGGGAGGGGTATGGAATTGCCAAAATTTGCATTAAGGAAGATCCATTAATTACGCAAAAATAGGTAATTTTCAACCCTCCCTCCCCCTATGTCTGACTTTTTGTAAGAAACATCTGTAAATTTTGCATAGATCGTCGTACATAGCTCAACCCCCCTTCCTTACGTGATTTGTGAACGTTTGTGTTTCATTTTGAAGTCAACTAGTAGCCCTCTAACGCCCAAGACCGCCTTCAGACGGGAATCTTTAATATTTTTTCAACTTTTTTTGTTGTTTAGGTAAAAATTTTTTTTCACCTGTTTTTTATTTAACCTTCTGTTATTTTTTTGACCCTTTTTTCCTTCGACCTTTTGACATTTCGACCTTTTGTACTTTCAATTTTTTGACTTTCGACCTTTATCTCTTCAATTTTTTGACTTTCGACCTTTTGTCCTTTCGAACTTTTGTCCTCTCGACATTTTGTCCTTTCGACCTTTTGTCCTTTCGACCTTTTGTCCTTTCGACCATTTGACCTTTCGACCTTTTGACCTTTCGACCTTTTGTCCTTCGACCTTATGACCTTCGACCTTTTGTCACAGATTCCCATATCCAGTATTCAATTCACAGAGTCAACTTCAATCAAACTTAATGTCCAGAAATTTTATACTTTGTTTCATTGAATGAAATTCATTCAAAACTAAAAAATAATATCCAAATCGATTTTCAAATATAACAGCGGTTCTCAAACCAAAAGTAGAACCCCTTCAGGCCTTTGCATTGTTTGAGGTACCCCCTAGTTAGTGGAACTGAAAACTCGCATGGCGTCTATACTACCGGACCATTTAATTCAATAAATTTTTCAAAAAATAATCTCGAGCTTCTGTTAAAATTAAAGGGTCAAAACTGAAACTTTTAAACAATGGTTTCTAATAGTTAAAAAATAGCAGCGCTGCCCTGCGGTATATAATTAGTGCCTTGTGGCTTTACAATTGGATCTCTAACATCGAGCTCCAGGATGGAGATCTTTCAAGTCAGCCCTGTGCTTCACTCGGGATGCACAGGACCCATAAACAAGTAACGAAATCCAATACTCAAACCAATGGTACGTCAACTGTACAATTCAATTGCTCTAAAGCTTCATTTAAAGTTAATCTTTTTCTCAATCAGTTCGACAAAAGTGATGCGAACCATTCATAGATGTTCCATTTTCAAGTCATTCAAATAAATCTAAAAATAACTGGTGATTAACTCTATTCATTGTATTTATATTGTTTCAGTTCTTTGGCCGTTTTGCTCCTGCTGATACAGTAGTAGGTTGACCAGATCAATTCGAGAAAAGGGTCAAACGCGCTTACGAAACGGGACATGTAAAAAAACTTTGTGATTAAATTCAAGAGCTGTGGAAATTTCAAAACTGATGGGCCTAATGTTCATTTTCCGTGTAAGAAATAAGAAATATTTTAGTGTGAACCATTCATTACCATAACCTTCTATTAAGTTAGTTGTGGAAAAATACTACCAATTTTTCACTCTTCAAAGGGACGTGGACAAAAACACGAAAGAACAGAAAATCACGCATGTCTCAATATTGATTGAGCATAAGTAGGTTAGGAAAACATAATCTTCAGAAAAAATCAAGAAACAAATGCGAAAAGAGCAATAGGGTGGGATTATTGATTGGCAAAAAAATTACGTGATTAACAAGAATCTCAACAAGGAAAGATCATTAACAAAATGTAATTTTAATTTTTTTCATGAATATGGTTGGCGCATGAAAAAAAATTACAAATCTAATCAATTCAAAGTCCTTTTTGTTCGAAATTGATATGAATGACGCTAAAAGTAGCATCACACTTCGGAAATCTTGTCCATTGATTTTGTTCCCATGTGTTCCCAAAAAGAAGGGACTCATGCAATTTCATCGCGAAAAAAAATCTTGGCCAATTAAAAGTCTGGTTTACAGCTCGGACTATCGGACTACCAGATTGTATTTTAAATCGGGCCAAATTTTTATTTTTCATAACGGAATCCCATTAAACCAGTCCACATATATGGGAGCGAAATTTGCAGTCAAGTGACTGGTGTGTTAACTAGCTTTAAAGCTGGTGAAGAACTTAAATCTAACCTTTAGAGTAGCCATCGAGTAAGTAAGAACAGTGCGTGTTTTAGTCGTCGGGAACATAATAAAATATCTATTTGATGCTCGGTGGCTCATGCGCATGTATTGCGTTTTGCTCCGGTCGAGACAAGTGCGATCTTCAGTAGTTTGCAGTGGCTTTCGGGCTAGTAAGTACAGAGTGCTGCGCGTCCGTTCGGTCGTCCAAAACGCGATTCTCCTCATTTTTCATATGCTACCGGGCGTTCATGGTTTATCTTTTTTGGCGAGACAGCGAATTAGTGTTATTTTCCATTCCATAGATCGCATAACTTGTCGAAGCGAATCCAGATAAATTATCCTTTGTTAATAACACGATATCCTTTCCCAAGATGATCGTGAAGAAGAAGATGCAGAGGTATACTCGGTCTCTAGTAGCAATGAGAGTCAGACTAACAATCCTTCCCTTCCTATATGACCGTAAGTACGTGGCCGGCGCCGTTATTGACTTTAGATATTTGAGCTCCCGAAACGTGCACACTTAGAAATATACGTGTAATTTTAAGTTCGATTGCATGCACATAAAAGGAGCGGCGCATATGACAAATTTTTAAGTCTGTTCTTAAAATTACATGCCAGTAAGAATACAAAAAAAAATACACGCCATGACGTAAAAGACAACTTGTGAAGCTATTGTACTTTACATCATGACGTGTCAATTAAATTTAGCTTTCGTGGTATGAGCTCGATTTTTTTCACTCAAAAAATGTACCCACCTACCTGGACCTGAGCATCTCTAAGTACATAGCCGTTTTCTGTTGTTATAGAAACAGCATCAGATGTTTCCGGGATATTTATGCGGGATATTTCCCAAACATTCCACATCTTCTTCATAAATTTCAACTGGTAACACCGTTAGAATAAACTTGAATAATATACATACAATCACCCGCAGGAAAAAGAAAGCCATCAAACGGTATTTTTTCCACCGTACAGCAGCTTGCTGCCCGAGCAGAGGAAAATAGCTCATTAATATCATATCTTGATAAGATAGCAAAATGAGATATGGACAGGATTGATATAAGAGATAAAAGATCAGGCGACAATATCAATATTTTGCACTAAAATATCATGAGGAAATCATGTTATGTTATTTGTAAGAAGTGATCAATATCAAGTGCTATTGGTTTGCTCTTATTCATAGCATATTTTGATATTTAATTGATATTTCGGTGCAAATTTATGATATTGTTGCCTGTTCTTTTATCTCTTATATCAATCAAGTCCATATCATGTTTTGTTATGCTGTTCATGGCTTCTGCCCGGGTGGTGATACACTACAAGGAATATGCATTTTTTTAAGTTACGAAATAAAGCAGCACTCGCAAAGTATTATGTATGCTTTATGCTTTTTCAAGCAAATCACTTGCTTACTTTCCTACGCCACGAAATAAAAAAATCATCGCGAAAATTCAGACCGAACCGCACAAGTCTTCGCCACTGACTTTCGATAATCAATTGTGTGCATGATGACACTCTTCAAAATTCATGTAAATTTACATCTTATACATACTAAATCTCAATTATTCTGAATCAGAATATTTGATGTTGAGAGCACATCGATGGAGACTTAAATTTAAATCTTATTTGTGTTTGCGTCACAAAATATTCAATTTCAATGGAGATTAAGTCGGATGTAATTTTCACGATTTTTTAGTGTGTGTACATTGAGAATGGGCAGCTAGTCCCAAGTCCATTTTATTGTGTTCTCTGTACAATTCCGCAAGTTCTAGTCAATCACGGAGTAGCAACTATGAATTGTGCAGTCATAATGCTCATGCTGAAGACCTTAAATCTAGCCTTCAATCCGACCAAATTTTCTCTTGGTTTGAAACTGCCTTAAAATCGATTTTGTTCAGTTGATTAAAAAAAATTATCATGCCGTCAATATTCAGTCAATTTCAATATTCAGAATTATTCAGAAAGACTTTGAATTATTCTTAATGTTTCGAAAAGAATCAAATGATTGAAAAGACGGCATAGACAGCATTATTTTAGAAGCAACACTAATAATATAACATCTCACACTTTTTTCATGGGTTTCGTTCACCTTCTTAGTTGATATATGAGCCAGCCGAGGGCTGTAAATATCTTTAATAAACACACAAAAAACACGTTCTATGTATTTGATTTTAGATTCCTGCCTAAAATATTTAATTTGTTTTCATGATGTTTTGAAGCTTGTTAAAAAAATCAATGAAAAAACGGGACAAATTGAGGATTTTTTTTAGATTACTACGGGACAGCAAAATAAGGTCTGAAAAACGGGACTGTTAAAAACGGTACGTATTGTCAGCCTAGTTTCAGTAGTTTCAACTAGCATCTTTAATATAAAATTTACGGAATCAAACTTAACTTCGTTCATATTTCAATGGTTATATATGGTGTGTGTGTGTGTACAAAAAATGTGAGACAAACTTTTTTGTACTTAGCATTATCCGATTTTCTCCCAACAAGTTGCATTCGACGCAGATTGTAGCCTAGTTAGATCCTGTTGAAAACTAGACCGATCGGACATTGCGTTTCAGAGTTATAAAAAAACCCAGATTAATCCACCTAGCGGCGATGATGCCTTTCTCGTGCATGTACTGAAAAATTACATAAGAAGGGTCAAAAAAGCACTTTAGGGGAATAGATCGCATATTTTGCATGTTTTTGCATTAATTACTATGCATTGCCACCATTCTTGCAAAATGCAATGTCCGATCGGGCCAATTTTCAATAGGAAACAATGGGACAGGATTCCCCGTCGAATGCAACTTCTTCTCCTTCTTCTTCTTATTGGCATTACATCCCCACACTGGGACAGAGCCGCTTCCCAGCTTAGTGTTCATTCAGCACTTCCACAGTTATTAGCTGCGAAGTTACTAAGCCAAGTTACCGTTTTTGCATTCGTGTATCATGAGGCTAACACGATGATACTTTTATGCCCAGGGAAGTCGAGACAATTTCCAATCCGAAAATTGCCTAGACCGGCACCGGGAATCGAACCCAGCCACCCTCGGCATGGTCTTGCTTTGTAGCCGCGCGTCTTACCTCACGGCTAAGGAGGGCCCCTGCAACGAATGCAACTTGTTGCGAGTAAATCGGGTAATGCAAAGTTCCAAAAAGTGTGTCTACAAAATTTGTACACATACACACATACACACACAGGGCTGCGAAATGGTGAGTTGACATCTGGGAAGGAGCGACCTACACAGCTCTGGTCCTCACAAGTTCCAATCTCACGCTTCCACGGGTCTTCCGATGACAATCGACCGCTAGCTAAGGGTTTTGTACTTAGCTGGTAGTGCAGCCTGGGCACTGTTGTCCTTCTGACATCAGCTAGAGTGAGTGGGTGCGACCAAAGGGACCATCGTCCCTAACCCCTAATCCCAAGGCGTTAAGCGACCCGTGCCGAGGGGATGCATGATCAGGGTGAAATAATGAGCTAGGCCTTTAACGGAGCCTGTGGGGTACCTGGGCACCCTCCACAGTAATTGTCCCTTACCGCGTCATGCTGGGCTCTGACGTGGTGGACCTCTTTTCCCGAGCAACTCGTGGGACCAAAATGGAAAACCAAGTCAATTCTTCAATTAGTGGTAGTAGTGTAGGCGACAACCCCTTCGCAAGAGGTGGGTTGTTCAGGTCTCCGCCTAGGAGGCCAGAAGCAATAGTCGGCAGCTCGGTGCGCAGCGCCAGCGTGGGTCACTTAACCATCAACCAGGTTACGCCGGTAGAGGTTATAGACGGCCCATGGCTTGTGAAGGCGATGAACCGCAAACGCGATGGGCTTTCGGCCTTCGAGGTGGCGACGGAACAGCTGGACGCCATCATCGACTTTGCGTCATCGAAGCATAATATCAGTAAGGACCTCAAGAGGAGCTTGCTGAAACTTTGAAAGTCGATGTTGGACGCCAAGCTGGAGAGGGCGGTCGGGACGGCCAAGTGTAAACCCGTGAAATCCGTGGAGTCGACGTCTACCCAGACTGAGGCCCAAGGATTCGCGGACTCGGGCAAGGTCGAATCGACCGAGGGCGTGCCAGCGAAGACGATGGTGCCAAAGTCTACCCAGACTGAGGCTCAAGTATTCGCGGGCACGTCGGGGGTCACTACTCCAACGGAGCAGGCACAAAAACGGGGGAGACAGTCTCTAGGCGATGAGCTCCCTGGGGGCCGCTCCAAAACGCGGAGGGTTACTACCCCGAACAAGGGTAGCGGGGCTGGGAAGCTGAACCCCGGCCAGGTACCTCCCAAACCGGGGGAGGAAGGACCTGTAAAGGTCCGTCCACCCAGGAAAGTCGGTGGTAATGGGTTACGGCAGGCTGAGAACTTCCTGGACCCTGGTCAAGAACAAGAGGAAACCGAAGACGTCAAGGGCCGAAAAGAAGGACCAGGCGAATGAGGGTAGCAAGAAGGGCACTCACGACGGAGGTGAATCTAAGGGTTAAAGACCTGGACGAGATCTCCGAAGTCGAAGAGCTCGTCACGGCACTGCGGCGACAGTGTGAATTGGAGACGCCCACCGCAGCCGTTCGGCTACGGAAAGGTCCGGCAGGGACACAGGTAGCATTGGTTCGGCTACCTGCAGCGGACGCCTCCAAGGTAGTCAAGTTAGGGAGCGTCAAGGTGGGATGGTCGGTATGCCCTGTGGGCATATACGAGCAACCCGAAGTTTGCTTCATGTGCCTGGAACCGGGGCACAAGCAATGGGACTGCAAAGGCCCTGACAGAAGCAATCTCTGCCGACGCTGCGGATTGGAGGGACATAAGGCACAATGCTGCACGAACCCTCCCAATTGTTTGATTTGTTCCAGCAAAGCTGTGAACAGCAAGCACCCATGGGGGGTTCGATGTGCCCGGCGTTTAAGCGTGCTGCAAAATCACAGTGCAGGTAACGCAGCTGGCTTGCTCGGCCTCGCCCGAGTGTTTGGTGTGCGCAGGTTTAGAGGAAACGGCGGAACACGTGTCGTTCGTGTGCTCACATTTTCGCGCAATGCGTGACCACATGCTTGCCACATGTGGTCTGGACACTACCCCGGACAACCTAGTTCGGAGGATGTGTAAAGATGAAGTTGGCTGGAACGCCGTTTTATCGGCTATCGTCCAAATTGTCTCGGAGTTACACAGAAAGTGGCGCTTGGACTTAAGGTTGGCTAGTTCAGGCGCAAATAATAGGTGGTCCAAGGGAGTCGGCTTCATGGGTCATACTTGTGGTCATGCCCTGTGGTCGAACTTGATCCTTTTATGGAACAAGTGGCAGCGCGAAGAACAACATGGTATCGTCGCTTTCGCGGCGACGGTCAACCGGGCGGGTTCCGAGCCCGAGGACGGAAAGGGCTCCTCGTCAAGGCTGGGGCAGGCGTAGGCACCGCGTCGGCAAGTCCCTCTGTGTGTTGGCGAATAGACCCTATCGCAGAGAGGTCAATTTGGGGTGCACGCGGCATCATCATTCTTGATACCAGTCGTGCAGAGGGAAGCAGGCGCGAAGTCGACCCTTCCCACCTTCCGAGGACATAGGGCGTGGTAAGGCCACCTGGAAAGCCGGCAATGCGCTGGCACGATACACCATGGTGTTCTTCTAAAAAAGCGAGTCATGATGTTCGATGCTGCAAGGACACACAGCTAACCTCGAGGGTGCGTTGTGCACTGGCCCCCCTTTGAAGCATTACTTTCTGGTTGTACCGAAGGACTATGGGCTTGGCGGCATTGGAAACGGTTTAGCGGGTCGGGGATGTAGTCCTGCCTCCCTCGTTTGCTGTTGGAGGTAGTCCCTAACCCCGCACTTCCTGGACAACCCAGGATGTCTGTTGAGCAGATTCCCCCTCCATTGCTTAGGAAGAAAAAAAACACACACACACATACATACGCACATACAGACATCACCTCGATTTGTCGAATTGAGTCGATCGGTATTCTATCAAAAAGTGTGTCCTTTCCTTTTATCAAAAGTTGTTTTTTGGAGTAATCCTATAGCCTTTCGGTACAACTTTGTTGTACGAGAAAGGCAAAACCTTGTTTTTATCTCCATTTTTCCCTTGAAAAAAGAAAAAAATAAAAACCAAAAAAAAAAAGTTTGAAAATAAATGTGAATTGACGGAAATAACTAAAACTATCTCCCTAAAGTGCATTTTTGAGCTCTATTATGTGCTTTTCTTGTTACATTTTACAATACACGAGAAAGGCACCATCACCGTTAGGTGGATTATTCTGTTTTTTTTTTAATTATCGAAATATAAGTTTTGATCGTTTTCTAAGCTAAGTATTATTTGTAAATCAAGTCGATGTTTCATTATTTGATTAGGTGGATTATAATGCTTTAACATCTATTTTATGTCCTTTGAGCTGTTTGTCGTAAATTTTTGAACGCCCCATCCACTACTTATACACAAGTGGGCCATCCTGGGCCTGAACCAGTTGCTAGAAATTAATGAGGAAATTCCTCGAGGAACTCGAGGAGCAATGTATTCTCAAGAGTTTCTAATGGAACTTATTGATGAAAATCATCAAAAGTTTCAAATTTTGATGAAGATTTTTTCATTGAAACCGATTAATCTGAGAGGAATTCAGGAAAAGACTGTTGGTGAAATTTAACACTTTTTAAACGATTTTTGATTAATTTTGTTCAAAAAAAATCTGGACTTCTGAAAGAATGTTACCAAAAAAGAAAATTTCTAATATTGCAATATTGGGAGAAAACTTTCAAACTTTAGATGTGGTGAAAAATCGGCATGAATAAACAATATTGAAAAACAAAATTCGATTTAAGAAAGTGTTTTGAGCAGTGAAAACGAAAATTTGTGCCGAAGAGGGTTAAAGATTCTAGAGTAATTTTTAGAAGGTTATTTGAGGATAATCTTGTGTTGAGAAATTGAGAGGAAAATTTAAGCCTAAGTCACTTAAAAAAGATATTATGTTTCTGCTTTTTCAGTTATATCAAAAGTTATTTAGGAATTTTTTGAGCTAATTGTTTAGTTGTCTTTATTAAAGAGATTTGCAGCCATAGGCTGACCCATCTTTGAAGATTCTGTGTTCTAGGATTAGAATCCACAAGAAAGTATTGTAGATTCTAATTCCGCATGTGACAAAACTGGGATTGATTCATATTGAATGGGTCTAAAAGATTCCTAGTTCTCCCTCTAATAAAACAAGCATGTAAAATAGCCAATTACTTGCTTAGATCCGCTATTAAGATATTTTAGTATAAGTTCCTCCAACCGGGAAAAACTGGTAATCTGAAAATCGATTTTGAATGGACACCCTGAGTTATGCTATTTGTAAGAAGTCATCAATATCAAGTGCCATTAGTTTGTTCTTATCGATATCATATCTTGATATTTAAATGATATTTCGGTGCAAATTTTTGATATTCTTGCCTGTTCTTTTATCTATATATTATCATCTTTTATCTTATATCAATCAAGTGTTTTCGTGATAAGCATAATGTCGATGTTCTTCTCGTTGAGGAACTCGGATAACTCGAAGTTTTTGTTATTAACAGCAGGGATTTGATATTTTTTCACGTGACAGTCGTGCAGAAACTAGAGGGAATCTGTGATTTGAGCAGAGTACGTTCTACATCCGAACTTTTATTACGCTGTGGAAGGACAACTTTGCACCTGCAACGACTTCTCTACATATCGTGAACGGCGGTAATTTCTGGAGACCTTTCACGCTTTGAAGTAAGCGCTGGTAGTGGTGACTACTTTCGATTGATAATCAAAAGTTTTATTACAATCCGAGTACTAAGTTTTGTTCCCATTTGTACAATGGGATAAATTCTAACAAATCAGACGAAAGTTTGTTTTGAAATCGAATGTTGTTGTTTGAAAGTTAGAGCTCATTCTCAACAAACTTATTTTTTTTACGTTTTTTAAAACAATTACAATTGATTTGAAGCATGTTTTACAACCATTTCTTCCAACATGTGTATACAAGTGCAAGCTACACGCACCAGCAAAGTGTTGCTCAATGGCACATAGTAACTGACCCTGCAAGATCGCCCTTCGACTGGTACCATTGATCTTCTCTGGACTGTTTCATGACCATATACAGTAGCACGCGACAGGCGATTCGTGCTATAAACAAAAGCTTGTTTCCCTTGTTTTGGTGCATCAACAATAACAGCCACCAGCGCAAAAGGAGCTCATTTACGACCACACTGCACTGAACAGTTCATTGATTGCGAGATGGTTGCTGAGCAGTTAAATTCTCTGATCTTTAGTATTAGATAATGATTGGTATTTTCATATCATTGTTTTCACGACAAATGATTAATCCATTAATATACTTCAATGGGTAGTTATTAGCAATTACAGGTTTTTAATAAAAGCTCACATTATTCAACGGGACAATCATTTAGCTGTCAGCAGATAGCAGTCCTGCTGGTTGTTTCCTGATCATTGAATTCCACCCAATTGCACAACGATAATACTTTGGGATTAGCTCGCACACATTTTTCCTCCACGTCGAGATAAATAGGAAATCACATTTTCGTTACTCAATCGGGATCGCAACACTTGGTGCTGACTTTGTGCCGAAAAACTGGCGTTAACGCCGGAGAAACACGCGCGATAATGGACGGTCGTTATATTTTATTGCTCAATAATCCTCCCCCCGAAAGGCGACGGACGCATTGGATCACCAGCACCCCGCAAGTCCCTTCAGCAGCACTCTGTGGGGTAAAATTATCGGTCATGGATTCATGGATAGAGTTTTCCACGGCATTTTTCTAGGAATTGGATCGGGATTGCTTGGGGCACAACGATGAAGGGGGACCGTCGATAATGGCGGTTCTTCGTAGTTGTGAGCTTTACTTGGATGGCATACAAAGGATTTCGAATCGCGTTTGCTGGTGGGCGGATATAATAGTAGTAGCAGCACCCCACCCCACCGGCGGTGCAAGGAAATCAAATAACGGAAGGAAGCGACTTTCCACATACGATGGTGATGATGGGCGCAACCAAGGTGGACGGATGAAACGTGGGCGATTATGTCATCGGTGTACCTATAAAGAAGTAAGATAATGGAAAAAAGAAATAATTTATTGGGCAGCCATAAATTGTCCTACAAGCGATTCGATGCCCAGCTGGCATTATGGGAGAGATTGTAGAGACAGGAGAAACCTTTGACTTCGAACACATGAAGAAACAGTAGATCGAGTTCACTTTTGTGGGTATGGTGCTTAGTGAAAAATTGATTGAAAATCGATTTGAAAAATTGGATTTATTACTTCTGATGGCTCTTATACCGCATTACCAACAAACCGATGAGTTACAGTCTTCCGCAGCTTCCTTTTCTTAAAATTGACTTTCACCCTTTATGTTAAACAGATCGTAATCCAGATTTGAAACCCAGTTGTGGAAATGCAATTAGGTTGTAGAATATTGAAGACATGCAATACAGAGTTAACAAGATTATACGAGACGAGCCTGCCTAGGGCTGAAAGTCTCGCTAAAAAAGACAAAAAAAAATAACAAGATTTACTGAATATTCGACCGAAAAGTACTGAACTACATTCTGAGGGTCGCACAAATATTAGAGCTATACATACACTGCAAAGATTTATTGCAATCCCGTATATGTTGACCGAAGCGCTGAATTGATGGCATAGTTAAAGGATGACAGGTTATCGTGTTCAAGTCACTGCGTCCTCATCGCCGACGGACCGTCGCCTTCGCGCCGCATCTTATGAGAAATCGATAGACTGTACGAATATAATTCACTGTGACCGCGCGCGGCGCACTGTGAACTGTGAACAGTCAGCAACAGCAGGAAGGAAATGAATCGCTTTTCCCCGCTGGCGTGTCGAGACAAATGACAAGTGATTCGAGTGACATCGACCAGTTCGGGAGTTGGTCCGAGGCTGTGGCTGTAGCGTCATCATCATCAGCATTGTCGGTCGGTATAATCGCCTTCAGCCAGTCAGTGTTCGTTCGGTAGCGCTGGCTCGGAAAATGACAAATGAGACACTGGGTGTCTAAGTGTGTTAGTGGGTGGCCGACCATACTGGATCCGGTATCTATCGGGGTTTATTAAGGACAATCGCGAATTTTTGATCGGGGTCATATTTCAAAGGCCAGTTGAATTTCATTAGCGCGTAGAGATTCGGTGGAATCACGTGACTGGCGGAAGGCAGGGGTAGTAGGGGTGCTAATGAATAATGCATATTTGAGGAAGGAACAATGGCTCGAACAGCGATGATGAAAGTTTTAACTACGGTAAACGTCAGTCATCCGTTTCTGGGTTTGGCGTTGTCGGGTCCGCTGTTGTCTGGGAAATGGGTATTGTGTAACAGAATATGTTTGATTCCGTCTGATGGGAAGGCGGATTATGGCCATGATTTTTGCAGTTTTGTTTTATGTCGGACTGATTCGGAGTTAATTATAGTTTTGTCTTGTTTGTTTTTCAAGGAGGGAGGTTTGGAGTTTCGTGTGTCGGAAGGCCATTAAAACAGGTTTTTTGATTAAGCGGTAATGAATACAAATGAGGGTGATCAAGGTATAAAAAGTCAGATGAAGTATATTTCAAGAGCAGTGATATTTTAAGTACTATTTTATTCTTAAAACGCTCCTACGAACGTGAAAGCTTTTATCTGAAGAAAAATATGTTTATTAAAGCATAGCTTTTATCAAATAATTAGGAACGAATGAATCAGTTATAGCTCCATACACATTACCTAATCATTGTTTTCTCTTCCATTTCAGGTTAGTACACATCGATTCTGACACGAATTATGACTACGATTGAGATGATGAGTAGGTATGATGCTAAGTCTTTAATGAGTGAGAACAGTTTCTCAAAAATCCAGGGATTCAATGCTTCGAAAATAAATTCACCCAAAAAATTAATGCTTTTATTTGAGCAGCTTGGCCTTACAAGTCCTTCCATAACCTTCTTCAAATGTTCCAGAAGTTACAAAAACTATACGAAAAGGCTATCATTTCACTCCAAAACAGAACATTCGAAGGAATTTCCACGGAAGTTCGAAGAAATTTCCACGGGAAATTCGAAGGAATTTCGACGGGAAACTCGAAGGAATTTGCACGGGAAATCCGAAGGAATTTGCACGGGAAATTCGAAGTGAAAGTCGAATGAATTTCCACGGAAAGTCGAAGGAATTCCCAAGGGAAAGTCGAAGGAATTTCCGCGGGAAAGTCGAAGGAATTTCCGAGGGAAAGTCGAAGGAATTTCCACGAGAAAGTCGAAGGAATTTCCACGGGAAAGTCGAAGGAATTTCCACGGGAAATTCGAAGGAATTTCCACGGGAAATTCGAAGGAATTTCCACGGGAATTTCGAAGGAATTTGCACGGGAAATTAGAAGGAATTTCCACGGGTAATTCGAAGGGAAATTTGAAGGAATTTCCACGGGAAAGTCGAAGGAATTTCCGCGGTGCAGTCGAAAAAATTTCCACGGGAAATTCGAAGGAATTTCCACGGGAAATTCAAATGAATTTCTTCAACGGGAAATTCCAAAGATCTTCCAAGGGAAATTCCAAGGATCTTCCACAGGAAATTCCAAGGATCTTCCACGAAATATTCAAAGAAATTTCCACGGGAAATTCGAAGGAATTTCTATGGGAAATTCGAAGGAATTTCCACGGGAAACTCGAAGGAATTTCCACGGGAAATCCGAAGGAATTTGCACGGGAAATTCGAAGTGAAAGTCGAATGAATTTCCACGGGAAAGTCGAAGGAATTTCCACGGAAAGTCGAAGGAATTTCCACGGGAAAGTCGAAGGAATTTCCGCGGGAAAGTCGAAGGAATTTCCACGGGAAAGTCGAAGGAATTTCCACGGGAAAGTCGAAGGAATTTCCACGGGAAAGTCGAAGGAACTTCCACGGGAAGGAATTTCCACGGGAAATTCGAAGGAATTTCCACGGGAAATTCTAAGGAATTTCCACGGGAAATTCGAAGGAATTTCCACGGGAAATTCGAAGGAATTTTCACGGGAAATTCGAAGGAATTTCCACGGGAACTTCGAAGGAATTTCCACGGGAAGGGATTTCCACGGGAAATTTGAAGGAATTTCCACGAGCAATTCGAAGGAATTTCACGGAAATTCGAAGGAATTTCCACGGAAATTCGAAGGAATTTCACGGGAAATTCGAAGGAATTTCCACGAAATTCGAAGGAATTTCCACGGAATTGAAGGAATTTCACGGGAAATTCGAAGGAATTTCCACGGAAATTCGAAGGAATTTCCACGGAAATTCGAAGAATTTCCACGGGAAAGTCGAAGGAACTTCCACGGGAAATTCGAAGGAATTTCCACGGGAAATTCGAAGGAATTTCCACGGGAGATTAGAAGGAATTTCCACGGGAAATTCGAAGGGAAATTTGAAGGAATTTCCACGGGAAAGTCGAAGGAATTTCCGCGGGAAAGTCGAAAAAAATTTCCGCGGGAAAGTCGAAGGAATTTCCACGGGAAATTCGAAGGAATTTCCACGGGAAATTCAAATGAATTTCTTCAACGGGAAATTCCAAGGATCTTCCACGGGAAATTCCAAGGATCTTCCACGAAAAATTCAAAGAAATTTCCACGGGAAATTCGAAGGAATTTCTATGGGAAATTCGAAGGATTTTTCGCGGGAAATTCAAAGGAATGTCCACGGGAAATTCGAAGGAATGTCCACGTGAAATTTGAAAGAATTTCCACGGGAAATTCGAAGGAATTTCGACGGGAAACTCGAAAGAATTTTCAGGGGAAATTCGAAGGAATTTCCACGGGAAATTCGAAGGAAAGTCGAAAGAATTTCCACGGGAAATTCGAAAGAATTTCCACGGGAAAGACGAAGAAATTTCCACGGGAAATTCGTAGGAATTTCGAAGGAATTTCCACGAGAAATTCGAAGGAATTTTCATGGGAAATTCCTAGGATCTTCCAAGGGTATCCCACGGGAAATTCCAAGGATCTTCCACGGGAAATTCCAAGGATCTTCCACGGGAAATTCCAAGGAATTTCCACGGGAAATTCGAAGGAATTTCCACGAGAAATTCGAAGAAATTTCCACGGGAAATTCGAAGAAATTTCCACGGGAAATTCGAAGAAATTTCCACGGGAAATTCGAAGGAATTTCCACGGGAAATTCGAAGGAATTTCCACGGGAAATTCGAAGGAAGGCAATGCTTCGACTTTCCCGTGTTAATTCCTTCGAATTTTCAATGGAAATTCCTTCGAATTTCCTGTGGAAATTCCTTCGAATTTCCTGTGGAAATTCCTTCGAATTTCCTGTGGAAATTCCTTCGAATTCCCCGCAGGCTGAACACAGCAAGCTCTCATAACTTTGGTGGGAGCCCCATCTGGACATCATATGGATAAACCCATCTGGAAAAGGAGAACACCGTGAAGCACTTCATGTGAAAATGTCAAATCCCCAGAGAAGTCTTTGGAATTCTTCTTGCGGACTATACTGCCAGTTGTTAACTACGAGCCAAGTTACCATTTTTTCATATGTGTATCATGAAAAAACCGACTCAAACTGAAAATTTCCTAGACCAGACCGGGACCCTCACCATGGTATTGCTTTGTAGCCGCTCATTTTACCGCACGGCTATCGAATGCCCACGCTGCCGTTATCTGAAAAGGGACGTGTACGCCATTTTCCGAAAATGGTATAAGCGAGAAGTACTCGACGAGCTCTTTAACAGAAAAATGAAAACATGCATGTCACTTTTCCAGATTACGGCAGCACGGGACCTATATCGAGAAATACTATAATCGACTCCCTTTCCGGACCTCCTGCGTTGCATAACTCGGGTTCGAAATCCCGTAATCGGAAGTACACGGGCCTACCATGGCTTCTTCAAAGATGTGAGCCGGTTAATAAGACCCATTTTCTGTTACCCAATCGCGAAATATTGGCAAGCCATTCCCAACTCACTCCCTTGAAATTCCCGTGGGAATTCCTCCGAATTTTCGTGGGAATTTGGCCTCCGAATTTACCGTGGCAGCAATCTTGGCATGCTTCCAGTTTTTGCTCTTCATCAACGAACTCTCTACGAATATTCTATGCTGATGACTTAAAGCTGTATATGACTGTGAATAAATCTGCAAGACTGCGAAAATCGGCAGCTGCTTCTCTTCAAAATAACTAAATAATTTGATCTCTGTACTGTGCCTTAGCTTGGTCAATACTTGCTTGGATCGAAGCAATTCAGCACAAATTCGTTAGATTTGCCTTTACGTGGCCTTCCATGGCGTGATCACTTTAATTTACCACGATATGAAGAGCTCATAAAGCAGGGCTTGGAAAAAGCTGACTGTACAAACTGACAGTCAGAATCTGGGGAAATAAAAGCTACCGGAGAAGTGGAGGGAAGGTGATATTCCCAATCTATAAGAAAAGCACCAAACAGGAGTGAGAGAACTTTCGAGCGATCACCATCCTTAATGCCGTGGGATTTTATCAAACTGGCTTCGTTGACGGCCGGCCGCCTACGGATCAGATCTGTGGATCAGAAGTGGCTGAACTGTACTCCCGCAGCTCGTATTGGGATCCTCTGGAAAGTTGGGAGTTGACTGTGCATTGAATGGTACATAAGAGGGAATACTCGCCATGAAGGATGGCGTGACTGCCTCTGAAGGTTTATCGGACCCAAGAAACAATTTAAGCAGTATAAGCATTTTTTTAGCTGAGAAAGCCTATTTTCAGATATATAAGCGCTTGATTCGACTTCAATGTTTGTTGGTGAGAGATATGGTACGTCTCTGGTCAGGGTCGACGTGGTAAGCCTCGCATTTGGCGAATCTCATGATTTCGTACAGGAAGATCGTGTACATTCAATTGTTCAATCGGATTTGTGTCCAACAGGGTTTGAAAAGTGTAATTTCCTCATTGTTGCGGCCAAGCTGGAAGTCATCGTTGGGCCGGAAGCTGTCGGTGTGATAATGCTGTTGACGTTCGGCTCGACTGGATTCCAAGAGGATCCACACATCCACTCCAGGTGGTAGAAGGGTGGAGGTTACTACACGCTCCTTTTCGCCCGTCAAGGAAATCCACGGATTTGTCTTGTGGAAACAAATAGGGTGTCCGGGTCAGTAATGATGAGAGATTTTGCACCTCAATAGTGGAGAATTTTCCGCCTGTCAAATGTTTCATATTGTTTTATTTTGTCTTATTATGCAATTATGTTGTTTATTTATTTTATTTATTTATTTATTTCTTGGTCTTTGGTCCAAAACCACACAGACTAGAGTATCTTAATCCTATTTTTGAACTTACTAACATTATAATCAAACATATCACATACATCGTTAAACAATCTACAACATCTGTCAAGTGGTTTGTTGTAACCGTAAGCAGTGCGGTGCGCCAGGGTCCAAAGCAATAGGGGATTGCGTAATCGGCGGCTAGGTGCGTGAAAGTTGATTTCCCGGAGCACGCTACTGCAGTTAATGTTATCACGGATCACGTCAAACATAAAAATTCGTTGTAAATACGTTCGGCGTTTGGAGAGTGTTTGCAAGCCAATGAGCGTACATCTGTGCTCATACGGTGGCAGGTTATCGGGATTGGTCCATGGCAGCTATCGTAATGCGAATCTGACGAAACGCTTCTGGATGCTCTCTATGCGTGATGCATGAATCGCATGGTAAGGAGCTCATATTCGAGCTCCGTACTCAAGAATGCTTCGGACCAATGAGCAGTATAATGTTTTCAAAGCATAAACATCATCGAATTGTGCAGAGTTGCGGCGCAGGAAGCCAAGCATAGTGTTGGCTTTAGAGATTGTCTTTGAGATGTGCTCGTTGAACCGAAGCTTACTGTCCAAGGTAAGGCCAAGATCCTTTATGGAGTTAACTCTCATAAGCGGTAACTTGCATTCCGTTTATCTGACACCACGATGATAAGCGCACAATGTCGGCCTGAAGTGCACAGCAATCTAAAGCTGACATCACGACTCGATAAATTTTCAGATCATTCGCAAAAAGCAGCTTGCACGAGTATATCTGATCGCAAACGTCGTTGATAAATAGCGCAAAAATTAAAGGTCCTAGGTGACTCCCTTGTGGAACGCCAGACGGAATCTCGAATTCATCGGAAGTGGCGTCACGAACCTTAACGAAGGCTTTTCTTGAAGTCAAGTACGAATGAATCCAGTTGACGATCCACGACGGTAGACCAAGACGGTTCAGTTTCAAAATAGCAAGATCATGCGGAACTTTATCAAATGCCTTCGAAAAGTCAATATACACAGCATCTACTTGTTGCCGCTTCTCGATGCATCCAATAACACTATTGGTGAAGCTCATCAAATTAGAGATCGTTAAACTTTTTTGCATGAATCCATGCTGGAATTCTGATATAACGGATTTAACGGCTGGATAAAGCTTGTCATGCAACAGTCTTTCGAGTACTTTGGCCAAACAGTTCAGGATCGAAATGGGTCGATAATTTTCCACGCTATGTATGTTACCGGATTTGAAGATCGGTGTAATTGATGCGTGCTTCCAGGCATCAGGGAACACGCCATCCGCGAGTGATCGGTTGAAAATTGTCAGGGCTGGGACAGCCAGCGAGGCTGCACAGTTCTTTATGAACGACGGTGGAATCTGATCTGGACCAGGTCCCTTCGAAACGTCAACTGCATTAAGAGCGTTAAAAACCGTGTCAAAACTGAGGTTTAGCTGCGGTAGATGGATGTTGAAGCTTCGTAACTCATCTAAATACTGTTGTGGCGGTGAATGGTAATCTGACTCAAAAACACTGCGAAAGAACTCAGCAAAGAGATTTGCAGAAGTGTTATCGGCGGAAGAATTATGATTACCATAGAAGACGTTACTCGGAATGCCAGCTGACCTTTTGCGAGTATTCACACCAGAACGACGAAGGGTTCTTTTTGAGGTTCCGTTGCATTTGTTTAATGTTGAACAGCATACTTATTCTCAGTTATCCTGGAACGAAAATAACGTTTACGGGCCTTGTGTAGACGGTTCCGTAGTTTGCGCAGCTGCGGATTCTACCATGGTTGTAGGCATTTTGTAGACGTTCTTTGGGTTTACAGCGGAACATTGTCCCGTATTACATGGTAAACATTGTCATTAAAAACAGTTACAGCATTACCCACCGTCTCGAGGTTTGACAAACACGTCCAGTCCAATGCAGTTAATCTAGCGTAGCGTTGCATGTCACATCGTGCGAAGTTATATTCCGTGCAGCTGAATTCGACTGCGGGAGTTTCAAGTCTTCAGAGGAACATTCGAGCGTTAAAACAAATGGCTTGTGGTAAGGATCGACTATCAAAATTCCAGCAGATTCAAACAGTTCAATGCGATTAGAATCACTGACGAAAACTAAATCGAGAAGCCTACCCTTCGCATTAACCAAATCATTGATTTGCTGCAGTCCTGTGGCTAGTAAAGACTCAACTACTGCAAGTTCTTGTTCCGACGAGGCGTTGAGAGGCAGAAACCCATGTACTTCATTAGGATTAGGAAGGTTATAATCGCCCATGACTGCCATGGTATCACGAGGGACAGCTAACTCGAGGAGACGCATGAGGGATTCACCGTGCTTAGCGTAAATATCGGCGGGACTGCGCGGTCGAATATAGATGCAACACAGACAGATGGACTCATGTGGTAGCATAACTTTCACAATAACTTGCTCAAGATCATCGCTGCCTTCAAGAAATACGGCTTTCGAATTCAGCTCGGCTCTCACTGCGATTAGGACACCTCCCCCACGCTGAAATACACTGGTGCGAGAGTTTCTATCGCATCGGTAGATGGTGTAGTTGCTTGACAGTTCGGAGTTCGAGATGTCGGAATAGAGCCATGTTTCTGTGAATACGATGACATCAAAATCACAGGACAGCAGTGAATTGAGTAGAGTGCTTGTTTTTGTCCTCAATCCACGAACGTTTTGATGAAGAATAGAAGCGACAGTAGGAGAGACGTCACGAACGGAGGTAGCTTCTAAATGCTGATAACAGGGCCAGTATCCACGTTCTGGGCTGGTTTCCGAAAAGTTTGAGTGTGGATATTATCGTCAATGAATTCGACCCCTGTGGCCCTGACAGAGGATCCATAGCTTTCGATTTCAATGCTCCTACCTTGAAAGAGATGAATAACAGTGTCGATACTTGCCTGCCTCTCGGTATCAAAAATTTCACAGTACCTTCATCCACATTCAAGCAGTCCTTGGCAAGTTTCTCGACATCGGCTTCCGATACACCAGGTGAAATTTTCGAAAGATAGATCTAGAACTTGTCTGTTGGTCGTGCTACAGAGGTTGATGATATGTTGGCGTTTGACGGTCCGGTACCGCGAAGAATTTTGGCCTGTTGATCAAATGTTGCAGCTTTGTCATCTCGGCTTTTTTCGGCGTATTTATTATTTTACCGAACTTGAACCGTGGAACAGGAGATAGTACCGCAGGGGAAAGCTTGTTGAAACCTTCCTGATCTCAGCGATGAGGCTGTCCTTAATATCACTCTTTATTTCTTCGACGATTTTTTGATACGTATCCTTTAGTTCGACCGTGGCAGCATTCATAGATGCCAATGCCTTTTTAAATCGAGCATTACTCATTATTTCGCAACATCCTGTACACATCCAGAAAATAGAAGATGTGCCGCAAGTTTCCTTGTACAGATCTTCCAAAATGTTGAAAAGAAAAATCGCTCAATATGGTTTTTATCAATCAGACTTAGAGGATCCAGTATCCTTCAACAACCCTAGCAACATTGTTGACGTTGATTAGGTTGCAATAAGCCGTACTAGAGTAAATTCTGAAAACCCCACCCATGGTAATTAGAAATAGGGTGACTGCCAGGGCTACCTTAAGCTTAAGGTTTGGTTTCCAATAAGGACTATTGCCTGAAAAATCCATATATTTATTTATTTTGCTTACATCTAAACAGATAACACTGAATCAACAATTTGACGCCACAATACACGGTTCGAGGCCGCATCTCTTCATTCTCGAATGCACCCCACGCTTGCCAAGCCGTTTTGTACCTGCCTGCAAGTCCTTCTCGAGCGTTGTCCAAGTTGCGTGGCTGTAGCGTTCTATCAGCTTTTGTATATGACACATTTGGTACGGTTGCGAATCTTTTTTGACCGCAGTTTCTTCTGGAGCCCGTAGTAGGCCCGACTCCCACAGTTGATGCGCGTTCTTATTTCACGACTATCATTATTATCAGCCGTTAGCAAGGATCCGAGGTAGACGAACTCTTTGATCACCTCGAAGGTATCCCCGTCTGTCGTAACACTGCTTCCGAGGCGGGCCCTGTCGCGCTCTTTTCCGCCCACAAGCATATACTTTGTCTTTGAGGCATTCATCACCAGTCCAACTTTTGTTGCTTCACGTTCCAGGCGGGTGTACAGTTCTGCCACCTTTGCAAATGTTCGGCCGACAATGTACAGTTCGTCCGCGAAACAAATAAATTGACTGGATCTTCTAAGAAAATTATTTTGAGATTTTTGGTGGAATGTCTTCACTTTTTGTTTCACTTCACGAGTTTGTACAATCCCATTTTATTCCACCACTTGATTGTACCTTGACAGATACGTATTTCGATCTCAACAGTAAGGTCGTCTTCAGTGTCTCGTGTCGAGTCAAGTACGAGACACTGAAGACGACCTTACTGTTGAGGACGAAATACGTATCTGTCAAGGTACAATCAAGTGGTGGAATTAATCAAGATGGTACAAATTCGTCTTATGACAAGTGATTGGAAATGTTGAAAATCGTACCCCGGCTGTTACACCCGGCTCTTCGCAAGGCACCTTCTAGCGCAATGTTGAAAAACAGACACGAAAGTCCATCACCTTGTCTTAGTCCTGGGACGATTCGAACGAACTGGATTGTTCGCCCGAAATCCTCACACAGTTTTGCACACCATCAACCGAGCAGTCTGGTAAGCTTCCCAGGAAAGCTGTTCTCGGCCTGATAAATCCATATTACCTGGAAAAAATCCATTCGCTAAGTCATTCAATTACTAGAGGCGTCCATGTACGATTGAACGTCTTTGCAATATCGAGGGATATCAGGTCCGTGTGCTTATCTCCCAATTTTCTCTCTTAGCCTTTTGTATGTCTAACCGACATTCAAAGTGTTGCTTTTTGTATGTATGCAATACACTTACCTTGCCTAGATGACCAGCCGGAAGCTTGCTGAGCACTCTGAGGGCCTTTCTTCTCGCTTCTATCAATAGACGTGTTTCATCCGAATACCAAAGGAGTGCCTTCCGCTTTGCCTGGCTGCTGGTTTGTGGAATGGACGCACAAGCGGCGTCTCAAAAATTGTTTAATGCAGTCGGTAAATCTGACGCTGCCACAAAGAATAAGTCGAAGACCTCTCGCATTTTGGTGATAAATCCACAACTCTGATAGTGAAACAGTGGACACAAGGCTGCGAAGCAGCTTGATCGCGTAAAAGCATCACCACGTGTTGAGCCAGAAGTAGGTTCCCTAATTGCCGTAGTGTTGGATTGAAATGCACCGGGTCGAATGGAAATAGGTAACTTATCAGGTCGCGATCTGATATCGTTGAAAGCGTACTTGCTTAAAAATCGCTGTTGGATCGGGATGGCTTCTGATTATTGGCTGGTTAGGTTCGACTGTGATGAGTGGATAAGGTCGGTCCACAAGGCTAGATTCAAGTGGGCGTCCCGGTATGTTCAATACAAAACAGTTATTGCATTTCAAATAATACGAAAGTCATTCATTGACCTGATGATCATCAGATTACCTCGGGCAGTATGCAGGATTCTTGCAGGTAGCAGCTTTGTGACATTTTTCCGTGCAACTAAATCAACGAAACACATCCGTGGCCTCCATAAGTCTGCACCTTTTTCATCCGATATTCACTTGCTTCCGTTTGATCAAATAAGGTTCAAACCCACGGCCATTAGCGTCGGTTCCTAGTGTGACTGAAATATGGTTAGTTTTTTTTTGTGATTCATTGTTATGCATTCAGATCAATAGGTATCATATTTAGGGAATCCGTTCCAGGGTCTTGAATTCGTTTATAATCTTGATCCTTAGTATGGAAAATCTATGAAAATTTTAGTTGAGGGACGCCAAATAACTATAGTGTCCAAAGATGAGTCATGTTCGGGATTTCAGTCAAAATGGTACAATGACTTTCAATGCAATAATTCTTCTTATGAATATGGTAGGCGGCTGAAGCTAGTTTCCCTGCGTGGTCGCCGGTTTCACTCCTCACAGCGACATTATCATTTTTCCTTTACCGAACATCTTTCACCAAGAATTCCACTGAGTCAATTTCAAATCAAACTCAACGAGACGCATGCATTACACACACATTCTTTATGTTCTGCAGCAAATCTCATCTCTGCATTTGTAGCACCCGGTAAACGAAGTATGCGGATAGCCAATTTACATCTTCGAAAGCATTTAACACAATCATAATCGATAGACACTGCACACTGAGCGCGTCCCAAGTAACATCGACGGATTTACTGTGGGTTTTTAACACACTTGAAGAGTAAATTGCTGTCTCTAAGGGCATTTTGAACCCATAATAAATCATTGTTAGTTGAGCCATGAGCCATTGCCGAAGTCTCTTCTTCACCACTCATCTGTGGGGGCGCTTCGCCCGGTCGAAAGCAATAGAACAGACAGAATAGAAGCGATTAATTGGGTCAAATTATATCGCTTGAAGCCTGCACGGATTTAATAAACTTAGTTTTTGAAATAGACAAGCAATATTCTTTCATCACATACATAAATGTTACCAATTTTATCAAATATATTATATACACAAATGAAACGTGAACAAGAATGGCTTGTACCTAGTTAAATACGACAAAAATGCTTCGACTTTCTCGTGGAAGGTTCCGTCTTATTTTCCGTAGAATTTTCATCGAATTTCTCGTGGAATTTCCATTGAATAACCATCAAATTTCTTGTCGGAATCAGTTTGTCGATTGGCAGATTCGACTCGTGTATAAAACAATTTCCCCATAAATAATGTTGTTATTGTTGTTTCTTATTGAAGAAAATTGGTCCAGATTGTCATGTTATGTTAAATTGCATCCTCAAAACGATGAATTTGAATCCCAGTTAACACAAATTACCAGGAATAAATAAGCGCCTCTAAATTATTAAATCCTCTTAATTCATCTGTTTCAACGAGTTATGAAACCCACATAGCCAAAACATCCTGCCGATGGTAACACGTTCTGTAATTGGACCCATTACTTCACCGGAGATTATCGTCATTAAAATGTAAACGCTCCAATCAATTATCGTACTCCGAACGGAACGTGTGCCGCGCTTCTGATTCCGTGTAAGGTCATTCTCGTCGTGGCACCGACACCGAATCTCCTAATAATCGAATCCGCCTCGAATTCACATTCAGACATCGCATCGGTCGCGGCACATCGAAATCCAAACGCCGCTCGCCATCCCGAAACGCCACCCGTCTACCTGTCTCGTGTCCCACCTCGTATGAAAGCCAAACTGGTTGGAGAGCGATGACGTCAATGGTCATCGTCAATTTCGGAGGCCACAATTCTGGACATCGCCGATGTCCATCGCGCGCCGCGTCGTCGTCGTCGCTGCATCATCGCTCAGCAACTCACACAGGCGCACACACCCCTCTCGTGTGATGTTTCGCTGAGGCGGCGTGGCGTAGTCGTTGTCGTCGCCGTCGTCGCTTGATAGGGATTCCTTGGTGACCTTGGCGCTTTGGCGCTCGCTCGCGGCGCTACTCTAAAAATATCATCCGCGCTCACAACAATGTTCGGATTCGTCTAATTTAGGTTAGGGGACTTTGGGGTTCAGTGGTATCACTTGGAAAATTCAGTAATATGTTGATCGCTGCTCAGATAATTCACTGTCAATTTTATCGTTCCTGATGGTTTTGGCAGAATTTCAATTCCACCATTATTGCGACGTGAATTAAACAAAATCTGAGTCACAATTCGAATCCATCCAAGTCTTGAGCATTTCTTCTCTCAATTGGACAGGAATTTTCATTTGCCCCACAATCCTGCAAATATAAATTTTGCTTCCTACTTTTTCGATGGTTTCATTCGATTGTTGTGGCGCTCTATGATTCCTATGTGGGTGCACTGTTTCCATACAATTCAAACCAGGTGGTGCCGGAGGGCAGGACGTTGTAAAGGCAAAGGGTTTTGAAATTTGAACAGTTTCTAATTATTTCACGGAAAATGTATTCTCCGCTGTATTCGCTTTAATGAATGTAGTTCGATAATAATAATATCCATTGAAAGCAATTGCAAAACATGAAACAGCTCCTTCGGGGAATAGCTATTATTATTGGTTTGATTGAGTTTATGACGGCAAACGGTTTGGGTTTCATTTCGTGTAATTATTACTCTAGAGAACAATAAAATGCCCATCGCAATTCTGTATTCAGATTGTTAACATCATAGACATCATGTCACTTTACTGAAAATTATCCAGGCTATCAATTATCAATCAACTGGAATATTGATTTTGAACTTCCTTTCTTCACATCATGCATAGGTTTCGTTCGATGTAGTAACAGCTAATTTTTCTATTTTGAAATACTGACAAATATGAGTTTGCAAATACATTGTTCTAAGCTTTCAGCAGATTTGCAGCGAACTTGATTTTGTTTTTTAAATAGAAGACAGAAGACAGAAGTTAGAATACAAAAGACTGAAGATAGGAAACAAAAAACATAAGTCAGAAGATAGATGATAGCAGACAAAAGACAGAAAACAGAAGACACCAGAAAGAAGACATAAGAAGAAGACATAAGACAGAAGAGAGAAGCCAGAAGAGCGGAGACAGAAGTGAGAAGACTGAAGACAAAAAACAGAAGACAGAAGAGCGGAGACAAAAGACAGAAGACACATAACTGAAACCAGTGGATGAAAGACAGAAGACATATAACAGATAACTAGAGCTTGAGCTTGATTAACTGCCCGTAGTTACTACTCCATTATAATCAAAACAGCTTCCATATTGCTCATAGAACCAACAGATGTTTGCTTAGGACTAGCACGGACTTGGGATTGAACCCACGACCTCCTGCGTATGAGACTTAAGCGGATGACAATCAATCTCGTTTCAGAAGACAGACAATAGAAAACTGGAGACAAAATATAAAAGACAGAAGAGCGATGACAGAAGAACGAGGATATGAGTCAGAAAACAAAACAGAAGACAGAAAACAAAAGACAAAAGACAAAACACTGAAGATCGAAGACAGAAAACAGAGACAAAGGATTAACAGAAGAGCGAAGATATAAGACAGAAGACAGTATACAGAAGACATTAGATAGAAAACAGAAGACTGAATACAAAAGGCAGAAGACGGAAGAGAGGAGACAAAAAAACAGAAGACAAAGAAATAAGAGAGAAGTCAGAAGAATTAAGACAGAAGACTGAATACAGAATAATATTTTCTTCTGTTAAATAGCTCGATGAGTACTACTCGATAACACCATTTTTGGAAAATGGCCTATACGTCACTTTTTCAGATTACGGCAGAGTAGACAGAAGATAGAAGACAGAAAACAGAAGACCTAAGATAAAAGACAGAAAATAGAAGAGCGGAGACAAAAGACAGAGGACAGAGACAGAAAAAAGTAGTCAGAAGAGCGATGACAGAAGTCAGAAGAGCGAAAACAAGAGACGGAAGACAGAGAACAGAAAACTAAAGATAGACGACTCAAGACAAAAGAGGAGGTCAGAAGAGCAGAATCAGAAGACAGAAGTCAGAATGAACAAGGCAGAAGACAGACGACAAAAGACAGAAGGCAGACCACAGGGAACAGAAGACTGAAAGCAAAAGACAGAAGAATAATGACAGAAGACAGGAAACAGAAGACTGAAGACAGAAGACAGAAGAGTAAAACGGAGATAAAAGACAGACATATGACTACCAAGCCCGTTTCAGAAGACAGAAAACAGAAAAATGGAGGCAAAATACAAAAGGCAGAAGAGCGATGACAAAAGGCAGAAGATACAGAGAGAAGAGAGATGATAGAAGAGCGAAGACGGAAACAGTAGACCAAATAAAAATAAAAGTTAGAAGACAGTAAACAGAAGACTGAAAGCAAAAGAAAGAAGATGGAAGAGGACAGACAAACGACAGAAGACAGAGAAAGAAGAGAGAAGCCAGAAGACAGAAAACTGAAGAGTGAAAACAGATGGCAGAAAACAGAAGTCAGATGACAGAAGATAGAAAACAGAAGACTGGAAGCAAAAAACGGTAGACTGAAAAGCGAAGACATAAAAGCGAGTACAGAAGACAGAAGACAGAAAACAAAAGATAAAAGACAGAAGACTGGAGACAAAAACAGATACAGAAAAGCGAAGACAAAAGACAGAAGACAGGGACAGTAAAGAGAAGACAATAAGAGCAAGCTCAGAAGATAGAAGACAGCATACGGAAGACAGAAAACAGTAGGCTGAAGACAAAGAAGAGAATTGAGAATACAGAAAACAGAAGACAAAAGACCAAAGAACGAATACAAAATAACAGAAGATAGGGAAAGAATATAATGGCAGAACAGAAAAAACAGAAAACAGAAGACAATGGACAGAATACAGAAGACAGTAAACAGAAGAGTGGTGACAAAATACAGAAAAATAGAGGCTTAAGAGAGAAATCCGAAAAGCGAGAACAGAAGACAGAAGAGCAAAGACAGAAGGAGAAGGCACAAGGCAGCAATCAGATGGCAAATCAGAAGACATAAGACTCAAAACGAAAGGCAGAAGGCATAGGAGCGAAGACAGAAGACAAAAGACTGAAGACAGAAGAGCGAAAACAGAAGACTGAAAACAAGACAGAAGCGAGAAATCACAAGAGCGATGATGGAAGACAGAAAACAGAAGACTGAAGACAGAAGTGAGAAAAGTGGAGACAAAAAACAGGCATATGAATACCAGGCCAGTTTCAGAATACAGAGGACAGTAAACTGGAGACAAAATACAAAAGACAAAGGAGCGATGACAAAAGACAAAAGATAGAGATAGAAGAGCGAAGACATAAAACAGAAAAAAACTGTAGACAATTAACACAAGGGTTGTAGGACAAAAGGTCGAAGGACAAAAGGTCGAAGGTCAAAAGGTCGAAAGGACAAAAGGTCGAAACAAAAAAACTGCATCAAAAGGTCGAAATGAAGAAAGATCCTTTGTTTTCTTATTTCTTTATTATTTTGTTTTCCTTTTACTCTCTATTTTCTTTCTTGTTTCTTTTTCCTTCTTCCTTCTTACTACATATGCTTCTTTCCTTCCATTCTTACTTCTTTCTTCCTTCCATATTTCATCTTCCTTATTTCTAACTTCTTTCTTTATTCTTTTTTTATCATTTTTTCTTCCATATTTTCCTTCTTTTTTGCTTCTTTCCACCTTCTCCTTTCTTATTTCTTTTTTCTGTCTTTCTTCATTCTTTCTGCTTTTCTTCCTTCTTTTTTTTCTTTCTTTTCCATTTTTTCCTCCTTTCTATCTTCTTTCTTCTCTCTTTCTTCCTTCTTCCTTTCTTTCTTTTTCCAGTTTTCAGGAAACAGTTTTTCTTCCTTCTTTCTTCTTTCTTTCTTCACTCTTTCTGCCTCCTTTCTTTCTTCCGTCTCTTTTCTTTATTTCTTCTTCTTTCCTTCTTTTTTCCTTCTGTCTTCCTTTTTTCTTCCTTCTTTCTCCCTTCTTTTTTCCTTCTTTCTTCCTTATTTCTTCTTTCTTTTCTCCTTCTTTCTTTAATCTTTCTTACATCTTTCTTCCTTCTTTCTTCTTGTTCACTTCCTTATTTCTCCCTTCTTTGTTTTTTATTTCCCCCATCTTTCTTACGTCTTTCCCTGTTACTTGCTTCTTCTGTCTACCTTCTTTTTTTTGTTTCCTTGTGTCTTCCTTCCTTCTTCCCGCCTTCTTCTACTTTCCTTCTAACTTCTTTCTTCATTCTATCTTCTTTCTTCCTTCTTTTTTTTCTTCTTCCTTTCTTTTGCCTTTTTTCTTATTATTTCTTTTTATTTCTACCTTCTTTTCTTACTTATTCCTTTCTTCCGTCTTTTCTTCGTTTTTCGTTCTTTGTTCTTTTTTCTATATTTTTTCCTATTTGCTTCCTTCTTTCTCCTTTCTTTCTTCTCTCTTTCTTCATTCTTTATCTCTTCTTTCTTTTTTCCTTCTTGTTTCCTTTCTTTCTGCTTGTTTTGTTTTCATCCTACTTTGTCCCTTCTTTGTTCCTTTTTCTTTTCTTCCTTCTTTCTTATTCCTTTCTTCCTTCTTTCTTCCTTTCTTATTTTTTCCTTATATCTTCATTCTTTCTTACTTATTTCTTTCTTCCTTATTTCTTTTCTATTTTTCCATTCTCTGTTACTTGCTTCTATTTTTTTTTGCATCCTTGTGTCTTCTCTCCTCCTTCTTTCTTCCTTCGTCCTTCTTTTTTCCTTCTCCCATCTTCCTTCTTTTTTCTTTCTTATTTGTTCTTTCTTCTTCTTCTGTTCTTCTTCATTCTTCTATTTTCTTTTATATCGTATATTTTCCCCCTCCTTCTTTCTACCTTTTCACTTTTCATTTTTATCTCTCTCTATATCACATTTCTCACTTGTCACTTTATACTTCTCATTTCTTCCTTTTTACTTTTCACTTTTCACTACGCACTTCTCACTTCTCACTACTTACTATTCACTTTTTACTTCTCACTACTCACTTCTCACTTCTCACTTCTCATTTCTCACTTATCAATTCTCATTTCTCATTTTTCACTTCTAATTTACCTTTTCTTATGTCTCACTTTTCACTACTCATTCCTTGTCTTTTTGTCCTTCGACCTTTTGTCCTTCGACCTTTTGACCTTCCACGTTATGATACATATTCGACCTTTTGACCTTCGACCTTTTGTCCATTCGACCTTCCGGCCCTTCGACCTTTTGTCCTTCGACCTTTTGGCCTTCGACCTTTTGACACAGATTCTACACAAGATAGAAAAGTGATGAAATTTATACCTATTAAAAATCACACTTGATGACTTGATGAAAAAAGACAGAAGAGCGGAGGCATAAAGACAGTAGAAAGAGACAAAGAAGAGACGACAGAAAAGCCAGAAGAAGGAAGACGAAACACAAAAGACAGAATACAGAGAAAGAATAGAGAAATCAAAAGACAGAAAACAGAAGAGAGAAGACAGAAGGCAGAATGCAGAAGACAGAAGAAAGAAGACAGAAAACAGAATACAGAGGGCAGAAGACAGATGAAAGAAAATAGAAGACATAAGACTGTAGACAGAAAACAGAGAAAAGAAGTCAAAAGAGCGATGACAAAAGACAGAAGACTGAAGACAGAGAACAGAAGATTTGAGACAAAAGACAGAAGATAGAAGAGCGGAGACAAAAGAAAGGGGCAGAGACAGAAGAAAGAAGCCAGAAGAGCGAAGACAAAAGGCAGAAGACAGGAGACAGCAAACAGAAGACTGAAACCAGAAGATAGAAGACAGAAAAGCGAATACAGACAGTAAAAAAAGACAGAAGAGCGAGTACAGATCACAGCAGACAGAACTCAAAAGACATTATACAAAAGACAGAAGACAGAGAACAAAAGACAGAAGATAGAAAACAGAAGATTGAAGGTAGAAAACAGAAGACAAAATATCCCAGATCCATGCTAACTGAACATCTTCGGGTCCGAGGAAACCCAAGTAGCACACTTGTCACATATCAGTCACTGTGACTCATATGCGACCAAATCCAGTCACATTTGAGTTGCTGCAACCAAATTGATCTAAACGGTGCTACTAGGGAAGCAACCAAAGCCTATTAGGGAAGTGTTGGCGGGTCTTGATCTCGAATACATGTCCCTTGTCCACCAATTTTGAAAGTTGCTGATATTAGATTATAATCGTCGTCCATCCATCCCTTTGCTGTCGTATTTCCTTAAGAATGTCTTCCTCTTGTTCATCTCAATATCTGTCTTTAATCCCTCCCGTATGTCTTCCTCTCATCGTTGTCTCCAAAAAAAGTTTGTCTCGTTGCAGATTTGAAACATTGCCAAGGATTTCCACTATGTGAACATCAGCATTGTAATTAATTAAGCACCCTAAATTCCCTTCCTTTCCTATTGTATAATTGTATTTCCTAACCTCTACCAAACCGCGAGTATTTCGGTTCCCCAAACTAACATTTATTGTATAAGAATCATGAAAAACTGTACTCTAAAACATGATTTCGGCTCCGTAACGCTTAACGGCAAATGAGCCTTCCAAATAAATGTTAACTTTCATTTATAAAAGAAAGACAAAAATATGAAGACAAAAGACAGAAGAGAAAACAAGAGCGAAGTCAGAAACCAAAGACAGAAGACAGAAGGCAGAAAATAGAAGACAGAAGACAGAAGACAGAAGACAGAACTTAGAAGTTAGAAGATAGAAGATAAAAGACTGAAGACAAAAGATTGAAGACAGAAAACAGAGGACAAAAGACAGAACAGCAACAACAAAATGACAGAAGACAGGGAAAGAAGAGATAGGACCGAAGGGCAGAGACAGAAGACAAGACAGAAAACAGAAGACTGAAGACAAAAGATAGAAGACAGAAAATAAAAGAAAAAAGGCAGAACAGCAAAGACGGGAAACAATATAAATAGGGAATAATAGGGAAATAAGAGAAAGGCAAAGACAGAACAAAAGACTGAAGACAGAAAAGCGATGACGGAGAACAAAAGACAGAGACAGAAAAGAGAAGATAGAAGACAAAAAACATAAGACAGACAGCAGAAGTGGAAGACATAAGACTCAAGACAAAAGACAGAAGTCATAAGAGCGAAGCAGAAGACAGAAGATAGAAGAGAAAAGTCAGAAGACAGAAGACAGCAGAGGGAAGGCAGAAGACAGAAGATCAAATACAAAAAAAAAACAGAAGACAGAAATATGAAAACAAAAGACAGAAGACCGAAGGTGGAAAACAAAAGACAAAATACAGAAGAGCGAAAACAAAATGACAGGGAAAGAAGAGATATAACATTGAAGCAAAAACAGAAAGCAGAAGAAAGTAGACAGAAAGCAGAAAAGAGAAGTCAGAAGAGCGATGACAGAAGACAGAAAACAGAAGACTGAAGACAAAAGACTGTAGAGAGAAAAGCGGAGACAAAACTTAGAAGACAGAGCCAGAAGAGAGAAGTCAGATGAACGAAGACAGAATACTGAAGACAAATGACCATGGTTCGTACTTTTCGTTTCGATGAGACGAAATGAAGCGATTTTCGGGTCGAAGGAGAATCTTTTTTCGGAGCTTGTAGTGAAAGACATCTTTCTCCTACCCCTTTTTTCTCTAGAGCGAACCTAGAAGATAAGCAAAAATCGTGCCTTCTTGATGAATTTCTTTTTCCGTTTCATCACTTTTACGCCTCACGTAAAAGTGGTTCCGCGAAAATTTTCGGTAAGCAATTACAAAAATTTTATGACCGCAACGGGATTCGAACCTAGAACATTAACAAAAATGGCGTTGGGATGCGATCACTGTAGCCACACCACCACATCGACTGCATGAAGGGATGAGGTTGTTTGTTCCATAAAAGCCACTCTTTTTGCAATTGGTGATGGCACGAAAAGGAAGAAAGGAGTGAGAAAACGAGCAAATCAACTTTTCGCGGCACTGGTAGTGAGGGAGAAATGGTTATCTCTCATCAAACCTTTTTTCTTTTCCCAAAAACCGATTTCTCGACGAAAATCAGCGTGAGAGAGCATTCTCTGCTCTTGAGAATGAGTGAGAACTACGATCCCTGCAAAAGACAGAAGAGAGAAAAGACAAAAGACAGAAGTAAGATACAGAAGAGAGAAGTTAGAAGAGCGAAGACAGAAGACAGAAGGCAGAAAACTGAAGTTTGAAAAAAAGACAAAAGACAGAAGTCAGGAGAGTGAAAACAAAAGAAAGAAGGCAGAAGACCGAAGAGTTAAGACAGAAGACAGAAGACAGAAAACAGAAAACAGAATACAGAGGTCAGGCGACAGAAAACAGAAGACAAAAGAGAAGACAAAAGACTAAAGACGAAAGATGAAAAATGGAAGAAAAAAGATGAAAGACGGAGAACAACATGCAAAAGGCGAGGGAAGGAAAACGGAAGGAAGATGGAATTTGGAGAAATTTTCAGCTGAATCTCGAAGCAATTTTCCGGGGAAATTCGAAGCAATTTCCAGAAAATTATAAATGGTATTCTAAAAAAAAATCCATGGAAACTCTGCGCAAAAGAGGGAAGACGAAAGACGGAAACGGTGGACCGAAGACAGAAGATAGGTATCAGAAAAAAGGGAAGAAATAAAAGGGAAAAGGTTTCATCTAGAAAAAGAAGAAAGAAGAAGGGATTAAGAAAAAATAATAGAAATGAAGGAGAAAAGCAGAATAGTGAGAATATGGTAAAAAAGGAAACGAAAGATATCAATGTGAAATAAGAATAAAAAGAAAGAAGAAGTAAAAAAGGAAGTAGAAAAATCCAGAAAAAAATCGCTTTTTAATTAGTCGCACGCACCAAGCTACGAAGTGGCAAAGATCTCCAAAAAGTATAATAAAAATTTCAAGCACTGTAATCAAAAAGTCGGATGTACAACTCCTTCCAAGTACGTCCCAGAACCGACAAACGTATCCTGAGCCGTACATGAATACGTACTCGTTTGCACTTTTACACGCCAGGCAGGCAGTAAAATTAATTAGATTGCGACGTGCCATCAGCCGTATGGTCTTATGCTCCCAAAACGCACACGCCCCATCATGGCCCAATAGACAATGGTAATGATATTTGCCACTAATTAACACTCTTCTTGTCCTGACCCGACGACGACAGTAGTGTAGCAACAACTGCGTATGAGGCTTCTGAAAGTTAATTAAAAAAAAGGAACGATCGAATCGAAACTCCATCGTCGGAAACGGTGCACGGTGGCCGGATGAGGATTGTTACTAATGAAATATTAATATGAAATGTGAGCTGTTTCAGCTGAATGAACTCAAAAACATTCGCATTAATTTGCAATTAGGTACAACTGTTAACCTTCAAATATGCCACAGCACACATTGTGGAAAACTAATTTGAAGATTGAAAAAAAAAATAACGAATTTTCAATCTATCTTTGATCAAGGGTACGGGAGGTCGATGTCTTTCTTTTCCATCCAATGGAACAGAGTAAGATCTACCACATTGAGCTCTAGTTCTTACTAGTCTTGTTAATACCTATGAATGATGATCGGAGAGTATGGAATGAGCTTTTAGATGACCCTTCTTATTGGCATTACATCTCCACACTGGGACAGAGCGGCCTCGCAGCTTAGATTTCATTAAGGACTTCCACAGTTATTAACTGCGATGTTTCTAAGCCATTTGCCATTTTTGCATTCGTATATCATGAGAATAACACGATGATGCCCTGGGAAGTCGAGACAATTTACAATCCGAAAATTGCCTAGACCGGCGCACCGGGAATCGAACCCAGCCACCCTCACCATGATCTTGCTTAGGTCTGGTCTTGCTCAGCACCTTAACACGATCATATAAAATTGTATACAACTTGAGACATTTTGCCCAAAATTTGTTCCATCACACCCCACCGTGTCTCGGTCGTGGTGGTCGCTTTCGATTGAGGAAGGACTTTCCTCTCTCTCGAATCAAATTTAGGGTTTCAGCTTGGTTTCAAAGAGGAAGCGAAACGAACTGAAGGACAGGGTGATGCGAGCGGAAATTAATTCGGTGATTAGTACGAATGAAGCGACAAACGAGGACGACTGCCGTCCGGAGCCTAACTGGCCATCCCAGAAAGCGAGTCACAGAGTGAGAGGGTCCATGATTCAAGGGTTGTGCGCTTGGGGAAATAACGCGCCCCACTCGAGGAGACAGGGAGTCTACCCGGCGCACGGGTTTCAAAGGTAATGAAACTTTGTGAAACACCGATTAGTCGGGCAGCACTAAGCACAACACTGTTGAAGTGCGACGCAGCGGTAGTCCTTGCGGAACGCTTTGGCAGTGCGGATAATTAAGTACCTCTCATGAATTAAAGATTTTCCCCTGGATATGGACAGAGCTTTCCGAGCAAGCAAGTGTCATTGATATGGTTTTGTGCAAAAATTAACTGAGGAAGGTAACGCGATCAAATGGCTATAGGCTAGACGCTTGCTGTTTGTAAGTTCCCAGCTATCAACCAGACGGTTGATCGACCAGCTGTTGAACGCTGCGCGCACTCTCGAAGCACACGTCCGACACCACTCTGCAACGGGGCTTCCGACCGTATCGATTTAATGAGGTTTGATCTGTGCCGTTGATCGGTGGAGGTCGTGCACGAGAGTGTAACTCCGTTGACGGCCGGGCGATGATGATTTCTCGATCTTTGCAACCGACCGACTATGGTGCGAATGGTAGGCGAGACGTGATGGAATGAAGATCTGCGCTAAGTGGCGTACGAAAATTATTATTAATGTTTCTTGTATGATTTGCTCGGCGTTGTGAAGAAACATTTCTTTGGTTTGGGATTATCTTAAAATCTCTGTTTGACCTGCTATTTCTCAATTATAGCGCGTCCTTGTGTCTAGCGATGCGCCGAATTTCAGTTTTGTGAATGCAATTTGATATGCTTGCGTGAACTTGAAAGGACAAAGTCGTAATAAATCGAATTAGTCTCTATTCTCCATCTAGGGCAAAGCCAGGGTCTAACAATGTATCTGGAATTTATGTGTTGTGTTGTGTTAATTATAAGATCCGACTAAGTTAATTTATTATTGAAAATTGTCACAACTTCGTGGGCTTAACTTAATTATCTCACGCACATAATATACGAAAAAATACTTTGAATGGAAAAGTTCCATTTCTGAAGGATGAATTGTCAGAAAAAAGTCTTGATAGCCTTTTTGATTATTCTCTGGAAGGTATGAAGTTACTCTTTAGATCTGAGATCAATAGGATTTTATAACACAACGATTGACGAAGACGATGGCTTTCTGCGGAAACATTCTAATAAGCTGCACAACAAACACCATCAGTTGTAAAATTCGAAAACTTGATTGCTTGTTTTGCGGAACAAATCTATCCTTTCCTCGTTCGTACTCCAATTCTAACATGAAAGAAAACATTCACCCATCTTTGGACCGGAGTAACAATTCCATCCCAACAACATTGCGATCCATACCGGCAGAACGTATCCGAATGTGAACCATCATTCAGCAGTTCACATTTAAATTTATGTATTCTCAACAAACAGTCTCTATACAGGCAATGCAGACGCGTATTCGATACCGTTTTCCATTGAACCGTTCGGGAGGAAGCACAAAAAAAAACCCTAACGAATTCGTCAAGTGCTTGGAGAATGTTATTACCCCCACTCTCCCACCTCCGTTTGAACCTTCATTACGAAGGCGGATGGTGAAAAGCGAATCGGCTAGGTCAAGAGGCGAGGCTGTTCTCGCACTGACTGTTGGTGGTTGTTGGATTGGATTCCGCTTTTCGAGCTGAGTTGACTGGCTTCTGCTGCGGTCGAGATCCGGACTACTTGTTCAAGTGTGTTCCTATTTTCGTGTATCAAATAGGGTAGAAGTAGCAGATATTAGTTTTGTTGGATCGCTATCGGATTCCTCACTGAGGTTTATTTGTAAGCAATGTATACATATAAAGAAGAGAAGTGGGTCAATTGCGGAATTCGTTTAGAATAGCCAGGAGATCGTAACTTGTTATTAGAGTTTTGATCAATTTCATCCGATTCCTACTTAGATATTATTAGGCAAAAAATGTGCGTAGGACGACAACTTCTTTTTCTTCTTTAATTTAAGACTATGATCCTGATTGTTGATTCGCATTCAGTCGGTGTTAATTGCTTGATCTGAGATGAAAACATACAAATACTGCTAAGAAATTCCTGAATTGTTGAGTTCGAGTCAATATTATTTGACAACTTAGCTAAATTCTAGCCTTTACAGCATTTTGGCAAAAAAAAAACAAATCAATATTTCAACGGTACCACTATCCTACTTTGGACATATTTATTGCTTTTTATCATGCGAAACTACGATGTGAATTCAATAAATTTATCTTCTTCTTCTTATTGGCATTACATCTCCCAGACATTGCTGCCTCACTGCTTAGTGTTCATTTAGCACTTCCACAGTTATTAACCGCGAGGTTTCTATGCCAAGTTACCATTTTTGCATTTGTATATCATGAGGCTAACACGGTAGCCGTGCGGTAAGACGCGCGGCTACAAAGCAAGACCATGCTGAGGGTGGCTGGGTTCGATTCCCGGTGCCGGTCTAGGCAATTTTCGGATTGGAAATTGTCTCGACTTCCCTGGGCATAAAAGTATCATCGTGCTAGCCTCATCATATACGAATGCAAAAATGGTAACCTGGCTTAGAAACCTCGCAGTTAATAACTGTGGAAGTGCTTAATGAACACTAAGCTGCGAGGCGGCTCTGTCCCAGTGTGGGGATGTAATGTCAATAAGAAGAAGAAGAATAAGAAGAAGAAGAAGAGGCTAACACGATGATACTTTTATGCCTACGGAAGTCGAGAAAGTTTTCAAACCGAAAATTGCCTAGACCGGCAACGGGAATCGCACCCAGCCACTCTCAGCATGGTCTTGCTTTATAGCCGCGCATCTTACCGCTAGGCTTTATACAATGTTTACAAGTGAATCATTTGTTTGAGAAACTGCATAAGTACATTTTACACTATTTCGAGAAAACAACAAAAAACTGTTTTTTAACAAATTTGCACCGAAACTTTCGATTTCTTCGATACAGATCAATAGTTTTTGGCAAAACTCAACACCCTGGGGCATTTTCAGTGCAAAAAATGTAAGCAGTACTCCACAATTGCTCTTCAAAGTACGTAGTTTCTCAAACAAGCGAAATTTTTTTCATACATTCCTGAACAAAAATTTTGTTTTCGTATTTTTTGCCAGAATATGTATTTTTGGACGAGGATTCAGAAAATATGAAAACCTCATTTTGGAAAAATGTTACATATGTAGTTTCTCAAACAAACGGTTCATGTGTCAATATGTACTATTAGGTGCGCATGATAACAATTCATTAGTAAGGTGCGCATGATAACTATTCATTCCCGTAAGTTTGATAGAGTGTCCATAAATACCAATGAGTTGTTGGTACTATCAGAAAATTTTTGGTGATTCAGCTTTTAAAGCTGAATGATAAGAGAAAACGAGCATATCATCTTATTTGCCACAGCAGAGATCGTTTCCTCACCAATCATTAATTTAATTTCACCAATCAAATGTTGGCATTAAATGGGAGAGTACTAACGTATCTTATGACAGGTTAAGACAGTCCACTAGAAAAAAAATCCAAGTATTTTTACAGACCTTTTGCTAGTTTTAACTAAACAATTTCTCTTTAAAAATTTGCTTATGATTTTCATATGTAAAATAGCTTAGCTCTATAAATTTGACATGTTAATAAAACAATTTGGCCAAAATAATTGAATCAAATGTCAAGGGTAATTCGAAATAAAATTTCTGTCCAAAAAAGATGCGAATTTCCTTTGGAAAAAAAATAAAAACTTAAATAAATTTTCCATGGAGAGAGCTCGAATATTTAAATAACGGCGCCGGCAACGTCCTTACGGTCGGAAAGGTACGGAAAGAAAGGATTGTTAGTCCAACTCTCGTTGCTACTAGAGACCGAGTATACCTCTGCATCTCCACGATTGT
This sequence comes from Armigeres subalbatus, assembly GCF_024139115.2. Lineage (NCBI taxonomy): Eukaryota > Metazoa > Arthropoda > Insecta > Diptera > Culicidae > Armigeres > Armigeres subalbatus. The sequence continues at coordinate 52,206,192 of NC_085139.1, read as the reverse complement.
CTTGGGATAGGATATCGTTTCAGTTACAAAGGATAGTTTATCCGGATTCATTTCGATAAGCGATGCGATCCATGAGATGGGAAACAAAACTAATTCGCTGTCTCGCGACAAGAAAAAAATAAACCATACACTGCCAAAAATATCTATATAAGATATATGTGTCGCCGTTATAAATTTTTGCAATAGCTCTACCCTCATATAATCGATATAGAACCACACATAAATTAAATAATTGCTAACTCGAGACCACACATAAAATTTATTTGGATATGTATTTTATTAGTAGTTCGCGTGGAGAATGGTTATGTGTGCGCTGATATGCATCATAAGTTAAATCTATGAATTTTTGCCAATAAATATGTGTGGATTTTTAGTAGTGTACACGCCCGGTGGCATATGAAAACTGAGGAGAATCGCGTTTTGGACGACCGAACGAACGTGCAGCACTCAGTACTCACTTTCTCGATGGCTGCTGCAACTATTGAAGATCTCGCTTGTTTCGACCGGTGCAAAGCGCAATACATGCGCATCTGTTTGTGAAAATTCGGAAGAGTTTTGTGTAAAAATTGAAAACAATTT